>NC_134147.1:8792500-10042500 GCF_033958435.1 Carettochelys insculpta | reverse complement strand
TCTCTGCAGAACTGCTGCTTCCAGTTGGTTTCCAGCCTCTAGTGGGTGAAATTCCTCCACCCTAAGTACAGGATTCTCCATTCGTCCCTGGTGAACCTCATCAGATTTCTTTTGGCTCAATTCTCGAATTTGTCTAGATCTTTCTGTGCTCTATCCTTATGCTGCCATGTATCAACCTCTTCCCCTAGTTCAGTGTCACTGACAAAGTTGCTGAGGATGCTGTCCATCCCTTCACGCACTTTATTAATAAAGAAGTTCAACAAAACCAGTCCCAGCAGTGACTCTTGGGATTCTCAGCCTGATACCACCCACCAACCAGACATAGAGCCCTTGACCACTATCTGTTGAGCCTGATGATCGAGCCAGGTTTCTTTCTGCATTGCTGACCCTTTATCCAATCCCCACTTCTTTAACTTGCTGGCAAGAATACTGTGGGAATCTGTATCCAAAACTTATGATACTTACCCTCTAACTAGTAAGGATTTCTTCATAAAGGATAGATTGCTTAAAGCTTCTAGAACTGTTTCCAAGAGTGTTTGCATAACCAAACCTTACACCTAATGGCAATAAGCCATACCTACAGGAGCAAATAGATACTAGGGTGTGTTAGGAGGAGCATTTCGAGCAGATCTAGAGACGTAGTTATTCCCCTCTATTTGGCACTGGTGAGGCCACATCTAGAATATTGTGTCCAGTTTTGGGCCCACCAGTATGAAAAGGACGTGGATGTGCTGGAGGAAGTTCAGTGGAGGGCAACATAAATGATTAAGGAGCTGGAGCACATGACCTATGAAAAGATGCTGAGGGATTTGGGCTTATTTAGTTTAGAGAAGAAAAGACTGAAGGAGGCTTTGATAGTAGCCTTCCACTTCCTGAAGGGGAGCTCTAAAGTGGATGGAGAGAAACTGTTCTCAGCGGTGACAGATGAAAGAACGAGGAGTAATGGTCTGAAGTTACAGAGGGAGAAGAGTAGGTTGGATATTAGGAAAAACTACTTCACCAGAAGGGTGGTGAAGCATTGGAATGCATTACCTAGAGAGGTGGTGGCTTCTCCATCCCTCAAGGTTTTTAAGTCCCGGCTTGACAAGGTCCTGGCTGGGATGACTTAGTGTGGGGTTGATCCTGCTTGAAGCAGAGGGCTGGATGAGATGACTTCCTGAGGTCCCTTCCAGCCCTATGATTCTGTGATTCTTGTGTGGAAGAAAGTATTTTCTGGCAGCATGAGCACCTCTAGACCGTAAACTTTTGCCATGTTGTGGCTTGTTCTATTTTGCACCACTAATGAGCAGTTGGAATTTAAGAGTATTAAAAGTATGTGTCTCATAGAACACATCTCCAGAGGTCCTTGAGTACAGTCCCCTGCACCAACAGCTGGACCTATCACCATAGCTGGCAATTTTTTTTTCTTTTTAAACCTAACATGCCCTAGATCCTTGAAAGGCCCCTCAGGGAGTGAGCTCACAACCTTGGGAATCCAAGGCTAATGTGCTAATCACAGAGCTATTTCCTGCTCCCACTGAACTATTCCCTGCCTGCAACTGCTAGCTTTGTATCAGTTAGGGAAAACACCTCTCCCAGAAATGAGAAAGTCTCAGTCTTTGCTGTCCTAGAAGTCTACACATGTGCACCCTTTTCCTGAGGAAAGTGAAGTGAACATTTCTCTAGCCTATCATAGAGTACAAGGGCATAATTTACTAGCAATGTTTGTTTTATGGCCTCTTAAGCATTCTCAGATCTAGGTGTGGACAGAAGTCCTGCAGACTAGAAAACTCCCTTCACAGAAAGTGTGATTGAATCTTACTATCTGCCACCACATGGAATCCCAAATGATAATTCTGCTCTTCCAGAATGTTCCTCTTTCAAACTCAGCAAGGCAGATGACGTGCCAGTTTTTTCAACAGGTTAAGCCTTTCTCATCTGGCACCCTGGGAACCTGACCAGCTCAGAACAAGAGAATTTGCTGCACCATGGAAACTCAATGTTGTCCAGCAGCATTACCAACACTTCCACTGCTTACTGGACTCCTGGAAGACAACGAGGGGTAAATTACAGCTAAATAACAGCACAGAACACTGAGAGCCAGGACTGGTGGCTGCAAGCAAACTTTATGGAACCATGGGAAACTTGGTCACACCCATGATAAGTGGTCATCCAACTAACTAAAATCATGCTGGATAATGGATATTGCTGGACAAGAGAGTTCTGGATTCGAGAGGTTCAACCTTCTCTTTTTTTCTAGCTCCTGAACTCAATGTCTTGCCCAGCTACTTATGCTGAGGATGCAATTTAGTCCCCTGTGCCAAGTGATTATACCAGCACAGGCTACAGCTCAGAGGGGATGTCCCTCTGGGGTTCCAGCTGGGTTGTCTCCTTGCACATAAGCTACGTCTACACGTGAACCCTACATTGAAGTAGCTTATTTCGATGTAGTGACATCGAAATAGTCTATTTCGATGAATAACGTCTACACGTCCTCCAGGGCTGGCAACGTCGACGTTCAATGTCGGCGTCGCGCAGCACCACGTCGAAATAGGCGCTGCGAGGGAACGTCTACATGCCAAAGTAGCACACATCGAAATAAGGGTGCCAGGAACAGCTGCAGACAGGGTCACAGGGCGGACGAGCGCTTCCGGGGCAACAGCTAGCCGCTCCCTAAAAGGGCCCCTCCCAGACACACTCAGCCTGCACAGCACGCGGTCTGCAGAGCCATAGGCATGCACACCTCGAGCGACGCAGTCATGATGGACCCCCAGCAGCAGCAGCAGCAGCAGCAGCAGCAGCAGCCAGAGGTACACCCAGTGGCCCCTGCAGGAGCAGTGCTCGCTCTGCTCGATGCCATGCAGGAGGCAGCTGAGCACCTCCTTGCCACAGAGGAGGAGCTGTCCACAGGGGACAAGGATGCAACCCCCAACCCTGCAGCACCCCCCTCCCAGTCTCACACGCCACCGGCTGTGGAGCTACCCCACGAGCACCGACTGGTGGGAGCGGCTGGTGCTCGGAGAGTGGGACGACGACCGCTGGCTCAGTAACTTTCGCATGAGCCGGCAGACATTTCTGGAGCTATGCCAGTGGCTCACCCCCGCACTCAGGCACCAGGACACCACCATGTGGCGTGCCCTCAGTGTGGAGAAACGGGTCGGCATCGCTGTCTAGAAGCTGGCCACTCCAGACAGCTACCGATCCGTGGGCCAGCAGTTTGGCGTTGGCAAGGCCACCGTCGGGGCTGTCCTCATGGAGGTAAGAGGACCCATGGGGGGAGGGGCGGGAGGCAGCCCTGGCAGGGGAGGGTAGGGGAGGGGAAGGGGGCCCTGGCAGGGAAGGGCCACACACACCCTGCTCACCCCTCATTGGTGCTCTCCCATGTGCTTCCCCTGCAGGTCATCCGCACCATCAACGCCCTGCTCCTCCACAGGCTCTTGAGGCTCGGGGACCCGGATGCCGCCATCATGGGCTTTGCCACCCTGGGCTTCCCCAATTGCTTCGGGGCTCTGGATGGGACTCACATCCCCACCCGCGCCCCGGAGCACAGTGGAGGACACTACATAAACCGGAAGGGCTACCACTCAGTGGTCCTCCAGGCCTTGGTGGACAGCCGGGGCCATTTCCTGGACATTTACATGGGCTGGCCTGGCAGCACCCACGAAGCCCGGGTATTCCGGAACTCGGTCCTGTGCTGCCGGCTGGAGGCGGGGACCTACATCCCCCAGTGGGAGATCCCTGTGGGGTACACCACCATGCCCCTCTGCATCATTGCAGATGCGGCATACCCCCTCCGGCCCTGGCTCATGCACCCGTACATGGGCCATATGTCTGCCAGCCAGGAGAGCTTCAACCAGCGCCTCAACCACACGCGCCAGGTGGTGGAGCACTCATTTGGCTGCCTCAAAGGGCGCTGGAGGTGTCTCCTCACCCGCCTGGATGCGGGCCCCACCAACATCCCCCAGATTGTGGGTGCGTGCAGCGCCCTACACAACCTGGTCAAGAGCAAGAGGGAGGCCTTCTTTCAGGGCTGGGCTGTAGAGGCCAGCAGGGCTGATGTGCAGCAATCCACTGCCCCCAGTCGCCAGGTGGACCCCGAAGGGACCCGGGTCCGGGAGGCCCTGCGGGCCCACTTCAACAAGGCCGCTGGCAGGCCCCCCACTGCCCCCGCATCCTCCACAACACTCCCTGCCCCTACGCCCACACCACAGAGCACCCAAGAGCACCCCCCCACTACTTTTCTTGTAAAAATAAAAGCAGACAGTTGTTTGTCGAATCAAGCCTCTTTTGAACTGTTATTATAATGGAAATTCTAACTTATATATATGTATATATTATAAAAACAGGGATAACAAGGAAGGGGAGAACTATTTACATGGGGGGTAAGGATCAGCGATGGAAAACGGGGGTCACAAATAAATACAAACTATTTACAGCAAAAAAACAACGTAAAAGTGGGGGGAATATATACAAAGGGGGGGGCACGTCCTGGGCCCCACGCCTCTACAGTCCAGCACTGGGGGTGGGCGGCCGAGATCCCCGCCTCGGCCACAGCCCTGGCCGGGGCTGGCTGGGGCCAGGCGGACCGGGAGATATGGCCGGCGAGTGTCAGCTGGCCCCAGGTCCCCCTCAGCGGAATGGCCCTTTGTGGCGGGTGGCGGTGCGACAGTGGACGGCGCGGCGGCTGGAGCAGCGGGTGGCACAGCGGGTGGAGGAGGCAGGGCGGGCGCAGCGGCAGCCGGCGCGGCATGGGGGGCCAGGTAGTCCGCAATGCAGTTGAAAGTCTGCATATGGGCCCCCCATGCCTCCTGGCGCCAGGCCAGCACCCGCTCCTGCAGGTGGAGGCGGCGTTGCTCCACCCGCAGCTGCTGCTCAGCGACCTCCACCTGCCGGCGGTGGAGGGCCAGCAGCTGGGGGTCCGTCGCCGGTGGCTGCTGCTGCTGGGTCCGCCGTCTTGCCCGCCGTGGGGCTGGGCGGTCCTCTGCTGAGGGGCTGGCCTGGAGTGATGGCCCCGAAGGGCTTTCCGGGACCACTGACGCCTCGCCGGCGCTCTCCGGTCCTTCTGATGGTGCAGCTGCGGAACACAGGAGGGGGGGAAGAAGAGTGGAGACAGGCGTTAGTGTGGGCCCCGAGCCATGGCCCTTGTCCCCCCACCCCTCTGCTGCAGGTTCCCCATACCCGTCCCCGGGAGATGCTGCTGTGATGGGGTTCAGGGGTCCCCCTGCACTGCACCCTGTCCACTGGCAGGAGTGACTCTCACTCAGCAGGTACAACAGGAGGTTTCTTAGGCAACAGGTGCCCAGTTTCTCCCAGAAGCGACAGTACAGCAGTCAGAGACGGTCCTTCCAACCCGTCCTGGGGAGAAGACCCTGAGGGGTGCCCCTCTGGGGTGTAGCTTTCCCCCTCCTCAGGCTGGCTGCCTTCCAGCTCTCCCTTCCCCTAGCCTCTGACTGCCGCCCCCGATTCAAACCCAGCTCGGCTCCTCCCACCTCTTTGTTCAGGGCAGAGGTGTTACCTGCCAGTTGTAGCCCCAGGATCATTCTTAGCCACTGGGAGCTATTCAGCTTGTTTCTCATATGTAGCCTGAGTCTCGCATTTGCACTCCCCCCACTCCATCACATGCTGCTGCTGCTGCTGCTGGGCGTCTGACCCCCTCCCCCTGGGGGACCCTAGAAGTTCCGCTCCCTCCAGCCCCAGGGATGGGGCATGGCATTGAAGTTCTTGGGGGGGGGCAGGGGTTGATGGACTCTTCTGAGGGACCTTGGGGCCATGGTCATCTGGGCATGTGGAGGGCCCTGGTCATATCTATTACCCCTGCCTCTCAACCCCAGGGGTGTGCACTTGGGGGGTACATACCTGACGGTCCACTCCCATGCTCGGGGGACACCCGGGGGGCGGACACCTGGCTGGAGCTCTGGGACGGCATCAGTATTTGGAGCCCGATGTTGCTGGAGGAGGAGTCCCCCTCCTCCTCCTTCTCCTGCTCCGGTGCCCCGGGGGTGGGCTCCTGGGGGGGCCCCTGGGGTACGGGGCTTGCCTCCAGGGCGGACTCCACCTCCGGGGCCTGCTGGGGCTCCTCAGCCGAGGTGTCAAGCGTGGCCAGAGGGGAGGAGGTGTGCCGGGGGCCCAGGA
This sequence comes from Carettochelys insculpta, assembly GCF_033958435.1. Lineage (NCBI taxonomy): Eukaryota > Metazoa > Chordata > Testudines > Carettochelyidae > Carettochelys > Carettochelys insculpta. Next base: position 10,036,389 of record NC_134147.1, on the reverse strand, counting down.
TGTCCCTGAGCTCCCTGTAAAAGGGGCAAGTGATGGGGGCAGCCCCAGATCGGCTGGCCGCATCCCGGGCCCGGGCGTAACCCTGCCGCAGCTCCTTCACTTTACTGTGGACATGATCTGGAGTGCGGGCAGGGTGACCCTGGGCGGCCAGGCCCTCGGCCAGCTGAGTGAACGCATCCGCGTTCCGCCTCTTGCTCCCCATTACCTGGAGCACCTCCTCCTCACTCCAGAGCCCCAGCAGGTCCCGAAGCTCCGCCTCTGTCCAGGAGGGGCTCTGCTGCCGCTTTGCTGCCTGGCTCCTGGGCTGGGAGCCCTGGCTTCCCTTGGGGGGGGTCACCTGGGGGCTCTGGGGGGGCTGCTGGGCGGCCATCGTGTCAGGTTGGGGTGTGGGTGGCTGCGGAGGAGCGTGCAGGCTAGCCGCGTGTTACTGCTGCTGCCTGCACGCTCTCTCAGCTTCCTGCACAGGAAGGGAGGGGGCGGGGACCTTTAAGGGGCCTCTGCACGTAGCCACCATTGAGCTCAGGGGCTGGAGAGAGCGTCTCTCAACCCCTCAGCTGACAGCCGCCATGGAGGACCCCGCAATTTCGATGTTGCGGGACGCGCAACGACTACACGTTCCCTACTTTGACGTTGAACGTCGAAGTAGGGCGCTATTCCCATCCCCTCATGGGGTTAGCGGCTTCGACGTCTCGCCGCCTAACGTCGATGTTAACTTCGAAATAGTGCCCAAGACGTGTAGCCGTGACGGGCGCTATTTCAAAGTTCGTGCCACTACTTCAAAGTAGCCGGCACGTGTAGACGCGGCTCTAGTGAGTTCAAGGTGAGACCATTTATTCCCAATCAGAACTTGTTTCAGTTTTGCTGCTTTCTGACAAGAGCTATAGAATAAGGATTACAACAAGTTGCTTAAAATATACTTCAGTTATCTTTAGGTGTCTAGAATTCTAAAGTAATTGACATGTGCACCCGCTTTACCTGGATGTTGCCTCATATGAATCTTGTCTATTACTTTGCATAAGCCTGGGTCTGTTTCTGTTCAGATTTGTCTAATGAAACACCACAGTTTTACAATATTTTTTCCTTATTTACATAAAATCCTGGTCAGTTTTCATTTTTAAATGGTTTATAGTCTCTTTGCAAGTAACATTAATTCTGTAAGCAGAAGGTTTGAGTGATGCCTGCAATTACAGAGCAAAGAAGGGATGAAAGTCTAATTATAGCCTCCTTAATAAGCTCAGAAGAATCTTCTTCCTTTGGTTTTTGTTTAATCTATTTGTACTCCCTGATCAAAGAAACACAGTGTTTATACCTAATCCCCCTTTTCTGGAGGCTGCTTCTGGGGCTTTGCAATGTAGTTCTGAAGAGCTGGTTAATCTTGCCCATGTCTGACTGCATTAGACAGCATTAAAGTTTCATGGAGACCCTCTCTCCCCACCTATTAACCATGCAAGCGACAGACTGTGGATGTGTTAGTGACTGTGTGTGGTGGTGCTCTTGGTGTGAAAGGGGAGTGAGGTGAATATTTGGGTGGGACGAGGGCTGAGTCACGGCTCCACCTTTCTTGCACACCAATAGGTGCTGGGGACAACCACAGGCTATGCCTTTGGAAGAGTATAGCAATGCCTGCAGCTCACTTCTTTTCTCACAGGTGCCAGGACAAAGCAGTTCAGGGGGGTTCGAGCTTACCAATGCCAACAGGAAGAGGACTTGCTTCTAGCCTGGGGAGATGGGGAGACAACACCCCTTACAACCTGTACTAGAGGTCCTGCTCAGCTCCACTTGCAAGCGGAAACTGGGCTGGAAGAAAGTTCTAGACAGAACCATGTTGTATAGGCCCTGTGCTAGCCAGGGGAGGAGCTCTGTTGGGGGCAGGGCTGGGCCCTGTGCTGGCAGAGGGTGGAGCTGGGGTGCAAGGGGGGCTTTGGTGGAGGTCTGGGCCAGGCCAGGTCCTCCACTGGGTTGGGGAGGGCAGGCACCGAGCGGAGTAGGATCCCTCAGAGGGCTGGGCTGGACCCTGAGCCAGCCGGGGCACGGGCTGGCACTGTGTGATGGGATGCGGGGGAGGTGATGGAACATGCTAGAATCTTGCCCAGACAGACAGACAGAGAGACAGAGGGACAGACAGTGTAAATAATATATATGATTATGTATGGGAGAGTTATGTGACATGGGGGTTTTACATGGATTTCAGTGATTTAATTTCTCTCTCCTTCCCAGTTTGCGCGAGCTTAATCATAACACAACAGAACGTAGCCACCGTTAGAGGTGGAGGGATGTGATGTGAGTACCTTTAAAAGACAACGTCCCAACCATTTCAAAACTGACGTGTTAATAAAATGTACCAGATGCATGATGACGGGTGCTCACCTACATGAGTAATGCGACTTTCCTTTATTCACACCCTCAGAACTTTTTCTGAACACAACCAATTGCCACCAAATCATCTGAGAACCAGGGAATCTGTCAGATCTCCGGTTTCTATTTCTAAACCACTGAGGGGCTGCACTTGCCAAAAAGAGAGAAGTTACGACATGGGGGTAGGGAGTTGGGGTGCATGAGGGGGCTCAGGGCTAGGGCAAGGATACAAGAGAGGGTGTGGGGTGTGGGTTCCAGGAAGGAGCTTGCATGTAGAAGGGAGTTTAGGAGGGCAGAAGGTGGGGTGGGTGAGGAGGTGGGGGAGTTATGGTGTGGGAGGGGTTCTGACCTGGGCAGGAGAGGATTTAGGGGATGGGCTCTGGCCAGGCCAAATTTAACTCAGGTGGCTCTCAGGAGCTGCTCACATGTCCAGGTCGTAGCTGGAGAAGCCAGGACTCTTGGCATGCTGCCCACCGGATCTCCAACCAATGGGAGCTGTGGAGCTGGCGCTTGGGGCAGGGGCAGTGCATGGACTTCCCGTGGCAACCCCTGTGCCTAGGTGCTACACATACTGACAACTCCAGGAACTGCAGAGAGCCAGGAGACATAGAAGCCTACTTTAACCCCCACTGCCATGCCCACCCGACTTTCAGTAGCCTGGTCAGCATCCCTGGTCACCAGAGTCCCTTTCTGAGCAGATGATGCAGCTGAAAGCTGAATGCCAGGCAGCCCTAGCTTGAGCTTGTCAAGAAGATTCATCCCTAGACTGAGCCACAATCTGCTGAATTTCAGCCTCCCAAACTACAAATCGGGCAAAGTTATATGTGGCTGAGTATAAGCCCTTAGAATGAAAACACGTGTTCAGCCAGCCCTATCAGTGTACTGACTTAGTGTGCCCATGAAAGGAACGGATGTACAGTTCAGACCTCTGGTCCATATGGCTCAGTAGTCTGTCTTCAGAAGGAATGGGAGAGCTGAGTGATTTCTTCCTTGTCACCCAGGCCCAGTAACCAGAATTGCTTTTTAGGAACACCTTAAAGCAGAGGGTTGTCCGGCAGACCAGGCTGGCTAATAGCCATTGATGGAGCTGTCCTTGATGAAATTATCTAACTTTCTTTGGAAACCAGTTATGCTTTTGGTCTTCACGATGTCCCCGGCACTGAGTTCCACAGTTTGACTGTGCATTGTATGAAGAAGTACAGTAAAAGCCCAGTTATCCGACATTCAGATAACTGACACATTTGACTAACTGGCATGCCCAGCTGGGACCACTGGTCATGGGCCAGTGTCCTGGCCTTGTCTGGTGGCCTGGGGCCACCTGCCATGGGGCCAGTGTCTGAGCTGGGGCTGGCTGTCAGAGGGCCAGTGTCCTGATGGTGGCCAGCTGCCATAGGGTTGGTGGGGTTGGTGTCCTGGCGGGGGGCCGGCTCACACAGGGCCAGTGTGGCAACCAGGGCGGGCTGCCTCAGGGCTGGCTGTTGCTTGGCCAATGTCCCACTGCCATGGGGCCAGCTACACACTACCTGGTCAGAGGTAGGGGCATAGAGTGGGGCATAGAAGGGGTTGGCAAGGGAGGTTGGGGTGGGGGTGAGGGGCTAGGGAAGAGCCGGGTCAGCCACCAGCCCCAGTTCTAATAACTGGCAAATTTTACTATCCTGTGTGCTTGGTTCTCTGGGGATGGCGGATAATAAAGCTTGTACTGTAGTTCCTTAGGCCTGTTAGTTCTTTCTTGTGTTATGTGAAGGGGTAAATATCACCTCCTTGTTCACTTTCTCCACACCATTCGTGATTTCATAGACTTCTTATCACCTACTGTTTAGCCCCTTAGTCATCTTCTTTCCAAGATGGCCTATTTACATCACAATCCTGTAGTGAAGATTTACTGGTGCGCCATGGCACGTACAGCTCCTTGATCTGGAAGCACAACGTGTTACTATGGCCATAGGCAAACCAAACTCTGGAGAGAAGATTATCTGTGGAAGTTTCATACTTCCTGGGCCAAATTCTTCCCCCTAGCACCACTACTCATTGGAGTTAATGTGGGATAAATCAATTGTTGATCCAGACTTTTACCCATGTGGCTGAGAGCAGAATTTATTTCCTTATGTCATTAATAAGAGCATTATCTATGGCTATTTGCAATATTAACACAAGCTTGAGTGCATAATGTATGCATGAGGGGGTTTTTGGTATTAACATAACAAAAGGCTTCTTAGAAGTTGAACATACGTTAGCCTAGCTAAAAGGAGACGAAGTGATTGTCACATAAGGTTCCGTCTGTTCCTCTAAAGAATAGATGCTGTCATTTTAGCAGTCATTCTAAATTTCAACCTTCCCTTTCCAATTATTATTGGTCTTATTGTTTATGGCTCATCAATAGTTTATTCCTGATCTATATGTTTGTTAATTTCATCTACATTATGGTACAGAGAAATTAGAACCCATCTTGTGAACAGCTAAATGAATCAAATTCCCTGGAGCAACCAAGGCATTGAGTCTAATAATGAGCTTGACACAGAAATGTACCAGTAGTGTAATTTGGTTATCAATCACTGTCAGTGCTTGAGCACATGAGGCTTATGGCAGCTGCAGGAACAGCTGTAACCCAGGTCTATTGTCTTTGTGACCAGCCCATGTATTTCTGCAGCCTATTACTGGCATTTTTAGGGCTTGAAAACTGGCTGGTTGTGAAATAAATCTGAATATTCTGAATGACACTCACTCATTAGGCATCACTTTCTACAATAAAGTCTAATTTTTGAGAGTTCACTTGGCAGAAAAAAAAAGGCATTAAAATGGCACAAGTGGTCCAGCTTTACAAATGGGAGCAGCATTTTCTTCTGCAAGCCCCCGGCTCCCGAAAAGCAGAGAGGAAAACAGTCAACAGATGTATCTAATTGCTCCCTCTACTCGAGGCACTTTTATCATTGGAAAAATCTTTGCTTTTGTGAGCATGAGGTGTAGGTAACATGGTGTGGCATATGGTAGGGTCCTGAACTGGAGGTAGAATAAATCTGGAGACATGGAAAAACAATGCACTCTACAGCAAGAAAATGCTTCGAAAAGAAGAAATCAGCATGTTTCCATCTAGCTTTCATTTGCAACAGGTGCACAGGGGCCAAGCCTAGTCAGGCCATAAGCTCCACTGGACTGGTCACGCCCCCAAGCTGACCACAATATGCCTTGGGGTCATTTAGCTCCACTTGGTTTATAAGCCACTCTTCTTGCCTAACACTCCTAGCAGGTGTAGATTTGGTCCTGAGTAAGTGACTTGCCTTGTGGCACACTACAGCTCTGTGTCAGAGACAGGGAGAGAATCCACTTCACCAGGACAGCTGCCAACTGCCTGAACCATGAGACCACCCTTTCTCCTGAGGAAATGCACTCTAGGGACTTTGCAAAAAAAACTGATGGAGTTGGTGGTGTCCACCAAAGTGAAGGACTAGTACATTGATGACTGGATTGAGTTCTGCGCGATACTCATAGTCGCAGGACTCTAGCAGTGAGGTCTGCAGGGAGCTGGCTAGTTGCATACCAGCTGTTTTTCTCCCTGCTTCCAGCTGTTTCGTGTGTATCATCTACATTTCTTTGACATGAAAACAGTCGGTTCCGTTGCCACAGGACTGCGTGTACTGAGGGCACATGTAAAAGCTTCTAGACAATCATTCAGTCTCCAAACTTCCAGTCAGTCATTTTATGCCATGATTTGGGAGACGCACTGGAATGGTGGAACACTAGGTCCAATATAAGCCAGTTGTAAGCAGCTTTAAGCTCCACTGAATTCCAGTGGAGCTTACGGCCTGACTAGGCGACTCTCAAACTGAATTTTGCAAAAGTGGTCACTGGTTTGTGAGTGCTCAGTTTCACACACTAAAGGATAAGGTGCCCAGAACCAGTGACTGCAACAGGAAAAGTGGATGCAATTATTTTGCCTGGAAATACTCTTGCACAACTTCAGTGCATAAAGTTGAGTGAGAAACGTCAAAGAGTTGACACTTGACAGCCTTGTGACGTATGAACTGTATTGCTCCATGTGGAGCTGGACAGGATTTTTTTAGTGAAATGTTTTGTTGTTGGAAAATGCCAGATAATCTGAATGGAAACTTCTTGTGGAAATGTGTTGGTTTTGACAAAAGTTTCACCAGCCTTGCCAAGTGTTCATGTGTCCACTTGTGATGTGGGAGACCCAGGTGTGGGTGCCGGTTCACAGCAGGTCTCCCACATCCAAGGAGACTGTTTTAATATCAGGCTACAATTTGATGTGTTTTTTACACCACAGCCACGCTCATATACCAGATGAACTCTGATCTGACACAAAATGAAATTCTGAACCCTTCAACCTCTTTGTGAACCAGAATTGCTGTTTTTCAGCCAGCCCTACTTCTTGGTTTATGGGAAACAAGTAGTAGTAAGAAGCCACGTCTACACTAGCCGGCTATTTCTAAATAGCCGTGCCAACTTCGAAATAGTGCCCGCCGCATCTACATGTGCCGAGCGCTATTTCGAAGTTGAAATCGACGTAAGGCGGCGAGATGTCAAAGTCACTATCCTCATCAGGAGATGGAATAGCACCCTACTTCGACGTTGAACGTCGAAGTAGGGCATGTGTAGACGATCCGCGTCCTGCAACATTGAAACAGCGGGGTCCTCCATGGCAACCATCAGCTGAGGGGTTGAGTGAGAAACACTCTCTCCAGCCCCTGAGCTCTATGGTTGCCGCGTGCAGCAGCCCCTTAAAGCTCCCCGCCCCCTGAGTTCCTGTGCAGGAAGCTGAGAGCATGTGCAGGCAGAAGCACAGCCACGTGTCCAGCCTGCACATCCTCACCAGCCCCAACCCAACATCCAGCACCCATGGCAGCCAGTCTGCCGCCCAAGTGCCCACAGGGCACCCCACCCAAGGGGACCAAGGGCTCCCAGCCAGCCAGCCAGCCAACGGGGGAAGAGGCAGCGGGGCCCCTCCTGAACAGAGGCTGAGATCCGGGACCTGCTGGGGCTCTGGGGCGAGGAGGAGGTGCTCCAGGTAATGGGGAGCAAGAGGCAGAATGCGGATGCATTTGCTCGGCTGGCTGAGGGCCTGGCTGCTCGGGGTCACCCTGCCCACACTCCTGACCACATCAGGAGTAAGGTAGAGGAGCTGCGGCAGGGTTACGCCTGGGCCTGGGACACGGCCAGCTGATCTGGGGCCACCCCCGCCACTTGCCCCTTTTACAGGGAGCTCAGGGAAATCCTGGGCCCCTGGTACACCTCCTCCCACCCCCCGGCCACCCTTGACACCTCAGCCGACGAGCCCCAGCAGGCCCTGGATATGAAGTCCACCCCGGAGGCCAGCCCTGCACCCCAGGGGCCCCCCCAGGAGCCCACCCCTGGGACACCGGAGGAGGAGGAGGAGGCCTCCAGCGACAGGGGGCTCCAAATCGACCTCCCCTCCCACAGCTCCAGCAGGGCATCCGCCCGATGGGTGTCCCCCGACTGTGGGAGCGGAGCATCAGGTATGTACCCCCCCGGTGCACACCCCTGGGGTTAAGGGGTGGGGCAAGAGACATGACCAGGGCCCTCCACACCCCCAGATGACCATGGCCCTGAGGACAGCAGTGGCATGTCCCTCAGAAGAGTCCATCAGCCCCTGCCTCCCAGCAGGACAGCGCCATGCCCCATCCCTGGGGATGGGGGGAGCGGAACCTAGGGTCCCCTGTGGGGGGGGGTGTTGTTGGACACCCATCAGCATCATCAGCATCTCCGGGGGACGGGGATGGGGAACCAGCAGCAGAGGAGTGGGGGGACAAGGGCCACGGGTCAGGGCCCACACTAACAGCTGTCTCCACTCTTCTTCCCCCCTCGGTTCCGCAGCTGCACCATCGGAGGGCCCGGAGAGTACAGGCGAGGCGTCTGTGGTCCCGGACAGCCCACCGGGGCCATCGCAGCAGTCCAGCCCCTCGGCGGAGGACGGACCAGCCCCAGGACGAGCCCGACAGCGTTAGAGCCATCCGCGGGCCTCCACGGACCCCCAGCTGCTCGCCACCCTCCGGCGTCAGCTGGAGGTGTCCAAGCGACGCCTGCAGGTGGAGGAGCAGTGGCTCCATCTCCAGGAGCAAGCACTGGCCTGGCGCCAGGAGGCTTTGGGGGCCTTCATGCGCACCTTCCAGGACATCGCGCAGCACTTGGCCCCCCACCACCCGCCGCTCTGCCCGCCGCTCCGCCTGCCGTCCCTCCACCATCAGCCATCCTGGGGCCTGCCGCCAAGGGGGACCATGGGCCTCCGGACACCACCAGGCCCTATCTGCCGGTTCTCCCAGCCCCCCACCCAGCCTCGACGGGGCCTCTGGCCCAGAAGTGGGTCGCACCCCCCCACACCAGGCGCAGGACAATGGGGGTGCGTGACCGAGGACATTGCCCCCCAACGTCCCCCTCCTTTGGACGTATTCCCCCCCTCCTTGTAAATAGTTTTTGTTCTGCCCGTTTAGTACCTGCCCCACCATGTACATAGTTCCCCTGTTCTGCTTTTAATAATACACATTGCACAGTTTTGTTTAAAAAAAATTTCATTTATTGCACATAAGTGTGTGTGGGGGGTGTGCTCTTGGGTTGTCTGTGGTGTGGGCGTGGGGGTAGGGAGTGTTGCGGAGGATGGGGGGGGTGCAGTGGGTGGCTCACCCGCAGCTGGCCCTGCCAGCATTCACCCCGCAGCCTGCTCAAAATGAGCCCACAGGGCCTCCCGGACCCGGATCCCCTCAGGGTCAACCTGGCAACTGGGGGCAGCGGGTGGCTGGATGTCGGCCCTGCCAGCCTCCACAGCCCAGCCCTGGAAGAAGGCCTCTCCCTTGCTGTCCACCAGGTCGTGGAGTGCGCTGCACGCACCCACAACCTGGGGGATGTTGGTGGGGCCTGCATCCAGGCGGGTGAGGAGACACCTCCAGCGCCCTTTGAGGCAGCCAAAAGTGTGCTCGACCACCTGGCGCGCATGGTTCAAGCGCGTGTTGAACCGCTCCTGGTTGGCTGTGACACGGCCCATGTAGGGGTGCATGAGCCAGGACTGGAGGGGGTAAGCCGCGTCTACGATGAGGCAGAGGGGCATGGTGGTGTCCCCCACAGGGATTTCCCGCTGGGGGTTGTAGGTCCCCGCCTCCAGCCGGCGGCACAGGCCCGAATTTCTGAACATAAGAACATAAGAATGGCCATACTGGGTCAGACCAAAGGTCCATCCAGCCCAGTATCCTGTCTGCTGACAGTGGCCGATGCCAGGTGCCCCAGAGAAGGAGAACAGAAGACAATGATCAAGTGATTTATCTCCTGCCATCCATCTCCTGCCCTTGTACTGAAGGCTAGGGCACCATACTTTACCCCTGGCTAATAGCCTTTTATGGACCTAACCTGCAAAAATTTATCGAGCTCTTTTTTAAACCCTAATAGAGTCCTGGCCTTCACAGCCTCCTCCGGCAAGGAGTTCCACAGGTTGACTGTGTGCTGTGTGAAGAAAAATTTCCTTTTATTAGTTTTGAACCTACTACCCATCAATTTCATTTGGTGTCCCCTAGCTCTTGTATTATGGGAAAAGGTAAATAATTTTTCTATGTTCACTTTCTCCACACCATTCATGATTTTATATACCTCTATCATATCACCCCTCAATCGCCTCTTTTCCAGACTGAAAAGTCCCAGTCTCTCTAGCCTCTCCCCATATGGGACCCGTTCCAAACCCCTAATCATCTTAGTCGCCCTTTTCTGTACCTTTTCTAATGCCAATATATCTTTTTTGAGGTGAGGAGACCACATCTGCACGCAGTACTCAAGATGTGGGCGTACCATAGTTTTATATGGGGGAAGTATGATATCTTTTGTCTTATTATCTATCCCTTTCTTAATAATTCCTGACATCCTATTTGCTTTACTAACTGCCACTGCACACTGCGTGGATGCCTTCAGAGAACTATCCACTATAACTCCAAGATCCCTTTCCTGATCTGTCGTCGCTAAATTTGACCCCATCATGTTGTACGTGTAATTTGGGTTATTTTTCCCAATGTGCATTACCTTACACTTACCCACATTAAATTTCATTTGCCATTTTGCTGCCCAATCACTCAGTTTGCTGAGATCTTTTTGTAGTTCTTCACAATCCCTTTTGGTTTTGACTGTCCTGAACAACTTGGTGTCATCTGCAAACTCTGCCACCTCACTGCTTACCTCATTTTCTAGATCATTGATGAACAAGTTGAACAGGATCGGTCCCAGGACTGACCCCTGGGGAACACCACTAGTTACCTCCCTCCATTGTGAAAATTTACCATTTATTCCAACCCTTTGTTTTCTGTCTTTTAACCAATTCCCGATCCATGAAAGGATCTTTCCTCCTATCCCATGACCACCTAATTTACATAAAAGCCTTTGGTGTGGGACCGTGTCAAAGGCTTTCTGGAAATCTAGGTATATTATGTCCACTGGGTGCCCCTTGTCCGCATGTTTATTAACCCCTTCGAAGAATTCTAATAGATTAGTTAGACACAACTTCCCTCTGCAGAAACCATGCTGACTTTTGCCCAACAATTCGTGCTCTTCTACGTGCCTTGCAATTTTATTCTTTACTATTGTTTCTACTAATTTGCCTGGTACTGATGTTAGACTTATCGGCCTATAATTGCCAGGGTCTCCTCTGGAGCCTTTTTTAAATATTGGCGTTACATTGGCCGTCTTCCAGTCATTGGGTACCGAAGCGGATTTAAAGGATAGGTTACAAACCACTGTTAATAACTCCGCAATTTCACATTTGAGTTCTTTCAGAACCCTTGGGTGAATACCGTCTGGTCCTGGAGACTTGTTACTATTCAGCTTATCAATTAACTCCAAAACCTCGTCTAATGTCACTTCAATCTGGGAGAGTTCCTCAGATTTGTCACCTAAAAAGGCTGGCTCAGATTTAGGAACCTCTGTAACATCCTCAGCTGTGAAGACTGAAGCAAAGAAATCATTTAATCGCTCCGCAATGGCACTGTCTTCCTTGATCGCTCCTTTTATATCTTTATCGTCCAAGGGCCCCACTGCTTCTTTAGCGGGCTTCCTGCTTCTAATGTATTTAAAAAACATTTTACTATCATTTTTTGAATTTTTGGCTAGCTGCTCCTCAAAATCTTTTTTGGCTTTTCTTACTACGTTATGACACTTAATTTGGGAGTGTTTATGTTCCCTCCTATTTTCCTCACTAGGATTTGACTTCCACTTTTTAAAAGCTGCCCTTTTCTCTCTCAGTGCCTTTTTAACATGGCTGTTAAGCCATGGTGGTTCTTTGTTAGGTCTCTTACTGTGTTTTTTTATTTGGGGTATACATTTAAGTTGGGCCTCTAGTATGGTGTCTTTAAACAGTTTCCATGCAGCTTCCAGGGATTTTAGTTTAGTTACTCTACCTTTTAGTTTCTGTTTAACTAGCTTCCTCATTTTAGTGTAATTTCCCTTTTTGAAATTAAATGCCGGTGTGTTTGACCGCTGCGGTGTTCTTCCCAACACAGGAATATTAAAAGTTATTATATTGTGGTCACTATTTCCAAGCGGTCCAGTAACAGTTACCTCTAGGACCAGATCCTGCGTTCCAGTCAAGACTAGATCAAGAATTGACTCTCCCCTTGTGGGTTCCTGTACCAGCTGCTCCAAGAAGCAGTCATTTAAGGCATCAAGAAATTTAATCTCTGAATCCCGTCCTGAGGTGACATGTACCCAATCAATATGGGGATAATTGAAATCTCCTATTATTACTGTGTTTTTTATTGTGACAGCCTCTTTAATCTCCCTTAACATTTCAGCATCACTATCACTGTCCTGGTTAGGTGGTCGGTAATATATTCCTAATGCCATATTCATATTAGAGGAATGAATTGTTATCCATAATGATTCTACGGAACATTTTGATTCCTTTAGGATTTTTGTTTCATTTGATTCTATATTATCCTTCACATATAGTACCACTCCACCACCCGCACGACCTGTTCTGTCTTTCCGATATAATTTATATCCCGGTACGATAGTGTCCCACTGATTGTCCTCATTCCACCATGTTTCTGTGATGCCTATTATGTCAACTTCCTCCTTTTCCTCCTGAACACCCGGGCTTCGTGGGTGCTGCCAGGCCAGGCAACATAAATGTCCAAGAGGCCGCCCTGGCTGTCCACCAAGGCCTGGAGGACCACGGAATGGTATCCCTTCCTATTGAGGAACCGTCCTCTGCTCTGCTCTGGGGCATGGATGGGGATATGGGTCCCATCTAGAGCCCCAAAGCAATTTGGGAAGCCCAGGCTGGCAAACCCCGCGATGGCAGCATCCGGGTCCCCAAGCCGCACGAGCCTGTGGAGGAGCAGGGCATTGACTGCGCGGACGACCTGCAGGGGAAGGACATGAGAGAGCACCAGTGAGGGGTGTGCAGGGTGTGTCTGGCTCTCCCCCCAGGACTCCCCCCCACCCCGGGTCCTCTTACCTCCATGAGGACAGCCCCGACAGTGGCCTTGCCCACGCCAAACTGCTGCCCTATGGATCGGTAGCTGTCTGGAGTGGCCAGCTTCCAGACAGTGATGTCGACCCATTTCTCTACAGAAAGGGCACATCGCATGGGGGTGTCATGGTGCTGTAAGGCAGGGTTGAGCCATTGGTAGAGCTCCAGGAACTTCTGCAGGCTCATTTGGAAGTTCCGGAGCCAGCAGTCTTTGTCCCACTAGCCGACCACCAGCCGTTCCTACCAGTCATTGCTCGTGGGGTAGCTCCACAGCCGGTGGCGTGTGCGGCGGGGTGTGTGTGGGGGGGCTGGGAGGGCAGCAAGGTCTGGGGCTGCTTCCTCATCCCCTGGGGGCAGCTCATCTTCCTCAAATAAAAGATGGTCAGCTGCCTCCTGCATGGCATTGAGCAGAACAGCCACTGGTCCTGCAGGGGCGGGTGTGTGGGCCTCTGGCTGCTGCTGCTGGTGCTGCTGCTGCTGCTGGGGGTCCATGGTGCTTCACGGGGTGTGCGTGCTTGTGGCTCTGCAGACCGTGTGCTGTGCAGGCTGAGTGTGTCTGGGAGGGGCCCTTTAAGGGAGCGGCTAGCTGTTGCCCCGGAAGTGCTAGTCTGCCCTGTGACCCTGTCTGCAGCTGTGCCTGGCACCCCTATTTCAATTTGGGCCGCTTTTGTGTGTAGACGTTCCCCTGCAGTGCCTATTTCGATGTAGTGCTGCCCAACGTCGACGTTGAATGTTGACGGCACCAGCCCTGGAGGACGTGTAGACGCTATTCGTCGAAATAGCTTATTTTGATTTCGCTACATCGAAATAAGCTATTTCGGAAATCGAAATAAGCTATTTCAATGTAGCATCCCAGTGTAGACGTAGCTAGAGAGACTTATTAATAAAACTTCACACACGGAGCTGTCTTCACACAGTGCTGACAATATGCCACCCCTCTTTCGAAAGGCATCGTAGGAGTGAGAAGTTGTCTCCAGTAAACACTTATTCTCTATTATAAAGGTGATTTGGACACTTCTTGATTCAGAACTGGGTGGAGATTTCTCAAATCATTTCATATAAGCCAAGAGCAACATCCTAGAGATGACAATGACATTTGACTACTAAGGTGGAGAACTGACTTGAACCAAGAGATCTAGGAGTACGGAACTCCATCATCAGACCTTTGTGCCTTTTCCTCAGCTGGTCTTTTCTCCAGTTTGCCAGTTAGATTTTCTGTGCATCATTTACATCTGTACTTTTCATGTTACTGTACCTAACATTTACAATATCTGTTATCACAATTTGATGCTAGCTTCAGCCGTGCTCCTTTTGTTCTACAGATGACATTGGGCAGCTTACTGTGCTTTATTTGCAACTCATTGGCTATGTCTACACTAGCACATTACGTCAAAGTAGCCTATTTCGAAGTAAGAACATCGAAATAGGCTACTTCGACGATTATCGTCTACACGTCCTCGGCTACGTCTACACGTGAAGCCTACATCGAAGTAGCCTATTTTGATGTGGTGACATCGAAATAGGCTATTTCGATGAATAATGTCTACACGTCCTCCAGGGCTGGCAACGTCGATGTTCAACATCGACGTTGCGCAGCACCACATCGAAATAGGTGCTGCGAGGGAACGTCTACATGCCAAAGTAGCACACATCGAAATAAGGGTGCCAGGCACAGCCACAGACAGGGTCACAGGGCGGACTCAACAGCAAGCCGCTCCCTTAAAGGCCCCCTCCCAGACACAGTTGCACTAAACAGCACAAGATCCACAGAGCCGACAACTGGCTGCAGACCCTGTGCATGCAGCATGGATCCCCAGCTGCAGCAGCAGCAGGCAGAAGCCCTGGGCTAAGGGCTGCTGCACACGGTGACCATAGAGCCCCGCAGGGGCTGGTGGCTGATGGCTGATGGCTGCCATGGCGGACCCCCGCTATTACAAAGTTGTGGGACGCGCAACGACTACACGGTCCCTACTTCGACCTTGAACGTCGAAGTAAGGCGCTATTCCCATCCCCTCACGGGGTTAGCGGCTTCGACATCTCGCCACCTAACATCGATGTTAACATCGAAATAGCACCCAACATGTGTAGCCGTTACGGGCGCTATTTCGAAGTTAGTGCTGCTACTTTGAAGTAGCATGCACATGTAGACACGGCTCCAGGGCTGGCAACGTCGACGTTCAATGTCGAAGTAGCAACGGGGAACGTCGAAAGGAGCTGCCCCGGGAGGAAATGCAGAGCGTCCACACACACAAGCACCCTCTCTCTAAATAAGGGGCCGGGAAAGACCGCGGACCAGGTCACAGAGTACACTAGCCCTTCTGGGGCAGCTGCAAGCCGCTCCTTTAAAGGGCCCCTCCCAGACACACCCGGCCTGCCCAGCACGAGGTCTGCAGAGCAGTAGCCACTCTCTCGCAGACTAAGTCACAGCAGATATAGACACCCAGCAGCAGCTGCAGCAGCAGCAGCAGGAAGCGGAGGCCCTCCAGGTAGTCATCCAGGGGGCAAGCGCCCTGCTAGGTGCTGCCTGGGAGGCCGCCTGCCAGAGGAGCCCACCCTGGAGGCAGACGGGGATGCCCCGACCACTGAGCTCCCCTCTTTCTTCCTCACTGGCTGCTCCCCCACCTCTGGAGCTACCCCACCAGCTCCAAGTGGTGGGAGCAGCTCGTCATGAGGGACTAGGACAACGCTATGTGGCTCCGGACCTTCTGCATGCGCTGGCAGACCTTTCTCGAGCTCTGCCAGTGGCTCACCCCAGCACTTAGGGACCACGACACCTGGATGTGGCGTGCCCTCCCTGTTGAGAGGAGGGTTGCAATAGCCATCTGGAAGCTCTCCACTCCAGACAGCTATTGCTCCATGGGGCACCAGTTTGGAGTGGGAAAGGCCATGGTCAGGGCCATCATCATGGAGGTAAGGAGGCCCAGGCATGCACCCACTGGGGGGCGGGGGGCTGGCTGTGGGCTTGGGGATGGAGGGAGGGAGGGAGGGAGGGGCCAAATGTGGGGCTGGAAATGGAGGGGTACCGGGGAGGGACAGGCTGGGCAAGTGGGGTACCCGGGGAGGTGCCTGGGAGGGGGGTCTGGGGGAAAGAGCTCTGCGGCACCCTGCACAGCCTCACGGGCACCTGTGTTCCCTCCCAACAGGTGGCCCGTGAGCTTAACACCACGTTGCTCCAGAGGGTCATCCAACTCAGGGACCTGGACGCAGCCATCACCGGATCCGCCTCCATAGGGTTCCCGAACTGCTTCGGGGCCCTGGATGGGACCCACATCCCCACCCACGCCCTAGACCACAGCGGAAGAAGATACATCAGCCTCAGGGGCTACCACTCTGTGGTCCTGCAGGCCATGGTGGACAGTTGGGGCTGCTTCCAGGACGTGTACGTGGGCTGGCCCGGCTGCACACATGATGCCCTTGTTTTTAGGGAAGCGGGGACCTACATCCCCCAGAGGGAGATCCCTCTGGGGGACACCACCGTGCCCCTCTGCCTTGTGGCGGACGTGGCCTACCCCCTCCAGCCCTGGCTTGTGTGCCTGTACACCGGCCACCTCAATGCCAGCCAGGAGCAGTTCAATGCCTGCCTGAACCACGCCTGCTAGGTGGTAGAGAGAACATTTGGCCATCTGAAGGGCCGCTGATGGTGCTTCCTTGCCCGACTGGACGTCAGCCTCCAAAACATCCTCCAGGTTGTGGGTGCGTGCTGCACGCTCCACAACATCGTTGAGAGCAGGGGAAGCCTTTCGTCCAGGGATGGGCAGTTGATGCTGGCACGGGCTTCCCCCAGCCGGCCGCTGGACAGAGCCACCAGGCCCATCATGAGGGGGTACAGGTCCGTGAGGCCCTGTGGGCCCACTTTGATCAGGGAGACCCCTTAGCACCTCCCTGGCCTTCCCCAGAAGACCCCCCCCACACACACAGCCCGCAATGCCCGCACACCACCCCCAACACCTGCACGCCAGCCCACCAACAAGCACACGCCTCCAGCTTTTTGGAAAATAAAACCTTATTTTTTTAACCGGATAACTTCTTTGATTCACCAAAGAACCTGCAACTAATCGACACTGAGGGGGACAACTATATACAAAACAGGGGACAACTATGTACATGGGCCAACAGCCAAGCTGTCCGCCGGGCCCCCATCAGTCCGGGGTGGGGGTAGAGGGGCACGAGCCCTGGCGGGTATGGCTCGCAACCCCCTTCCCTGTGTCTGCGGTCCCTGGCATGGCCAGCTGGGGGTTGGGAGGACTGGCAGTTATGGCCGGGATGCCTCCACTGGCCGGTCTTCAGCCCCAGTGGGCTCTGTGGAGCTTGCCGGTGGTGAGGCGGGTGGGGCGGCAGGTGGGGCAGCAGGCGGTGAGGTGGGTGGAGTGGCAGGTAGGGCAGCAGGCGGTGAGGCAGGTGGAGTGGCAGGTGGGGCAGCAGGTGGCGAGGTGGGTGGGGCGGCGGGGAGGGCGGCCTGGGGGGCAGCGAGGGGTGGGAGCCGGGTGACTGCCTCCCGGATTGACCTGGCTATGTCCCTGAAAACCCCCATAAAGTCCTCCCATGCTGCCACCGCTGGGTGGACTCCTCCCACTCAAAATGGAGTCTTTCCTCCGCCACCTCCGTCTGCCACAGGACAGCTTCCAGGAGCTGAGGGTCCACCGGGGCCATCCCCAGAGTCCGGCGGTGGCGGAACCATCTCGCTGGCCTTGGGGGTGTCTCCGGGCGCTGGCGGTGGCTGGCCTCCGGCAGGCTGTCGGGGACAACAAAGTGTGCCTGGCTGCCTGAGGCGTCAGATGCTGCAGCTGGAGAGAGGGAGAGAGGGAGGGGAAGGCTGTTAGTACAGTGCCCTGGCCTGTGGCCCGTTCTCCCCACCCCCTCTTGGGTGCTGGGTCTCTGTCACCGTTGGTGAGTTTGATGTCCCTGTTGGCTGTCACCATGGCATTGTCCCCCCACCCCCAGGCTCAAGACTAAGTTCTGTCCATAGGTACGGGTGCTGACAGGCGCTGATGGCCGTGCCGCCATCCTGGGACCCACCAATGGGGACGGAGACCCAGCACCCAAGAGGGGGTGGGAAGAATGGGCCACGGGCCAGGGCACTGGTCTAACAGCCTTCCCCTCCCTCTCTCCCTCTCTCCAGCTGCAGCATCTGATGCCCCATGCAGCCAGGCACCCTTTGTTGTCCCCGACAGCCCACCGGAGGCCAGCCATCGCCAGCGCCTGGAGACACCCCCAAGGCCAGCAAGACGGTCCTGCCACTGCCGGACTCTGGGGATGGCCCTGGTGGACCCTCAGGTCCTGGAAGCTCTCCGGCGGCAGAAGGAGGTGGCGGAGGAAAGACACCCAGGAAAGATGCCATCCTGGGACTGTACTGTGGCTGGGCGTTCATGGGTTGGGGTCTGCTGGGGGTGTGTGAGGCTCCCGGTCATGTCTGGTGCTCCTGCCCTGTGGCCCATGGGTTTGTGCTCTGTGGGGTACGTACCTGACCATCCATTGCCGCGGCTGGGGGAAGCCCAGTGGGCGGATGCCCGGCTGGTGCTCCAAGAGGGGAGGTCAATGAGGAGCCCCCCCTCCTCGCTGCTGGACCTCTCCTCTGCTGTCCAGAGGTGGGGCTCCTCGGTTGGGCCCTGGGGTGCGGGGCTGGCCTCCGGGCTGGCCTCTGGCTCCGAGGCCTGCTGGGGCTCGTTGGCCATGGTGTCAAGGGTGGCCGGTGGGGAGGAGGTGTCCCAGGGGCCCAGGAGGTAATAGGGGCAAGTGGCGGGGGCAGCCCCAGACCGGGCCCGGGTGTAACCCTGCAGCAGCTCCTTCACCTTACTCCTGACATGATCCAGAATGCGGGCAGGGTGACCTCGGGTGGCCAGGCCCTTGGCCAGTTGGGTGAACGCTTCTGCATTCCGCCGCTTGCTCCCCATCACATGGAGCACCTCCTTCTCGCCCCAGAGCCCCAGGAGGTCTCGGAGCTCAGCCTCCGACCAGGAGGGACCCCGCATCCTTTTGGCCCCCCGTCTGGCTGCTGGGTGTGCCTGGGTCCCCTCAGGAGGGGATCCCTGGGGGCGCTCGGGGGCTGGCTTGAGGCCATGGATGAAGGCAACAGGGACTGGGGCCTCTGAGAAGCGTGCAGGGCTAGCATGTGCCTGTGCTGCTGCCTGCATGCTCTCAGCTTCCTGCCACAGGAAATCCGGGTCCGTGGTGCCTTTAAGGCTGCTGCGCATGGGGACCATAGAGCCCTGCAGGGGCTCGACAGAGTGTCTCTCAACCCCTCAGCTGATAGCCGCCATGGAGGACCCCGCAATTTCGAAGTAGCAGGACGTGGATCGTCTACACTACAGAGTATTGTGTCCAGTTCTGGGCACCGCAGTTCAGGAAGGATGTGGAGAAATTGGAGAGGGTCCAGAGGAGAGCAACGAGAATGATCAAAGGTCTAGAGAACATGACCTATGAAGGAAGGCTGAGAGAATTGGGCTTGTTTAGTTTGGAAAACAGAAGATTGAGGGGGGACATGATAGCAGTTTTCAGGTATCTAAAAGGGTGTCATAAGGCAGAGGGAGGGAACTTGTTCTTCCTTGCCTCTGAGGATAGAACAAGAGGCAATGGACTTAAATTGCAGCAGGGGAGGTTCAGGTTGGACATTAGGAAAAAGTTCCTAACTGTCAGGGTGATCAAACACTGGAATGAATTGCCAAGGGAGGTGGTAGAATCTCCATCACAGGAGATATTTAAGAAGAGGTTAGATAGATGGCTTTCAGGGATGGTCTAGAAAGTGCTTGGTCCTGCCGTGGGGGCAGGGGGCTGGACTCGATGGCCTCTCGAGGTCCCTTCCAGTCCTACTATTCTATGATTCTACACACACCCTACTTCGACACTGAACGTCGAAGTAGGGTGCTATTCCCATCCGAGGATGGGAATAGCGACTTCAACATCTTTCTGCCTCACTTCGATTCCAACATTGAAATAGCACCCGGCATGTGTAGACGTGATGGGTGCTATTTTGACGTTGTGCTGGCTACTTCGAAGTAGCGGGCTAGTGTAGATGCACCCATTTGGTTTCAGGATTCCTTCATTGGTATTTTGGGTTCATATTTTTGTTTAGAAACCCTTGGAAAGAGATGACTATGCAAAGGAATTCTTACTAACACAGAGTTCATCTTCAACATCAGTGAAAAGGACACTATTGTTTTCTGGCTATAAATTTTTATGAGAAGTATTTTTATGTTGGGTGCTGCACATTATAATTATCTTTGAGGTCAAGATTCTACTTTTACTAATACCCCTTGGCCGTGTCGACACAAACCCCAAACTTTGAAATGGCCACGCAAATGGCCATTTTGAAGTTTACTAATGAAGCGCTGAAATGCATATTCAGTGCTTTATTAGCATGCGGGCAGCCGCGGCACTTCGAAATTGACGCGCCTCGCTGCCGCGCATCTCGTGCCAACGGTGCTCCTTTTTAAAAGGACCCCGCCTACTTCGAAGTCCCCTTATTCCCATGAGCTGATGGGAATAAGGGGACTTCAAAGTAGGCGGGGTCCTTTCGAAAAGGAGCCCCATCAGGACGAGCCGTGCGGCGGCGAGGCGCGTCAATTTCGAAGTGCCGCAGCCGCCCGCATGCTAATGAAGCGCTGAATATGCATTTCAGCGCTTCATTAGTAAACTTCAAAATGACCATTTGCGTGGCCATTTTGAAGTTTGGGGCTCAGGTAGATGTAGCCCTTTTGTGTTGGAGGCAAAATACACTGTTGTAAGCCACTAATGAGCTCAACAAAGAGATCTTTGGCTCAGAAATGAAGAGTAAGACAATGTTCATGTAGAATAATACCTCATGAAAGCAATTTCTATATCTCTGACATTTTCCACCAGTATTATTTTCTCTGCTAGAATCTTATTGAAAATAGAAGCAGCAATAAAGGATATCTTTATTTATATGCCCAAATTAAAGTGAGAGATATGCAGTTTTTCAGCACCTGTATCGAGGATGAGATGCAGGTACTCTGCTCACAGTAAAGATGCATCAGCCAAGTTCTTTCCATTTTAACCCATGGAAAAGTCTTCTATAATGGAGAATATCTTTATTGTTTCCAAACGTTGTATTTCTCACTCTTGTCAATCTGCCACTGAAACAGTGCCATATTGCCATACACGACCAGATTTTCATGTGGCAGTATTCCAGGTTTGTACACAGTTATGAGCTTGAGTTAGGCTTAAAGGATATGTAAAAGACTGCAAATAGATAAGAGCAGAAGAATGGCTATCCAGTGTCAGACTAGAGGTCCATCTGTTTCCTGCCTCTGACCAGTGGCCAGTACCAGAGCTTCTGAGGAATTGTACAGAAAAGGGCAACTTTGGAGAGGCTGATGCCTGTCTTCCATGCCCAGCTTCTGGTAGTCATGTTTCGGGTCATCCTGAGCAAAAGTGGTGCACCCCAACCATCCTAGCTAAGAGTCCTTGCTCCACAAATTTATCTAGTTCTTTTCTGGACCTAGCGATAGCCTGGCCATCACAATGTCCAATGACGATGAGTTCCATAGGTTAATTCTACTTTGTGTGGAAATGAGCTTCTGCTTGTTCATATGAAATCAGCCACCTATTGATTTCATCAGGTGACCCCTGTCTTATGCATGGTGGGAAAGTGTAAAGGATACTTCTCTAGTCACCTTTTCCACACCCTTCAGGATTTTATAGACTTACATCACATACCCATCCTTAATTTTCTCTTTCTAGGGCTTGGTTTATACTAGGCAGGTAAATCACTTGCATACACGCAATTCTAGCTATGACAATTGCATAGCTAGAATCGATTTATCTGCAATCAACTTACCTGGCTGCCTACATGGACGGAGGTCAAAGGGAGAAACTCACAATGGCAAGGAGTACAGGTGTTGATTTAGTGCATCTCTACCAGGCATGTGAAATTGAACTCTGGAAGATTGACCCTGAGTGGGTTGATCTTCCCCATAGTATAGACAAGCCCTCAGCTGAATAGCCCTAAAGCCTTTTAGTCTGGTGGTGGCTGTTCCAGTCCACTGATCATTTTGCTGTCTTTCTCAGAACCTTTTTTAGGTATTTTATATTCTTTTTGAGATGGAGCCAGTAGGAAGATGGTGCCCTCCAAGAGGTATGACTGGGATTCTTGAAACCTGGATTTGATTCCTGTCTCAGTCACTGGGGCATCCTTAGTGAATATGTATTTGTTCCTCTATTTATAAAGTAAAGTTAATGAGACTGTCCTCCTTTGTAAAGTGGTTTGAGATTAATGGATAAGAAGTACAAAATAGAAGCTAAGTGTTACTATAAATTTCCTGTCACTGTGTGGTATTTTCTGTGCCTGCCACTTGAAGGTTTGAGTCGTATCTTTCCCTCATCTCTTAGAGGCTGCTTTGCTTTTCACTTTGCTTTATTTTTTATTCTCACAGAGAAAATCCGTGAACAGATGACAAGTAATGTTGTACGGTGGATTGAATGTGACTTTACGTTGTATTCTCCTGTTTTTGTATTTCACTGAAATTGTTGTAGTTCTTTTATTTTCTTTCATACCATAACAACATTTAGTAAAAATAACCCATGAAATTCCTGGAGAGGCACCTTCTATGTATTCAATCCCCCTTCTTTCCCTCCCCAACCACACTGTATATTTTCGACGGTTCAAATCTTCAGTTAACAATTTGCTGCAAGCTCTAATTTCAGCCATCACAATAAAGCTTCAGAATTCAACGTTGTAATTACTCTGATGTCAAGCTGTTGATAGAGCCACTTTGCATCAAAAGCTGCTACATGGCAGTCAGAAGTTGCTTTGTTATGTGGTAGGTCTGATTATAACTTTGCCAACTCTTCCCATAGATAACTAATGCAGAGAGAGCAACTTTGGAATAATAGTCCTCTTGACACATTTCAGAGATCAGTCAGAACCCTGACCTTCAAGTGTAGCCAGTTTTACACATTTCTGAAGATGGTAAGGTCAAGGACACTGTCCTGCAGTGTCTTCAGCACAAAAAGCACTTATTATAGCTGGATGAACTGTTAATGTATATTAAATCCTTTACTGCATCTACATCTTATGCAATGTGAGAATGATCCGTTCCATCAGACAAAACAATGGCAGGTGTAAATTTTGGTATGGACACTTACTAGATTTCACAGAAAGAAAATATCCTGGACTTACTATTATGAACATTATTTAATGTCTACAATAACCAGTGTTAAAAATGGAGCACGTTGTAACTGATTTTGCTACCTCTAATTTAATTTATAAGCAAGATTTCCTTCTTGAACTGTGAGAAATAATAAGGATGAATACAAATTATTTCAGGTTTCTTTTTTTTTTAATGGTTCTGGAAAAAATTCTCAAACAGGCAACCTACATTTATCTTGTTGCTTTCACTAGAACAGTATCCTTTGGTTTATAAAAAACCTAATAAAACAATTTGCCATCAGCTAAATACTTTTATTTTTAATTCTTTGGCCATCATTTCTGCCAAGCCTCATATTTATTTCTTGGTCTCTTCTTTCCCTTCCTTGATTAAAATGTCTCTTGATTACTGCAGAAGAGAGGGGCTTTGGCAATTCAGGATCTGACATCACAAATGTTCTTGTAACTTCCAAAATTGCCTGGAGAAAACACGCTCGCTCAGACTTCTTTCAGCAGTAGTTTGATTTTAATTTCAAGATATTTCCGCCCTTTCCCATTATCACCGAGCAGTTATTCAGCTGAGACATATACATGGAAATGTTTGCATTTCATACAATAAAACACAATTTATGTTCTGCTTCTGCCCCCATTAAATTCCATGGCTTGTATCCAGCTAAGACCTACGTGTAGGCCCAGTTGTTCACAGTGTCTGGTTTTCCCGTTGACATCAGTTGGAACCACATTAAGTGTGCGGTTAAGTCTTTGCAAGATTGGGGCCTAAATCTCTAGCTATTTGTCTGAAAATCAAGACATGGAGATATTTCCTGTAATAAAAATCCCAGGTAACAGGAGTTCCTTAATCTCATGAGCTGTGTTTACACGTAAGCACCCCTTTCAAGGGGCAAAAATCTGAAGAGGGCAGTCGAAACCATGGCTTTTAAAAGAGAGTGATTGCATGTTAAAAGCCCTTTCGAAGGGCGGCTGTGTTCTTTCTAAAGGGAGCATCCACATGGCTCCAAGTACTCTTTTGAAAGAAGGGGGCAGGAAATGCCATGGATGGGGTCCAGCGGCTGACAAGCCCTTCTGGGGCTGCAACCCCCTGCTCCCTTAAAGGGCCTCTCCCTCCACTCCATATGAGCTAAGTGATGCCCAGCTGTCCCTAGCCCAGCAGAGCCCACTTGTGCTTCAGGATGGTGTCCCAGTGGCAACTCCTGCGTGAGGACATCCTCATCCTGGAGACCATCCTGGTTGTGCTATTCACCATCGCTACAGCCACCTCAGAGCTACTTGGATGGCTGAGAAGCCCCCCTGGGGCCATGGAGCCTCCCTCACCCAGGACACCGCTGTCTCCCCCACCCCGAGGAGCCATAGCACCTCTGGAGCCACCCTAGCAGCACCAACTGGTAGGAGTGCCTGGTGCTGGGGGAGTGGGATGATGAGAGATGGCTCCAGAACTTCCGTGTATCCATGCAGGCCTTTCAGGAGATGTGCCACTGACTTGCCCCTGCACTCCGGGACCAGGACACCTGCCTGAGGCCTGCTCTCACCCTGGAGAACTGGGTCACAATTGCCATCTGGAAGCTAGCCACCCTGGACTCCTACCACTCCATAGGACAACAGTTCGGGGTGGACAAGGCCACCGTTGGGGCCGTACTCATGGAGGTGGGTGGGAGGGTGGGGCAAGGGGAACCCTCAGCTGCAGGGGGCTGGGAGGGGGAAGGCAGGGGGGCTATGACCAGCCAGGCAGGGGGCTGGGATGGGACTGGTAGAGGGGAAGCAGGGGGCAGATGTGGGGGCCAGGAGAGGACAGGGGCCATGTACAGCCCATCATGCCCCCATGGGAGTGCATGTTTCCACCCCCCGCCCTGTGTAGGTCTTCTGAGCTGTCAATACAATGCTTTTGCACAGGGTCATCCCCCTGGGGGATCTGGATGCCATTGTGGGCTTTGCTGAACTGGGCTTCCTGAACTGCTTTGGCGCCTTCGATGCCCTGGCACACAGCGTCGGCCAAGACATTAACAGGAAGGGCTACCATTCAGTGGTCTTCCAGGCCCTCATGGATGCAAGGGGCCAGTTCATGGACAGCTATGTGGGTTGGGCCAGCTGCAACCACGATGCCCACATCTTCCAGAACTCTGTGCTCTGCCGGCACATGGGAGCCAGCACATTCATCCCCCCAGTGGGAGATGCCAGTGCGGGGGATGTCACCATGTAGCTCTGCATGGTGGCAGACGCAGCCTACCCCTTACAGCCGTGGCTCATGTGGCCATACATGGGCCACCTTGACCCCACCCAGGAGGTGTTCAACCTCCACCTCAACCACTCCCAGAAAGTCATGGAGTGGGCCTTCGGGTCCCTTAAGGGGCAGTGGAGGTGCCTCCACACCAGGTTGGAGGTTGGGGTCCTGAACATGTCACAGGCAGTGGGTGTCTGCTGCACCCTCCACAATATTGTGGAGGGCAAAGAGGATGCTTATGTACAGGGAGGCCAGTGAGGCTGGCTCCAGCTACAAGCAGCCAGATACCACCCCCCATCTGCCAGACCCACTAGTATGGCCTGAGAATTAAGGAGGCCCTTAGGCAGGACTTCGTGACCAGCTTCCTGTGACCCACACCAACATCCATCCCCAACACACATCCACCCCTCACCATCTCTGCCACCACTAGCACCATCACCTAACCTGCATATCTGCCACTCACCATCCCTCCCTGAAGAGCAAGACACATGGGATAGTAAGCTAAAGAGACCATTTATCAACACTACTGAAAGGTTCAACATGAAACTGTGTTCAGGAGGGAGGAAAAACAGCGTACCGGTGGGGGGGTGGGAGGGCTTTTAATGTGGAAGGGGGCAGGATGGCTCAGTCAAGGGCTGGGATGGTAGTCTGTAAGCCTTGTCTACCCCAGGATCCCCTGCCTCCCCTGGATGCAGGGTCATTGGCAGCGTGGGAAGGGGCAGGGAGCACCAGCAGGAAAGGCCGTGGGAGGGGCTCGGTGGGGGGGGAGCAACAGCGGGCTTGGTGGGGTGGGCAGCGGGGGGGAAGGAGGAGGGCCATGTTGGTCGCTTGCTCCCTGAAGGTGCTGCTGATGCCCTCCAGGGTGTTCAGCAGCCTTTACCATGCTGCCCTCCACCACTCCAGCTCAGCCTTAGTCAGCCGAAGGTGCTGCTTGGCCCACTGCGGCCTGGTGGCGGCTGGCCAGGTCCTCCTCTGTACGCCAAGAAGCCCTCCAGTCACGGCCCTGATGGCGCACTGTGTGGAGTTGGGTCTGGACACCCTACACATCCACCGGGGGGCTCTCCAGGACAATTGACAATGGCGTGGGGCTCTCCTGGCACTCGGAAGGTGCAGCTGTATGGAGAGGAGGACAGTGTGTTGGTACCATATTATGGCCTGGGGGGTCGTGACTGTGGGCTGGCATGCCTCCCCCTCTGGGCACCTGCCCCTCTCCTGGGGCTGGCATCCCGTCTAACTGCATGGCAGCCAGGAGGTATCTTAGGTGGGTGGGGGTTCCCAGCACATGTGGAACGGTCCTCGGGTACTGTCCAGCCCCAACCACCCACTGCCTTACATGCGGCTCATGGAACTGTCCACCAGGTCAAGTGCTGGCCATTGCCAGTGGGCCGTCACAGGGTGCCATGTACCGTGCCAGGCTGGGAAGAGCGTGGCCCAGGACCACTGGTCCTGTGCAACGGCCAGCTGGCTGGTGTATTGCCCCCACCCCACAGGCTGGCGTGTGTGCCCCCCCATGTACATACCGCAGGGTCCCTCGGCGATGTCCAAGGATGCCCAGCTCCTGGTTGCCCAGCTGATGAGCAGGAGGGGATGTAGATGGTGAGGTCCCCCTCCTCACTCAACCACTCGATGATGCCCTTGCTTTCCTGGGTCCCCAGTCTGAGCTGCTCCTCCACCTCCAGCCGCAGCTTGTCCTCTGAGGTGTCAAAAACAGCTGGGGGTGGGAAGCTGTCCTGGGACCATAGGATGCCACTAAGCTCCCGGAAATAGGGGCAGGAGGCTGGAGCTGCCCTGGAGCAGCTGACCTGGTCCTGAGACTGGGCAGAGCCCTGCCACACTTCTTCTTCTTTACTGCGTACACTCTGGGTGGCTCCTCCTGAGGAAGCCCCAGGCCAGGTAGGCGAATGTGGTGGCACTTTGCTGCTTCACCCCCATCTCAGGGAGGACCTCCTCCTCTTCCCATAAACCGAAGAGGTCCCTCAGGTCCTGGTCCGCCCAGGAGGAAGCCCTTTTTTCTTCTCCCCCCAGGAGTCTGGGAACCCTGCAAGGGCTCAGAGTGGGGGGTCCTGGGGCTCCTGCAGGGGCTGGCTGCTGGCCATGGCTTACTGCTGCCGCCCCGGGGCTGTATTGAGGGTGTGCTATTGGAACTTGTGCTGGGGCTCCTCCTAGCTTAATCCAGCTCCCTGCCACAGGGTTCCTGAATCCATGTTGCTTTAAGGGAGGCTGGACCCAGGGATCATAGAGCCCCTCTGCTGCAGGCTGCGGGGGCAGCTCCGTGCCCCAGCTGATCAGCACCCAGGTGGACTCCTCTTTCGAAAGAGCAGGTGGTGGAGCATCTATGTGTGCCCTTTCAAAATAGTTCTTCAAAAGGGGGGGCTCTTCCTGACATGGGATTGGGGTTGGGAGTTTGACGTCTGCGCCGCGTTCCTTCAACTTTCTTTTGAAAGTTACACATGCAGATGCTCCTCTCGTTCTTTTGAAAGAGGACCAGATATTTCGATGTCTCGTGCACCTGTAGACACAGCTATGGCGAAACGTCATGACAAGGAACAGTGGCTTGAAGCTGAATCCAGAAAAATTCCAGTGAGAGATAAGCAGTGTTTTTGGTGCCAGTTCTTGCCAGTAGTAAGTATGGGCACCTCAGCAGTCCCAGCCATGGGATTGGCTGGCTGAGTGGAGGGGATGGGGCAGGGAGCTGGCTGAGTCCTGGCTCCTCTTTTTTTACAAAGAAAGTGCTGGATATAAGGCTTACCTTTTCAACAGCGAGGGTGATTAATCACTGGCACAAGCTATCAAGGGTAGCTGTGGAGTCTCTATTTCTTGAAGCTGTCAGAGTGAGACTGGTTGCCTTTCCATAAATATGCATTAGTCAGGCACAATTGGCTCAAAACAGGAGTCACTGGAAGAAATGTAATAGCCTGTGTCCTACAGGGGGTCAGACTAGAGGATCTGATGGTCCCTTCTAGGGGGTCAACTCTCAATATTTTAGTAGTCAAGCCTTTGTTCTTCGAGATACTGCAGAAATAAAAGTTTGGTTCCCCCAACAAACAGAGACATTTGGAACTCTTCCTGCTTAATGACCAGACACAAAGTTGCAAACTCATTAAATCATTAAATCAATTACTGCAGCACTGCTGCACAGCTTATCAAACACTTTATATTCACTTAGTTTATTACTTTCTTTAAAAAATCCATTTATGTTAATATCACCATACCATTGTTAAGACACATTATATTTATGGCATTTCCAGTTACAGAGTTTTGCAAGATGGATGCAACAGCAGGAAATTGTACTCCAATAACGGACTTCCTACAGCTTTGCACTGCAGCTTAATGAACTGATCCTCTTCCTGACACTTTTCTGGTTTGCCTCAGGTTAGATCGCTGTGGCCTCAAAACTGCGTTCCACTCACCATGGGTGGCTCTGTCTCCTTATTTCTTTTAAAGCAATACTGCTGTTTGGTACAGGTCCTCAACTTGGGGAAATGGTCCTGACTCCATTGACTTCATAGGAGCTATGGCAGCTTGTGCAGTTGATGACCTGCCCCTTTATATTTAAATATTGTTAACCAATCTAATTGTATACTGTGTTTGGAAAGGAAATCCTCCCTATACGCAGGAAGGCGCCAGAGTGGAAACCCCAGTGTGGGAGCACCATGCAGTGGTGAGGACAGAATTTTGGAGCCCCCGGCAGAGTGGGGGCAGGACCAGAGGTTTGGCTAATTGGCGTGGGAAGAGACTTTCAGCCTTGACATGTCCTTTGTTTCAGACACAGTCCAGCGGGGAGCTTATTGCCTCCCTTCATTTTTTACCAGACAGGGAGGTTCAAACGTTTCAATGTGCTGCAGAGTTCATGGTTTGTTCTCTTCCACCAGAGAGGGACAACAGGCTGCCTTTGGTCCAAAGAGTCACAGCTGCGAAGCTCCTTGATGGATAACTAATGCCTTTGATATGCAGTGCTCCCCAGGGTCCGCTCAATGTCCTTGCTACGCAGCACACATGCAACACAGGCTGGTTCTGCAAAACTCCATGGGTGTGGAAGAAGGTGCCCACTTCAGCAAGTGGCAGCCTTAACTCTGTAGCCGGGTTGCAGCTGGGTTCACCCTGGCTTACCTGTGAGAAGACTTGTGGAATAAACACACTCTAATTTTAGGGTTCAGGTCAGATGGAAGCAGTATTTATTTCCACAGCCATGGCGGGAACACAGAAGGACAGAGTCTGCCCTTGCCAATAAAAGCCCCGCCTCTTGCTCAAATGTCAGGACGTATATACCTTTATAGAGGCAGCTTCTTAACACAGAATTTTGCAAAGATAAAGAGGAAGCAAAGCCCTTTTAAGGTTATCTGCTAGTTCCTGTTATCTCAGAATTGCAAGCATTGAAAATTCTTGCTTAACTTGTTCAGGAGACTCACTTCTGACACAGCATGTAGCATCCACAGGCTTCAGCCTTGGTTTAGCTTCTGGGCCTAGTGAGGCCTACCTCCACAAAAGTGCATGGCCTTCGGTGTCTCATGAATTTGAAGAAATTTAATGCTGCTGGTAGCGGGCACAGCAGGTGACAGGACTTCAGAAGAGACAGATCTTAGGTCTGATCTAGCTGGACAGTGCCCATGTTACCTCCACAGATGGTCTGAAAAGTCGCATGGTGTCTCTGCTCTCAGCTGCCAGTGATGTCTCCTACAGTGGTAAAATGTGGGTAATTAAATTGCACCCTGATGAGGTCGTTCTGAGCTAATCATTAGAACTTTGTCCCAAGACTAGTCACAAACTTGCCAAAACCTGACACCCAGGCAGAAATGCTCTCAAGGGCTTTGGAGCATGGAGGCAGCACACACATACACACTCAGCACACCTTCCAAATTACTAGGCTTGTTTAATAAGAGCTCATTTGAAACAGACTGGAAAGGACGTCATTTATTTATACCTGATCTAGCCTTTTAGCCCCAGGTCTTGTGATACTGTTATTGACTTCTATTGAGGTCCAAGAATAAATAAATATTAAAGAAATGAATTATTAGTGATAAAGCAGACTGGAGAAATTGTTTTAATAAGCTATAGATAGGTCTCGCACATGAAGCCTCTCTAGAGACATTGTACCAGTAAAACTCTCAATGAGGGGTGTGATTTAATTTTACCAATATAGTTATCCAAAATTCAAACTGGAACCAAACTTTTCTGAGATTCTGGTAAAATCCAGTATAAGCCCTACGTTTTCTTCCTATCTGCCTTCAGATGGAAGCTCTCCAACCTTTCCCATCCCACTACAGCCAGTTTTCCTCACTGAAAATTCTTATTTGAGAAGGAAGTCAGGTGCCTTTCAGGAAGTGTAAAAGCGTTACGTGGCAAAGCCACCACAGAGTATTTGAAGCTACTCACTAGTTAGTATCTAATCCCCCCGGTCTGCTTCAGGACTTAACCCATCTTCTAACTGGGGACAGGAAAAAATGTTCCTCACATGGAGGAGACAGGTTACCTAGTAACTCCCCACTGGACTGGCTGCTGTTGGAGACAGTTACTCGATAAGACAGACACGCGTCTCCTATAGCATAGAATGCCTATGTTACCTCCATGAGAGGGTGACCTTTCAATTGTTTTGTGGGAGGTGCCATTGATTGCCATTGATTACTCAGTATATTATCAGCCACATAAATACGGTATGTACTTATGTTTGATAATATTTATATAACTCTAATACAGGCCAGACCTCTATAATTCAGACTTCCCTGATATGGCAGCATCTGTGGGCTGGCTTCCCGGAGGGCGATCTG
This sequence comes from Carettochelys insculpta, assembly GCF_033958435.1. NCBI lineage: Eukaryota > Metazoa > Chordata > Testudines > Carettochelyidae > Carettochelys > Carettochelys insculpta. Next base: position 10,005,460 of record NC_134147.1, on the reverse strand, counting down.
GGGCTGGAGCACTCACAGGGGAAAAGGGGGAGGCGCTGCACTCAGCAGCTCCTCCCCTGCCCTCCCAGAGCTTCTGGAGCCCTGCAAATAAGCTCATTTCAGATGTTCAGGCTCAAGAAGGGAGGGGGAAGCGACAGGGGCCTGGAGCATAGCCCCATAGCCATCCGTGGGGATTAGGAACACAGTTCAGTGGCTGTGGGACTTGCTGTGCTGCCATGGGCCTGTGATCCTGACCCCTGGCCATGGGGCTCCATAGCCACCCTGACTCTTCTCCAGAGCATGTCCCCGCCCTATAGTCCGCAGTCAATGCTGGTCCCCCTGCTGTCATCGGAGAGGAGCCCCACAGCCGGCAGCAGAAGAGGGGCCAGAACTGACTTCCACTGCCCCGGCAAATTCCCTGGTTTGGGACCATTAGTGTGCAGAGTGATCTAGACAAACTGGGGGATTGGAACAAAAGAAATCAGGTGAGATTCAACATAGAGAAGTGCAGTGTCCTCTATGTAGAATGGAAGAACCCCATGCAGGCTGGGGGTGGAGACTGGGTAAGCAGCAGTTCTTCAGAAAAGGACCTAGAGATGACAGTAGACAAGAAGCTGGAGATGAGTCAACAGTGTGCCTTTATTGCCAAGAAGGCTAACGGTGTATTGGGCTGTGTTAGTAAGAGCACTGCCAGCAAACTGAGGGTTGTGATTATTCCTCTCTATTCAGCACTGGTGAAGGCAAATCTGGAGTATTATAGTAACAGAGAGGAAGCCGTGCTAGTCTATACACTATCAAAACAAAAAGCAGTCAAGTAGCACTTTAAAGACTAGCAAAATAGTTTATTAGGTGAGCTTTCGTGGGACAGATCCACTTCTTCAGACCATAGCCAGACCAGAACAGACTCAATATTTAAGGCACACAGAACTAAAAACAGTAAGCAAGGAGGACAAATCAGAAAAAGATAATCAAGGTGAGCAAATCAGAGAGTGGGGGAGTGGGGGGGGAAGGTCAAGAATTAGATTGAGCCAAGTATGCAGACGAGCCCCTATAGTGACTCGGAAAGTTCCCATCACGATTTAAACCATGTGTTAATGTGCCGAATTTGAATATAAAAGCCAGCTCAGCTGTTTCCCTTTCCAGAATGGTGCGATAACTCTTCTTCAGTAACACACATACCTTTAGGTCATTGACAGAATGGCCCATTCCATTAAAATGTTGACTAACTGGTTCGTGGATCTGGAGTGTTTTGATGTCTGTTTTGTGCCCATTGACCCTTTGTCTAAGGGAGTTAGAAGTCTGTCCAATACACAAAGCATCTGGGCATTGTTGGCACATGATGGCATATATGATGTTAGTAGAGGAGCATGAGAAAGTGCCCGTGATTCTGTGAGTAACCTGGTTAGGTCCAGTAATGGTATTTCCAGAGAAGATATGTGGACAAAGCTGGCACTGGGCTTTGTAGCAGGGAAAGGTTCCGGGACTGGTATTCCTGGGGTATAGACTGTGGCTGTTAGTGAGGATCCTCATGAGGTTGGGAGGTTGTCTGTAGGAGAGAACAGGCATGTCACCCAGGGCCTTCTGGAGTGTGGCATCCTGATTAAGGATAGGTTGTAGGTCTTTAATAATTTGTTGCAGTGGTCTGAGTTGGGGGCTGTAGGTGATGACCAGTGGTGTTCTGTTCTTGGCTTTTTTGGGCCAATCTTAGAGTAGCTGGTCTCTGGGTATGCGTCTGGCCCTGTCGATTTGTTTTTTTACTTCTCCTGGTGGGTAATTCAGGTTTATGAATATTTGGTAAAGTTATTGTAGTTTTTGGTCTCTGTCAGTTGGATCAGAGCAAATGCGATTGTACCTAAGAGCTTGACTGTAAACAATGGATCTAGTCACGTGTGCAGGATGGAAACTAGAAGGGTGTAGATAAGTATAGCGATCAGTAGGTTTTCGGTACAGTGTGAGATACATTTCCTGGACACTACAGTACTAATCAAGGATGGCCTGATCAGTACCACACTGTACCGAAAACCTACTGATTGCTAATAAACTATTTTGCTAGTCTTTAAAGTGCTACTTGACTGCTTTTTGTTCTGGAGTATTATGTACAGTTTTGGGCCCCCCACTACAGAAAGGATGTGGACAAATTGAAGAGTTCAGCAGAGGGCAACAAAATCGATTGGGAGGGGGCACATGATTTATGAGGAGAGGCTGAGGGACCTGGGCTTATTTAGTCTGCTTGAGAGAAGAATGAGGGGGAATTTGATAGCAGACTTTTACTACCTGAAGTGGGGTTCCAAAGAGGGTGGAGGCAGGCCATGCCCAGTAGTGACAGAAGACAGAACAAGGGGCAATGGGGGAGATCAAAGTGGAACAGGGGATATCTAGGTTGGACATAAGGAGAATCTGCTACACTAGGAGGGTGGTGAACCACTGGAATAGGGTGCCTCAGATGGTGGTGGAATGACCATCCTTCTTGTCAAAGCTCTGGCTGGAATGATTTAGTTTGGGTTGGTTCTGAATTCAGAGAGGGGCTAGACACACACTCAGATTAAATTTCAGTTGACCTAAAACATTTTAGTCTGACGTTTGCCATTTTTGATTTATCCACAAACCAGACAAACTCTTGAATTGCAATGATATAAACTAACTTTTAGTTGACACAAAGTATTTGTGCTACTTAATGTGTAAATTGGTTTTTGATGTTTGGTTTGGTTACCAAAAATTGAAGACCTTGCAGAAAATCCTTAGGTTTTATAATATAGAATTTATCTGTATCAAGGCTTTGATGCAAGAGGTAATCATGCAAACAAAATTATATTTTCCCGTAGAACCTTCTTTCAACTCTTCAGCCATTGAACATTTGCTCTGAAATGGACCTCTGCCAGAAGGAGAAAGAAGTAAACAGGTAAAACCAGCAACCTCATACAATAGTGTTTTCATTTTGTGTGTGTGTGTTCTATAGGACTCTGCACTTCTCCATGTTGAATCTCATCTAATTTCTTTTGTCCCAATCCCCCACTTAAAAATTGCTCAGGGTCTTGGCAAACCACATAATTGTCTTTCCAAATGCGGCTTGTACCATTATCTAACTATTGGAAAGCATACTGGATAAAAGCACAGTATAACATTTATAATAATTATTGTTCTACATATGAAAGTATATAACTCATAATTTAATATTGATGCAGGTCTCCCCTGGTAGAGCAGCCATTGTGCTGAGACTGGGAGCGAGGGCCATCTCTCCCAAGGAGTTGTAGTACCGGAGCTGGGGAAAATTGTCCCATTCTCTGACTGCTGCAGTCCTGCACATCCCAATTCCGCCCACTCCTATTCTCACTTGAGTGCCCCCCGCACCTACCTTCTATTTTTCCATAGAATCACAGAACGCTAGAATTGGAAGGGACCTTGAGAGGTCATTGAGTCCAGTCCCCTGTATTCACAAGAGGACCTGATACCATCTAGACTCTCTAGACCACCCCGATAGTTGTCTGCTCTGAAATATCTCCAGTGATGGAGATTCCACAACCTCCCTGGGCAATTTATTCCAGTGTTTAACCACCCTGACAGTTACGAATTTTTTCCTAATGTCCAACCTAAACTTCTCTTGCTGCAGTTTAAACCCATTGCTCCTTGTCCTGTCCTCAGAGGCCAATGAGAACAAATTTTCACCCTTCTCCTTGTAACAGTCTTTTGAGAACTTGAAAACAGCTTTCATGTCACTGCTCAGTCTTCTCTTTTCTAAACCAAACAAGCTCAGTACTTTCTGACTTTCCTTATAGGCTATGTTCTCTCGACCTTTCATCATTCTTGTTGCTCTTCTCTGGACCTTCTCCTTCCATGGCTACACCTTACATATGAGGGTTCTGGGTCCAGGCACCTAATTAATGGGCCACACCTGCAAGCCACTATTTAGGCTTTCATTCTTCCATGTGCAGCCACCCAGGTGAGTACGTTAGAGGGAACTATCTGTGAACTATCTATGGATGCCCTGAATGGCACTCCGAGACCATTGGTGATAAAAAAAGCACAATTTGAGAACCTCTGTCTTAGAAAGATCACAGTCTGACTTTTTTGCTGGAGTGGGTTAATTATTAGACACTAGAAAATCTGGTATTAAATATCTTGTCTGCAAAACAATTCTTGTGCCTGTACTGAGAAAATGCTCTTCTTCTTCTTCATTCACGCTAAATTGTCCTAATCTCTGGTGGCATCTTAACTGTTTCTGAGGCAACAGACTGATCTGTGAACTGGCCAGAAGGAGAAAAATCTTCAAAAAATAAAAGATAAATGCAACCTACCAGCCCTGCTGCTTGCCTCCCTCGGGACAGGCTGCATTTCCTCTGGAAATCAAATCCTCTTCTGAACTAGACAGGTCAGTCACTAACACAGTGCTGGCAGGGAGAACTCTGCCTTTGGTCATTTTAGTGTGCTCTGTTTAGACACTAATAACTGAGTGTACATAAATGAGACATCAGGAAGCGGGATGCACATAACCATGTAGCAGAACACTTTAATCTCCCAGGGCATTCAATAACGGACCTTAAAGTAGCAACCTTGTTACAAAAGGATTTTACCACTAGATTGCAAAAGGAGACATCTGAATTGGAATTCATTTGCAAGATTGACGCATTTAACTGGGCCTTAACAGAGATCTCAATTACCTCAAGAGAAATTTCTCCACCTTTGATGTTTACAGGAATGGCACTCACCCCATGCAGCAGGTCCTATTGATGATAGATGACTCCCCTCTCCCCGTTTTTCTTCTTCATCCTTCTCCCAGCCCTGATATGTACACCCTGTAGTCTCACTTTTGCTACTAAATTTGATGAAGTGGGTCTTCCCACAAAAGCTCATTAACTAATGAATACAATTGCTAGTCTCCAAGGTGCTACAGGACTGCTTGGGTTTTTTTTTTCTTTTCTTTTTTTCTTTTTCGGAAGCTACAGACGAGCACAGCTACCCCTCTGAAGCTGTGTCTACACGTGCACGCTACTTCGAAGTAGCGGCACTAACTTCGAAATAGCGCCCGTCGCGGCTACACGCGTCAGGCGCTATTTCGAAGTTAACTTTGACGTTAGGCGGCGAGACGTCGAAGTCGCTAACCCCATGAGGGGATAGGAATAGCGCCCTACTTCGACGTTCAACGTCGAAGTAGGGACTGTGTAGACGATCCGCGTCCCGCAACGTCGAAATTGCCGGGTCCTCCATGGCGGCCATCAGCTGGGGGGTTGAGAGACGCTCTCTCCAGCCCCTCAGCTCACTGGTGGCCGCGTGGAGCGGCCCCTTAAAGGTCTCCTCCCCCGCCCTGACTCTGCAGGAAGCTGAGGCAACGTGCAGGCTGCAGCCTGCACACGCGGGCAGCCTGCACAGCCCTCAGCCCACCACACAGCGGCGATGGCTGCCCAGCAGCCCCCCCAGCGCCCCCAGGGGACCCCCCCCAAGGGGAGCCAGGGCAGCCAGCCCAGCCAGAGGGCCAGGCAGTCTGGGAAGCGGCAGCGGGGCCCCTCCTGGACGGAGGCCGAGCTGCGGGACCTGCTGGAGCTCTGGAGCAAGGAGGAGGTGCTCCAGGTAATGGGGAGCAAGAGGTGGAACGCGGATGCGTTCGCTCGGCTGGCCGAGGGCCTGGCTGCCCGGGGTCACCCTGCCCGCACTCCGGACCATGTCCGGAGTAAAGTCAAGGAGCTGTGGCAGGGTTACGCCCGGGCCCGGGATGCGGCCAGCCGATCTGGGGCCGCCCCCGTCACTTGCCCCTTTTACAGGGAGCTCAGGGACATCCTGGGCTCCCGGCACACCTCCTCCCCTCCGGCCACCCTTGACACCTCGGCTGACGAGGCCCAGCAGGCCCTGCAGCCGGAGTCCACCCCGGAGGCAAGCCCCGCACCCCGGGGGCCGCCCCCGGAGGCCATCCCCGGGACATCGTGGCAGGAGGAGGAGGAGGAGGAGGAGGGGGGCTCCTCCTCCACAAAATCCAGCCTGCAGATCCTCCTCCTGCCATCCCGGAGCAGCAGCAGGGCCTCCGACCCCTGGGGATCTCCGGACCGGTGGAGCGGACCCACAGGTAGGTACCCCTCTCTGGTGGACACCCCTGGGCTTGAGGGGCGGGGGGAACAGAGATGTGTCCAGGGCCCCCCACACGCTCACATGGCCATGGCCCCAAGGACACCAGGGCCATGGCCCTCACAGCACTGCAGCCATCAGCCCCTGCCCCCCCCACCCTGCATGACAGTGCCATGCCCCATCCCCAGGTCAGGGGGGAGCGGAACCTCGAGGGGCCCCCGGGCGGAGGGGGTGGGACACCCCGCAGCAGCAGCATGTGATGGAGTGGGGGGAGTGCCAAAGGGAGACTCAGGCTACATATGAGCCACAAGAGCCGAAGAGCTCCCAGGGCCAAAGGAGGATCCTGGCGCTACAGCTGGCAGGTGACACCTCTGCCCTGAACAAACAGGAGGGAGGAGCCGAGCTGTCTTGGAATTGGGGGGCGAGGGCGGGGGCCACAGGTAGAGGCTAGGGGAAGGGAGAGCTGGTAGGCAGCCAGCCAGAGGAGGGGGAAAGCTGCATCCCAGAGGGGCCCCCCTTGGGGTCTTCTCCCCACGACGGGTTGGAAGGACTGTCTCTTCCAACAGCTGGTGCTGTCACTCCTGCCAGAAACTGGCCATCTGTGGCCTAAGAAACCTCTCCTGCTCTCAGACCCTGTGGGCTGAAGTGAGAGTCGCTCCCACCAGGGGACGGGGTGCAGGGCAGGGGGACCCCTGAACCCCGTCCATCACAGCAGCATCTCCCGGCGACGGGGATGGGGAACCTGCAGCACAGGGCGGGGGGGACAGAGGCCACGGCTCGGGGCCCACACTAACGCCTGTCTCCATTCTACTTTCCCCCCTCCTCTCCTGTGTCCTGCACCTGCACCTGCACCATCCGAAGGACCGGAAGAGAGCGCCGGCGAGGCCTCAGTTGTCCCGGACAGCCCTCTGGGACCATCGCTCCAGGGCAGCCCCTCGGCCGAGGAGCCACCGGCCCCGCGGAGGGCAAGACGGCGGACCCCGCGCCTACTACCGGCGACAGCCACGGACCCCCAGCTGCTGGCCATCCTCCGCCGGCAGCTGGAGGTGTCGGAGCAGCACCTCCAGCTGCAGGAGCGGGCCCTGGCCTGGCGCCAGGAGGCATGGGGGGCCTATATCCAGACATTTAACCGCCTGGTTGAATACCTGGCCCCCCATGCCGCGCCGGCCCAGCCATCGCCCGCCCCGCCTGCTCCTGCAGCCCCACCACCAGCTGCTCCGGCCGTCGCCGGGCCGTCCGCCGTCGCCCCACCACCCACCCGCGAGAGCCACAGCGCCGAGGGACCCCTGGAGACACCTGAGACTCGCCGGCACCGATACCTTCCGGTCCAGCCCGCTCCCACCCAGCCGCGGACCAGACTGCAGGGGCTGCCCTGGAGCGATGGTCCCACAGGGCTGTCTGGGACAACTGAGGCCTCGCCGGCGCTCTCTTCCGGTCCTTCGGATGGTGCAGGTGCAGGTGCAGGACACAGGAGAGGAGGGGGGAAAGTAGAATGGAGACAGGCGTTAGTGTGGGCCCCAAGCCGTGGCCTCTGTCCCCCCCGCCCTGTGCTGCAGGTTCCCCATCCCCGTCCCCGGGAGATGCTGCTGTGATGGATGGGGTTCAGGGGTCCCCCTGCCCTGCACCCCGTCCCCTGGTGGGAGCGACTCTCACTTCAGCCCACAGGGTCTGAGAGCAGGAGAGGTTTCTTAGGCCACAGATGGCCAGTTTCTGGCAGGAGTGACAGCACCAGCTGTTGGAAGAGACAGTCCTTCCAACCCGTCGTGGGGAGAAGACCCCAAGGGGGGCCCCTCTGGGATGCAGCTTTCCCCCTCCTCTGGCTGGCTGCCTACCAGCTCTCCCTTCCCCTAGCCTCTACCTGTGGCCCCCGCCCTCGCCCCCCAATTCCAAGACAGCTCGGCTCCTCCCTCCTGTTTGTTCAGGGCAGAGGTGTCACCTGCCAGCTGTAGCGCCAGGATCCTCCTTTGGCCCTGGGAGCTCTTCGGCTCTTGTGGCTCATATGTAGCCTGAGTCTCCCTTTGGCACTCCCCCCACTCCATCACATGCTGCTGCTGTGGGGTGTCCCACCCCCTCCGCCCGGGGGCCCCTCGAGGTTCCGCTCCCCCCTGGCCCGGGGATGGGGCATGGCACTGTCATGCAGGGTGGGGGGGGGCAGGGGCTGATGGCTGCAGTGCTGTGAGTGCCATGGCCCTGGTGTCCTTGGGGCCATGGCCATGTGAGCGTGTGGGGGGCCCTGGACACATCTCTGTTCCCCCCGCCCCTCAAGCCCAGGGGTGTCCACCAGAGAGGGGTACCTAACTGTGGGTCCGCTCCACCGGTCCGGAGATCCCCGGGGGTCGGAGGCCCTGCTGCTGCTCCGGGATGGCAGGAGGAGGATCTGCAGGCTGGATTCTGCGGAGGAGGAGCCCCCCTCCTCCTCCTCCTCCTCCTCCTGCCGCCATGTCCCGGGGATGGCCTCCGGGGGGAGCCCCCGGGGTGCGGGGCTTGCCTCCGGGGTGGACTCCGGCTGCAGGGCCTGCTGGGCCTCGTCAGCCGAGGTGTCAAGGGTGGCCGGAGGGGAGGAGGTGTGCCGGGAGCCCAGGATGTCCCTGAGCTCCCTGTAAAAGGGGCAAGTGACGGGGGCGGCCCCAGATCGGCTGGCCGCATCCCGGGCCCGGGCGTAACCCTGCCGCAGCTCCTTGACTTTACTCCGGACATGGTCCGGAGTGCGGGCAGGGTGACCCCGGGCAGCCAGGCCCTCGGCCAGCCGAGCGAACGCATCCGCGTTCCGCCTCTTGCTCCCCATTACCTGGAGCACCTCCTCCTTGTTCCAGAGCCCCAGCAGGTCCCGCAGCTCGGCCTCCGTCCAGGAGGGGCCCCGCTGCCGCTTCCCAGACTGCCTGGCCCTCTGGCTGGGCTGGCTGCCCTGTCTCCCCTTGGGGGGGGTCCCCTGGGGGCGCTGGGGGGGCTGCTGGGCAGCCATCGCCTCTGTGTGGTGGGCTGAGGGCTGTGCAGGCTGCCCGCGTGTGCAGGCTGCAGCCTGCACGTTGCCTCAGCTTCCTGCAGAGTCAGGGCGGGGGAGGAGACCTTAAGGGGCCGCTCCACGCGGCCACCAGTGAGCTGAGGGGCTGGAGAGAGCGTCTCTCAACCCCCCAGCTGATGGCCGCCATGGAGGACCCGGCAATTTCGACGTTGCGGGACGCGGATCGTCTACACTGTCCCTACTTCGACGTTGAACGTCGAAGTAGGGCGCTATTCCTATCCCCTCATGTGGTTAGCGACTTCGACGTCTCGCCGCCTAACGTCGAAGTTAACTTCGAAATAGCGCCCGACGCGTGTAGCCGCGACGGGCGCTATTTCGAAGTTAGTGCCGCTATTTCGAAGTAGCGTGCACGTGTAGACGCAGCTATTGAGGAAGATATATCAGAATTTTACTCAACATAAACCTTTATTTCAGCTTTTAGCTCATGATCAGGGAACATGGTAACCTGCCCTAGCCATTGTTACAACTGGTTTCCATGAGGTACATGACTATGCTTTAGGTATGTCCAGTCCATGGGGCACTCCAGTAGTCAGCATGGAGGATGGCACAGTGATGTTCCCTGCCACTCATTGTTTTGTCCATCCCTGTAGGGCTGGTGCCAATGCCACCTCTCACCACCACTCCCCGAAGGGCACTTCTGGAAGATGATACTTCAAGAGCAGCTCATTTGCTGCCTTCTGAAGCCCAGAAAATATGTGCTGTGGGGGCAGTGCTTCTGGGAAGGACACATTGAATAAGTGGCTCATGTCAATGTTCTTGGAATACACGGAGGCAGGTAGTACAGGCAATGGGCCATGCTATATCCACCCACCTTTAGGGACAGCTGATTGGAAATAGAAATGCTCTGAGCGTGTCATCGTTCAACTTCAGAATGAAGCAAACCTGATTTCTGCTCCCACATACCTCAGGCTCAACACCTGGATAGGTCCCAGTTTGATTTAGCTATAACAATGCTGCAGCCTGATGTTTCCGAAGAAGCCCCTAGAAAATGGGTTGTGTCCTGCTGTTAGTCTGGGTCATCCTCTTGATTCTCCTTCATTCTCTGACAGACTAGTGAGTCTGAAGCTCATCTCTGCTGGCCCCGAAGTACCCTCCTGATTCACTGAGTTTTTTATACATTTGTCATTTGCGCAGAAAGGGAAATGTTCGAAGCCATGTGACACATTATATGAGAATGAGTTATAGATGCAAAGTCAGGCAAAGCCAGCCACAGACCTGAGACATTTCAGAAAATGCAGCAGACAAGCCATAGGTAAAGAAACTTGGTCTCGCCTTCCAGATTATTTTTGTCTTTTTAAAAGCTTCTGGCTACGTCTACACGTGAAGCCTACATCGAAGTAGCCTATTTCGATGTGGCGACATCGAAATAGGCTATTTCGATGAATAACGTCTACACGTCCTCCAGGGCTGGCAACGTCGATGTTCAACATCGACGTTGCGCAGCACCACATCGAAATAGGTGCAGCGAGGGAACGTCTACACGCCACAGTAGCACACATCGAAATAAGGGTGCCAGGCACAGCTGCAGACAGGGTCACATGGCAGACTCAACAGCCAGCTGCTCCCTTAAAGGGCCCCTCCCAGACACACTTGCACTAAACACCACAAGATCCACAGAGCCGACAACGAGTTGCAGACCCTGTGCATGCAGCATGAATCCCCCGCTGCAGCAGCAGCAGCCAGAAGCCCTGGGCTAAGGGCTGCTGCACACGGTGACCATAGAGCCCCGCACGGGCTGGAAAGACAGCGTCTCTCAACCCCCCAGCTGATGGCTGCCATGGAGGACCCCACAATTTCGACGTTGCAGGACGCGGATCGTCTACACGGTCCCTACTTCGACGTTGAATGTCGAAGTAGGGCGCTATTCCGATCCCCTCATGAGGTTAGCGACTTCGACGTCTCGCCGCCTAACGTCGAAGTTAACTTCGAAATAGCGCCCGACGCATGTAGCCACGACGGGCGCTATTTCGAAGTTAGTGCCGCTACTTCGAAGTAGCATGCACGTGTAGACACAGCTTCTGTGTTTTCATTACTCTCAGTGGAGGTGTTAGAAGTGGCCCTTAACTCCTTTGGCTCCAGAGCTGGGGGATGTTAGGATAACTTTGCTTAAGACTTCTGGACCTGCAGCAGTTCATCCCCACCCTACTCCTGAAAACACGATTGATTTAGATGTCTGAGCAACTTCTAAAATGTCTGTCACAGTGGTATCGAAGCTCTGATGCTGCTATCCAGTAATGATGACTGAGGGAGACAAATTTTGGAGGAAGGGAGGAAAAAAAGCAGAAACCATAGAAGGAAAGGATATGGATCTCCTGGGCAGGTTCCCCGCTTCTTCTGAACCTTAAGAGGCTCTGGGCAAGAAAGTGCCCAGCTGGCATTGGGAGCATGTCAGGGAGGGTCTCCCTTGGGCCAGTTGGAACAGCTCCCTGAAGGCCATTTCAGTGTTGCCAGAGTGAATTGTGGCCTCACTACAGCAGATATGTGTGTGGGAGGTACAGGAACTGGCTGTACTAGCTTTACACCACTTGGGGATTCCCTGACATGAGGAGTACCCTCAGCTGTTCACACAGGGCTGCCTGAGCAGTGCAGGTGGGAGGGCCTGGAATCTGGCCCACTGGTTTGAAAGCTAAGAGTCTCTGCATTGAGCTAGGGTTGCCATTTCTTGTTCATGCAGCTAATCTCCACCACCAGATCTCTTCGTTCCAAATCCTTCTGGTTCTGGCCCCCTGGCAAAGAGGCACCATTAGGTCCAGAAGAAATAGTCCTCTGCAGCTCGTAGCAAAATAAATAAAAGTCCAGTAGAGCAGCAGGGCTTATCAGTCACTCTTCCATGTGCTGATAGGAAAGAGGCTTATTTCTTCTCTTCCACTTGAAATAAGGACGTGGCTCCCGCTCCTCAAGGTCAAGAGACCAAGATGAAGATGTTCTGCCCTATGTTTGAGTATGACGGATGATGGGCATGCTGCCATGGAAATTATGCCTATCAGGAAGGAGCCATCCAGGCCATGTCCAAACCTATACCTTGGTACTAAAGGAACATAAAAAGGTACACCATACCATTTATAATGCAATTGGCACTTTACTCTATATGGTGCTCTGGGAATGTGTCACATTCATGCTGCTGGCATTCTAAAATGTCCCCGGGACATCTCCCTGCAGACTCACAATGCAGATACGCACTGTAGCACAGGGGAAAAACTAAACAGGGGGTCCAGCTAGACTCCTGGAAACAGTTTTCTTTAAGGTGTTCTCTGTCCCTTCTATCAATTAAGAAGAAGACAACCCAATCTGGAAAAGGTTGGGTCCTCCAAACATGACAGAACCCATCTATTTCATGACATGGCCTCACCAAAGGGTTGTCCAACAGGAGGGAAAGTTACCTGGCAGCACATACAAAATCTCAATACTTTGGGTATCCACTGCTGCATCCCCAGAACATTGGACATTCCAGCACTTTTGGGAACGGTGTGGGCCCAACAGCACTGGTGTGACTTTGCCCCTGCCAGCCTGACTTCCCATACCTGAGGTCACACGGTACAGAGGAAGCCATTTTAAAGACTGCACCACGTGGTCTATGCCCAGATGACCTCACATGCATGCAGAAGGTCATGCCAGTGGGGATGCACTGTGCAAAATGCCATCCATCATACCTGACACAACCATGTCCCATTTTTTTCCTTGTGCTGGAAGGGGGACAAAGAGGATTGTCCAGCTTAAAACAAGATGAATAGTCTGCACACCAACACTATAATACTTGTGTGTGTTACACAGCACGTGCTCACAGCAAAGCCGGGCATGGGAATACCTCTGAGCTTTGAGAAAGTTTGGATATGAAGCAGACAGGGAGCTGCAGACAGAGGAGTTTAAGAGGGAGTTTGACAGAGGGAGGCCTACGATGGTTAGGAAGACCCACAACACCTGTGCCACCACTACTGCTGTCTCCTCCACCTGTGTCTGTAGCCAGACAGACTGCCTGACCATGGATGCCTCTACCCAGATCCTGGTGTGGCTTTGCAGGGACGGTGGCTTGCAATTCACACTCACTGATATCCAGGCTGGGGGGACCATCCAGTGTGAAAGGTGCCTGCTGGTGGAATCTCTCAGGCGACAGATGGAGGAGCTACAGCAGGAGGTGGCCAGGTTGAGGAGTATCTGACTCCATGAGCAGTTCCTGGACAGTATTCATGTGGAGACAGCTGAGGTAACTGTCCCAGTACACAGGACAGCTGATAAACCACTGGTGGAGGAGGAGATAGATCAGGGTGGACACTGGCAGCTTGTTACTTCTGGCAGCAGGCAGTGTTCCACCCCTGCTCAGAACCCTCCCACTGTGGTACTGGGAAACCGTTATGATGTACTTGATACAGGAGACAAAGAATCGCCCCGTACAGCAGAGAAGCCTCGTACCACCAAGGCTGGGAAGTCTGCTGCCACCACTACGAGGAGGAAACGTAGAGTAGTGGTGGTCGGGGACTCTCTTCTGTGGGTGACGGAGGCACCCTTCTGTTGCCCTGACATTTCATCTCAGGAGATATGCTGCCTGCCTGGGCCTGTATCTGAGACGTTATGGAGGCGTTGTCGAGGATTATCAGGCCCTCTGACTACTACCCCATGCTTCTTATCCATGTGGGCAGTAATGATACTGTGAGGTATGATGCTGAGCAGGTCAAGAGTGACTTCAGGGCTCTGGGGGCATGGGTGAAGGAGTTTGGAGCACAGGTGGTATTCTCCTCAATCCTGCCTGTCAGTAGTATGGGCCCAGGCAGAGACAGGTGCATCCTAGAGGTGAACGCCTGGCTTTGAAGATGGTGTCACCAGGAAGGCTTTTGCTTCCATGACCACGGGATGCTATTCCAGGAAGGACTGCTGGGCAGGGATGGTGTTCACCTTTCAAGGAGGGGAAAGACTGTATTTGGACACAGACTGGCTAACCTAGTGAGGAGGGCTTTAAACTAGGTTTGACGGGGGCAGGGGAGCAAAGCCCACAGGTAAGTGGAGAACATGGAAACCTGGGTGATGGGTCAGAAATGGGAGGCAGCATGGGCAACAATGTCAGAGTAAAAAGAGGGTCAGGGCAAAACAGGGAGGCAAGATCAAATCAATATCTTAGATGCCTATATACAAATGCAAGAAGTATGGGTAATAAGCAGGAAGAACTGGAAGTGCTAATAAATAAATATAACTATGACATCGTTGGCATCACAGAAACTTGGTGGGATAATACACATGATTGGAATGTTGGTATTGAAGGGTACAGCCTGCTTAGGAAGGATAGGCAGGGAAGAAAGTGGGGAGGTGTTGCCTTATATATTAAAAATGTACACACATGCACTGAGGTGGAGATGGACGTAGGAGATGGACGTGTTGAGAGTCTCCGGTTTAGACTAAGAGCGGTAAAAGACAAGGGTGATGTCCTGCTAGGCGTCTACTACAGGCCGCTTAGCCAGGTGGAAGAGGTGGATGAGGCTTTTTTTAAACAACTAACAAAGTCAAGCAGGGCTCCAGATTTGGTGGTGATGGGGGACTTCAACTATCCAGATATATGTTGGGAAACTAATACAGTGGGGCACAGACTATCCAGCAAGTTCTTGGATTGTATTGGAGACAATTTTTTATTCCGAAAGGTTGAAAAAGCGACTGGGGGGAAGCTGTTTTAGATTTGATTTTAACAAATAGGGAGGAAATGGTAGAGAACTTGAAGGTGGAAGGCAGCTTGGGTGAAAGTGATCACAAAATCATAGAGTTCACAATCCTAAGGAAGGGTAGAACAGAAAACAGCAAAATAGAGATAATGGATTTCAGGAAGGCAGATTTTGGTAAACTCAGAGAGCTGGTAGGTAAGGTCCCATGGGAAGGAAAGCTGAGGGGAAAAACAGCTGAGGAGAGTTGGCAGTTTTTCAAAGGGACATTATTAAGGGCCCAAAAGCAAGCTATCCCGCTGCGTAGGAAAGGTAGAAAATATGGCAAAAGACCACCTTGGCTTAACCAGGAGATCTTGCACGATCTCAAAATAAAAAAGGAATTGTATAAAAAATGGAAACAAGGAAAAATTACAAAGGATGAATATAGGCAAACAACACAAGAATGCAGGAGAAAGATTAGAAAGGCTAAGGCACAAAATGAGCTCAAACTAGCTACAGGCATAAAGGGAAACAAGAAGGCTTTTTATAAATATATTAGAAACAAGAGGAAGACCAGCGACAGGGTAGGGCCATTGCTCAGTGAGGAGGGAGAAACAGTGACAGGGAACTTGGAAACGGCAGAGATGCTTAATGACTTCTTTGTTTCAGTCTTCACTGAGAAGTCTGATGAAGGAATGCCCAACATAGTGAATGCTAGTGGGAAAGGGGTAGGGTTAGAAGTTGAAATAAAAAAAGAGCAAGTTAAAAATCACTTAGGAAAATTAGATGTCTGCAAGTCCCCAGGACCTGATGAAATGCACCCTAGAATACTCAAGGAGCTGATAGAGGAGGTATCTCAGCCTTTATCTATCATCTTTGGAAAATCATGGGAGACAGGAGAGATTCCAGAAGACTGGAAGAGGGCAAATAGAGTGCCCATCTATAAAAAGGGGAATAAGAATAACTCAGGAAACTACAGGCCAGTCAGCTTAACTTCAGTGCCAGGAAAGATAATGGAGCAGGTAATTAAAGAAATCATCTGCAAGCACTTGGCAGGTGGTAAGGTAATAGGAAACAGCCAGCATGGGTTTGTAAAGACTAAATCATGTCAAACTGATCTGATAGCTTTCTTTGATAGGATAACGAGCCTTGTGGATAGGGGAGAAGTGGTAGATGTGGTATACTGAAACTTTAGTAAAGCATTTGATACCGTCTCTCATGATATTCTTATAAAAAAAACTAGGTAAATACAATTTAGATGAGGCTACTATAAGGTGGGTGAATAACTGGCTGGATAACTGTACCCAGAGAGTAGTTCTTAATGGTTCCCAATCCTGCTGGAAAAGTATAAAAAGTGAGGTTCGGCAGGGGTCTGTGTTAGGACTGGTTCTGTTCAATGTCTTCATCAATGATTTAGATATTGGCATAGCAAGTACACTCATTAAGTTTGCAGATGATACGAAGTTGGGAGGGGTTGCAACTGCTTTGGAGGATAGGGTCATAATTCAAAATGATCTGGAGAAATTGGAGAAATGGTCTGAGGTAAACAGGATGAAGTTTAATAAGGACAAATGCAAAGTGCTCCACTTGGGAAAGAACAATCTGTTTCACACATACACAATGGGGAGAGACTGTCTAGGAATGACTACAGCAGAAAGGGATCTAGGGATTATAGTGGACCACAAGCTAAATATGAGTCAACAGTGTGATGCTGTTGCAAAAAAAGCAAACATGATTCTAGGATGCATTAACAGGTGTGTTGTGAACAAGACACGAGAAATCATTCTTCTGCTCTACTCTGCGCTGGTTAGGCTTCAGCTGGAGTATTGTGTCCAGTTCTGGGTACCACAGTTCAAAAAAGATGTGGAGAAACTAGAGAGGGTCTAGAAAAGAGCGACAAGAATGATTAAAGGTCTAGAGAATGTGACCTATGAAAAAATGTTGAAAGAACTGTGCTTGTTTAGTTTGGAAAAGAGAAGATTGAGGGGAGACATGATAGCGGTTTTCAGGTATCTAAAAGGGAGTCATAAGGAGGAAGGAGAAAACTTGTTCTTCTTGGCCTCTGAGGATAGAACAAGAGGCAATGGGCTTAAACGGCAGCAAGGGAGGTTTAGGTTGGACATTAGGAAAAAGTTCCTAACTGTCAGGGTGGTCAAACAGTGGAATAAATTGCCAAGGGAGGTTGTGGAATCTCCATCGCTGCAGATATTTAAGAACAGGTTAGATAGATGTCTATCAGGGATGGTTTAGATAGTACTTGATCCTGCCATTTGGGGCAGGGGGCTGGACTCGATGGCCTCTCGAGATCCCTTCCAGTCCTAGTGTTCTATGATTCTATGATTTTTGCTTCATGCAGGTTCCGTGCAAGGCCAGTGCAAAGCTCAAGACCCCTTTAAAGACTCAAGCTGAGCTTCAGTGCAAAGCAGTAACCAAACTGCTAATGAGATGTTGCATGTTTTAATCTCAGGACACTGTTAAAGACGCAGGTGGTATTTATTCCCAGGGTTGATATATATTAAAGTGAATTTGAGGCTCATGAACCTGAGGTGCTTCGTTTGGAAGAACAGGACCTGAGCCGTAATTGAGATAGATATTGTGGTGCTCTCCTATGTCCAATTTCACACTCAGCCTAAACGTGCAGGAGGTAAGGATGATGCCCTTCCTAGGCTCATGATTTCAATGGGAATTAGGAGCCTAAGTACCTCTGTGGATCTGGATCTAAAAGATCTATCCAAGGTTTGCAGGAAACCTACCACAGAGCAGGGCATTGCTTCCAGATCTTCTAAGTCCCAGGCAAGTCCTTGACCACTGATTATTTTCCCCCATTCTGGAGCACATGAAACTAGAGCCAAACCTACCACCACCTTTCCACAAAGCACACAACTGTCCACCACTCCGATGAGTCCTTGCACTCATCAAAAGCAGTAAGAGGGGAACTGGAAGATTGATAATCTTCTCTCCACCCCCAGGAGCTGTTGCCTCCTGATTGGGCAGTGCTAGGCAGGACTGCGGGAGGCTTTTAGTTATGAAAGAGGCTTTTGTTGTGGGTATTTCAGACGATGCTCAGACCTGGGTCAACTTTCTTTCCTTTGGAGTAAATGTGGAATTACTCCTGTGAGATCAATGTGAGCCTGAACCTGTAACCTCCTAGGCCTCCATGATTATTGAAGCTGCGAATTGAAATCAAGAGGCTTTAAAATGCAGTGTAAAGCAGCAGTTATTTTTAGGCTCCCTTTGATGGCACGATAATTTTGGGACCAATCATTGCTTCCATTATTTATCGCAAGCCACTGCACTCATTTTAAACTCCAAAGAGAGAGAGTGTTATTCTGAGGAGTTGGCGCCTGTCTTGCTCAGACAGAACAATTTTAAAGACAGTAATGGCTTGAATTTTGCTTCCTGAACAACATAGAGCACATTGTCTGCAAATCAGAAGAATAAATCTGGAGAAGCCATTCAAATGTCACTCAGTGCTCCCCTCACTCCTGGTTTTGTCAGCGTGTCCTGGTACATCTTACTACAGAACAATAGCAGGACTGTTGCTCCAACTGACTGGGTTGAGGCTGCGGGCCAGCTCCGCTGCTCTCAGCTGTGGGAAGGCAGGGAGCAAAAGAGCCTTTCAGATAAGATAAGAACTCATAAAGCAGCAGGGGATCTAATGGCATGACAGTGTTATTGGAGTAGTGGATAATAAGGAAGCTGTAGATGTGATATATATTCTTTTTAGTAAGATTTTTGACAGTTCCCAGCGTCATTCTCATGAGCAAACCAAGGAAAATGATCTAGATGAAATTACTCCAAGGTGGGTGCACGACTGATTGAAAGTACACACTCAAAGGGTAGTTATGGATGGCTGGCTGTCATGCTGGGAGAGCATACATATCTACTGGCGTCCCACAAGGGCCAGCCCTGAGTCATTAACGCAGAACTGCTCAGCGTGCGACCATGCAGGAGAAATTCAAACTCCGCCCAGCTGATTAGCAGAGCACCCACAGAGAGGTTTTTTATTTCTACTGGTGGTGCACATGCACACATGCTTCTGGTGCACATGAAGATATATTCCACACTGCTGGTTAAAGCCTAATTTTATTAGCAGACAAAATGGCTGAAAGGACAGTAGAGGACAGAATTCTCAAATACATACAAGAACATAATTTGTTGTGGGAGAGTCAACGTAGCTTTTGTAAAGGGAAATCACACCTCACTAATCTACTAGACATTATGAGGTGCAGGTAAACAAATATGTGGGCAAAGTAGAAATAAAGGACCAGTTTTCACATTGAAGAGGGGTACATAATGGGGTCACCTAGCAGTTTTTAGTGGGATTGAAAGTATGCATAAATGCTCTGAAAAAGGGGGTGAGGTGGCAGAGTTTGCAGACCATACAAAATTACTCACACTAGTTGAGTCCAAAGCAGACTGCAAAGGGATATCACAAAACTTGGTGCTTGGACAACAAAATTAAATGAAGATACGTGCCAAGAACTTCACTTAGGAAGGAAAATCAAGGCCTCTGCACCCTCTCTTCCCCCATCCACCTCATTCCCCAAACCTCCATCCGCCTCCTGCCTCTGCCTTGCTTCTGCCCATCTCTGCTCCTTCCCTTCCCTCAGCACCTCCTGCAGTCTGCTGCACAGCTGGCTGCAGCAGGCAGCAGGTGCTGGGAGGGAGTGGGGCTGGCAGTAGTTGGAAGGTGGTGGGGGAAAGGGCAGGCAGTGAAATGCAGGGCTTCCAGCAGGTGCTACGTATCCACTATTTTTTCCATGATTTTTTAGTACTTAAGGCTGTCAGTACTGAGGGTCTGTCTTCGCTACTCAGAAGATTGACTCAGTCAGGGTTGATCTTCTGGGGTTCAATTTCACCTGCACAGTAGAGACAGGCAAATTCAAGCTATGTGGGATCAGCTGTTGACCCCGTACTCCTCAATATTGGGAGGAGTTACCTCCTCAATACTGGGAGGTTGATGGGTGAAACTTCCATCAATTTTCCTCTATGAAGACAGCCAGGCAAGTCAATTGCAGATACACAACTGACGCAGCTAGAATTGCATATCTATAATCAACTTTAATGTCTAGTGTAGACCTGGCCTGAGACCATCACAATTAATTAGAAGAGGGGGGTGTTGGTTTTCCTATTACACACGAAGAGGTGCAAGCAGAGATTAGACCTCTCTGTCCTGCTGAATGCAGAGGCAAAGGTGAACTGTATGGGAGCATTGTTTCAGGACTGAAGCCAAGTGCATTTTCTCCAGTTGGTAACAGAGGCAGAGTTTAGACAGGCAGAATGTAGCTATTTTTGTTGGACACAAGGTAACAGCCTTGTTGTTATGAAAGGTTGGTGGGAACCGATTGCGCATAGCTGGTCAGGATCTCGACCATTCAGCTCATTTAAAAGGTGGCTCCATGATGCCTGCTGTATAGTATCCCTAAGTGCCAAATATCCTGCTGTGGCAAGGGTGTGAGTTGGCTCAGCGAGAAGGGCAATGCAGAGTGAACCATCAGGGACACTTTCTGCAACATGATGACACCTCCACCACAGAGGGACTGCCATCAAAATAACAATTCTTTAGACTCAGTGGCTGCGTCTACACGTGCACGCTACTTCGAAGTAGCGGCACCAACTTCGAAATAGCGCCCGTCACGTCTACACGTGTCGGGCGCTATTTCGAAGTTAACTTCGACGTTAGGCGGCGAGACGTCGAAGTCGCTAACCTCATGAGGAGATAGGAATAGCGCCCTACTTCGACGTTCAACGTCGAAGTAGGGACTGTGTAGACGATCCGCGTCCCGCAACGTCGAAATTGCCGGGTCCTCCATGGCGGCCATCAGCTGGGGGGTTGAGAGACGCTCTCTCCAGCCCCTCAGCTCACTGGTGGCCGCGTGGAGCGGCCCCTTAAAGGTCCCCTCCCCCGCCCTGACTGCAGGAGGCTGAGGCAACGTGCAGGCTCCTGCCTGCACCCGCGGCGAGCCTGCACAGCCCTCAGCTCCTGACACCGGCCATGGCTGCCCAGCAGTCCCCCCAGCGCCCCCAGGGGACCCCCCCCAAGGGCAGCCAGAGCAGCCAGGGCAGCCAGAGGGCCACGCAGTCTGGGAAGCGGTAGCGGGGCCCCTCTTGGACGGAGGCCGAGATGCGGGACCTGCTGGGGTTCTGGAGCGAGGAGGAGGTGCTCCAGGTAATGGGGAGCAAGAGGTGGAACGCAGATGCGTTCGCTCGGCTGGCCGAGGGCCTGGCTGCCCGGGGTCACCCTGCCCGCACTCCTGACCAGGTCCGCAGTAAGGTCAAGGAGCTGCGGCAGGGTTATGCCCGGGCCCAGGATGCGGCCAGCCAATCTGGGGCCGCCCCCGTCACTTGCCTCTTTTACAGGGAGCTCAGGGACATCCTGGGCTCCCGGAACACCTCCTCCCCTCCGGCCACCCTTGACACCTCGGCTGACGAGCCCGAGCAGGCCCTGCAGCTGGACTCTGCCCCGGAGGCAAGCCCCGCACCCCGGGGGCCCCCCCCGGAGGCCATCCCCGGGACATCGCAGCAGGAGGAGGAGGAGGAGGAGGAGGGGGGCTCCTCCTCCGCAGAATCCAGCCTGCAGATCCTCCTCCTGCCATCCCGGAGCAGCAGCAGGGCCTCCGACCCCCGGGGATCTCCGGACGATGGGAGCGGACCCACAGTTAGGTACCCCTCTCTGGTGGACACCCCTGGGCTTGAGGGGCGGGGGGAACAGAGATGTGTCCAGGGCCCCCCACACGCTCACATGGCCATGGCCCCAAGGACACTAGGGCCATGGCCCTCACAGCACTGCAGCCATCAGCCCCTGCCCCCCGCCACCCTGCATGACAGTGCCATGCCCCATCCCCGGGCCAGGGGGGAGCGGAACCTCGAGGGGCCCCCGGGCGGAGGGGGTGGGACACCCCGCAGCAGCAGCATGTGATGGAGTGGGAGGAGTGCCAAAGGGAGACTCAGGCTACATATGAGCCACCAGAGCCGAGGAGCTCCCAGGGCCAAAGGAGGATCCTGGCGCTACAGCTGGCAGGTGACACCTCTGCCCTGAGCAAACAGGAGGGAGGAGCCGAGCTGTCTTGGAATTGGGGGGCGAGGGCGGGGGCCACAGGTAGAGGCTAGGGGAAGGGAGAGCTGGTAGGCAGCCAGCCAGAGGAGGGGGAAAGCTGCATCCCAGAGGGCCCCCCCTTGGGGTCTTCTCCCCACGACGGGTTGGAAGGACTGTCTCTTCCGACAGCTGGTGCTGTCACTCCTGCCAGAAACTGGCCATCTGTGGCCTAAGAAAGCTCTCCTGCTCTCAGACCCTGCGGGGTGAAGTGAGAGTCGCTCTCACCAGGGGACGGGGTGCAGGGCAGGGGGACCCCCGAACCCCATCCATCACAGCAGCATCTCCTGGGGACGGGGATGGGGAACGTGCAGCACAGGGCGGGGGGGACAAAGGCCACGGCTCGGGGCCCACACTAACGCCTGTCTCCATTCTTCTTTCCCCCCTCCTCTCCTATGTCCTGCACCTGCACCTGCACCATCCGAAGGACCGGAAGAGAGCACCGGCGAGGCCTCGGTTGTCCCGGAGAGCCCTCCGGGACCCTCGCTCCAGGGCAGCCCCTCGGCCGAGGAACGACCGGCCCCGTGGAGGGCCAGATGGCGGACCCCGCGCCTGCTGCCGGCGGCGGCCACGGACCCCCAGCTGCTGGCCATCCACCGCCGGCAGCTGGAGGTGTCGGAGCAGCACCTCCGGCTGCAGGAGCAGGCGCTGGCCTGGCGCAGGGAGGCATGGGGGGCCTATATGGAGACCATCAACCGGCTGGTTGACTACCTGGCCCCCATGCCGCGCCGGCCGAGCCACCGCCCGCCATGCCCGCTCCTGCAGCCCCACCACCAGCTGCTCCAGCCGTCGCCGGGCCGTCCGCCGTCGCCCCACCACCTCCCCGCGAGGGCCACCGTGCTGAGGGACCCCTGGAGCCACCCGTGACTCGCCAGCGCCGCTACCTTCCGGTGGAGCCCGCTCCCACTCAGCCGCGGACTAGACTGCAGGCCCGGCGGAGCTCCCGGCCGGGCACGCCCACTGCTGGGCTGTAGGGGCGAGGGGCCCGGGATGTGGCCCCCCCCTTGTTGGACATACTTTTGTTGGACTGCTTTATTTTGGTGCCCCTGTTTGCCCCGTCCCCCCTCTGTAAATAGTTCGCCCCATTCTCCTCCCTGCTTTGCTTTTTTGTTGATGGTGCACACTTTTTTATTTGCTTTGTGGTTGTATTGTTTTATTTGTACCCATCTTGATTTGCTTGAATGTTTGTCCCTCCTTCTTTTTGGTTTCTGTGTCAGATATTTATTTAAAAAAAAAAAAAATTCGTTAAGACAAAAAAAACGTTTACGTTCAGCCACAAGTTCGTGCTGTCATTTGTCCAGGACAAGTGGGGGGGTGGGGCGGTGGGGTGCTCCATGGTGTGGGTGTTGGGGCAGGAGTGTGGGGGAGGAAGGGGCGGGCAGTGGGGGGCCTGGCCAGAGTTCACCCCGCGGCCTGTTGCTCGAAGTGGGCCCGCAGGGCCTCCTGGACCCGGGTCCCCTCTGGGTCCACCTGCTGACTGGGGGCAGCAGGTGGCTGCACGTGTGCCCTGCTGGCCTCCGCGGCCCAGCCCTGCAGAAAGGTCTCCCCCTTGCTCTCCACGAGGTTGTGCAGGGCGCAGCAGGCACCCACAATCTGGGGGATGTTGTTGGGGCTGGCATCCAGGCGGGTCAGGAGACATCGCCAGCGTCCCTTGAGGCGGCCGAAGGAGCGCTCCACCACCTGGCGCGCACGGTTCAGGCGCTCGTTGAAGCGCTCCTGGCTGGCGGAGAGGTGGCCCGTGTAGGGGTGCATGAGCCACGGCCGGAGGGGGTATGCCGCATCCGCGAGGATGCAGAAGGGCATGGTGGTGTCCCCCAGAGGGATCTCCCGCTGGGGGATGTAGGTCCCCGCCTCCAGCCGGCGGCACAGGCCCGAGTTGCGGAAAACCCGGGCGTCGTGGGTGCTGCCAGGCCAGCCCACGTAAATGTCCTGGAACCGTCCCCGGCTGTCCACCAAGGCCTGCAGGACGACTGAATGGTAGCCCTTCCGATTGAGGTATCGTCCTCCACTGTGGTCCGGGGCGCGGATGGGGATGTGAGTCCCATCCAGAGCCCCGAAGCAGTTGGGGAAGCCCAGGGTGGCAAAGGCGGCGACAGTGGCCTGTGGGTCCCCCAGCCTCACGAGCCTGTGCAGGAGCATGGAGTTGATGGCACGCACGACCTGCAGAGAAAGCACATGGGACAGCCCCAATGAGGGGTGAGCAGGGTGTGCGTGGCCCTGCCCTGCCCTGGCCCCCCTGCCCTGCCCTGCCCTGCCCTGCCCTGCCCTGCTCTGGCCCCCCTGCCCTGGCCTGCCCTGGCCCCCCTGCCCTGCCCTGCCCTGCCCTGGCCCCCCTGCCCTGGCCTGCCCTGCCCTGCTCTGGCCCCCCTGCCCTGGCCTGCCCTGCCCTGCCCTGCTCTGCCCTGCCCTGCCCTGCCCTGGCCCCCCTGCCCTGGCCTGGCCTCCCCCTGTGGGTTCTCTTACCTCCATGAAGACAGCCCCGACGGTGGCCTTTCCGACACCAAACTGCTGCCCCACGGATCGGTAGCTGTCCGGAGTGGCCAGCTTCCAGACAGCGATGCCGACCCATTTCTCCACAGGGAGGGCACACCGCATGGCAGTGTCCCGGTGCCTGAGTGCGGGGGTGAGCCACTGGCACAGCTCCAGGAATGTCTGGCGGGTCATCCTGAAGTTCCGGAGCCAGTGGTCGTCGTCCCACTCCCCAAGCACCAGCCGCTCCCACCAGTCGGTGCTGGTGGGGTAGCTCCACAGCCGCCGGCGTGTGAGGCGGGGGGTGGAGCGGGGTGCTGCAGGGGTTGGGGCTGAGCCCTGCTGCCCTGGGGGCATCTCCTCCCCTGGGGCAAGAAGGTGCTCAGCTGCCCCCAACATGGCATGAGCCAGGGCAAGCCCTGCTCCTGCCGGGAGGGCTGGGTGGACCTCTAGCTGCTGCTGCTGCTGCTGCTGCTGCTGCTGCTGCTGGGGGCCCATGACTGCGGCGCTCGGGGTCTGTGTGCCTATATGGCCCCTCAGACTGCGTGCTGTGCAGGCTGAGTGTATGTGGGAGGGGCCCTTTAAGGGAGCGGCTAGCTGTTGCCCCGGAAGCGCTAGTCCGCCCGTTGACCCTGTCTGCAGCTGTGCCTGGCATCCCTATTTCGATGTGTGCTACTTTGACGTGTAGACATTCCCTTGCTGCGCCTATTTCAATGTTGGGCTGAGCAACGTCGAAGTTGAACATCGACGTTGCCAGCCCTGGAGGACGTGTAGACGTTATTCATCGAAATAGACTATTTCGATGTTGGCTGCACGTGTAGACGTAGCCAGTAGGTGCATCTACACCAGGAACTAAGAACAAATGGACATAAACCAGACATCAGGAACAGCAACGTATTAAAACCTGTAAGAGAACACTTCACTCTCCCTCGACATTCAGTAACAGATTTAAAAGTAGCAGTCCCACAAAAAAACAATTTCAAAAATAAAATGGAGAGAAAAATCTCTGAGTTGCAATTCATTTGAAAATTTGACTCCATCAACCAAGGATTAAATAGATATTGGCAGTGGCTGGCCCCTTACAAAAGCAGTTTTTCTGCTGCAGAAGTTCACACCTCCACATTAGAATCTGACAATGGGCCACATTCCCTCTGACTGATCTGACTTCTTTTTTCTCCTCTCTTGATGTATACTCCTGATAATGGGCCATTTCCACCCTGACTGAATAGACCTGGTCAGCTCTGGCCCTCCCTTTTACTGGGACCCCCCTCTTTAAATACTCCTCTGAACCCCATCCCTACCACTCATGCATCTGACGAAGCAGGTCTTTGCCCACGAAAGCTTATGCTCCAAAATACCTTTTAGTCTATAAGGTGCCACAGGACTTCTTGTTGTTCTCGAAGATACAGATGAACGTGGCTACCTCTCTGATACTTGTACACTAAGAACTAACTTCAAAGTTAGGCACTACATTGAAGTAGCCAGCAGAGGGTCTACACACGTTTTCCCTTACAACCAAGTTAACTTCGAAGTAGGGAGCCCAACTTTACAGTCCTTACTCCATTCCCGGGAATGGAGCAGTGCCCTCCTTTGAAGTTTAGTTTTGAAGTAGGGTGTGTGTGGCTGCTCAATGTTGTACTTCGAACTAAGGAACTTTGATGTTATTTTTGTAGTGTAGACACAGCCATTGTGACTCATGAGCATGTTTGCTCCAAAGCAAGCAACTAATCAGCTGCACTTGTCATGGCTGGCGCTGATTCAAACCTGGAATTCCTATCCCCTCAGCAACAGAACAAAACTGTTGTCATTTCGAGAGTGGCAATTCCAAAATTTTACTTTGTTTTGGAAAAAAACCCTCAAAATATTCAAGATGTTCAAAACAAAATGATCCCTGAGGCTGCCTGGAGCTCTGCCAGCCCATCAGATGGGGTGCCTGGGAATGTGCAGAGCTTGGGCCAGCCACAACCTGCATAGTCAGATAATCACACAGCTCTGTGAGGAAGCCCTATGATTCCAGCCTGCTAGGCAGAGGCCAATGGGCACCTAGGGACCAGGCGAGCTGTGAGGAAGTGAAGCCGGGTTTGGAGCCTGCCTGACTGCCAGCTTTTGGGACTGTCTGCAGAAGGGGTCAGTGATGTCAACCAGGGCTTGATGCTGACATTCTGAGGCCCTTCGCTGTGTGAAGTGTCAGAGGCCCCATAGCCTAAAACAACATTTCCACAGAAAGGATATTGCATGTGTGCCATTGGCTACGTCTACACGTGCACCCAACTTCGAAATAGCTTATTTCGATGTTGCGACATCGAAATAGGCTATTTCGATGAATAACGTCTACACGTCCTCCAGGGCTGGCAACGTCGATGTTCAACTTCGACGTTGCTCAGCCCAACATCGAAATAGGCACAGCGAGGGAACGTCTACACGCCAAAGTAGCACACATCGAAATAAGGGAGCCAGGCACAGCTGCAGACAGGGTCACGGGGCGGACTCAACAGCAAGTTGCTCCCTTAAAGGGCCCCTCCCAGACACACTTTCATTAAACAGTGCAAGATACACAGAGCCAACAACTAGTTGCAGACCCTGTATATGCAGCACGGACCCCCAGCTGCAGCAGCAGCAGCCAGAAGCCCTGGGCTAAGGGCTGCTGCCCACGGTGACCACAGAGCCCCGCAAGGGCTGGAGAGAGAGTATCTCTCAACCCCCCAGCTGATGGCCGCCATGGAGGACCCCGCTATTTCGATGTTGCGGGACGCGGATCGTCTACACGTCCCTACTTCGATGTTGAACGTCGAAGTAGGGCGCTATTCCCATCCGCTCATGGGGTTAGCGACTTCGACGTCTCGCCGCCTAACGTCGATTTCAACTTCGAAATAGCGCCCAACACGTGTAGACGTGACGGGCGCTATTTCGAAGTTACTGCCGCTACTTCGAAGTAGCGTGCACGTGTAGACGCAGCCATTGTGTACTATTTATGGAGATAGGTGTTAAGGCAGGTTGGAGGGAGCCTGCACAGCAACCTCAGACAATGAGGGAAGGACTCCTAGAGGGAGCCAATCAGAGGACAGCTTGCTGGAGCAGCCTTGCATATAAGGAGCTGCTCTAGCAGAGCTGAATCCGTTAGGTCCTGGCCAGGGACTATGCAGGACCAGCTCCCAGTAAGGGCAAGTATCTCAGCTTGGAGCAGTACTGGAGAGGAAGATAGAGAGGCCCAGAAGCGTCAGGGGAAGTAGCCCAGAGAGTAAGGCAGCAAAGGGGAAAGGAGAGGAGCACAGAACAAGGCTGCCACCAGAGGGTCCCTGGGCTGAAACTGAGTAGTGGGTGGAGCTGAGTCCCTTCGCTCCCCCTTTGTACTGCACCTAGCAACACTCATGGTGCCCAATACTGGCTGTAGTTTGCTCCTGCCGGGCTAGATAGAGGCTGCAGCTGGCCATAATTTTGGGTACACTGAAAAAGGTCTGCTGAGACCCCCGGAAGGGGAGAAGGAACTGTAGTGGGCATTGCCTGGGGGCAATGTCCCAGAGAGGACCCAGCGATCCTGGGAGTGATGTGGGCCCCAAAAATAGCACAGTGTAGAGAGGGGAATGGTGGCGGACAACACATAGGCCAGATGGAGGCACCCTGCAGGGGAGAATGAACTAATTCCCCGAGCAACTGGCAGGAGGTGCCGGGGCAGTGAGTTCGCCCCACGACACACATACTATATGTAAATATATATTTATTCTATATAATTTTTGCTATGAAACATGTCGTTGGGATCTTTCTTTCACCACACAGTAAAAACAGGGCAATCCACTGCTGTCTCTGACCTCACACTTTCCCCAGTTTTATGGCAATAAGATTGTTCATTTAAATAAGTTATGAAGGCCTGGTCAGAATTTTATCAGTAGCAGCTGGACAACAAAACACTGCCTTAGGAAACTGACAGCAGCCTTACTCAGAGAAATACTGATTTTACAAGTGTAATTATTGCTTTTTTCTGAGCCTTGGCCTCCCACCCCTCATTAATGAACCGTTAGTAAAGAGTAAGGGTATTTTCCTCATATATCCTTTATTTATAAATCAGTTTTGATAGAATTTGAAATGGAGTCAGTTTTTTTTTCTTTTGAGGGGCCCTTCATTTTGAGAAGGCCCCAATCTGTAGTTTAATTAATCCAGACCTTTATCTGCCACTGACAACAAATCAGTATTTTCTGGCAGATTTCTCAGCTGTTCCAATGCTAATATCAATAGGACTTTTGTCAGCACATTGTCATTTGAATCTTTGATTCTCAGTAGAGAGCCAAAGGCAACTGCTGTCATCGGCAACTCCAGTCTTTGGTTTGCTATAGGGAAACTTTACATAAGCTTTACTGAATTATTTTAATGGTTTTATGAGTAAGGACAGGCTCTTGTTCCAGGATAATAGGGCTTTCTGTGTCTCTTTGTTTGGCCTTTCTTAAATGCCTAAGGCCATTTGGTCTACACACAAAGTGAACACCACACTGAAGCAAGGCTTGTGAAGCAAGCGCAAGAATTGTAAGGGTTGATTTTTTTAACTTGTGCTGTTTTTCTCACATCTTTACAATCTTCTCTCCAAATGTTATCATCATAAGCTGGAGTTTCCAGTCAGACACTTTGGTCTAATATACATAATTAAACCTTTTACCCCAAAGACACAGTACAAAGGAGAAGGCAAGACTTCTTGCTGCAGACTCCTGAGTCTGGGCTTCTCTCTCCAGCCCCAGAGTGGGGAATGTGGTATTTATTCTGCTTCTTAGAAAACAATGTTAATGTCACTGTAAGTTTTGAGCATCCCGGCCCCATGCCTCTGCCAGGTTCCCAGCCACCAGCCCCACTGTTGCAAAGGGGCTTCACTTTTGGCCCCAGGAGCCACTCAGCAGCCATCCTTATGTGAAGGGGCCCAGTTGTTGGTCCTGGGTCCCACTCAGCTGCTGTCCCTACATGAAGGGGCTCAGCTGCTGGCCTTGGATCCCACTTGGCTGCTGGCCCTGCCCCACTCCCTGCATGCAGGGTCCCACCCAGCTACTGGGACCAGGGTCCTGATCATATATGGGGTCCCAGCTGCCAGCCGCATCTCTGATAGCATGAGAGAGGAATGAGCACACTTAAATGAGGTGCAGCTTAGCACCCCCACTCCAAGTATTGTTCCTGCACCATGGCTGCTCTGTAAAAAGCCTCTTTACCCAAATTAAGAGAGGTGCTAACTTGCTCTTCCAGAGCTTGCCTTAAAATTCAAAGCAACTGCTTTTCAGCTAGGATAACTTCAACGTGTAAGGAAGACATGGGCCTAGAAAAATGCAGACCTGAAAAGGTTTTACAGATGCATATCTCGTGGGTATATTTATGTAGGGTAAGACCTGCCAGATCAGCTGCTAAATGCCAGTCAAAAGCAGTGGGTTCTGATTACAATGATCCTGCTCATCATTAACTCCTGCAAGCAACATGAGCGCTTGCAGAAGATGAGGTGCCTTATGGGCTGGCACCCATCCACTGACTGCTGGGACACTTATCCCTTCACAGCTGTCCTAATAATGATCCTCAATCTCCTCAAGCTGCAGGAAGCAGCAGCCTGAAAAATTTGCAAGTAGTTGGAAAAGCAGCACAAAGTGTGAGCCCCGGAAATGAAGCCCAGAGTTGAGGGAGACAAGCCCATGGTGGAAATGGGCTGCTTGTGGCCATTTAGCTACAAACAGATCTTGGAGAACTGCACCTGGAGGGGGAATCTGAGAAGACAGGTAACAAATAATGGTACAGTAGATCACACATACCTCAGAACTGCCAATGTGAGAAACCAAGGAGGCTGAGAGCCATGAGGGGAAGGATTACTAGTGTAATGCACAGGTGAGTAATTAATTGTAATTGGCTGAAACTGAGACAAGGAAAAGTTTCTTGACAATTCAGTTTGTTAGGTGGGGAACAGACTCAAAGGGAAATGCTGCATGTCCCCATTTCTTGGGCTTGAGACTAGACTGGGAAAAAAAACACCTGTAACATCAAAGATTCTAAAGGAGTGAGGCAAGATGAGTCTAAAAATTCAATCAGTTGCAATGGAGCCTTCACACAGCCGCAAAGATGCCAATTCAGAGGTGCAGGGGGTGGGGTGCAGCCTCCCCTCCCAGGTTTCCTATCATACTAGGACACTGTCTCCTGACTCCCCTCATTAGCCAGGAGTGAACAGACCACTGGCACAACAAGCAGAACACAAGGCCCAGCCCACGCATCTGGTTAGAATCAGAGACACTGGTTCCATCTCCTAATTGAGAAGGATGAAACTACAGAAGCCAATGCCCTGCAAAGGTAAGAGTCATGCAGCTGGCTGCTTGTTTCCCTTGGCTTCCTTTTCTCCCCCTCATACTGGCCAGCCAAAGGCTGGCATAATGTGGGGGAGGGCTCTGTTGGGGGGGCTGGGCCAAGCACCATGTTGGCTGGGGAAGGGGCTGGCATGGTGCAGGGCAGAACTCCATTGGGTGAGCTGGGCAGTGCCCCACACTGGCGAGAGGAGTGAGAGGGATGGGGGCCAGCACAGGCGGGGGGAAGGGGGAAACATGGTAGAACTTGCCTGGACACATGAGCTGTGTCTCAACATGCACAAAATGTCGACATAGGTGTCCCTCTTTCGAAAGAACGGGAGCAGCGTCTACACGTGCAACACCTTCCGTCACAAGAAAATCAAAGGGATGAGGTGCAGACGTTGAAATCCGAACCCCGATCCTGTATCAGGAAGCTCATCCCCTTTCGAAAAACTTAACCAAAAAAGGACACGTGTAGATACTCCACATCCTACTTTTTTGAAGGAGGCGTCCACCATGGTGCCAGTCAGCTGTAGCGTGGGGCCACTGCAGCCAGCAGCAGTGGGGCTCTATGTTCCCTGCGTCCAGCCACTTTAAAGCAGCACGCAGGCAGGAACCCCATGGCAGGAAGCTGAAAGTGTGTTAGGAACAGCCCCAGCACAAGCTCCAGCTGCACGCTCTGAGTGACACCCGGGAGCAGCAGCAGGCCACAATGGCCAGCACACAGCCCCTGCATGAGCCCCATGGCCCCCACTCTGAGCCATCACAGGGCTCACAGGGTTTGGGGGGTGAGGGTAAGAGCCCCCTCCTGGGTGGAGTGGGAGCTGTGGGACCTCCTGGGCCTCTGGAAAGAGGAGGACTCCTGCATGAGATGGACCTCATGTGGTGAAACGCCACAGCATTTGCCCACCTGGCTTGGGGCCTCCTCACAAGGGGCCACCCTGACCATACTGCAGAACAGGTACGCAGTAAGGTGAAGGAACTGCGGCAGGGTTATGCCTGGGCCCGGGACCAGGCCAGCCACTCCAGGGCAGCTCCATCTACTTCCCAGGAATGGAGTAGTGACTTTGAATTTAGCCTCCTTTACTTTGAAGTTAACATTGAAGTAAGGGAAAGTGTGTCTAGATGCTCTGCATACTACTTTGAAGTAGCAGCTTCCTTCAAAGTTAACTTTGAAGTAAGTTTGTAGTGTAGACACAGCCTTACAGGGATGAGTGCATGCCTAGGGGCAAAGGATGTACGCTCTGAAAGACCTTTCACCATAGGACTATAAATGGGCCACCAACACAAATAATAGATATTCATGAAGACTAAAAGACTAGTGTGAGAAGATGCTCAGATCCCTGAGCCATTGAATAAGACTCTTAAGGGGAGTTTAACTGAGGGTCCTGATATTTTTAATGACATAAAATATGTCATCTTGCGTGTATTTTTAGCCCAAAGTGGCTAAAGAGGACAACAGAATGTCCATATAAATTAAAGAGATCCTGATTCATAACAGAGTGCCAGAGGTGCTCGCTTCCAAAGAGGGAATCATAAATGCAGGGACAACCTATGAGGAAACCATTCTCCACATTTAGAACATTTGGATATTCAGAAAAAACTATGGATGTTATTATTAAAAGAGATTGCACACAATCTGCTGTGGATCTCCCATAGAGTTCACTAGGCAGACTACACTACATAATAATTAGGGAGCTGAAAATTAGCTTTGAATTCATGCTAACATACTCCCCCTGCTCCTTCCCACAAAGAGGACTTCTCGCAAAGTGATCTTGTCAAAACAGAGATGGAAGAAACCAAGTGACGGAACTTGTTTTCAGAAAGAAAATGAATATGTCAGAAGAAAGCAGGAAAATATCATAAAAGGCAAGATCCTCCATTGGTATAAATCCTCATTGGTCCTTTGCCTTCAAAGGAGTAATACTAAATTATCCCAGCTGAGGGTCTGGCGCAGACAATCTAGAAATTGCTCTTGAAAGGAGGACTTCTTGCTATTCTGATTTTGTTTTTATTCAGTGCTTTATACGTGAAACTACTCTTGTTTTGCCTTTCTGCTCCTTTCTTCTAATGAGCAGCTTCCTGTTCCATTCTCCAGTTGCGAGAGCACCAGTGGATTTTCTTGCAAGGGTTTCACACGTTATACTTCACAGATCGTCCACCAGAGACATTCAAAAGGGGCAGAACCTTGTCTGAAGCTTGTTAAATCCTTTGCAGTCAAACACAATGTTTTCTGCCTTGGTTTTAAGCCCCATGTTCATTTGATTATGTTGGAGAGGGGATAGGGGAGCAATCAATAATAGATCATCCAAATCATCCATAAAATCCATTTGCAAAAGTGATTAGTGGTTTTGGGAGTCAACTGATGATGCCGTACGCAGGCCTGGTTTTCAAATGCCTGGTGTTCAACACTTTAAAATGCACTTTTCAGGTGTTTCAAGCTCAACTTGAGCATATTCTCCATTCTCTTGTTACACGCATACGCTATGGCTATGTCTACATTGGAGCTATCTGTTGACAGAAGTTACTTTCAGAAGATAGCTTCCGACAAAACTTCTGTTGACAGATTGCAGCCAGACAGCAATGAGGATCGAAAAAGTGATCTGTTGTATTGACAGAGAATGGCTGGACTGCCCGGCTGCTTCCTTGGCAAAATGGTCAACCAGAAGCACACCAGACAAGGCTGTCCAGTGCCTTGTCACGAGCCCTCTCACGCATCTCCACCGGATCCGTAAGGGGGTGCCCTGAGCTCGTCCCGCTTCTCCCAGTATGTGCCACAGAGGGGTGGATCCCCGGGGCTCGTGGCCAGGTGCCTCTCCAGCTCAAGAACCTCCCTCTCCAGCTGTCCTATCAACGCATCCCGCCACCGGCTGGCCCCCCTGGGTATACTCGCGGCAGGAAAGCCGTGTACGCACCTTTCCCAGATCCCACCACCGCCATGCTGAGGGAAAGGCGCACCATTGCCTGCGCCAGGACAGCCAGAACTCCTGGAAGGACGCCACGAAGCCCACATCCCCGAGCAGGCTACTATTAAAATGCCAGTAGGCCAACCCCTGCTTCCCCGGTGAAAGAGAAGCCTTCACGGACACCAGCTGGTCGTCCGAGAAGGGGGCCGGCTGCACGCTGGAGGTGTGGGCTCAGGAAAGTTGTTGCCAAGTAATATAGATGCAGTCCAACTGGGAGTGTACAGATTTATGGCCTACCCTGCCCTGTGCTGCTGCCGGCGACAGTTGTACTCGGGCCTGCTGGCGGAAAGAAAGCACATGCCAAAGGGCGGGGTCCTTGCAGCCTAGGGGGAGGGGACTCAGGACCGACAGAGGCCGGCCCAGGGTGGTGAGGAATGGCAGAAGGGTGGAGTTGGGGAGGAAGGGCGGGACGGAGGAGAACACCACCTGCACGCCCAGGTCTTCCAGCGGCTCCAGGGGCAAGTGCACGCCCCCTACCGCCAAGCCCCTCTCCACTGCCTCCTGGGCGGTGGCCTCCAAAGCCAGGAAGAAGACAATCTTCCCGAACATCTGGGAGGCTGCCACCACGGCCGCGGGCCCCACCACCCGTGCCAACACCCACACGTAGGTTTCCACATGGGGCGAGGCAGCCACCAGCAGGCTGCGGACTCCATGCCTCCTGGTGAGCGTGGGGAAGGGGCCGTGACCATCGGGGGTGGTAGTCCTGGTGGAGGCGGAAGGAACAGGGTGTGAGGCGGCAGGCGCCGCCTGGGCGTACAACCTGGGGGCCGAAGAATCGGAGCCCCCAGGTGCAGTGGTGGGAACAGGGGGGCAGGGAGAAGGGGGAGCTGTGCCAGATGTTGCAGCAGCTGGGGTAAGAGCCCCCGCCATGGGAGGTTTGGCCTTCTGGGCAGGGCTCTTGCCTTTCTTTTTCCCCTGGCCCTTCCTACCCTTTTGGGGGCTTGGGTTTGGGGTGGGGTCACCGGAGGACGCCACGGCGGGGGTGGCAGGAGCCCCGGAGCCTGCGCCCAAGCCCTCGGCCAATGAGATGGCAAGGACCCCACCGGCCCTAGACGAGGAGGCCGCCATTTCAGAGGTGGAAGGGGTGCCAGTGGAGGGAAGAGGGAAGCGGGCATCACCAGATGGCCCCCCGGTGGTTGTAGAGGCCATGGTGAGGGGTGCAAAGGCGAGGGAATTTATTGGGGTGGGGCACTTGAAGAAAGAGCGGGGGAGGGAGGAAGTGGCTACCCCTCCCCCACCAGCCAAGCTGAGGACCTGGTCAGGTGGGGGTGGGGCAGGAGGAGAGAGGGAGGAAAGGGAGGTGCAAGGGGTCCACAACTCCCAGCACAGGGTGGTAAGCGGCTCCTGCAACTGCACTGGGATGTGTGTGTGGTGGGGATTCAATATTTGTAAGTGTGGGGAGGTGAGTGAGTGGAAGGGGAGGGGCTCAGGCACGTAACAGAAGAAGGGGAGGGAGCGTGGGCACAAGGAAGGGGGGCAAGGTGGAAGGGTGGCAGAGCCAACCAAAGGAGAGGGGGGTTAGGGGAAGAGTGTGCCCACGGGTGCCTGAGGGTGGGCCCACAGCAGCCACTGCAGAGCCCCCCAGGAGCAGGAAGGAGGAAGGGGCAGATGATTAGGGTGGGGCCCAGATGGAAAGGACCCTGGAGGCAGCTGGGTGTGGAGGGGGCAGGGCAGTGAAGGAGGCAGTGGCTGCAGGGGTGGGGCAGGGACCACACCCTAACACTCCACCCCCAACTATGCAGCCACCCCTCTGGAGCCCCGGTGGGGAGCGGCCCCACCCAAACTCACCACCCCAAGCCAGTCCACAGCAAGCTGTGGAGGGAAGCCCAGCCATTGCCCAAGAAAGCCCCTTACCTCCTCCGGAGCAGTGAGCATGCAGTGGCCAGTGGATGGAAAGGTGGGCCCATGTAGAGGGCCAGCAGAGTCCCCCTCAGAAGATGGAAGGAGGGGGGTACCCCCCTCCCCGCCAAGATGCAAGGCAGCAGGAGTCCCACCTCACACCACCCACGCAGCAGGTCCAGAAGAAACTAGCTGGAAGGGGTGGAGTGGGGGGAGAAGAAAGCAGCCTGCCTAAGGCAGGGAAGAGAAGCTGGCCCAGAAGGGGGGCCAAAAGACAGCCCCAGGGGGGCCTGAAGCAGCCAAAGGCTGCCCACCTCCCAACCTTGGGGCTCCCCAGATGGGATCCCCACAGCAGCCCTGCAGCCTAGAGGACAGAGTGTTTCTGTTCCCTGTCTAGGCCCAGACCTTCATTGGTCAGATAGGCCCTGTGCTCCCTATAGAAAGCTCCCCATCTGGTAGCAGGGGGGAAGGTTTTGGGAGGAGCAGGAGCAGGAGCAGGAGCGAAAAGGTACCACGGGGAAGTGGTGGGCGAAGTGGCCCAGGGTGAGGCTACTACTTTGGGGCAGGGGTAAAGGTCCTGCCGGTTGCCTCTTGTTCTCATAGGGACCCTGGGCCGGAGTCCAGGGTAGAGGGCGGGTCTGGACTCCCTCCACCCTTCCCCTGAGGGATCACTTTACTGGAGCAGGTGCGGGTCTGCAAGGGGACTGGTATTATTCTCCCTGTACTGGTCCTGCCTATGATGAGGATGGCTCGCTAAGCGGAGACCCCTGCCTTTGGAAGGGCCTGGGCAAGAGGGGGGCCTCTGTGAGTCTCTGAGGCAGCACAGATCTGCCAGAAAGCGCAGGGACCCACAGAGGCTGTCACCCTATACATTTTAGGACCTAATCAGACCAGATCCCTTTGCTATTCTTGTGATGGCAGGTGCAGATTGGGCTTTATATATTCAAACGGTTTCACCAGTGCTTGCTAGTCACTGAAGGAAGAGACTATGAGAAAGTCTAGGAAATTAGTGGACACTCAGTAGGTGATTCAGTATTTTCATAAATATAAGTGAAAATTAAACTATTAAAAGGGAAATAGCTGCTCTATGAGAAGGAAAGAAAAATGGAGGAGATCCGTGAGAATGAAAACTGGCTGCAGACCACTCTGACTCACTGAAAGTTTCAAATCTCAGTGTTTACCATCACGAAAGGTGCTTGAGTGGCGGCCTAATTACTGGATTCTTGCCTGTCTTCATTTCTACTGCTGGTCAGAATGATCATTTTAAGAGTCTTTATTAATGTAATTGATCTATATGCTCGTAGCACTCAGAAGAAGACATACCATGGACTTTGTCCCAATTGAAGTGGCATGAAAGAACATCTGCTCTTGTGTGTCCATGCTAGCACAAAATGGTGATGTTGTTTTGATTCTGCCACATCACGTAATTTATTTGCAGCATCTGTGTGAATGGTGTTGGCTGATGATAAGGTCATGACTTGTATGACATCAGTGCCTGATGTTGCTAAGCAACGCTTAGCAACTTGCAGCCTACATTCTGGTCCTTCAGTTTCATATTCTGTATCTATCCTCACTCTGCTGTGTGCAGTCTAGACACTTTGAACACACATTTTTGTATGTTTCTTGAATGAGCTTAACCAGGGATGCTAGAACCCATTTTGCCAAATTTGAGCCTGCTGGAATGGAATGGTTTGAAGGTTGGATTCTTATATTATCAAGTAGAGGTTCAAAATCAAAGAAACTACAGAAGAAGAAGCAGAACATAGGGGAAATAAATCACAAGAAGATGTGACTCTTCAAACAGGAACTGAGGACCTTTCAGTATTCACCTGCAGTACGCACACCTGGGAATCAGAGTACAGCATTTTGGTGTGCACAGCAGACCACACTGCTGGGATCTGGACTGTGGGGCAATGTATTCATATCCTTGGACACATGCGAGGATACAGCAAACTTAAGTGTATGTTTTGCAGGTTCAGAACAGTTTTGGCAAAATCTCGGTTGTCTCACAATTACAAATAATGTAGGTAACGAAAAATCCCCTAGAATCATAGGATACTAGAACTGGAAGAGACATTAAGAGGTCATCAAGCACAGACCATTAATATCATCCCTGTTAGATATTTATCTAACCTTGAGTATATATGTCACCTGCATGTTATATTTGGCTACACTTTGAGCAGTAATCTGCTGTTTAATATATACTTTGTATTGCTCCTTCCAGATGAGGTGTTTGGAAGTGCTTTGCAAACAACAAACAAACTTCACCACAAGATATTGCTGTGTTCCCCTTTCACCATTAGGGAAACTGAAGTGGATTTAGATTAAATTCCTTGCCCATCAACTGTGGTAGAGCAATAAATAGACGTCGGGATTTCTGACACCTAATTCTCTTATCATATGCTGCTGGAATCGGATATCCTTCAATACCGGCAAGGAACATCCATCCACACTATATTGTGACAGTTTCCATTGCTTGTCAACTATATTGTGAACCGTATGCAAGTCTCCAGTTAAGCAGAAGTGCCACCAATATTAATAGAAAGCCACACCTAGAAAAAAACTATTGACATGTGAGGTGTCTTAGGTTACAAAGGGCTAGGTCTTGTATTTATTCACTGCAGTCTAAGCAGATATTGTGTGCACGTGCGTGTGCAGGGCTGCTGGGAGGGGAGGGATAAAGCGATAACAAGCGGATAGAAAATTCAGCTATCTGCTTTGTACATGAGCCAGGCTCTTGAAGTTTGTTGCTTGTCTAAAGCATTAAGTCTGACGCCAATCACTGTCTTCCACAAAGATGTAAGTAGTTTTCACAACGCCTTTTACGTAATGGAACTTGTTTGCTTACTGGACCCACCCACTCCATTCTGAAGCCCTGTTTTACTGCTGTACTATGCAGTGGGCTCTGACATTGAGTTCTTTTGTTAGCTCTCTTCACGTTTGGTAACCTGAGTTTGTTTGTCCCATTATGAACACAAATCCAATAAAAGAATAAATGAGGACTGGAATGTTAGGCTTGATTTGCAGGACAGGATTTAAGACAGAAACAAAGAACATGTATGGGGCACGTGGAGTGCATAAAATTAGTTATAGTTCAGAGCGTTTGGTAGCATTGTTTACCAAGACGGGTGCCTTAAGCAAGGACTGCTTGAAAGTGAGCGAACATTTCATCCACAATCCTCAGAAGAAGCAAAGCATTTTTATCTCAGCATGCAAATGTGGCCTTCCGTAGGCACCCACAGCGGTAATGAAGAGCAGCGAAGCAAATATCATGTAACGAATTGGGAAGGGCTATAAGCTTTCTTTTCCAGCAGCAGTAAAATGTGCTGTATCACCACATCCTCCAGAAACCAGCCTCTGCTCATCAAGTGACTTCACACTTACGGAAAACTGATTTTCCCCCCCAGAAAGAGACTGATACCACAAGAGCTCACATTACACAATTCTGCCTCCTAGGAAGTCTCTGCCTCTGAAAGCAAAGAGAGGTGTGGCAGCTCTCACAGTTGGTGATGCAATCCCCTGCCACAGCTATCCTTCAAAAGCAGCCATGGGACAGGAACTTCAAGCATAGCTGATTTGGACCAATAAACTAGCAATGAAAGGCTCTGTCTGCCATATACAAATACCTGAGCTGTTTGGTGGCCTCAGCATGTATTTGCTATTTCAGTTCAAAAACATTAAATTTTAGGATAGGTATTTAAAATGTACATTTATCCACATCTATATAGTAATAACCAGCAGGGTCGTCCCGAGATGGAGGTGGAGGATGGAGCTCAGAAAGCTTCGATAGTGTGTGAGTTAGCAGCATCTTTGAAAGTTTCATCACATCTGGAAAAAATACCATTGCAGCAGAGGACAGTCATTTGCTTATTGCTGACGCAATATGTCATTAATCTGAGAAGCTGTGTGTTAAATTGGGAGATATCTAATCATTTTATTCTTACCAAATTGGTGGAATATTTTATGCTTGTGAAAAAAATTCCTATGTTGTTTTGTTGGAGGCTTTGTGCCCTAAAGCTGAAGGAGTGGGTATATGATACATGCAGCTTGAAGCGATTTTTTTTGTTTGTTTGTTTTTCTTGTGTGCTCCAACCTT
The DNA here is from genome assembly GCF_033958435.1 of Carettochelys insculpta. Classification (NCBI taxonomy): domain Eukaryota; kingdom Metazoa; phylum Chordata; order Testudines; family Carettochelyidae; genus Carettochelys; species Carettochelys insculpta. The sequence goes on along the minus strand of NC_134147.1, from coordinate 9,966,031 downwards.
ATGTTTGTGTGAACCTCTCCATTTGTGTATTAGCAGCACATAGTGTAGGAACTAACCTTGGCACAGGACCTGTGGTTAAGCGCCCTGCAACAGATGGCAGCTTCACAAACTGGGCATGGCTCATTTGCTGCTGCTACATACCTTGGAATTTTTTAGCTTCTCCACAGTTAAGACTATATCAGCTTTGCGGTTCACATGCAGTATCAGTAAAGAAGCATTAGGGGGAGGGCTACTGTGGTGGTTAGAACATTGTAATCATTGTAAATGATTGTGAGCTCAGTTCCTGACGGGCTCTTTCAGGGGTCTGGGGCAGGTTAGATATAAACAAATAAATCTCCCAGGGAGGGTAATTGGTCTTGCTGTGAGTGCAGGAGACTGGACCTCTCAGGGTCCCTCCCAGCTCTATGAAATATGTATGTACTAACAGTCCAATTACTTTTCATGTCATGTAGAGCTTAGCTGTCAGGGCAGATTGCAACGAAGACGGTGCTCTAGAAAGGTAATGCTCAGGTATATATTTGAGCCCCAGTTCAACATTAACTTTGCTATACTTTCCCACCCCCAGCCCTGGCCCTATTAAGAGGCACAGCTACAACAACCAAATCTTCAAACTATTGCCCAGGAAGAGAGAAGTAGCCGTGGTCGTCTGTGTTCTAACGCAACAAACCAGCAGTTAGAGCTGAAGAAGTGGGTCTGTCCCACGAAAGCTTGTCACCGAATAAATCATTTTGTTAGTCTTTAAAGTGCGACGTGACTGCTGTTTTGTTTGGTTAAACTATTGCCCGGTAGCCTTTAATGCCTGTATTACTGCCCCTTTGGAGGCATAGCTCTGCAGCAGCTATTGATATGACACATGACAGCAGTCATTCAAAACGCTTTGTCAGCCCAGATCACTTCAGTGGTGTGGCAGGGTCAGTGCCACTCCTGGGCACTAGACCTCTGTTCATCCTACAGTCCCTTGGCATGGGGCTCACTTACCCTTGCGGAGGTTCAGGCTTCGGTCCCTTGGCTCAAAGGGCAGTGGACTGGAGCCCCCTAGTCCGACCAACCAGTCCCTTCCAGCACCTGGCTGAGTCCTGAGGTTACCAGGGCAGGAAGCCCAGACATTCCTGGTGGGAGCTTCTTACCTCCCCTGCTTTCTCTGATGTTTTTGGTATTCTCCTTTGCTACTCTCTCCTCACCTGCTCTAGCCTGGTCAACTCTCCCCCACCCTCCCTCCTGGGGGAAGGCTTTTAAAAGGCTCATGGCAGTCTCAAGTGGGACCAGCCAGCCCTAACTGATCGGCCAGAGCTCTCGTGTTTGTATTGTGGAGGTAGGCCTCACTAGGCCCAGAAGCTAAGCCAAGGCTGAAGCCCATGGGTGCTACATTCTGCGTCAGAAGCGAGTCTCCTGAACAAGTTAAGCAAGAATTTTCAATGCTTGCAATTCTGAGATAACAGGAACTAGCAGATAGCCTTAAAAGGGCTTTGCTTCCTCTTTATCTTTGCAAAATTCTGTGTTAAGAAACTACCTCCGAAAAGGTATATAGGTCCTAACATTTGAGCGGGGGGCTGTTATTGGCGAGGGCAGACTCTCTGTCGCTCTGTGTCCCCCCCATAGCTGTGGAAATAAATACTGCTTCTATCTGACCTGAACCCTAAAATTAGAGTGTGTTTATTCCATGACAGTATTGACCCTGAAAGGTGAAGTGACAGATACTTTATGTTTTCATACAGACAAAATAGAAGTGTTTTTCCCTTAACGCCTCATGGCGCTTTCTTTTACCCGTTTACATGTGCTAGTTTTAAATATACAAAGGAATGAAAGCCCGGGCCCAAGTAACTGCTTAGAGCTACCATGTGTTCTTTTCTGTGCTTCAGCCAATGTCAGCGAAGTCACAGAAACACAGGAATTGCCATTCTGGGACAGATTCAAGGTCCGCAAATGTCCCTGTCTGATCTCAGAGAGCAGCCACCCCTGGGAGAGAGGGGATGCTGACATGAGCAAGCAGAACACGTCTCTTTCACCCAGGCCCACTGACAAGGCCTGGCATTTCAAAGGGGCCCAGCGTGCCCGCTGCTGCCATGGCCAATGCTCCAGGCCCCTGTAAGACACTGTGCGCCCCTCTGCAGGTAGTCCAGAGGGAGTGGGGCAGAGGCAGGGCTAACTGCCTCAATCCCCAACCCTTCCGCTTCCAGAAGCGGAGAGCTGGGTCCCCTTCCCACCTGGCCCTGGGTGCCTCTCAGTGCGTCTGCTTTCACCCCCTGGCTGCTCTACTACGTTTGGAGCTGCTGAGAGATTAGGCTGCATTTCATGGAAATGTAGTTAGAAAGGCCCACAAGGATCATCTAATGTTACCCTCCGCTAAGATGCTAAACCACCCCAGGCAGATGGCTGTCCAGCCACTTTCTGAAAACCTCCAGTGAAGAAATTTTCACAACCTCCGGACGCGGTTGGTTCCATTGGCTCTTGCATTTAGGAAGTCTTTCCTGAGATGTAATCGAAACCTGGTATGCTGGCGTTTAAACTCACTGCTTCTTGTCCTGCCCCCTAAGGTAAGAGAAAGTAAATTTTCTCCATCCTTTATTTGGCAGCCTTTCAAGTACTTGAAGACCACTACTATGTCACCACCTCCCACATCTCTTTTCCAAACACACACACCCAGTTCCTTCAGTATTCGCACACATAATTTGTATTCCATCCCATTGCCACTTGCCTCTGGAGATTTTCCAGTTTCTCCACATCTTTTCTGTACAGTGGTGACCAAAAATGGACTCGGTACTCCAACAGAGCCTAAATCTGACCAGTTCCAAGAAGAGTATCAGCCCCACTTCCATGGCCCACGCACACACCAGGATTTGCATGCAATGCTTCTGTTAATGCAACCTACCATTTCATTTCTGCAACAGCATTACGTTGGTGACTTACATTGAGGTTGTGATACACCACTACTTCCAAACCCTTCTCAGCAGAGCTGTTGCCAAGCCGGTCATATCCCATTCTCTTGCACATTTGTAGTTTCTTCCCTCAGTGTAATAACATACATCTCCCTTAGTTGAATTTCATTTTAATGTTTGCAGCCCAATTCTCTAACTTAAATCTCTACAAATTTTAGCTCTAACCTCTAAAGTGTTGGCAGCTCTCCTCCCACCTCCTGTGTCATCTGCATATTTGCTGAATCTGCTCTCTAGTTCTACATCCAGGCCATCATTGAAGATGCTAAAAAACTCTGAATACCAAAGAAATCTCTGTTGCACCCCACTTGAGACCTGCCTGCAATTCCATTAACAGTTGCTGTTTGTGATTGTTTGACCAATTAATGGTTCTTCTGCGGAGCTTGAATTTCTCCAGCTTACTTCTCAGAATGTCTTGTGGGAGCACATCAGAAACCTTGCAAAAGTCCAGGTCATAGGCAGTGGCTTCCCCTGAGCGTGGGGATGCTTGCCTTCTGGCTCTCAGCCTGGTCCCTCTCCAACCTTCTTCCAAGTCCTCATCCCAACTCTTCCCATCCCCGCTGTGCCTTGATCTCACTCACCTTCCATCCCTGCCCTATGTCTTCTCCATCCCTTTCCCTGAGTGCACAGCATCCCTATTCATGCCCTCCTTCCCACTGCAGCCCATAAGCCACCAAACAGCTGTTTCATGGGAGGAGCTGGGGGTGGGGAGGAGGCAGAGGGGGAACTTGGCTGCCAGTGGATACCAAGTTCCCACTAATTTTTCCCATGGGTGATCCAGCCCCCATACACCAGTGGAGTCAACACCTATCAACTTATCCACCAGACCAGTTACCTTGTCAAAAAGGAAATGAAACTGATTTTGCATAATTTGTTTCAGTAAAGCCATGTTGGCTGCTAGCGATTAACCCTTCATCTTCCAGGTATTCACAAACTTGGATGTTTTATATATTGCTCTTGTCACTTCCCAGGTATCAGAGTCGGACTGACTGGTCTACAGCTCCCTGGCTCCAACTTTCCCCCCTTTTTGAATGATGCACACTATGTTAGGCTTTTTCCAGTTTTCTGGGATCTCGCCATTTCCTTTGCCTGTAGGTAGCCTCCCTACTTCCTATTTTTGTCCTGCATATTGTAGTCCTTTAAAATAGCTGCAAGTATGTATGTTTTGGCTGCTTGTCAAGAACTCATTCTTTCCAATGCCTCCTGCAGGATCTCTGAGCTCCATGTATAGCTGAGATTTTCAAAAGTGACTGGAGATTGAGGGTGTCCCTGTAGAACCTCCACCTCCTGAAAATCCAGGACCCTCAAAGTGGTCTTGATTTAGATTCTCCTCCTTACTAATCGCTTGTTCAGAAATCTTATCCCACAGTTTTAAGCAAAGCAACTCTGAAAGCTGTGGGACAGGAACCCACACAAGTGTCCTTTGGTTTGAGGAAGTTTAAATACTTAAAGTGTCTTGCAACTTCATCTACAAAAACGTAGCATGAAGTGTAAGACAGGTTTTTGTCCCTTTTGAGACTATGCTTATTTTGCTTGTTGGTGTTCTTTAACGTACACTGGGGGATTTTTTTTCCCCACTACAGTTTGACAATGTGAATAAAGAAGACTAAGCAGAATTGCTGCCACAAAGAATCGAGAAATAAATATGCTTGGCAATTCTGTTCCCTCACTTTAACCTCTTTCAGATGTTGCTACCAAGAGCAAGTAGAATTTAGTGTCACCTTAGATACTTACTGTCTCCTGTGGTACTGTTGGAAAGGGAAATTCAATTAGGCACAAAATAAACACTGTATGCCCCAAAACATAACATAAACATTAAGAAAAGATTAGGTTTAATTAGACCATTAGTTTCTCTGTAAATTCAGGGAAAGAACTATTAAGTCAGTGGAGATGAAGTGCTGTTGCAGGCTTCCACAGTTTGTAAACTATTCCTCTGCTGATGAGAGTAAATGATAATTGTCATGACTTTTTCATCAAGCCAAGGAAGCCTCATTGATTTAGCTCAAACAATATGAAGCCAGTAGACTATGAAGCACCATTAGAGAACTGTGAAAGTACAGACTGAACAGTACAAGAGCATCTTGGAACAGAAGAAAAATGAAGCAAGGTCACAAAACTGTGACTCAAGTAGGAGAAAGGAGATGCAGGAGAAATCTAAATGGACTTGTTGAATTGAGCGTGTGTGACGTCATGAGCAGGTCTGATGAGTCATAAAGAAGTAGCTGTGTTAGTCTGTATCTTCACAAAACAAAAAAGCAGTTGTGTAATACTTTAAAGGCTAACGGAATAATTTCTTGGGTGATGAGCTTTGGTGGGGCAGACCAACTTCTTCAGATCTGGAAATTCTCAGGTCTGATGAGAGAACTGACACAAATAGGGAGGGGATTCTTGGTGGCAACCAGGCATTTACTGATGTGGGTCAGAACTCACCAGGATGGTGTCCTGACAGGTATCTTGCCTGTCGAATGATGATAACTGTTCAGTTGTGTACGTGTATTTCCCCATATGTTGTGCTGGCTGCCGATGCAGAGCCAGTGCATCAGACTCCAAGAGAACCTTCAAGGAGCACAGAATCAGGTAAGGTATGAAGGCACCTGAGTTAGGTTTACTGTCAACAAACCACAGTGCTAACTTCCTTGGATCAGATGTCTGCAGTTAGGTTAACACATGTATGCTCATGATAATGGATTCAGCTCAGTCAGTGGTGGAATTTTCCACTACCCGCTTAGCTGGAGAAAGAGTTGGAGCAAGATGGCTCACCCTTTATAGACAGCAGACCTAGGGAAGTGATTATTCCCCTTTATTAGGCACTGGTGAGGCCACATATGAAGTCTTGCATCCAGTTCTATCCGGCCTGCCCCCGCTTTACAGAAGGGATGTGTCGGTAGAGCCCAGCAGAGGGTGACAAAATGATTAGGGGGCTGGAGCACATGATTTATGAAGAGATGCTGAAGGATTTGGGCTTGTTTAGTCTACAGAAGAGAAGAGTGAGGGGTGGGGCAGGGATCTGATGCAGTCTTCTTCTCCAAAGAGGATGGAGAGAAACTGTTCTCAGTGGTGACAGATGACAGAACAAGGAGCAATGGTCTCAGTTTGCGGTGGGGAGAGTCTTGGTTGGATATTACAGAATCACAGAATCATAAGGCTGGAAGGGACCTCAGGAGGTCATCTAGTCCAGCCCCCTGCTTCAAGCAGGATTAACCGGCCCCACTAAGTCATTCCAACCAGGACCTTGTCAAGCTGGGACTTAAAAACCTCGAGGGATAGAGAATCCACCACCTCTCTAGGCAACGCATTCCAGTGCTTCACCACCCTCCTGGTGAAGTAGTTTTTCCTAATATCCAACCTACACCTTTCCCTCTTCTGCTTCAGACCATTACTCCTTGTTCTGCCATCTGACACCACTGAGAACAGTTTCTCACCCTCCTTTTTAGAGCTCCCCTTCAGGAAGTTGAAGGCTGCTATTAAATCACCTCTAAGTCTTCTCTTCTGTAAACTAAACAAACCCAAATCCCTCAGCCTGTCCTCATAGGTCTTGTGCTCCAGACCCTTAATCATTTTCGTTGCCCTCCGCTGAACCTGCTCCAGCAAATCCACGTCCTTTTTATACTGAGGGGCCCAAAACTGGACACAATATTCAAGATGTGGCCTCACCAGTGCTGAATAGAGGGGAATAACTACATTAGGATATTAGGAAAAACTGTTTCACTAGAAGGGTACTGAAGCACTGGAAGGGGTTACCAAGGGAAGTGGTAGAACCTCTGTCCCTGGGGGGCTTTATGTCCTGGTTTGACAAAGCCCTGACTGGATTGATTAGTTGGGATTGGTCCTGTTTTCAGCAGGGGATTGGATTTGATGACTCCTGAAATCTCTTTCTACCTTACCCTATTGTAGTATTTCTTTTTTCCCAGGTCCCAAAGGCGAGGTACCGTGAAGGATGAAACACAAAGACAAACAATTGACAGCAGAGGACCAACAGTTCTGAAGACTGAAGGCCCTAAGTTTATTTTTCCCATAGCTTTTATAACCAAGTGAGAGCACATTATTATGAGAAAAGCAATCAGCTATAATTCAACTAGCTCAGCACATCTGTCTCTAGTAAAAGCACATCGTTCCTCCCAGTCCTTGAACATGAACTCTTAGACAACACCTGGTTCAAGCAACACAGCTCCCCCGTGGCTTGCCTCCAAGAGAGCAGATGTCTTGTTTGCAAAACATGTTATGTTGCTTCAGATGCCAAGAGTCCAGCTGGGCCTGGGAGGTATGTAGGAGGGAAAGGCAAAACTCCTTCACCCTATGAGACAAATAGTGTGTGATACACTCCTTACATATCATCTTACACTTCTCATGACATGTTTGTTACCTCCCTTTGTACTTTCCTCTTATTGTTTTAGGCAGCACATTCCTATTCACCACATGTGGTTGTGCTTTCACTCCTGATATTTTGGACAAAACATCACTGTTCGTCACATTTGCCAAGCTATTTTACTGTGTGCTAGATTGGGGTGTCCTTGTACTGTTCTGTTGGAATGTACTTGCAGGTTCCTTATGTTTTAGCAGTGCTATCAGTAGGGGTGCTGAGTTTATGTCCCAGATACTGATGTAACTGCCTACAGGTAGACTTGAACTTGGGACCTCTGGAGCTTAGGGCAGCTGTCTCCATAGTTTGAGCTAAAATACCCACTGCCCCTCAGCCCAGGCTGTGAAGTACACTCTTCCACTGTGAAGTGGGCTAACTGCCACTACACTAGACTGCAACATTGAAGTAGGAAGCCCAACTTCAAAATAGCGTGCGCCACGTCTACACATGGTACATGCTACTTCAAAGTTGAAATCGACGTTAGACAGTGAGATATCAAAATTGCTATTCCTATCAGAAAATGGGACTAGCACCCTATATGGATGTCTAACATCGAAGTAGGACGCGTGTAGATGTTCCATTATGTTGAAATAGCCCGGTCCGCCATGGCGGCAATCAGCTGTCAGGCAGAGATGTGCCATCCAGCCCCCGCAGGACTCTGATCTCTGTGCCCAGTGATTCTTAAAGCTGGACAGACCCGGAAACCCCATAGGAGGAAGCTGAGACTGTGCAAGCAGCAGCCGTGCCACGAGGTGCCCCTGCATGGCCCAGAGGGAGACCATGGCAGCCAGCCAGCCCCCAAGCACACTCAGGGCTCCCCCCCACAGGCCATCCCAGGGCTCCCAGGCCTCCAGCCAGTGGGGCAGGAAGTGTGGCCCCTCCTGAACTGACTTCGAGCTCTGTGATCTGCTGGGGCTCTGGGGTGAGAAGGAGGTGCTCCAGATAATGGGGAGCAAGTGGTGGAAGGCCTGACCTCCCCGGGTCACCCTGTCCACACTCCTGACCATGTCAGGAGTAACGTCAAGGAGTTGCGGCAGGCTTACACCTGGGCACGGGACTCGGCCAGCTGGTCCAGGACCACCCCCATGGCTTGCCCCTGTCACCGGGAGCTCAGGGCCATCCTGGGCCCCAGGGATACCTCCTCCCCCAAGCCACACTGGGCACCATGGACGAGGAGCCCCAGCAAGCCTCAGAGATGGAGTTGGGTCTGCAGCCCAGCCCTGCACCCCCAAAGCCAGAGCCGGGACCATCCACCCCAGCCACAGAGTGGTCCAGCGAGGAAGGGGTGCTCGTGATGGATGTCCAGTCCTGCAGCTCCAGCCAGGCATCCACCCAATGGGCCTCCTCCAAGCATTCTGGATAAATTGGAGAAATGGTCTGAGGTAAACAGGATGAAGTTTAATAAGGACAAATGCAAAGTGCTCCACTAGGGAAGGAACAATCAGTTTCACACATACAGAATGGGGAGAGACTGTCTAGGAACGACTACAGCAGAAAGGGATCTAGGGGTTATAGTGGACCACAAGCTAAATATGAGTCAACAGTGTGATGCTGTTGCAAAAAAAGCAAACACGTTTCTAGGATGCATTAACAGGTGTGTTGTGAACAAGAGATGAGAAGTCATTCTTCTGCTCTACTCTGCGCTGGTTAGGCCTCAGCTGGAGTATTGTGTCCAGTTTTGGGCACTGCAGTTCAAAAAAGATGTGGAGAAACTAGAGAGGGTCCAGGAAAGAGCAACAAGAATGATTAAAGGTCTAGAGAATGTGACCTATGAAAAAAGGTTGAAAGAACTGCGCTTGTTTAGCTTGAAAAAGAGAAGATTGAGGGGAGACATGATAGTGGTTTTCAGGTATCTAAAAGGGTGTCATAAGGAGGAAGGAGAAAACTTGTTCTTCTTGGCCTCTGAGGATAGAACAAGAGGCAATGGACTTAAACTGCAGCAAGGGAGGTTTAGGTTGGACATTAGGAAAAAGTTCCTAACTGTCAGGGCGGTTAAACAGTGGAATAAATTGCCAAGGGAGGTTGTGGAATCTCAATTGCTGGAGATATTTAAGAAAAGGTTAGATAGTACTTGATCCTGCCATTGGGGCAGGGGGCTGGACTCGATGGCCTCTCAAGGTCCCTTCCAGTCCTAGTGTTCTATGATTCTATGGCGGTGGACTGTGAGGTATGTACTCTACAGGGCGCGCACCCCCAGGGCATGGGGTGGGGGCATCACATCTGACCGGGGGACTCCCCACATCCCCAGCAGACCCCAGCTTCCTAGGGCCTGGGTAGAGTACGGCCCAGGGATGGTGCCACGGCCACCTGTGCCCATCAGCATCCTCACCCACGGACAGCACCATGCCCTGCCCCTGGTGGGAGGTGGAAGGAGGCAGACCATGGGAAGGGGCAAAGCAAAGGGCTACTGCATGCACCAATGGTGGATGGGGTCCAGACTCCCATGGGGGGATGGGGGCGTGGGCCATGGGACAGTGCTCGGTACTCACAGCATCCTTCTCCCCTCCCCCGTTTCCGCAGCCGCACCATCCCATGGCCAGGACACCATGGCACCTTCTGTGGTTCGGGACAGCCCCCCCCAAATCCCCAGACTATCACCGCCTGGGGGCACTGCCAGCGCTGGGATGGGCCCACCCCAACCAGGGGCAGAGGTGCACCACCTTGGACCTCGAGGTGGCCATTGACCTCCGGCTCCAGGTGGACATCATGGAGCGGAGGCTCCACTTCTAGGAACGGGGGGCTGCCTGGCACTGGAAGGCCTGGCAGGACTTTTATGGCCACCTTCAATGGGGTGGCTGCCACCTTCAAGGAGCTGGTGGCCTGGCTGCCCTGCCATTGCTCTCCATGCTGCCCTCCCTGCCGCCCCACCTGATGTCCTACCTGCCGCTCTGCCTGCCACCCCACCCACCGTCCCACCTTCTGCATCACCTGCCGCTCCGCCCACCGTCCCATCTGCTGCACTGCCTGCTAGCTTCACAGGGCAGGAGCCCACTGGGACTGACAACTGGGCCGAGGACCCATCCTGGCCATACCCCCCTGTCTTCCGGGCCCCCAGTCAGCCTCGCTGGGGACCCCAGCTGAAGGGGGGACCAGCCACCCACACACAGCAGGGGTTATGGTCATCCATCCCTGCCCCAGGGTGTTGGGCCAATGGCTGGCCTGGCTACGTCCCCCCCATGTATATAGTGGTCTCCGTCCATGCACATAGATCGTTATGATGCTGTTTGTTATTAGTTTCATGCACAGAGCCGTGTTTTTTGGTTATTTAACAAGGAAGCAGTTTTATTTTTCAAAACCCCCCTATGTTCCATGTGCTTCGGTGGGAGCAGTGGTACAGGCAGTGTGTGGGTGGTGGGGGTGGTGTGCAGGAGGCCCACCAGGGATGGCCTGGGTGGCTCTCACTGGGCCCCTGATCAATGTACTCTCGCAGGGCCTCCTGGACAGGGACCCCATCCTGGTGGGCCTGGCAGCTAGGGGCGGTGGCTGGCTGGGGGTAGCCCATTCCTGCCTGAAGCACCCAATCCTGCATGAAGGCCTCCCTCTTGCTTTCCACCAGGTTGTGGAGCATGCAGCAGGCACCCACAATCTGGGGGATGTTTGGGAGGCCCACATCCAGGCGGGCGAGGAGGCAATGCCACTGGTCCTTCAGGCACCCGAAGGCCTGCTCTACCACCTGGCAGGTGTGGTTCAGTCGGGCACTGTCGTGCTCCTTGCTGGCATTGAGGTGGCCCCTATAGGGGTGCATAAGCCAGGACTGGAGGGGATAGGCCGCATCTGCCATGAGGCAGAAGGGGACGGTGGTGTCCCCCAGAGGGATCTTCCTCTGAGTGATGTAGGTCCCCACCTCCAGGCAGTGGTACAGTCCCAAACTGAGGAACACACAAGTGTCATGGGTACAGCCAGGCCAGCCCACATATGTGTCCTGGAAGTGTCTGCGGCTGTCCACCATGGCCTGAAGGACCACAGAGAGACAGCCCTTCCTGTTGATATAGTGCCCGCCACTGTGGTCCAGGGCACAGATGGGGATGTAAGTCCCATCGAGGGCCTTGAAGCAGTTCGGGAACCCCATGGCAGTGAATCCCACAATGGCCACATCCAGGTCCCCAACTTGGATGACTCTCTGCAGCAGCAGGGCTTTGAGCGCATGCACCACCTGCAGGGAGGGGACACGGGCAGTCATGAGGGTAGGCAGAGTGTGCCCTGCTACACCACCGAGGACCCCTCCCTCCACAGGCCCCCTCCACCCGGGCTTCCCTCCCAACCCCCCCTTCGGTCCCCCCACCCAGGGCTCCCTCCCCGGGCTCCCCCCCGGCCCCCCACCCCCCATTGGGTGCCTGCCCAGGCCTCCTTACTTCCATCACGACAGCCCTGACAGAGGCATTGTCTATGCCAAACTGATGACGCACAGAGCGGTAGCCATCAGGAGTGACCAGCTTCTAGACAGCTATTGCAACCCTCTTCTCGACAGTAAGGGCACTCGGCATCCGTATGTCCTGGTGCCTCAGTGTGGGGGTGAGCCACTGGCAGAGCTCCATGGAGGTCTGCTGGCTCATGCAGAAGTTCCATAGCCCCTGGTCTTCATCTCATTCCCCCATGACCAGGTGGTCCCACCACTTGGTGCTAGAGGGGTAGCTCCAGAGCTGGCAGGGAGGGGTCCCATGCCAGGAGCTGTTGGGCAGCCACCCATGCAGCATCTAGCAGGGTATCTTACTCACAGGAGGCAGCTTGGAGGGTTTCCAGCTGCTGCTGGATGTCCATATCTGTGAGCTCGAGGTCTGTGAGGCTTATGTCACCAACGCAGGGCTCGTGCAGTGCAGGCCTGCTGTGTCTGGGAGGGGCCTTTTAAGTGAGCGGCCTGCTGTTGCCCCAGAAGGGCCAGTCTGCCCTGTGACCTCATCTGTGGGCTTTCCTGGCCCCTTATTTTCAAGGTGGATGCTTGTATGTGTGGATGCTCCCTTTCCGCATCTGGGGGGGCCCCTTTTGACATAGCGTGGCACTACTTCAACATTCAACGTCAACAGTGCCAGGCCCAGAGGATGTGTAGACACTATGCATTGAAGTAGAGTATTTCGATAGTGCTACTTCGAAATACACTGCTTCGACATAGTGTGCTAGTGTAGACATAGCCTACATGGGAACAGTGAAACATACCCAGGTCTGTGAGTTATACTGACTTGCAGGAAAACATCTCTTATTGACAGGAGCTGCCTGCTATTCACCATATAACTCTTGCTCAGTTTGATTTGGGCCTCAGGCCTGACATCAGGCCCATGTTTCATGTTCTTTCTTTTCCCTACAATCGGAAACCATTAAAAGCTGCAGTTTTCCATATCTTTGACGATTATAGCTATTGTCCCTCAAGATCAGGGCTCATGTCTGATTTAAGATCCTGAGTGAAATTATTTGCTGTAGCGTACTCCTCAACATCGTAGAACCAGCAGGTGTTTCCTATCAGCAGTCAGCCTTTGCTGAGGAGTGGCCCAGACTTTCATTGATAGGAGTGGCACAACCTTTTGCTACTCAGTCCCACTTGAAGCTATGGATATGCTAACAAGGGAAGATCTGCAGGTAGATCTCCAACTCTACTTGGTATTGGGCATAAATGGGGGCTCACGTTATCTTTGCTGAATGATAGATATGTCCGGTCCCCACACCCACCAACCCTTCCTTGCACTTCATGGCTACGTCTACACATGAAGCCAACATCGAAATAGGCTATTTCGATGAATAACGTCTACACGTCCTCCAGGGCTGGCAACGTCGATGTTCAACTTCGACGTTGCGCGGCACCACATCGAAATAGGCGCTGCGAGGGTACGTCTACACGCCAAAGTAGCACACATCGAAATAAGGGTTCCAGGCACAGCTGCAGACAGGGTCACAGGGCGGACTCAACAGCAAGCCGCTCCCTTAAAGGGCCCCTCCCAGACACAGTTGCACTAAACAACACAAGATGTGGGTAAGTGTAAGGTAATGCATGTTGGAAAAAAAAACCCAAATTACACGTACTACATGATGGGGTCAAATTTAGCTACGACAGATCAGGAAAGGGATCTTGGAGTTATAGTGGATAGTTCTCTGAAGACATCCACACAGTGTGCAGCGGCAGTTAGTAAGGCAAATAGGATGTTAGGAATTATTAAAAAAGGGATCGATAATAAGACAAAAGATATCATACTTCCCCTATATAAAACTATGGTACGCCCACATCTCGAGTACTGCGTGCAGATGTGGTCTCCTCACCTCAAAAAAGATATATTGGCATTAGAAAAGGTTCAGAAAAGGGCGACTAAGATGATTAGGGGCTTGGAGAGGGTCCCATATGGGGAGAGGCTAGAGAGACTGGGACTCTTCAGTTTGGAAAAAAGGCGATTGAGGGGCGATATGATAGAGGTATATAAAATCATGAATGGTGTGGAGAAAGTGAATATAGAAAAATTATTTACCTTTTCCCATAATACAAGAACTAGGGGACACCAAATGAAATTGATGGGTAGTAGGTTCAAAACTAATAAAAGGAAATTTTTCTTCACACAGCGCACAGTCAACCTGTGGAACTCCTTGCCCAAGGAGGCTGTGAAGGCCAGGACTCTATTAGGGTTTAAAAAAGAGCTTGATAAATTTTTGCAGGTTAGGTCCATAAATGGCTATTAGCCAGGGATAAAGTATGGTGCCCTAGCCTTCATAACAAGGGCAGGAGATGGATGGCAGGAGATAAATCACTTGATCATTGTCTTCTGTTCTCCTTCTCTGGGGCACCTGGCATTGGCCACCGTCGGCAGATGGGATGCTGGGCTTGATGGACCTTTGGTCTGACCCAGTATGGCCATTCTTATGTTCTTATGTTTAAGATACACAGAGCTGACAACTGGTTGCAGACCCTGTGCCTGCAGCATGGATCCCCAGCTGCCGCAGCAGCAGCCAGAAGCCCTGGGCTAAGGGCTGCTGCCCACGGTGACCATAGAGCCCCGCAGGGGCTGGAGAGAGAGCATCTCTCAACCCCTCAGCTGATGGCCGCCATGGAGGACCCGGCAATTTCGACGTTGCGGGACGCGGATCGTCTACACGGTCCCTACTTCGACGTTGAACGTCGAAGTAGGGCGCTATTCCGATCCCCTCATGAGGTTAGCGACTTCGACGTCTCGCCGCCTAACGTCGAAGTTAACTTCAAAATAGCGCCCGACGCGTGTAGCTGCGACGGGCGCTATTTCGAAGTTAGTGCCGCTACTTCGAAGTAGCGTGCACGTGTAGACACAGCTCATGACACCATGTTGCCTGTAGATGAAGAGACAGTAGATAGTAGATGCAATTAGAAATGCCTTCCAATCATCTGAATAAACTAACAGTGGACACTGACTCCTTGGGTCCAGGAGCTTTGTGTGGGATAGATTACTTCCTCATGAGGTGTAGCTCTGGGGAGCCACTATGCCAGCCATTCATGTAAAGCATACTGAGTGCCCAGATGATACAAATTAAGGGGATCTCTAACAAGGAACTACTCTGCTCATCTTGATTTACAAGTTTACTCGAGATAAAGCAATGTACAAAGTATGCATTGGAAACGATTTAGAATGAAGGAGGAAAGAGTTCAGGAGAACTGGCAGATGGAGGCAGGGGTTACACAAGGGCCTTCAGAAGGGCGAGTTGAAGATCAGACAGCTAGCAGAGGAGAAGCGAGTGCACAGAAAGCACAATAAGGACTTTCCAGACACCCACCACATCTGCAAGAGATGCAGCAAGGACTGTCACTCTCGTGTGGGTCTTCATAGTCACAGTAGACGCTGTAAATGAAGTCCTCAATTGAAACTATAAAGGGCACGATCCATAGTCTATGCAGACTGAAGGATGCCTACTACTAAGAGTTTGAGCTCACCAAGGATTTCGCTGTTGAGCCAAGCTGGTTGCCTATCATATTTGCTTTTCTTACTGCTCATTTGGATGGTTTGTTACTGTGCCTTCAATAAGATTTCCTTAAAATAGTACCAGTTCTCCTGAACTCTTTCCTCCTTCATCTTTATTTTCCAAGGGATCCTGCTCATCAGTTCTCTCAAGAAGTCAAAATCTGCTGTTTTGAAATCAAGGGTCTGTATGTCACTGCTCACCTTTCTTCCTTTTGTCGGAATCCTGCAATCTACCATCTCATGGTCGCTGCAGCCCAGATTGCCACCCACTTCTCTTTCTTCTATTAGTTCTTCCAGGTTTGTGAGCAGTAGGTCAACTGTGCATGGCCCCTCGTCAGTTTCTTCAGCTCTTATCCCCAACATTTTCCAGAAACTTCCTGGATTGTCTCTGTGCCGCTGTATTGATCTCCCAACAAATGTCCAGGTAATTAAAGTCTTAAAAATTCTGTACACAATATTTTAAAATTCTGCAAACCTTTTCATATTTTATTTGTCAAAATAACACAATATTAGCACGAGTTTCAATTATTTTAGTAATTTATTTCAAAATATCCATCACCAAGTAGGTTCTGTAGTAATAGCGACCAAAAAGAAAATCAGGAAATACGTTTGATAAATGGATTTTTTACTAGGGAAATTAATGCAGAACTTTGCATGATAACTCATTTAGGTTACCTACAGAACCATGTTTCTTCCACTCCTAAGGTGCACTGAAAGGGCTTGGCAGAGCTGGCAGTAATGGAGGAGCTGAGAGAGAGAGAAGAAATTGCTGGAAGGGAACATGAAGGGTTGTTGAGTGTAGGTAAGAAAAGAGTGGTATAGGTTTGGGGTGTGGTCAGGGATTGCTAGGACACATCCCCCATATAGATGCTGACTGACCCCCTACCTTCTTCCATTCAGTCAAGCACACCCATCCTTTTCCCTGTGTGTCCTCTCACACCAAGTAAAATCTGTCCCTTTCCACCACCACTGACACCTCCTCCCTTTATCCTAGCGGTCGGCAACCAAAATTACAGGAAGAGCTTTTTTTTTTTCAATTTGGTAAGAAAACCTCAATAATTCAAGAGCTGCAATGCATGTGACTATGAGATGGTCCTTAATAAATAACTTCAAACCATACTTTTTGTAACCCCTGTTTTAAGATGTTCAAAACTTTTTACACATTCTATTTCCTCACACTTTACATGTGCGTTTGTACCACTGTCTTCCTGACTTTCACTCCAAACCTCCTTTAATGACGCATTTTTACCTCTTGTTTAATTTTAGTTTTCTTAAAATGCATGTTGCCATTCACAGCAGGAATGCCACAAGCTTCCTTTTCCTTTTCAAAATCAAAACTTTATTAGCAGCATTATCAAAACACAACTACATTATCATATCTCACAATGCACTGCACATATTAAAGGGGGACCTATCCAGCATTTCAAGATCACATATTGGTTGCGTTTTAGATATGAGTTGTTCATTGCTGGGATTTTAGATGTTCACTGTTGATCGAAAATACTGAGTTTTTTTTAAACTTTGCAATGACAGTGGTGGGAGCCACAAAGAAATTCTATCCCCATGTGTCTCTATGCCACGATTCAGCCATCCCCTGTCCACACGTGGCCTTACAGCTTCTCTCTTATCTCCACGTCCCTGCACCATCACCCCCATGTGTTTGTGTCCCCACTCAAACGTCTTTTTCCCTGCCCATGTGTCTCTGCATCCCCCAGCAAGCCCCCTCCCCTCACTCCTTGTGTCCCTGCCTTCCTGGTCTCCATGTGTCTGCCATCCCCTTTCCCCCTGCAGCCCTGTATCCCTGCACCTCCATTCCCAATCTATCCTCTGCCATGAGCCCTAATGAGCTTCTGTCCCAAACCGGCCCACAGAACTAACCCATCCATCCTAAGATGCCCCAAGCCCCTAACCCCACCTGAACAAACGCCACCCAAGTTAGCGCCTCCCGTTATCTCTCCCAACATGGCAGATGAACCTATCTTAGCCACTGCTGCTCCTACAACTCTAATCCCAAGGGCCCAATTTCATTGGCTGCCCTATAGCAATGCAAGAGGCCAGTCTCAGCCAATGAAAGCCAAGGACACTGCAGGAACCACAGGACCATCTGGCTCCCCTTCCAGATAGCCATTGGCTGCCCTTGGCCTGCTCTTATTGCGTGCGCACCAGCTACTTTGTGAGTGAGGGGCTCTCTGCGGTTCCCTGCCCTGCCACCACTGAAATAATGGAACTAAATTCAGTTGGTTTGATGGCTGGATACCTCCTGCCACTCTGCCGGCCATTAAACCAATTATATTTCGTTCTACTGTTCAGCAGTGGCAGGGCAGGGAGCCTTAGAGGAGTCAGCGGTGGCAGCAGCCGGAGCTGCAAATGACTCCTTAGAGCTGTATGTGGCTCTGGAGCTGCAGGTTGCTAACCACTGGTCATAGTCAATTTACATTTCACGCGGTTAAGTATTAAACACAAGAAATCATGTGAGTTTATTATATTCATACTCAATCACTCATGGGATCGTCGTTCCCTGAGAGTGAGTGTCAGGATTTATGGTGGTATATAACGGGCACCACCGACTGCATGCGCATTACTGAGTACTGACTTCATCGCCCCCACTCTGGCTAAGCTGGCATTACATAGGGATGCTTACCACGGCAAACACCACTGAAAAATGTTTTTTAATAAAATTCATAAATGCCATTTGGGAACCACGGAATTAGAGGAACTGGCCCCTGTAAACCACACCTGAGGGTCTGAGCAGAGATATGCGTTTAAAGCACAAGAAGGGCACGATCACACAGGTCTCTTCAGACTGTACTGCATGCAGTTGTACCAGACCGGGTCTGGTGTCCCATCTTTAGAAAGTGTCACACTTCAAGGAATTAAGCCATGACTAGACTGGCTGATCAATGCTGTCTGTTGAAGTGATGGAGAAATTCCTGGAAGTTACACAGATGTACAGGGGTTGAGATGTGTATGAATTAAGACACCTGAGATGGTGTTTGCCCCCTGATTCAGAGGCACATCTAGTAAATAGAGAGTAGACAGCCAGTTCTCACCATTCTGAACTAACTTTGTAGTCCATCCCTAATGCATGAACATTAGTGATGTGCCCTTCTGTGTTGCTCGACTGGGATCAGAATGGGAGGGAAAAATGTGTCTTGTCAGAAGCAATTTAACAAGTCAACTGATATTGCAGCTGAATTAGATTACCTGTTGTGTTTGGGGTCAGTTTGGCTGCTTCCTATAGGCAGAATGTATAAGTTCCCAGCGGGTACACAATGGTATTACAATATGTAAAGGCGATTTCACATGGAGGAGATGTAGACAAGTGAAATGATTCATGAGGAATAACTTTGGCATTAACCGTTTGAGGTTAAAACTTAAGCCATCCATCCGATTTAATCTGGTCCGTTTATTTTGTGCTTCTCTTGCCCAGGGGATTTGTTTCTCATCGCCATGAAAGGTCAATAGCCGGCACTAAGCAGAGCAGGGGTGGCACAGTTCAAGACAATGCAGAGCCAAAAAAAAAGGCAGATGACGGTAATAATAATAATAATACCGGCTCATCAGTCGCATTCTGCCTTTTATCATCTCTCTCCAATCAGTGTGTGGCACATAATTTCCACAGTATTTATCAGTTTGAATGTCATACATCAGTGTGACCTGTTTCCTGGTATAAATGATTCTTCTAGATGTGTGACAAGGTGGGAGCATTATCTGTGACCCTGACCTCCAGAAAGAGCTGTTATAATTACAGCTGAGATGTCAGCCTCAAGCCAGGAAAGATTGGAGGCAGCCGCTCACAGCCTTCAGTGCTCACAAATCATTCAAAGCTTGCACCGTTGCTGCCGAAGGCTGGCTAAAATTAAGCGAGAGACATTCTGAATAACACAGGGCAGTGTGAGTGGTGCTCCACCAAAGCGCAGGGGAGCTTCAGAGGTGAGTGTGAGTCTGACACAAGCTATTAGAGATTAAAAAAAACCACTGTCTTAGAATTGGAGTTGAGAATTTGGGAAAAACTAAAACTGGCCTCAATTCAGAGGGAAGCCAGTGTCCTTTAATAACAGAGGAGTTGTTTTACACTCATTGACGCGCAGTGTACTGGAGATTGACGTCACCAAGCACAACAATGCTGCGATTGAAGTAATCACATTAGAAGGTGCTGGAGTAGCACAAAGACAGAGGGAAATGATCCTGACCCAGTTGCTGGGTCGCACATTCTGTGACTTGCAAGCATTTTTCTGTCAAATAAAATTACTGCTCAAATGCAACATAAAAAGTTCACTTCTATCCATGTTTGCTTCTATCACTTTAGAGGTTTAATGTCTGGTTGGATTTGCAGATGCACAGCCTGGGTGATTCATTATAACTCTGAATATATTATAGATGGTGGTTGGTTTGCACATATTGTTTGCTTGTGTTCTATTCAGTGCAAATATAAAAGTAATTTACAGAGACGGCACAGAACAAACAAACAAGATAAAATGAAGCATCACCAGGCCTCCCTTTCCTGACGCCACCATGCTGCTTAGAACAAGAGGCTTATAGGGTCAGAAGAGACCTCAGGAGGCCATCGAGTCCAACCCTCTGCTAGAAATAGGACCAATCCCAGCTAAATCATTCCAGCCAGGGCTTTGTCCAGTCAGGACTTAAAAACCTGTAGGGATGGGAGATTCCGTCACCTTTCTAGGTGACCCATTCCAGTGCTTCACCATCTTCCTGGTGAAATAGTTTCTTTCCAAATATCCAACCTAGGCCTTCCCCACTGCAACTTGAAAGCATTGGTCCTCATTCTGTCATCTGTCACCACTGAGGACAGCCTCTCTCCAGCCTTTTTGGAATCCCCCCTTCAGGTAGTTGAAGGCTGCTATCAAATCCTCACTCTTCTCTTATATAGATTAAATAAGCCTAAATCCCTCAGCCTCTCTTCATAAGCGATGTGCTCCAGGCCCTTAATCATTTTTGTTGTCTTCAGCAGGGCTCTCTCCAATACAGCCTCATCCTTTCTGTAATGGGGGCCCCAGAAATGGATGCAATACTCCAGGTGTGGCCTCATCAGTGCCAAATAAAGGGGAATAATCACTTCCCTAGATCTGCTGGCAATGCTACTACTAATGCAGCCCCACATGCCGTTATCCCTTTTGTCTACGAGGGCATGGTGTTGATTCATCTCCAGCTTCCTATCTCCCTGGTAGGAGAATTTCAAGCCCATCAGCTGTGCTTCCCCTCAACGCTGGCCTCTTCTTATATGCCTGTTGGAGCTGGGGTGGAACTCAGATTGTCTTTTGTAGCTGACTAGAGGGTTTAGGCAAAATTGCCTTTTGCCTGCCATCTTTGAATTTTCTACAAAAAGCCTAGCCTCAGCATAATGCCTAATCTTTACACTGGTAACTACATGATACAACAAACAACCCATCAGGCTGAATTGTGTATTTCAGCCTCTCATACAAACACTTTGGTTGGCTACTTGGTGAAATGAACCATGTAAAACCCTGGTTTTATAAATGATCTATCTAAATAATGAATATGCCTTTTTGTCTCTTCTTAATTAGCACTCCTACATCAGTCCACCATAAAGCATGACCCATGCCTGTAGCTGTCACCTATCCCAGCTATTCTGTCACACTCTACCCATGGTGTGAGATAGTTCCTGCAGACAAAGACACATAGAACTACATTGGTGTGGAGTCGCAGAATGGATCTTGGCTTTTTTCTCTTGCTCTATTGATTCTCTAAACATTGTTTTAGCATAAAACAAAGCTTCCTGTCATTGTCATTTGGTTTATTTCTATGTGCCTCTTTAATTGTCCAAAGCCACAAATTCTCAGTGGGAATTTGTACTTAAATTTAAGAGAATCCTTACTTATTTTAAACCATGGTTTCTTCCACGTTGTTGACATGTTAGGTAGTCCATTTCTCCCATCAATTACTATTGCTTGCTAGTTGTAGGATGTCTTTCCGGGTAATGGTAAGTTTGTCAATATTTCTTGGTGAGGTCTTCTGCTGGCTTTTCGTTGGTCTTCCTGTTTTCTCTGTCCCCTCAGTACTCGGTTTAGAGCTTGCTTAGTATGTTTCCCATTACCATGTGGGGTACAACTCCCAACTGCCTGAACGTCCTTTCTTTGTTGACACTATCTAGCATGCCTTGCTCTCTGAGCTTCCTGATTCTTGGCGTTGTCATTCTGTCCATTGAATATTTAGTATCTTTGTCAGCTATCCGTGATGGGCAGCCTGCATGTTAGCCGCTCTCATTGGCCAGGTCTCTCCTCTCTTCTCTGGACAGTAGCATGGTCAGTACAATCACATGGTATAAGCTGATCTTCAGTTTGGTGTGGAGACCTCAGTTTGACCAGATATTGTCCATCCTTCCCAAAGGGACTTGGGCTTTTTCCACTCTCATATGACTATCTTTGTCACAGTCAACTTCATATATCACCAGGCTTGTCTGTCAGGGATGGTTTAGACAGTATGGGGTCCCTTCCAGTCCTAGTATTCTATGATTCTATGAGTCTATGATTCTGGACAGTAGGGTTCTTCTGCATGTTCCAGCCACATATTCCTTTGCATCTGTTGTGAAATTTCCTACATTCATAATGTTGGTTACATTCTACTCTTTACTTTCCATCTGTGTTTACTGATTTCTGTACTATCTCTGATATAAAGGCAATCCACTGCATACTTACTAAAGCAATGCCATCAGCAAAGTCCAGGCTGTGTAGCGTGCCTGGTATCCTATAGCTTCTAGCAGTGTTCCTCTGGGTCTCTATCAAATAATTTCTCAGAGCAGATATGGGTTTTGCCAAACGGTAGCTGTTTCAGTGATCGTTTGGATGGCAGTTTGCACAACATGATCTGCATGATCAGAACCAACTTGTTCTCATAACTTTTCATCAAAGGGATCAATGAAGGGAAGAGAAGGGAGCTCTCTGAATGGAAACAAATAGCTATTTTTTGTCTGTCGCTGTACTCTTTAAAAATTCCTGCAATCATAGAAGCAGGACATACATTTGGTGAGATACTCCACTATTTCGCCCCTGGTGTGAAGTGAATGGAAAGTGGGTGTAGACTGCTGCCAACCATGGGTGGTGGGTAATGGAGGCAAAATTGCCCATGTTCTCTGTCTGCTTGGGGAGGGTTTGGACCACAGAATAGCAGCCTCATTGCCTGGGGAGAGCTGGGGCTAGGTCAAGATGGCCAGGCCACCCAGGGAGGGCTGGGACTGGGACCAGGGCCACGCTGCAGTCGCCCATGGAGGATGGGTCCACAGCCCGGCTGCCCAAACCTCCAGCTATGAGGCACTGTGGCCAGACAGGATAGGTGTGCCCACACCAGCCACTGGGTTGGGGGACACTAAGAGAGCTGGGGATAGTCGGGGCTGGGGCAGTAGCTTGGGGCAGGAACTGGACTTGGTTCCATGGGGGGTGGGGGAGCTGCAGGAGGAGCAGGGCTGAGACTTGCCTTTCCCCTCTGGGTCTTAATCCACTATCTATGCTGCCAACTCGGGGCTTGTTTATACCTACAGTACTAGTTCAGTGAAGGCACTAGTGGGCTGACAGGATGGTGTATCCCTCTGAGGCAGTTATTTCCTCCCCACCAGAGGCAGTAGCTATGTCAATGGGAGAAGCCCTGCTGTAGACAGAAATCTGTCACCCCAGGGGTTAGGTCAGTGTAACTGCGTCACGCAGAGATGTGATTTTTTTTCACACTCCCCAGCAAGATATGAGTGTAGTGTAGACCCGGCTTCAAATTCTCCATTCTCTGTGACCAGTGACAGTGTGTTACACTCAGCCCTGTATAGCTGTAAATGTCAACTATACAAGGTATAGGGCACAGGGGTTGGGTTCTAGTGACTGTTAAATTATCCAATGGAAATTTTTGTGAATACAAGTGCTGAGATAATCTTTGATGTCCTGTTATTTGCTTACAAGGGTTCAGATATTGGTGTGATACTCATGAACATGTTGAATCAATTCTAAACGCTTTATAAAATGTACCGTGATTGATGATTAATCAAAAAAGGCAGGCCGCACGAGAAGTGTTATCCATTTGCTAGTATTTGATGTTTTCCCATTTTAAAAGACTGTCATCCAATAAGGGAACCAAAACAACTTTCTCATTTTTAAGAAACAAACCATGCAACACACATAAGCTGTGTCTACACGTGCACGCTACTTCGAAGTAGCGGCACTAACTTCGAAATAGCGCCCGTCGTGGCTACACGCGTCGGGCGCTATTTCGAAGTTAACTTCGACGTTAGGCGGCGAGACGTCGAAGTCGCTAACCTCATGAGGGGATCGGAATAGCGCCCTACTTCGACGTTCAACGTCGAAGTAGGGACCGTGTAGACGATCCGCGTCCCGCAACGTCGAAATTGCCGGGTCCTCCATGGCGGCCATCAGCTGGGGGGTTGAGAGATGCTCTCTCTCCAGCCCCTGCGGGGCTCTGTGGGCAGCAGCCCTTAGCCCAGGGCTTCTGGCTGCTGCTGTGGCAGCTGGGGATCCATGCTGCAGGCACAGGGTCTGCAACCAGTTGTCGGCTCTGTGTATCTTGTGTTGTTTAGTGCAACTGTGTCTGGGAGGGGCCCTTTAAGGGAGCAGCTTGCTGTTGAGTCCGCCCTGTGACCCTGTCTGCAGCTGTGCCTGGCACCCTTATTTCGATGTGTGCTACTTTGGCGTGTAGACGTACCCTCGCAGCGCCTATTCCGATGTGGTGCCGCGCAACGTCGAAGTTGAGCATCGACGTTGCCAGCCCTGGAGGACGTGTAGATGTTATTCATCTAAATAGCCTATTTCGATGTTGCTACATCGAAATAAGCTATTTTGACGTTGGCTTCACGTGTAGACGTAGCCATAGTGTGCATTGGACAGAGATGTTTCTTAAGTGATATTTGGGATGCAAATTATTCATCCTGTCTATTTGGTAAATGCTTACAGAGACCAAATATATCTGAAGAAATTCAGGATCCATTCATAAACAATTTCTCAAATAAGAAGAAGCTAAATCTCACGTATTATTGGATAGCTTACCTTATTCTAAGCATTATAAAAGCAGATAAACCGCCAGGGCCTAACTTGGATAGGTATGTTGTCCAATGCATGTAGGCTTTTGTTTACAGAAAAAGAGCTGTTTTAATATACAGTCAAATCCATTACCTTCTCCTGCACATGGCTCTTGCTTCTGGGGACTGTGAAGCTTGTCCAAAGGCCCTCTTCCTGTAATTGACTAGATCAGGGCTTCATTGGCGTGCAGCAGTCTGTCTGCATGCCTGTTCTTTGTGTGTACATCTCAGAGTGATGGAGAGTGTGACCCTTCAATGACACCTGTGCTACAATGGCCATATAAGTGTTTATAGAGGTTGAACCTCTGTAATCTGGAACTCTCTCATCCGGCAACATCCATAATCTGGCATGATTTTAAAAGTTAGCTGGGTAGCTATTTATCACAGGTGCGGCCAAGTTTCCCAGGGTGCCATGGAGTTAGTTTACAGCCAGCAGTTCTGGCTCTCAGAGTTCTGTGCTGTTATTTAGCTGTAATGTACTCCTAAATGTCTTCTCAGAACCCAGGAAGCCGTGGAAGGGTTGGCAAGGGGCTACATAATATTGACCTCCTGTGGTTGGGCAAATTCTCTCATTTGGCACTGGCCAGGGTCTGAGGTGGGGGACAAGAAAGGTTCAACTTGTAGCTGTTACTGGATTAAAACTACAGCAGTGAATGACAGGAAGCCTTAACCCTTTAGGTACCATATAGTCCTTACCCTCCCTTGACTGAAAGGTGCTAAATGACAATGACAGTGACCAAAGCAGTAACAGTCTCTATGTGGGATGGGATGGACCACTTGTTAACAAAACTTCCTTCTGTGTGTCAGAACAAACCAGTGGTCATGAAGAACTTTAAAGACTAACAAAATAATTTATTAGGTGGTGAGTTTTTGTGGAACAGACCCACTTCTTCAGATCAGGTCTGTCCCATGAAAGCTCATCACCTAATAAATTACATTGTTAGTGTTTAAAGTGCTACACAATTGCTTTTTGTTTTGATAAAATACAGACTAATATAGCTATTTGTGTTACTATTCCTTGTAAGTGGCTAAAGAAACGAAACCAGATTCGTGGCTAGAGACTTTGTCTATGTGTTGCCCTGAGGAGTCAAGTTTTCATGACTTGTTTTCTGGAAATTAGTTTCTCAATTGGCTTTTCACCTCTTCCGAATATCTCCTGTTCATGTTCTTTGATCCTGGTCCCAGGGCAGAGCTGTGTTTGAGACATGACATAAGCTGCGTCTACACGTGCACGCTACTTCGAAGTAGCGGCACTAACTTCGAAATAGCATCCGTCGCGTCTACACGCGTCGGGCGCTATTTCGAAGTTAACTTCGACGTTAGGCGGCGAGACATCGAAGTCGCTAACCTCATGAGGGCTACGTCTACACGTGCACCCAACTTCGAAATAGCTTATTTCGATGTTGTGACATCGAAATAGGCTATTTCGATGAATAACGTCTACACGTCCTCCAGGGCTGGCAACGTCGATGTTCAACTTCGACGTTGCTCAGCCCAACATCGAAATAGGCACAACGAGGGAACGTCTACACGGCAAAGTAGCACACATCGAAATAAGGGAGCCAGGCACAGCTGCAGACAGGGTCACGGGGCGGACTCAACAGCAAGCCGCTCCCTTAAAGGGCCCCTCCCAGACACACTTTCATTAAAGAGTGCAAGATACACAGAGCCAACAACTAGTTGCAGACCCTGTATATGCAGCACGGACCCCCAGCTGCAGCAGCAGCAGCCAGAAGCCCTGGGCTAAGGGCTGCTGCCCACGGTGACCACAGAGCCCCGCAAGGGCTGGAGAGAGAGTATCTCGAAACCCCCCAGCTGATGGCCGCCATGGAGGACCCCGCTATTTCGATGTTGCGGGACGCGGATCGTCTACACGTCCCTACTTCGATGTTGAACGTCGAAGTAGGGCGCTATTCCCATCCGCTCATGGGGTTAGCGACTTCGACGTCTCGCCACCTAACGTCGATTTCAACTTCGAAATAGCGCCCAACACGTGTAGACGTGACGGGCGCTATTTCGAAGTTACTGCCGCTACTTCGAAGTAGCGTGCACGTGTAGACGCAGCCGAGGAGATAGGAATAGCGCCCTACTTCGACGTTCAATGTCGAAGTAGGGACCGTGTAGACGATCCGCGTCCCGCAACGTCGAAATTGCTGGGTCCTCCATGGCGGCCATCAGCTGGGGGGTTGAGAGATGCTCTCTCTCTAGCCCCTGCGGGGCTCTATGGTCACCGTGGGCAGCAGCCCTTAGCCCAGGGCTTCTGGCTGCTGCTGCTGCGGCAGCTGGGGATCTATGCTGCAGGCACAGGGTCTGCAACCAGTTGTCAGCTCTATGTCTCTTGTGTTGTTTAGTGCAACTGTGTCTGGGAGGGGCCCTTTAAGGGAGCGGCTGGCTGTTGAGTCCGCCCTGTGACCCTGTCTGCAGCTGTGCCTGGCATCCCTATTTCGATGTGTGCTGCTTTGACGTGTAGACGTTCCCTCGCTGCGCCTATTTCGATGTTGGGCTGAGCAACGTCGAAGTTGAACATCGACGTTGCCGGCCCTGGAGGACGTGTAGACGTTATCCATCGAAATAGACTATTTCGATGTTGGCTGCATGTGTAGACGTAGCCATAGTTGAAAGAGGACTCAGCAGCTTCTCACTGTGGGGAATACCCTTACAGCCATTTGTCAGGCTGTGGCGTGAGACCGGCTGCTGCTAGCACTGCTCTTTGGGGAATCATGGTGTGCTTTCCCCAGCTTCATGCCAGTAGCACAGCCTGCTAGCATTGACATATGCTCCATTTCCTCTAGCTAAGGGAGAGAATCTGGACTTGCTGTCCAAGGCTGTGGTATCTCTATGGCCAAGAAAATATTTTGACTACTAAATTTCTTGGCCACTCATTGCATTTAATTGTTTTGAGGCACCTTCTGCCCCTTTAGCTCTGCAGAAACTAGGCATTCATCTGTTAACTGTATTTTTGTGTGCATTTTTTTCCTTTGCATAGATTTGATGCAAAGTTTACCACCGTTCCTTGCCTACCTATGAGCTTTTATTCCTATGAAGGTGTGTGCCTTCAGCTGGCTACACCGGTGATTACAACATTCTGATGTAATGTGAGGAACATGTTAACTTGAGGGGAACATTACAAAACCAGATTTGGTAAACTAATGAAGATAGAAATTTGATGAAAATATTTGAAATTTTTTTAGAAGCTTTTGCATTCATCCTTTTCGCAAGCATCACGTCTGCCAGGCGTGTTATTTCAATCCCTGCAGGACTAACAAATCAAGAGTTACAGCTGTTACATTAAAATACTCATCAGTGGAAACCTTGGATTTCTGATGGTCCTTTCAATAAGTAAAATATAGTCAAGTAAATCATGAATAAATCAGAAATATAATAAATCAGAAATGTAAAGCTTCAAGCTGAACAAGTGACGAAAGAGATCTTAAATCAATATGTCTTTTTCATGAAGAACAATCCATGCTGTCTAACCTATTAGAATTCTTTGAGAACATGAACAAAATTGTCCATGAAATGGCCGAGTTGTTTAACAGCATTTTCAGTCTTCCAGTTTATTGTCCTGTAAATAATCATGCTAGAAGGTAGCCTATGCAGATCCTTACTTCTCTATTGGTTAACAGATTGAAATGACAACACAGAAATAAAATGCCAAGCTTAACATGATAATAAGCAACATGGTTTCTTTAACGTACAGCCATGGCCTTTCCGGTTTCCTAGGACTCTTAAAACAAGTCATCAACAGACTGGATAGAATCACAGAATCATAGAACGCTAGGACCGGAAGGGACCTTGAGAGGTCATTGTGTCCAGCCTCCTGCCCTAACGGCAGGGCCAAGTACTGCCTAGAACATCCCTGATAGACACTTATCTAACGTGCTCTTAAATATCTCCAGAGGTGGAGATTCCACAGCCTCCCGAGGCAATTTATGCCACTGTTTGACCATGGATAATGAACAATAAGTTGATATAACCTGATTCCATTTTCATGAGGCTTTTTCAAAAGTTCCTTATGAGGGGTAGACAAAATTAAGCAATCAATGGGCAAGATGTAAAATACTTTCATGGGATAAGAAACCCCATTAGGGAATAGAAGAATACTATCATTGAAAAAAAGCATTCCCGTTTTTCCTTTATTTTTTAACCATTACTTCAGTTAAAGCTCAGAACAATGCCAGGTGCATCTACTAGTGTGTGTGTGTGTGTGTGTGTGTGTGTGTGTGTGTGTACACAGAAGGCTGTCTGTCCATCTGTGCTGTTTGTGCCAGAACTCTTCTCAAACCATAAGAGCTATGAACCCAAAACTTGGTAGGCAGCTTCCGCCCACCCTAACTTAAACTACAGTCAGGGTTTGGCTGTGACCGGAAAGTGGGATATCCCCAAAATCCCAGGATTTCTCCGAACACGGGAAGGAATGGGCACAGACAGGGGCGTGGCCACTCGGGGAAGCTGCAACATCAAAAGAGAGGCCAGCAGGGGTGGAGCTGCACCATCCTGCCTGCCACAGAGACCAGGTGGGTAGCTCCCCACCTCAATCCCAGAGTCTGCACCCCTATGGAGAGCCTAATGGCTGAGGTGGGCAGCCTTTAGACAGCCTGCAGGCCATAGGAGGAGCTACTGGAGGCTGGGGACAGTCCCTGGAACCTTGCTGCACCCAAACCACCTGTAGGGCATGGGGGCTGCCGGAGGGGAGGGCGGCTGGAGCCTGTCCCCCAAACAGCTGGTAGACTGTAAGGGAGCTGCCCAGGTGGGGGGAGGAGGGTGTAGCTGGAGAAGGGGCAGCCATCCCAAAGCCTGGCACTGCCCAGACAGCCTGCAGGCCATGTTGGGTGGGGGTGGGCAGTGGGAGAGAGAGTAGCTTTTTGGAACCTGGTTCCTCTCCAGACAGTCTGCAGACTCCAGGGGGCAGCTGGAGGGGGAAACACCCCACAGCAGGTTATGGGGGACAGGAGCCTGCTGGGAGTTGGAGGCACCTTCAAGAGTCTCCCCTCACAGCCTACAAGTTGAATGTTGAAGGCTGGCGGGGGGCATCTGGAGGCTGGGTCAACCTACAGAGACCCAGTACCCACCGGACAAGCACACAGCCCTGGATCCCCTCCTCCCAGGATAGGGGCTGGATGGGGGTCACTGTCCTGGCCCCCTGGGAGGAGCTGCCACTGTAGCAGCATCACCCTCACTGCCATGGGTGGCTCCAGTAACCTACTACACTTTCCAGACCCCTGTCCTGAGACCCTGGCCATAACATTTGCACCTCCACCCTCTGCCTTGAGCCCCCACCAACCCTCTGCCCTGACTGACCCACCTTCTGCCCCTCCTCACCCCTGAGTCCTCACTCAAGCTTTCATTTTTCTTCAGCTTTGAAAAACAGTATCATTGCAGAACATGCACATTTTCCTTCATTTCCACAAAATGACTTCAGTTAAAGAGCCGAGTAACACGGGTACTTCTGCTAGTGTGTTCTGAAATAGATGGGCAGCAAACCTGACTAATGAATTGGAAAGGCTTGCCTAGGAGTGCCTGAAAAGATTCGTTCATTGAGAATGCTGAACAAGTAGAGACATGGCAAAGGTATAAATCAGCTAATCAAATGCTACCGTCTCCTCCTATCGTAGGCGGTGCAGTCCCATGATGACGTAGGATGGGGTGAACAAAGGCTCCTTTTAACAGTGCGGGCTACTCCCTTCTGCCTATAAAGGGAGCATGTGGGGAAAGGACTCCACAGCTCTGAAGAAGCCATGGAAGGCTTCATACAAGCTGCCTGGGGAACACACTTCATATCGTGCCAGTCTTCATCCAGCCCCTCTGGCTGTGGATCCCTGACCTCACGCAGGGCCTGGTCAGATGTAATGACACTGAGGCTTATTTCTTCCTTTCCCACACTGCCTATAAATGGGAAGAGGTGTATCCACCCCTGCGTGAAAGGGTGCAAAGCCAGAGAAAGAGGATAGACAAGTCTAGGAAGAAATCTTTGTCTTCCCTCTTCAGCGCACAGACACTGCCAGCACCAGGGCTGGCAGTGAGATCTCCGACAATGAACTTCTAATGGAAACAGGAATCTCAACTGGCCCATCTCCTCTGTGTTTTGGGGAGCCCAAAGCATGAAGGCAGATTGGAGCAGTTGGGCAAAAGATTTTATAACAGAAATATCAAAGCAGCAGGTGGCTGCCATGGACAGCAAGGCCCAAAAATGTTGGTGATGGGGGCTGTGTTCTGCGGCTGCAATGCCGGTTGAAATGTTGAAGTAGGTAAAGTAGCCCCCTGGATATCTAAGCTGCCAGGACAGACTTCCCCAGGTGGCAGCAAGCCCCACTGGTCCCATGCTGAGGTCATGGGAGGATTTAGTGGAGGGGGGCAGCTGAATTAGTCCCCCCAGATATCTTAGCCACCGGAGGAGACTTTCCCCTGGCAGCTACAAGCTCCTGAAAAATCTTCCTTGCCCTTGGAGCCCTAATCACGCACATGCTGGGACACGGTGCAGCCTGGCAGCACGAAACAGCAAGTGCACCTTGTATTGGGCTGGGGGCTACCCGCACAACGTAGCTGAGTGTGGGAAAGACCCCGACTTCCTGACACCTGTTGGGGAGGGAGGGAGGTTTGTGCACAACTGTAAACCACTGAGAAGCTTCTTGGCTTCTTATGCAAGCACAGCTCCCATGACGGCTGCATTGCCACATGGTGCATCAGGGCAGCAGCTGGTGCCAGGCAGCACAGAAAAAGTGTAGAGACAGAACCATGAACCCCGTGCAGGGGCTATTTGCAATGGGTAGATGAGCTCACAGTGCCAATAGCAAAGACAGACATTTCTCAGGCTCTCATACAAACATGAGCCCACAGCCACAGGCTTCCTGGTCCTGATGTGAAATTCACTGTCTTCCTGTTACCTAATTCCAACACACCCGGAGAGCAGCAGCCAGAGCGGAGCACTGAGGGGCATTGTGGGATACATACAGGACACCCCTGATGGCTAATAAATTCGATTTTAAGACTTGGCATTTCCACACTGGCCTTTAATCGATCTTTTGAATTCAAGCTTGATGCTGCACCCAGCAGGTACCGCCGATATTGTGATATTGATATTAGTGTTCCCTAAATAGAGCTAAGAGTGTTTACAGTGAAGACATTCAAGTGGTAATATTGAGCTAACTGCTTTAAATTTGAATTTATCTTGTAGTGTAGATGCAGCCAGAGTCTCCTTGGAATTACAGTGGGACAAAGCATCCTAACAGCCTCTGTCACTGTTGTCCAAAAAGGCTTGGGATGTGATTTCTCACTTTAGTGAGTTGGTTTTAGTGTCAGTTTCACAAGCTGACCCTTTTTACCCTGTAGGAAGCGCTTTTAGATATGCCCTTGGTTCTGGTTCCTAAGGCCTTGCTGTAGATGCCGCGACTACCAATGTAAATACTTAGACGCTAGTTAGACCGAGGCACTGCTGCAAACGTCTGCTCTTGCCTTTGTGTCCGTCAGAATTCTACTGCAAGTCTAAGTTCCTTCTTAGTTTAGTCTCTGCTGTTTCTTCCAGTTAGCTCTTCTGAGGAAATTACAACAGTAGCTGGGGCTGCTCAGTACTAACTTTTTTTCTTGAACTACCCATAGACTGGCTCACAACCTATCACTTTCAACAAGTGAATGGTCTCAAACACGTATTTGTCAGTAAAAACTGGGACTTTGGTCAAAAATACTGTTATTGGGTATGAAATTTTGCACTGACCAAACTTTGGCTTAACTATGATACTGGTGATTCAGTGGCATGGCAGGAGACCCTTTGCTTGAACAATAGGATGTCTGTGACGATGTTTGTTGAAAAAAATACAGAAAAGTCTTATAGAATGCACGGGAATGAAACCAACAGACGTCAGTTGAAGCTAAATGGATGATCTTCCTTTAGACAGTCAGACTTGGTAAACCAGATGCTCTGCCAAGGAAGGCAGTTTTTGTCCTATTAGCTGTGTCTACACGTGCCGGCTACTTTGAAGCAGCCATGCCAACTTCGAAATAGTGCCCGCCACGTCTACACGAGGCGAGCACTATTTCGAAGTTGACATCGACGTAAGGCGGTGAGACGTCGAAGTCGTTATCCCCATCGGGATGGGAATAGTGCCCTACTTCGACATTGAACGTCGAAGTAGGGCACGTGTAGCCAATCCGCGTCCTGCAACATCGAAAGAGCGGGGTCTGCCATGGCAGCCATCAGCTGAGGGGTTGAGAGATGCTCTCTCCAGCCCCTGAGCTCTATGGGCGCCGCGTGCAGCGGCCCCTTAAAGCTCCCCGCCCCCTGCCTTCCTGTGCAGGAAGCTGAGAGCACGTGCAGGCAGCAGCACTAACACGTGACTAGCCTGCACACCTCCCTGCAGCCCCAAGACACACCCCCGCTGCGATGGCTGCCTGCCAGCCCCCCAAGCACCCCCAGGGCACCCCTCTCAAGGGGAGCCAGGGCTCCCAGCCTGGCAGCCAGCCTGGGAAAAGGCAGCGGGGCCCCTCCTGGATGGAGGCCGAGATCCAGGACCTGCTGGGGCTCTGGAGTGAGGAGGAGGTGCTCCAGGTAATGGGGAGCAAGAGGCGGAATGCCGATGCATTCGCTCAGCTGGCCGAGGGCCTGGCCTCCCGGGGTCACCCTGCCTGCACTCCTGACCACGTCAGAAGTAAGGTTAAGGATCTGTGGCAGGGTTATGCCCGGGCCCAGGATGCGGCCAGCCGATCTGGGGCTGCCCCCGTCACTTGCCCCTTTTACAGGGAGCTCAGGTCCATCCTGGGCCCCCGGTACACTTCCTCCCTGCCAGCCACTCTTGACACCTCGGCCGACGAGCCCCAGCAGGCCCTGGAGGCAGAGTCTACCCCGGAGGCAAGCCCTGCACCCCAGGGGCCCCCCCAGGAGCCCACCCCTGGGACACCGGAGGAGAAGGAGGGGGAATCCTTCTCCAGTGACGGGGGCTCCACATAATCCTGCCGTCCCGGAGCTCCATCAGGGCATCCGCCCAGAGGGTGTCTCCTGACTGTGGGAGCGGACCATCAGGTATGTACCCCCCTGGTGCACACCCCCAGGGTTGAGGGGCGGGGACAAGAGACATGACCAGGGCCCTCCACATGCCCAGATGACCATGGCCCCAAGGACAGCAGTGGCATGTCCCTCAGAAGAGTGCATCAGCCCCTGCCCCCGCAGCATGACAGTGCCATGCCCCATCCCTGGGGATGGGGGGAGTGGAAGCTAGGGTCCCCTGCGGGGGGTGGGACACCCATCAGCAGCAGCAGCAGCATCCCCCGGGGACAGGGATGGGGAACCAGCAGCAGAGGGGTGGGGGGACAAGGGCCACGGCTCGGGGGCCACACTAATGGCTGTCTCCACTCTTCTTCCCCCCCGTGTTCCTCAGCTGCACCATCAGAGGCCCCGGAGAGCACCGGCGAGGTGTCAGCGGTCCCGGAGAGCCCACTTGGGCCATCCCAGCAGGCCAGCCCCTCGGCGGAGCACCAACCAGCCCCAGGGCGGGGCCGACGGCAAAGCCACCACCATCTGAGGATGGTGACGGACCCCCAGCTGTTCGCGACCCTCCGGCGTCAGCTGGAGGTGTCAGAGCGGCGCCTGCGGGTGGATGAGGGGCGGCTGGAATTGCAGAAGTGGGCGCTGGCCTGGCGCCAGGAGGCATGGGGGGCCTTTATGCGCAGTTTTGAGTGCATAGCGGACTGCCTGGTCCCCATGCCACGCCGCCCGCCACTCTGCCCCCCCTGCCCGCCGCTCCACCCACTGCTCTGACCGCTGTCCCACCGCCGTCCACCACACCGGGGCCTTCCGCCGAGGGGGACCTGGGGCCTGCTGACACCCGCCGGCCATACCTGCCGGTTTGCCTGTCCCCCAGCCAGCCTCCACCAGGGCTGAGGCCGAGGCAAGGGTCGCGCCCGCCAACCCCGGGCACCAGACAGTAGGGGGTGCAGGGCCCAGGACATGCCCCGCCCCTTTGTACATATCCCCCATCATATAATATTTGTGTATATAGTTTGTGTTAGACCCCTGTTCTTTTATGGTACCTGCCCCCCCCATGTAAATAGTTCCCCCCTTTTGTTCTTACTATATATATATAGTTAGTATTTTAATATAAGATAATTCACTGTTTTGTTTTGGTTTCAAAAACAACAGGTCTATTTTTATTTGCAAGAAAAGTGGCAGGGGTGTGTGCACTTGGGTGCTCTGTGGTGTGGGCGTGGGGGCAGGGAGTGTTGTGGAGGATGGGGGTGGGGTGCAGTGGGGTGGCCTGCCAGTGTTCACCCTGCGGCCTGGTTGAAATGGGCCCGCAGGGCCTCCCGGACCCAGATTCCCTCGGGGTCCACCTGGCGACTGGGGGCAGCGGGTGGCTGCATGTCAGCCCTGCCAGCCTTCACAGCCCAGCCCTGAAAGAAGGCCTCCCCCTTGCTCTCAACCAGGTTGTGGAGTGCGCTGCATGCGCCCACAAACTGGGGGATGTTGGTGGGGCCTGCATCCAGGTGGGTAAGGAGACACCTCCAGCGCCCTTTGAGGAAGCCAAAAGTGCCCTCAACCACCTGGCGCGCATGGTTCAGGTGCGTGTTGAAGCGCTCCTGGCTGGCTGACAGATGGCCCGTGTACGGGTGCATGAGCCAGGGCCGGAGGGGGTACACCACGTCTGCGACGACACAGAGGGGCATGGTGGTGTCCCCCACAGGGATCTCCCGCTGGGGGATGTAGGTACCTGCCTCCAGCCGGCGGCACAGGCCCGAATTCCTGAACACCCGGGCGTCATGGGTGCTGCCAGGCCAGCCAACATAGATGTCCAGGAAGTGGCCCCGGCTGTCCACCAAGGCCTGGAGGACCACCAAATGGTATACCTTCCTGTTCAGGAAGCGTCCTTCGCTGTGCTCCAGAGCATGGATGGGGATATGGGTCCCATCCAGAGCTCCAAAGCAATTTGGGAAGCCCAGGCTGGCAAACCCCGCGATGGCGGCATCCGGGTCCCAAAGCCTCATGAGCCTGTGGGGGAGCAGGGCATTGATGGCGCGGACGACCTACAGGGGAAGCACATGGGAGAGCACCAGTGCGGGGTGTGCAGGGTGTGTCTGGCCCTCCCCCCCCCCAGGGCTCCATCCCCCGCCAGGGCTGCCCTCCCCACCCCAGGGTTCTCTCCACCCCCAGGTCTCCCCCCCCCACCCCGTGGGTCCTCTTACCTCCATTAGGACAGCCCCGACGGTGGCCTTGCCCACACAAAACTGCTGCCCCACGGATTGGTAGATGTCTGGAGTGGCCAGCTTCCAGACAGCGATGCCGACCCATTTCTTGACACTGAGGGCACGCCGCATGGCGGTGTCCTGGTGCTTCAGTGCGGGGTTCAGCCACTGGCAGAGCTCCAGAAATGTCTGCCGGCTCATGCGGAAATTCTGGAGCCAGCGCTCATTGTCCCACTCGCCGAGCACCAGCCACTCCCACCAGTCAGTGCTTGTGGGGTAGCTCCACAGCCGGCGGCGTGTGCGGCGGGGGGGTGGGGGGGCGGAGGACAGCAGGGTCTGGGGCTGCTTCCTCCTCCCCTGGGGGTAGCTCCTCTTCTTCTGTGACTAAAAGGTGATCAGCTGCCTCCTGCATAGCATTGAGCAGGGCAAGCACTGCTCCTGCAGGGGCGGCTGTGTGGACCTCTGGCTGCTGCTGCTGCTGCTGTTGGGGGTTCATACTACTTCAACAGGTGTGCGTGCCTATGGCTCTGCAGACCGCGTGCTGTGCAGGTTGAAACTGTGTCTACATGTGCACACTACTTCAAAGTAGCGGCACTAACTTCGAAATAGCGCCCGTCACAGCTACACGTGTTGGGCGCTATTTTGATGTTAACATCGACATTAGGCAGCGAGACGTCGAAGCCGCTAACCCCATGAGGGGGTGGGAATAGCGCCCTACTTCGAAGTTGAACGTCGAAGTAGGGCACGTGTAGACGATCCGCGTCCCGCAACATCGAAATAGCAGGGTCCGCCATGGTGGCCATCAGCTGAGGGGTTGAAAGACACTCTCTCCAGCCCCTGCGGGGCTCTATGGTCACCGTGGGCAGCAGCCCTTAGCCCAGGGCTTCTGGCTGCTGCTGCTGCAGCTGGGGATCCATGCTGCACGCACAGGGTCTGCAACCAGTTGTTGGCTCTGTGGATCTTGTGTTGTTTAGTGCAACTGTGTCTGGGAGGGGCCCTTTAAGGGAGCGACTTGCTGTTGAGTCCGCCCTGTGACCCTGTCTGCAGCTGTGCCTGGCACCCTTATGTCGATGTGTGCTACTTTGGCGTGTAGACGTTCCCTCGCAGCGCCTATTTCGATGTGGTGCTGCGCAACGTCGATGTTGAACGTCGACGTTGCCAGCGCTGGAGGAGGTGTAGGCTACGTCTACACGTGCACCCAACTTCGAAATAGCTTATTTCGATGTTGCGACATCGAAATAGGCTATTTCGATGAATAACGTCTACACGTCCTCCAGGGCTGGCAACGTCGATGTTCAACTTCGACGTTGCTCAGCCCAACATCGAAATAGGCACAACGAGGGAACGTCTACACGGCAAAGTAGCACACATCGAAATAAGGGAGCCAGGCACAGCTGCAGACAGGGTCACGGGGCGGACTCAACAGCAAGCCGCTCCCTTAAAGGGCCCCTCCCAGACACACTTTCATTAAACAGTGAAAGATACACAGAGCCAACAACTAGTTGCAGACCCTGTATATGCAGCACGGACCCCCAGCTGCAGCAGCAGCAGCCAGAAGCCCTGGGCTAAGGGCTGCTGCCCACGGTGACCACAGAGCCCCGCAAGGCCTGGAGAGAGAGTATCTCTCAACCCCCCAGCTGATGGCCGCCATGGAGGACCCCGCTATTTCGATGTTGCGGGACGCGGATCGTCTACACGTCCCTACTTCGATGTTGAACGTCGAAGTAGGGCGCTATTCCCATCCGCTCATGGGGTTAGCGACTTCGACGTCTCGCCGCCTAACGTCGATTTCAACTTCGAAATAGCGCCCAACACGTGTAGACGTGACGGGCGCTATTTCGAAGTTACTGCCGCTACTTCGAAGTAGCGTGCACGTGTAGACGCAGCCGTAGACGTTATTCATCGAAATAGCCTATTTCGATGTCGCTACATCGAAATAAGCTACTTCAATGTAGGCTTCACGTGTAGACGTAGCTTGAGTGTGTCTGGGAGGGGCCCTTTAAGGGAGCGGCTAGCCGTTGCCCCGGAAGTGCTAGTCCACCCTGTGACCCTGTCTGCAGCTGTTCCTGGCACCCTTATTTCGATATGTGCCACTTTGGCACGTAGACGCTCCCCTGCAGCGTCTACTTCGATGTGGTGCCTCCCAATGTCGATGGCACCAGCCCTGGAGGACGTGTAGACGCTATTCATCGAAATAGCTTATTTCGATGTCGCTACATTGAAATGAGCTATTTCGATGTAGCATTCACATGTAAACGTAGCTATTGAAATCTATATAGCGTTTTTGTAAAACGTACATGCTCTTTTGTTAAGAGGCACTTTTTCTTGTCAATTACAGTTCCTGCCCTCCAAGCCCTTTAATCATCATAAATTAGCTCTAAAAGTCATTTTCCCCACTGAGGTTTTTTCATACTTGAAAACAGCACTTTCACCAGAGCACAGAATGGATTCCACCATTGTTTTCAATGACTTTTTTTTTTAACTCAGTGTCCTCATAAGCACCTGCATTTCGAGCCCTGGACTGCACCTTAAAAACCTAGTCTGCTCCCAGCATATGCAAGACTTATACGGTACTATGTTCCTGAATGTTGAGTCAAAAGAGAGTTGCTTTGCTTCAAGGGTGAGCACATCAGCGGATCTTGTACTTTTAGATCTTTTCTTTGGGACTGGAGCAGGGGGCATTGTATAGAATTTAAACAAAACCAAATCATTTCTGTAACTGTGGGCAAAATGGCTTACATCCTTCCACATTTCTGGTTTTGGTCATTGTATGTGAGTGAACAATGTGTCTACTATGATCCAGCCATCGCTACTGTTGCTGATTTTCTGATTGTTCCTTCAGTGCTGTTTAATTTTTATAATAATGCGTATTAACACATAATTGTAATTTACTCTGCTGTGGCGTACTTGTGTTGATACGTTTAATGATACAAACTGAGATGCCAGTAGGAATATTTGACCCCATTAATTACTCAGTAAATTTTGGAATAAAGGCTGCGTCTACACGTGCACGCTACTTCGAAGTAGCGGCAGTAACTTCGAAATAGCGCCCGTCACGTCTACACGTGTTGGGCGCTATTTCGAAGTTGAAATCGACGTTAGGCGGCGAGACGTCGAAGTCGCTAACCCCATGAGCGGATGGGAATAGCGCCCTACTTCGACGTTCAACATCGAAGTAGGGACGTGTAGACGATCCGCGTCCCGCAACATCGAAATAGCGGGGTCCTCCATGGCGGCCATCAGCTGGGGGGTTGAGAGATACTCTCTCTCCAGCCCTTGCGGGGCTCTGTGGTCGCCGTGGGCAGCAGCCCTTAGCCCAGGGCTTCTGGCTGCTGCTGCTGCAGCTGGGGGTCCGTGCTGCATATACAGGGTCTGCAACTAGTTGTTGGCTCTGTGTATCTTGCACTGTTTAATGAAAGTGTGTCTGGGAGGGGCCCTTTAAGGGAGCGACTTGCTGTTGAGTCCGCCCCGTGACCCTGTCTGCAGCTGTGCCTGGCTCCCTTATTTCGATGTGTGCTACTTTGGCGTGTAGACGTTCCCTCGCTGTGCCTATTTCGATGTTGGGCTGAGCAACGTCGAAGTTGAACATCGATGTTGCCAGCCCTGGAGGACGTGTAGACGTTATTCATCGAAATAGCCTATTTCGATGTCGCAACATCGAAATAAGCTATTTCGAAGTTGGGTGCACGTGTAGACGTAGCCAAAGTGATATTAAAATCCTTATCAATATTTAGAGACGAAATTCTGTTCTCAGATTTGTGGAGCAGAGATGAACTCGAGTGTTCTCCCTCCCTACCTGAATGGAATTCTTATTTCTCTGACCAACAGTAGTGCCTATCATTCATCAGCTGAGAATTCTGGCCTCATTGAACTAGACAATGTGACCCCATAACAAGTGCTGCTGCTTGCCTGGAACATTGTACTCTCTAACTAGATGAGACAGATGACACTGTGGAGGAAGCCAGGATTATTTCCATTTTATCAATGGAGAAATGAGGTCCATAAAGAGTAAGGGCAAAGTCATCCTCTGGAGCAAACTGAGGTGGCTCCAGTGAAGATAAAGGGTGCTCTGCCAATGTATAGAGGCTGAAAACGGGGCTGTATCTAAATAAAGAAAGGGAACACAGAATGGTGGAGTTGATCTCTCAGAAGATTTCCAAAGAAATTCATCCTTTTGGAACCTCAGAATACAACCTACATATACAGCCATATTAATTAATCAAAATTTGTTGCACATTTGCTCTCTAAAGATAAAAAAAAAAAAAAAAACCTCATTGGCTGTGTCTAGAGAACAAGCAGCTGTTGGCAGCTTGATGCAAATGAGGGCTCACGAAATTGCAAATGGCTGGTCATTTGCATATTAATGTGATAGCCCTGCTGGCAGAGGCTGCTGCCGGAAGGAAACAAGCAGTGTAGACATTGTTCTGCTGGCAAAACCCCACTTTGTCAGCAGCTCCTTATGTCTTGAAAAAATTGGGAATAAAGGACTGCCGACAAAGGGGTGTTTTGCTAGCGGAACTATTTCTACATTACTTCTTTCCTGCCAGCATCGGCCTCTGCCTGCAGCTTTATCTTGCACGAATATGCAAATGAATAGCCATTTGCAATTTTATGAGCCCTCATTTGCATCAAGCTGCCAGCAGCAGCTTGCAGTCTAGACGCAGCCATTGGGTTGCATTGCATATCAGTTACTGCACAAAATGTAACTGGCTGTGAAAGGAGTACACCTTGTGAAATAGTCTTGAGGCAGGAGACTATTACTTTTCACGTCTTTTTTTTTTTTTAAATCTCAGAATTTGGAAGATATGTGAATGGGGGAAGTGCCAATGTAGTTCCTGCCAGCATTGAAGTCTTTGGAAATAAATTGGCACCTAAAGCAACTATACTTACGGTTAAGTTATAGACCTTTGATAAGAGAGGTTGGAAATAAACAGATTATATATCACTGCTGCATGCATATGACACTGCATCAGTAATTTACCCTATATTACTGTGGCATATGTGTAATTTAAAGATTTGCAGCAATAACTCCATTTGTAAAATCCTGCTGTTTTGTCCACAAAGAATATTTACTGTCTGTTCAGTTGGAAAGTGTTATGGCTCATTAGTTGATTCTCCCTTTTCGTTGTTTTTAAGAAGCTTGCAAGATGCACGCTCTGTTTAAGCAAAGATAGCACACTTACATTAGTGCAGAATAGTGAAAGGTGATTTAATATAAAATGAAAGATACTGAGTTCCAGAGAGAGAGAGAGCCTTTATGCTTCATTCTTGTCAATGTAATTTTGCCATTGGAATAGCTATTCTTTTGCTAGAAGGACCAAGAGCATGCAATGCAGCCATGTTGCCTAGCAACAAGAGGTGAACAAACCTGTCTGGATACATAAAGGCTAAGGGGAGGAGGACAATGGATCATCCACATACAATTGACCTGAAATTTCCTGATTTCTTTTTTCTGTTTTGGAAAAAAAGACAGAACCATTTGCTGAGGCACTTTCAGTCAGTTGATAATTTTTCTCCTCACAGTGCACATCCTTTTTTGCCTGACTTGCTAAGCAGCATGCTTCTAGCATGCATAGTATTTTGAGTGTTATGTGGGAAGAAATTTCTTGGCCTGGAAACTGCAGAAGAGAAGCCTCCCTGAAGTGAATAAGATGTAAAATATAGTAGGGGCATTTGGATTCAGTCTGTTGCATTGGTTCAATGCAGAAAGCTAGCTCTAGGGCAGGGTTCTCCAAGCTCTCTAAGCACAAGGTCACCTTTTCAATTTACGTGAAATCCAGGATCTTCCTCAAACCTGAATACTGCTGCCCTGCCTCCTTCCCTGAGGCCCTGCCCCACCCCTTCCTGCTCACTTCATCCCTCCTCATTCCCTCAGCCTCACTCACTTTCACCAGGCTGTGGCAAGGGTTTGTAACTCAGGGGGCGGGGGTGCAGGCTCTGGTCTTAGGCTGAGGGGTCTGGAGGGTGAGGGGGACTTCCAGGCTGAACATGGGCCTGGGGGTTGGGGTGCAGGAGGGGGCTGAGGGGGCAGACTCTTGGAGGGAGTTTGGGTGCAGGAGAGGGTTCAGGGATGGGGCAGGAGTTCAGGCTGTGGGACCCAGCTGGACACTGCTTATCTCAGTGAAGGATTGCCAGGGGCTAAGGCAGGTGCACTCCTCCTTGGCCCTGCCCCACTCCTGAAAGTGGCTAGCATGTCCAGCTGTGGCTCCTGTGGGTGAGGGACAAGTGGCTCAGCGTACTGCCTCCTGTCCACAGACACCATCCCCCACATCCTCCACTGGCTGTGGCCCGCCATTCCTGGCCAATGGGAGCTGCAGGGATGGTGCCCACAGGCAAGGACAGAGTGTGGAGACACTTTGCCCCATGTCCCTCAGGAATGTGCCAACCATTTCCAGGAGAGGTACAGGACTAGGGCAAGGGGGGAATCTGCCTTAGCCCTGCTGTACTTCAGGAAAGTGGCTGTAGGAGGGGAAAAAATAAGAGGGAATGGATTTTGTTATGTGCAGGAATACTGAGGTAATGTGCAGATGTATTTGGATAAATAAATGGAAGTTTGAAATCCACATGAGCATCTCCAGCAGCAACCAAAACCCTAGCTATAAAACATATTTTTTTAAAATATGGCCATAGGGATAATTACTCCAGCCATGAATGGTCAGCCTTCTTAGAACTCACTACTCACTTCTGTTCCCAGCAGCCATATTGTTTTCAGCTGTAGAAAGATGCCAGATCCTGTCTTTCATTTCTGAGCCATTGTTGCTTGAATCCAT
Source organism: Carettochelys insculpta (assembly GCF_033958435.1). Classification (NCBI taxonomy): domain Eukaryota; kingdom Metazoa; phylum Chordata; order Testudines; family Carettochelyidae; genus Carettochelys; species Carettochelys insculpta. The sequence continues at coordinate 9,923,846 of NC_134147.1, read as the reverse complement.
TTTGGGATCTAATCTACTTCCAGACCATTCACTAATGAAGAGCATTTTCCCCATATCTCTCCACATCCTGTGCCATACAAAAAGATTTTAGTCTGCTTGTGCCTCTGAACTCTACATGAGCCTATGGCCTGTACAAGAGTGTTCCCCAACCAGTAGATCAGGATGTACTGGTAGATCTTGGACAGTGACAGATGATTCTGACTGGTTTGGATTCAATTAAAGCATAAGAGGGGAAATAACAGTGGTGAAATGCATAGGCCAGTCAAAAACCTAAAATAAATCACTCTGAAAGAAGTAAAGAAGTACCACCACCTCAATTATGTGCAGGGTCGGGAGGCGTGCGTGAAAGATAGTGTGTGTGAGTGACAGGGACACAAAGAGCGTGTGAACATGACAGAAATTCACATTGTCCATTAAGTATGCCGCACACATTCTGACACAAGAGGAGTTGCCAGGAAGCTGATATTGTTTAAATGAGGGTAGTAAAGAGAGCAGAGATGAAATAACAAATTCATTCCATATCCACACACAAATATAATCATCTGGCTCACTCAAGGAAGGGGTTGAATTGGCCTTTGGTTTCAAAGGAGACCATTGTCTGAATGAGACATTTCCAAGGATAAAGATGGATATTTTGTTTAAACATTAAAAGAGAGGTGGGATGGTTATTTTGCCCCTGCAGTACAGTGTGTGGAAGGCATGTGTATATTTTTGTGTTCAAAAGCTGCTGGAATTTCTGTGCTTAAAGGCAAGGTAGGGACATAAAGATAATGGAGCACAAATAAAATATTATTAATTTTTAATTTTAGCTTATAGCCTGAGTTCTAGATGAATAAGCAGTTGTGTCTCAAAGCCCATTTTTGGTATGTCTACACAGCAACTCTGTTTTGGAAGAAGCTATTCTAAAATAGCTATTTTGCAATAACTCTGCCACACACAAAATATATTTGGAAATAGCACATTGCTGTTTTGTCTCTTGAGAGCATCAAGCCCACACCTTCTGTGTGTGGTGCATCCTCTCCTTCATGTCCTAAATAGATGAGGGTTTCACCTGTTGCCAGGCATAACTGCCCAGATTGTGTCCGTCTTGTCTCATACAATCCCAAAACTATGAGCTTGTACTGTTTCATCTCTGCTGCAATCTGTGCTGTCTTTACTGCTTGATACATGGTCTGAACGTTTCTTGTAACAAACTGGATGGTTATCCTGGGTGAGAGAAGGGTCATCTGTGGGGCAGCTTCCTTTTGGGCTTCCCTACCGCACTGCATAGCTAACCTTGTTAAATGCCTAGATAAAACTTCAACAAAATATGGCATGGAAATAAACAGAGAAAAGACAAAACTGATGACCAACAATCCTAGGGGTATATCCTCACAAATATCCATAAAACAACAGAAATTGGGAGAAGTAAAACAATTTAAATACTTAGGGGCATTTCTGTTGCAGGTACAAAACCCAGAACTACTTGCCAGAACAGCAATAACAGCAATAACAACTGCAGCAATGGCAAAAATTAAAACCAATCTGGAAAGATAAAAACATATCCATAAAGTCAAAAGTAAGGCTCGTGCAAATCTTGTATTCTCCATCTTTTTATATGCTTGTGAGACCTGGACTCTGACAGCAGAACAAGAGCGCAAGAGCAAGGCCCTTGAAATGAGGCTTAACCACAAGCTTCTTAACATCCTCTACATGGCATGTATTAGTGTGAAGGGGTCAGAAACATCATCAATTCAGCAATAGGACCTCATCACAATCCACTATCCCGAGTGAAAAAGAGCAAACTAAGATGATATGGGCACGCAACGAGATCATCAGGCCTGTCCAAGACCTTACTGCAAGGCACAGTCAACAGCAAAAGTAGACGTGGCAGACAGAAAAAGCAATCGATAGACAACATTAAAGAATGGACAGGGATGAGCTTTGCCACAACTCAAGAACTGGCACACGACTGCCAAAGATGGAGAGATGCTATAAAGAACACTGTCATGAAGGCGCCCCAATGACTTCAGTCAAGGGACTGATGATGATGATGATGATGACTGCACTTCGTACTCAGTCCATGTGGATGGCCAGTTCCTCCCAAATGATGTTTTAATAGAGTGGGCAGCACTATCATCCCACATCATCATAGCTGGATTCTACACCAAAATGCAGAAGATACTGATTGTGCAATGTTATGCACCAATCAATAAAGCATCTGAGGAAAGTAAAACAGACTTTTTTGAGAAACTACAAAGTGTTGTGAACCAGAAAGCAGAGAAGGATATGTTAATTTTGATGGGCAATTTCAATGCAAAAAGTGGAAGCATAAATACAGGCATAGAACAGAACGTGGGAAAGGAAGGCCCAGGCAACATGAATGAAAATGGAGACCACTTTAGTGGCTTTTGTTCTTTCAATGGATTGGTGATACATGGTAGTGTTTTTCAACATAAAAGGGTCCATAAGATCACTTGGGTTTCAGTATACCCCCAGTCGGAAAACCAGATTGATTACATTTGTATCAGGTGTTCTTTCAGAAGATCCATGCAAGATGTCGGTGCTGGAAGAGGAGCAGATGTAGGTTCAGACCACCATTTGGTCATGATAAAATTCAAGTTCAAGCTCAAGAGATACACCAGGAAAGCGACCGAGCTGGGATTGAGATTCAACATGGAGCAGCTGAAGGATATAGAGACAAAAGCCAGTTTCTAAGCAGAACTGTCCAAAAAATATGCACTTCTGACAAACCTCATCCCGAAAGACATTACCGTGGAACAAACTTGGGAACACACAAAAACTGCCTGGAAAGACACCTGGGAGAAAATATTGGGAAAGAGGACAAGGTGCCACAAAGAATGGATCACAGCAGAAACTCTGAGGAAAAGTGAAGGAACAAAAGGACAGAAAAGCACCAGTCAACAACAAGAAAATAAGAGGAGCCGAGGTGGAAGCTCAGAGACTGTATTCAGAAGCCAACAAAGAACTTTAAAAGGCCATAAATTGAGGAAAGAAGAACTTTGTGGAAAACCTTGTACAACCAGCTGAACAAGCTGCAGGATGGAGAAACCTGAAAGAGCTCTTTAACATCACATGGAAGGTAGCTGGGTCATGGCATACAGTGGATCAGCCGGTAAAGGATAAGGAGGGGCGAGGGCTAACAAACCCAAGTGAGCAGCTCAGTAGATGGAACAAACACTTTAAAGAGCTGCTGAACATCCCTGCCCCCACAGAACCTCTGAAGTTACTGCCTGAAACTGTACCACTGCAAATTAACAGTGACAGATCTACAAAGGAGGAAACCAGAAATGCCATTGCCCACCTGAAGAGCCAAACTGCACCTGGTCCAGACACCATCTGCAGAGAAGCAATCAAGGCACCTAGTGAGACATCAGTCAACACGAGGTGTAATCTGTTTGGAAAAATTTGGAAGACTGAGGAGATCCCACACAACTGGAAACACGGCTGCCTTATCACGCTTCCAAAGAAATGCAGCCTGAAGCAATGCAAGAACTGGAGGAGCATCACGTTCCTGTCTATTCCAGGAAAAGTGTTCAATAGGATTCTCATGGAGAGAATAAAGACAGAAGTCGACAGACAGCTCTGGAAAGAACAGTCTGGCACCCAAAGAGAGAGATCCTGTACTGACCAAATAGCAACTCTCAGAGTGATCACAGAAGAGTTGCTTGAGTGAACTTCCCCCCACCCCAATCCCCCATAAATAAACTTCATAGACTTCGAAAAAGCCTTCAAAAGCATTGATAGACACTTTATGGAAACTGTAACAGCAACGAAGGGTCCTGTGGCACCTTATAGACTAACAGAAAAGTTTTGAGCGTGAGCTTTCGTGAGCACAGACTCACTTCATCAGGTGCATCCGATGAAGTGAGTCTGTGCTCACGAAAGCTCACGCTCAGAACTTTTCTGTTAGTCTATAAGGTGCCACAGGACCCTTCGTTGCTGTTACAGATCCAGACTAACACGGCTACCCCTCCAATTCATGGAAACTGCTGCCTCACCATGGCATCCCATCCAAAATTATTAAGCTGATCCATTCAACGTTCCCTCAACATGCTAACTTGTTCACAATGGTGTCTTGACAGATTCTTTCAGCATACTCTCAAGAGAGCAACGAGGGTGCCTATTGTCACCTTTCCTGTTTTTCATCCCACTGAACTGGATTATGAACAGGGCAACAGATGGCCATCAGTGGGGCATTCAGTGGACACTTTTGCAAAAGCTAGAGGACATTGATTTTGCTGATGATGTCGCCCTCCTGTCACACCAACATGAAAGCATGGAAGAAAAGGTTGCAATACTAGGCAGAACTACCTTAGTGACTGAGCTGAGCATTAGCAAGGGAAAGACCAAGACAATGAGCATCAAACAGTCCAACAACAACAACACTGTCACACTGGGAGGGTGTAATGGGGTTAAGAGGTCCACAAGCACTGCACCCCATCTGCAGGCAGGAGTGACTCTCACTCAGTGAGAGAAAAACAGGTTTATTAGCCGACAGGACATAGCGTCTTACAGAAGAGTCAGTGCAGCAGACAGCCAGTCCAATCCATGCTGGGGAGAGGAGACCCCGCGGGGCCCTCTGAGTTGGAGCCTTGCCCTCTCCTTTGTCTCTCTCTCTCTCTTTCTCTCTCTCTCTCTCTCCCCCCCAGCCCAGACTAACTGATTTTCATCTCCCCATTCCAATTCAAACCCTTCAGACCCTTTTTCTGCAGTACGGAGGTGTCACCTGGTTGCCAAGGGTACCCTCAGCAGGAGTCCCACACCCTTTGTGAGCCACACTCATACACAGGTATCCCCCACTACATCACAGAGGGTATGACCTGGAAGATGTGGAGCAGTTCACCTATTTGGGGAGTATTATGGGCAGAGATGGAAGAACAGACAAAGACATCGATGCCAGGATACAGAAAGCAATAGCTACATTCAAGACTCTTCATCCCATAGGGAGTTCACAAATAATATCTGTGACAAAACTGCAGATCTTTGACATAAATGTGAAGAGTGGGTTCTTGTATGGATGTGAGACCTGGCACACTAAAAAGTCATCTAATCACATGCTAGAGACATTCATAACATGATCCTTGAGGTACGTCCTTCACATCAAAGGGCAAGATTTAGTCACAAATGAGGAGCTTTGGAACAGAGCAGGAGAAGAACCACTTCATGTTCAAATCAAAAGAAGAAAGCAGACCACAGTAAACCATCATCCAGTACAATACATCAGGCTCCCAAGTAGTACTTGCAGGGAAAAACACAAAAGAGGAAGACCTCGGGCAGCGTGGAGAAGATTTATTAAGATTAAACGACAATAGCTGAGGTACTCCTGGAGTCAGCTGGAAGCTTTGTCCCAAAACATAATGAAGTGGAGCAGACTTGTAGATGGCCTATGGTCCACCTGGAATACAAGGATTTAAGTCAAGTAAGTTACTGAGCTATTTCAAAATACATTGTCTATACACATAGAGCCTATTTTCAAATAGTTCCATTAGACTCATTAGGGCTACGTCTACACGTGAAGCCTACATCGAAGTAGCCTATTTCGATGTGGCGACATCGAAATAGCCTATTTCGATGAATAGCGTCTACACGTCCTCCAGGGCCGGCAACGTCGATGTTCAACTTCGACGTTGTGCAGCCCAACATCGAAATAGGCGCAGCGAGGGAACGTCTACACACCCAGGCTACGTCTACGGCTGCGTCTACACGTGCACGCTACTTCGAAGTAGCGGCAGTAACTTCGAAATAGCGCCCGTCACGTCTACACGTGTTGGGCGCTATTTCGAAGTTGAAATCGACGTTAGGCGGCGAGACGTCGAAGTCGCTAACCCCATGAGCGGATGGGAATAGCGCCCTACTTCGACGTTCAACATCGAAGTAGGGACGTGTAGACGATCCGCGTCCCGCAACATCGAAATAGCGGGGTCCTCCATGGCGGCCATCAGCTGGGGGGTTGAGAGATACTCTCTCTCCAGCCCTTGCGGGGCTCTGTGGTCACCGTGGGCAGCAGCCCTTAGCCCAGGGCTTCTGGCTGCTGCTGCTGCAGCTGGGGGTCCGTGCTGCATATACAGGGTCTGCAACTAGTTGTTGGCTCTGTGTATCTTGCACTGTTTAATGAAAGTGTGTCTGGGAGGGGCCCTTTAAGGGAGCGACTTGCTGTTGAGTCCGCCCCGTGACCCTGTCTGCAGCTGTGCCTGGCTCCCTTATTTCGATGTGTGCTACTTTGGCGTGTAGACGTTCCCTCGCTGTGCCTATTTCGATGTTGGGCTGAGCAACGTCGAAGTTGAACATCGACGTTGCCAGCCCTGGAGGACGTGTAGACGTTATTCATCGAAATAGCCTATTTCGATGTCGCAACATCGAAATAATCTATTTCGATGTTGGCTGCACGTGTAGACGTAGCCCTTGTGTTGTTTAGTGCAACTGTGTCTGGGAGGGGCCCTTTAAGGGAGTGGCTTGCTGTTGAGTCCGCCCTGTGACTCTGTCTGCAGCTGTGCCTGGCACCCTTCTTTCGATGTGTGCTACTTTGACGTGTAGACGTTCCCTCGCAGCGCCTATTTCGATATGGTGCTGCGCAATGTCGATGTTGAACGTCGACATTGCCAGCCCTGGAGGACGTGTAGACGTTATTCATCGAAATAGCCTATTTCGATGTCGCTACTTCGAAATAAGCTACTTCGATGTAGGCTTCACGTGTAGACATAGCTCTGGTCTGTTACCTCCAGGCAAAGCTGATGGGTAGGCACAAGCAAACTAGGCATCTGCTTAGAGCCTTGAGCAGCTTAGTGAGTGCCCTTATTAATTACTAGCATGTGGTGTGGGGGAAAGAAATATTCTTGCCCAGGGCGCCCAATGGATAGCACCCCTCCTGCCTCCAAGGGACAAACTTTCTGTTACCCCCGCATCTCGGTTTCTCTTTGATCATACCCTGGAAGACGCTATATGTATATTGCTTAAAACAAGAGCATCTCCACAGAAAAGACAACTGTGTTCTTTGACCAGAGTTAGGTTCTGTAGTTTGTTTTCATCTGGAGTCTTCAAAATCTTCCTGGTGTGAAAACTTCCTGATTTTTCACAGCTGCCCTTAGCCATCTCCCCAGGTTGTAGCCAGGAAAAAATTCCAACAGAGCTCATGTGATTGAGAAGTGCTAACTGAAATAAGTGATTTACTTTTTCTAAGGTGGTTTATAGTAAATTTTACTCAGATATCACCTGCTTTTATTTTAAAAGAATTCTTTGGATTGGTTTCCATCTGCTTCTGCTCTCTGCTATGTGGACTGAACTCTGCCACCTTTTTTCTTCAGCTCACTCATTGACAAGCTCTTTAGCTTCCATGTGTGTTTACTCAAAAGTTATGTTTGATTTTTCTGTACTTATGTGTAGTGAGGAGCAGATGAGGGGGCTGGGCTACAACATGGGACATTGGAGCCCGATGCGTCTGATCCCTTGGAATCATAGGCTACGTCAAAATGGCCATTTTCTTGACAAAACTGCGGAGCTTCCAGATTCCCAAGCGCATTCCGTCGACAGTAAGTTGACAGAATGCAGCACTTTTGTTGACAGCTGTACCCTGCTTGGCCCAAGAAATAACTCCTCTGTCAACAAAAAGCCACGCTGGATGTTCTGGCGGGTGGGGGGGTGCTCTGTCACCAGATAGAGCTTCTGGGACATGAGGCAACCCCATCTGCTGTGCTTCCAGTTTGTTGGTTTGCCAATAGAGTGGCCGGGCACTCCAGACAGTCTCTGTTGACAGAATGGATCACTTTTTTGATCCACATGGTGGTCTGGCCATGATCTGTTGATTGAAGTTTTGGTGGATGATAAATCCCTGAATCTAGATACAGCCATGGATTTAAGAGTCTCATGAGAGAAGCTGGCTTGCTCAGGAAGTGCAGTAGAGGGAAAATCTCAAGGAAGCCTAGACATGGTTTCATTGTTTATGACTTGGGTTGCAATATCACTTCCTTCTGAAAGCTTGACTTACATGACTTAAACCCTCATACTCTGGGTGGAGGATAGCTTATCTACAAGTCTCCTCCACTTCACTGTCTTGAGACAAAACTTCCAGCTGAGTATCCCAGTTGTTCTTCAGTCTTGGTAGATCTTCTTCATGTTTTCCAAGGTCTTCCTCTTTTGCATTTTCCTTGCGTGTTCATAGAATCATAGGGCTGGAAGGAACCTCAGGAGGTCATCTACTCTAGCCCCCTGCTTCAAGCAGGATCAACCCCAACTAAGTCATCCCAGCTGGGACCTTGTCAAGCTGGAGTTTTAAAACCCCTGGGGATGGAGAATCCACCACCTCTCTAGGCAATGCATTCCAGTGCTTCACCACCCACCTGGTGAGGTAGTATTTCCTAATATCCAGCCTACACCTCTCCCTCTGTAACTTCAGACCATTGCTCCTTCTTCTGCTATCTGACACGACTGAGAACAGTTTCTCATCATCCTCTTTAGAGCTCCCCTTCAGGAGGTTGAAGGCTGCTATTAAATTACCCCTCGGTCTTCTCTTCTGTAAACTAAACCACCCCAAATCCCTCAGTCTCTCCTTATAGGTCATGTGCTCCAGCCCCTTAATCGTTTTTGTTGCCCTCTGCTGAACTTGCTTCATGGGGGGTGGGGGCTGGAGCATATAACCCATGAGGAAAGGTTGAGGGAATTGGATCTGTTTAGTCTGCAGAAGAGAAGACTGAGAGGGGGCTTGATAACAGCCTTCAACTTACTGGAGGGAGGCTGCAAAGAGGCTGGAGAGAGGCTGTTCACAGTGGTCACAGATGGCAGAACATGGAACAATGGTCTCAAGTTGCAGTTGGGAAGGTCCAGGTTGAACATAGGAAAAACTTTTTCACTAAAAAAGTGGTGAAGCGTTGGAATGGTCTCCCCAGGGAAGCAGTGGAGGCACCATTCCTGGAGGTGTTTAAGTCTTGTCTCAACAAAGCCCTGGATGGGCTGATCTGATGGGTTTGGTCCTGCCTAAGGCAGGGGGCTGGACTTGATGGCTTTTTAGGTCTCTTCCAGCTCTATTGTTCTATGATTCTATGAAAACTGGATACAATATTCCTGATGTGGCCTCACCAGTGCTGAATAAAGGGGAACAACCATTTCTCTTGATTTGCTCAAAATTTTCCTCCTAATGCATCGTAATATGCTGTTAGCTTTCTTGGCTAGAAGGGCACACTGTTTACTCATATCCAGCCTTTCATCTGCCGTAAACCTTACGTCCCTTTCCGGTGTACTGCTGCTGAGCCAGTTGATCCCCAGCTTATAACAATGCTTGAGCTACTTCCATCCCAAGTGCAGGACTCTCCACTTCTTCTTGTTGAACTGCATCAGATTTATTTTGGCCCAATCCTCCAATTTATCCAGGTCACTCTGGATCCTCTCTCTACCCTCCAACGTATCTACCTCTCCCCTTAGCTTTGTGTCATCCACAAACTTGCTGAGTGTGCAATCCAGTCCCTCATCCATGTCATTAATAAAGATGTTGAACAACATTGGCCCCAGAACTGAGCTTTGTGGCACACCGCTTGAAACTGACTGTCATCCAGATATGGAGCCATTGACCACTACCTGTTGGGCCCAACCATCAGGCTGTCTTTCTATCCATCTTATAGTCTAAGGATCCAATCCATTGTTCCATAACTTATGGGCAAGATTGTTCTGGGAGCCTGTATTGAAAGCTTTGCTGAAGTCAAGGTATATCGCATCCACTGACATCGATGTCCACAGAGCATGTTACCTCATCATAGAAGGTAATCAGATTGGTCAGGCAAGACTTGCTCGTGGTGAATCCATGTTGGCTACTTTTGATCACTTTTCCCTCTTCCAAGTGCACCCAAATGGATTCCTTGAGGATCTCCTCCATTATTTTCCCCAGGAATTGAGGTAAAGCTGACAGGTCTATAGTTCCCTGGATTTTCATTCTTTTCTTTTTTAAAGATGGGCACTACATTTGCCTTTTTTCAGTCATCTGGAATCTCTCCCAATCTCCTAGAGTCTTCAGAGATAATGGCCGAAGGCTCGGCAATGATGTCTGCCCATTCCCTCAGTACCCTTGGGTGCATTAAATCCAGACCCATAGATTTGTGTATATCTAGTTTCTCTAGGTAGCTCAGAACTTGTTCCTTCCCCACCAAGGGCTGCCCTCCACCTTCCCATACTGCATTGTCTAGCACCGTAGTATGGGAGCTGTCTTTGTCCACAGAGATATAAGCCACACTGAACACGAGACTGGCATGTGCAATCCCCACTTCCGCCTCCCTGCTGGGGCTGCAGGTGTTCACGTCCTGAATGGCTGTGGCAATGCTGGCTACAGTGCTGCTCAGAAAATCCACTGCCAAGTCCCCTCCCCACCAGACGGCTGCTGCAATGTGTTGCTGTGGTAGCATGTGCCGAGCTATACTGAGCATGCGCAGATGCCTGCCTTTGCCTCCCCACTCCTGTACGGGTCCTCAGTGGCTGGGTATGCTGTGCAAAGTTCTGCACTTGACTCACGCTGCTGGGAATTGAACAAAGTTCCACGGTTTTCTCAGGGCCTTCTCCTTGTGATAGCTAATAACTGAGTGGCAGCTGTTGGACTGCAGACAAACTGAAGAGCATTGGCCATTAAAACTCCCCCATGAAACCCCTGTGTTCATCTGCATGGCAAGAGGGGCTCCACATTGACAATAAAATAAGGTGAAGTCCATTGTCTTGCTGACATAAAGTTAAACTCTGGTTTTGTCAATTTAAACCTAAATGCATTTAAGACCAGCACGGTACAGTTCAAAGTCTTGCCTGTACCTGAGAAACTTAAGCACATTTTGAGGCTCAGACCTTCAATTTGCTCATGCCCAGAACCTGGACGCTAATGCTCACCAGTCCCACTGACAGAGGAGGATGAAGGGAGCAGCTCCACAGGTGCCGGCTGTTTCAAAGGGGGCTGGCTCTCTGCCAGCACTGCTGCTACTTTGGGAGTGGTGGTGAACAGAGCTCCAAGCCCATTTGAAATGCCATGGCATAACTGCTCCGCATGGCTCTGAAGGGGGAGGGGGGGCAGTGCCACCATCTTAGCAGTGTAGCCACGTGGCTGTGGTAAGTCCCTTAGTTTTTTTGCTTTGTTTTTTTCGGAGGGGTTTTTAGGATTTTACAGACCCCAGGGGACTCGAGAACAACGGAGTCTGTTAGTCCCAAAGTCCGCTGAATCGGGGTCCGTAAAATCGAGGGTTTACTGTATTGCCCCAGATGATCTAAACAAATGCCTGGTGGCCTCACTTGGGGTTTGTGTTGACAGATGTTGTGTGTGTGTGTATGTGGCAGTGGTGGGATGGGGGTACTGCTGCCTTCCCACTGTGAATTGACAGAAACGTTAGTGTCCTGCAAACCAGTGAGTTGTTTTCTGATTTCTCTTTAAGCCTTGGAGAGGAAAGGCCATTTGTACCTGAAGAGCACTCTATGGCTTGAACCTTTCCAGTCTGGCACGCTCTCTTCTGGCAGCATTTAGAATCCAGCATGATTTTAGTTAGCTGGACCACTTATCCAGCCAATTTTTCCTGTGGTCTATAAAATTTGTTTCCAGCCACCAGTCCTGGCTCCCAGGGTTCTGTGTTATTATTTAGCTCTAATTTACCCCTAAATATCATCTAAGAGCCCAGCATTCAGTGGAAGGGTTCGTAATGCTGCCAGACATTATTGACCTCCTGTGGCCTAGCAAATTCTCTTGTTCAGCACCAGTCAGGTCCTGAGGGTGCTGGACGAGAGAGTTGCAACCTGCAGTGCATTTTGTCATCAATGTCTTAATTTTTAACTGCGTGTTTTAAAGTCTGTTATTTTAGCACATAATTAATAAGCAAGCTGTTCATAGCACTCAGTATGATAAACACCGGATCACCTTACAGCTGGGGATTGAGTAAAATACAGCCAGCGAAAGGGCTCATGTTGTTCCGATATCTTTCAGATTTACATACAAACAAACTGTTTAACAAATGATTTCAGTAAATTAGGCTGATGACCAATATGTTCCATTTAATAGGATAGTATTTTAATATTGACAGTGGCATGATTAATCAACTTAGCAGAGCAACGTTACACTGCACTTCATTCAAACTGTCTTTTTAATTAAAGATAATTTAAGCATGAGTTTTTGTAAATGAGGCATAGAGAATCACATCCTGTCCTGATGTTTTTGTGTAGGTCTTTGAAATGTTCATCTCGAATTAAACTCTTTAGCTGGGAGAGCTTAGCTGGTGCTATGTTGTTGACCTTGGTGTGTCCTCCAGAATTACTGAAAACATTGGATTGCTTTGACATTAATCTCAGTGAAGAATCCTGTGTAGCTATGATGTCAGTCCCATGCCCCAAGGCTGAGAAGGTAGCAAGTGCAAAAGAGAAAATAATATTTTCTGCACTTTGTTCCAAAAGCTTCTCTGAGGATGTTAGGTTTTGACAAGAACAAATTTTACTTCAGCCTTTTTTGGTGGGGGAAGAGAGGAAAAAGGAAGCAAAGAGGGGAATTGTGATAAAGAAAGACTCACAGTTAATATGGAATATTAACTCTTACAGTATATTAACTGCTTAGCAGAAAAAGGGGTATAAAATAAGCCCACACAATTTTTGTAATAAGAGAAGAGAAGACCTCAAATATCCAGTGATGTTACTGGTTCAGATTATACTGACTGATTGAGGGAAGGAGACTGTTCCTTGGGCTAGTCTGCTCCAAAGCCTAAATTGGACAAATCATGCCTGCAAGTTTCTTTTAATATGTATTATTTTGCTGTTGTGAAGCTTCTACATGGACAAAAGAGTTGCTGGAAAAATGGACCCTTTTGGTTTCAAAATAAGACATCCAGGCTACGTCTACACGTGCAGCCAACATCGAAATAGTCTATTTCGATGAATAACGTCTACACGTCCTCCAGGGCTGGCAACGTCGATGTTCAACTTCGACGTTGCGCAGCACCACATCGAAATAGGCGCTGCGAGGGAACGTCTACACGTCAAAGTAGCACACATCGAAATAGGGATGCCAGGTACAGCTGCAGACAGGGTCACAGGGCGGACTCAACAGCCAGCCGCTCCCTTAAAGGGCCCCTCCCAGACACAGTTGCACTAAACAGCACAAGATACACAGAGCTGACAACTGGTTGCAGACCCTGTGCCTGCAGCATAGATCCCCAGCTGCCGCAGAAGCAGCCAGAAGCCCTGGGCTAAGGGCTGCTGCCCACGGTGACCATAGAGCCCCGCAGGGGCTGGAGAGAGAGCATCTCTCAACCCCCCAGCTGATGGCCGCCATGGAGGACCCAGAAATTTCGACGTTGCGGGACGCGGATCGTCTACATGGTCCCTACTTCGACGTTGAACGTCGAAGTAGGGCGCTATTCCTATCTCCTCATGAGGTTAGTGACTTCGACGTCTCGCCGCCTAACGTCGAAGTTGGTGCCGCTACTTCGAAGTAGCGTGCACGTGTAGACGCAGCTCCAGTAAGTAATCCAGTAGATTTTAAAATTCCCAGCAAGAGCTGTGTTGATTTATGAGTATATGGAATATACCATCTCTGCAAGATCACTTGTAGGAAACTGAATTAGGACAGGACTCAATCAGCTAAATAGACTGCAATCAGGAATGATTTAGGCTACAGGAAGATAATTCTGGAGGAACAGACAGAGCCTGTATAGCACCAGGTAGGCATGTGGAGAAAGAGGGCTGCAGCTGCTAGGAAGGGCTTGTTGGCGATAGGCTGCACTCACTCCCTGAGTAGAGGGAGTTAGCCGGAGGCTGGCAAACCCAGAAAGGGCTGGAAGCCAGATAGGCCCCAAGGAACAGCTGCAAGAGGTAAGATTGTAGAGGGACTATGGCTGATTGCTATAGGGTCTCTGGGCTGGCATGCACCTTCTGAAGACTTTAGTCTTTCCAGACCTGTTGCCCAAATGGCACCTTGCATGCCTGTGCCACACCCCAGTGGCTGGTAAGGGAACCCAGTAGAGAGGACCCATTCAGACAGCAGGTCTGGAAAAACTGAATTCCCTGGAACAGGAGGCCATTAAGGAGCTAGTACTTTAGTAACTAACATATGATGGCTGGCGCACAGCCACCCTATTATTAAACTGCTTGTGTGTGTGCACACTTGGCTTCTTTTCATGGCAGGGCACCACATCTGCCCCAAGAGCGCTGGCATTGATTGTACCTTCAGTGCAGGACATCATGGGATGGCGCTTGAAAGCCAGTTGCAGTAGATGTAGTCAAGGCAATGTCAACAGTGACTCTGCATCAACCTAATTACCTCGCCCGTGATGCCATACTGCTTAAGGAAGTAGTGTTATTAAATTGGCCAAGAGATCCACTTATGTCAGTGAGAGCCAAACGCAAGTGAAGCCACTTCCACTGTTGGTCAATGCAAGGCAGTTGCACATAGCACCATTACCACATAGCACCAACCTCGCCTTAGTACCCTATTCAGTCCATCTCTCCAAGTGCTTTCAGCCCCCAAAAGGTGAGGGGAGGTAAATCCCTAGTGCTGGATCAGCCATCACAAAGCTCTAGCCACTCCTGGAACAGCCCTCAGCATCTACCTGACTTCTGGGTGCCACTTGCAGGTCCTTTCTCCCTTCTCCCGGGGCCTTTACAACTCTTCCTCCACCGGGAACCTCTCTGCAAAATGTGTCCCTAGCCAGATAGTGCTCTCTTCTCTGCACTGGTTCAGCCCAGGGCCTGTGGGCCCCTTCGCAGAAAAAATAGACCCAAGTGAAGAGTGTGTGAAGGTCACATCCAGCAATTAGAATTTCTGCAGCTAGTGCAGGACTCGGAAAGCAAGAAGAGCCTTTTTTTAACAAATTGGGTAAAAAACTCAGTAATTCAAGAGCCGCACTGCATGTGGCTATGAGACGGTCCTTAACAAATTCTGTCAAACCATACATTTTGTAAGCCCTGTTCTAAGCACAGCTCACACACAATGATTTATGATGTGATACATGGTTCTACAGGCTGTTCAGAAACTTTTCCTCATTTCATGATCTCTTGAGTTGCCACAAAACTAGCCCCAGTGGTGCTGCTTGATGATTTCACCAATTTTAAGAATGTGTTCTTACTTTTCTGTGCTTTTCATAGCAGCTTCTCCACAGCTTTTTTCTGGCATCTCCAGATGGATACTTTTTGGCAAAAGCAGAGTGGTTTTTTGAGAGAACACCTCTTGAGGTACATTTTTTTTGTTGTCGGCAAGTTTCTCTTTGAAAATGAGGTATAAAGGGAGCCTAACCAAATTCAATATAATGCAAAGGATCTGGTCCATTCAGTTTGAAATTCTTTGTTTTCACCGTCAATTTTCCATTTTTTTGAAGCCAATCCAACCCCACTTTAATTATGCCAATTTTACTTCATATTTAATTTGTTCTCTTTCTTAAAATGCATGTTGTCCTTCACAGCAGGAACTCCTCAAGCTTACTTTTCCTTTTCAGAGTCAAGACTTTATTAACAACACAATCAAAGCACAGGTACAGTGTCATATCCCACAGTTCACAACATGCATTAAAGAGGGAGTTATCCAACATTTTGAGATGCATATCATGTGCTGTTTAGTTTGAGTTGCTCATTGGTGAGCTTTTAGACATTCACTATTTATTGAAAAGAATCAGGAGGAGATTTTTTACTTTGCAATTCGAGCATCGGGAGCCAGAAAGAAGTCCTTAAAGAGCCACAAGTAGCTCCAGAGCCACAGGTTGCAGACTCCTGAGGTAGTGGATCTGTTGGAGAAACCCCAAAAGCAATATCCTACTCTTCCTAGAGTCTGTGGATGCTGCAACTAAAAAGAAAAAAAAGTATAGAAAAAGTGCTCTGACGTCTTCTGTGCAGGTTATCAGTGGCCTCACAATCATCTCCTTAACTAGATTAAAAGTTTAATCTTCTCTAGCCAAAGCAACCTGACAGTGAATTTTTTTCTCTTGGAAAAACATTTCTTATCTCACAACTCCTGAAGTCTTCATGCACAGTTCAAACCACAGTTAATATCGCACTGCTGTGTCAGCTAGTATTTTAATGCCAAGATTCTTGTATTTGATCTATAGTAGCGTCTCCGAGAGGAAGAATTGATTTCCATAACACTGGATATTCAGGTATGCAATAGGTAAAATCAAGTTCATTCTGTGTGATTCCGCATAAGACCAGGGGAGCCAAGAGCCTCTGTGGTCCCCTTGGCGAGGGAGTGGGGACCTGATTCAGTGTTCCCAGAAGGGGCAGGGCTGATGCTCACATTGTGCACAATTTGATGGGCCACACTCCTTCACCTAGTCAGTATTCACATGTATTGGATATATCAAGTAAGGCCTGCGAGCATGTGACGCATGGAAGTCCTGTTGAAAGCAATTGGTGCTCTGCATGCAGAGTTCATGCAGAATTGAATCCCAACAGGAGAAATTTGACATAAATTCATCTTGTCAACCATCTTTTTCTATTTTGTAACATAGTGCTACAAGGTACAAACATGCTGTATAATCCAGAATGTTTCTACGGAGGGAAAGGAAAACAATGGTGCCTCTGGGGATGACTAAGGTGTCTGTGGTTTCATGTTAATGTATTTGCTCTGCAAGCAGTTCAGTAGAAGTGCACCATGTACATGTGTCTCAGCTGAGTATATGCAACTCCAAATGTGTGTTGGCAAGTCACCAATGCACATGGGTTGTGTGCATTCAAATTCAGGATGTGTAAAATTGCAACTTTGAAAACCAAGCTTAATATGAAGCAGCGAAATTATGTTGTTGGTTACACTGATGTAACTTCTTAGCTGCGTCTACACGTGCACGCTACTTCGAAGTAGCGGCACTAACTTCGAAATAGCGCCCGTCGCGGCTACACGGGCATTTTGCACTTGCCTGCTGCCAAGCTGAGGAGGACAAGAGGCTCAGGAGGAAGGAGAGGCTGACTTCCAGTCATGGTCAATTGCCTCCTGCTGTACCTTGAAACAGCTGTCCTCGCAGCACTAAAACTTGTGGTTCACAGATTGGCCTTCTGACAGAATCTGAATTTATATTCGTGGTAAAGGTGTTTTTGTAGACAGGGTGACTAGATGTCCTGATTTACAGGGACTGTTCTGCTATTCGAGGCATTGTCATATAAAAGTGCCTATTACCCCACTCCCATCCCAAGGCTGCCTGAGTCCCAGCTCACAAGGGGTTCATCAATTTCCTCCCTGCTGTAGCTCTTGGCAGACTGAGTGGAATTGCTCAACTCCGCAGGACCCTGTTTGTGCTGGGAGGCAGCTGAAGTGCTGCTTCCTGGCCCAAAGAAGGTGGTGGTGAGCCCTCCCCCAACTCTCTGCTCTGGCAAGAGGGAGTGAGGGAGGGAGCCTGGTGGAGCTGGGACATGGATTAAATGCCGTGGGCTGGCTCCAGTGGTCTGGTGGAGAGGGGAGCCAGCTTTCAGCGGTTACTCCTTTAGTCAGCATCCCTAGCATGGCATGGAGCAGATGCCGAAAAATGTGTCTGTGCTTAGTGTTTTCTGTGGTGGAGTTGAAACATTCATGCATTTGGTCCTTGTTTAGGTTGTTGTATGCACTGCTGCATTGCAAGCCCCTCTAGTAAGTCTGTAACCTTAGTAAACATACATAAATGTGATATTTATGAGCAATCGATTCAGGTGAAAAAAGTGGGTGTGCCGTGGAATTGGTTGTCTCATTGAAGTGCGCCGTGTTACTGAAAAGGTAGGGAACCACTCTGACGTGCTGTTGCAGAGGCGTGGCGGTATCAGTCAAATGAAGGGCCAGCACATAATGGGACATCAAGAAGTCTGAAGAACAAGCAAACAGGGTCTCTCACCACTACTGAAAGGCTGCCGTTAGCTAACACAAGCACACTTGAATCTACAGACCATGAGCTTGATCCTAATGGAACCTTTACATTTGACAGGACCACACATCACAGCTGGGTCTTCACTTGCCCCCAACTTCGAAGGGAGCCTGGTAATCAGGGTGATGGGAGATTGCTAATGAAGTGCTGGGGTGAATACGCAGCACTTCATTAGGCTAATTCTCCCCGCCAACCCCAGCAAATTCAAAGGGTCACACTTAAAAGTGCTGGTATGCATGTATCTGAGGGCACTTCAGAGCGCCTGTGCTACTTCGAAGTGACTTCAGTCTTCAAAATTTTGAGAAGTAAAGGCACTTCGAAGTAGCATAGGCACTTCAAAGTGCCTGGAGCTACATGCATGCTGGCACTTTGAATTTTGACACTTCGAAGTTGCCACGGGGGAGAATTAACCTAATGAAGTGCTGCATATTCACCACAGCACTTCATTAGCAATCTCCCATCACCCTGGTATCATGCCTCCTTCAAAGTTGGGGGCAAGTGTAGACAAGCCCCATGCATCCTTGAACCTTATGTATCGAGAAAATAGGAGGATCCTGGAGAAGCTGATCACCGTAAGCAGTCACTGGCTGTCTTTGGGAATTTTAAAAGGAAATCAGTGAAAACAGTTTTTCAAGCTCTATGCCTGCTTCAGGGCAAAATGCAGCATGCCTGCTAGATGTGAAATTCCCACTGAGGTGAATGGAAGGTCTGCACGCAGACAGCTCATGCAACAAAGCCCTCAGTGCTTGTCTGCTATGACTGCAATAGCAACTCAAATAAATATGATTACAGTTCTGGAGGTACTTTCTATTGTTTGCTTTCTGAATTCACGTTATTGTGGGACCTTCAGAAGAGAAGTCCCAACAAAGGCAGAAGCCTGATGCAGACCGGCTTGTAGCAATGTCACTGGTGCTTCAGCACTCTACATGGAAAATGTACGCAATTGCTGTAGGAGCTTTTGCTCCTACAGCCAAAATGTATATTTAAGTTATAAATGGATGCAATGCAGGGTTCAGATTTTGTTGTTGTCCATGCACTATTGGCACAATGAAATGTTGCTTTTGCTCTTTGTAGCATGGTATTCATTGTCCTGCAGGTGGGATACTGATAAGCACTTGCTTGGGGCCTGACTCTGCTTTCATTCATATCAGATGGTGCAAATTACTTTTCTTCTGTAAGTTGAAGGGCAATTCGGATAGCCCTGCTCATCATCTACTGTATGAGGAGATGGGAGAGACACATCTTGTTTGTTTCTTTTTTCCCAGCCATGTATGCAAAGTTTCTTCTGCTTCCTTTTGGGGCTTTAAAAATTATTGGCAATGAGAATGTGTCAGCAGTTTTTCGTTTCCATTGTGGCAGCTTTGGTTTCACCAGCATGCGGAGGGAGGCAAGTCATCTTTGCCTTTCTGAAGCTACAGGAGAATGTCTTTCTCCTCCTGCAATCAGCAACAGGTGGCTGAAAAAGAGCAAAGGGGATGGATTGGCCTTAGCTGAGCCTTATAAAAGTCCACTTGCTTTATTGGCTTATTTAAATATTATTCCCTGATTCACTAATTGGAGAATATTTTGTGGGCTCATACAGTACTTCACCTATTGACCTATCGCCTGCTCCACAGTGAAAGGCAACAAAGACAAAATAAGTGGCTGATTTATTTCTGCTGTCTGGCCTCGATTTAAAGTGAATCTCTTTCTACAGGGCACAATTTACTCTGAAGGTTCCTTTAAGTTAATGCCAAAGGAAATTTTCACCCTGCAACTCAGACTGTAATTATTCAGTGGGAAATCAGAGCTGATGAAGTAAGATTACTTTCACCTTCCATCCTCAGCTTGACGTTTCTGAGGGTAAGGAGTTCTCTGAGCTAGTTTGAAACTCTAATTGTTTGTCACTTTCAGATGTCTGCATGCTTGGGTGTGCCAGCTGGGCACAGTATGTGGACTGGCTGATCCAACCCTCTCCCCACCATCCTACGGTCTTCACCTCAGCCTCATACTAAACCTTTTACCCTCTTTTCCCTCCTGGGCCCAGTAACTCCCCTGCACACGCACGTTTACCTTCAATGTCCCTCACCCTTCACTTTCTTTATATTAAATTGATCCCTCTCCTAACTAAGGTCACCCATACAAAATGCGCAATTGACAGGGCATTTGCTGTCATCTCAGTGTTCACTCTGCTTGTGCACTCTGCCTCTTCCTCCACTCTGTCTATTTAGACTTAAACTGTCAGGACAGGGATTGGCAGCTATTGTTGCTGCAGTGCCTAGAACCCATTCTTGGGTTAATCATGAGTAAAGAACATGGTTATTAGGAATGAAATAATAAAGTTGTGCTATTGAAATACTGCACTGAAACTGCAGATCTTGGAAATCTTATGAGAGACTCTGTTCTGACCCAGTTCCATCCCATGCAATTACAAGAGTGGTTGTGGTATTAGTTAGGTCAGCATGTGAAAGGTTGGCTGCTTATCTAAACCAATTGAAGCTACAGATTGAACCTCTCCAGTCTGGCACAGTACCAACACTTTCACTGTTTATGGGGCCATTAGAAGACATTTAGAAGTAAATTAGAGCTAAATAACAGCGCAGAACACTGAGAGCCAGGACTGGTGTCTGGAAACAAACTTTATGGGACCACAGGGAAAATTTGCCACATTCATGATGATAAATGGTCATCTAGCTAACACAAAAACACACTGGATTATGAATGTTGCTGGACAGGAGAGTGCCAGCCTGGAGAGATTCAACTTGCACTTGCTTTTAATATGTCCACAGTGTAGTTGATACTGTTATTTAATGCATGCTAATTAATCCAGAGGTTGACGACTGCTGTTGACTTTAGTGGAGCAGGGTTCTAGTGCTAAACTACTCTTGATTTCATGCAAAATTGATGGCCAACCTCACATTTGACTTCACTGGCACAAGGGTTTAAACTTTGATGATAGCTATGGTGCATATGCTTATAGAATGGAATGTGGGCAAATTTTCTGCTGCCTCCTCCCCTTTTCATTGCATACCCAACACGGTATACAGCACAGTCACTTTAAATTATCAACTCTTATCCCCGTTCTTGAGTTGAAGCTTATCCCTTAGGAAAAGAAGTGAGAATAAGCATTAAAAACCCTTGTATCTAGCTGCACATGTAGCAAGAATTTCCATAAGATGATTATTCCTGAATAATCACCAGCTCATTTTGCTGCACATTTCAGTGACCACATTACCATAAATTTGCAAGGCAATTTTAGGTTTGTTTTTTTTTTTAAAAAAAAACATGATTGACACTCTTTTGTGTCCAGCAACAGCTAGTTATTGTCTATATGTTGATCAGAGCGCTGTTCAAAGGTTAGCAGCAACGAAGGGTCCTGTGGCACCTTATAGACTAACAGAAAAGTTTAGAGCATGAGCATGATGCATCTGAAGAAGTGAGTTAACTCACGAAAGCTCATGCTCTAAACTTTTCTGTTAGTCTATAAGGTGCCACAGGACCCTTCGTTGCTGCTACAGATCCAGACTAACACGGCTACCCCTCTGGTTCAAAGGTTACTTATAAGCTGTGTCTACACGTGCACGCTACTTAGAAGTAGCGGCACCAACTTCGAAATAGCACCCGTCGCGTCTACACGCGTTGGGCGCTATTTCGAAGTTAACTTCGACGTTAGGCGGCGAGACGTCGAAGTCGCTAACCTCATGAGGGCTACGTCTACACGTGCACCCAACATCGAAATAGCTTATTTCGATGTAGCAACATCGAAATAGTCTATTTCGATGAATAACGTCTACACGTCCTCCAGGGCCAGCAACGTCGATGTTCAACTTCGACGTTGCTCAGCCCAACATCGAAATAGGCGCAGCGAGGGAACGTCTACACATCAAAGTAGCACACATCGAAATAGGGATGCCAGGCACAGCTGCAGACAGGGTCACAGGGTGGACTCAACAGCAAGCCGCTCCCTTAAAGGGCCCCTCCCAGACACAGTTGCACTAAACAACACAAGATACACAGAGCTGACAACTGGTTGCAGACCCTGTGCCTGCAGCATAGATCCCCAGCTGCCGCAGAAGCAGCCAGAAGCCCTGGGCTAAGGGCTGCTGCCCACGGTGACCATAGAGCCCCGCAGGGGCTGGAGAGAGAGCATCTCTCAACCCCCCAGCTGATGGCCGCCATGGAGGACCCAGCAATTTCGACGTTGCGGGACGCGGATCGTCTACACGGTCCCTACTTCGACGTTGAACGTCGAAGTAGGGCGCTATTCCTATCTCCTCATGAGGTTAGCGACTTCGACGTCTCGCCGCCTAACGTCGAAGTTAACTTCGAAATAGCGCCCGACGCGTGTAGACGCGACGGGCGCTATTTCGAAGTTGCTGCCGCTACTTCGAAGTAGCGTGCACATGTAGACGCAGCTGAGGAGATAGGAATAGCGCCCTACTTCGACGTTCAACGTCGAAGTAGGGACCGTGTAGACGATCCGCGTCCCGCAACGTCGAAATTGCTGGGTCCTCCATGGCGGCCATCAGCTGGGGGGTTGAGAGATGCTCTCTCTCCAGCCCCTGCGGGGCTCTATGGTCACTGTGGGCAGCAGCCCTTAGCCCAGGGCTTCTGGCTGCTTCTGTGGCAGCTGGGGATCTATGCTGCAGGCACAGGGTCTGCAACCAGTTGTCAGCTCTGTGGATCTTGTGTTGTTTAGTGCAACTGTGTCTGGGAGGGGCCCTTTAAGGGAGCGGCTGGCTGTTGAGTCCGCCCTGTGACCCTGTCTGCAGCTGTGCCTGGCATCCCTATTTCGATGTGTGCTACTTTGACGTGTAGACGTACCCTCTCAGCGCCTATTTCGATGTTGGGCTGAGCAACGTCGAAGTTGAACATCGACGTTGCCGGCCCTGGAGGACGTGTAGACGTTATTCATCGAAATAGACTATTTCGATGTTGCTACATCGAAATAAGCTATTTCGATGTTGGCTGCACGTGTAGACGTAGCCTAGTGTGATTCTTGAGAGGTTAAGTTGATTATGAACAACCATTCAAAATGGTAACTGGATTAACAAGAATTGCTCTATTTGAGGATGATTTGCAGATGATAAGGATGGTTGGAGGAGTTTATCCCCAATGAATAGAGTTGGACATGAAATCTTTCCCCGTCTTGTGTATATTTTTGAGATAGAGATTTTTTTCCTTTCTTGAAAAGAAACAAAATACTCAAAAATATGCATGAACTGAAAAAAATGAATTACTGTTAATTTCAGGGCAACTGAAATGTTTTGCTTTGGTAATTCTGAAATGTTTCATTTTGATTTTCACCTTTTTCAGTCTAATTTGAAATTTAAGCTAAACATAATCATTTCAAATCTGAAAATAAGAATTTTTCTTATAAAAATATCAAAATGTTTTTGACCATCCTGAATTTTTTTGCTCTACAGATTTTCAGGGTGGGAAAGTCATTAAATTTAACCATGTTTCATGAACAGTGTCATTTTTGAATTGTATTTGTCAATAAAAAAAATTTGAAAAAATTCATAGAATCATAGAACAGTAGAACAGGAAAGAACCTCTGGGAGGTCATTGAGTCCAGATTCCTGCCCTCATGAGAGGATCAAACACCATATAGACCATCCCCCAATAGATGTCTGACTAGCCTGCCCTTAAATATCTCCAGTGACAGAGATTCCACAACCTCCCTGGGCAATCTATTGCAGTGTTTAGCCACCCTGAGATTGCTCCTTGTCTTCTCTTCAGCAGCCAAGGAGAACAGCTTTTCTTCCTCGAGTGTCCCCGTGGGTGCTCCACGATAGGTGTCGGGCTCACCCCGGCGCTGCAGGTCGGATCTTTTCAGCAGTTTCTGTCGGACCGTGCATGCGCCGGCGCGCATCACTCCCTTGCGTGCTCCCGGCCGCGTGCGCAATCCGGTCCCCACCAGTTCCTCTTTAACCGCCATCGGCTGCAGACGGAATCCGCTCAGGCTACGGCCAGAGTTAGCGTATGTAATGTTTTTAAAGTGTTTAGAGCTTCTTTTTCAGTCTTTAACTTAAGTTAGCTTGTTATTGTTTTCAAAAAAAAAAAAAAAGAAAAGAGAGTAAAAAGTAAAGTTTTACAGCCTTAGTAGCAAGCGGAGCAGCGGAGGCCTGGGGACGTAAGGCCATTAGGCCTCCTGCCGCGGCAGGCTGAGTCCGAGAGGGGAACAGGCACAGAGAATGTGCTAAGTACCCTATTAACAACTCAAAGACTCACCACAATGTCCTCTTCAGGATTCAAAAAGTGTGAGTCATGCCGTGAAGCGATGCCGGCCTCCAATGGGCACAGAAATGCTCCTTCTGCGCAAAGCTCACAGCCAGAGCAAGGAAGGACAGAGAGATGCGGCTGAAAATGCTGCTCTTTGACAAGGCCCTCCAGCCAGACGCGCCGGAGCGGCCTCAGCAGGAGGGACCCACAGGGGCCCATAAAAGGAAAGCTGCTTCCCTAACCCCATCAGCGCAAAAACAGAGGAAGCTTTCACCAACCCGATCCCTGCCGGCAGCCACAGCAAGCGGGACGGGTGGAGCACATAGCCCCCAGCCGCAGTCACAGCTGAGCGGCGGCGGCGCGGAGACGCATGTGGCAGAGGCTGAGCCTCCGATAATCAGACAGCCGCCCCGCACCGTGGGCAGTGCGGTGGCCAGGCAAGCGCCGGAGCTGGCGGCACCGCAGCTAGCAGCACCGACCCCCGGGGGAACCGGCGGTGCAGAGCTTGCAGACATGCGGACTGCAAGCACCGGGGGAGACCACCCGCGCGGCACCGCAGTGGAGCGTGCCGAGCGCGGCGCAGACAGTGGGGCCGAGATCCCCGATGCGGAAAGGGGCGGAGCCAGCCCCACAGGAGAGGGGAAAGGCAGCACAGAAAACCCGGCACCGCAGCCCTTCTCCAGACAGGGCTGCAGGGCTACTCACTCTAAGCCCTCCACTTATGCTGCGGACTCCAATGAGGCGGCAGGGGTCACCTCCAGTATACCCTGAGCCCCCATCCCCGTTCCTACAGCCAGCATCACCATGGCTCGGACCACCATCGCCCTTCCTGGGCTTTGAACCCCTGGAGTACTGCCACAAATCAGTCTCTCCATTATCTCAATCACCCAGACGATCTCGCTCCCCCAGACGCAGGGGGTATGCGCCTCCAGAGTGGTCCAGGTCTCCATCTCCAGAACAGTGCCCGTGTTACCATGGTCACCCCTATCACGCGGGGCATAGACACCATAGGCATACTCCCAGGGACAGATCCCCCCAGACGGTTCAATATCCCCAAGGGCAATCGCGGACGGGGACGGAAACGCAGATATCTCAGGGGGAGTTGATTCTGGAACCCTGAGATTTTCCCTCACAAGTATCTAGCGAGAGGATGTATCACCGTCAACAGGACCCAGAGGGGTCCAGAGAGGCTTACCCTAGTGGTTCCTCGCTATCTTCCCCTGATGAGGCCACAGCCCCAGGGGATGTCCATCCTCCGGACGATCTCAAACAGTTCCAAGAGCTGTTTAAAAGGGTGGCCTTCACGCAAGGCATCCAAACAGCAGAGGTGCAGGAGAAACACCATAAGCTCCTTAAAAACCTGAGACCTCCGGCCTCTTCCAAAATAGCTATTCCGCTGATGAAGCAATCATGGAGTCCGCCACCACAATATGGCAGACCCCTGCGTCCACTCCGCCTATAAACAAGAGAGCGGATAAGAAGTACTTCATCCCGACGAAGGGCATGGAGTTCCTGTTCAGCCACCCACAACCAAATTCTCTGGTGGTGGAATCGTCTCAACAGAGGTCGAAAACTTCTCAGTACAAGACAGGGGGAATGGACAAGATGCCAAGAAACTAGAGTTGTTCGGCAGAAAGGTCTACTCCTCCTCTACCCTACTGTTGAGAATGGTGAATTACGCAGCGCATCTAGCAAACCATAATTTCGACAACTACTCCAGGCTGACTTCCCTCATGGACTTGCTTCCAGAGGACACGAAGCCGGTGCTCAAGGCCATCGTGCAGGAAGGCTACGCAGCCTCGAGGACAGGAGTTCAGATCGCCCTAGACGTAACGGATACGGCAGCACGCTCAACAGCTACGGCAGTGGTCATGCGCAGGGAGTCCTGGCTCCAGACATCGGGTATCCCGAGGGATCTGCAGGCGAAGATCGTTGATCTCCCCTTTGACACGCAGAAGCTGTTTGCAGTATCAACCACAGGGTCCCCAGTACCACAGGGGCTACAAGCAAGGGTGACATCAACAGCACCAACAGTACAGAACTCCCAGGCGACGTTCTCAACAGAGCCGTGCGTCCTCGGGGCTGGGCCAAAGGCCACAAGTTTGACACACAGATCAAGGGCTGCACTATCACTACCATCGCGCAATGTCATCCAAAGCGGTTATTCCACCATCGCCTCCGACCATTCTACGACCAGTGGCAAAAGATCACCACAGACAAATGGGTACTGGAGATCATAGCTACGGGTTACGCGATTCCCTTCCAGTCGCTCCCACCGCCATGACCTCCACCCAGACCCCACCTAAAGGACGCCTCCCACGAAGCGAGACTCAAGGAGGAGGTAGACCATTTTATGCTTATAGGGGCAGTGGAAAGAGTGCCGGAGCAACTCCGAGGGAAAGGATTCTACTCAAGATACTTCCTCACAGAGAAAAAGACAGGAGGCTGGAGGCTCATCCTAGATCTTCGAGGCCTTCACCGGTACTTGCGCAAGCAACGCTTTCGGATGATCACAGTTGCCTCTATACTTACGGCACTGGACGATGGAGATTGGTTCGCAGCCCTCGACTTACAAGACGCGTATTTCTACATAACTATTCACCTGGCTCACAGGCGTTTTCTCCGGTTTATGGTAGGCAAAGAACATTTTCAGTACAAGGTTCTGCCGTTCGGCCTCTCCTTGGCCCCCAGAGTCTTCACCAAGACCTTTGCAGTGGTGTCAGCCTACCTGCTCAGACAGGGGGTGTTTATATTCCCATATCTGGAAAAAAAAAACGACTGCCTACTGAAAGGGGCCTCGCAGGAGGAGGTACTTCGCATGATACACGTCACAGCAGACACGTTCTCTTCGCTGGGCCTGGTCATCAATCTGGCAAAATCAAAGATAGACCCCGCACAGGACATAGAGTTCATAGGGGCACGTATAAATTCCATCACAGCAAGGGTTTATCTACCAGATGCCTGCTTTCGCGCCATTGGTTCCCTTGTGCAAGTCATCACCTTCAGCCCTACGGTGCCGGTTCTGACATGCTTACAGCTGCTGGGCCACATGGCAGCAGCAACGTTTGTGGTACAGAACGCCCGAGTGCATATGCGCAGCATGCAGCACTGGCTGGCGAGCGTCTACAAACCGGCAGCACACACCGTCCACAGGGTGGTGTCGCCCATGACAGAGGTGCGCACATCCCTGCAATGGTGGGTGAACCCCAAGAACATGCTAACAGGGGTGCCCTTTTCACCAACCACAAATATCTGTTTTTCTCACTACCGACGCCTCCCACGTAGGGTGGGGAGCACACATGGGCGAAAAGGTGACGCAAGGAGTGTGGTCCTCCACAGAACAGTCACTGCACATAAATATACTGGAGCTCAGAGCAGTGTTCAACGCCTGCAAACACTTCCGAGACCATATACAAGGCAAGTAGTCGGGATCAGTACAGACAATACCTCCACCATGTTTTATATAAATTGGCAAGGAGGAGCTCGGTCCCATGCCTTATGTGCAGAAGCAGTCCAATTGTGGAACTGGTGCATCGCCAACAATATAACCTTGAAAGCCTCATATTTACCAGGCGCTCACAATGCGAAGGCAGACCAGCTGAGCAGGCGCTTCGCACTCACACACGAGTGTCAGATCCATTGCGATCTGCTACGACCGATTTTTCACGCATGGGGCTTTCCCCAGATAGACCTGTTTGCCACTCAACACAACAAAAAGTGCCCACAATACTGCTCCAGGGCAGGACTGGGATGGGGGTCCCTGGGGGACGCATTTGCGATCTCGTGGAGGGGCCCCCTGCTCTACGCCTTTACTCCCACAGTGCTTATCCACAAAGTCTTGCAGAAAGCCAGGCGAGAGAAAGCCCGAATGATCCTAGTAGTCCCAACGTGGGATCGATAGCAATGGTTCCACTTACTCCTGCGCATGTCGGACCATCCACTGATGCCCCTCCTGGTGGCGCCGGATCTGCTCACGCAAGCCCAGGGGTCCGTAGTGCATCCACACCCCTGAGGCCTGCAACTGCAAGCATGGTTAATCCACGGCTCAGCTCCCTAGAGAGCACGTGTACGGAGGGAGTGCAACGAGTCCTAGAAAGTAGTAGGAGGACTTCCACCAGGAAGCCCTATAAGCAAAAATGGACTCGATTCACTGCATGGTGTTCTACCAAGAAATTAGCCCCCCTTGTTGTGCCTATACCTGTAATACTAGAGTATTTACTGGACCTCAAGAGAGGCGGACTCTCCCTATCCTCGTTGAAGGTCCACCTTGCCGCTATATCGGCTTTCAGACATGAAGAGGAAGGACACATGGTGTTTGCCCATCCCATGGTTACCAGGTTCCTCAAAGGGCTGGTAAACCTATACCACCCTCGGAAACTGCTTCCACCTTCGTGGAGCTTGGACCTGGTGCTTAATGCGCTAACGGGACCACAGTTTGAACCCTTAGCCACGGTTTCCCTCCGTCTCCTTATGATAAAGACGACCTTCCTTCTTGCAATCACGTCAGCTCGCAGGGTGAGCGAGCTTGCGGCAGTTATGGCAACGCCACCCTGCACAGTAATTTCCAAGGAGGCAGTAACCTTACGGCTGCATCCAGCCTTTGTTCCCAAAGTTTCTTCAGAGTTTCATATTAACGAACCTATAGTTTTACCCTTGTTTATCCAAAGCCTCATAACTCCAACAAAGAGGCGCGCCTACACCTCCTGGACGTGAGGAGGGCGCTGGTTTTCTATATACACAGGACTAAGTCCTTCTGGAAAACGGATAGACTCCTAGTCTCTCTCGCTCCCAAATCAAAAGGAGAAGGTCTCTCTTCGCAGAGAATCTCGAAGCACATCATATCCTGCATAAAAATGTGCTATGAACTTAGAAAGACTCCTTTACTGGCCCCGCCCAGGGCTCACTCCACTAGGGCGGTGGCGGCCTCAACAGCCTTTTTCAAGGGCATTGCGCTAAAAGACATTTGCAGAGCGGCGACCTGGTCATCCTATGACACCTTCGCCAAGCATTATGCCCTTCACAGGGTATTCCAAGAGGATACCCGTCTCTCGACAGCGGTCCTCTCGGGGACAAGCTGCACATAAACCGATTACCCACCTTCTATCTTGGGTTACTGCTGGGTAGTCACCTATCATGGAGCACCCACGGGGACACTCGAGGAAGAAAGAGAAGTTACTCACCGTAGTAACGATGGTTCTTCGAGATGTGTCCCCGTGGGTGCTCCACCACCCACCCATCCTCCCCACTTTGGATCTCTGTTTAGTATTTTTCAGGAGCATCCGAGGCGGTTGGTCAAGGAACTGGTGGGGACCGGATCGCGCACGTGGCCGGGAGCACGCAAGGGAGCGGCGCGCGCCGGCGCATGCGCGGTCCGGCAGAAACTGCTGAAAAGATCCGACCTGCGGCGCCGGGGCGAGCCCACCACCTATCATGGAGCACCCACGGGGACACATCTTGAAGAACCATCGTTACTACGGTGAGTAACTTCTCTTTCTCCTTCCTTTTTGTAAGCCACTTTAGGTGCTTGAAAACTGCTGTCATGTCACCTCTAAATCTTCTCTTTCCTAAACTAAACAAGGCCAGATCTTTTCAACTTCATAGAATCATAGGCTGGAAGGGCCTTCAAGAGGTCAGCAAGTCCATCCCCCTGCCTAAATTCAACCCTAATGAAATTATCGCAGCCAGGGCGCTGCCAAGATGGGACTTAAAAGCCTCTAATTATGGAGATTCCACCACCTCTGTAAGTAATGCATTCCAGCGCTTCACCACTCTCCTGGTGAAATAGTTTTTCCTGATTTCCATTCTCCTTTTGTAGCTTTAGACCATTGATCCTTGTTCTTCCATCAGTCATTACTGAGACCAGTCTTTCTCTATCTTCTTTAGAGTCCCCCTTCACATAGTTGAAGGCTCCATCAAATCTCCCCTCACTCTTTTCTTCAGACTTCCCTCACAGCTTATGTTCTCTAGAGCTTTAATCATTTTTGTTGCTCTTCTCTGAACCTTCTCCAATTTCTTCATATCGTTCTTGAAATGTAGTGCCCAGAACAGGACACAATACTCCAACTGAGGCCTAATGAGCATTGAGTAGAGTGGAATAGAATCATAGAATCATAGAAGAGTAGGACTGGAAGGGACCTCGAGAGGCCATCTAGTCCAGCCCCCTGCCCTCATGGCAGGACCAAGCACTTTCTAGACCATCCCTGAAAGCCATCTATCTAACCTCTTCTTAAATATCTCCAGTGATGGAGATTCTACCACCTCCCTTGGCAATTCGTTCCAGTGTTTGATCACCCTGACAGTTAGGAACTTTTTCCTAATGTCCAACCTGAACCTCCCCTGCTGCAATTTAAGTCCATTGCCTCTGGTTCTATCCTCAGAGGACAAGAAGAACAAGTTCCCTCCCTCTGCCTTATGACACCCTTTTAGATACCTGAAAACTGCTATCATGTCCCCCCTCAATCTTCTCTTTTCCAAACTAAACAAGCCCAATTTTTTCAGCCTTTCTTCATAGGTCATGTTCTCTAGACCTTTGATTATTCTTGTTGCTCTCCTCTGGGCCCTCTCCAATTTCTCCACATCCTTCCTGAACTGCGGTGCCCAGAACTGGACACAATACTCCAGCAGAGGCCTAACCAGCGCAGAGTAGAGTGGAAGAATGACTTCTCGTCTCTTGTTCACAACACACCTGTTAATGCATCCTAGAATCATGTTTGCTTTTTTTGCAACAGCATCACACTGTTGACTCATATTTAGCTTGTGGTCCACTATAACCCCTAGATCCCTTTCTGCTGTACTCATTCCTAGGCAGTCCTTTCCCATTCTGTATGTGTGAAACTGTTTGCTCCTTCCCAAGTGAAGCACTTTGCATTTATCCTTATTAAACTTCATCCTGTGTACCTCAGCCCATTTCTCCAGTTTATCCAGATCCTTTTGAATTATGACCCTATCCTCCAAAGAAGTTGCAACCCCTCCCAGCTTGGTATCATCTGCAAACTTAATAAGTGTACTTTCTATGTCAATATCTAAATCGTTAATGAAGATATTGAACAGAACCGGTCCTAAAACAGACCCCTGCGGAACCCCACTAGTTATACTTTTCCAGCAGGATTGAAAACCATTAATAACTACTCTCTGGGTACAGTTATCCAGCCAGCTGTTCACCCACCTTATAGTAGCCCCATCTAAGTTGTAGTTGCGTAGTTTATTGATAAGTATATTATGTGAGACCGTGTCAAATGCTTTACTGAATCTAGG
Organism: Carettochelys insculpta; assembly: GCF_033958435.1. Classification (NCBI taxonomy): domain Eukaryota; kingdom Metazoa; phylum Chordata; order Testudines; family Carettochelyidae; genus Carettochelys; species Carettochelys insculpta. The sequence goes on along the minus strand of NC_134147.1, from coordinate 9,892,581 downwards.
TATACCACATCCACCGCTTCTCCCTTATCCATAAGGCTCGTTATTCTATCAAAGAAAGCTATTAGATTGGTTTGACATGATCTGTTTTTAACAAAGCCATGCTGGCTGTTCCCTAGCACCTTACCACCTTCCAAATGCTTACAGATGATTTCTTTAATTGCCTGCTCCTTTATCTTTCCTGGCACAGAAGTTAAGCTGACTGGCCTGTAGTTTCCTGTGTTATTCTTGTTCCCCTTTTTATAAATGGGTGACTTTACTTGTCTTGCTCTTAACACTCCTGTTAATGCATCCCAGAATCATATCTCCTTTTTTTTTTTGCAACAGCACCACACTGTTGACATAGTTAGTTGACTCATAGTTTTGTCACTTCTCCTTCCTAGACAGGCATTTCCCATTCTGTAGGTATGAAGCTGATTGTGCCTTCCTAAGTGGAGTGCTTTGCATTTGTCCATATTAAACTTCATCCTGTTTCCCTCAGGTCTCTTAATAATATCCTTTTGAAAAACCACCAACTCTCTTCAGTTGTTGTTTTTTTCCTCTTAGTCTTGCTTCCCATGGCACCTTACCTGCCAGCTCACTGAGTTTACCAAAATCCGCCTTCCTGAAATCCATTGTCTCTCTTTTGCTGTTCTCCCTTTCACTATTTCTTAGAGTCATGAACCCTATGATTTCATAATCACTTTCGCCAAAGCTGCCTCCTACTTTCAAATGCTAAGTCAGTTCATTTGTTAAAAAAATCACATGTAGAACTGCCCCCCATAGCTTTTTCCATCTTCTGAAATGAAAAAAAAAGTTGTCAATGCAGTCCAAAAACTTTCCAGATAGTCTGTGCCTCACTGTGTTAGTTTCCCAACATATGTCTGAATAGCTGAAGTCCCCCATTACCACAAATCCTGAGCTTTAGATGATTTTGTTAGTTGCTTAGAAAAAACCTCATCCACCTCTTCTACCTGGGTAGGTGGTCTATAGTAGACTCCCTACCATGATATCACCCTTGGGTTTTTTTTTACCCTTTTTTATCTAACCCAGAAACTCTGTGAGCAGCTTGTCTGATCCATCGCAGCTCTGGCTCCTGTGACAGAAACACCATCAAATAGTCATTCTCCCCTGCCAGATGCTTAATGTTTTAATTCGTACTTTGCATCCTGTGGGTTCTGTATATTATGGCTGTCCTGCCCGTGGGCTTTAAATCTGGAGGTGGAGGTGGGACTTCATAGAAGACAACTCAGAAGGTCAGCCAGTCCAACCCTCTTCTAAATGCAGGGCCATTCCCAACTAAATCCTCTCAGCCAGGGCTTTGTCAAACCAAGATTTAAAGACCTCTAGGGCTCAAGAGTCCACTACCTCCCCAGCTAACCAATTCCAGTGATACACTACCCTCCTAATGAAATAGTTTCCCTAACATACAATCTAGATTCCCACCCCACCCCATCTCGCAATTTGAAACTGTTGCTGCTTGTTCTGCTCTCTCACCTGCTACCAATGAGAATAACCTGGTTCTCTCCTCTTTGGAACCTTCCTTCAGGTAGATGAAGGCTGCTATCAACTCCCACCTCTTTTGTAGACTAAAAAAGCCCAAATCCCTCAGCCTCGCCTCTTGTGTTATATACTCTAGTCCACTAATCCTTTTTGTTGCACTTTGCTGGTTTCTTTCTAATGTGTCCACATCTTTTCTGTAGTGGGGGTGGGGGCAGAATTGGATGCAGTACTCCAGATGTGCCCTCACCAGTGCAGAACAGAGGGGAATAATCACTTCCCTAGATCTTCTGGAAATGCTCTTGCTTACGCATGCCAGTATGCCATTAGGCTTCTTGGTTACAAGGGCACACTGTTGAGTTATGTCCAGTTTCTCATCCTATGTAATTCCCAGGCCCTTTTCTGCAGAACTGCTGCTTAGCTAGTTAGTTCCAAGGCTTTAGCAGTGCTTGGGAGTCTTCCATCCCAAGTGCTGGACTCTGCACTTGTCCTTCATGAACTTAATCAGATTTCTTTTGATCCAACCCTCTAATTTATCTGGGTCACCCTGGACCCTATATCTACCCTCCAAAATACCTATCTCTGCCCCTCTCCACCAGTCCCCACGTGTAAGGAAAAAAAGGTATCACGTGCACAACTCCTTGACCTGAGCACCCTGCAGGTATGCCTAGGTGTTGGTGGCTGGGGAGACATGCTCCAGCATATTAACCAGCCCTTACAAGACAGTTGTGGAGGGCATACGTGCTGCGTGTGCCATGTTACCTGGTGGTAGTATTCAAGGGGAAACTCATCTTCATAGACTCCACACTGTTTAGTGTTGTGTTAGGCCTAGTCTGCAGTCACAAACTACAGTTGCAGCTCGAGTTGACAGACCTAAGTTAGCTTCAGTTTGAGCTGATTCTTGCAGTCCACATTAAAGCTTGTATTGCTGCGGCTTCACTGCTCTTGGACCTGAGCTATTGACAGTTCAGGTAGGATTGGTACATCCTCTTGACCCACAATGACATGTCATGTGCAGTTCTACATCTGGGCTTTTCTCCTGCAGTGTCCAGGCCTGTAGGAGCTCCACCACTGTTCAGGATGGGAGTTGAAGCAGGACCTGGAGCTGAATATGTAGTGTCTTGATTTGAAAGTTAATTACATTCCTTTAATCTTCATTGTGTTTATAGCCTCACACATTTGAATTCCCTTACGGTTTGTAAAGAGGTAGACTCATAATTTCTGGATGACTATCTGTGATTGTGCCCTTCATGGGAACAACTCTGCCCCAGGTCTTGTGCCCAGGGCTCAGACCAGAATAATCCAGATGCGACTGACCTTATGGGCCATCCTCTCCAGCAGAAAGTTATTATCCAACTGGTCCAGGTAGCGCAGGAATTGACCCTGGTACAAGTCGAAGAGAAGGGGCAAAGTGAACGTGGCTTGGGTCTGCAGGAAACATTGACTCAGGCTCAGAGGGCCCAGCAGAACACAAAAGATATGCAGACAGAGACCTGGGCTAATTAAGGCTGTGCCTGGACTGCAGGGAACCATCGGTAAAAGATGCACAAATTGCACAATGCAGTTCCATATCCTTTGCTGACAATTCTGGCGGGAGAGGCTTTTCTGACATTTGGCCAGTCCACACAAGCCCAAATGTTGAAAAGAAACCCTCTGTCAAGACATAGAATAATAGAATCATAGAATACTAGGACCAGAAGGGCCCTCAAGAGGCCATCAAGTCCATCCCCCTGCCCTCATGGCAGGATCAAGTACTGTCTAAACCATCCCTGATAGACATCTATCTAACCTGTTCTTAAATATCTCCAGCGATGGAGATTCCATAACCTCCCTTGGCAATTTATTCCACTGTTTGACCACCCTGACAGCTAGGAACTTTTTCCTAATGTCCAACCTAAACCTCCCTTGCTGCAGTTTAAGTCCATTGCCTCTCGTTCTATCCTCAGAGGCCAAGAAGAACAAGTTTTCTCCTTCTTCCTTATGACTCCCTTTTAGATACCTGAAAACCGCTATCATGTCTCCCCTCAATCTTCTCTTTTCCAAACTAAACAAGCCCAATTCTTTCAACATTTTTTCATAGGTCACATTCTCTAGACCTTTAATCATTCTTGTTGCTCTTTTCTGGACCCTCTCTAGTTTCTCCACATCTTTTTTGAACTGCAGTGCCCAGAACTGGACACAATACCCCAGCTGAGGCCTAACCAGCGCAGAGTAGAGCAGAAGAATGACTTCTCGTGTCTTGTTCACAACACATCTGTTAATGCATCCTAGAATCATGTTTGCTTTTTTTGCAACAGCATCACACTGTTGACTCATATTTAGCTTGTGGTCCACTATAACCCCTAGATCCCTTTCTGCTGTAGTCATTCCTAGACAGTCTCTCCCCATTGTGTATGTGTGCAACTGTTTGCTCCTTCCCAAGTGGAGCACTTTGCATTTGTCCTTATTAAACGTCATCCTGTTTACCTCAGTCCATTTATCTAATTTATTCAGATAATTTTGAATTATGACCCTTTCTTCCAAAGCAGTTGCAACTCCTCCCATCTTGGTATCATCTGCAAACTTAATAAATGTACTTTCTATGCCAATATCTAAATCTTTAATGAAGATATTGAACAGAGCTGGTCCTAAAACACTCTGCTGTGGAACCCCACTTGCTATACTTTTCCAGCAGGAATGAGAACCATTAACAACTACATTAACAACCATTAACTGCTCTCTGAGTACGGTTATTCAGCCAGTTATGCAGCCACCTTATAGAAGCCTCATCTAAGTTGTATTTGCATAGTTTATTGATAAGAATATAATGTGAGACCATATCAAATGCTTTACTAAATTCTAGGTATACCACATCCACCATTTCTCCCCTATCCACAAGGCTTGTTGTCCTATCAAGAAAGCTATCAGATTGGTTTGACATGATTTGTTCTTTACAAATCCATGCTGGCTGCTCCCTATCACTGTACCACATTCCAAGGACTTGCAGGTGATTTTTTTAATTACCTGCTCCATTATCTTCCCTGGCACTGAAGTTAAGCTGACTGGCCTGTAGTTTCCTGGGTTATTCTTATTCCCCTTTTTATAGATGGGCACTCTATTTGCCCTTTTCCAGTCTTCTGGAATCTCTCCTGTCTCCCATGATTTTCCAAAGATGATAGATAAAGGCTCAGATACCTCCTCTATCAGCTCCTTGAGTATTCTAGGGTGCATTTCATCAGGTCCTGGGGACTTGCAGACATCTCATTTTTCTGTGATTTTTAACTTGTTCTTTTTTTATTTCAACTTCTAACCCTACCCCTTTCCCACTAGCATTCACTATGTTGGGCGTTCCTTCTTCAGACTTCTCAGTGAAGACCGAAACAAAGAGTCATTAAGCATCTCTGCCGTTTCCAAGTTCCCTGTCACTGTTTCTCCCTCCTCACTGAGCAATGAACCTACCCTATCCCTAGTGTTCCTCTTGTTTCTAATGTATTTATAAAAAGCCTTCTTGTTTTCCTTTATGCCTGAAGTTAGCTTGAGCTCATTTTGTGCCTTGGCCTTTCTAATCTTGCACCTGCATTCTTGTGTTGTTTGCCTTTATTCATCCTTTGTAATTTGTCCTTGTTTCCATTTTTATATGATTCCTTTTTGATTTTGAGATCATGCAAGATCTCCCAGTTAAGCCAAGGCGGACTTTTGCCATATTTTCTATCTTTCCTACACAGCGGGATAGCTTGCTTTTGGGCCCTTAATAATGTCCCTTTGAAAAACTGGCAACTCTCCTCAGCTGTTTTTCCTCTCAGTTTTGCTTCCCATGGGACCTTACCTACCAGAGCTCTGAGTTTACCAAAATCTGCCCTCCTGAAATCCATCATCTCTATTTTGCTGTTTTCCCTTCTACCCTTCCTTAGAATTATGAACTCGATGGACTCGCATATCACAGGCAGGCTTTGTGAGCTCCCTAATAAGAGGCTTGCCAAAATAACTGGTGGCAGCAGAAGAGGGACTAGAAGATCTCAAGTTCAAGAATGAGCAGCTGAGTGAAGAGCCCCAGTTCATCAGTCATGAGGAAGAGCATTTGCTCCGTAAGGTGTATGAGACTCAGCATGTAGAGGCCCCAATACCCAGGAGATGGAAGTGAACTGAGGAGTATGAGTACTGTTGGGTCAAGAAAGGACCTGGGAGAGCAAACTCTAGATGCCAGGGCAAAGCCTGGATTTCAGACAGCAAGGTCTGGTGGGAAGGGAAATGCTCCTTGAATGGGAAAATTATTTATTCTCCAAGGTGCAGAGGTATGAGAGAAAAACACCTTGGTAGATTGGGGCATGGAAAGACTATAATTAATTAATGGCCCTCCAGAGATAGAAGTCTGGGACAGTAAATGTCCGCTGCCATGGGGTACAATGGAAGAGTTGTCTCTTCAGAACCACTACCCCACTTTTATAAGGGAGGGAAAGAGTGTGAGGGGATTGGAGTAAGTCCAAAGGCCCAGCACACCCATCCAATGAAGGGAGCAGTGGAAAAGACCTCCAAGCAGCCTAGAGTTTCTGGATAAAACACAAACAGGTCCCAGGCAGGCCAGATAAAAAGGAGGGGGCAGAATAGTGCTCAGGGGGAGAGTTGTTGGGCTGGAGCTGCTACTAGGACCTGGCAGAGAAGGAATGTGTGTCTAGCTAAGCGAGGCAGGGACTGAGGGAGTGAGAGGCTCCTGGCTGGCTGCTCAGTCTGAGCTAAGCCTGGTCTGCAAGTGGGGCCAGAGGAACATTGAGGTCACTCCTGGCTGGCTGCAGAGACTGAGAGGACTGTTCCTGGAGTGGGTCACAGGAAAATAGTGTCTCCACGGGGGAAGCCCTGGAGATACAGCACCAAACCAGGGCTGAGATTATGTGGAGACAGAGCCCTGCCAGTGCTAGAGCAATGCCTGAGAACCGTTGAAAGGGGTCACCAGAGGGTATAGAGCACAGTCACATGCAACCAGAGGAGTGCTCATGAGAGGTGAAGGTCAGCAGGGCTGTTTCGGACACCCGTCCTAGAGCCAAATTCCTTCCTTACACCCAGTGGGCTAGGCTCGGCATGCAGGAGAGAAGAACTTCACATTGTGGGGCATGGGAGGAATAAGGGTGGGGAGTGGGCAGGACAGAGGCATATGGCTGGTGTCCCCCGTGCAGTCCCCACATCAGTTTTCACTGGGTCAAGGGAGGTGGGTAGAGGAGGGAGAGTTTGGCATTTCACAGGTTTAGGCAGGAAGGATGAATGGGAGGGGAACACTCTGAGCATGAGTAAGGGGGTCCGTTGACAGGTGTTATCCAACATGCATTACCCACACAGAAGAATATCATGATGGGCTCCTTGCTGGGAATGGTTTTGAATAACGGTCTGTTGGAAACCTAGCAGCGTCTGTCAAGTGGTTGCTTCAAACAAGGGGTGTAGTCCTGTTGCTCTCCAGTGCAGCCAGCAATGGAGCAGAGGCAGGGATGCATGATGGGGCAGGGGAAGGATGGATTTCCTAGTACCCCAGAATGTCAGAACTATTATTAAAAGAACTGATCATTCCGGTAGCGCCTTTCTGCTCTGAGCTGAAGGAAATCCTATGAAGCAGTGGAAAATTCATTAAAACCCCCCTACATATCTTAAGCTGATAGGGAAGCAGTGGACTGTCCTATCTCTAATTGCACTGCATACACGCTGTGGATTTCACGTTATCTCAGATACCGAAGCTCGGAGATGGGTTATTATCAGTGTCCTACTACCAACACACAATGCTGGGATAAGTGTATGCACCCATACAGTTTTGTTGAACAATTTGTTGATTACTCAACTCTTGGCAAGGGTTTATAAACAGTACGTTTGTCAAAACTTTTCATGCAGCTTTGCAGCTCCTTCTCAGCAGTGTTTTCATTGGCAAAATTTACTGTTATTCTCGAAGTCTGCAAGATGCTACTGCGGGCTGTTCTGGTGGGCAGCTTTTCAAGGGGGTATCCAGAGAAACCTATGGAAGGGAGAGAGTTGAAAAATAGATATTGCGAGATGCTCATGCTGTTCTCATCCCCATTGCAGGGAAGTTGTACTCCAGAGGGCAGCTGGGCCCTTAATGTCAAAGTAAACATTAAAAAGGTTATACAGCAGTTTTTAAACTAAGAGTGGGGGAAAGGGAAGATCCTTTCATGGATTGAGAGCTGGTAAAAAGACAGGAAATAAAGGGTAGGAATAAACGGTAAAATTTCTGAATGGAGATGGGTAATGAGCAGTGTTCCCCAAGGGTCAGTCCTAGGACCAATCCTATTCAACTTATTCATAAATGATCTACAGAAAGGGGTAAATAGTGAGGTGGTAAAGTTTGCGGACGATACAAGACAGCCTGTGAAGAACTTCAAAAAGATCTCACCAAACTGAGTGATTGGGCAACAAAATGGCAAATGAAATTTAATGTGGATAAGTGTAAAGTAATGTACACTGGTAAAAATGACCCCAAGTATACATACAATCTGATGGGGGGCTAATTGAGCTACAACTAATCCGTAAAGAGATCTGGGTATTACTGTGGATAGTTCTCTGAAAACATCCACCACAGTGTGCAGTGGCAGTCAAAAAAGCAAATAGGGTGTTAGGAACTATTAAAAAAGGGATAGAAAATAAGACAAAGAATATCTCACTGTCCCTATATAAAACTATGGTACACCCACACCTTGAATACTGCATTCAGATTTGGTCGCCTCACCTCCAAAAAGATAGTTTGGCATTAGAAAAGGTTCAGAAAAAGGCAACTAAAATGATTAGGAATTTGGAACAGGTCCCATATGAGGAAAGGCTAAAGAGACCGGGACTTTTCAGTTTAGAAGAGAAGAAACTAAGGTGGGATATGCTAAAGGTATATAAAATCATGAGCGGTGTGGAGAGGGTGAATAAAGAAAAGTTATTCACTTGTTCCCATAATGTAAGAACCAGAGGACACCAAGGGTTTGTCTATGTGGCACAAATCTTCGAAATAGCCATGCAATGGCCATTTCGAAGATTACTAATGAGGTGCTGAACTCAATATTCGGTGCCTCATTAGCATTAGGACACTTCTGGCCACGGCACTTTGAAAGCACTGCTTTCGAAAGTGCGCGGCTTGGAGCGGCTACAAGGGGAGTCCTTTTTGAAAGGACCCACGCCTTTCGAAATTCCTTTATCCCACTCACTGATCGGAATAAGGGGATTTTGAAAGGTGCGTAGTCCTTTTGAAAAGGACCCCCGTGTAGCCGCACCAAACTGCACGCTTCTGAAAGTGTCGCGGCCGGAAGCACCCTAATGCTAATGAGGCACTGAATATTCAGTTCAGCGCCTCATTAGTAATCTTCGAAATGTGGCTATTTCGAAGATTTGTGCCCGTGTAGACACAGCCCAAATAAAATTAATGAACGGCAGGTTTAAAACTAGTAAAAGAAAGTTCTTTTTCACACAGTGCACAGTCAACCCATGGAACTCCGTGCCAGAGGAGGCTGTGAAGGCTAGAACTATAACAGAGTTCAAAGAAGCACTGGATAATTCATAGAGGGTAGGTCCATAAAAGGCTATTAGCCAGGGGTAGGAATGGTGTCCCTGGTCTCTGTTTGTCAAAAACTGGAGAGGGATGGCAGGAGACAAGTTGCTTGATCATTGTCCTCAGTCCACCTCCTACCCTTCCGGGGGCACTTGGCACTGGCCACTGTCGGCAGACAGGATTAAGGGCTTGATGGACCTTTGGTCTGACCCAGTAATGGCCATTCTTATGTTCTTCTGTTCTAACTGGCCAGCCTACCTCCTCGGACAAAACCACGGAATCTCAGAGAAGGCAGGCTCCAGAGGGAAGACCGACGAGGGTAATTGGCTCTATCTTGCCCCAACCAGTCTGAGATGTCTGAGGGTATTGTTTCTGCTATTTTTCACCCTGTATATGTGTAGTTATAGGCTCCTAGCTCTCTAAGCATTTACAAATTCTCACATGTTTTCTTAATGTTTGTTTTGAATTCTGTCTCTTTTTCCTCGAATGCTGTAAAAACAGTGAGAAGTCCTGTGGTGCCTTATAGACTAACTGATTTTTTGGAGTGTAAGGTTTCATTGGCAAAGACCCACTTTGTCCGGTGCTTGTGTTTGAATTCTGTGTTTCTGGTGCAACCCAGTTGATGCTATTCTGCATGAGCAAGTTCAAAATACCCTCAATTCTCTTATCTCCAAAGCTGTCACCTTGTAGCAAGAGTTCTGTTTTCATTAAACTTCCACATGCATTGGTCATGGTGCGTCATAGGATTGTACTGTTTTAGCCCATGGGTGGAGTTGCAGCTCTTAGATGTTAAACTTTCAGATTTCTCCAGGCAAAAGTAGACATATTTTCCCCTACAGCTTGTACAAGTTGAACCTTTCTAGTCTGGCACCATTGGGACCTGACTGTTTTTGAAACATGGGTAGTGAATATTAATTAGCACATTACCAACACTCTCATGGCTTATTGGGCTCTTAGAAGACATTTAGGGTAAATTACAGCTAAATAATACCACAGAACACCAAGGGCCAGGACTGGTGGCTGTAAGCAAATTCTATGGGACTGTGGGAAACATGGCTGCACCCATGATAAGTGGCCAGCCGGCTAACTAAAATCATGTCAGACCACAGATGTTGCTGGATTAGAGAGGTTCAGCCTGCACTAGACTTTTAGCTTGGAATCTGACATTCTTTGCAAGTGGTAGAAGTGTGGCCAGGAAGTGACAATCCCCAGCTATGGTGTTCTTTCGGGTTTTAAATGATCTCAAGCTCCTAAATTTCTAGTAATTGAGGAGAAAACAGTCCGACGAGCAGCAAACACAGCATCTTTCCTCTGGGATTTGTTCTTAATTTAGACTAGTTCAACCATGAACTTTGAAAAGGACAAAAAAATGCAGAGATAGTAATACCTCTTAGCAGAAGCACCTTTAGGTACATAAAAGCTTTTGACAAATATGTATATTTTTTGAAAATAGAAAATATACTGAGTAGATCTGCTCTGAAGGCATGCAAGAATTCGTATTCCAGATATACTGCACATTACCTTTGCTCATCTGTAGGACAAAATCCCAAAATATCCTCAAACAACAAAATATTATATAGTGGTGTCATTTTCACATAATTTCGGGTAACTTTCAGTCACTTTTGTAAAAACAAAATCTTGATTTTGGGGGATAAAAATTGGCGTTTTAACGCTAAATGCAAACTTCAAGTTTTTGCTGTTTTCAGTATGAAAAAATATATTTACAAACATTGAGGTTTCCCTAGATCTTTTCTCAAAGTGAATTTTTAGAAAGTAAAAATTGTCACATTTCACTCAGCTCTTCGTTAACAAAATGTGGAAGCGTCCACGTGCAAGGTTTTTGCATTTTGTCAGGACTGCTTTGCAAAGCCAATTTCAGTGGATTGTTGTTTTTACTTTTTAGCTATTCCCCAATGGTTCTCAGGCTAGAATGCTCCCACGTGTCAGAGGGGGATTTCAAATTCTCTCTGTATTGACCTAAATCTGCTCTCATTGACCTCAATGGAAAAAAAACAAAAAACAGTCCAGTCGCACTTTAAAGACGAACAAAATAATTTATTAGGTGATGAGCTTTCGTGGGACAGACCCACTTCTTCAGATCATGAGCAGACTCAATTACGTCTATCCCACGAAAGCTCATCACCTAATGAATTATTTTGTTAGTCTTTAAAGTGCCACTTTACTGCTTTTTTGTTTTGATAGTATACAGACTAGCACGGCTCCCTCCGTTACTGTTGAGCTCATTGGAGTTTGACTGCTGGCTTTATGGGAAACAGTTATGTCTGTGAGGAGGCCCTTTGAAAATCCCACCCAAAATAACCACATGGTCTCATTTGCTGAAGTACTGAAGTGATTTAGGAGCGGACACACCACTTTGAAAGGGGGCAATCTGTCAGCTCGAAGTCAGGGAGATACATAGTGTGCCCTGCTAGACCACCCGATCAGGCCTGCGGTGCGGGGGGAACCTCAGGCAGGCTCCCTGACTGCCTCGTCCCCACACGCTGCTCAAAGCGGATGGCTGCAGCAGCCGTGTGCTCCCTGAGCACCGCGCTCCCTGCGGGGGAGGGGCTTTGCACACTGCCCCCACCCCCAGCATGAGCACACAGCTCCCCCTGACTGAAAACTGTCTAGTGGGAGCTACCTGGGCTGTGCTTGTGGTACAGGCAGCATGTAGAGGGTCCCTCCCCCCAGGGAGCATTTGGAACAGAGACGCACATGACACCTGCAGCCAGCTGCTTTGCGTGGTATGTAGGGGCATGGCTAAAATAAGTGCCTCCTGGCTCGAGCCTGCTCCTGGCAGCCCACACCCTCCCTCCCCTCAACTCTCTGCCTGCCCTCCCCGCCCCACATTGCAATCCAAACCCTCTGCACCTCTCCTGTACCAATGCCCCCTGCCAGACCCCATGCCCCAATCCTCTGCCATCGGTCACAATCTCCTCGTCCACCCAAAGTCCCTCCCAAGCCCTAAAACTGATTCCTGCACCTCAGGCCTTCTACCCCCAACCTCCGTCCCAGTCCCCACACCTCCTCCATTAATATTACACAAGAGTGCGGCCCTTGACCACTTACCAAATGGACCCCTCACCCATCAAAATCTATTGCCACTCCAAGTCTAAATCTTCAATGTGACACAGGCAATTAGTTGCCACTTTGGCTTGGCATTGTAATATGAGTTCCCTGCCTGGGTCAGCTCGACTGAAGCTTCTAAGACCAGGTATTTAAAAGCATTTAGGTACATAAAGATGCAGATGGGGCCGAGGAGGATTTTTAAAAGTTCCTGTGCAAGTTTAGTGTAGACTTGATGGGACTTGGGCACTTAGTGCAACTCTCAAAAGTTCCTGTCTGTTTCTTCAGGCGCTTACATACAGTTGAAAATCTGGCCTGTTTTAAAGATGTTTAGAAAGTGTCGTTCTCGGTGTTGCAATGCCTGAGTCGGAATCTCTTTTTCAAAGGGCTTCAAGTGCCTAAATTCCTTTGCAAATAAGATGGAATTTCTTAAATCCGTTCGGCCCAGTGGCGCTGGGCACAGCAATGCCTAACTGCCTTTAAACCTCTGGGCCACGGGCAATTTCGTGGAATGGACTTACATCCAAACACCTACTTGTATGCAGAAATGGAAAGGAGCTTGATATTCCACCCATAGTATTAATACACTTGATGGCGCTCCTGCTGGTGCACATCAGTGTAAATGAGAAGGGAATCAAGACCACAACCCTTAGATTGCATGTAGAACTTGATACTGGCACTCATCCTAGTATATATTTTAGTAAAGTTTGTCTATCTGGCTGTCCATTCATGAGTCTGCTTGTTCAAGAACCCCTCCTAATTAGTAAGATCTAGGACCTCCAAATCTGGTAGGCAGCTTCCTTTTATTATAACAATGCAAGGCCATGGTTTGGTTATGCCAGGATAATGTGATGTGCCTGCAATCTGATTATTTCTCATTAAGAAGAAAGGCAGAGGTCTGATAGCAAGGACAGTTTTAGGACCACAGGACCCAGCCGCACCTGTAAGAGAGTGGCCACTGGGGCTAGGGTTCTGCAGGCTGCAGGTCAATGGCCATGGGTGAGTGGACCGCCGTTCCAACCATTGCCCTTGGCCCCAGTGTTGCACATGGTCGGGGGAGTCCTACCAGCCAGCAACCCTGCTGGCCACCAACCCAAACATACCAGACACCCCGGGGAGCAGCCACCCTCCAGGACCTGCCAATGCATCCCCTGTTGTCATGACCCCTGCAAGGAGGAGCCCCTGGCAGGGCAACATACCTCCAGCTGGCCTTGGGGCGCCCCTGACCCCCACCTCCACTCCCACTATAACCACCCCCCACACATACCTCCCAATCCTCTGCCCTGAGTCCTGCACCCTCCACCCTGGCCCTGCACCACCCACTCCCTAACCTAAGACCACAGAAGGACCAAAGCAATGCCAGGTAAATCCTCTAGTATAACTATAAAGTGGTAGCTACACATGCCAAAGAGAGAGGGAATTGTAACGCAGAGCAGGAATAGTAATCCCCAAACAAGGGATGTCTCTTAATAGCTCATCATGAAGAAGAGGGAAGTTCCTGTTCACCATTTTCCTAATGTAGGTAGAGCTGGATTCTAACATGAGTGCATGAGGAACACAGGGCCCATCCCCAGAGCAGGCACAGTGGAGCGCCCACACATGCAAGGCACTCTTCCAGAAGGAATCTTCCAGAAGGAATCTGGAAGAAGGCGCCGCGTATTTTGGAGACTGGAGTCCTCTGTGAAGTCAGGAAGAGCGCCTTCTTCTGGAAGAAACCCTGCATAGATGCTTGTGGACTGCTTCTTCCAGAAGAAGCAGTCTGCCATGGCCTGCCGGAGAGCAGAGATGCTCTAGGAGGCCCCAGTGGGGCTCTATGGTCTCTGGATCCTGTGGTCCTTAAAGCTGCAAGGACCCAGAAACCTCATGCCAGGAAGCTGAGAGTGTGGAAGCAGGCAGCACATGCAGCCACACTCCAGCAAGGCCCTGTGGCAGTGACTGAACCCTGAGCCCTGCGCCCGAGAGATGGCCAGCAAGCTGCAACCCCCAAGTACCCAGACGAGGGTGGCCAGGACCCCGACTGGGCTCCCAAACAGAGGGCCCCCTCCTGGATGGAGCCAGAGCTCCAGGACCTCCTGGGGCTCTGGCGTGATGAGGAGGTCCTCCGGGACATCAGCAGGCACTGCCACAATGACCCCGCATCATGTGGTTCACCCAGTGCTGTCTGCCCAAGGCCACCTCACCCGGACACCCGAGCAGGTCTGAAGCAAAATGAAGGAGCTGTGCTAGGGGTACATGCAGGCCTGGGACAGCACCCATAGGTCCAGCTGTGCCCCAGCCAGCTGCTCCTTCTACAGGGAGCTGCAGGAGCTCTTGGCAGTGGATGATGCCTCCCCACCCCAGGTCACCATTGAGACAGCTGCACTGGAGCCACCTGCTGCACCGGAGGGGTAGGAGGGCCCTGCCACTGCGGATGTCCCATCTGGTGGGGAGTCCTCCGAAGGCTCTCTGGTGATAGAGCTGTCCTCTGCCACCAGCAGCCAGGCCACCTCCATTCAGGTATCACCCAATCTGTTCGAGGCCACGTCAGGTAAGTATGCACCATGGCATATCCCCAGAGGGGTGGGGCACACCTGAGCCCCAATGCAGTGCCCCGACCCCAGATGTCCCATTCCAGAATGGGGCTTGGGGCTACGGCCAAGCCTGTGGGTGACATCCGACACCCTGCTCCACGGAGATCCCCACAAGTGTGCTGGGGGACCCTTGGGTGGCATGGCTGTGCCCAGCCCATCCACTTCGTGGGCAGGGACCTCCCCCCAATTGTCTGGCAGCCCATTCCCAGTGGGGGGGGCCACCACGGACAATGCCTCCAGCCTGGCATTGTGCCCCAGGGGCCAGAGTGGTGAGTATGCAGGAGCCCGCATGGTGGCATCCCCCAGGGACATGGCCATCCAAGGGGTCTGGGCTGTAGCACTCTGTTATTCAGATCTATGGTGGGTTTTTATATGTTGTAGGAATGTGTTGGAAAAATTATTTGTATTCTGTGACTCTTGTGTACTCATAAATCAGAGAATCAGATGGCAGCATAGATGTTATTTCCTAATGGAAATGATTTTAAAATTTTTGCTACATTTGCAAATCTTGTAAGCGCACTCATTCACTCTACGCAAGGAGTCTTTATACTGGTTGTCATGGAAATTGTACCCACTCCAAAATCTTTTGCTTGATTTAGCTCTTCAAATTATACACTCAGATTCTTTACTTTGCTCGCTGCAAAGACCAGTGTTCATAAGAGATAGCGTAAGACATTGGGTACTGTTGTTTTTAATTTGAGTCCTGAATAACCCCGACGGCTGAAAATTCCACAAGTATTTGAAAGAAAGTTCTTAAATATGTAATTATGTGCTAGTTGCTATTTAGGGAGACAATGCAGGCTAGGCATTGTCTTCTTAAATAGACAAGGGAATCAACATTTTTTAAATACCTTTGCAGGAGAGGAAAATGTTACAAATACAAAACTTCTGTTTGAAGTCACTTTATAATTTAACCATCTTGTTTTGCTGATCGTTTGTCATTCTCATACGCCAGTCATCTGTTGCTTATAAGAACATGAAAGGACATTTTGGGCTAGGCTGACCCCAGTTCTCCCAACGATTAATGGTAAAAGAATCATAACAATTCTTACCTGTTTAAAACAGACAGACAGTATTGTGTGTGGTGGTTAAATCTGCACAGCACTCTGTTGGAGCAAGTTTATTGGCTTTTGCCTCAGGGAAGACACCAGTTAATCAGCCATCCAAAATAGCTTTGGAGCCAAACAGAAAATGGCTTATTTAGCTCCAGTAGTCAAGTTGTAACTATTCCGTATCCAGGCAGATTATTGGAGGGTGTTCAGGAGTATGAGAGGGAGCAGCCAACATCACTAAGCAAAAAAGGCCTGTGTGTCCTGGGTCACTGAGGGATAAGGGGCACCCAAGTGGCTTGGAAGGGGAGGAAAGCTTGGTGCTGGTGTATCTTCCCAGACTGCATTTATTTGTGGGGCCTTCCTTGTGTTCCACCTTCCTCAGAGCTGGAGTATTCCTTGTTCCCTGCCCCCGTTGACTGGGTCAACATCAGGAGCTCATCTTGAGAAAACTTCTCAGCCCCTAGCTCCAGGATCAACAACCAAAATAGCAAGAAGATCAATTTTGTCTAATTTGGTAAAAATAAAACCTCAATTATTCAAGAGCCACAATGCACATGAATATGAGATGGTCCTTAATAAATAATGTCAAATCATACTTTCTGCAACCCCCAGTTTTAAAAACAGCACACACAAGCTGCGTCTACACGTGCACGCTACTTCGAAGTAGCGGCACCAACTTCGAAATAGTACCCGTCGCGTCTACACGCGTCGGGCGCTATTTCGAAGTTAACTTTGACGTTAGGCGGCGAGACGTCGAAGTCGCTAAACTCATGGGCTACGTCTACACGTGCACCCAACTTCGAAATAGTTTATTTCGATGTTGCGACATCGAAATAGGCTATTTCGATGAATAACGTCTACACGTCCTCCAGGGCTGGCAACGTCGATGTTCAACTTCGACGTTGCTCAGCCCAACATCGAAATAGGCACAGCGAGGGAACGTCTACACGGCAAAGTAGCACACATCGAAATAAGGGAGCCAGGCACAGCTGCAGACAGGGTCACGGGGCAGACTCAACAGCAAGTCGCTCCCTTAAAGGGCCCCTCCCAGACACACTTTCATTAAACAGTGCAAGATACACAGAGCCAACAACTAGTTGCAGACCCTGTATATGCAGCACGGACCCCCAGCTGCAGCAGCAGCAGCCAGAAGCCCTGGGCTAAGGGCTGCTGCCCACGGTGACCACAGAGCCCCGCAAGGGCTGGAGAGAGAGTATCTCTCAACCCCCCAGCTGATGGCCGCCATGGAGGACCCCGCTATTTCGATGTTGCGGGACGCGGATCGTCTACACGTCCCTACTTCGATGTTGAACGTCGAAGTAGGGCGCTATTCCCATCCCCTCATGGGGTTAGCGACTTCGACGTCTCGCCGCCTAACGTCGATTTCAACTTCGAAATAGCGCCCAACACGTGTAGACGTGACGGGCGCTATTTCGAAGTTACTGCCGCTACTTCGAAGTAGCGTGCACGTGTAGACGCAGCTATGAGGAGATAGGAATAGCGCCCTACTTCGACGTTCAACGTCGAAGTAGGGACCGTGTAGACGATCCGCGTCCCGCAACGTCGAAATTGCGGGGTCCTCCATGGCGGCCATCAGCTGGGGGGTTGAGAGATGCTCTCTCTCCAGCCCCTGCGGGGCTCTATGGTCACCGTGGGCAGCAGCCCTTAGCCCAGGGCTTCTGGCTGCTTCTGTGGCAGCTGGGGATCTATGCTGCAGGCACAGGGTCTGCAACCAGTTGTCAGCTCTGTGGATCTTGTGTTGTTTAGTGCAACTGTGTCTGGGAGGGGCCCTTTAAGGGAGCGGCTTGCTGTTGAGTCCGCCCTGTGACCCTGTCTGCAGCTGTGCCTGGCATCCCTATTTCGATGTGTGCTACTTTGACGTGTAGACGTTCCCTCGCTGCGCCTATTTCGATGTTGGGCTGAGCAACGTCGAAGTTGAACATCGACGTTGCTGGCCCTGGAGGACGTGTAGACGTTATTCATCGAAATAAGCTATTTCGATGTTGGCTGCACGTGTAGACGTAGCCACAGTGATTTGTAATCCAATACCTTTACTGTAGGATATTCACAAACTTTCACACAGTCTATTTCCACGTGTGTTTGTACCACTGTCTTCCTGACTTTTGCTCCTGAACCTTTTCTCTCTCTGGAAGATGCTGGGGACGGGGAGCCAATGTTTCGAGATCATGTATCACTTGCTATTTAGATGTGAATTGTTCATTTTGGGGCTGTCAGAAATTCACTGTTTGTTGAAAATAATCAGGAGGTTGTTTTTTGGTTTTTTTTTAACTTTGCAATTATAGTATGGGAAGCCCCAAGGAAGTCCTTAAAGAGCCACATGAAGCTCCAGACCTGCCAGTTGCAGACCCCTGCCTTAGCTACTCAGGTTTTTCCTCTCTCTGGGTACGTCTTCACGACTCAGAAGATCGACCTGGTCAGGGTCAAACTTCCGGAGTTCGATTCTATGCACCTTGTGGGGATGTGAGAAATTGAACTATCGGGGGTCGGCAATCAACCCCAGTACTCCTCCATCTCATGAGGAGGAAGGGAGGACGGTCAGGTAAATCGATTGTAAATAAGCCTATCCCAACTACGCAATTGCCTTAGCTAAAATTGTGTATCTACAGTTGACTTCAATGTCTAGTGTAGACCTGGCCTCAGCCCAGTGGCCCCAGATAAAGCAGGCTCCAGCTCTGCCTCAGTGTCAGTAATGGCCAACGTCCATTTGGGGATAGATGGTGTTTCACTGCTGATCCCCGCCCTTCTGCAGGAGCTGTGCCATAAGAGAAGCAGCTTCACAGTACAGTGTGGGGGTCCTTTGGAGCCCGGGCAATGGACTGCCCCAAGGGATGCAGTGAATTAGCCTCTCGTCCAGCTGCCCTGGCAATGTCCATTTCCCCATCAGAGTTCCCCACCTTCAGCATGTTGGGGTGGTGATTAGTGGGCCGCGTGCTGGAGCGGAGATTGAGGTTGTCCTGTATCACTACAGTCCTTCTCTAGGTTGACTCTCTGGTGACTTCCACTGTAACAATGGGTTGGATCACTTAACAATGGTACTTATAACCACTGCTCTCACACATATGGTCTCACACATACACACAGAAGGGTTTAGGGAGCAACCATGACAAGCAAGGAATTGTGGGAAACCTGGAGGCACTGAAATGTTTTATTGACGAGGACCATATAAGTAATCAGCTAGGTAGAAAGTTAGTGCCTTGGCACAAATGATTTGAGTTTGATCCATGTAGCCAAGCACAGGTCTGGGAAAACTTTTTTGGGTTGGAGTCACTGACCCCTTAGGCAAATGAGTTAGGGGGAGGTCACAGAATTGCAAACACCTCACTGATGTGATTCCTGACTGTATGAGGACCAGGGCTATGGGATGGAACAGTGTATGAGGGTTTGGGATGTGGGGTCAGGAAGGAAAGGGCCAGAGCGGAGGCGAAAGGTCTGGGAGTGAGGCAGGAAGGGGTTGGGAGTGGGAGATCTGGGTGGGAGTGGGAGCAGGCGCAGGAAGCCATCTGGGAGCATGGCGTCTGGGCGACAGGGCTGCATTTACCTTTGCAGCACCACCAGATGCACACAGATCTGCACTGTCTGCTGCCAGGCATAGCCTCTGCTGCTCTGATTGGCTGGAATTCTGGCCAATTACAGCAGCAGTAAGAAGCCTCTGGGCCAGCTGCCCAGGCCACTGCTGTGGCTCCCAGCTGGAAGAACAGCAGTGACTGGCAGCAGAGCAGAGGCCATGGCTTGGATCTGGCCCAGGCTTGCCTAATCAGGCCCATGATGCTCAAGGCTCCACACCCACCACCCTGCTTTGGGCTTGATACCATGGAGGGGTGCCCTGAGCCTCGGCGTCCAGATCCAGACAAGCTGTGGTCCAGATTTGGACCATAGGCAAGGTGTTTCACACTGCTGGCCCAGCATCTCATGTGTAAATCTTTCTGCTGAAGTGGGGAACAAAGGAACAATACCACCTAGAAATCATTTAAAATACAAATAGTATTTACTGCAGGAGGAGGAGGATGGACCTATAAGAGCAAAATAAAAGTGATGAGGGCAGAGAGAATGGAAGGAGCCTGACCCCATGGTTAGAAATGCTGCTGTGTGTTGGGAGATGTGCTGTCACTAATAAGGAATGGTGATGCTAATGAACTGATGTATGGTATCTCTAGAACTGGCCATGCCAATGGTTATCTTAAGCCACTGGGCATGTCAGAGATCAGCCTCCCTCTAAACTGAGCACTTCAGTGGCTGCCCAGGAAAGATTCAAATGTTGCCCAGCTGACTAACAGAGCACTCATGGCCAGCAGCAGCCAGCAGCAGCCAGCAGCACGTGTTTCTACTGGTGGTACATGTCTGCACATGCCCTGGTGCACATAACAAAATTCATTCTGCACATGGGTGGAAAAATTAAAAGGAACTGTCAACTCACAAGACTAAGGGCAGGCAGAATTTATGGGATTTGCTTCAACACACAGCTGATTAGGGATATTAGTACTTTATTAAGCTTATCTACCCCAAGTTGCTGCAAATTATTCACAGGGTACACATTAATAAGCCAAGTACCACAGGAATGTTTTGGTCTGGACAAGAGGCTATCTGGCATTCTTACATCCCTTCTGCCACGGGGCGTTCCAGGCAAAGTGCCTAACATCAGGGCTCTGGCAGACGTTGCTTCAGCTGGGCGGAAGTCCAGGGGCAGGACCTTACAGTGATGGTATCCTTTAGCTGTTTACTGTGTGTGCGCATACTGGCTCAATGCCACCATTCGCCTTCCCACAGGGCTGCAGCTGACGTTGCCCTGTTTAATGGTTTCTCTGGGTCCCGGGCCTAAGTGCAGTTCTTAGGAGATGATCTGGCTGTCTCGTGTTCATGTTTGAAGGGTTCAAGGCTGCAACAGGCCATAACACAGGGATGGGAACTTGGCTGTGCCACTCTTGCTCTCTCAGGCCTGCAGGCTGCTCTGTAGGCCTGTGGCACGGTGCATGACAGGAACAGTGCCAGGCAGCGAAATAGTTCTAGAATCCTGAGTGTTCCGGGGGAGTTGATGATACCTGCTGCACCTTCCCTTTGGTAAAGCTTGTGTTTCCGTATTTCACCCTCACTGGAATTAAGCCAAGAAAATGTTGCTTAGCACCTTCCTAGCACAATGAAGCTCAAGTCTCCTCCAATAGGCCCATTTTTCTGCCCCAGCTTTTCCCCATGTAATGGGAGCAAGTGCTGAGGGTGGGGGGACGGCAGGGGAGCACTCAGGGCAGGCAACACATAGCCATGACTCATCTTTGTGCTTGCTGTCCTCACATAACCTCCACTTACACCTGTCGCAGAGCACAGCCTTGCATACCCTGTGGGCCATCACACACAGTCTGCATGATTAAGGCTCCAATAGCATTTCATGTACATTTATTGGAGGAATGCGGGATAGGCAAAGAGGTTCGGTATGAGGTTGAAGAGCAAATGAACAGGCAGTGCAAATGCCTGAAAATAACTCGATATACATCAGTGCATTTACTCCTTGCACAGGCTTTATTCAGAGTAGTTTGCACAATTGCCTAATGCATTAGTAGAAACTTCACCCAGGCCCTCAGGAAAATAAGCTTAAATTTAGTAAAGTCTTGGCAATCCTTTACAGTAATAGAGATTTCTGATGATCATTGTAAGAAACCTTGAAAAATTAAAGCAGCCAGGGTAGTGTGATTTAAGCTGTTTTCGTCGAAGTAGAATACTTACACAGACTGATTTGTAAGGGATTTGTGAGCCAAATCAAAAATGAAGGTGTTTAAAAGGGAATTTGTGGCACCAATCATCAGTTCTAGGTGATATTTGCCCCTGTTGGTAAACTGCACAGAAGCAATTGCTGAAGTTTCTCAAAGCTGCCTGACACACTGGTTTGAAAATAATTTTATTGTATTCATGGAAGGAAATGTAACTACCACCAGTGCAACTCGGCTCGTGGCAACATTTTCAAAAAGAGCTAACGCCTGTTTCCAAAGGGCCTGAGCCACTGTGTCATATGTCTGGGTGAAATTTCTCACACTAAATATTTTTGCCCAAAATTCATGTTTAGTTTGACAGAAACATTCAAGGAATTCATGTCACAATTACTGAATTGGTTCATGTGGAAAACATCTGGCTGTGTTGCAGGTCTTTTAGTCTAGCGTAGAACCAATGTTCCCTGTCAACTAACTGGTCCCTTGGCTGGCTGCCCTGCAGACATTCAGTTGCCACACAGCTGGTTAGCAGGACACCCACAGCCAATAGAATGTATTTCTATTGGTGGTGCACATCTGTATATGCTTTGGTGCAGGTGATAAAATTTACTCTGCACATGTGGATGGAAAAAGTTAGAGGGAACATAGGTACAGCCATACCCTCAGACAGTTTGAAAAGTTGACCCTGTAGCTTGAAACCTTCAGCCAGGTCATTTTGTCAAGCATTGTCCTGAGCGAACTCAAGGTGTTTCTGGAGCAGCTAGCTTGTATATCCTGCCAAACAGCGTAGGGGCACTTGGCTATCTATTTTTGTAATTAGTATTTCCATTCATGTCTGGTCATAAAGATTTCCACGAGCATTCTTGTGGCAGCATTGTTCGCTTTGTGCTGCCTTAATGCTGCTCAATTATGCTTTAGAACAGAGGTAGAAATGCCATTGTTTCAGGCTGTTGAGGCTAGGCAGGCAAAATAAAGTTTATTATTGCATTTATAACTGTGTTAATAGGAGGGAAAATTACGTGAACGTAGCCCCTCTGGAAATGGCTCATTTTCTTATCGTGACTGAGTGAATGTATTTTCAAGCACTTCACATTTATAGCTCATAATAAATTTTTGAAAAAGTCATGCTGCTTGGTTGTGCTGTGCTAACTTTCTTCCCTGACTGCATGCGCATACAGGGATTTCCTGCACACATTCTTGCCTATGGAAATGTTCTATTAGATTCCTTATATGCCTGCACACATGGCTTTCAAATTTGCTTCTGTGGCAGTTTGGGCTGGTTGAATTGGGGCTCCCCCAATGTGCCCCAGTTTCTCCTCTGTAAAATGGAGACAAATCAGGTTTCTCTACCTCACAAGGAGTGTGGTGAGGATACATTAACTTTAGAGGTGCTCAGATGCTACAGTAATGGGCACCATATAAGCACCAGGAGTGGTGTAAAGGGGGGTTGTTGTGGGCCAGTGGATGGTCTCCCATGTGCAGAAGTGGATTGTAAATACTTGGGGGGCAAGTATGATCTTTGTCGTCTGTGTTTATAAAGCACTGAAGCCATTGAGGTTCGGTCCATGGCTGAGGTTCCTAGGGTCTACTGCAATACAAATAACAATAGCATAGGCCCAACCTCTGTTGTCTGGCACCCTCAGGACCTGACCAGTGCTAAAGGAGAGAATTTGCTGGACCATGGACAGTCAAATTATCTAGCACGTTACCCAGTCTTCAACTGCTTGCTGGGCTCTTAGAAGACATTTAGAGGTAAATTACAGCTAAATAACAATACAGAACACTGACAGCCAGAACTGGTGGCTGGACATGAACTTTATGAGACCATGGGAAAGTTGGCCACACCGACGGTAAGTGGTCCTCTGGCTAACTAGAATCCTGCCAGATTACAGATGTTGCCAGATGACAGATCTGGATTAGATAGGTTCAAGCTGTAGTAACACCCAAACTATTCTTTATGTTAGGAAATATGTTTTATTTTCTTCAGTTCTGGAAAATGTCACATGTCAAGTGAATAAATTAAGTTAAAACGGTGAAGCAAAATAACTGTCTGCATTTTGTTGAAGAAGGAAAGACAAATGTGAATTAATTGCCTGCCAACTATGAATACTCTTTCTTTGGTCCTTTAAGATTTCAAAATGACCCTATAATGTGCCTTTATGCTTCATCATCTCTCCTTTGTCCTGAAGCAATCATGTGGCTCAGGGTTCATGAGCAAAATTGACATGTTCTACTTTAACACATTAAAATCACACCATAAACTTTCTACAGCTGGCCTCACTCTAGTGCTGCAAAGGGCGTTGTCATGAAATGAAGTGATAGATTTACCAAGGGTGAAGGTCACCTCTGAGCTGAGGCTCTTTGTGTGTTAGATACTGCTCTATCCTGCAGTGCGAGCCTGCGTTCCATTGTCGCACAGCAAATATTATTGTCCAATTAAAGAATGCGTGCAGTCCTGCAGTAGAGACTATCGTGATGAACTTCTGTGTGCAGTACACATCATGTTGCATTTCAAAATGGAATCCAAAGCAATTTACAAGGACAGCAACCTTGAATGGAAATGATGTCCTGGGAGCATTTCATCAGCCATATGGCAACATCCTCTGGGATAGCATGTGCATGGGTCTGGTTTGCTGAGCTGCATTGTATGATGAAAATGGTGGGGGAAGATTGGAATTTACATGGTTCCCTATGGTACAAAAGAGTCAGGAAGGTGGCATCAAAGAGCCAGGTCCTAGTTCCTTTTGTGCAGATATGCACTGGGGAGAGAATCAGGACTGTGCAGGGAGCATGTGGAGTGGCTGGAACCCCTCTGCTTGTCATCTGTGAATATCAAGGAGAAGGAAGGTTATTGACACTTGATGAGCTGGATATCCCAAAGGGCAAGGGAGAATTTTTTATTTTTCCTGCATTTGTTTTTCCACACACTGCTGGAGCAGAGGTGTCCCAACATGGCAGCGCCTTCGGGGGGAAAAAAAATTAAATCCAAAATGACAACGATTGCAAGCCTGGCTGGTAGAACTGCTTCTGCTTTCTCAAGACCTCCCAGGGTAGCTCCATGCAACATAGATATATTGCAACAACAGCTGGTATTTCAAAACAAACAACTATCCTTGTGCTGGAAGCAGGTGGGGGTGGGGGTTAGGTAAGATTCAGACTATAGGTGCCTTTGTGGATGCTTCCCATATAGCAAAACAGCTTGTTAGTCGCTAGTGCTGTTCATAAATTCATGGATGACGTGTTCCCTGCAATGGGGTCTATCCTGCATCCTCTTTGGTCCAGTCGTCTACCTGAAACAACAAACAAGCATAATCCAGCCGGTAAATGAAGCCAATGCTTCCCCTGACCTTGTCCCTTGTCGTTATTCATAGTCCATCTTCGTCATCCCCAATTGTCCCTCGTCATCCATCAGGGATGGCTTATTCTGGATGTTGGTCGATGCGGGGGGAGGGATTAAAAATTCAGTCAATACACGGCTTCTTGTGTACCACTCAGAAGGCCAAACCAGTCTTAGGGTGTGTCTGCACAGCAGCCTTATTTCAAAATAAACTATTCCAGAAGAGCTATTCTGGGATAGCTTATTTCAAAATAATGCTGCTACACACAAAATGCACTTCGAAATAGCCCTCAGCTATTTCAAAACAGAGCATCTACACACAATAGAGCCTATTTCAAAATAGGACCATTGGCATCACTGTGGCTTATTTTGAAATCGGCTCTATACCCTGTCTACCCAGCCCCTGTTTCTAAATAGCTGTTTTGAAATAGGTTCCATTCCTCTTGAAGGCTGTATCTACACATGCCCCTCTCCTTTCAGAGGGGACATGTTAATGAAGCCTTTCGGAAGATACTAATGAGGAGCTGACATAAATATACAGCACCACATTAGCATAATGGCCGCCGTGCGCAATTCAAAAGTCTCAGTTTCAGAACGTGTTCCCCTGTGTAGAGAGGGACCTTTTGAAAGGACCCCCTGACTTCGAAAGCCCCTTCTTTCTATTTGGTTTTAGATAGACACAGCCAAAAGGGGGTTTACCTATTTCAAAATAAGCCAACCACTACTCTGACATTATTTCAAAACAGCAGTTGTGTTGTGTAGAATGATAGAATCCCAGGGCTGGAAAGGACTTCAGGAGATCACCGATTCCAGCCCCCTGCCCGTAGTAGGATCAACCCTAACTAAATCATCCCAGTCAGGATTTTGTCAAGCCAGGGCTTAAGAATTTCTAGGGATGTAGATTCTACCACCTCTCTTGATAACACATTCCAGTGGTTCACCACTCTGCTAGGCTACGTCTACACGTGAACGCTACATCGAAATAGCCTATTTCAATGAATAACGTCTACACGTCCTCCAGGGTTGGCAACATCGATGTTCAGCGTCGACGTTGGGCAGCACCACATCGAAATAGGCGCTGCAAGGGAACGTCTACACGCCAAAGTAGCACACATCGAAATAAGGGTGCCAGGCACAGCTGCAGACAGGGTCACAGGGCGGACTAGCGCTTCCGGCACAACAGCTAGCCGCTCCCTTAAAGGGCCCCTCCCAGACACACTCAGCCTGCACAGCACGTGGTCAGCAGAGCCACAAGCATGCACACCTCGAACGATGCAGTCATGGACCCGCAGCAGCAGCAGCAGCAGCAGCAGCCAGAGGTCCACCCAGCCACCCCTGCAGGAGCAGTGCTCACCCTGCTCCATGCCATGCAGGAGGCAGCTGAGCACCTCCTTGCCACAGAGGAGGAGCTGCCCGCAGGGGAGGAGGACACAAACCCCAACCCTTCAGCACCCTGCCCCCACCCCCAACCCCCGCCGCACACGCCACTGGCTGTGGAGCTACCCCACGAGCACCGACTGGTGGGAGCGGCTGGTGCTTGGAGAGTGGGACAACGACCACTAGCTCCAGAACTTTCACATGAGCCGGCAGACATTTCTGGAGCTCTGCCAGTGGCTCACCCCCACACTCAAGCAGCAGGACACCTTCATGTGGCGTGCCCTCAGCGTTGAGAAATGGGTCGGCATCGCTGTCTGGAAGCTGGCCACTCCAGACAGCTACCGATCCGTGGGCCAGCAGTTTGGCGTCGGCAAGGCCACCGTCGGGGCTGTCCTCATGGAGGTAAGAGGACCCACAGGGAGGTGGGGGAGGCAGCCCTGGCAGGGGAGGTGGGGGAGGGGAGCCCTGGCAGGGGACGGGAGGGGAGGGGGGCCCTGGCAGGGGAGGGCCACACACACCCTGCACACCCCTCATTGGTGCTCTCCCATGTGCTTCCCCTGCAGGTCGTCCACGCCATCAACGCCCTGCTCCTCCACAGGCTCGTGAGGCTTGGGGACCCAGATGCCGCCATCGCGGGCTTTGCCACCCTAGGCTTCCCCATTTGCTTCGGGGCTCTGGATGGGACTCATATCCCCATTCGCGCCCCGGAGCACAGTGGAGGATGCTACTTAAACAGGAAGGACTACCACTCAGTGGTCCTCCAGGCCTTGGTGGACAGCCGGGGCCGTTTCCTGAACATATATGTGGGCTGGCCTGGCAGCACCCATGACCCCGGGTATTCCGGAACTCGGGCCTGTGCCGCCGGCTGGAAGCGGGGACCTACATCCCCCAGCGGGAGATCCCTCTGGGGGACGCCACCATGCCCCTCTGAGTCATTGCAGATACGGCATACCCCCTCCGGCCCTGGCTCATCCACCCGTACTCGGGCCATCTGTCTGCCAGCCAGGAGCGCTTCAACCAGCGCCTGAACCACGTGCGCCAGGTGGTGGAGCGCACATTTGGCCGCCTCAAAGGGCGCTGGAGGTGTCTCCTCACCTGCATTGATGCGGGCCCCACCAACATCCCCCAGATTGTGGGCGCGTGCAGCGCCCTCCACAACCTGGTGGAGAGCAAGGGGGAGTGCTTCTTTCAGGGCTGGGCTGTGGAGGCTGGCAGGGCCGATGTGCAGCAACCCATTGCCCCCAGTCATTAGGTGGACCCCGAAGGGATCCGGGTCCGGGAGGCCCTGCTGGCCAAGTTCCATGAGGCCGCAGGGTGAACGCTGGCAGACCCCCCCACTGCTCCCCCCATCCTCCACAACACTCCCTGCCCCTACGCCCACACCACAGAGTGCCCAAGAGCACACCCCACCACAACTTTTCTTGTAAATAAAAGCAGACATTTGTTCATCAAATCAAATATCTGTAGAACTCATTATTATTATTATCAAAAAGACTAACTATTTACAGGCAAAATCTAACATATATATGTATTATAAAAAAGGATAAGATGAAAGGGG
This sequence comes from Carettochelys insculpta, assembly GCF_033958435.1. Classification (NCBI taxonomy): domain Eukaryota; kingdom Metazoa; phylum Chordata; order Testudines; family Carettochelyidae; genus Carettochelys; species Carettochelys insculpta. The sequence goes on along the minus strand of NC_134147.1, from coordinate 9,864,930 downwards.
AAGACAAGGAAGGGGAGAACTATGTACATGGTGGGGCAAGGATCAGCATAGTAACAGGGGTCAAATATACAAACTATTTATAAAAGAACATAACACTGGGGGGAATATATACAAACGGTGAGGGGGGCCAAGTCCTGGGCCCCACACCCCCTAATGTCCAGCGCTGGGGGTAGGCGGCCGGGATCCCCGCCTCGGCCGCAGCCCTGGCCAGGGCTGGCTGGGGGCCGGGCGGACCGGTAGATATGGCCGGTGGGTGTCAGCTGGCCCCAGGTCCCCCTCGGCGGAAGGGCCCTCCATGCCGGGTGGCAGTGCGACAGTGGACGGCGCAGCAGGTGGAGCAGCGGGTGGAGCAGCGGGTGGAGCAGGCAGGGTGGGCGCAGCGGCAGCCAGCGCGGCATGGGGGGCCAGGTAGTCGGTGATATGATCAAATGGCCGCATGTAGGCCCCCCATGCCTCCTGGTGCCAGGCCAGCGCCCGCTCCTGCAGCTGGAGGAGGCATTCCTCCACCCGCAGCCGCTGCTCGGCGACCTCCAGCTGCCGACGGTGGAGGGCCAGCAGCTGGGGGTCCGTTGCCGTCAGGTGGTGGTGCTGGGTCCGCCATCTTCCCTGCCGTGGGGCCGGTCAGTCCTCCGCCGAGGGGCTGGCCTGGATTGATGGCCCTGGAGGGCTGTCCAGGACCACTGACACCTCACCGGCGCTCTCCAGTCCTACCGATGGTGCAGCTGCGGAACACAGGAGTGGGGGAAGAAGAGTGGAGACAGCCGTTAGTGTGGGCCCCGAGCCGTGGCCCTTGTCCCCCCACCCCTCTGCTGCAGGTTCCCCATCCCCGTCCCTGGGAGATGCTGCTGTGATGGGGTTCAGGGGTCCCCCTGCACTGCACCCCATCTGCTGGCAGGAGTGACTCTCAGTCAGCAGGTACGACAGGAGGTTTATTAGGCAACAGATGCCCAGTTTCTCACAGAAGCGATAGTACAGCAGTCAGAGACGGTCCTTCCAACCCATTCTGGGGAGAAGACCCCGAGGGGTGCCCCTCTGGGGTGTAGCTTTCCCCCTCCTCAGGCTGGCTGCCTTCCAGCTCTCCCTTCCCCTAGCATCGAACTGCCGCTCCCGATTCAAACCCAGCTCGGCTCCTCCCTCCTCTTTGTTCAGGGCAGAGGTGTTACCTGCCAGTTGTAGCCCCAGGATCATCCTTAGCCACTGGGAGCTATTCAGCTTGTTTCTGATATCTAGCCTGAGTCTCGCATTCACACTCTCCCCACTCCATCACATGCTGCTGCTGCTGCTGCTGCTGGGTGTCCCACCCCCCCCACCGGGGGACCCTAGAGGTTCCGCTCCCCCCAGCCCCGGGGATGGGGCATGGCACTGTCGTGCTGGGGGGCAGGGGCTGATGCACTGTTCTGAGGGACATGCAACTGCTGTCCTTGGGGCCATGGTCATCTGGGCATGTGGAAGGCCCTGGTCATATCTATTACCCCTGCCCCTCAACCCCGGGGGGTGTGCACTGGGGGGGTACATACCTGATGGTCCACTCCCATGGTCGGGGGACACCCGGTGGGCGGACGCTCAGCTGGAGCTCCTGGATGGGAGGATGATGTGGAAGCCGGTGTCACTGGAGGAGGAGTCCCTCTCCTCCTCCTCCTCCTCCTCCGGTACCTTGGGGGTGGGCTCCTGGGGGGGCCCCCGTGGTGCGGGGCTTGCCTCCGGGGCGGACTCCGCCTCCGGGGCCTGCTGGGGCTCGTTGGCTGAGGTATCAAGCGTGGCCGGAGGGGAGGAGGTGTGCCAGGGGCCCAGGATGTCCCTGAGCTCCCTGTAAAAGGGGCAAGTAATGGGGGCGGCCCCAGATTGGCCGGCCGCATCCCGGGCCCGGGTGTAACCCTGCCACAGCTCCTTCACTTTAGTCCGGACATGATCCGGAGTGTGGGCAGGGTGACCTCGGGTGGCCAGGCCCTCGGCCAGCCAAGCGAATGCATCCGCGTTCCGCCTCTTGCTCCCCATTACCTGGAGCACCTCCTCCTCGCTCCAGAGCCCCAGCAGGTCCCGCAGCTCGGCCTCCGTCCAGGAGGGGCCCCGCTGCCTCTTCCCCGCCTGGCTGCTGAGCTGGGAGCCCTGGCTCCCCTTGGGGGGTTCCCCTGGGGGCGCTTGGGGGGGCTGGCGGGTGGCCATTGTGTCAACTGTGGGTGTCTGTGGCTGCGGAGGAGCGTGCAGGCCAGCCGCGTGGCAATGCTGCTGCCTACACGCTCCCTCAGCTTCCTGCACAGTCAGGCAGGGGGCAGGGAGCTTTAAGGGGCTGCTCCACGCAGCACGGCGGGGTCTACATGGAGATGCTCTTCCGGCAGCTCCATGCTAATAATCAGTCTCGCAATTGCAAATGGCTGTTCATTAGCATATTTCCACAGCTCGTTAACATAGCCGCACGAGATCTCCCGCTCAGCAGAGGAGGGTGCCAGCAGGAAAGAGGCCGAGTGGATGTGCGTCTGCCGGGAAAACCCCCTCTGTCGCCAGACCCTGCTATGTTGTCCAATAAATGGGACTTCCCAGAGAGCAGCATTCTAGAAGATGAGTGACAGTGTTTAACAAACACATGCTTCTCCTGCCACTTTCTTTGGCAGTATTACTATTGCTCTTTTCAGAGGCAGTATTCTGCACAGTACGAATACAGTGGCGTATGTATAACTGCATCTAACCCTTGACAACAGAAGCCCTTTCTCTGAAGTAGCTTGCTAACAGAAAGCACCTATTGTGCATGGGTGTTGCTGTCAACTAGGAAAGTAGTTTTGTCCAAGTAACAATGCATAGGAAGAAAACCGGATTCCAGTTCAGTAAGAATACTGATATCTATATTTTCAGAAGTCACCAATGATTGTGGGCGCCACTGGTTCTGAGTGCCCGCCCTGAGGGGCTGAGTTTTTTTTGACTGTAAGTGCTACCAAGTGTCAAAAATCAAGCCCCTAAAATTGCTAGTCTGTAAGGTGCTACAGGACTGTTTGTTTTTCGTGAAGCTACAGACGAACACAGCTGCCCCTCTGAGACTATTTAAGATAAGCTCAGAGGCCCAAAATCTCTTGTGTTTTTTTTAAAATGTAGGTCATGTCTCTTGCAGTCCAAGAGCGTAACCCACAGGCAAATGGGTGCCGAATCTGCCCCCCGCCAACCCCGTAGCTGATACGATGAGGCTGAGTTTTTACAATGTCCAGCTACCTAGCCTGGGCTTTTAAGCTGAAGCTTTTACATTTTGGTGTCCTTAGCTCTGTTCACAATGTGTCAGGCAAGAGTGCAGCTAGCACAAGGGCAGACTTAAAGGCCTGTATGTGTGAGCCTTACCCCAAGCGGCACTTAACAGGAGCATCTGGCTACTTTTGGGAGCAGCAACTATTTAGCATGAATAGGGATTCAAGAAATTGGTCTGAGGCATGTTTAGCCAGACATTGGCATCTTTAAAGGGGCTGAAGATATTTCAGACCCAGTTCCTGCTCCTTCTTTCTTTCTAAAGTTGAAGGTCCCTCTCTGGCAGTCATGCGTATTAATTCACTTTGGAAAAATTTAACTACATTGGAATTTACACAGAAAGTATAGAAAGGATGTGGACACATTGGAGAGGGTCCAAGGAAGGCAAGGAAAATGATTAGGGGGCTGGAGCACATTTCCTAGGAGGCAAGGCTGAGGTATTTGGGCTTATTTAATTTGCAGAAGAGAAACTTGCGGTGTGATTTGATAGCAGCCTTCAACTGCCTGAAAGAGGGTTCTAAAGAAGGTGGATATAGGCCGTTCTCAGTAGTGACAAATGACAGACCAAGAGGCAACGGTTTCAAGTTACAGTGGGAGCAGTCTATATTGGCCATTAGGAAGAGCTACTTCATGAGAAGGGTGGTGAAGCACTGGAATGTATTACTGAGAGAGGTGATGGAGTCTCCATCCCTGGGGGTTTTTAAGTCCCATCTTGACAAAGTCCTGGCTGGGATGGTTTCCTGAGGTCTCGTCCAGCCCTAGGAGTCTCTGATTCTCTGAATTTAAGCATGTAGTAATTGTTTTGCTGATTTGGGATGGAGTCATTTGTCTACGTAAAGCTAAATGTTTGCTTAGTGTTTTGCTGAACTGGGTCCTTGTACTGCAACTTGCATCAATAGCTTTCAAAAACGTTACAGTGAGTGTCACATTCCCATGTAAGAAGTCTCATTGGTATCAGGAGGGCTCAGATATAAGAAGTGCCTCCACTTTTTCTGGCAAAAGGTGACATCGCACAGAGATGCTGCACGTCACATTAAGAGAAAGAGTATTTAGTCGAAGGCATTGGAAAAAATGTAAGTAGTTAAAATGGAGATACTCCAACTTGGATTTCACCGGACTGGGGATTAGCCCACCCTCTTGGATAAGGCCTTCAAATTACCCACCCTCCTGCTACTGCTATCCCCTAGACTAGGAGAGGTAGCTGTGTTAGTCAATAGCTTCACAAATAACAAGCAGTACTTCAGCTGTGACCACTGACACATGGACTCAAACCTGGGACCTCTGGACCTTAGTGTATGACCCTCTAGAGTTCGAGCTAAAAGCCAGCTGGTGCTCAGCTCAGGCTGGAAAGGAGAGTTGTTCTTTTACTCTGTTAAGTGGTCTAAGTGCCAGGACATGGGAAAATGAATCACATCCCTAGGTATGTAGGTCAAAGACTAAGAAATGTATTTATTAGGCTATGAGCTTTCATGGGTCAGACCCACTTCCTCTGATTTGGAGCAGGCAATTAGAATCTAAGGTTTATATAGCAAAGGGCGGGGTTAAAGAAGAGGGAAAAAAAAAGGTTGCCTGTCACTGATAGGATGGGGAGAAGAAACAAAGTAAGTTAAGTAGAATGTATTTTTCCGATCCCTGTGCTAGGGTCCAATCCAGGGAGCTAAGTAGTACTACGTACATTGTCCACGTACATGGACAAGTAAATAAGGGCTGGTGATTTGGAATTAACTTTCTGTTCAAGATGAGAGTCCATGGGGAAGATGGGACAGGACTGCATCACTCAGTCACTGGCCATGCAAACTAACAAGTCCAAAACGTTCGGTATATAGTATCATCTGATGCTGACTTTCTATTGAGAACATCACTGAACTCAAATTGGTCTCCTTCGATTGTCAAAGTGCTATGGAGGCGGAAGGTCATACACCTGCTCTTCCTGTACAGCTTTGGCTCCAGTTTCAGTAAAGTTATGACTGTGTCACTCCCATGGAAAAGATCGGTGTGATGGTGACCAAGGGGTACCTTGTTGTGCAAGGAAAGTGGCAACTCCACACCATTGTGGAAGGTAGAGTTGGAAGAATGCCTCACAAGGAAAAATCTGATTTGTTGAATTTTACCCTTTCTCCTTGTTCGTGCTCTCAGATGCTACACAGAAGACTGTCTTTTGTATTATGGGGCTCCGAACTGGTCTGGTTGAGCCTCCAGGTCTTGTCGAGCTGCAAACAACAGCAAGTATTACTAAACGCTGAGGGGGGTTGATATGAACGTTTGTGGAATGAGATGTGCTGGGAATGTTAGTGTACATCAATACAAGAGTACAATGGGCTTTGTTTTAATTTGGGTGCTTATGTTAATGGCACCTTCTCATTAGGATATCCATTAAACCTCCATTGTACCAATTTAACAGGGTTTTCCATTGTTTTGAGTATGTAACTATATGTTCATTTTTTTGCCTGCAGCTATTTACTTGGCACGTACAGGAGATTATGTGTGAGCCGATACAGGTGTTCCCAAACTATGGACTTTAAGTATTTATATACCTGTTCTGTTTTATGTCGATCACTCTGCCTTTTTTTCAATACTACACTAAAGAGCTCATCAGCAGATATTTACTCTAGATCCTCACTCCTACACTCCTGGGAAATTGCACTTCCATGAAATGGTTTGGAAGAACTCATGCTCTTTCCGTATTCTGAACCTCTGGCCATTATGCACAATCATCATCTATCCACAAATTATTTTTAAAAAGAAACAGTTTATCCTTTAGAGTACACAAATCGCTCAGTTTTTGCTAACTACATTACAATGGATGCACTAGTAAAAGACCAATCAGCTCAGCCAGCTTTGCCACCGGTTTAACCTCCTTACTGCAACTAGCTTACTTAATGTCCTTACAAATTACTAATATGTAATAACTCTTATTTTCAGCCAGCAACATGAAAGCTTTGTTTCAGCCCGTGGTATCAGGGAGCACGTGTCTGCACCACTCTGGAGGAAGTAGAGCTGGCCTGCTAGATGGAGCTAACAGGAGCCCAGTAGGAGCAGCTAAGAGCACCAGAGAAGACAGCACTGTTATGGGTTTCTGCACTGGTGGAAAAAGCATAGGGCAGATGCCAGGAAGGCATCGAAGGGCATCAAAGGACAACAAAAATGATTAAGGGGCTGACCTATGAGGAGAGGGTGAGGGATTTGGTCTTATTTATTTTGCAGAAGAGAAGACGTAGGGGTGATTTTGTAGCAGCCTTCAACTTCCTGAAGGGGTGCCAGATGGCAGAGCAAGGAGCAATGGTCTGAAGTTACAGAAGGAGAGGAGTAGGTTGGATATTAGGAGGGTGGTGAAGCACTGGAATACATTGCCTAGAGATGTGGTGGATTCTCCATCCCTAGAGGTTTTTAAGTCCTGGCTTGACAAGGTCCTGGTTGGGATGAATTAGATGGGGTTGATCTTGCTTGAAACAGGGGGCTGGACTAGATGACCTACTGAGGTCTCTTCCAGCCCTATGACTCTATGAGTGTCCTCAGGCTTGCTAGGCTGCTCTGAAGGTTGCCCGGCTCTGACTTTGCTGCTGCTGTTCCCAGAAGTAGATGGAGTCAAGCAAGCTAGATCCTGAAGAGTTTTCGTCATATAGACGTAGGGTATCTCTAAACAGCATACTAAGTCTGGTTTCTGAGTCTGGTCTAAGCCCAAGCCCTGCTTCTGTCCTCATGCAGATCAGTCTGACTTGGGTAAGCAAGGGTCCGAGGCCTGGCTTACAGAATCTGCTGGGGGTGGGGGATCCAAGTCTGTCACATCCCTCTGTCAGAAATATGAATGTGTTCACGTGGCTGAGAGACCCAGGTTTGCAGTGTGGTGGCTCAAGAACTGGCCTGGAAACACTGAGATCATGAGGCCAGGTCCCACAGACCCAGGCTTCGTGAGCAGTGATCTCATATCCGCAAGTCCCCGGTTCAGCAGTCCACCCCAGCCTTCAAATCACATAAGCACATGCCTAACTTGAGGCCTATGCTTAAGTCGCATTGGCTTTGATGGAACATAAGCATAGAATCATAGTACACTAGAACTTGAAGGGACCTTGAGAGCTGATCAAATGTACTCCCCTACACTCATGGCAGGACCAAATACTGTCTAGACCAGGGCTAACCTCTTTCCACTGGGGGGCGGTCACATGACAATTTTTTATTTTTTACATATTCAGGGGGCCAAGCTCTAAATAGCCCCAAACCTACCCCCCCATCCCTAGGTTTAACCCCTCTCAGCCCCAAACCTGCCTCTCCATGCCCATGCTTAACTCGTCTCGTTCCCAAACCCAGGATTATTGTACCTCAGACGACACCTGCTCCCCCACCCCTTTTATTACAGCAGCTGCTGCCTTCTCCTCAGCATGGCTGCGCAGGTCCCCACCCCAGTTCTCCCACTCTCTTCCCTCACCTGCAGTGTGGGTGGCTCCCTGCCCTGCTGAAATAAGGGAATTAATTTTAATTGGTTTAATGAACTGATTCCTCCTGCTGCCTTGTCAACCATTAAACCATTAAATTTAGTTCCATTATTTCAGCATGGTAGGTCAGGGAGCCAGAGGAGGAGTCAGCGGCAACAGTGTCTGGAGCTGCAAATGGCTTCTCAAAGCACCACACGCGGCTCCAGAGCCACAGGTTGTTGACGCTCTGCCCCACACGCACTTTGCTGGTTTGGACAAAATGGCACTGCTGCTGGCTTCACAGGCCAGATGGAAAGGCTTTATGGGCCAGCTTTTGGCCCACAGGCCATGTGTTGGCCACCCCTGGTGTAGACCTTCTTTGATAGATGTCTGTCTAACCTGCTCTTAAATATCTCCAGTGATGGAGATTCCACAACCTCCCTAGGCAATTTATTCCAGTGTTTAACCACTCTCACAGTTAGGAAGTTTTTCCTAATGTCCAGCCTAAACCTCCCTTGCTGCATGTTAAACCTATTGCTCCTTGTTCTATCCTCAGAGACCCAGGAGAACAATTTTTCTCCTTCCTCCTTCTAATGCTCTTTTAGGTACTTGTAAACCACTATCATGTCCCCTCTAAGCCTTCTCTTTTCTAAACTAAATAAGCCCAGTTCTTTCAGTCTTTCCTTATAGCTCATGTTCTCTAGCTCTTTAATCATTCTTGATGCTCTTCTCTGGACCTTCTCCCATTTCTCCACATCTTTCTTGACATGTGGTGCCCAGAATTGGACACAGTATGACCCAACTGAGGCCTAGTCTGCCCAGAGTAGCTCAGAAGAATGACTTCTTGCTCACCACGCTTCTGTTAATGCATCCCAGAATCTTATTTGCTTTCTTTTCTTTTGTTTATTTTTTTTTTTTGCAACAGTGCCACATAGTTGATTCATGAATTTAGCTTGCGATTCACTATGACCCCTGGATGCCTTTCTGCAGTACTCTTTGCTAGCCAGTTGCTTTCCGTTCAACCATGTTCTCTAACACTTTGCTGAACTGCTGCTATGGATGCCAATTGTTCAAAGCAGTGGGGAAAGGCATGATTAGACAACCATTTTGTTCAGTCAGGCCTGATTTTATTCAGGTGCCTGACTCCGAAAGGTCACTGCTCATTTCCTGTTATAGTGAGACAGGACAATGAACCTAATTGAACCTAATGAAATCACTGTGCCAATCTTCTGTTTTTGATGGAATTAAGTCTGGGATTAATTTAGTTGAATTGTCTTGGGAATATTTATCCTTACCAGGTTTCAACCCAAATTCATTTAAAGAAACCCAGGTTTAATTGAAGGACTCTGAAGCAGACATTTGAAAAACAGGGTTCTGGGATCTTTTCAGTGCCAGCACAGTTCAGTTTGTTGGAAAGTGGTAGTGATCACCCCTTGTATGGTAAAGGCAAGAGTTAGTGCAAAGCTATCCAAGATTATCAATGAACAGGCAAAGAGAGAAGTAAAAATGGAGGGCTCTGTTGTTTTCAGGGCAAAATTACCATTTCCTTTGGTGTTAGTTGTTGTTTCTTCCACAATGCTTTGATTAATTATGTTGTTCAGTCATTCACAGAAATGCTTTTGACACAGTGCAGTGAACTGAAATGACCTAGAAATAATTTCCAAACAGAACCTGAGACTGCTGTTTATCTCTGGTTAAATATATATGATCTTTCTCAGAACAGATTTTGGCAACCCACTACTGAGTTACGCTCAGGATAGTTGCATACCATCAACTCCAACACCAGCTGGCATTAAGCAAACCAAGACATTTACTGACTTTCTACACTACAAGCTCTGGAGTTCGAGAATGGAATTTTTCTTGTAAAGATCTAAGCTGCATCTACACGGCCCTCCCTTTTGGAAGGGGAATGCAAATGCAGCCAATTGGAAAGGCAAATGAAGCATGGATATAAATATCTCATGCCTCATTTGCATATTCCCACATGATCAGGCTTCCTGAAGAACCATTTCTGGAAGCCAAAGCAGCCATGTGGATGGGATTCCTTTGAAAGGAAGCCCTCTTTCAAAAGCACCCTCTTTCCTGCAAAAAATTATGAAGAAGGGTGATTTCAAAAGTGGGGTTTCCTTTCAAATGAACTCCAGCCACATGGCTGCTTTGGCTTCTGGAAATGGCTTTTCTGGAAGCCAGCTCACATGGGAATATGTAGATAAGGCACGAGGTATTTATATTCGTGCCTTATTTGCATTTCTGATTGGCTGCATTTGCATTCCCCTTCCAAAAAGGAGGGGCTGTGTAGAAGCAGCTCTAGGTGCTGCCTGTTTTATTGGTGCTTGGAAATACACAGTGGCCGTGTCTACACGAGCCCCAAACTTCGAAATGGCCACGCAAATGGCCATTTCGAAGTTTACTAATGAAGCGCTGAAATGCATATTCAGCGCTTCATTAGCATGAGGGCGGCAGCAGCGCTTCGAAATTGGCGCGGCTTGCCGCCGCGCGGCGCGTCCAGATGGGGCTCCTTTTCGAAAGGACGTTGCCTACTTCGAAGTCCCCTTATTCCCATGAGCTCATGGGAATAAGGGGACTTCGAAGTAGGTGGAGTCTTTTCGAAAAGGAGCCCTGTCTGGACGAGATGCGCGGCGGCAAGCCGCATCAATTTCGAAGTGCCGCGGCCGCCCACATGCTAATGAAGCGCTGAATATGCATTTCAGCGCTTCATTAGTAAACTTTGAAATGGCCATTTGCGTGGCCATTTTGAAGTTTGGGGCTCGTGTAGACGTAGCCAGTGGCTCCAACAAAAGATGCAGCATCTTTCCAGGAATCAGCTGTAGCAACATGAGAATCATCTGCACAAAGTGGTTAGGCTAAGGCCAGGTCAACACTGGACCTTAAAATCAATTGTAGACACTCATTTCTAGCCACAGCAATTGCATAGCTGGAATCAACTTATCTACAATCAACTTACCTGACCATCCTCACTGAGGGAGGTCAATGGGAAAACGCTCCCATTGATCTGCCTTATGCCTTGCAGTACTGAGGAGTACAGGGGTCAACTGTTGATCCCTGGATAGTTCAATTTCACATGGTCCTACTAGGTGCACAAAATCAAACCCTGGAAGATAGACCAGGAGTGGATTGATCTGCCACATAGTAACGACATATGTGAAGTAATTTCCTCTTCCCTGTATATGAAACCAATAGTAAGCAGAGATGAAAGCAGCTCATTGCTGTTTCCTGCAGGTTGCCTCTGAAGAGCTCTGAATATTCAACCTCATAAAATCAAGACACAAAGACTCTCTCTGCTTCGACTTGAAAGCCATGTTCTATTTTTAACTCAGGGCTCTCATTTGATGATTACAGCAGCATGTCACCTCCTTGATGGTAGCTGACCTCTTGATAGCCAATGTGTCTGCCCAGTCCAGTAAAACCATCCACTAAAATCAAAGATATGGGCAAAAAAAGTCAATTAGCAAAAAGGTCACTTACCTGTTAAAGGGTATTACGTTGTGCCTCTGCTGTAGTGTGTCCTCTCAGGTTACCTTCTCTCCAAGGTCTTCTTCTCTGAAGGACAGAAGGAAGTGGATGGGGTCCTATATCTCAGGTACTCACTGTATGGCAATACCCATTTCTATGAAAGTAGGGAGAAGGGTAAAAATACTATCTTCTTCACCTGTACATAGTCCTTCCTTTGTTTTGTATTCACTGCTGTACTTGGTTTAGAAGTTTAGGTGAAGATATAAGAATTCTAGTTATTGCAATGGCTTTAAAGAACCCTTTTTGGAAAATAAAACCAATCCTCCAGACTTTTCAAATTCACCTCTATTTGGCTCTTTTTGACGTCATTGTTTTGCACTGCAGTTGTTGTGTTGTGCAGAAATTGTGTTTCTGACATGTAATATGCATGCTAGTCAGCTGATTTAGAGTGTTTACAAATACCAGTTGGATATTATCTGATTTGTTCCAGTGCTGTTTGTGCAGAGAAAATTCCAGGCCCAACTTCAAAAGTTGTTTCTGTGAAATTTGGCCCTTTTCTATGCAAGGTTGCTTTAAAATTTTCAGTAACTGAGGCCTCCAGTTTTTCGTTTACCCAAAGACAGATGATTAAGACATTTCATTATGACTAAAGCACCACTGATGGCAAAACAAATTAATTTCTAGTTCTTCTGACACTGCCTCATCTGTCATATTCTTCTCTAAGGCAGTTTTGGCTACAGTTAACACCGTCATGTACTCCTGACTCACAAAATTCAGCAGCTTACTTTAACTTTGACAACCAAAATAAGCATAAAGATCTGCTATTAACTCTAATATTGTCCACTTAGCTTGGAAAAATTACTTTAGATTGAAAAATAGTGCAAAATCTGTGCATTATTGTTGTTATAATGCTGTCATACTGTTTCATTTGCTGCTCCTGGAAAGCAAAAAGAGCCTGTTTGTGCAAGTACATTTTTCAGAGTGGCTTATCAAGTACCTTTTGCAATGGCTCTTTATTCTCCATAGAGAAGACCAATGATAATCAAGGGTGATACTGAGATACTAACACACACGTTTCTCTTGTTATAATGGGGTTGCGTGTGTTAGCTAATGTGGTGCTCAGCTGTGCAGACGCAACAAAAAAAAGGTGTGGAAATGAACTCACCAGCCTGAAAATATAACCATTAAGAAACTTGCACAGTGGACCCCACAAGCCAGTTGTATATCACTTGAAGGAAAAAGAAAAACCTCTCCTGTCAAAGAAGCTGCATCCAGATGTATTTGCACCAGTGAGACTTATTACGTAAATAGATTGAAAATGTTTTCTGAGGAATAAGACTAACAAGTAAGATTAATAAGATACACACAGCATGTGCCATGTTTGTCTTCCTCCTGGAAGATAGAAGGGATTTTGTCTGTGCCAAGTGAAAGCTGGTCACCATCTTGGAAGAAAAGATTAGAAAACCCAAGGCCCAAATATCAACCCTCTGGTCTGTCAGAGAAGGTGAAGACCTCCTTGACAGAGCATAGGATTTAGTCCTGCAGGCACAGCAGGCTGAGCAACCAGTGAGGGCAGTACAGAACAAGGAAGAACATTGGAAGCATGTAACCTCCAGAGAAGAAAGCCAGTTCAGGTATCTCCAATTCCAGTGGAGGTAAGCAACCGCTTTCACTGTCTGCATGGGTGCTGCAGTGGTGAATGCTGCGGCAGAGACGTCTCAGGGAAGGAATCAGAAGAAGACCCCACTGACTGGAAGGCCTGGGATGCATAGTCCTAAGGATGGGGCTTCTATGACCACACCCCTTACCCAAGAGAAGAAGATGAGCGGTGGTAGTCGGGACTCCCTCCAAAGAGGGATGGAGTCATCCATCTGCCATCCAGACCTGGAATCTCAGGAAGTTTGCTGCTTACCAGGAGCTAGAATCCAGGATGTGACAGAGAGACTTCCAAAGATCATCAAACCTGCAGATTATTGCCCCTTTCTACTTCTCCATGTAGGAACCAATGACACAGCAAAGAATGGTCTTGAACAGATCATCACAGACTATGTAATTGTGGGAAGGAAGACCAAGGAATATGGAGCGCAAGTGGTATCTTTGTCCATACTCCCTGTTGAAGGAAGGGGTCCAGGTAGGAATCGTTGAATCATGGAAGTAAATGTGTGGTTGCACAGGTGGTGTTGGAGAGAGGCTTTGGTTTCTTCAACCATGGGATTCTGTTTTGGGAACAAAGGTTGTTAGGAAGAGACAGGACCCACCTAATGAAGACAGGAAAAAGCATTTTTGTGGGCAGGCTTGCAAACCTAGTGAGGAGGATTTTAAACTAGGTTTGTCAGGGGATGGTAACACAAGCTCTGAGGTAAGTGGGGAAGAAGAAAGGTAAAACAAAGGAAGAGCCCTGATTCGAAAGCAGAAAGTGGGCCAATCAGCCACTTCTCTGAGATGCTTGTACACAAATGCCAGAAGCCTGGGGAACAAACAGGAAGAAGTAGAGGCCCTGGCACAATCAAAGAAGTATGAGGTGGTTGGAATAATGGAGACTTGGTAGGATGAGTCACCTAACTGGTGCACAGTCATGGGAGGTTATAAACTGTTCAGGAAAGACAGGCAGGGGCGAAAAAGAGGAGGAGTTGAGCTGTATGTAAGAGAGCAGTATGATTGCTCAGAGTGCCAGTACATGGAGGAAGCAAAGCCATTTGAGAGTTTGCATTAAGTTTACAGGCGGAAGCGACAAAGGTGATGTTGCGTCTGCTATAGACCACCAGATCAGGTAGCTGAGGTAGACCAGCATGTCTTCAGACGATGAACAGAAGCTTCCAAATCACAGGCCCTGGTTGTCATGGGAGACTTTTAACTACCCAGATATTTGTTGGGCAACCAATCAGCAGCACACAAACAATCCAGGGAATTTTTGGAGCATGTTGGGGCTAACTTCTTGGTACACATACTGAAGGAACTGACCAAGGGCGGTGCACAACTTGACCTGATGCTCACAAACAGGGAAAAACTAGGAGGAGAAATGGAAGTGAGCAGCAACCTGGGCTGCAGCAATCATGGATGGTGGATTTCAGGATCCTGACAAAAGGATAGAAGATGAGCAGTAAAATACAAACTTTTGATTTAAGAAGAGCAGATTTTGACTCCCTGAGAGAACTGATGGGCAGGATCCCCTCGGAAGCTAAGATGAATGGGGAAAGGAGTTCAGGAGAACAGGCAATATTTTAAAGAAGCCTTATTGAAGGCACAGGAACAAACCATTCTGACGCACAGTAAGAAAAGCAAATATGGTAGAGCAACCAGCTTGGCCTACCAGAGAAATCCTTGGCAAGCTTAAACTCAAAAAGGATGCATATAAGAAGTAGAAACTTGGACAGATGACTAAGAAGGAGTGTAAATATATTGTTGTAGAATGCAAGGAGTAATCAGGAAGGCAAAAGCACAGTTGGAACTGCAGCTAGCAAGAGATGTTAAGCGTACCAAGAAGGGTTTTTACAGACATGCTAACAATTAGAGGGTGATCAGGGAGGGTGTGGGGTTGTTACTGATGAGGGAGGTAACCTGGTGACAGATCATGTGGGAAAAGTTGAAGTACTCAGTGCTTTTTTTGCCTCAGTCTTCATGGACTGCATGAGGCAGTGCAGTAAGGGAAAGAGGTGGGCACCTCAAGGTTGGGAAATAACAGGCTAATGGCTATTTAGATAAGCTAGACATACACAAATCCATGGATCCAGATTTAATGGCTCCAAGGGTACTGAGAGAACTGGCAAGGATCATTGCAGAGCCTTTGGCCAGTATCTTTGAAAACTTATGGAGATTGGTGGGAGCTCCTGGATGATTGGAAAAAGGCAAATATAGTCCCCTTCTTTAAAAAGGATAAGAAAGACAACCCAGGGACCTATAGATTGGTCAGTCTTACCTCAGTCTCCGGAAAAATCATGGACTGGATCCTCAAGGTATCCGTTTTCAAGCACTTGGAAGAGGGGAAAGTAACCAAGCGTAGTCAACATGGATTCACTAACGGCAAGTCATGGTTGATTAGTCTGATTAGCTTCTATGATGAGGTAACTGGTTCTGTGAACATGGGGAAGTCAATGGATGTGATATACCTTGATGTTAGCAAAGCTTTTGATACAAGTGCCCACAATATTCTTGCCCATAAGTTAGGGAGGTATGGGTTGGATAAATGGACGGTAAGGTGGATAAAAAGCTGGCTGGCTGGTTACGCCCAATGGGTAGCGATCTGTCTGCTTGTTGGTCAGCTTCAAGTGGACTGCCCCAGGGATCAGTTCTGGGGCTTGTATTGCTCAACATCTTTATTGTTGACCTGCATGAGGGAGTGGATTGCACCCTCAGCAAATTTGAAGATGACACTAAGGTAGGGGGGCAGGTAGATAACTTGGAGGGGGGGATGGGGTCCAGAGTGACCTAGATAAACTGTAGGATTGGGCCAAAAGTAATCTGATGAGGTTCAACAAGGATAAGTGCTGAGTCCTGCACATGGGATGGAAGACGCCCAAACGTTACAGACTGGGGACCGACTAGCTAAGTAGCAGTACCACAGAAGAAGACCTGGGAATTACAGTGGATGAGAGGCTGGATATGAGTCAACATTGTGTCCCTGTAGCCAAGAAAGTGAGTGGCCTCTGGAAATCTCTTCCTTCCTGTAACATGTGCTTCTCCTCCCTGCAAATCACATACAGGTGGCTACATTGGCTTTGCGTCCTATCGCCACAGAGCAATGACTCTTCTCTTGAAACCATTCTGGAATTACATGGGTACAATCTCAATTATAGTCTAACAGGCTTATTTACAAAGTGTAATTTTTAAAAACATCAGAGAGGTCTTGAAGTTACTCAGATTTGAATCAACTGAGGTTCCAAATCACATACACTTCCTGTTATCTAGGAAAACGCCTTTTACTTCACCTAGGTATCTATGATGTTTGGCCCTATACTAAACCTGGAACTCCCAAGCCTCCAAACACTGAAATCAAAGGTCACAAGTATATTTCAAGACAAAAACAATCTTAAAATGAAGTGAAGATTTGGAATACATTATCAGTAAGTTAAGGTGGAAAAAAAAAACCACATTATTGGCTTATTAAAACTAGCCCAAACTCCAGGCGTTCCAAACTCAGGACATTTAGGATGAATATTGCTCTTAAAAAGAAGGCCTAATCTCTTAATGTACCCAGACACCCTTATCACTGCCCTATACTAATCCCCTTTAGTATCCATGATAGCCCCATAAGGACATTTTTAGTGTCTGTGGTGTCCCAGATGAGATGTAACATCAACCGTTAAAATGTATTATTGTCATGGGAGGTCACTATCTGCATGAAATACAAAAGCAAAAAAGCAGGCCTGTAGCACTTTAAAGACTAACAATATACTTTATCAGACTAATATGGCTACCTCTCTGAGACTGTCTGCATGGGGGGTTTAGGTCTGGGAAAAGAAAATTTAGAAATTCAGGGGGGTGTGTGTTGGGGAAGCCCAATGGGATAAGCGTAGCTAAGGAATGCAGATAGAGTATTTCTAGTGTCTTCAGACACTTTTCCACCTGAATTTCTCAGTTATTCCTTGAGGAAGGAGGGAGGGAAAACCATCTTCTACAAATCACATGGTAGGGAAAATAATCTCTTTAGTTTTTTAAGAGACCAAAGGAAATGGGGGTAAGACCTTCATGTTGTGTAAATTTGTGCAGTTCCAAACGTAAAGGTGCTCCACTGATTTCCACAGGCTGAGTCTCTAGCCCCCAGCAATGAGAAGTTTACTGCAGGTCCCCTGGAGCTCTTCATATTGAGAGAAGATTTGGCTCAAACTCAAGATCTTACCTTGCCATTATCACTGGCCAATGGAGGCTCCATGTGAAACTCTATCCATTAGGGTCAAATTCAACCATACTCTTTTAGACTCATGATGTGTTTAATTAGGAAACAAAAGGCTGGAACATGTCTCGCAACCTTCCACTTGTTCTGAGGTAATATGCCACTGAATGCACAACAGCCAAACAATGGCCCAGTTAGGTCCAGGACTGTTGGGAAGATAGGAAAAGAATCCGTTTCTCAGCCAGTAGTCTGAGCAGGGGTTATCCCCTCCCCTGCAATGTGTGGTTCGTGGGACTGTGCATTTTGCACATTAGGGGAGAATGCACCAAAAGTGTCAATTAGTGTTCTTCGCTGACGGAGGGTCAAGAATTTTGAGTCCTGCCACCCATTCATTCCTATTGTTTGTGACCACAGACATAGTGACAAGTCTTCCACCATTTGTGGCCAGAGTCTTAGGGTAAAATCCCTCTGTTGCCACTACCAGGAATGGCCCTAAAGTGGGAGGAGGAAAGTGTCAGGTTGGGATGAGCCTGAAGGGCACAGGGTTCTCCCTTTGTCCTGGTGCATGGGAGAGCTTTGGAAGTCAAGGGTTCTAGAGCCTACTAGATCCATTGCTGTTATGTTGCTATTTCCTGCCATGTCTGGTGTAGAATGGTTCCTTCCTTAATGAGTTTCACAGGACTCTAGTTTTTGTGGAGTCGGGGAGGGGGGGCAGCATTCAGGATTTAGTCCTTGATCATTTTCATCTTCCAGTGTCTCCAGAATTTTAATAGTGATAATATCTCAGGTTTTTTTCCAGTATAAAGTCCTATAATCACAAGGACCCCAAAATGCTCTTCAAACTATGGGCCCAGTCCTGTGGCTTTTTCACCAACTGAATTCCTGATGAAATGAATGTGACATTTTGCTTCATTAACAGCTGCAAAAATGACCTCATAGACCAACCTTTCAAAACTAATTTCACCTCGCAAAATATGTTTGTGTTCAACAAATTTCAACCAGCCTGCAGCAGCACTGCACTGCAGACCAGGACAAGGAATGACGAAGACTCCTGTCTCTATTTAGTATTTCTGTCCAGCATAGAGTCGGGCATGTAGAAATAAAATATTTACTACATGGCATTAATAAAACTCTGGTTTTGTTTGGGGTTTTGGTCTGTTGCCATCCAGACTATGGCTGAGGGAGAACAGATAGAGGCTACAGTCAGGGCATATATGGACTTTAGAAATTTCTAGCTCAGTGTTTGGAACATATCTGAAGTGTTTAAAAGCAGCAAGCAGTCCTTGGCACTTTATAGACTAACAGATACTTTGGAGCATAAGCTTTCATGGGCGAACACCCGATTTGTCAGCTGCATAGAAGCACTTTGTGCATCATTCTAAGAAAGCTGTTGGGTGTCGCTGTGATTTTTACTTTTCATTATTCAGTGGAGTTCATTCAGATTGAATTTCAAGGTCCTCATGGCTCTGGGATCATTCAGCTACAACCCCTAGTGTGTCCTCCCCAGATCAAATTTGTTTGCGTGTGCAGTGTGGTGTCTTTGAACATTTCTCTGCATGTCAACCGGTACTTTGGACTAGACTCTATTTTAATCTGAAGCTGTCAAATCTTGATGAAGTCTATTCCATTGCATGAATTTAAAATGCATGACATCTATTTCATCGTCTATTTCATTTGGGCCATGTCCGTTCGTGTCTGTCCAAGCAAGGTTCGAGTATATTCAGCCCCCAACCCTGCCTGCCAGTCCCATCTATCCCCCGGCCAGTGCAGGGCCCAGCCCCACTAAATGGAGCTGCCTCCCCCACCATGCCAGCCCCATCCCCAGCCCCTCCCCTGGCCAGTGCAGCGCTCAGATCTCCCCTATGATGCCAGCTGCTCCCCGCAGCCACTCATCAAAGCCCCCTACTATATCATCCCCAGCCCTTCCCCTGGCCCAGTCCCCTAATGCAGCCCCCCCACCCTGCACCATGTCAACCCAGTCCAGTTCCCAGCCCAACTCCCCAGTGGAGCCCCCCCCCCTCCCCTATGATGCCAGCCCACCCCCAGCCCCTCCTCCAACCAGCTTGGGGCCCGGCCCAGCCTCCTGATGGAGCCTCCCCTGCACCGTGCCAGCCCCAGCCACCCAACAGGACCCCACCCACCATGCCAGCACCAGCCCCTTCTCCATCCAGTGCAGCACCCACCCAGCACCCCCATAGTCGCTTTCCTGCACCATGCCCACCCCATTCCCTCCCCTGGCCAGCATGGGGCCCAGTACAGCCACTCAACAGAGTGCCTCCCCTGCACCTTGCCAGCCCCTCCTCCAGCCAGCGTAGGGCCTGTCCCAAACGCCGCAACAGAGCATTGTGCCTGCCCCAGACTCTCCCCCAGCCAGCGCAGGGCTCAGCCCATACACATTGGATGTGTACCACAACAATTTTCTGTCTGCAATTTTCTCCCCACCCAACTTTCGCTAGCAAGCAGCAGCCCTCTCTAATGCTACAGGCGCTAATTCTACTGCATTTTAAAATACAAACCGCCTACAGCATGGGTCTTGCAGTGGGGGGGAACACCCACATGTGAGCTTTGTGTTCTCTGTGCCCCAGCTGCGAAGGGTTGTATTGAGGTATGTCTATGGTATCCGTAGCCATAACATCTGCAAACCAGACACCAAAAGTATGTTGGTCCCGCCTGTTGATTTCATTGGCAGTTAGACACCTGCATACTTTCTAAAGCGTGTCACTCTTCGCCTAATAAACAGGCTTTAATGTACTTAGCCCTGCAAGCTGTGGATAAGACAATTACTTGTTCTGTAACTGGTGTTCTTTGAGATGTGTTGCTCATGGCCATTCCAAACTGGGTGTGAGCAGGCACATGCCCAGTTGCTGGAAGCTTTTTGCCCTAGCCAGTAGCCATAGGGTCGGTTCGGTGCCCCCTGGAGTGGCATGAACAATATATGCACCACCCAACTCCCCTGCCTTGCTCAGTTCCTTCTTGCCCAGCTACTTGGACAGTGGGGAAAGCTAGAAGAACAGTTACAGAACAGGTAAATGTCTTTTGTTCTTCGAGTGATTGCTCATGTCTATTCCAAGTTGGGTGAATACAAGCCAATGCCTAGGTCGTGGTGGGAACTTCCAGGATGCTGGAGCGGGGGGATTGGCTCATGGCTCTCAACTTACAGGATGCATATTTCAATCTACCCTCCTCACAGGAGGTTGCTCAGGTTTATGGCAGATGGAAACCATTATCAATTCACAGTGCAGTCTTTTGGTCTGTGTGCGTCCCCAAGGGTCTTCACCAAAGGCATGGTGGTAGTAGCAGCGCACCTACTCAGGCAAGGGGTGCAGCTGTTCCCTTACCTGGATGACTTGATTAAGAGACCAAGGCTTTCAGAGGTTTGATGGATCATCTGTACATGCTGAATCACCTGCTCCCTGCAACGACATTTGACTAGAAGGTGGGATCAGAGCCCCAGACACACTGTAGGACAGCCCTGCCCACTGCAGTGTCTTCCAGTATGTGCTGCGTCAAAGCCTAATGTGCTGTAAACGTATGAACTGAGGACCAGATGGCTGCCCTACAGCTGTCCTGGATGGGCACCTGTGCCAAATATGCCACATACTATGCCATCTTTTATCTGTCTTGTCTGAGAACAAGGTAGGGCCATCAAAGGAGAGGTCTTGGATTGTCTGCTGAACCTCACATGGCAGGCCCAAAACCTGCAACCATGCCCTCCCTGTGCATCGCCACTCTGGAAGCCATAGCCCTCGTGGCAACATCCGTGGCCTCGAGTGCTGCCTGCAGAGCTGCTCTTGAAACCAGTATATTCTCCTCTACCACCGCTGTGAAGTCCTGCTTGGCTTCAGGTGGCACCAGTTTGGAGAACCTAGATAAGGCACTGACTGTGTTGTATGCACAAATGCTAAACAGGGTCTGCTGGTTAGCAATCCTCAGTTGTAACCCTCCTGTTGAGTAAACCTTCCTCCCTGAGAGGTCCAAGCGCTTAGTGTCTCTGTTTTTTGGGGAGGGAACCTGGAACACTTGGCACTCTCTGTGGTTTGCAGTGTCCACCACCAGGGAGTTGGGAGGGTGTAGGTAAACAAATGTTCATGATCCATCTCTCATTCCTGCAGGCTGTAGGAAGGGTGCAAGCAGAGGTCTACCAAACCGTTTTCGTCATAGTGGCAATTGTTTTGATTATGGGCAGAACCACCCTAGTGGGCTCCGCAGAGGACAAAATGTCCATAACAGGGTCCATCTCATGCTGGGCCTCCTCTGCTTGCACCCCTAAGTTTTGGGCCACTCTCCTGAGTGGCTGCTAAAATGCCCAACCATCCTCCAACACCTGTGAGGCTGATGAGCCCTCCACCTCCTCATCCAGGGAGGAAAAGGATGATACCCCTTGCACCTCCATCTGGAGGAGAAGGGCAGCAGGGACCTGTTCCGTCAACTGGTCCTCCACAGGAATTATGGGATAACCAGGAGGCACTGAGGGTGGAGCAGGCAGAAAAACCACCGACAGGCAGAACAAATGGTGCCGATACAGTGCTCTGTACTTGAGCCAGCACCAGTGCCAGAGCTGGTGCCTGCGTATTGGCACCAGAGGTACAATCACTGATTCCACTGGCGCCATTGGGGTCCAGTCCCACTGTGACGGTGCTGATGATGGTGCCGACGTTGATGCCAATGAGATACACGCTGGTGGCTCTGTAACGTCTGCTGCTTCCTGCTGATGCTCCGGAGGCGAGGCACCCAGCGATGCCGATGGTGCCAAGTGCTGGATCGGCGGGGCTCCCGGCATCACTGAAGTTACGCACACACTCTGGTCTGAAGCCTCGGGAAATGCCCACGGGTCCAGAAGAGCCACTCATGCATTGACTGCAAAGCTGGCGGCGAGCCCGTAGCATACCGAATGACAACTATGGTGCCTGCGATGACAACGGCACAACCTTCTGAAGCACCCACTGTGCCTGGTGCTCGTGTACAATGAGTCCGACTCTGAGGCCGATTCAGAAGCAGATGACCACAGAGGTGTCACCAGAGTTGGTACTGATATCGAGCGCACCCATGACTGTGTTGGTGCTGGAGCAAAGGGCACCTGAACCTATCCCACAATCGCTCCCTGGATTGGTGCTGGAGTGTTCAGCTCCAAGTACAGCGTTGCGTTCGGCGTTGATGTGAGTGCAGGGGTTGGCCCTGGCATAACGTCCATAGGCCCCCAACCGCTCAGTGTCAATTCTATGATGTTGGTCCTCTACCAGTGGGGAGGGCCCTGGTGCTGTCATTTGAAGAAGGCCTTGCACTGCTCGAAAAGCCTCTGGTATTGAGGGCAAGTCCAGCACCTGCAGGCTCCCACTTCACACCAGCTGCAATGTGCGCATCTCCTGCCCTTCAACAGTGCGCGCCTGAGCCTTGGACTCATGGCTGCTATGCTCGGACATCAGCGACCTATGCCTCTCATGCCTCCTCTTCTTCATCAGCATCAGAGACTGATGTCTATGGTGCTGAGACAGCGATGGTGCCTGTGCCTGCTCCTGGTGCTGAGAGTCCTTGGACGGCACCGTGTTAGATGGTGGCGGTGCACTTTGCTCTGAGGAGGCCCCACTCTCCACACCTGCTGGGGACACCTGCTGGGGACTCCTGAGGTTTAAGAGTCACCTCCATTAGTAGGACTTTAAGGTGCTGGGCCCTATTTTTTAAAGTTCTGGCCTTAAAGGACTTACAAATTGAGCAGCGCTGCTGCAAGTGGCCTTCCCCCAAGCAAATCAGGCGAGACAAACGGGGGGTCACTCTTGGGCATACATTTGCCGTACATTGAACAAGTCTTAAAGCCTGGGAGCCTGGCATTCAGCACTGAGGCACCGAGGGGAACGGACAACCCCACCTCAGCTATTAGTGAAGACACTAAAGACTAACTATTAGACTCTAAAACTATTTACACGCCTTTAAGAACTATGTGCAGTATAATAGGCAACTAGCTACTTAATTAGAAAGAAGAAACCAAGAGCTCCAATGACTGACAGTGCGGCAACAAGGAACTGACAGGAGTTGTGGGGGTCGGGGGTCGGGTGGTACATATATTGGTTGCCATATTGGCACCACTCCAGGTGCCGCTGCACCAACCCTATGGCTACTGGCTAGGGCAAAAAGCTTCCAGCGACTGGGCGTGCACCTGTGCACACCCAACTTGGAATGGACATGAGCAATCACTTGAAGAATTACTGCTATCCCCATTTTACAGGTGTGGAACTGAGGTACAGAGAAATTAAAGCCTGAAGCCTAAAAATGACAAGACTCTAAGTGACGTGACTATAGCCACAGAGGGAAT
Source organism: Carettochelys insculpta (assembly GCF_033958435.1). Classification (NCBI taxonomy): domain Eukaryota; kingdom Metazoa; phylum Chordata; order Testudines; family Carettochelyidae; genus Carettochelys; species Carettochelys insculpta. The sequence goes on along the minus strand of NC_134147.1, from coordinate 9,841,685 downwards.
TCTGGGGGTGGAACCTCTTGCTCCCAAGTGACAGCCTGATTTCCCTAAGCACTGGACCATCCTTCCATTCTAGCAATTTCCAGCTACCACAAGCTGTGTCTACACTGCACACTCTGTTCATTTTGATATACAGACTACATACACTGCACTGCCCCCGAGCAGGGGTACTGCCAAACCTCTTGGGGTATGTCCCCTATAGGGCTCTCCACTTTCTCAGGCTGTGCCACTGCTACTGTTTGAGCCATTGAGTGTCCTGTAGCTACCTCCATGCAGCTAGCAACCTCCCCGATGCAGTTGTTCCTCAGTGAAGGGAAAGACACTGGCAGCTGGGGCACAGCAGCAAGAAAAGGGTCCATCAACTCCATGCTGTTTCCTTCTTCCCCCTCCACTGGACCCTTTCACAAACAGGTGTAGCAATACACCACAGCCTGCTTTGCAAGGTGGCCTGTAGATACACATATACCACATGCTCCTCTACATAGTGTGCAACCAACGTATAGCTTCTGGATACACCTTCACTATGCAGAAAATTGGCCCCCGGGTCACCTAGTGGGGATGCACAAAAATCAAACTATCGGGGTTGACAGTCAACCCCTGTACTCCTCAATATTGTGAGGCATAAGGAATGTCAACAGAAGAGTGTCTCTGTGAGGACAGACAGGTAAGTTGATTAGCGGTAAGTCGATTGCAGGTAAGTTGAGTCTAGCTACACCATTGGTGTAGCTTGACTTGCACATCTACAATTGCCCATAAGGCCCTTTTTTGAAAGAAAACACAGAGCATCCACACACAAAGGCCATTTCTACACAGGCCACTTTCTTCGAAAGTGGCATGGTAACACACAACCCTAAACATGCTAATGAGGCATGGATGCAAATTCCCTGAGTCTCATTAGCATACAGTCACGTGATTTGGAGTCTGGAAGACCATTCTTCTAGACTCCAAAAAGCCATGTAGAAGTGTGGCCCTGGGGGGGTGGGGGGTGGGGGGCTTCTGGAAGGAAGTCCTTCATCTGGAGGCCCCTTCTTCCCGAAAATTTTTGAGAAGAAGGGGCCACCGAAAGAAGGACTTCCTTCCGGAAGACCCCCTGGGGGCCACGCTGCTATATGGCGTTTTGAAGTCCAGAAGAACGGTCTTCCAGACTTCAAATCATGTGACCATATGCTAATGAGGCTCAGGGAATTTGCTTCCGTGCCTCATTAGCATACTTTGGGCCATGTATTACCATGCCACTTTCGAAGAACGTGGTCTGTGGAGAAATGGCCAAAATGTGCTCTTTCGGTCCAAAATCAAAAGAACGCGACTTTTCCTTCAGAAGCCCTCTTCCATACTGAGATCAGGAAGCATACCGCCTTTCGAAAGGTTTGTTCATCAAAAAGCGTGTGTAGACGCTTCAGGGCTCTTTTTCGTAAAGAGCAGTCCACATGGTGCTAGATTTTTTTATCTCTGGACCAGTCTTTTGAAAGAGTGGGGACTGTGTAGATGGTCTCTGTGGCTGTTTCTACACATGCTAATAATTGGCCTGAAATATGCTAATGAAGTGCAGATGCAAATTCCCCATTGCTCATTAGCATAAGGTCACATGATTTGGAGTCTGTAAGACGTTCTGCCAGACGCCGAAATGCCATTTAGAAGCTTGGCCCCCAAGTGGTCTTCCGGAAGGAAGTCCTTCTTCTGGAGGCCCCTTCTTCCTGAAAAGTTTTGGGAAGAAGGGGCTTCTGGAAGAAGGACTTCCTTTTGGAAGACGCGCCCCTCCCCCCCCCGGGGGGCTGTGCTTCTAAACGGCATTTTGTAGTCCGGAAGAACGTCTTCCGGACTCCAAATCATGTGAGCCTCATTAGCATATTTCAGGCCATTTATTAGCATGCCACTTTCAAAGAAAGTGGCATGTGTAGAAATGGCCTATGAGAAGAACGTCTTCTGAAAGATCATCTTTCCAAATATCACTGTAGTGTAGACGTAACTGGTACGTCTACACAGCAGCCCTATTTTCAAATAAGCTATTCTGGAAGAGCTGTTCCAAAATAGCTATTTCAAAATAATGCTACTACACACAAAAATACATTTAGAAATAGCAATTAGCACAGGCTGCCTATTTTGAAATAGTGCCATCAAATGCATTATGGCTCATTTCAAAATAGAGGCTATTCCCTGTGGCTGTGTCTACACTACAGTTCCCTTTTTAAATGATGGCTTTCAAAACTAAATGGCAAAAGACGACCTTTTGAAAGGGAGTAAACAGGGATCAAACCAGCAAATAGGGATCAAAGGTCCGACCTGCCCACTCAGAGGGCCCCCACCACACTTTCAAAAGGAAGCATCTGCACATCCCAGGTTGCCCTTTCAAAAGTACAGGACCAGGAAGTGCTGCAGGTAGGGTCAGGTGGCAGATGAGCCCATCCGGGGCCCCTGTCTGCTGCCTCTTTAAAGGGACCCGCTGTCTAGCCTCGCCCTGCACACGTTGAGGGCCAGCTAGTTGTCCTTAGCCATGCAGACTGAGAGTGAGTGGAAGAGGTACCCTGGGTGCCCATGGACCTGGAGCAGGTCCCCGTGCCCATCAAGGCTGTGGCCAGTGTGCTGGCCCCAGTGCTGGCTGTGGTTAACCAGCAGCTTTGGGTGGCCACCCTGGCTACAGAACTTCAGGCTGACCAATGGGACATTCCTGGAGCTGTGCCACTGGCTTGCCTCAGTCCTCCAGCACCACGACACCCACATGAGGTCAGTTCTTTCGCTCCAGAAAAGGGTGGCAATCGCCCTCTGGAAACTGGCCACCCCAGACAATCACTGATCATCAGCTACCAATTTGGGGAGGACAGGTCTACCATCGGGGCTGTACTCAATGAGGTCAGCTATGCCCAGGTCACACCCATACCTCATGCAGGGGGCAGTGGGCACGGCACCAAGGGACACCTTTGGGAACTGGGAGGGGCAGCCCCCTCTGGGGCTGGGGCTGGGGATGGGGACATGCAGGGGGCAGGTGCCCCCGGGAGGCCTGCCCTGCAGGGGATGGGGGCGGGGACATGAGGGTGCATGGTAATGAGGGATTTTGGCAGATACTAATGAGGCACTGCCATGAATATGCAGTGACTCATTAGCATAATGGTGGCCATGTACGCTTTGAACATGCCACTTTCAAAACACACGCTGCCCGTGCAGCCAATGGGCCTCTCAAAACGACCCCGATTTCAAAAGACTCTCCCTCACAAAACCACACCTTGTAATACATGTACCAGTGACACAGAGCTGTGAACTGAATGCTCAATAGTTTTAAATCTCCTACAGCATATCGACTGAGGCCCTCCAAAGTATATGTAAACATTAAAATTTCAGCATCAGCTGTATCAGGTTTAAACTGTTTTTTGCACAGCAGACTAGCAATTCAGAAATAAATCATCAGGAAAAAGATGTCAGCTAATGAAGGACTCAGACTCGACCCCTTTAGGCTAACAAAGGCCTTTTCAAATCAAATCGAGACAACATTTCAGCAACGGTGGGGGGGTAGGGGGAAACAGTTGTTTTATACAACGCACTAAGTATTTTCATTTAGTCAAAAGTCTTCTGCCTTTATGTCTGAAGCAGGAAGATATGTCACATCTTATTGCATTCCAGGATTGGTTTGTTGGGTTGAATCCTGCATAGTTTAGAAGGTCAAATGCAAACCAGACAGGACAAATACACAATGCATCTGCTCAGAGGGCTAGTCACTCACATTCATGATTCATTCTGTGAGGCTAAGGAATGGAAGGCATGAGAGCAGCAGAATGAGGACAGTGGGTTTCAACATCAGCAGACTTTGGCAGACTCAGAACTCTTAGGTAAAGTCTCAGAAGAAGGCAATCAAGGGATAAAGGCACAGCCATCTGCTTCCTCTGGGCCCCAGGGGTGCTTATTCCTATGCTTGGCCCGCTACTCTCAAGCCTCCTAACCTTCTCCTGAGTGCACCCAAGCCTGCTCATTCCTGCTTCGCGCCACAGAACAGCTGAGCGGGGTGGGTGGGAGGGATGGAAAGGAATTGATTGGTGGGGCTCTTATTGGAAGGGAGGAGCTGGGTGGGGGTGTGGAGGCTGGCTGCTGGTAGATGCTGAGCTTCCAATTCTTTTTTTTTTTTTTTTTTTTTGTTACTCTGGATGCTCCAACCCAGCCCTGTGTAAGGGATATAGGAAAATTCAGTCATGGAATTCACTAGACTTCTGTGGCCTTCCACAAGCTTTCCTGTTTACACTATCAGCTGTGTCAAGAGCAGAGGAGCATGTGGGGAAAGGAGCTGTTGTGGGTTATTTTTAAATAGGACCATATTAAAACCCCCAATCAGGGCTATGTTACACTCATCATAAAGCCAGCAGTAGCCTTGCTGCTGAAGACAGACCTTGCTGCACTATGACTGATTGAGGGAGGGGAAGTGCGTTGCATCAGGGATCATATGAACCAGTGTTCCCTGTAATCTGACCACATAGGTGGTTGTCCTGGAGTGATTTAGGTGCTGCCCCAGGGCTTAGCAGAGCATCCACAGCCAGCGGCAGGTGTTTCTACTGGTGGTGCACATATGGACATGCTTTGGGGCATATAACATTTATTCTGCCCATGGACAGAAAAAATTACAGGGAACACTGATATGCACCATCTTTGAAGCAACTGTTCTTCAGGTTTAGGCTTGGGGAGTGAGGTCTCTGCCATGCCTCTGTGCATCCCAGCCAGTATTTTAACTTAAATATCACAATGGAATAGTCCAGGCACTCCATTACACATGCCTTTCTATCAGAAAAGGCACACGGATATAATTGCCTAACAAACACAAGGTTTTAGCTGTTCAGCGCTGCCTAATTTTAATGGAAATTGGTTATTTAAAGCTGCTTTGAAAAATCTCAGCAAATATTTATATTTTAGGCTTTTCCAGTTTAAATTATTTATTTATTTATTTTTAAGCCACAGACATTGATGCACTTAAACTTTTTTCATTTGGATTCCACCATGAGTACTTTGTTTACCTCTTTCTTAGGTCACTGACAATCCTGATATGTTGTGGAAATTCACTACAGCATCACAGAAACAACAAGATGTTCTGTGGCACCTTACACACAAACAGATATTTTGGATCATAAGCTTTTGTGGGCAAACACCTACTTTGTCAGATGCACTAATTCTTAAAAGTTTAGAATTTGCTTCATGGGATAAGAAAATACAGTAAAGCTATTTGAACAAATCTTGTTTTCACCCAGTACAGGATACCATAACATCACATCATTTAATGTATAATATAACCTTTATTTTTTTCTAAACTCTCGGAAACTTACATAACAAACGTGCTTTAATTATGACACCATTTATAGACATTAAAATGCATCTTAATTTATAAATATTGTACATTTGGTCCAAAGAACAGGCTTTCAGTTTACTAAATAGTACTATACTCTTTTAAACAGGCTCTGTATATATTTTAGTATATGTATATATTACATATATATTTTTATATAGAGATAGATTTGCTTGGTGTTTAGAGAATAATTCCTTATTGCAAAAAGCATATGATCATACAATAATTTTTCTTCTTTAGGGCAAATACTGCAAAAAGATACAGATATTCACAGCTTACACACAGTAGTTCTACAACACTATTATTTGTGCTATATATGATAAGTGTTTGTGCAGAGCTTTGTTAAAAAAACAGGTCTGCCAAACATCTGTCATAATTGTTTACAATCAAACATTAAATACTGCATTTTTCTTAGAACAACATGGGACTTGATTACATTAAACAATAAAGTGGAAGTTGGAATGTTTATCCTTAGTCTAATGAAAGTCACAGGTATCATGTGTCTGCATGATTAGTAAGTATGATCTATGGTTTTGCTAAACCCTGAAAACTTACAAGACTTTTTTGAATTTAGATATGAATTCAGCTATAAACATTTAAAATGTATGTTCGATTTCAGAATATTTTTACAGTTTATCTACTGTATGGAACAGCTATAGACATTTAAAATGTATCTTCAATTTCAGAATATTTTTACAGTTGATCTACTGTATGGAACAGTTTAGAAGCTACTAAACAATACTTTGTGATTGTATGACATAGGTTGAAATATATGTGTATATATATTTTTCTACAATAATGTGCTTGACATTCTGAGAACAATACCTTATTGCAAGAACATATGTTTGTCACCTTCAGACAAAAACAACAAAAAACCCAACGTTCACAGTTAATGTTTTTCACATAGTAGTTCTACATAAAATATGTGCTATCTAACATTGTTTGTTGCACAAAAGTTTGCTGAAAAAGCATGTTTCATTGCACAGTTTTGTCACAGTCATCTACAATCAAACATCAAATACTTCATTCCCCATAGCTCTTGCCATCCTGCTTATAGCTGCCAAATAAGAAATGCTGAATAGGGCCTGATCTTGCATTCTCTATGCAGGAAGAACTTTCAATAGCTTCACTGGGAGATTTAGCTGTGTGGGAAATTCAGAGCAGAACCCATAATGGAGCTTTTTACATTGTAGCAATAACCTTGTGCCTTCATCACCACCGTGAACAATGAAAAAATCAGGATAATTAAAAAAAAAAAAAGTCTTCAAAGTGCTAGAGTGGTCCACAACGTATTATGTACCTTTCAGTATAAACTGTATTGACGGACCTTTAAACAGACTGAATACAACAGTCCATGATTTAAAGCCATAAATTAGAATTATAGGGAGATGGTTAATATTTAAACTAACATTTTGGTTTCTATTTTCGTGGCAAAATGGTATTTTTGGCAATGGTGTAATATAATCGGAAACATCACTTGTCTTTGACTACAAATAATTTGTACTGCTTTAACCTGGGAAACTTAGGAAGATCTCATAATAGTTTCAAATCACTATGTATTTTGCTAAAACATTGTAATGAAACATTTTGCATCTACAATGTGCATTTGCAATTCAAAAATATAAACATAGAAGTAAATGATACCGTATATTTTACTATAAGAGCATATTGTGACTTTGCGGAAGTAAATGCAGAAAGCCTAAGTGTAGATAATGCATTCAGCTAGTATGTAAGAAATTGTTTATACTATGTTTCTATGAATATCAATTGAACTGAACCTATATAGGAATGGTTTGTAACATACATAAACTTAAGTTGCCTGAAAAATAATGAAAAGAACAAAAAAAAAATAGTATTTGCTAACATGAGTTTCAAGGGCAAACTTTTCACTGGAAAACACCTGTGTACAAAATTCTTTGTCTCTAAAAAACAGCTTTCATATTTAATTGTACGTCCTGCAAAGTCAGAAATAACAGTCTTGGGATTCAGCTGTAAGAAATATATCATTAAACTACTAAAAATCATCAGCACAAAACATCAAATCGTTATGCTAAAAGATAGACTAAAAATGTCCTGCACCTTAGTTTATAAATTCCAAGATAGTTGACTCTTATTTGAAAGGATAAAAACATTAACAGTCTGTGGATTGCCAGAAAACATAACACTGTCAACATCTGAGCCCCCCGAATGGTTTGATTGTACCCCCAACAATTCCTTTATAGGGGTGACATGTTGGTTTTTTGTTTTTTTTGTTTTTTTTGTTTTTTGCCACTAGAGGTAGGTAATTATATTCTCAAACATAAATTTGTGGTCATATTCAACCATATTTCTTGTTTTTCCAGAGTAGCATTTGTACCTTTCCAATAGAGAATTTTAGATATATGCCTCTTTATTTGCGGAGTTGCTTTGCTGAACTTGATCTGGACCATTTTCAGGATGAGTAATGTCTTCACTTGGCTGAATCATTACTTGGATGCGCTGTCAAAAAAGGCGAGAAGTAGTAATTATTTCTGAACTTCTCATTCAAGTCTGATCTAAAAATCTTTCTCCTGCTATTGCTGTTGAGATGGACAATCCTATCCATTCCACCAGCTGTGTCAAAGGTTAAAATACTAAAATATGCAGTCATGCTTGAACCTTTTAGTAACAAACACCATTAAATGTGAGTATGTTGTGTACTTTATCAGGACAGGCATGGGGATAACATAAAAGGAGTCAGGCGCATTAACAAAAAATGTGAAGCGCTCAGTTAAGGATTCTTGACTGAAGTGCTTTAGTGGAATTTGGCTTTATTGGGATGAAAAGGGTTTCAGGTAGGCAAATCATACATTTTTAGAAAAACTCTTTTTGCATTTATTGCTTATCAAGCAGCCAGACACTGGCATACTTGATGGTTTTGATTATCATTTGACACTGGCCGTGTCTACACGAGCCCCAGACTTCGAAATGGCCACGCAAATGGCCATTTCGAAGTTTACTAATGAAGCGCTGAAATGCATATTCAGTTCTTCATTAGCATGCGGGTGGCTGTGGCACTTTGAAATTGACGCGCCTCGCCGCCGCGCAGCTCGTCCCTCCATGAGCTGATGGGAATAAGGGGACTTCGAAGTAGGCGGCGTCCTTTCGAAAAGGAGCCCCGTCTGGACGAGATGCCCAGTGGCGAGGCGCCTCAATTTCAAAGTGCCGCGGCCGCCCGCATGCTAATGAAGCACTGAATATGCATTTTAGTGCTTCATTAGTAAACTTCTAAATGGCCATTTGAGTGGCCATTTCGAAGTTTGGGGCTAGTGTAGACACAGCCCCTGTTGCATTTTTCTCACTTGAAATCACAATCCTTGGTAATATCAGAGGTCCTGAATCAGAGTTTTTTAGCAAAAGACTGTCAGTTCTGAATCTGTGATCAGTAAGTAACTTTTGGAGCTGGTGAGAAAATAGAATTTCCATTCTGCAGAAAGTTCTCACACTGAGATATTTGTTTTGATTCTGCAAAAGGTGAAAAAAAATCTTAAACAGAAAATGTTGACTCTTTTCTGAAATTCACTCTGAGTTTTGGTTATAACACTATGGCTGCGTCTACACGTGCACGCTACTTCGAAGTAGCGGCACCAACTTCGAAATAGCGCCCGTCACGTCTACACGTGTTGGGCGCTATTTCGAAGTTGAAATCGACGTTAGGCGGCGAGACGTCGAAGTCGCTAACCCCATGAGCGGATGGGAATAGCGCCCTACTTCGACGTTCAACATCGAAGTAGGGACAGTGTAGACGATCCGCGTCCCGCAACATCGAAATAGCGGGGTCCTCCATGGCGGCCATCAGCTGGGGGGTTGAGAGATACTCTCTCTCCAGCCCTTGCGGGGCTCTGTGGTCACCGTGGGCAGCAGCCCTTAGCCCAGGGCTTCTGGCTGCTGCTGCTGCAGCTGGGGGTCCGTGCTGCATATACAGGGTCTGCAACTAGTTGTTGGCTCTGTGTATCTTGCACTGTTTAATGAAAGTGTGTCTGGGAGGGGCCCTTTAAGGGAGCGACTTGCTGTTGAGTCCGCCCCGTGACCCTGTCTGCAGCTGTGCCTGGCTCCCTTATTTCGATGTGTGCTACTTTGCCGTGTAGACGTTCCCTCGCTGTGCCTATTTCGATGTTGGGCTGAGCAACGTCGAAGTTGAACATCGACGTTGCCAGCCCTGGAGGACGTGTAGACGTTATTCATCGAAATAGCCTATTTCGATGTCGCAACATCGAAATAAGCTATTTCGAAGTTGGGTGCACGTGTAGACGTAGCCTATAGCTGTGTCTACACGTGCACGTTACTTCGAAGTAGCGGCACTAACTTCGAAATAGCACCCGTCGCGGCTACACGCGTCGGGCGCTATTTCGAAGTTAACTTCAACGTTAGGCGGCGAGACGTCGAAGTCGCTAACCTCATGAGGGGATCGGAATAGCGCCCTACGTCGACGTTCAACGTCGAAGTAGGGACCGTGTAGACGATCCGCGTCCCGCAATGTCGAAATTGTGGGGTCCTCCATGGCAGCCATCAGCTGAGGGGTTGAGAGACGCTGTCTCTCCAGCCCCTGCGGGGCTCTATGGTCACCGTGTGCAGCAGCCCTTAGCCCAGGGCTTCTGGCTGCTGCTGCTGCAGCGGGGGATTCATGCTGCATGCACAGGGTCTGCAACTCGTTGTCGGCTCTGTGTATCTTGTGCTGTTTAGTGCAAGTGTGTCTGGGAGGGGCCCTTTAAGGGAGCGGCTGGCTGTTGAGTCCGCCCTGTAACTCTGTCTGCAGCTGTGCCTGGCACCCTTATTTCAATGTGTGCTACTGTGGCGTGTAGACGTTCCCTCGCAGCGCCTATTTCGATGTGGTGCTGCGCAACGTCGATGTTGAACATCGACGTTGCCAGCCCTGGAGGACGTGTAGATGTTATTCATCGAAATAGCCTATTTCGATGTCGCCACATCGAAATAGGCTACTTCGATGTAGGCTTCACGTGTAGACGTAGCCTATGTGATCAGGTTTCTCTAGATATCGTTAGCAGTCACACTATATTTAGTTACTACTACTTGATAAATGATTGTTGATAAATGATGTTTTAAAAATGGCTAATCAAATGTTATAGATTGGTGTGTAGTTTTGAACTGTATTCAAACATCAGCTGCTATCTTTAAACTTCTATAATGGTCTTCATATCTGTATCATGTAGTAATGACTTATCAAACCTTTCTGAAGAGAATCTTAAGATAAAGGGCAACCAGATAGGTGGACTTCTGTCAGGGTATCATACAGCCTGGCTGAAAAGCAAATCTATTCCTAGCATTCCATTTCTACGTATGCATCCCAAGAGAGATTTCAAAAATATAAGCCACCACTATCATTGACTTATTTTTTTTCACAATCTTCCATGAAACATCATCACAGCTGAGTGAAGACAAGTGTTTAGGCCACATATCTGAGCTATTTGAGAGACATTCTGAGGTCACTTCCAACCATATGATTCTGTGACTGGACTTAGGTTCATCTACCTTGTTCCAAGGATTGTTGTGTTCCAAACTGACTTAAGGAATCTTCTATAAAATCTGACATGAAACTGACAAGCTTTGGTTCCACCCAATCATGAACAGAGGAAGTTCCTGTAATTTTGCTGAAGAAATCTTTCTCAGAAACAAGGATCACAATGTAGTTTAGCACAGGAAGATAAAGTATGTGCTCAGGTAAAATGTATTTGGTGATGATATTAGATAGTTGTACAATGAAATATATAGTATTTTGGTCCCATAGCAGCATCTGCCTGACTGTCTGAAACAGTTTTAAAAATATTAATGACATAAGTGTCTTCCAACATCCTTATTAAGCTGGCAATGCTGTCACCTCCATTTTATAGATAGGAAAATGAAGAAGAGCAAAGTTAACAGTAAACATACAAAATGAAAAAGGCCTTTATTCAAGTTAATTGAAAGACTAAACAATGCTAAAGCACAAATATATTCAATGGACCTGATGTTGGGACAATTTCCCACTGTGAGGCACTGGGCAGTCAGGCATAAGTTAAAGCAGACTCCAGGCTGCTCTGCATCAGGGGCCACAACAGCTCCAAGACTGGAAGAACACACAAGTGGGCTAAAGCTTTATGTGCCTCTGCCCACTGTCCACATAACTCACAACTTAATCACACCTCTGCATCTGGGACAATATGGATGGGAACAAAGTGGGTGGGCTCACAGCAAATTTATCTGTCTCAAGTTCAGAGATTCTGCCCAAAAGGAACCATTATTACCTAGTTGAATTTCCTGCATGGCACAAACCATGAAAGCACACCCACAGATTTTTGCACCAAGTCCCTTTTGAATGAGCTTATCATTTAGAAAGGTCTGCCCTCCCGAGTTAAGCAAATCTGCAAATGACTGAGAAGCCAACACATCCCAAGGTCTTCACTTCCCTCATTTCTGGAGAACTTGGGCAAGATCCCTCAGGGTGCACCAATGATATTGTGCAAAACAGCTCTACCTTCACCTAGGCAGGGGCCCACTTCAGGAGGCAGAACTGTCATTTGTGTCACAGCCTTGTGGGATATCACTATGGCAGGGAAGTAATGAGCCTATATACTTGCCTTTCAAAATACATTTTGCAGTCACCTTCATACATACTAAAGGCCCTGTGAGAGACAAAACCAAACACCGTGTGTTGGCTTTACCTAGCAGTGTCCAGAGCAGGAAGTTTGTGGCAAGCCAGGAACAGATCCTAGATCTCTTGGAGAGAGATCCTGTGCGGTGTACACTAGCCTATCCTGCAGCCTTTGCTCATGAGAGCAATCACATTAGAGAAAACAGGACTGCTCTTATGAGCCTTGGCTTCAGCACTTCGACTCCAGTTCCACCATTCTGGATTTTCAGTCTCATCCCCAGCAGGATATAGGCAGGAGTGACCCATTTTTAGTTCCTTCTGAGAGTCAAAATCGGCATGGACTTCTGGGCAGGTTATGTTCTGCAGAAGTTGCCCAATCCTTCATGCATTACACAGGGAGAATACTTATTCACCCTCATTGGGAATTATGCCTGGAGGAGGACTGCAAGGAAGTTATGGCAAAAGAGGCCAGATTCTCCAGTCTGCTAAGGCTACATTCTACTGTTACGCAAATGGGCCAGGAGATGAGTAGGTGGCAGGCTGAGGTGGGCTGGGAACTTGAAGCTCAGCTCCACTGCTCTCAGAGACCTTGTACCAGCCCCACAAGTTACAGCAGGCTCGTTCCCACACCTCTACATTGTGCTGAGAGCATGTAGTCACACTCGTCTCCCGTTCCTCAGTGCAGGTTGGATGCAGCAGAGAACAGGGGCTCAGGTCTTCAGCAACATCACAGCCAGAACTTCCAGTAGATTAAAGAGAGCTACAGAGACTTGTTGCTATCAGGATCTGTGGGGCCAGAGCCTTAGATGTATCAGCCTCAGTATAATAAACTGAAGACAGATTAGTGATTGTTTCCACATCCTTTTGTTTGCAGCAAAATGACTGAGTTAAGATGCTAAGGGAACTACCTCCACGAATCATCTGTTGATTATCATGGCATGGTATGGCTTACAAATGTATATTCATGCACAGCATTACAAAAAGCCTTACCTGTTTTAAGGAGCCTTTTAAGGTGAGGAACATGTACGCCATGTAGCCTGGAATCAGCACCATAGATGAGAGCGCCATGAACCAGCCAACCCCTTGGCCCCATTTTGGGAAGACATAATTGCCCATAGTGAGAGGAGTCATTTGCACAGCACTGAAGATAAAGACTCCCTGAAAAAAAAACAAAACAAAGGAAATAAATAGTGAAACATGGCTGTGACCTACATTCATCTCAAAGAGGCTTGGCTTCATGGAATCATAGAGCACTAGAACTGGAAGGGACCTCGAGAGGTCATCAATACCAGTCCCCTGCCCTCACAGCAGGACCAAGCACCATTCAGAGTCTCTAGACCATCCCTGATAGGTATTTATCCAACCTGCTCTTAAATATCTTTAGTGATGGGGATTCCACAACCTTTCTAGGCAACTTAATCCCATGCATAACCACCCTGACAGTTGGGAAGTTTTCTTAATGTCTAAGCTAAACCTCCCTTGCTGCAGTTTAAGCAACTTGCTTTTTGTTCTATCCTCAGAGGCCTGTCCCTCCCACGCATTTTGTGCCAGCCAGCGCAGATGGGCCACTGCAGCAGGGAAACAGCTGGCACCGCTCACTTCTCTCACAGAGCTTGGGGGAAGCAGGAACTGAACTCAGACCAAGTCCCATTTTTAGCCCTGCCTTGCTCGGTGCTACAGGGGTTAGATTGCAAAACTTCAGTCCACCCCAAGAGAAGCCAAGAAGCATTAGTCTGAGAAATGGGAAGCATTTAATTGCTTTGGGCTTTGTACCTTAATCACCTGGAGAATGGTAAAAGCTGCAATAGTTACTAACAGAGATGTGAATCTGTGATGTACATACTGGTTGCACTGGGCAAAAGTCTGACTTGAGGTGGTTTTCTGGCATAAGCTAGTAAACAACAGTTCCCTATAGCTGGCAAACAAGGAAGTTGACTATCAATTCAAAAGCATCCCAGGCAGGCTCCAAAGTTACTCCAATACCAGGGACAATGTTCAGGCTCAGGATTTGGGCTGTGGTCAGCCTTTCTTGCATAAACTATTTGACTGTATCTACACTATAGTGATCTTTTGAAAGATGATCTTCCAGAAGATCTCTTCTGGAGGATCTTCTTTCAAAAGAGCACATCCACATACAAAAAAGTCAATCAAAAGAACAATCTGATCTTTTGAAAGAGAGTGGTCACACAGCCCCCACTCTTTCCAAAGAACAGACCAGAGACTGAAAAATCCAGCACCGTGAGGACTGCTCTTTTGAACACAGGGTCCCCAGAGTGTCTACATGTGCTTTTTTCCTGAAAGAATCTTTTGGAAAAAGGTGCTTCCTCATTTGGGAGAGCAAGAGGGCCTCCAGAAGAAGTGCCGTGTTCTTCTGAGGTAAGGAGGCACTGCAGTGTTCATTAAGGCTGCGTCTAGATTCAGTCCAGCTACCGACCACATGATGTAAATGAGGACTCATGAAATTGCAAATGGATGCTAATTTGCATATTTATGCGACTTATTTGCATAATTGTAGCAGAAAACAAGCAGTGTAGAGGTGGTTCTGCCAGCAACCCCCTGCTCTGTTGCCAACCCCTTATCCCTGATATTTTTCAGGGATAAGGGGCTTGTGACAGAGGAGTTTTTTGCCAGGAGAACCATGTCTAGATTACTTGTTTTCTGCTGCAAATATGCAAATGAGCTGTATGAATGCACAAATGAGCATTCATTTGCAATGTCATAAGTCCTCATTTGCATTATGCTGCCGGCAGCCTGACTGAATCTAGACACAGCCTAAATGTTTTCTTCTCAAGTTAGATTTATAGAATCCTATGGATGGAAAAGACCTCAGACAGACATTGAGTCCAACCCCCAAAATTCAGCTGTAAACCCCTTATCCACAGTGTGGATTGAATCAGGAGCACCTCCCTCCAATGCAAGAGCCCAAATCACTGCACCACAGAAGACAGCTCTAATCCCTCCACTACGCTTAGCTAAAAGTCTTTCTAGTAAAAGAAAACCTTGCAGTTTAGAGAATAAAGCATCCACTAGGCTGTCACAAGCAGATGTACTCAGTTGTGTGTTTTTTATGCTGGGCTTCATCCTCACTGATCTGTGTAGTTTCATGAAGCTAAGATACATTAAACAGCAGAGAACCTGGCCCACAATAGTTACATATTATAGTCTCCTTCAAGCACATATTGAGCTAGTTTATACCCTTCACGTCACAGTACAGATAGTATTTTTGTTCCTTACTGCCACAATGATCGGAGTAAAGAAAGACCAGCAAAGTTTCCACCAGATGCAAGGTCTGTGTCCCACCATCTCCTGGATGTTGTCATAAAACCTGTTAACACCTAGAACATAGACATAAAAAAAAAAAAAAAAGAAAAATTTGTGACTGCCAGATGATGAAAGCATAACTGGTCTGGGAAAATAAAGACACTTCTAATGTACATTCATTAATGTGATCAAGCAGCATTTCTCTCAAAATCTATTAACTGTGGCAAAAGCTGGCAGCTACCTGAACAGGAGAAAAATGTATGGGAATTTGATGACAAACAGGACTTTCATTCATTGTTCTCATTGCACCACACTGAGAAAGGAGGCTTTTGGTCAAATCAGTGATATTGTATCCATTTCTGCCAGCTCTATGAATATGTTGAAAAGTTCCTTAGCATCATTAGATTGCAATGACAGCACTGCCACTCAGGTTAGCAAAATCTCTTCATGCCTTGTTAGAATAAAGGAAGCTCTGGGCTCATTTACACTACTAGCCCTCTGCGTCAAAGGGGACGTGTAACCTCGATGAATAGCAGTGAGGTGCTGCGCTGCACATGCAACACTTCAGGTACGTCTACACTAGCCAAAAACTTCGAAATGGCCATGCAAATGGCCATTTCAAAGTTTACTAATGAAGCGCTGAAATACATACATATTCATATCCATCTGCTCATAGGAATAAGGGGACTTCAAAGTAGGCGGGCTCCTTTCGAAAAGGAGCCCCAGCTGGACAAGCCGCGTCAATGTCGAAGTGCCGCAGCCGCCCGCATGCTAATGAACCGCTGAATATGTATTTCAGCACTTCATTAGTAAACTTCGAAATGGCCATTTGCACGGCCATTTCGAAGTTTTTGGATAGTGTAGACACGGCCTTTGTTAGCTTAATTCCTGCCGTGCGCACTTTGAAGTTGCAAACTTCGAAGCGCTGGCAAGCTGTGTAGCCACAGGCACTTCAAAGCACCTGTGCAATTTCAAAGTGCCCTTACCTGTTGCACAGGTACTTCCAAGTGTCCTTACTTCCAAAACGACTAGGTATTCACACAGTGTAGATGAGCCCTGAGGGCATATCTACATAGCAGCCTTATTTTGAAATTGGCTATTCTGGAAGAGCTATTCCAGAAGAGTTTATTTTGAAACAAAGATGCTACTTACAAAAATGCATTTCCAAATAGCACAGTGTATATACACATAGACCATTTCTATACATGCCACTTGTTCCAAAAGCATCATGCTAATGAACAGCCCGGAAAATGCTAATGAGGTGTGGACGTAAATTTCCGGCACCTCATTAGCATATGGCCACATGGTTTGGAGTCCAGAAGAAGCTCTTCCAGACTCCAAAATAGCTGTGTAGAAGCACAGTCCCTGGGAATCTCCCAGCAGGATATCCTCTTTCCAGAAGCGCTGTCTTCCTGAAAATTTCCTTCCGTGAGATCCTTGGGGC
Organism: Carettochelys insculpta; assembly: GCF_033958435.1. Classification (NCBI taxonomy): domain Eukaryota; kingdom Metazoa; phylum Chordata; order Testudines; family Carettochelyidae; genus Carettochelys; species Carettochelys insculpta. Next base: position 9,825,062 of record NC_134147.1, on the reverse strand, counting down.
CCGCACTTCTACACGTCTATTTTGGAGTCTGGAAGAGCTTCTTCCGGACTCCAAATCATGTGACCGCATGTTAATGAGGTGCCGGAAATTTACATATATGTCTCATTAGCATTTTCTGGGCTGTTCATTAGCATGACGCTTTTGGAACAAGTAGCTTGTGTAGAAACGGCATACAGCCTATTTCAAAAGAGAGCCATTGGGTGCACAATTATTTCATAATAGACTCTAATCCCTGTCTTAACAGCAGCTATTTCAAAATAGGCACCATTCTTCATAGAGGCTGTGTCTACGCTTGCATTCCTCTTTCAAAAGAGGAATGCAAATGAGGGAAATAAAAAATGCAAATGAGGCACCGATGCACATATCTCATGCTTCATTTGCATAATTTCTTTTCAGAAGAGATTCTTTTGAAAGAAAAAAAGCAGTGTAGATTCGGCTGTTTTGAAAATAAACCCCATCTTCGAAAGAACACTTCTTCCTATTTTGTTTCAGGAAGAAGGGGTCTTTTGAAGACGGGGTTTATTTCTAAAGAGCCCCAGTTATACTTGGGTTTTATTTCTTTCAAAAGAATCTCTTCTGAAAAGAGATTATGCAAATGAAGCACAAGATATGTTAATCATTGCCTTATTTGCATTCTGATTTCCCTCATTTGCATTCCTCTTTTGAAAGAGGAATGCAAGCATAGACACAGCCAGAATGTGGTTTACTAATTTCGAAATAAAGCCAGCTGTTATTTTGAAACAATTTTGCTGTGAAGACCTTTCCTTAGTCTGGGATTTTCTAAAGAAGCCTTCAGAATCTCTGCCTTGCCCAGTCAGAGAAGGAACAAGAGCATTCTTTAATGCCTTAAAAAGATGCATTGACTGCAAACGATGCTCTTCATTTACAGGTAGGACCTTGCCATTATTTTGTCATTCTCCAAAAAGTGCAGATCTGAAGATCTGCATATTGTTCTCATTTGTGATAGCTAGGGGGCATTTCTTTTGTATTCATATGGGCTACATCTACATGGGACACTGCTGTCAGCAGGATCACGAAAATGAGGGCACTCAACAATGCAAATGAGGTACTCATTTACAAATCACTTGACTCATTTGCACACTCTCCCATGATCGCTCTCCCTGCACAGGCTTTGATGCCAAACAAGCCATGTAGACAGGGTTCTGTTGACCAAACCCCACACTTATCAATAGCCCCTTATCCCTGACAAAAATTGTCAAGTGCCCTCATTTGCATAACCCTGCCAGCTATGTCTACATGGCGTGCTGCTCCTTTCCAAACATGACCTCATCCAATGCTCATTACAAGCAATGGAAAGCTTCCCACTCACTTCAGTGGGCTTTGGTTAGGCCCACACTGCAAATTAAAACTGTTAAATTGTTGCTGACAGAAATGATGATGGTTACTATTCTGGACTCGACAAGCATACTGATGGATATGGTAGTCAGCAAAGCACTTAAATAAAGATTCATACAGGCAGTAACCTTTTTCACCAAGGTTTTTAATTTTCAAAAGAGAACTCAATGACACCCCTCTGTTCTACATTCCTGTACATCATCCCAGCAGTGGAGAAACATCTAGAGCTGGAATGGAAGAAAACTTCCTCAGTCTAACACAGAATTACACATAAATATTAAAACACACAAGTAACAGTTTCCTACATACAACTGCTGGTAGTATGCTCTAGGTTTTTCTTTAGAGAGGCACACGCCATTGACCAAATAGTGCACTAAGATGTGTATAACCTTACAGGTTCTAAGGAGGTTGTACATGTAAATGAAAGCGAAATCTAGGGCATATTTTATGTAAAGGGAATACCGAACATAACATTAATAAGTGAAGTTATCTCATCTTTTTCGTAAGATTTATAGTCTCACTATCCCATGCAGCATAAACAGACTATCACATCACATACCATAGCACCAGGATATAGAGATACACTCGAAGAATACAAGAAATAATAGGCTCATTCCACTTGCAGAGTAGTAGTCAAACAGCTTAAACACATAAATGCCACCCTAATATAAGAAAAGGAATGACTGAAGTTAGCTTATTGCACCCTGTATTTTTTTTCAAGACAGGTTGATATTTCTCAATATTTTGTAGCTATTTATTATTATTATTATTATTACTATTATTATTATTATTATTGTAGCTTATGTAGCAATTTTCTGAAAAGCTATATAATGCATGAGATTTTACAGTACTGATTGACTTTTAAGAGCAAATCTTTAGAGGGTAATAGTTTTTGTCGATCTCCATTTTCTGCCCTCTATAGTACATTTTCTTATAAATATATTAACCTTATAGCCACAGCTTGATTGAAAATATAAACATGGTGGGCTAGCATACAAACTAAAAATCCATTTATATAAAACTTACCTGAGTAATATTGGACAATCCTATCAGATAAGAAACAATGCACACAACAGCAATGAAGATTTCTCTTCGATTACGTAATAATTTTGGAAATTCATCCACCAAAGCTGTTATGAATCCTTCCACGGTACAGAACTGGAAAGAGATTTATAGATTTTACACAATAGAATAAAACTGTGGTTTTAGATTTCAAGCAACACATACAAAAGCTTTCAGCGCTGCCCTACAGATGTTTTCATTGAAGTTAACGGAAAATTCAGCAAGTACAACCACAGACCAATCCTGAACACTTCTGAAAATCTCCTTTGCTGTTTATTAAAATCTATGCAAAAATTATTCTTCTGGCACAACTCTTACAAATTATTGTGTTTCATTATGCTTCAGTGTTGTCTCTTTTGTATGACATTTTATATTTTTTAAGAACTTCAAGTCCAGAAAAAATAGCAGATAGAAGAAGAGGTGCATACAGCCTAAGCCCCGCAGCCGGTAAACAATTATGCATGTGCTTGATTGGGATTTCTTATGGACAGACAGTTAAATATATACATAAAAGCTTGCCAGACCGTGCACCTTAACTGGAAGGTTAAAAACTCAGGGTTGGTTCCTCATTTGGACAAATCACCAAAATGTCATTCTGTCAGCAGAATTGTGACAACTTATATCCGCTGGGCTTCTGAATCCCCATGTATAAACTTAAGAAAAATTGCCAATGGAAAGTCATTTTCACAATGACTGAAATCATTGAAGCCTGCTGTACGTAAACTTAGCCATTTTTAGAAGTAAAACCATGACATAGCCAATATTTGCAGTTCATGCAGTATAACTGATGACGCAATTAGATGAAAAAAAGAAAAAAGCCTGACAGCCTATGAACACATCTTGTTTATATTAATACTAGACTACCTTCCTCAGCTGTTACACTAGCCTACAGACAAATTAATTTCCCAGTAGTTCCCCAGAGTGAATGTTGCAGTTTATTATTTTCAGTGAACTTCAGACATGACAAAGGAAATAGTAAAAATAAGTATCTTTGGTTTCATTTCATATTCTTGGCAAAATGCCTCGCTTTTCTTTTTGTTTTTAAACACTTCTTGGCAGGGGCTGAAATCAGTCAGTTTAGCTATTCAAAAAGGCAGGATTTTGTTCTAATCAATTATTGCAGCATTAGTCATATTTAAGCAGTCCTTCAGGTTCACATATGTAATATTAATAACATATGATTTATTCATCAAATTTGGAATCACTGTTTCCTAAGGTCCCTTACGCTGCAACTTTATCTATGGATCCCTGCATCTCTGTGGAACTTCAGAACTGTTTTATACAGGGATCTTCACCCTTATGGCCGATGGGAGGATTAATGTATACAAAGGTATTTTGCAAAATAATGGGATATGGAGAATAAGAAAACATTATCACAACTAAAATATAAGCCTACTAGTCCTTCTCTGTGGTGTAAATATGTTCTTGCATCTGTATGACATTTTATATTTTTTTAAGAACTTTAAGTCCAGAAAAGATTTTCTCCAAATTGTGATTCCTTCACATCTTATTTTCACTAAGGCAGGCTGACAGAACCTCCAAGCTCTGCACTGACATTTCAAAGTTTTGGGCTAGTGTAGACATAGCCAGAGTGAGTGAGGGTAAATATCTTTTATTGGTGATTCACCTTACCTTTCTAATAACAAACAGTATCTCTTTGGCTGTGCCTACACTTGCATTCCTGTTTCGAAAGAGGTATGCAAATGAGGTAAATCGAACAGGCAAATGAGGTGAAGATTTGCATATCTGACACCTCATTTGTATATTCTTATTTTGAAATAGCTTCTTTCTTTTTTATGGGAAGAAGGATTCTTTCAAAGATGGGGTTTACTTTCGAAAGAGCAGTGTCTACACTGGTTTTCTTCATTTGAAAGAAGCTATTTTGAAATAAGAATATGCAAATGAGCTGTCAGATATGCAAATCTGTACCTCACTTGCATTTTTGATTTACCTCATTTGCACACCTGTTTCAAAAGAGGAATGCAAGTGTAGACACAGCCTTTCTCTGCACACTGTAAGCTACCATTGCGTACAGGACCTCACTGTAAGCTATCATTGAGTACAGGACCTCTTCTAGTGAAGTGGGATAGACAGCTGGAGAAGAGGACCTCAGGGTTTGGTATATTCTGAGGAGCAGCACATGGTACTTGGCCACTTTCCTCTCAGCAGATAGAAATAAGGGGATTTCGAAGTTGGTGGGGTCCTTTCGAAAAACACCCCCATCTGGACGAGTCGCACGGTGGCAAGCCACGGCAATTTTGAAGTTCCATGGCTGCCCACATGCTAATGAAGTGCTGAATATGTATTTCAGCGCTTCATTAGTAATCTTCAAAATGGTCATTTGTGTGGCCATTTCAAAGTTTTGGGCTAGAGTAGACACAGTCTCTGTCTTTCTAATATCCTGGCACCAAATGGCGTTAACAACAGTGCATGCTGTGTGTCATGTTGTACACACTATAGAAAATTATTGGCCTTTCTTAGTGAGTATTTTTTAAAAAAAATCTGCAGAAAGCAACATTACCTGGCTGTCAATTCCAAGCATAAGCAACATGGAGAAGAACAGAATTGCCCACAATGGAGAGATAGGTAACTGTGTTACGGCTTCCGGATAAGCTAAAAATGCAAGCCCAGGACCTGGGAAGAGAAACAAGAGATGGGCTGTTAATTTTATATCTTCATTTTAGCTTTGATACAATGCATCAGGAAGGCAGGGGGGGAATTTGCATTCTATGGTACTTCTGTTTTAGATTTGTTTGCCAATCTGAATCATCTGGATTGGGGACAAGTTGGGGTTGGATACCTATTTTAGAGAAATGATAGACAGAAAGTAGACCCCATTATACAGAAAGAAGAAAGTGTATCTCGGGGTCAAATGTTTTAAACTAGAAGTTGTTTCAATGCTACCTCTGTAAGTTTCAATACTGCAAATAAACTTGCCTCCCTAGGAAAGAATTTGCATCTTCAGACTCCTTGGTGAACTCTATCTGCTTTGGACCTACACTCAAACGGTTGCTCATAGCGATGATTATAGCTAGAACAGTCCTTAGGAAATATGAAGACAATTCCCCTCACATGCATGCAGAATAGATCAAAAGAATGTCAAAAGATAGCTCTGTGTCCAACCCTATGTCCAACATTAAGAATATGGTCAATTGCTATTTCATGGGATGATTTGTATTGCAGCGTACATTACTCTAACACAGGGACTGTTTTCTAACAGTGACGGAGGCCAGATAAGAGAGAGAGCATGAACAGAACAATTCTGAACAAGTCATCTTGTCATCCACTACCAGCTTCTGGCAATTGGAGGTTTAGGAACACGCTGAGCATGAAGTTCCATTCCTGGCCATCTGGGGTCCTAGCAACTGATGGACATATTTTCCATGATTTATTTAATTACTGTTTCAACCTAACAAAGAGGTAGCCATGTTAGTCTGTACTCCAACAAAATAAAGCAGCAGAAATGTAGCACTTTAAAGACTAGCAAAATGATTTATTCGCTGATGAGTTTTCGTGGGACAGACCCACTTCTTCAGATCATTTCCAGTACAGACTGACATTTATAAGTGCAGAGGACCAAAAAAAAAAATGCAACAAAAACTGACAAATCAAATAGGATTGAAGGAAGGGGGTGAGAGGTGGGGAGATGTTAATTGTCCTGTCTGAGATAATTATGAGCATGAAAGAAAGGGAAGCAGTCCTTGTAATGCGTGAGGTAATTGATATCTCTGTTCATACCATGTGTTAATGTGTCAAATTTGAATATATACTCTAACTCACAAATCTCTCACTCTAATCTGTTATTAAATTCAGTTCACAGTATCCCCAGACAAGGAGTTTCACAAGATGATTTTGCATTAAGGGAGGAATTAGTCTTTGTTAGTTTTAAACCTGCTGCCTCTTAAATTTCATCTGGTGATGACTAAACCTCGTGCTACACAAAGGGGTAAGCAGCATTTCCCTTTTCACTTTCTCCAGCCAATTCACATTTTTAATAACACTCTCCCATGTCCCACTTAAGCATGGCTTTCCTAAGATAAACAGTTTCATGCCTCTAATCATTTTTGTTGCTCTTCTTTGTTTCTTTCCTTATTTTAATACATGTTTGTTGAAATGAGGCAACCAGAATTGTACATACATCTGAGCAGACCACAGATTTATAGAGCGGCATTATGATATTTTCCGTTTTGTTATATATTACTTTTCTAATGGTTCCTAACAGTCTGTTAGCTTTTTTGACTGGTGCTGCACACTGACAGGTTGTGTTCAGGCAACTAGCTACAACAATTCAAATATTGCTTTTATAAGTAGTAAGAGCTAATTTAGATCACACTATTTTGTATGTGTGGTTGTGACTGTTTCAGATCTATGTTACTTTGCTCTCTTCAGCACTGAAATTCATCTGCCATTTTGTTGCCAAGTTACCTAATTTAGGGAGATCTTTTTGTAATAACAAGAAGTCCCGTGCCACCTCATAGACTAACAGATATATTGGAGCATAAGCTTCCATGGGCAAAGACCCACTTCATTAGATGCATATAATGCTTCACATTCAGCCTTGCACTGGAGTAATTTTGTATCAGCTGCAAATTTTGCCACATCACCATTCACCACTGTGTCCAGATCACTTTGCATTACCTATCTCAGGTGGATGGATAGCTCAGGGCGGGATAGCATTACCCTGCTAAACCCAGGGTTGTGAGCTCAGTCTTTGAGGCCATTTAAGCTGCGTCTACACGTGCACGCTACTTCGAAGTAGCGGCACCAACTTCAAAATAGCGCCCGTCGCGTCTACACGCGTCGGGCGCTATTTCGAAGTTAACTTCGACGTTAGGCGGCGAGACGTCGAAGTCACTAACCTCATGAGGAGATAGGAATAGCGCCCTACTTCGACGTTCAACGTCGAAGTAAGGACCGTGTAGACGATCCGCGTCCTGCAACGTCGAAATTGCTGGGTCCTCCATGGCGGCCATCAGCTGGGGGGTTGAGAGATGCTCTCTCTCCAGCCCCTGCGGGGCTCTATGGTCACCGTGGGCAGCAGCCCTTAGCCCAGGGCTTCTGGCTGCTTCTGCGGCAGCTGGGGATCTATGCTGCAGGCACAGGGTCTGCAACCAGTTGTCAGCTCTGTGTATCCTGTGTTGTTTAGTGCAACTGTGTCTGGGAGGGGCCCTTTAAGGGAGCGGCTTGCTGTTGAGTCCGCCCTGTGACCCTGTCTGCAGCTGTGCCTGGCATCCCTATTTCGATGTGTGCTACTTTGACGTGTAGACGTTCCCTCGCTGCACCTATTTCGATGTTGGGCTGAGCAACGTCAAAGTTGAACATCGACGTTGCCGGCCCTGGAGGACGTGTAGACGTTATTCATTGAAATATACTATTTCGATGTTGGCTGCACGTGTAGACGTAGCCTTAGGGTCCTGGGGCAAATAGATTAAAAATATATAGAGAGCTGTCATGGATGGTGCTTAGTCCTACCAAGAGGGTAGGGGACTGGACTCAATGACCTCACAAGATTCCTTTCAGCTCTATGAGATGTGTCTTCATATATTATTGTTATATTGGGAACCAGCTCTTGGTACAGAAACTGTAGCTATGTCTACACTACAGCGCTCTTTCAAAAGACAAGCTTCTGGAAGACCATCTTTGAAAGAGTGTGTCTATACACAAAAAACAGATTGAGCCTTCAATCCACTCTTTCAAAAGACTGCTCCACCTTTTCAAAAGGGAGCATCTACACAGTCACAGGCACTTTTTCGAAAGAGCAGAGCAGGGTATGCCGTGGACTGGGTTGCATAGCTCACATGCATTTCCAGGGCCTCCAGCCAGCGGCTCCTTTAAAGGCATCTCCCAAGCACCCCCAGCCTGCACATGCTGTGGTCTGCAGAGCTGCAACATGTACCACAGAGCCTGTGCATGGACCTGATGGTCAGCACTGACTGATGGATATGGTTCAGCAATTCCTAGCATTGGAGCTGGCTGCCCTCCACCTCATCCTGGGGTTGAGCCCCCCAACTGGTCCCTGGAGCCCCTTCACCTGGGATCCCACCGGCACCACCCCTGAGTACCGCAGTGCCTCTGGAGCCTCCCCAGCAGCTCTGACTGGTGGGAGCAGCTGGTGGTAGGGGACTGGGATGACGCAAGATGGCTCCAGAATTTCAGAATGAGTAAGCAGACCTCCCAGGAGCTCTACCGTAGGCTTGACCCTGCCCTGAGACACCAGGACATCCATGTGTGACCCACAATCCCCCTTGAAATGAGGGTCGCCATCACCATATGGAAGCTGGACACTCCAGATAGCTACTGATCTGTGAGGCATCTGTTCAGGGTGGGCAAGACCACTGTTGGGGCTGTCCTCATGGAGATAAGGCATGCTCAGGTCATTCACCCACCACTGGGAGAGGGGAGGGGGCTCCCAGGCAAGGAGGACCCTTGGTGGCTGGGGGCATGGGGTAGAAGGCCAGGAGGGAGCAGGGGACTGGGCAAACCCCATCATGCCCTCACAAGAGTGCATACCCTCCTTTCCATGCACGTCATCCATGGGGGATGTGGATGTGGACGTTGTGAGATTCTCCATGCTCAACTTTCCACATTGCTTCAGCGCCTGTGACAGGACGCACATCCCTATCCATGCCACAGACCACAGTGCCAACCAGTATGTGAACAGAAAAGGCAACCTTTCAGTAATGCTCCAGGTGCTGATGGACTCCAAGGGCCACTTCATGGATATCTATGCGGGCTTGGCAGGCTGGACATATGAGGCCTGTGTATTCTGGAACTCCGGGCTCTGCCACAGCTTGGAGGCTGGCATATATGTCCCCCTGTGGGAGATCCAGGTTGGTGATGTCACCCCATGCCCCTCTGCATGATTGTGGATGCCGCCTATCCCCTGCAACCCTGGCTGATGCGGCCCTACACTGGCCACAACACCACCACTGAGGAGGCTTTTAACACTCACCTCAACTAGGCCTGCAACGTGGTGGCGCAGGCCTTTGAGAATCTGAAGGGCCAGTTCCAGTGCCTTCTTATACACCTGGAGGTCACCCTGCAGAATGTTTCACAGGTGGTGGGCACCTGCTGTGTCCTCCACAACATATTGGTGGGCAAGGGTGAGGCATTCACCCAGGGTTGGGTGGCCAAGTGTGACCCCAGCTACAAGCAGCTGGAAACTGCCCCGAGTCACCAGGTACACCAGGACAGTGTTTGCATCACAGAGGCCCTATGAGAGAGCATTTCCTGTGGGCCCCAGTGATCCCCCTCCAGCCACCCCATGCAGGTCCCCCACACATCCTCCCCTCACCATCCCCCAACCATGACCCCACCACACACCCACCCTCTCCATCCCAATACCATGAGCATGGAACACAGGGACAGTGCAGAAACAAACTGTTCAATGAAAACTCTTGACTCTGTGTTTTGTACAAATGGTGTACACAAGTATTTACAGTGGGCAACAGGGGCAAACTATATATATAAGGGGACTGGGGAAGGGGAGGGCAGCTCAACCTGGGTGGGGGACCTCAACCAGAAGGTGGGGAAGGGGAGGGCAGCTTAACTGGGGGGAGGAAGTGGACATAAGTTCAGGGTAGGGGTGGAGGGCCATGAGCCCCACCAACCCCGATATCCCTGCCTACCCCTGATTCATGATTCCTGGTGGGGCTGGGATGGGGAGAGAAGCACAGGGAGGTAAGGCTGTGGATGGGCTTCAGCAGGGTCAGGTGTGGGAGGGTCAGGCTTGGCAGGGGGCGCAACAGGAGGGGTGGTGGTGGGGGTACCAGGTGAGCCAGTTGTTCCCTCGGGATTGATGTTATGTCCTGCAGGTTTCCAATGAGGTCCTCCTAGTCTGCCTTCCAGCATGCCAGGTCTGACTTTTTCAGGCAGAAGCACTGCTCTGCCACCTCTGCATGGCAGTAGATGGTGTCCTACTCTGGTGCTGTTGGCAGGGGGGCAGGGGTAATCTGGCCCCCTCTTCTGCCTCTGCTGGGCTGTCTGGGACCACAGTCAGGTGTGGCTCTCCTGACCCACTTGGAGCATGGCTGCAAGGATGGAGAAGGAGAGAGGGTTAGTCCCTTACTACCGGCCTGAGGGCCGTGACCTTCACCCGCCCCACACCAGGGGGGAACCAGGCTCCCCCCCATCCAGCCAATGGCATGGTGGCCATGGGATATTGCAGGCACTGAGGGGGTCCCTGGCCATGTGGAGCAGGCCTTAGGTGTGGTCCAGCCCTCCCCACCCCCTCCCCATGTGTGCAGCTCATGGTGCTGTTCCTGGGGGCTGGTGCTGAGTGTTGCCAGCAGCCTTTGTGACATGCCAGGAGCCACGACCATCTGGGATGTGTCTGACTAGGGTCTGCTGGGCTCATGGGTGGCCCACTGGCAACTGTGTTGCCCTTGCCCTGCAAGCCAGGGTGTGCACTCTGCTGGGTACTTACTGGAGGGTCCCTCGCTGAGGTTTGGAAATGTCCTGCTAGCCATCACCCAGCTTGATGACTGTGATGACAGGTTGATCTTCAGCTCGCCGCTGCTTGAGTCTCCTGATAGCAGCTCCCGCTCAGTGTCTGGCAGGGTGGGGCTTAAGGTCCTGGCTCCCATTGTCCTCAGGATGTGGCCCATCTGCCACTGTGTCAAGGACAAAGGGAGGTGGGGATCTGTCTTGGGGCCCCAGGAGGCTCTGGAACTCCCTGTAGTAGGTGCAGGTTGAAAGACCTGCTCCTGAGCAGACGGTGGAGTCCTGGACCTGCGCATAACCCTGCCAGAGCTCCTTCACTTTGCTGCAGACCTGCTCCTGGGTTCGGGCTGGGTGTCCCTGGATGGCCAGTCCATTGGCCAGGTTGGCGAAGGTGGCCACATTCCTCCATCTGCCACCCACCTCATGGAGGACCACCTCCTCCTTCCACAGCCCCAGGAGCTCTGTGAGCTCTGACTTGGTCCAGGAGAGTTCCCAGTTTTCCAGGGACTGGCTGGGCTCCTGCAAGCCTTGTGAGGGCTGTGATAGGGGGCTCTGGGGTGGCTGGATGCTGGACATGTCCCTTTGTTGCAGTTCGGTGGGTGGCTGTGATGGAGTGCTGAAAGCAGCTCGTGCATTTGCTGCCAGCGCACACGCAGGCTCCTGCCACAGGGTTTCTGGGTCTGTGCAGCTTTAAACGCACCTGTATGCAGAGACCATAGAGCCCTGCTGCTGCTGGCCAGGGTGTCTGCACACCCTAGCTGGTTGGTGCCATGGAGGACCTCTCTTTCAAAAAAGCAGCCTGTCGATCATCTACACATTTTCTTTCAAATGTCTTTCAAAAGGGGTGCTCTTCCTAATGCAGGACTGGAGGAGCACTTTCAAGAGTTGGACCATGTTCCTCCAATTTCCTTTTGAAAGCATGCATTTTGTATTTAGATGCTCCATACGCTTTCCAAAGAGGGTCAGGATTTCTGAATGTACTTGCTACGGTAGACACAGCTACAATGTCTAAAGTAATCATAGAAATAAAAATGGAGTGCCTCTTTCTAAAGTGGATATCCTAGTTAACTGTAAATTTAATACAATCTTTATTCAGTTTTCACAAAAAATCAGTTACATCTGTGATAACTGGCAGGGTAATACTGTAGTTTTTGGAAGAGTAAAGCAGCAAGCAATATTAGGTAACTGAAGGTTATCCTCTTCCAATATGCTCGCCTTCCAATATCCTCTTTGCATATAGTTTGACCTTTGCTGATCAGCATTATCAACTCTGATTGGAATACTTCCCACATGGCAAAAACGTCAGAAAGAAGAAATATGCCCTGCTTTTGCTGGGTTTACATACCGCAATGAAACACAGAGCAGAGCTTGGCAAAACAGTGTCCTGAAAACTCATGTACTTCATACCACTATTTACAAAATAAAACTGGAACATGTTGATAAAGTGTCAGGAATAAATACATCAAGAATGAAAGTCCAAATATTTCAGATTGTATCTTGTAGCACCATCTGAAAAGATGTGCTGCATTAACAAACCTACATGTTTACAAAAAATATTAGAGATGGGCCCAACCCAATACAGCCGATTTGTATTGTTACACAGTTTTGGGCTGGAGGTTCTGAATTAGTAACTGCATCCAAATTTTGGGGTTGGCTCCTATCTCTGGACCAGATCAGAAGTCCTTGCTCCAAACACCACTGAACTAATGCACATATACTATACAATCTATGAAATCCACATGTTGAGCCAAGCTTCTTTCTAAGAATAATGATACCCTACACCTAACAAAAGAGAGCAAATGTAATTCACAGTTTAAGCCAAATCACGGTCTGATGAAATATGTAAATCAGGATCTAAGCCACATTTTTACAGTGTTGCTTCAGGAGTTGATTAGTAAAACAGAGTCTGCTTCCAAAATCAAATCCCTACAGGAACATGGAACTGTCAAACTAGATTTGGCCATAGCACAGCATCTGTAGTGTAATTGTCAAATGAAGTATATACAATATCCCAAAAGCCAGAGTCATAGCTATTTACAAGAGCAACTGTAGATAATACTGACACAGACATAGTTTAATGGAAGTGCACATCACTTTTCCAGAATCAAGGAGATATGAATTTTTGAATACGTGCAAGAAAAAATATTGTCAAATAAAAATCCAAAACAAGTACCATATATTAAGCCCTATATCAACATTAAAAGAGTTACTACAATATTAGATAACAACACAGCTTTCTGAACACATGCACTTTTATCTTAACTCTCCACATGGTCTAATCATCATTGGGAAAAGCAATATTTTGGCAAAAAGAAACAAATGTAACTGACACAAAATATAGATTAGTAGCCACCTCACAATCTTTTAGACATTAACTATGATTTACATAACATAGAGTGGTGTGGTTGTGCACTTTTTTAATTTTTGTTGTTGTGTAAACTGAGTTGAAAGTATTTTTACTTCAGTAAGATCATTTGATAACCATAACTGTATTGCTATCAAAACTATTCTATAATGGTGTATCATTCTCATATCTAAGTTCTTTTAAATGTTTAACATTTGAACTGTGAAGAGAGAATGACCCACACTGAAAACATTCTTTAAAAAAAGTCCTATAGACTTCCTTTTTTTTTTTGTGAAGCTACAGACTAACATGGCTACCCCTCTGAGACTAACAATATTCTTGTTTCCTTTCTGGTCATCTCATGTTGTAGGAAGAGCCCATTAGATTTTGCCAAGAGTTGCTTAGGGCTCCTGTAAGAAGAAATATAGTAGCAGATGCACACTTCTCTTTTTCAGCATGAAACAGCTAGTACAGCTGTAAGCTTGATAATCAAAATAATCAATCAAAAAAACCTTAGAATAATTAACCTGTATAGTAACACTGATTTAGTATAATTCTTGACATATCTGCACATTAGATAACACTGGAAAAAAGAATAGGTGAGCAGAATTCAAAGGCCACCATCACTGGCAGAATTGTGCTAGTCTGTCTGCTTTTGCTTCATAAAGGTATGGGACAGCATTTTTGGTTCTAAGTCATATGAATGTTTAACTTCCAAGTATTGCTTTGAGAATATTTGAACTCCAAAGCAAAATTCTCAGAAAGCAGAAACATACACAGAAGTGGATACTGTAGTCAGTTTTAACAGATGCAGTTACTCAGTGAACTGCTTAACTATTTTTAAACCTTCAGGAACCTGATAACTTCAAAGCAAAACTCACAACTATGAGTCAAAACTATGGAAAAACAAACGTATGCAGTTCAAGTGCAAAATGATCAACTGACTCAGGTTTACCCCCAACAGCAGCCAGGCTCACCTGAAACTGATAACTACTTAAGCTCCCAAAGGACCTTTGAATTAACACACAGTAGTTTGTGTTGAAAATTACTTATTACAGTAAAATTACTATTCAGCTGGTATTATAGTACATGTCCAGTACCACTTCTGAAGTTACTAAGGCTTTGTCCATATGTCCTGCAGTTTGGACTAGGGGTGTGTGAATTGTAGTTTGCACTAACATGCTGCAATATGTTTACACAGCCGATGAAATGTTTGACAGGGACTATGTTAATGCAAACAAGAAACCTTACAATTGACACCTGCCACTTCTACCCAGAGGAGTTACTGTGCAGGATTTTGTTGTGTGTTACTTTTCACACCCTCATAGTTAACTGTGGGGCACAGTAGACAAGCCCTAGAACTGCTCTTATTTTGCAACTGTGGTTTCTCTCTTTTGTATCTCTGCATTAGAGATTTAAAAAAAATTCACAATAATTTCAATATTACGCAATAAGACAACCAAGCTTCACTGGGTTCAAGGTTTCTGTTCAAACATTTCACAGATATCTGGTCAGTATGAGACAATCCTGGTATTTATTTTTAAAATAATTAATATGCCACTGAATTAACACTTCTTCTCCAAATTGAAAAAAAGCCATACATTAAACCTTTGTATTAAAGTTAGATTTATAAATGGCTTATAATTGATAGACAAATACTACTACTATTACTTAACCCTTGTACTCCGCATGGAGCATAGGTCATCTACAAGTCTCCTCCACTTCACTCTGCCTTGGGACAAAACCTCTAGCTGGCTCCAGGAGCACCCCAGTTGCTGTCCTTCAATCTCAGTAGACCTTCTCCTCGTTGTCTGAGGTACTCCTCTTCTGCGTTTTCCTTGTGGATTCCATGTGAGAGCTTGACTGACTGTGCTGGATGATGGTTTTCTGAGAGTGTGGCCTAGCCATCCCCACTTTCTTCTCTTGATTTCAATGTCAATTGGTTCTTGTCCTGCTTTGTTCCAAAACTCCTCATTTGTGACTAAGTCTTGCCATTTGATGTGAAGATGTACCTGAGGCATCTGTTTATGAATGTCTGCAGCTTGTGATTTGAATATTTTTTAGTACGCCAAGTCTGGCATCCATACAAGAGGACACTCTTCACATTTGTGTTGATGATTTGTAGTTTCATCTTCACAGATATTTTTTGTGAACTCCACAGCAGACAGAAAGTCTTGAATGAAGCTGCTGCTTTCCCTATCCCGGCGCTGATATACTTATCTGTTCCTCCATCTATGCCCATAATACTCCCAAGTAGGTAAACTGCTCCTCTTCTTCCAGGACATCCCCTGCCAGTGTGATGGTGGTGGTGTTGGACCGCTTGGTTCTCATTGCCTCCGTCTTTCCCTTGTTAATGCTCAGTCTGGTCACTGAAGCAATTTTGTCCAGTGTTGTATCCTCTTCTTTCATGGTTTCATGTTGGAGTGAAAGGAAGGTGACATTGGCAGCAAAATCAATGTCCTCCAGCTGTTTGAAAAGTGTCCACTGAATGCCTCATTGATGGCCATCTGTTGTCCTGATCATAGTCCAGTCCACTGTGACCAAGAACAGGAAAGGTGATAATAGGCACCCTTGTTGCACTCCCAACAGGATGCTGAAGGATTCTATCAAGACACCATTGTGAACAACTTGGCATTTCAAGGGTTTGTACATTGAACAAATCAAGTTAATAATTTTGGATGGGATGCCATAGAGTTGCAGCAATTTTCACAAAGTGTCTCTATCCTTGCTGTCAAAAGCTTTTTCAAAGTCTCTGAAGGTTATGTGCAGGGGAGGAGTTCCACTCGAGCAACTGTTCTATGATCACTCTGAGAGTTGCTATTTGGTCACTGCAGGATCTCTCACTTCACAACCCAGCCTGTACTCCCAAGCTGTCTATTGATTTCTGTCTTCATTCTTTCCAAAAGAATCCTATTGAACACTTTTCCTGGAATAGACAGTAACATGATGCCCCTCCAGTTCTTGCATTCCTTCAAGTTACATTTCTTTGGAAGCGTGACAAGGTAGCCATGTTTACAGTCTTGTGGGATCTCCTCAGTGTCCCAAATTTTCCCAACTAGACTAGAACATAAGAACATAAGAACATAAGAATGGCCATACTGGGTCAGACCAAAGGTCCATCAAGCCCAGCATCCCATCTGCCGACGGTGGCCAATGCCAGGTGCCCCAGAGAAGGAGAACAGAAGACAATGATCAAGTGATTTATCTCCTGCCATCCATCTCCTGCCCTTGTTATGAAGGCTGGGGCACCATACTTTATCCCTGGCTAATAGCCATTTATGGACCTAACCTGCAAAAATTTATCAAGCTCTTTTTTAAACCCTAATAGAGTCCTGGCCTTCACAGCCTCCTCGGGCAAGGAGTTCCACAGGTTGACTGTGCGCTGTGTGAAGAAAAATTTCCTTTTATTAGTTTTGAACCTACTACCCATCAATTTCATTTGGTGTCCCCTAGTTCTTGTATTATGGGAAAAGGTAAATAATTTTTCTATATTCACTTTCTCCACACCATTCATGATTTTATATACCTCTATCATATCGCCCCTCAATCGCCTTTTTTCCAAACTGAAAAGTCCCAGTCTCTCTAGCCTCTCCCCATATGGGACCCTTTCCAAGCCCCTAATCATCTTAGTCGCCCTTTTCTGAACCTTTTCTAATGCCAATATATCTTTTTTGAGGTGAGGAGACCACATCTGCACGCAGTACTCGAGATGTGGGCGTACCATAGTTTTATATAGGGGAAGTATGATCTCTTTTGTCTTATTATCGATCCCTTTTTTAATAATTCCTAACATCCTATTTGCCTTACTAACTGCCGCTGCACACTGCGTGGATGTCTTCAGAGAACTATCCACTATAGTGGACTATCCACTATACATCATGTTGACTGATGTCTCACTACCTGCCTTGATTGCTTCTGCAAGCATGTTGTCGGGACCAAGTGCTTTTCCACTTTTCAGATGGGCAATGACTTTTCTGATTTCCTCTTTTGTAGGTCAACTGCAGCAGTATATTTGGAAGTGGTAACTCAAGAGGTTCCATGTGGGCAGGGTGGTTCACTAGCTCTTCAAAGTGTTCATTCCATCTACTGAGCTAGTCACTTGGGTTTGTTAGTACACACCCCTCGTTATCCTGTAATAGCTGATCCACGGTAGGCCTTGACCCGGCTAGCTTCCATGTGATGTTATGGAGCTCTTTCAAGTTTCTATGTCCTGCAGCTTGTTCAGCTTGTTGTGCAAGGTTTTCCACAAAGTTCTTCTTGTCCTGTTTGACAGCCTTTTTAACTTCTTTGTTGGCTTCTGAATAGAGTCTCTGAGCTTCCACATTGGCTGCTCTTGTTGACTGCTGCTTTTCTGTCCTTTTGTTCCTTCACTTTTCCCAGACTTTCTGCTGTGATCCATTCTTTGTGATGCCTTGTCTTCTTTCCCAAAGTTTTATCTCATGTTTCTTTCCAGGCTGTTTTGGTGTGTTCCCAAACTTGTTCCACGGTAGCATCTTTCAGGATGAGGTTTGCCAGAAGTGCATCTCTGTTGGACAGCTCCAATTGAAAACAGTCTCTTGTCTCTAAATCCTTCAGCAGCTCCACATTGAACCTCAATCCCATCTTGGTCATTTTTTTGGTGTACCTCTTGAGCTTGAACGTGAGTTTTACCATGACCCAATGGTGGTCTGAACCTACATCTACTCCTCTTCTAGTGTGGATATCCTGCATTGATCTTCTAAAAGAACTGCTGATACAGATGTGATCAATCTGGTTTTCTGACTGGTGGTCTGGTGAAACCCAAGTGACCTAAAGGATCATTTTGTGGGAAAAAACACTACCACCTATCATCAATCCGTTGGAGGAACACAAGTACTAATGTGTTCTCTATGTTCATTCATGTTGCCTAGGCCTTCTTTTCCCATGATCTGTTCTTTGCTTGTATTTATGCTTCCAATTTTCGCATTGAAGTCATCCATCAAAATCAACATATCCTTCTTTGCTTTCTGGTTCACCACACATTGTAGTTTCTCACAGAAGTTTGTTTGACATTCCTCAGCTGCTTCATTGGTTGGTGCATAACATTGCACAATTGGTATCTTTCACAGTTTGATGTAGAATCTGGCTGTTATGATGTGTGCTGATACTGCTGTCTACTACATTAAAGCACCAGATGCCTCTCTTGATAACATAAAGCCCATACCTTCTGTGTGTGGTGCACCCTCTTCTTCATGTCCTGAATAGATGAGGGTTTCACCTGCTGCCAGGCATAACTGCTCAGATTGTGTCCATATTGTCTCATACAAGCCCTGACCTGGAAGCTTGTTCTGTGTCATCTCCACTGCAATCCGTGCTGTCTTCCCCACTTGATACATAGTCTGAACATTCCACGTACCAAACTGGGTGGTTCTCCTGGGTGACAGAAAAGTCATCTGAGGGGCAGCTTCCTTTTGGCCTTCACTTCCATGCTTCATACTCAATCTGAGTGGATTGTCAACTCCTCCCAAGACTTGTGTCGTTGTAGATTTCTTTGTAGATATTTCTGTAACTTTTGTTTTTTTATGGATAGGGCTGTTAACCCTAAGCCAAGCCCTTTAACTCAGGGAAAAGTGATCCAAATTTGTCTGGTCTCTACCCTTTGACCTGTCCGGCTGGGGTGACCCTTCCAGGAGCTGTTGCTCCTGCTGACACAGCTCTCCAGGTCCTTGAGACACAGAAGCCACCTCTCATGACAAGCACAGACTATGAGGTAGGAGTTAACAAATGACTGATGGAATTTGTAAGACATGAGTACTTTGTTTTATAGATGGTTTTAAGCACACCAGTAGGTGTTAGTAAGCAATAAGCCATCTATTGACATATTGGACTGTGTAACAATTGGTAACAGAGAGGTAGCATGTTAATCTGTATTCCAACAAACCAAAGCAGAAGAAACGTAGCCCTTTAAAGACTAACAAAATGATTTAATTGGTGATGCGCTTTTGTGGGACAGACTCACTTAATCACATCAATTTCATTTCCAATACAGACTGATGCTTTCAAGTATAGAGGACAAAAAAAGAAAAAAAAATTGCAATAAAAACTGACAAATCAAATAAGATTTAAGGAAGGAGGTGAGAGGTTGTGTGTGGGGGGGGGCTCTAGGTGAGAGGCTTGTCCTTTCTTATAGACAACCTCCTAACCTGAGACAGATTTTTACCCGCAATCACAGGCTACACTACAGTAATACTAATTCTGGAACTTTTCCTTACAACAATCCCCACTCCAACTTTGTCCACACATTTATTCTGGACTTAACCATGTTACTTACAAGGTCAAAGGCACGTTCTTATGCACTTACAGCAATATTATAGATGCCATTATGTGCCAACAATGTCCTGAAACTATGTACATTGGACAGACTGGGCAAAACCTTCGGCAAAGAAAAAATGGACACAGAGCATCAGGAAACTCAATACACATAAGCCAGTCTATGAACACTTCAATGGAGTGGGCCGTTCTGTTAAAGACCTGAGAATTTGAATCCTGCAACACAGATTAGAGCAAGAGATTTGTGAGTAAGAGTACTTAAGAGATTTGTGAGTTAGAGTACATATTCAAATTCCACACATTAACACATGGTTTGAACAGAGACATCAACTACCTCACACATTACAAGGACTGCTTCCCTTCCTTTGATGCTCATAATTATCTCAGACATGACAATTAACATCTCCCAGCCTCTTACCCGCTTCCTTCAATCCTATTTGATTTGTCAGTTTTTATTGCAATTTTTTTCTCTTTTTTTTTGGTCCTCTGTACTTATAAATGTCAGTCTGTATTGGAAATGAAATTGATCTGACAAAGTGGGTCTGTCCCATGAAAGCTCATCAGTGAATGAATAATTTTGTTAGTCTATAAAGTGCTCCATTGCTGCTGCTTTGCTTTGTGTAATAATTGATTAGCAATGTATTAAAACATTCGTTAACTCATTGTAAACTATTAATAAACGGAAGTTGACTGCATACATTAAACTCTCTCTTATAGCTCCTTAACTGTAGACATAATAGCAAGTTGAACATAAACTGGACACTCAGCTGGCTATCATTTCCTAATTCAATATTCCATATGCAATATCCATGCCAATTGGATCTGTGCAGTCTTTTTCATACTTCTCTTGTCTATAAAACCATTCTGTAACATCCATGGACAGGATAATTAAAAGATGGGATAATTAGAAAAGGAACTGCACTTAGTAAAGCCATAGCAGCAGGAGGACAGGAAAAGGAGTATTGTGGATATCTTCAAACTCAGGAGTCTGGTCATCTGTTGAGCTGAAAGCAGCTGTCTAATCTCACTCCTAAAACTCAGATCTCTGGCGTGGTAGAACCATGCACTGCTTAGGACCACCCTGGAGGTTATTCCCAGAATCCAACAACCAATCTGCGTAAAGCAAGCCAAGCACTGACAATTTGTCTTCAGCATGTTTTTCAATGTTTTGTTATAAAACATTACCTTTGTGAGCAAATTTGGCAATTTTCTCTACCATTTGTAAATGGTAACTTTAAAAGACTGTATTGCAAGTATTTCATAGGTTTAACAAGGACAAGCACGGATTTTAGTGTGCAAAGGTGCTTCTCTTGTCATACCAAGTGAAAGGTTAAGGATTCTTTGTGAACGCTGATTGTTACAGCAATATCCCTGTATTTGCAGATTACTTTGAAGATGCTTCAACGGGCTTCTCATAAAGTGAGATCTCTGGAGCCACTGTATCAAATACAGTTATGGTTAGAATTCAGGTCAATGTGCGCTGGGTCTTTCTCTAGCCCTTGAAACACCAAATCTCATATTATAGTAAGTTCCAGTCCAAGACTATTTCTCTTACTAGAATTACATGAAGGCTACGTCTACACGTGCACCCAACTTCGAAATAGCTTATTTCGATGTTGCGACATCGAAATAGGCTATTTCGACGAATAACGTCTACACGTCCTCCAGGGCTGGCAACGTCGATGTTCAACTTCGACGTTGCGCAGCCCGACATCGAAATAGGCGCAGCGAGGGAACGTCTACACGTCAAAGTAGCACACATCGAAATAAGGGAGCCAGGCACAGCTGCAGACAGGGTCACGGGGCGGACTCAACAGCAAGTCGCTCCCTTAAAGGGCCCCTCCCAGACACACTTTCATTAAACAGTGCAAGATACACAGAGCCAACAACTAGTTGCAGACCCTGTATATGCAGCACGGACCCCCAGCTGCAGCAGCAGCAGCCAGAAGCCCTGGGCTAAGGGCTGCTGCCCACGGTGACCACAGAGCCCCGCAAGGGCTGGAGAGAGAGTATCTCTCAACCCCCCAGCTGATGGCCGCCATGGAGGACCCCGCTATTTCGATGTTGCGGGACGCGGATCGTCTACACGTCCCTACTTCGATGTTGAACGTCGAAGTAGGGCGCTATTCCCATACGCTTATGGGGTTAGCGACTTCGACGTCTCGCCGCCTAACGTCGATTTCAACTTCGAAATAGCGCCCAACACGTGTAGACGTGACGGGCGCTATTTCGAAGTTACTGCCGCTACTTCGAAGTAGCATGCACGTGTAGACGCAGCCGAAGAGTGGTAAAGTCTTTGCAATCCTATAATGACAAGGGGGTAAAGACCAGATGATCATCTCCAATTTCTAAGAAGAATGTGGAAGTAATACTCTGTTTGAATTATTATTGAAAAAACACATTTGCAAATTTTAAAATTCCATCATCTGAACATAGAAGCTTGATACAGCCTTGTCAGCAAACGTAAATTACAATGTAAAAGAGACGGCAAGAGAGTATGTCTTCTTAGGATAGCTAAAAGTCTAAGGGGAGGGCATTCTGTAGAAAAACATTAATTTACTAGTTTGATATGGATTAGATAGGGTAATTAAAATTAAGTTATTACATTAAACCCATACTTAGAGACTGAAACAAAATTGGCCTGATTTTTAAATACACTGAGGATTTGTAACTACCTCTGAAATCAACGGCAGCTGCAGATGCTAAGCACCCCTGAAAAATGAAGCTTTAATGGGAGAGATTAATGGGGCCTCTCCTAGCACAATGGTTAGAGTACTCACCTGAGAAAGAGATCACTGTTCAGGTTCTCTTGCCTCCTCAGACAGATGTGGGAATTGAATCGGAATTTCCTACATCCCAAGACAGTGCTCAAACCACTAAAAGCATGGCCATCCTTACCGGGGCCTGATCCAGTAGTTGATGCACGAACACGAATACAGATCAGACCTTGCTACGATCTAGATGGACAAATGCCTGTCTTTCCCTGCTTTGTGGATTGTTCTGGGGCTCAGGCATGAGGCAGGTGACTGCATGCCTAGACTGAGGCAGCAGTGAAGTTGCCCAAAGCAGGAGGAAAATTTTACTGCAAACACCTAGGCACTGAGTGAGTTTAAGCACCTAAGATGCCCAGTGGCAGCTAGCAGGACTTTTGTAGATCACAGTAGAGACTAAAACAGGCACTTAGGCACCTAAGAACCTCTGTGGATCTGAGTCTTAGGTGCTGTAGTATGTGCTTAGGAGCCTAATGTTTGGCATTCACATTGGGCAGTGTTGGCAGCTGCACACAGGTACCATCGGAAATCTTTATGCAGTTACAGAGAAAGCAAGTGCAGAACTCAGAAACGTTTCTCACACCACTGACTTTTTCATGTTCTTACAGATTTTTGGCTAATTCCTCTGCAGCTGTATATTTTGCTCAGAACTGTTAGGCTACAGCTTGACTAGTGAGTTTTGCCAACAAAACCCCAGTTTTGTTGGCAAATACGGTGGAAAATCCACATACAAAATGGCTAAATGTAGTGCCTTGCATGTTGAATAGTAACAGATGGCTTTCTCTCTGCTAGTATTCCACACAAAAAATGTGTTTTGTCGACAGTATATCGACAAAAGTTAGCACTTCCACTGATAACATTCTGCATTTCCCATATGAGGAAGAGTGCCTTTTGTCGACAGATTCTGTTGACAAGAAAAGCTGTATGGATGCTCTGAAGGGCGTTCTCTCACCAGACAAGGCATCCACAAAAATGGGCAGCCCTGTGTACTGTGTTTCTGGGTTTCTGTTTTGTCGGGAGACCAGCTGGGCAGTCTGACAGCTCTGTTGACAGAACGAAGTGCTCCTGTGATTGGTTTTGTGTGTGGCTGCACCCTGTTGATGTTGGAAAATCTCTTCTGGCAGTGACTTCCATTGACAGATCACTGTAGTATAACCATAGGCTTAATATTCATGGGATTTTAATTCTATTCATTAGAAGACCAAAAGGTATTTTGTAATTGGTTAAGTATGATAAGATGGTACGACACAACTCTGGTTTTCCTCAGCCAGTGATTTACAATTATCAGCATGCTCCTCCTTGAGGTCACAGTTGCTTGTAAGCATATCTGGCATGGCAAATGAGTCAAAATACAGCAAACCAAAACACCTTGCTTATTGTCATAATTAAACAAAACAATTGTCCTCATAAAGGCCCAATCTTGCTACGACTGCTAACAGAAATTTCGCCACTTGTGACACTGTGCTTCCATATTTTTAATGAAATGTATTTTTGAATATGAACTTGCATAACTTATGTAGGCTTTATTTGAAATGGGGATTGTAACCCCGTGAATACATACACTCTTTTTGTGTGCAGGTATCTTTCTTGTATTTGAAGCTAGAAATATGGTGTATGAACCTGTTTATTAGGTCTTCTAGTGAAAGCCATTAATGGTATTTAAGGAACTTAAGAACCCGGTGCTCAAGACAAGGATCTGTGAATAGTCTTGTTTTTTCCTGTAAGCCTAAACTATGATTGTCTCTAGAAAGACAAGTGACCATGACACCTGGTCCTGGAATCATTCTCGAATTTGGTATTTTTCCACAGTAGTGGTGGTGGTAGGGGGATTGAATGAAGGATTCCCACCCAGGGAAAATTCTGTTTAAGGAATGGGAAGCAAATAATGATGGTCTTCAGCTGGCTCCACAGACTGTTCCCCATCACAAGGGCACACATGAAAGGGCTTAAAAAGAAAAGAACTCTAATGAGAGGATGATGCTGTAACACCCTCAAATAAGGCTGGAATAAGAACTCGGGTGAGAAATTATGATTTGTAACAACTTCTCTTAGGCTATGTCTAGTCTGCAGGGTTTTGTCAAAAGAGGCTTTTATTGGAAGATATCTTTTGAAAAAACTGCTTTTGACAGAGCACATCCATACACCGAAGTGCATCAGAAGAGGGATTCACTCTCCTGACAGAGTGCAGCCACACAGGCAGGATGATGTCTTGGCAAAATGGCTACCCGTAACCACATCAGCCATGGTTGCAGGTCACCAGTTTCTTCCGAGTGCTGGAGCTGGAGCTCTGTGGCGTTGCATGCTTAAAGGGACCTCTCCAGACGGCCATTCCCTGCCTCTCCTGTGGGCTTGCCCACCCTTGTGAGGGACAGCAAAGCTCTCATAGTGCCCACTGTGTTTGCTCTGCATTTGTGGGCAACACAGCTGGTCCCTGGGTACCAACCAGCCAGAGCTGTCCTGGACTTGTGATGGCCTCACACAAACATGCTGCATTTCCTGGCAGCTGCCTTGTTGTTCCTGAGCAAGGTTGACCCTGAGATCATCTTTGGGACTGTCATCCTGGCTGCAGGAGCTACAGCCTGGCAACCGCACCCAATGATGGACAGGTGGATCTGGAGGCACCACATAATTTGGACTGGTGGGACCAGCTGTTCATGGAGTGTGGGACAACCAGCAGTGGCTCCAAAACTTCTGCATGTGGAAGGACACCTTCTTGGCACACTGTGCCTGGCCCTCTAGAGATGCAACACCCAGCTGTAGCCACTATCTGAAAGATCGCAACCCCAACAGCTACTGGTCAGTGGGGATGGGGAAGTCCACTGCTGGGGCCCTCCTCATGGAGGTAATGCACTCTCAGCCTGCAGTCCCCACATGGGTGGGGAGACATCCCGCTAAAGGGGAACCCTTGGGATCATGCCATCCCCTGCTGTGGGCGGGGGTGAGGGCAGCCTCATGGAGGGTGGGAGCAATCCTGGAAAGCTCTCGGGGGGAGGGAATGGGAAAGGAATGGGCGCCTCCCAAGGGCCCAGGCATTTGCTCCCTCATTCCCCATCATATGTGTTCATTCCCCTTCCTCTGCATTTTATTAGGGCTATCAACTCAATCCTGTTGTGGAGGGTCTTCTGTCTGGGAGACCTTGACTAGATCATGGCTGGATTTGCTGCCTTGGGGTTCCCAAATTGTGTTGGAGCTATCGATGGGACCCACATCCTGATCTGTGCACCGAAGCATCATACAGTCAAGTTTATTAACATGAAGGGCTACTTCTTCGTGATTCTGCAGTTCCTGGTCAATTGCTGTGGACAGTTCATGGACATTTACATCAGGTGGTTGGGCAGGGTGCACAATGCCCACATATTCCGCAATTCCAGCCTTTGCTGGAAGCTGGAGGTGGGCACATTTGGCCCTCTGCCATGAGTTAGCAGTTGGGGACATGCAGATGCCCGTGTGCATCATGGGTAATGCAGCCTACCCCCTCATGCCATGGCTGATGAAGCTGTCTACTGGACATCTGGACCCCAGCAAGGAGCAATTCAATGAGTGCTTCAACTGCACCAGGATGCAGGCCAAGTACACCTTCAGATGCCTCAAGGCATGGTTCAGGTGCCTGTTGACTATCTTCAATGTAGCAGGGCCTCAGGCTCACAGTGTTAGTCCATTCTCACCATGACCCCTCCCTTTGCCCCTTCATCCTTCCCCAACCTCTAAATAATAAATCAATTCATTTGTGTGTCAAAAGAAAAATGAGTGTACTGAACTATTTACAATGCTTTGGGGGAAGGTGGTTGGGAGTGTGGAGTGGTGGGAAGCCTGAAAACTTGGTGATGGGGAGGGGGGTTGGGGCACAGGGGTGGGGAGACTCAGAACATGGAGGGAAGGGGACCACATTCAGCCAGATACTGTTCCATGTGGCCACAAATGTTGGCATTTGGATGCCTGGCCCATGAGTCCTGGAGTCTCCTCCTCGGACCAGAGCTCCAGGCAGGCCTATATCTCTGGGCAAGACCAGGAGGAGTCCCACTTATTTGAGCCCCAGGGAGGATCCTGGGACCCCTGGGGCTGCTCCCTCAAAGGGCCAGGGGAATCTCGAAAGGCCTGTGGCTCAGCCACGCTGTAGCTGGGTGTGGCTGTGGGCATGCTGAGGAGAACCAGGTGGCACATTACTGCTACCGAGATCAGCTTTCTGCCACAGGGTTCTGTAGCCTCCCTGTGGCTTTAAGAGGACCCAGAGGCAGGAACCATAGAGCACTAATTGCTGTGGACAGGTTGTCCACTGGGACACCCATGTGGTGTCCTGGAGGCCTCGTCTGTGAACAGAAGGGCCTCCGTTAAATCCACACTCACCTTTTTTCAACAAATCTCTCTTGACAGAGGTGTTCTTCCTCATAGTGAGCCGGGTACAGCTGTTGACAAAACAGGTCCATTCTGTCAATTTACTGTTGACAGAATGCACTTTACAATGTGTCTGTGCCCTGGGTTTTGTCAACAAAGCGGCTGGTTTGTCAACAAAACCCTATTGTCTAGACATAGCCTTAGGGTGCGTCTACACTAGCCGGCTACTTCAAAGTAGCTGGCACAACGTCAAAATAACACGCGTTGCATCTACACGCACCATGCGCTATTTCAACGTTGAAATCAACTTTAGGCGGCAAGATGTCAAAATCGCTATTCCTATCCGAAGATGAGAATAGTGCCCTACTTTGACGTTCAGTGACAAAGTAGGGCATGTGTAGATGATCCGCGTCCCACTACATCAAAATAGCAGGGTCCTCCATGGCGGCCATCAGATGAGGGGTTGAGAGATGATCTGCACAGCCCTTGTGGGGCTCTGTGGTCACCATGTGCAGCAGCTGCAGCTGGGGGTCCATGCTGTGTGCACAGGGTCTGCAACTGGTTGTCAGCTCTGCAGACCTCATGCTGTGCAGGCCAAGTGTGTCTGGGAGGGACTCTTTAATGGAGCAGCTTGCTGTTGCCCCAGAAGGGCTAATCCAGCCTGTGACCCCAACCGCAGACTTTACTGGCCCCTTATTTTGACGGGGAGTGCTTGTGTGTGTGGACACTCTGCATTTCCTTCTGGGGCAGCTCCTTTTGATGATCCCCATCGCTACCTCGATGTTGAACGTCGACGGCACCAGACCCGGAGGATGTGTAGATGATACGCATCAAAGTAGCCTATTTCGATGTTCTTACTTTGAAATAGGCTACTTTGACATAGTGTGCTAGTGTAGACGTAGCCTTAGTGTATTAGGCTTAGCTGGCATATACTAAGGCGTCTGAGACTTACCTTGATCTGTCTGTCATCGCTTGAAACCATTCAGATTCTACTTTTCGTACTTAATAAAATCACTTTTGCTTATTATAAACCCACTGCAAATACTTGTTATATGTGGGTGGGAAGTAGGGGATGGGATGAAAGCTGTACATATCTGTCTTTCACTGATAAAGGGAGTGCACTTATGAGATTTCACTGTGTAAAACTTTTAGAGAGAGTAAGATGGATTTATATGGGGGTTTAGTCCCATTAGGACAGAGCTTCTGGGTGCTGTGAACCCCTGTAACTGAGCCCTCCCAGAACTGAGCTGTTATCAGTGCCTGTATTACTCTGCTGGGGGCGGGTGCTATTACCCCTATGCTTTGCCTGTCCTCCGGGAGACCAGAGCTTCTGGCTCAGAGGGATAGGGTGGTAGGGCACCCAGAGGGCAGGTAGATGGGGTCAGTGTTATGATCAGCCTATCAAGTGACAGTCTCAAGGGGATCGCTGTGATCCAACCCTTTACACCAATGACTTTGGCAGACAGGGTGATAGCTGAAAAAAGAAGTCAGTGAAGAAAAAGTTCTCACCGGAAAGTTATTGGAAAGTCTGATAATGAAAGCATGAATGACTATGTAAAAACAGACTAACAGAACTGATCACCACTGCATTCATCTGTACTCATTCTACTTTGAAACCTACCACAGTAAAGGGCTGGTACTCAAGATTTTCACACTTCTTTAATAACACCCAGCTAAGCACCAGACTGGTTGAACACACCCCCATTACTTAATGTTGTCTCCAGTAGATAGCTGTCCCTGTCATCCATTCTCACTGGCCCAAGCTGGGTCCCTAGCAGGTGCCCAGAGAGCTGGGTTTGCTAGTAAGTGACTCAGGCAGTCATCCTGTTTGTTCAGTGTCAACTGACTGAAGGGCACATAAACCACTGCCTTGAGACCCTTGAAATAATTTCCTCTATTTCTCTCAATCTCTCTATATAGGACACCATTGAATTTAAAAGGTGCTGAATTACCTATTAGCAGAAAAAATATTAAATACATTGATAATCACTTATCAATAATTTGAAATAATTAGTAACGGTCAATAACCAATAATCAATATGAATTTTAATTGCAATTACAGGTTCAATTAATAAAATTTATATTTGCTCAACAATTGACCAAGGATAAGTAGTCTTTGATTGGATTTATTGATCAACCTGTTAGTAAGAGAGCATGTGCACAGAGTGACATATAATTAACAAAACTGTGGAAGAAGTTCCCTGTAGTATTGCACAATGCAAACCCAGTCTAGTGATGGTCTTTCTTCTTCATAATTTGTTGGGGCTATTATACGTTTACTTTTTCTCAGGCTATTTCCAAAGTTACCTGTTTCATTGGAATTTTCCAACAGTCTCAATAACTACTAGCTAATCCTTTGAATGCCCTAATTTGGATAACTTAATCTGATATAAATCTTGGCATTGTGTTGTAAAAATATATCTTAAAACAGCTTCCAAAATATGTTCAAGATTTACACACAGTATAATTCCATTTTTCATTAGATATCTTTTAACTGCAAAGCACTTTGGGAACCTTGCTCACAGGGAAGCCTTTAAAATCTCCCTAGACTCTCAGGAACAGATTTAAAAGTAGCAATGCTATGACAAAAAAACCCTTCAAAAGCAGACTCCAAAGAGGAACTGCAGAGCTGCAATTCATTTGCAAGTTTGACACCATCAACCAAGGATTGAACAGAGACTGCGATTTGTTGGCCAATTACAAAAGCAGTTTCTCAGATCTTGATGTTCACATCTTCACATTAGCTACTGATAATGGGCCACATCCTCCCTGACTGAACTGACCTGATTTCTCCTCTCTTGATAGTCACAACTCCACATTAACTGCTGATAATGGGTCACATCTTCCGTGACTGAACACACCTTGTCAACTCTGGCCCTCCCCTTGACTGAGACTCCCCCATTTTCATAAGCCTATATTTAAACCCTCCTCTGGAACCCCCTACTCATGCATCTAATGAAGCAGGTCTTTGCCCACAAAAGCTTATGCTTCAAAATACCTGTTAGTTGATAAGGTGCCACAGGACTTCTTGTTGTCTTAAATTCTTTGTTGACTTATCTTTAGTGTCAACAGATCATTAAACTGAATAGTTCAATAAAATATATATTGCTGTAAACAGATTAATGGATGTTACTGAACTGCTTAAAGAAGTATTTTTGCTCACCTGATGCTGCAACATCTGCAATAGGCCTCTTTGTGACGTTAGCCATGAATCCAACAATGGAGAAGATGACAAAGCCAGCAAACATACTTGTGCATGAATTTATGCAGCACACTATGATGGAATCCCTGAAACAAAGGAAGCAGTCCATTAGACTAATAAATAAAATAATACTGGTTACATCCTGGCACATTCTATTGTCTTTGTTGAGAGGAAGGATGATGGTCCTATGGTTAAGGCACTTGACTGGGGACTCACCACTTCTGGATTGAGTTCTTTGGCATACCTTCATTGTGACTTTGAAAAAGGCACATAATCACTCTGGGCTTCAATTTTCCATTACTAATGTGGAGATACTACTATTTTGGACTTTTCAATTTTGATTCTTTGATCTTTGGATCTGGAAAGGTTCCTTACCACATGGTTGTATAGCCCCCAACACAGTGAGGTCCTGATCTCAGTAGGAATATCTAATTGCTACTGTAATACATACAACAATGGGCTTACCTGTAAACGTTGTTGTGGAAAGGGTTATAACTCCCAAGAGCTATCAGTGAACCAAGACCCAAACCATAGGAGAAAAAAATCTGCGTGGCAGCATCCAGCCACACCTAATTGAATAAAACAAAAAAATTTTTTTTGCTATGTATAGATCTACACGAGTGGATGCTTAAATACTTTTTAAATGAGCAATTAACTTGCTCATGGAACAATGGAACTTTTGTTTAAAAGAATTAAATGTTTACCTCAGAATCAGAAAGCTTACTGAAGTTAGGAGTGACATAGAATAAAATGCCTTCCTTTGCCCCAGGAAGTGTCACTCCACGGAAGAACAGGATAATTAGCATGACATATGGATAAGTAGCGGAGAAGTATACCACCTAAGATTTAAAAAAACAAGGATTTGTAAGTATGGCATTAGAATGGGCTCTTTGCATTAACTTTCAGCAGCTTTAGCAATTCATTTCACAATACAGAGGTAGGAATGCAGATTTGTTTTCCAATCCATAATAATGGGCAAGGATCATATTTGGTGGGGAACTGATGGTACACTCTCCTTTATTCCCACACACTAGGCCCAGAATCCTCCAATTAACCAGTATAAAGCCCCTTCAACTGCTCTGCCCCCAGCCTTTAGGACTAGAGGCCGGGGAAAGACAGGACTGCCACTGAAGCACTGGCTGACATTGCTCTTCTCCTCAGGCGGTCAGTATGGGCACCAACACTGCCATGCAGAGTTCAGTCTGGAGGACAGAAGCAAATGACTCTGTTCTTCTCAGCAAATGAACTCTACACCTGTTAGTGAGGTTCTGCTCCTACATAATGGGGAGTGGAAGGGTGGAAGAGATTTGTTGGAGACAGAATTGCCCTGTAAGGGTTCTTGACATCAGCTGTCTTCTTGTCATATCATAGACCTGGAGGAGACCTTGAGAGCTCATAGAGTCCAATCCTCTGCCCTCACAGAAGGACTATGATCATCACTGACAGATTTTTTTATTTTTAATTTAACCTGACCCAGACTCTGGAAAGGCCCCCTTCAAGGACTGAACTTGCAGCCCTGTGTTTTCTAAAAGTCTTCATGTGATAGATGTGAAGTCAGGCCACAAAAAACACAACACAACACAACAAAACAAAACAGTTTAGCTGCCTCCTTTGAAAGCCTGTAAGGAGGAGGACAAGGAGGAGGAGGAGGAGAAGCAAAATTCTATGTTCCAGCCATATCCTCTGAACAGGCTGAAGCTATCAGCTGAAGCTAAAAGTGGAACATGGCTCTCACTGACTAGAGAGAAGGCCTTTAATTGGACACATAACAGTTTGTGTGAGGAGTTCAGTTAATGCATATATCCTAGTGGCAGAGTTAAAGTCTGGCATGTTATGGTAGCACCACTAGAGTGGAGACTGAATCTGATAACTATATGTAGTTTCTCTTCAGATAAGCAGAAAATCTTCTGAACACTGTCTTCAGCCCGTGTGAAGGGAGCAGATGTGCACACTATTAGCTCCTTTCAGTAACCTGTATTTTGCTGCATAATGATAAGGGTATCATATCTTGTCAGTGTGCCAAATCCTGGTCCCCAGCACAAAAGCCAACGTCCTGATGGTGTAGAATCCTGTGTCCCCACTCAGCAGCACGTTGAAGCTGCTTCTACAGACAATGAGCTGCACCTACTTCCACAGCATTTCTTCCCTGGGCCTGCATTCTTAGAGGGGTTAGTGAATACAACACAAAAACATGGGTCTATGCTAACTGCAGTTTCCAGTCTCACATATCCCAGGCCATCCCTAGGGAAGTAGGGAAGGACTAGTCCTTACCTTTCCTGCAGCACAGTGAGAGCAATTGTATCTCATCCCATACAGGGCTGTGCAAGGGAGGGAAAGTTCTTTGCACCCTTTTCAACACAGTGTGCAGCTGCATAAAGGCCAAGCCTCAGAATTACACCATAGCTGCATTTCAAATGCATGCGGTTAGTGTATAGTGTGCGTCCTCTTTGTTAAACGCACTGCAACATTATTACTATCACTAGCAGATATTTATGACACAGGTAGTTTGTAAAAAGAATATAGGAATGTTGGAAAGCATCCATCTTATTGGCCAAGTTAAGGTTCTGCATCAGGAATTAAGTATCTAGAATGGGATTTTTTTAAGTATTGATGGTCACAGAAGAACCTGAATGAGAACTTCCAAACTGTTGCAAGTTGCAGGGTTGCTGTTCTTGTTTGCCTGATTCTTATTTATTCAGAGGCTGCTTTATCCTGCTCTGGGACATACAGGGGCCTCAGAGTGAGTGTAACCAACCTGCTGTAATTTACATTGCCAGAGTGGTGCAAAGAAGCTTTAGCATTACTCGGAATCAAGTTCTTAAGCTATAAACTCCACCCTCTGCAACACACACACAGAGCAGCTTCATTAAGCTGTGACTAACATGTTGATCAGGAGCATGAAGTTGCGATTGTCTTCTTATACACGGGGTTTTGTGCAAAGTATATGTTACAGGTAGAGGTTACATGAGTAAACATATTGGTCTGGATTCACCAGCTATGGTGCAGGGAGATATACATCACATCTACAACCATTTTACATGGTAAGTTCACCCATTTTTCATGAAGTTTTCTATAATATTTGTATGGACGTTTGTAGCCATTATTTGCAATGTTGTAGCTGTGTTGCTTCCAGGATGAGTGGACAACTGCCCACTTCATTTTAAGTGGAGTTGTACAACGTATGTGAACCCTGTACGCTTAGCAGTCTGTCCCATCTTGTATTTATCTTGTAAACTCGAATTGCCTCCTCTCGATCTGAGGAAGAGCTCTGTGATGCTGCTGCAAAGTTTGCCCCTTCCACCCACAGATTCAACGAAAGATATTCAGTCATCTCTTGCATTTTTAGTAAATATCAAGTAATTTTGGGTATTTATCAAAAACCTTCATATGCTGCATTACAAAATGCTTGACAAAGAGATCCAAAGGAGGAAAATGGAAGATCTGACATTTATAGAAGTAAAGCAACATTCAGTCTCAGAGGCATTTCCTAGCAAGATGGCTGCCACTACTACGTTACCTTACAAAATTTTCAGAATACTTAGCTGGGCAAACTAAGTACAGTTTTCATTTAAGAGCACTCACAACAATTCTAAATCTTACCTTTCCTGTCCAGCCTACCCCCTTCCAGATGCAAAAATACACTAGAATCCAGGCAATTGCCAGTGTAATCGCTAATGGCCATCGGATTTGCCCTGGCTTTTCCAGTCCATCTGTCATTTGGTGCATATTGCGTCTAGAATCAGCAAAAAGAATGATGCGTTTGACAACTGCTTATTCAGAAGTGAGTGTGCAGCTGTAGTATAACATGTTAAACTATGCATATGGACACAAACAATGTACAGAGAAATTCTGCTCAGCTTACTCCCAAAATTCAACTACAGCACTTGTCATGTTGGTGGTATTTACTATACTGTAATTGGAGAAACAGTGCTCCGTATTCCATGAATTTCCACAGTGTCTCCAAGGAAGAGTCTATTTAAAAAGAAAAAAAAATGAGTCAAACTACTAACAAGGTTTTACATGTAAACATTGCCTCATGGATATCCTCTGACAAGGAATGACTTCTGACTCAAAAACTAGTGTAGGTTGAGTTATACACTGGATGAATTTCCCTAGGGGAATGTTTGCCATCAAAGTTACTTAACTTCTTCTCAATAATCTGAATCAAATGTGAAAATGTTTTCTCTATTTTTCACTATACAATGAGAAAATCTTTCAGAATCAGCTATGCCTCTCAAAATGTGTGTATTGACAGTTCTTTAAGCCATGGCTGTTCTTGAAAGGAATTCGAGGACTTTGTTACATTTAAGTTAATGAAATGTGACAACTGTTGAGCACACCATTTCCAAAGGTTTCTGTTTTTCCTCTCAAACTGAGCAACTTGAACTAGAATTTCTAGTTTCCAGTGGTATTTTATACTGCAGGGTTCCTTACTTTAAGATACTTAATGGGTGTTTTTGACAAAACCCAAAATCAAGTGATTGAATATCTGTGCAAGTAACTTTGATATTAATAATATCTATAACATGTTGGCTACGTCTACACGTGCAGCCAACATCGAAATAGTCTATTTCGATGAATAACGTCTACACGTCCTCCAGGGCCGGCAACGTCGATGTTCAACTTCGACATTGCTCAGCCCAACATCGAAATAGGCGCAGCGAGGGAACGTCTACACGTCAAAGTAGCACACATCGAAATAGGGATGCCAGGCACAGCTGCAGAAAGGGTCACAGGGCGGACTCAACAGCAAGCCGCTCCCTTAAAGGGCCCCTCCCAGACACAGTTGCACTAAACAACACAAGATACGCAGAGCTGACAACTGGTTGCAGACCCTGTGCCTGCAGCATAGATCCCCAGCTGCCGCAGAAGCAGCCAGAAGCCCTGGGCTAAGGGCTGCTGCCCACGGTGACCATAGAGCCCCGCAGGGGCTGGAGAGAGAGCATCTCTCAACCCCCCAGCTGATGGCTGCCATGGAGGACCCAGCAATTTCGACGTTGCGGGACGCGGATCGTCTACACAGTCCCTACTTCGACGTTGAACGTCGAAGTAGGGCGCTATTCCTATCTCCTCATGAGGTTAGCGACTTCGATGTCTCGCCGCCTAACGTCGAAGTTAACTTCGAAATAGCGCCCGATGCGTGTAGACACGACGGGCGCTATTTCGAAGTTGGTGCCGCTACTTCAAAGTAGCGTGAACGTGTAGACGCAGCTGTTGACAGTCATGCCTTCGGAAGTCAATGATTTTACAGAATATTGCAGACCATGGCACATGTTACAGCATATAAAGTTTATCAGAGACTTCATAAGATTTGAAATTCAAAATAGTGCAGTTGAGACCCCAGTCCTAGACTTCTTGCACATACCAGACTATCAACTTTGTCAGATGAAGAAAATATTAGCCGCGTCTACACGTGCACGCTACTTTGAAGTAGTGGCACCAACTTCGAAATAGCGCCCATCACGGCTACACATGTTGGGCGCTATTTCGAAGTTAACATCGATGTTAGGTGGCGAGACGTCGAAGCCGCTAACCCCATGAGGGGATGGGAATAGTGCCCTACTTCGACGTTCAACGTCGAAGTAGGGAACGTGTAGTCATTCCGCGTCCCACAACATCGAAATTGCGGGGTCCTCCATGGCGGCCATCAGCTGAGGGGTTGAGAGACGCTCTCTCCAGCCTCTGAGCTCAATGGGGGCTGCGTGGAGTGGCCCCTTAAAGCTCCCCACCCCCTCCCTTCCTGTGCAGGAAGCTGAGAGAGCGTGCAGGCAGCAGCAGTAACACGCAGCTAGCCTGCACGCTCCTCCGCAGCCACCCACACCCCCACCCAACGTGATGGCTGCCTGGCAGCCCCCCCAGCGCCCCCAGGGGACCCCGCCCAAGGGGAGCCAGGGCTCACAGCCAGGCGGGGAAGAGGCAGCGGGGCCCCTCCTGGACGGAGGCCGAGCTTCGGGACCTGCTGGGGATCTGAAGCGAGGAGGAGGTGCTCCAGGTAATGGGGAGCAAGAGGCGGAATGCGGATGCGTTCGCTCGGCTGGCCGAGGGCCTGCCCGCCCGGGGTCACCCTGCCCGCACTCCGGATCATGTCCGGAGTAAAGTGAAGGAGCTGCGGCAGGGTTACGCCCGGGCCCGGGATGCGGCCGGCTGATCTGGGGCCACTCCCGTCACTTGCCCCTTTTACAGGGAGCTCAGGGACATCCTGGGCCCCTGGCACACCTCCTCCCCTCCAGCCACTCTTGATACCTCGGCCGAGGAGCCCAGCAGGCCCCAGAGGCGGAGTCCGTCCTGGAGGCAAGCCCTGCACCCCAGGGCCCCCCCCAAGAGCCCACCCCAGGGCACCGGAGCAGGAGGAGGAGGGGGAGTCCTCCTCGAGTGACGGGGGGCTGCACATCATCATGGCCTCGAGCAGCTCCAGCCGGGCGTCCGCCCCCCAGGTGTCCCCCGACCATGGGAGTGGACCGTCAGGTATGTACCCCCCTGGTGCACACCGCTGGGGTTGAGGGGTGGGGATGATAGATATGGCCAGGGCCTTCCACATGCCCAGATGACCATGGCCCCAAGGACAGCAGTGGCATGTCCCTCACAGGAGTGCATCAGCCCCTGGCCCCCCTAGCATGACAGTGCCATGCCCCATCCCCGGGGCTGGGGGGAGCGGAACCTCTAGGGTCCCCCGGGGGGAAGGGGGTGGGACACCCAACAGCAGCAGCAGCAGCAGCAGCATGTGATGGAGTGGGGGGAGTGCAAATGCGAGACTCAGGCTAGATATGAGAAACAAGCTGAATAGCTCCCAGTGGCTAAGGATGATCCTGGGGCTACAACTGGCAGGTTACACCTCTGCCCTGAACAAAGAGGAGGATGGAGCCGAGCTGGGTTTGAATTGGGGGTGGCAGATAGAGGCTAGGGGAAGGGAGAGCTGGAAGGCAGCCAGCCTGAGGAGGGGGAAAGCTACACCCCAGAGGGGCACCCCTCAGGGTCTTCTCCCCAGGATGGGTTGGAAGGACTGTCTCTGACTGCTGTACTGTTGCTTCTGGGAGAAACTGGGCATCTGTTGCCTAATAAACCTCCTGTCGTACCTGCTGAGTTGAGAGTCACTCCTGCCAGCGGACGGGGTGCAGTGCAGGGGGACCCCTGAACCCCATCACAGCAGCATCTCCCGGGGACGGGGATGGGGAACCTGCAGCAGAGGGGTGTGGGGACAAGGGCCACGGTTCGGGGCCCACACTAATGGCTGTCTCCACTCTTCTTCCCCCCGTCCTGTGTTCTGCAGCTGCACCATTGGAAGGACCGGAGAGCATCGGCGAGGCGTCAGTGGTCCCAGAAAGCCCTCCGGGGCCATCACTCCAGGCCAGCCCCTCGGCGGAGCAATTTCCGGCCCCATGCTGGGGAAGACAGAGGATACAGCACCACCAGCAGCTGGCGACGGACCCCCAGCTACTGGCACTGCACCGTTGGCAGCTGGAGGTCGCCGAGTAGCGGCTGCGGGTGGAGGAACGCTGCCTCCACCTGCAGGAGCGGGCGCTGGCCTGGCACCAGGAGGCATGGGGGGGCCTACATGCGGACCCTCAACCACATCGCGGACTCCCTGGCCCCCCAGGCCGCACCGGCCGCCGCTGCGCCCACCCTGCCTGCTCCACCCACTGTTCTACCCGCTGCTCCACCTGCTGCGCCGTCCGCCGTCGCACCGCCACCCGCCACCGAGGGCCATTCCGCCGAGGGGGACATGGGGCCAGCTGACACTCGCCAGCCGTATCTCCTGGTCCACTCGGCCCCCAGCTAGCCCCAGCCAGGGCTGCGGCTGAGGCGGGGATCCCGGCTGCCCACCCCCAGCGCTGGACTGTAGGGGTGTGGGGCCCAGGACGTGGCCCCCCCTCCCCCTTTGTATATATTCCCCCCAGTTTATTGTTATTTTCTTGTAAATAGTTTGTATTTGTGACCCATTACTTTGCTGATCCTTACCCCCCCCATGTAAATAGTTCTCCCCTTCCTTGTCTTCCCCTTTCATGTTATCCCGATTTTTATAATGTATATATATTTATCAGTTTGATCTCCCCTGTACATAGTTTGTCTTGTTCAGAATATTTATAATAATAATAATAATAGTATAAGAGTTGTAGTAAAGAAAATGTTTGAGTTGACAAACAACTGTCTGCTTTTGTTTTTACAAGAAAAGTCGGGGGGGGTGCTCTTGGGTGCTCTGTGATGTGGGCGTAGGGGCAGGGAGTGTTGTGGAGGATGGGGGGGGTGCAGTGGGGGGCCTGCCAGCGTTCACCCTGCGGCCTCATCCAACTGGGCCCGCAGGGCCTCCCGGACCTGGGTCCCTTCGGGGTCCACCTGGCGACTGGGGGCAGCGGGTGGCTGCACATCGGCCCTGCCGGCCTCCACAGCGCAGCCGTGAAAGAAGGCCTCTCCCTTGCTCTCCATCAGGTTGTGTAGGGCGCTGCATGCACCCACAATCTGGGGGATGTTGGTGGGGCCTGCATCAAGGCGGGTGAGGAGACACCTCCAGCGCCCTTTGAGGCGGCCAAATGTGCGCTCCACCACCTGGCGCGTGTGGTTCAGGCGCTGGTTGAAGCGCTCCTGGCTGGCTGACAGATGGCCCGTGTACGGATGCATGAGCCAGGGCCGGAGGGGGTATGCCGCATCTGCGATGATGCAGAGGGTCATGGTGGTGTCCCCCACAGGGATCTCCTGCTGGGGGATGTAGGTCCCCGCCTCCAGCCGGCGGCACAGGACCGAGTTCCAGAATACCCGGGCGTCGTGGGTGCTGCCAGGCCAGCCCACATAAATGTCCAGGAAACGGCCCCGTCTGTCCACCAAGGCCTGGAGGACCACTGAGTGGTAGCCCTTCCTGTTTATGTAGCGTCCTCCCCTGTGTTCCGGGGCATGGATGGGGATGTGGGTCCCATCCAGAGCCCCGAAGCAATTGGGGAAGCCCAGGGTGGCAAAGCCCGTGATGGCGGCATCCGGGTCCCCCAGCCTCATGAGCCTGTGGAGGACCAGGGCATTCATGGCGCAGACAACCTGCAGGGGAAGCACATGGGAGAGCACCAATGAGGGGTGTGCAGGGTGTGTGTGGCCCTCCCCTGTCAGGGCCCCCCTCCCCTCCCCTGTCAGGGCTGCCTACCCCTCCCCCCATGGGTCCTCTTACCTCCATGAGGACAGCCCCGACGGTGGCCTTGCCGATGCCAAACTGCTGCCACACGGATCGGTAGCTGTCTGGAGTGGCCAGCTTCCAGACAGCGATGCCGACCCGTTTCTCCACACTTAGGGCATGCTGCATGGCGGTGTCCTGGTGCCTAAGTGCAGGGGTGAGCCACTGGCATAGCTCCAGAAATGTCTGCCGGCTCATCCGAAAGTTCTGGAGCCAGCGGTCATCGTCCCACTCTCCGAGCACTAGCTGCTCCCACCAGTCAGTGCTGGTGGGGTAGCTCCACAGCCGGTGGCGTGTGCGGCGGGGGGGGGTGCGGGGTGCTGCAGGGTTGGGGGTTGAGTCCTGCTCCCCTGCGGGCAGCTCCTCCTCTGTGGCAAGGAGGTGCTCAGCTGCCTCCTGCATGGCATGGAGCAGGACGAGCACTGCTCCTACGGGGGCGGCTGTGTGGACCTCTGGCTGCTGTTGCTGCTGCTGGGGGTCCATGACTGCATCGCTCGAGGTGTGCGTGCCTATGGGTCTGCAGACCGCGTGCTGTGCAGGCTGAGTGTGTCTGGGAGGGGCCCTTTAAGGGAGCGGCTAGCTGCTGCTCCGGAAGCGCTAGTCCACCCTGTGACCCTGTCTGCAGCTGTTCCTGGCACCCTTATTTCGATGTGTGCTACTTTGGCGTGTAGACGTTCCCTCGCAGCGCCTATTTCGATGTGGTGCTACGCAACGTCGATGATGAACGTTGACGTTGCCAGCCCTGGAAGACGTGTAGACGTTATTCATCGAAATAGTCTATTTCGATGTCTCTACATCGAAATAAGCTACTTCGATGTAGCATTCACTTGTAGACGTAGCTATTATGTGCAAACAAACAAATTGGTTCTTTAATGCAGCCAATTTCCCATAGCTAAAAGAAATTATGAGCAAAATTGAACAGGAGGGAAAATAAGTGTGAATAATACTTGGAACAACTTTAAGAAAATATATAATAAAGCTGAAAGCTATCATAGCCAAAAATCTATGGCCAGTAATGTTAAAGAAACTAGGGCAAAATATTTAAATGCATTATCAGCAAACAAAATTCTAACACTGGTATAATCACATAGTCTAACCCCTGCTAAGATGAAAGATTTCATTCTGTCAAAACTATCCATGACAGATGGCTGCCCCAGCCTCCATTTGAAACACTCTAGTGAAGGAACTTCCTTAACTTCCATAGGCAGTTTGTTGTATTACCCTACTAGTTCTACAATTACAAAATTTTCTCTGTGCTGTAATCTGAACCCATTGCCTCTCATCCTCTACAACAGAACATTTTTTTCTCCATCTTTGTAATAGAGGTTGAACCTCCCTGGGACCTGACCAGTGCTGAACAAGAGAATTTGCTGGACCAGGGAAGGTCAATACTGTATTGCAACATTATCAACACTTCCACTGCTTGCTGGGCTCTTAGAAGAAATTTAGGGGTAAATTACAGCTAAACAAGAGCACAGAACACTGAGAGCCAGGCCTGGACGCTTTAACCAAAGTTTATGGGGCTACAGGAAACTTGGCCACACCCTTGATAAGTAGCTATCTAGCTAACTAAAATAATGCTGGATTACGGATGTTGCTGAACAACAGAGCGCTGGACTAGAGAGGTTCAACCTGTAGTATTTTAAGATTGCTATCATGTCCCCCTGTAATCTCCCCTTTTCGAAACTAAACATACCCAACTCCTCCAGTCTTTGCTTATAATGATTGTATTCCATCTTTTATATCATACTTGTTCCTTGTCTCTGGAATCTTTCTAGTTTCTCTACATCCTTTTTATACAGCTGTTACCAAACTGGACACAACACTCCAGCTGAGGCCTAACCAGCTCAGAGTGCTGTCAGCACTGACCATGACTTGCACGCTATGCGTCTATTAATGCAACCCAAAAGTGCATTTTCTTTGCATTGCATTTTTGACTCATGCTGATGTTGTGATCCACAACATCCCTCAGATCATTCTCAGCAGTGTTACTGCCAAGCCAGTTATCCCTGATTTGTGCATTTGATGTATCCTCTCTAAGAGTAGCATATTATAGTTATCTTTATTATCTTTATTGAATTTCAGTTTTTTGTTTGTTGACCAGTTCTCCAGTTTACTAAGACCCCTTTCAATCTCAATATCCCAAACAAAGAGCCTTACTTACACTTAACTTGGCACACACTGCACTGTAGCCCTACCGTGGGAGAGGCTCCAGGATTCTCCCATCGGTGACTTAGTCAGAACTAGTACTCCAGGCTGTGGGGAAGGGGCAAGGCTCTGAGCTTCCCGTTGCAGGTGAGTGAACAGGAGTTAATGCCACAGCCCTTCTGCTCATTCCAGAACATGGTTTATTCTCTCTCACTTTCAGTCTTTAAATCAAAATTAAAAGTTACATAGCTAAAACAGATGTTATGAATTTGATGCAGAAATCATTAAGTGATCTACCATAGCCTGTTATGCAGAAGTTCAGACTATGTGACCATAATTCTCCATTCTGGCCTTAAAGCCTTAAAACATGGCCTTAAATCTGGTCTTAAATCATGGAAACATCTCAAGTTCCTCCTGAGGTTGTCCAGGAAATGAATGCAAGTTCTGATGGAGTCTGTATTCATCTGAATTTAATGTGTTTGGTTTTACCACTTTTTTCCTACCCTTTTTTTTAAAAATATAAAAAACAAAAGTTCCTTAAATATGAACTATAGAAAATAATGATAAGCAAAGTAAAGGTTCTTTAGAAAAGCCAAGTCAAAAGAGACTGATGAAAGCTGCATTCAGAATTTCCATTGTGACATGCAAAATATTAAACAACAAAAGAACATCAATGAACTGGCCCAGATACTTGATTCTGCCATGGTCACACTCAGACACTTCGTGACACAAATTAGCCATACAACTGGCTTAACTGATTTCCTTAAGTTTCCCTATGTTTAGGATTCCAGCATGGTACAGAAACATGTTTCCTGGACCTCTGTATTGGTTGGGGGAATGCCTGGAGTGCCATTGCATTTTGTCAACCTATGGCTACAGAAGGATCTCACTGGAGTTTCAACTACTGTGAGGCTGCTCTAAAATGAACTGATGGGACTAAACCAATAACATGGTTGGGAAGCCACAGAGGTGCAGAAAAGTTAGTTTGTCCTCCCACATCCACAGTCTTCTGCTAAACAGAGTTTGGCCAGACCAGAGAATCTAAGACTCTACGTCAGTAGAATGTGGCAGTGCAAATGTTTCTACAGGTGAGCTGATCTGAGATCAGCAAGTGCTATGTTGTTGTTAGTTACTTTCCTTCTGTTTGGGGAGTCGGATACAGCATCTTTGTGAATAAGAACTACAAGATCAGACATCTTTCACAATATATAATACACATATGTGGATTGAATCCCACTTAAATTTTCACATATCAGAGAGGTAGCCGAGTTAGTCTGTATCTTCAAAAACAATAAGAAGTCCTGTGGCACCTTATAAACGAAGAGATATTTTGGAGCATAAGCGTTCGTGGGCAAAGCTTATGCTCCAAAATATCCATTAGTCTATAAGGTGCCACAGGATTTCTCATTGTTTTTTAATTTCCATGAAATTCCATTAATCTTATAGTGGAAGAAAAGAAAGTATGCTCTGCAAGAAGAGTATTGTTCTCAGGCAAAACTCTTAGGCTACGGTTACACTAAGGTTTCTAATTCAGATACATATGTATCCCAAAATAGAAACCCCATGACCAAACACTGCACTCCAAATAGCATGGCTATTTTGAATGTGGTATTTCATTCCCGGTATCCCTTGTTATGAGAGGGGTAGCAGGAAATTCGAAATAGGCACTTATTTCCAACTTTGGTGCCATGTGGACAGCACCGAGTTTGAAATAAGTTGTTTTGTGATAGGGCTACAGCGTAGCCCTAGCTTTATTGATTTTAATAGGAGTTTTGACTGGGTAATAATTTCATAAAACTGTCTCATTGGGCTCAGTTTTACAGCAAGGGTAATTAGTATTTATTAATTTATTATTTATTATTAATAATGTAAGTCCAAAATTTCTGTGTCTTAACTGTACTTCTATTTACAATGGACCTGTATTTTTGTGGCATTGCTTGCTGACAAAAACAATATTCATCTTTAGAGACCATTTAAATTCTTCAACTGAAAAATTTTCCTGCAGAAAAATAGGGCTTTGCTGATCATTTTTGTCCATTTAAAGGGAAATTTTGAAATGAAACAAAATGTTTTTTAAACTCAAATTTGTTTTGTTTCTATTTTTGAAAATCAAAAATATTTTTTGATTTCTCCTCTTCTCTTTTTATGTCTTCCATCTTTTTCCCCACTACATGCAACAAAGGAATTATCTCAATATTTTTTCTCCTTCATTTTTTCCATTGTATCTTTTCAAAACTTTGTTAAAATTGGAAACATTACAGAGGGTCAAAAGGAAAAATGAAATATTGTAACATTCCCACTCCCATTTTCCAAAATTAGTGAGGTTTGAGAAATTACAGAATAGAAAAAGGAATTTAAAAAAAGGTAGTGGCTGCCTAGGGTGTCCCTAGATGTCATTCACTCCATGCAGTTGTGGTGGAAAATAGAGAGGAAAAAAATCTGAAATTCCAATGTTTTGAAAAATTGTGTCTTTTAGAAAAACTGAATCCAAATGAGATTTTTCACTGAGTTTCATTTTGTAATGTTTTGAATGAAAAACAATGATTTTTTTTCACCATAATTTTTTTGTTGGGGAAAGGCAAGGTTTGTGTGCTTTACTTATGTTTTTAACTCTCTTTGTTTAAATATAAATGTTCCACCCAGTTTCATTCTCACTAAGATTATTTTTAAATCCACAATTATGTTTATAAGAGTGTGGATTAAGCAGCTATCTGCAACAAGTTTCTGCATTTTCTGTTAAACCAAAAGTACATACACACTTACAGTTGTGAATGAACTATACAGGTAATATATGGCCCAAGAAATAATCACAATGTAGTAAATATTTAGCCAAAAGGACAGGACAGCAGCTGCTAACCCCACACCTGCAGAAAAACAAAACAAAGTGAATATTAAAGAGTTTTCTCTTATTCTTAGCAATGCTTTTAAGAACACCAGCACTATTGCACATGATGACATTTTGAAGGGCAGACATCATAAATAGAACA
The DNA here is from genome assembly GCF_033958435.1 of Carettochelys insculpta. Lineage (NCBI taxonomy): Eukaryota > Metazoa > Chordata > Testudines > Carettochelyidae > Carettochelys > Carettochelys insculpta. The sequence continues at coordinate 9,780,979 of NC_134147.1, read as the reverse complement.
ATTACATCATATTGATTTATCTATCATACATCCCATTAAAACTCTAGAAGTAACGTTACAGGACACTAATTATGAACAATTCACACTTTGGATACGCAAAATGAGACAACTGATTCCTGATTTTGTGAAGTGATAAATGCTTTAAGCTTCTATTGGCTTGCACCGATACTGTGGTGCTCAGCCTAAAAGTAACAAAAATAAATATATCCTAGATGTCTCTAGTTGGCACCCAAAATGAATGGGTACTTTCAAAAACTGAAGCCTAGCTGTTAGTGCGGAACTATATTTCAAAACATATGAAAAGATTTCCAATCTACAAACGCACACACAAACCCACTTCCTCAAGTAAGTCACCCTACTTCAACCCTGGTCCCTGAGTAAATACCTATGTACATAGAATAAGCATCTCCCAGCAGCCTGCAAATTTGAGTTGTCGTCAATCAAAGGGATAGAGCAGAGATAATACCCCACTCTCAGCTTCTGACAGGAATCCCTTGAAGGTCTTTATGCCATTCAAGCTGACATCAGAGTTACAGAAAACCCAAACTATGTAAGACTTTGTTCATCCAACTCAGTTCTTTGAATTGTGTCTGGAAAAAATCTGTCATGAATTCTAGAGCACAGGTGTAATATGTTATCTGTGAGAGTCACTGTTATGTAAGCTATAACCTGCAACATACATTGCCTGACTTGTCCAAGATGTTCTCCCAGTACAGCTCTACTGCAGTAACCCAGACAAGAGGTGGATCACATGAGAGTATGGCATGGTCTGCATCCAATGGGTAAGGTCACACACACAGATGGCAAAGCATAAAAATCTAAAATGGGTACTGTAGTGTGGAGCGGTATTAACTTTTGTCTACATGTGTGATACTTGTTTCATTTCAGGTTGCAGTACTAACTTAAAGGCCGAGTTCTCGGTGCTCTGAGGCAATTTGAGGTTTCATATACAATTCAGATAAAACCCACGATTTCTCACAGTTGGTGTCTCAAACCAGCAAAAACTAAGAAGTTTGGACTAAGTTTTGCTCTGAGGTTCAAACATAAAATTATATTTGGGTCTCTAGGCATTATTGTAATATAAATATTATATTATATTAATAGTACAATTATTAATAAATATGAAGGTCTCTGAAAAGCTATATGAAGCAGAATAAAAAAGAGATTGTACAACACTGCTATCAATTGAATCCTCCACATCATACTATTCTATCATAAATATAATTTAATAAGACTAAGTAAAATATTTATTCTGAGATTTTCAGAACAACTCAAGAAATCTGTATGCCCAACTCCTGCTAATTTTAATGGAATCTGATTCTCTAAATCCCTTCCAGTACTTTAAATCTTTCTGTCATGCTTCAGAAAATTCTGTTTCTTTTACAAATGAGCAAATTAAAATGGAGGAATGTTGTATGTCAGTGCATTGAACAGCTTCTGTGATCTGCAAGTGTCAAAGAAATGTTATTAATACAAATCTCAAACTGTACCTTTAAACATTGGAGCAAGCTTCCAGACTCCGAGGCCTCCTATAGATGTGAACTGACCAAGTGAACATTCCAAAAGAAACAGTGGAACGCCAGCAAAAATTAAAGTGAGGAAATATGGAATCAGGAATGCTCCTAGAAGGAACAGAGCAAGAAGTCCTTTAAAGTGAAAAATCATTCTAAACCTACATTTTTATGAAGAGTCTGATACTTCCATGACTATTATGTAGATTTTTTCATAGTATCATCTTTATTTTGATTATTAAAAGTAGCTGATATACATGAATGTCTCTCTGAACTAGTAGCGTCAAGAGTAAGAAAGCCAAGTTAAAAAGGATTTCACCTGACATCATTCAGATTGTCTGCTTTTAAAATAGACCAGGTGGTACAAAGGGGAAGGAAAGTTTCTCAGTCTGGCCAGATGACAATTACCTGAAATGGGGATACTCATGGATGGAGTAGTAAGCGCTTGCACTATCCTCTCAAAAAGTCAGCCCAGAGCTAGTAGGTGAGGAGGGAGCACTGCTGGAGTGCAATGTGCCCCATCTATGGTTAACTGTAATTGCCACCCCCAAGCTGCTCTGACCTCACAGGCCCACAGCAGTGCAAGCCACCCTGAATATCAAGGAACTGTAACCAGTGCCTTGATGACAACATCCTTCCTACACCAAGGAAACAATTCATTTTCTTCTTTTTACAGAAGGAAAAAAGATTAGCAATAGTTTGCATTCTAATCTTAAAACAAACATTTTGTGGACAGTTCTAACCTAAATAAATACTGGAGGCTACAAACATAAAATAAAATGTGTACCTCCACCATTCTTGCCACAAAGATACGGAAATCGCCACACATTCCCCAAGCCGATGGCATAACCCACACAGGACATAAGAAAGTCAAATCTTCCTTTCCAGGTGTCCCGGCTTGGAATATCCGATTTCTTCTTCTGTACTTTCACTACCAAGGTCTTAGGCTTGTCATTGGTGATTGAAGCATCACTAAGTTCAGTGGAGATTTGTCCATCAGCGACTTTTGTTCCATTCGTTGCCATGTCTCTTGGTTTTGCTGGAGAGGCTCTGGCAGGTGGACGCGAAATTTCAGCACCAGTCCACGTGGACAGCAGCTTTGCGGCTTTAGATTACCCAACTAGGGAGTTAAGTGTTTGGTAAAATAAAAAGTGCTGGAATGGTTTGTAATCCAATCAGAAATCCCAGAATCCACTTTTCTAGTAATCTGTAAGATCAAAACAGAATTCAGAGGTGTTCTTTCTGCAGTGGTCTCCAACCCTTTTGCAGTGAAGATCACTTTTTGAATTTCACAGCAACCCAAGACATCCCCCACCCCTTCCCCAAGGCCCTGCCTACTCTGTCTCCTCCCTCCCTTGTTCTCCCACACCCTCACTCACTTTCATCGGGCAGGGGCAGGGGGTTGGGTCACAGGAAGTGGGGGAGGGAAGGGAGTTTAAGTGCCAGCTGGGGCAGAATGTATTGTGTAGGAGGCAGTGAGGGCTGCAGGCTCTCAGAAGGAGTTTTGGTGCAGGAGGGGGCTCCAGCCTGGGGCAGAATGCTGGGGTGCAGGAGTGAGAACTGAAAACTCTGGGAGGGAATTTGCTCCAATCTGGACGTACCCCAGGCACCAAACTGTTTCCCAGAGCTTGCATCCCTCACTCCCATCAGTAAACACTGGATGCAGGAGGGAGTGAGAACTGTGGGCTCTGGAAGGAACTTTGGGATCTGGACACAGGTGGCTCCCTGTTGGCAGTGCAGCTGGGCTCAGGCAAGCAGCCTCTGCCTGACCCCATGCAGCTCCTGGAAACACTGGCTGGTTGAGTCCAGACACCCTGTATGTGTGGCCCCTAGAGAAGGGAGGGTGTTTCACTGTACTGCACTGCTACCTTAAGCCTTCAAGTGCCATTCCCATCGGCCAGTTCCAACCCATGGAAGCTGCTTGGGTGGTGCTGGAGGTGTAGGCAGTATAGAGCTGTCTCTCTCCCACACCCCTCTCCTGCCCAGAAGCTACAAATTCTGCTTGCACTCAGTCAGCTGGCTGCTTCTGGGCACAGCATGGGGTCAGGGAGCTGGAGAGAGCATACCTGAGGACCCTAATCCACTGGTAGGGGCTCCAGGATGTACCACTTAATTGTGATCAACAGGTTGGTAACCACTGTTCTACTGTAAGCTCCTGTTTGAGGCCTGATCCTAAGCCTGTTGATATCAATGAAGTGATGTCCATTAACAAAATCGTCTTTGGATTGGGTCTTTTATTTCTGCAAACTACTTTTGCCATAAATTTTATTGAAAGGCTTGAGACTGTCTTGTGGAAAATTTGCTGTGGACTCAATGGGAGCAGGATCAAAGGCAAAAGAGTGACAGAGCAAACATGAAATCGTATAGTCAGCTTCAGACTTCATGCTTCTAAAAAACATGCATTAAACAATTCCAGTCGTACAACGTAAGATTCTACAGAAAGGGATGGCGTACACTAATTTTTCTTATGCGCCAAGGAAAGCAGCAGACTGGGGACAACATCCAGGAATATTAAACAAAGGGCTCTTGACACTTCCCAAGTAATGCACATGATTGATAAAATACTTCTTTTTTTTTTTATTAGACTAGAATTTGGATCAGTTTCACCTGCAGAAGACAGGAGTCTAAAATTGATCTACAGGTTGGTCAGGGCCAAGTGTTTCCACATTAGAGTGTATAATGTTACTCCTTGCCATGATTTGTCAATAATGAAATTGTTGCTTTAACAGTTTTAAAGAGGACTGTTTTCATTGTTCAAGTTGTAACACATACATAACGTTCTACATTCACATTAAAAATTAATTCCCATGATAATTGATTCTCTTTATTTGCAGGGACCCATAATGACTATCGGGATTATGTTCAATAGATAATTACTGCATCTTCTCATTAAGATGCTGCATTTATAGCCACATGTTTCATCCAGAAGACTCAAAGACATTTGCAAATAACAGGTTATTTTGAACCATAAGGCTCAACCCTTAAAAGACTGAAGTCAAGTAAATCACACTCTTATATAATCTTACAATTAGCTAGCATACAGAATTCAGCTCATTCATTCCACCTTGTAATTTAAGGCAGCAAGCTTTAATGATCACACCATCCTATCCCTCCCTGTATTTTCAGGTATGGGTTACACCCCAGGGCCCTTTAAACATCAGTTGTGAAAACTGATCAATGATTCTGTACAGCTTTACCATGCATGCTCTCTGCATCTCTGCATGCTCACATGCATCTGACGAAGTGGGTCTTTGCCAACGAAAGCTTACGTTCCAATAAATCTGTTAGTGTATAAGGTGCAACAGAGCATTACCATGGTGGCATGTTTCTCTTTTGTGGCCTCTGCACACAGAACACAAGGAACAGAAAACAGGTATGACTATACTATAAATAACTGGTGAACTTGCAAAGTGCTAAGCATCTGCAATGCCTATTGACTTTAATGGTTTAATTTCAATTCAACCAACATCGTCAGGGATGTGAGCTCTTGAATACTAAATATCCATACATTTGCAAGGGCAAAAGGTTTTATAACAAAGGAGATGAGGATGGATTCAGTTAGTTAACAACCATTAAAACATCAAGTTTATTGACTTTCCTCTGCAGGTTGTATTTATAATCAGCAGAAATTGTGACCAAGAGTTTAAAAAGATTCTCAGTTACAACAGTCATCCACAACTTTCCAAAACACTCTGTATTCTCTATTCCTCTTTAATCCACAGGTCACATCCATGCAGAGAAAGATTTCATTAGGAAAAAAGTTGTGTGGAAAAGACCCACCCATCAATCAAAAGTATATATTTATAACATTGTGTTCCATTTTGGTGCTGGACCAAAATGACAAATACTAACAATTTACACCCCTCTCTTATTAAGTCTTCCCTCCACCTTTTGAGCTGCAGTTCAGATCTCTTCTGGTCACACATAATTTAATCATTTAAATTATCACATTCCATAATGTGGGGAAAGTTTGGTGGCTCTTCCTGTAGGATTAGCTCACAGCACTAAACATATGCTAGGTGCCGTTTTATACTTGGTACTTGATGAATAAGCATTTGTAAATACAAGTCAGATTTGTTAAATATCAGTCAGCCAGGTTCCTAATACATGTCTTCAAGAAACACAAAATCCTTATGTAGATTGTGCAAGATGTTTTATTCTTCTCTCCTTCATATAGACTCATAGAACACTAGAAATGGAAGGGACCTTGAGAGGTTATTGAGTCCCGTCCCCTTCCCCCAGGGCAGGACCAAGCACCATCTAGACCATCCCCAATAGATATCTCTCTAACCTGCCCTTAAATATCTCCAGTGATAAAGATTCCACAACCTCTCTAGGTAGTTTATTCCAGTGTTTAACCATCCTAGCAGTAGGGAAGTTTTTCCTAATGTCCAACCTAAATCTCCCTTTCTGCAATTTAAGCCTCCTGTCCTCAGAGGCCAAATAGATCAATTTTTCTCCCTCCTTCGTGTAACCCTCTTTTAGGTACCTGAAAACCATCATCATGTCCCCTTTGAGACATTTCTTTTGTAAACTAAACAAGACCAGGTCTTTCAGTCTTTCCTCACAGCTCATTTTCTCTAGACCTTTAACCATTCTTTTTGCTCTTCTCTGGATCTTCTCCAATTTCTCCACATCTTTCTTGAAATGTGGTACTGTAACACGTCCAAAGACGCCCAGCCCCTTGGCCTAGGGCGGGCGGCAGCAAAAAGGGGTTAGAGCACCAGCCCGTACTCAGTTCGGGTGGTCAGCGGCTCACCGCTACAACACCATACAGGCCCCAGCCCTCAACCTGGGGTGGGGCCGCAGTTCACAGGTGATAGTACAGTTCTAGGCCCGGCCCTCAGTTCAGGGTAGGGCAGCAGTCCCTAAGTACTAGCACAGTTCTGGGCCCAACCCTCAGTTTGGGGTGGGGCAGAAACACAAGGTTTAAACACAAGCCCAGCCCCCAGTTTGGGGCGGGGCAGCAACACAAGGTGTAATCTCAGGCCCAGCCCTCAGTTTGGGGCGGGGCAGCAACCCAAGGGTTTAAGTGCAGGCCCAGCACAGGCTGGCCCTGTCAAGGAAAGTGGGGGGGTAGGGGGTCGCAGGCCCTCCCACTCCACTGCGACCCGGCCCGGGGCCCTGGGGGGTCGCTCACACGCAACCCCGGCAGTGGGGATCCAGACCGCAACACACTGCCATTGGTTCGTGAGCGTCGTTCCCCGGGCCACTTCCTACCTCACCCTCTGCTGGCGGAAGGTCCCAGTCCATCTGGTCGAGGGGTCCCCCTAGGTCGGTCTCCTCCAGGTCATCCACCTTTGGGGGCTCCGGCCAGTCGTCCATAACAATGTCATTAGGGTAGTCGGACGGCGGTAATACGGGAGACGCAAGGCGATCCTGGGTCTGAGTGCTGTAAGGATCCGCCGGGACTCTGGGGCAGCCCGCTCCTGGGGCCTCTTCCAAGGCGGGGGGTCTCCGCCGGCGGGAAGGTCCTGATAGGTCTGGGAAGTCCGGGTACTCCCCTTGGGGCATATGGACCCGGGATTGCTTGGAGCCACTGGGGGCCTGCTCCTCTGGCCTGGCCGGGCGGCCGCAGGCCCTCTCCCTTTGGTGCCGAGGAGCTCGTGCAGGCACGTCCTCCCTGCCCGGAGGCCCAGGCCCGAATGGGTCCTGAGTCCCGCCTTTGGCTCTTCTAGCCCTTGGCCCCGCCCTCTGAGGGGCGGGCCTCTGGTCTCCTGGCTCCGGCCCCGCCCACCAGGGCCTCTGCCTAGTCTCCCCTGCCTCCAGGTCTGCAGGAGGCCATACTGACTCACTACAGGTACCCAAAACTGTCCACAATACTCCAATTGAGGCCTAATGAGTGCTGAGTAGAGCAGAAGAATGACTTCCCATGTCTCGCTCTCAACACTTGTGTTAATGAATTCCAGAATCATGTTTCCTTTTTTTTGCAATAGCATCACACTGTTGATTCATATTTAGTTTGGGGTCCACCATGACCCCCAAATCGCTTGCCACATTACTCCTTCCTAGACAGTTGCTTCCCATTTTGTATGTAGGAAGCTGATTGTTCCTCCCTAAGTGGAGTGCTTTGCAGTTGTCCTTATAAACTTCATCCTGTTTTCCTCAGATCATTTCTCCAGTTTGTCCAGATCACTTTGAATTCTGACCCTACCATCCAAAGCAGTTGCAGCTTGGTATCATCTGCAAACTTACCTAAATTGTTGATGAAGATATTGAATAGAACTGGTCCCAAAACACATCCCTGCTGAACCCCACTTGTTATGCCTTTCCAGCATGACTGCAAACCATTAATAACTACTTTCTGAGAATGGTTATCTAGCCAGTTATGTACCCACATTATAATAGCTCTATCTAAGTTGCATTTGCCTAGTTTATTGACAAGAAGAACATGTGAAACTGTATCAAATGCCTTACTAAAGTCTAGGTATACCACAACCACCGCTTCTCCCTTATTTACAAGATTTGCTATCCTCTCAAAGAAAGCTGCCAGACTGGTGTGGCATGATTCGTTCTTCACAAATCCATGCTGGCTGTTATCTATCATTTTATTTTTTCCCAGATGTTTGGAGATGAATTCCTTAATTACTTGTTCCATTGTAGCTGTGTCTACACGTGCACACTACTTCGAAGTAGTGGCACTAACTTTGAAATAGCGCCCGTCACGGCTACACGTGTTGGGCACTATTTCGATGTTAACATCGACGTTAGGTGGCGAGATGTCGAAGCCGCTAACCCCATGAGGGGATGGGAATAGCGCCCTACTTCGAAGTTGAACATCGAAGTGGGGCACGTGTAGCCGATCCGCGTCCCGCAACATCGAAATAGCGGGGTCCGCCATGGCGGCCATCAGCTGAGGGGTTGAGAGACGCTCTCTCTCCAGCCCCTGCGGGGCTCTACGGTCACCATGTGCAGCAGCCCTTAGCCCAGGGCTTCTGGCTGCTGCTGCTGCAGCTGGGGATCCATGCTGCATGCACAGGGTCTGCAACCAGTTGTCGGTTCTGTGGATCTTGTGTTGTTTAGTGCAACTGTGTCTGGGAAGGGCCCTTTAAGGGAGCGGCTTGCTGTTGAGTCTGCCCTGTAACCCTGTCTGCAGCTGTGCCTGGCACCCTTATTTCGATGTGTGCTACTTTGGCGTGTAGACGTTCCCTCACAGCGCCTATTTCGATGTGGTGCTGCGCAACGTCGATGTTGAACGTTGATGTTGCCAGCCCTGGAGGACGTGTAGACGTTATTCATCGAAATAGCCTATTTCGATGTCGCTACATCGAAATAAGCTACTTTGATGTAGGCTTCACGTGTAGACGTAGCCTGTCTGTCCTGGCACAAAAGTTAAACTGACTGGTCTGTAGTTTCCTGGGTTGTTATTTTTTCTCTTTTTACAGATGAGCACTATATTTGCCTTTTTCCCATATTCTGGAATCTCTCCTGATTTCCAGGAGTTTTCAAAGGTGATATCTAAATGTTCTGATACTTCCACTATCAGCTCCTTGAGTATTCTAGGATGCATTTCATCAGGCCCTGATGACTGGAAGACAACTAATTTTTCTAAATAATTTTAACTAGTTCTTTTTTTAAATTTTATTCTCTAAATACACCCTCTTGCCACTACATCCACCGTTAGGCATTTTTGCATCAGACTTTGAAGACCGAAACAAAGAAGTCATTAAGCACCTCTGCCATTTCCACATTTCCTGATATTGTTTCTCACTTCTCACTGAGTAGCAGACCTACCCTATTCTTGGTCTTCTTCTTTCTTCTAATATATAAAATATCTTCTTCTTTATGCTTCTAGCTAGTTTGAGCTTATTTTGTGCCTTTGCCTTTCTAATCTTGTCCCTGCATACACATATTGTTTACTTATATTCATCCTCTCTAATTTCTCCTAATTTCCACTTTTTATATGACTCCTTTTTGAATTTGAGATCATGCAAAATCTCCTGGCTAAGCCAAAGCTGACTTCTACAATACTTTCTATCTTTCCTACCCAGCAGTATAGCTTGCTTCTGGGCCCCTACCTAACGACTCTCTGAATTTATCAAAATCTGCCTTCCTAAAATCCATTGTCTCAGTTTTGCGGTTTTCTTTCACCATTTCTTAGAATCATGAACTCTATGATTTCATGGTCACTTTCTCCCAAGCTGCCTTCCACTTTCAAATGCTCAATCAGTTCATTTGTTAAAATCAAATCTAGAACTGCTTCCCCTGGTAGCTTTTTGCAACTTCTAAAATAAAAAAATTTAAAAAAAATGTCATCAATACAGTCTGTGCCAAGTTGTGATACTTTCTCAACATATGTCTGGATAGTTGAAGTCCTCCATAACCACCAAATCCTGTGCTTTGGATTTTGTCAGTTGCTTAGAAAAAGCCTCATCCACCTCTTCTACCTGGGTAGGTGGTCTGTAGTAGATCCCTATCATGACATGTCCCTTGTTTTTTATCCCTTTTAACCTAATCCAGAGACTCCCAATGCATCCGTCTCCTGCATCTGTCTCCATCTCAGTCCAGGTGTACACATTTTTAATATATAAGGCAACATCTCCTCCCTGTTGACCCTGCCTATCCTTCCTGAGTAAGCTGTACCCTTCTATACCAATATTCCAATCATGTGTATTACCCCACCAACTCTCTGTGATACCAATTATGTCATAATTACATTTATGTATTAGGACTTCAAGTTCTTCCTGATTATTACCCATACTTCTTGCATTTGTATATAGGTATCTAAGATATTGATTTGCTTTTGCCTTCCAGTTCTGACTCATCCCTCTTTTTTCTCAGCTACTATAGCCCATGTTCCCTCTGATTTTCAGCCCAATTCCCAGGTCTCCAGGTTCTTTACTTTCCTGTGGGCTTTGGTCACCTGTCTCCTTCAAACCGAGTTTAAAGTCCTCCTCACTAGGTTAGCCAGTCTTGATCCAAATACGGTCTTCCCATTCCTTGAAAGGTGAAACCCATCCCTGCTTAACAGTCTTTCTTAGAATAGCATCCTGTGATTGAGGAACACAAAACACTCCTGGTGACACCATCCTTGCAGCCAGGCATTTATCTCCACGATTCATCTGTCTCTGCCTGGGCCCCAACCCTTGACAGGAAGGATTGAGAAGAACACCACCTCAACTCCCAACTCCTTCACCTGTACTCCCCTGTAGTCACGCTTGATCTGCTCAAGGTTACACCATGCAGTATCATTCATGCCAATATGTATGAGCAGCTTGGGGTACTAGTCAGCAGGCCAGACAACAACACCTCTGTAATGTCTCAGCTATGAGATCCTGGAAGGCAGCATAGCTACTGAAAGGACATGTCAGGGTGACAGATGGGTCCCCCCATCACCCTCAGAAGAAAGTCTCTGACCACGACTACCCTACTTTTCCTCCTTGTAGTGATGGAGCAGGCCTTCCAGCCTTGGGAATACAAGGCTTCTCTGCTCTGCTGTAGGAGATGATTCCTTATCTCCTGTATCCAGAATGGCATAACGGTTTCCAGTACAACATTGAGAGGTTTGGGAGCAGGAGTGGAGCACTGGCTGCTGCAAGAAGTGACCACCTGTCAGTGTTCCCCTGAGCCATCCCTTACTCCACCGATGGATGGATAGATGAATATGTACAGTTGTTTTGGCTGCAGAGATCTCTGATGAAATTTATTTACAGCTTTCTCCTCATATCAGATTTTTCCCATTGCTTCCAGTTCATCATCCAATAGATTAAAATTAAAAGACAATTGCATTTATTCTGATTTTCAGGCTTGGAGACTTTCCTTTTGGTAAGAGTATCTGGCACTGTATCCATATTGTTTGGAGAGTCCCATCCTGTGCATGGAAAGCTCCCATGCCAGGGTCTGCACGCTACCAACTTTGGAGCATGAGTATGGGCCTTGGGAAAATCAGTCTCCCCTTGCCATCTGGTCATTTTCAAGGGTTTTTGGGAGCACAGAAAACTTCATGTTTCCTCTGATTTTTAAGGGGTGTGTGTATCTAGTGGTGGGGGAGAACATCCTTTGCCACATCTGAACACAAAATTGCAGATATAGGTATCAGAATGCTGTTCCAGATAGCTTTAAGCACTGGGGAACCAAGGATAAACCCTGTATCACTGTAAATGTCAAGTATACAAGTGAGATTGGCTAGAGGTGGGCGGATTGTAATCATTCCCAGCATCTGCCAGTTAATAGAAGAAGAAAATATTAAAAGTGACAGTTTGAGCTGAACCTGGCCTTTTTTTTTTTGAAAAAAATATAGAAACTTTCACTTTGAAATAACTATATCTCTGGCATGATACAATGGCCAAATTGTTCTGCTGCCCTTCAATAGCTGAACTGAAGGCAGGGAGGCAATTAATTTAGCCCCATTTTCCCTGACTCATGTAAAAAAGAATTGTTGGAGGTTAGTTAAATGCACATAAATGGTAAAATATTCAACCTATTGTATTACTTTTTAGGAATAATGTTGCGATTTTCTCAGGAATCTTTATGCAGACAGGTGCCTCAAGCCATCCCCATTTCACTTAGGCTGAAATTTTCAAAGGAATTTGTGAGTAGGAAGTATGTCTCAAAATAGTAGTAGTAGTAGTAGGCATCCTTCAGTCTGCATACACTGTGGATCGCGCCCTTTAAAGTTTCAATTGAGGACTTCATTTACAGCGTCTATTGTGACTATGAAGACCCACATGAGAGTGACAGTCCTTGCTGCATCTCTTGCAGATGTAGTGGGTGTCTGGCAAGTCCTTATTGTGCTTTCTGTGCACTCACTTCTCCTCTGCTAGCTGTCTGATCCTCAACTCGCCCTTCTGAAGGCCCTTGTGTAACCCCTGCCTCCATCTGCTGCGGTCGTCTGCTAGTTCTTCCCAGTTGTCCAGCTCGATGTCTACCTCTCTGAGGTCTCTCTTGCAGACATCTTTGTAGCGCAACTGGGGGTGTCCGGGAGGTCTTTTGCCAAAGGCTAGCTCACCATACAGGATGTCTTTTGGAATCCTTCCATCATTCATCCTGTGGACCTGGCCAAGCCAGAGGAGCCGATGCTGCCTGAGGAGTGTGTGCATGGTTGGGATTCCAGCTTGATTGACGACAGCGGTGTTGGTCACTCTGTCCTTCCATGATATTCCAAGGATGCGCCTGAGGCAGCGCAAGTGGAAGACGTTCAGCCTCTTTTCCTGGCGGGCATACAGGGTCCAAGTCTCGCTGCCATAAAGGAGGGTGCTGAGGATGCAGGCTCTGTAGACTTGCATTTTGGTGTGAGTGTACAGCTTGTTGTTATTCCACACTCTCTTGCTGAGTCTGGACAGAGTTGTGGCCGCTTTTCCGATCCTCCTATTTAGCTCAGTGTCCAACGACAGGGTGTCAGTGATGGTGGACCTGAGGTAAACGAACTCATGGACGACCTCAAACGTATAGTTGTCAATGCTGATTGATGGGGATGCAGCAACATCCTGACTGAGTACGTTTGTCTTCTTTAGGTTGATGGTAAGCCCAAAGTCCTTGCACGCTTTGGAGAACTGATCCAGCAGTTTTTGAAGCTGGTCTTCTGCGTGAGACACTACAGCAGCATCGTCTGCGAACAGCATGTCTCTGATGAGGACTTCTCGCACCTTAGACTTAGCTTTCAGCCTTGCAAGGTTAAACAGTTTCCCATCGGATCTTGTGTGCAGCAAGATGCCCTCTGTTGAAGATCCAAAGGCATGCTTCAGGAGGAGTGCGAAGAAGATCCCGAACAATGTCGGAGCAAGCACGCATCCTTGTTTGATGCCGCTCCTGATTCTGAAAGCATCCGATAATGTGATGACTTTCTGAATATGGGCTTAGCGCTTATGCTTATTATAAGGAATCAAAGCTCCAGTTACAATCAACCTTAGGGTGGGAAGATGCCAAGCAACTTAATCTGAGCAATCTTGGGAACCCATTTTGACCAAGTATCAGAGAGGTAGCCATGTTAGTCTGTAGCTTCGAGAACAAGAAGTCTTGTGGCACCTTACAGACTAACAGATATTTTGGAGCATAACCTTTCCTGGGCAAAGACCTGCTTCATCAGATGCATGAGTTGGGGGTGGTGCTTTCAGAGGAGTATTTAAAGAGTGGGGTCCCAGTACAAGGCAGGGCCACAGCTGACAAGGTCTATTCAGCAAGGTGGAAATGCACTTCAGTCTTGACCTATAACAATGTGTTATGATTCCCATCTGTGACCATGCTGGAGATGGGACTGTCAATACTGTAGGTGTGCAAGTATGTATACTTGAACAGTGGAGAGCTGGAACACCCAATGAGGCAGGCGTTCTGCAGAAAGGGAGACCAAAGCCTGAGCTTGCTCAGTATTAAATTGCTCCTGTACAAGGCATAATACCTCTGTCACCTAAGCTTGCACTTGTGGGGATGAAGCAGGGAGACAAAGCTCCACTAACCCAGGCCCCTGGAAGAAAACCAAAGCTCAAAGACTTCAGCCCCAGGCACGTGGCATGTAACCTGAGCCCTACTGCCCAGGGCTTAGGCCCTCAGGCTTCAGCTTTGGCCCCAGACCCTAGCAAGACTAAGCCACCCCTGGCAACCCCATTAAAATGAGGTCCCAAATCACAGTATAAGAACTGCTGCACTGGGGTTAAGCAGAGACAAACATGCTTTCTTTGACCTGCATAAGATTGGAAACCATATTAAAAGTCACATTGTAGAATTATTTTCCCATGCTATAAAATATCAATCCCCAAACCCACAGACAACATAAATGAAATGATAATAGCAGGAGCACTTCTATGCTGAACCTACACCATCACTATTTGCAGCTCACACTTTACATATTAAAAGTGCCTTACAAATGAACAAACTTAATGAACACTCCCGACCATAACTGACTGAGATTGGAGGAAGGAACCTTACACGACAGTCCCTCGTTTCATTAGCTATATCCCACTCCATAGGGATTTATATTTAAAATTGATGTGACATGGAAATGAACAGTAGACTAAAAAAAAGACCATGCAAGACCTACTGCTTGAGCTTGGATCTCCAAAAGAAAGGGGTCCATATATTTGCACTTCCTTCTTTAAATATAAATATCTGCTTAACTGTGTGAGGAGGATATCCCTGTGGTTACAACTTGCTCCAACACACCCATCCCAATACTTGTGGAACAGCATCCCCAATGCTCCTTCTCCAAAGGGAGTGGAGAAGAAAATGGAAAGACTATTTAGCAGCAAGTCTCTGCTCTTCGAGTTTTCGCACGCCCACCCTGACCCTGCTATAGTTCCATGTTGCACTGAGGGTGGACACTCTTGGGTGGACCCCTGGATAACTCACCTTTTTACTATGCAATAAACATATACAGAACATGATGCTATATCCCACAGGTCCTAATTTACCGCACACACTCATTTGGGCCAGATTTTGTAAGGTCCTTGAGGTGCCTAAAGATGAAGATTGGAAAGTAGTAGGATTTTCAGAAATCCTTGACTCCTCTCAACAGTACTTCTGAAATTCTTTTGGATTCCTATCTGCATGTTAAACACCCAGTCTGGGTCTACACTACAGAGTTCTGTTGACAGAAGTTACTGTCAGGACATAGAGGCTCCCCAGACATAGAGACTCCCCATGTTGACACACTCTATCAACAAGAGACTGCTTAGCCCTCTGTTGACAGAAAAGCTGAACGGAAGCTCTGCAACCAGGGCTGCCTGGTGAACTGGAAGCCCTCTCTGTCAACAGAGGGCCCCCTGGAGCATCTACACTACGTTTTTATTGACAGAATCTATTGACAGAGGTGTTATGCCTCATACGGGAGCAAATTAACTCTCCTGAGGAAACTGATGCATTCTGTCTATAGTTTCTCGACAGAATGCATTTGTAGTGTGGACGCTCCATGAGTTTTGTCAACAAAACCCCAGTTTTGCAGACAAAACTCTATAGTGTAGACGCAGCCCTAGATACCTTTGAACATGTGGCTTTTATGGAACTCCACGTAACAAATGTGACAATATTAATTTTAAACATTTTAAAACATAGAATAGGTAGCATTTTGCACCAAATTTTCAAGTGTAATTGCTTTGAATGACCTTGCTGCAACAACAAAAAATGTGCATGTACATTATATGCTTAGTTGCCATTGTATCTGCTTTGTAAGTACACTGTAATGATATCATCATACAGATAACTGAGTAATTGCACATGGGACCAAATGTCCATCTTGTCCACGTATCAGTAATATCTAATCACCAAAAATAAAATAAAATCCATTGTTGCATAGCTTGATTTTTTAAACAGCTATCTATGATTACTTTAGGAGCTATGTAAAGAGAAACAAGTGATCATGGAATGCATTTTTGAATACCTACTAAAGATTTCCATGGAGTCCAGACTCTTTGCTAGCATAAACAGGTGTCACTTCTTTGGCAAGAGTTGAATCTATTTACACAAGCACAGTATCTGCCCTCCTATATTGTTTGACAGATGACATAATTTACATTTCCTGTGACAAAACTTGGAACTTGTCACAGCCACCAGTACGGAAAGAACTGAAATTTGATGTGAAAGTCTGAGAGGCAGATACTTCGATTTGTCGTGCTGTAGTCTTGAATGGCCATTATTTTGACCAGAATTCTTTCCAAACCCTAGAATGATCTTGCTAAATGGGCGCATTTTTTACTTTGTTTTAAAAATTAGCCTACTGTGTTCTAGGCATATGCCTTACCACCTGCTATCCAGTTTAGAAGAGAGGCATCAATGTACTTTCTGTGTATTATGCCTGCTGCTAATCACCTAAATGATCTCTGATTGAAAGCAAAGGCAGATATGCACTCTTCAAAAGATAAGTAGCAATCAAGTGTGGGTCTGCCAGTCACTTGATTTAAAATCTAAGAGCTATGTCAAATTAAGGTCCTCAAACTGTAAGGAATGTCCCTACAAAAGGACCCTGCAGCTATGCACAGTCCTACTGAATTCCATGTGGATTCAGCCATATGGAATTCTTTTGCTCCAAAACCAAAGCAAAAAATGTTTTTATATTGTAAGGTATTGCAGATCTTGTGGGTGATGTAAAACTCCTGGCAGGCTCTCCTGTAGGACAGCCACACTTTCCTGGCCCACAACTGTCCTGCCTCTGACCTTTCAAGTCACCTTTATTATGGGTTTCAAAACATGTTAGCTTCAATTTCCTTGCTTTTATTTGATTAGGTTTGTCACAGCTCTTGGGGGCTCTTAGCGTAGAAATCTAATGCAGGTGCAGATGTGGTGTTAAGGATTGATTTTGTCACAGTGATTCTGGGTTCCACAAAGCCACTCTATGAAATAAACAAAATAAGGGAGAATGATAGGCAATGGTATTGAAAAATACGATTTCTGTTCTCTGATGCCAGAAGGCAAAATTGGGAGATACTCTGAGCAACTAGATGATAAACAAAAAAAGGAACATTTCTTTTCCAGTGTTTTTCATGCAAATGTTTCAATAATCTTCATGGAAAACCTCCCTTTCCATTAGAAAAATCTAAGTAGATGTGAACAGCAGGCTACCACCTCATGCATTGAGCTCATACTCCCAAGATTTCTAATTTTTCTTTCCCCTTTTACCTCCCAGTAATCAACATTTCCCCAAACCTACCCTGCTTAGTGTCAATAAAATGACCATACACTCATGATTGACTATTGGAGGAGATCTAAACTAGCTGGCACCTTTCTCCATGTGCATGTGCTAGGGGAAAGAGTAGGGATCATCCCCAAAGTGAGATGTTTCCTGATTAAATCTCTTAAGAACCAGATTCTGTTTCTCTGACTCATGCTGAGTAGGAGTTTACTTCACAAACAGCCCTGTAAAATTTGACATGACTATTTGCAGAGTAAGGTGCCACTCAACATAAAACACAGTATCAGAGTCAGAATCTAAATTCTCTAGTAATTATTGGAAAACACTTTGGGTCAGATTTATATAAGGTTTTTGGACCCCAACAATGCAGATATGTGCCAGGTGAAATTTACAAATGTACCTCAGTGCTTAACTCCTTTATGGGAGTTGGGCACATAATACTTTCAGGTACTTGTGTAAATCCTACTCGATACCTAAATATCTTTGTGAATTTGGCCAGCTGCCCTTTCTTTTCCATTTTCCCCTCTTGGGACTTAATGCTCAGATTGAGATAAAGTCACTGACATAATTTAGGAAGTTTTTCCTTTGGAGGAAGGAACTAGTTATGGAAGGCCCTTCTATTCTCCTCATCTGGACTCTCTATAAATTACATTCAAGTTGACCTGATGTTTGATACTCCTGATTGTTTGGCTAAGTTACCATTATATTACACATGGTTGAATCCCTATTTGCAGTATAGTATTAGTTGTGTGTACAGTAGTCCCTTGAGTTATGCGAGGATTGCATTCCCATACACCCTCATGTAACTCAAATTTTGCGTAAGGCACAGGGGCAGCTTTTTCCCTGACAAAATGTATGTTCTGCAGCTGTGGATGCAGCAGGAGCACCTGGAGCTCCTTTTGAAACGTAAGTCCTGGGGTTGGGAGGAACAGCTGGGGAGGGTTAAGCCCAGTGGAGGTTAGGGGGCACGGGAGAGAGGTTAAGACCGGGGTGGGTTAGGGCTGCAGGTGGGGTGGGGAGGTAAGCCAGGGCCACACGACTCTTCGTGGGGTTGAATCAGAGCCACATGAGGTCGGGGGGTGAGCCTGGGCTGTACAGGGTGGTGGTGAGCTGGAGCCGGGTGGGGATGAATCAGGGCCATGTGGGGTGGTGAGTTAGAGCCAGGCATGTGGGGAGTGAGCTGGGGCTGTAAGGAGTGAGGATAAGCCTGGAGCTGAGTGGGCTGGGGCTTAACGGGGGCCAGGGGTTTGAACCAGGGGGGAGGTGTTTGAACTAGGGTGTGCAGGGGGGTTGAACCCAGGCTGTGCAGGGTGAGGGGGGTTGAATTGGAGCTGTGTGGGGTGTCAGGGCCACATGGGGCCAGGGGAGTTCAGCCAGAGCCAGGGGGAGCAGGATTTTGAATTGCACTTAACTCGCGTTAATGCGAGTTAAGGCAATTGGAAATCGTGCATTTTGAGGGATTACTGTATTGCACTAGCACCTGGAGGCTTCAACCAAGATCCATCAGGCACCATAAAAATAGAGAATTCCTGCTCTAGGTAGGTTACAGTCTGAAGAGACAAGGCAGACAAAGGGAAGGAGGGTCTTTCCACATCCGTATAGTAGGTTAGTACTCAACCAAAATTCCAGCAGAGGTCCTTTGAGTCCCAGAGCAGTGCTCTACCCACTGAAATACAGCCTTACTATATTGCCTTGCCTTCTAGGGTATCACTGTATTTCTCATAGGCATGATACAATCGGTATAAAAGATTCTTTAGCATTTGTAGAGCAGAACCAGACCACAATCAAAGAGCAAGGTCTCATGGTGTTAAGCACTGTACAGATACAAAGAGACAATTTCTTCTCCAAAGGGCATACAACCTTGTCAAGCTCAGTAATAGTTTTTTCTGCAGTATTTAATTTTCAGCTGTGTACAAGATGATGTTCCTGGTCCTTTTAAAGACAGGGCCTAACATACTGCTGGAGCAAATACTCAAATATGCAAGTGTGAAGGTAGGTTTTAGCAAGTGCAGCTTTGAAATATATTTTCCATGAGTGTTCATGCCAGAACAACCTCAGCCACTGGAATGGAAAGCATACACAAAAAAAAAGGGTGCGAGCAAATTAATTTCAAAATTTCAACATTCACAGAAAATATTTGGCTTATTTATCAGGGTCTTTGAATTTGCAAAGCAGAATAAAACATGTTAACAGACTTCTAACAGAAGTCACAAGACTATAAGTTTTGGATTAAAACTTGACCAGACTAAAACTTAAACATTAGATTCTGGAGCACAAATTTGGAAAGCTTTTTTCACAGCTCACCTCATTCTATTGCATATTAAGGGTGGGGAAAGCCTCTGGGAGACAGTAAGACTCCATACCCTTTGCACTCTGCATTAGCTCTCCCCTACTTTGGGCTATGGAGGGAAGACTCAATGACAGAAGAGATAGAGAAAAGAGAGAGACGTTTATGATGATAAGTGTTCACTACCCAAAACCCATTAAACAGCTGGAGAAAATGGGTGCTCCACATGCCATCGATTAATGTAATAAGAAGTAAAACTAAGGTCTTAGCTATTCACTGAATGGTAAGTCACACAGAATTTTTCTTTAGGGGTGATAACTTGGTATCTTAGCTCTACCGCAGGGCAAGAGGGCCATTGTGCCTTGGTCTTAAGATCAAAGGTGGCCTTGAATTTAGGCATGTGTTAATTTTTTGGCATATAAGTTTCACGACTTGTGTTTATGCACTTTCCTAAATATGTGCATTTACCCATCAAAAGGCTAGAAAAGCATTTGTTAAATAAAAAAGTATTCAAATGATGTCTCATTCGTTTTTGGTGCTTAATTTTGTTTTCACGTATCATCATTTTAAAATTTTTATTATGGCTCGGGCCGCAAAAGCTGGAAGTAGGCTGGACCTCTCTGGACCTTTGAGAGGGCCTGACTCCAATTGGTTGATTACTTTGAGCTTATCTAAAATTCCTCCTGCAGTTTCAGATGAAGGATTTTTTTTTACTTAGGGAAGCAGTAGTACAGGGCCGCTAAGTTATGCTTAAAAGCTGCCCCCTTCATGTGTGTAGTATTTCACATATCCCAGTATTGAAAGGAGCTTACGTAGAGGTTAGTCATTTTTATTTCTCTGGTAGCGCCAGTACACATAGGTGTCTTAAACATTTCTCTGCAAATTCAACTTTTGCAAGCTGGTTGCCTGGCTCAGTAAGGACTCTGCTTTACCTTTTGCAGCCAGTGACTATGCTGAAGAATGGCAGTACAGAAGTGTTCTCTCCCAAAGGCAATTACTGGAAAGATTCTGGCTGACCTCACAGAGGCATATCTATTCAGCCAACCGCATAGCTCACTCTGCTAGGCAGCCAGAGAAGGAAAGAAGACTTGAAGGGTCCAGCAGCAGCTGCCCCCATGGATGGAAGGAGAAGAAGCCTGGAGGACATTAGAACAGCTGCTGTCCTGACCCCAGAGAAGTTGAAGAGAGAGAACCCCTAAGGCTTTGCAAAGGAGATGCTTCAATGAAGGATCCTTACAGAATTCGAGTAGTTAAGGCAGTTCCTGCAGGCCAGTTGAGAGGGATTTGCCATATGTAGCTAGACTGTTGCATGCCAGCACTCTTTTTTGTTGATCATTCTTGAGGGTCTGCAGGGAGAGAGCAGTTTTCATAGCCAAGCAGATGTGAGAGGGGAAAGAACTGACCCATCTTGCAGCCTTTACAGGAAACCAGCCTACCAAGCCATTGCCCCATTGCTCTATTACAGTACCAGACTGAACTATCACATTAGAGCAACAAACAAGCTTGGAGCCCCAGTGGCAATAAGAACCCTCTACTATCAATCTACTAAATCACTGATGATATAAAATACTGCCTTACAGTAAAATGGGATACAAAATGCTGTCTTCTTCTCCTCTCACACACTGATCAAACCTCCAGGTTTTCGGTTTGTTTGAGATCAAGGAACACTACTCATTTGACATGGAGTAAAATTGTTCCTTTTGCATCAGTTGATTGCTTCTGACAATATTCAGAATTTAAAAAAAATAGAAAAGACCATTGTGTATCATTTATTTCTTTGTTTTAGCATACCCTATACATGGTATCACCCATGGATTTGTTTTATATTGTGAAAGTACTAATAATTAATTTCTTGCAATTATGAACATTTTATGGACTGTACATAAATTATGCATATAAACAAGATTTCCTTTATCAGTAATTACTACTTTCAATTACAATAGAGTTGAAATTCTGAACATATATAGTGTTTCTAGACAGGCTTATAGTACAGCCTATTAAGGTTTTCTGACAACTTCCATTATAAGACACTTTGTTGAATTTCACCATGTAACATGAAATTTTCCACCATGATAGGTGTCTACCTGACTCTCTGTCCTCTGTGCCAGAGCTAGTCTTGGAGCAAATGACAGCAGTAATTACAAGGAAAGTCCTTCTGAGACTCTATAACCCTGAGCAGTTGCTCTGTGGGGATGATGCACACGCTATCCAGATTCACACAGGAGCTGTGAGGGGATGGCTGATGGCTGTCTAATTCCATCACATGCAGTAGCTGTGAAGGGATGAAATGTGCCCTGGTTATCACTAGGACCTGTCAGAACCTCAAGCACAGAATCATCAGAGATTTTAGCTGCTAAGCTCTTCCACATCTCCATATGTGAATTATGATTTTTAAAAGGCATCTGTCTTGGCCAGATGTGGTCAGATTTTCACAGGCACAGCAACAGGTATATCCCTGATACAAATGCCATCTCCCTGCAAAATTTCAAGTCTTTTCTCATCATGGGGCTGACAAAACTATTCAAATAAATGATCACCAGATTCTTTGAATATGGACAAATAATGTAATTTTTCTTAGCAATGGCTCAACCAACTTGAATGAAAGTTTCCAACCAAAACTCCCCTGTGCCCTCACTGACTTCCTTTCTGGCATCCTGGGAGGAGGAAGCTGACAATTTGAATGAAGCAGAGACAAAGCAAGACATGAGTGGGAGGGAAAAGAGAAGATTGGGACAAGAGGTCTTGTGACATTGGAATTCGGAGTAGGAGAGCAAGAGGGTACTGGGAGTCATTGGCTGAGGAGAGAGAAACACTGAAATAAGATGAAGAGGTGTGGTGGGGGAGAGTGGGACCAGTTGCACAAGGAGATTCAGACACAGAAACATAGCAGGAGGGAATGGGGTATTGGGCAGAATGAGAGAAGGAATTGACAAGGAGTGTGGGTGCGGGGGGATAGAGGGTGGCTGGGCAAAGACAGTAGAATAACGGAACAGTGTGGGGGATACGGAGTCTCAACATGGAACTAAGAAGGGAGTGCAGGGGAGAGCAGACTGTGATTATATAAGAAGCCAGTGCAAGATATCTTCCAACAAAACTTCTGTCAACAGGTCATGGCCAAACTGCCAAATGGGTCAAAAGAGTGATCTGCTCTCCAATAGAGAACGGCCAGGAAGAATGGCCAGCTGGAAGCACAGCAGACAGGGCTGCCTGGTGTCCCCGAAGCCCTGTCTGTCAACAGAGGGCCCCCCCAGAACGTCAAGGCCATGTATACACTACAGTGTTTTGTCAACAAAACTCAAGGAGCATCTACACACAAATGTTGAGGAATAATAATTCTGTCAGCAGAATCTCTTGACAGAGGTGTTCCGCCCCATGGGGGTGTGGCAGAATGCTGTCAAAAAAAAATGCCACATTCTGTCGATTTACTGTCGACAAAACTCTCTAGTGTAGACATAGCCTAAGCAGCCAGTCTACCTCTGAGTTAAATGGTCTGTGGTAGCCTGCCAGGTGGACTGCCCCAGAATCAGGGCTCCATTCTCTTTCACAAAGATTTTTGAACTTTCCGTTTTTATTCCAAATCTGAATGAAATCACATGCTCAAACACTGACATTCTCTCCACAACCAAATTACTGTTCTCAATGCAACTCCAGTTCCAGTTAAGGTGGTTGAATGCCATCCTGAAGGACTGGGTTCTACTCCTGCCTTTACCGCAGAGTGCCTATGTGACGCTCAGCAAGTCACTTAAGCCAGCAATTTCACAGGTTTAACTGCATGATCTTTATTGCTTAAGTGTTGCATTTGACAACCTGAGGTATGATTTGCTGCTGTGCTCAATACTCATGATTGCATTTGAAGAGTGTAGCAACTGGGCTCTGAATGTGTGAAACATATATAATGCTAAGTTGTCTGAAACATCAGTAATAGGAACCTCAGTTTGGACAGGACACCTGAAATTAATGTGAATTTTGACTAATGTATTTGTGTCTCTGTTCTATACCTGTAAAATGGGAATAATACTTTCCTCTCCCCTCACAGGGGTGCTGTGAAGAAAGATAATTAACATTTGTGAAGCACTTTGGAAATATAGTGATGGGCAGCATAGAAAAGTCCATGCAGTAATAAGAAGTCCTATGGCACCTTACAGACTAACAGATATTTTGGAGCATAAGCTTTCATGGGCAAAGACCCACTCCATCAGATGCATGAGATGAAGCGGGTCTTTGCCCATGAAAGCTTATGCTCCAAAATATGTTAGCCTATAAGATGCCACAGGACTTCTTGTGTTCTCAAAGATACAGACTAACACAGTTACCTCTCTGATACATGCAATAATAATCATCCTGTTTTCAGAGTGTAAGGAGTGTGCAAAAAATAAGGCTTGCAGCCAGACACTGAACAAAGAAGATAGGCAGAATGATGAATAACTGCTCATTTAGTGACCACCATTCACTTGGTGCTCTGAATGAAGCAGGGATTGTGGGGAAGAAACAGCATGTGACCATGCAATTAAAGCCTAATGCATATGCAAAGGTTTGGGGGCATTTTAAGGCTTCACATGCAACCTTAGCTCCGGCATTTCCAGGTCATAGGCTGGCTCGCATTTTACATAAGGGCTGCCTCATGGATGGGAGTGGGAGGGAACAAAAGGGGTGGAACTCTGTCTCCATACCATCCAATGCACCTAGTATCACAGTTACATTGGCACATCAAGGAACATATGAAGAGATGGATACACACCTGGTCACACTTTTCTCCCTTTCGAAAGCAGCTGGGAAACTGGGAGACCCTGATTTCCTAAAGCAGGACAACAATGCTAACTGAACAATAAGAAGTCTTGTGGCACCTTATAGACTAACAGATATTTTAGAGCATAAGCTTTCGTGGGCAGAGACCCACTTCATCAGTTGCATGAGTGGGGGGGTGGTTTCAGAGAGGTATTTAAAGTGTGGGGTCCCAGTAAGAGGGAGGGCCAGAGCTGACAAGGTCTATTCAGCAAGGTGGAAATGGCTCAGTATCAACAGCACTTATCAAAAGAGGAGAAAACAAGTCAGATCAGACAGGGGGATGTGAGCCTTTGTCAGAGTCTAATGGGGAGATATTAGCACCCAGAGCAGCGAAACTGCTTTTGTAAGCTGCAAGCCACTCCCAGACTCTGTTTAATCCATGGTTAATGGAGTCAAATTTACAAATAAATTGCAGCTCAGAGATTTCTCCCTCCATTTGATTTTTGAATTTTTTTGTTTCAGAACTGTCACCCTTAAATATGCCACTGAGTGTCCAGGGAGATTGAAGTGTTCACCCACAGGCTTCTGTACATTACCATTCCCGATGTCTGATTTATGTCCATTTATTCTTTTACGGAGAGAATGTCCAGTTTGGCCAATGTAAATTGCAGTGGGGCATTGCTCGCACATGATGGCATATATTATATCAGTAGATGTGAAGGTAAAGGAGCCCCTGATGGCATAGTTGGTGTTAGGTCCTGTGATGATGTCACTGGTGTAGATATGTGAGCAGAGTTGGCAGCGGGGACTGTTGCAGGGTCTGGTTCCAGGCCTAGGGTCACTGGTTTATGATTTGTAGTGGCTGGTGAGGATTTGTTTAAGGTTGGCAGGCTGTCTGTAGGCGAGGACAGGTGTGCCTTCCAAGGTCTGTGAGAGTGAAAGATCATTGTTCAGGATGGGTTGCAGATCACTGACGAAATGGTAATTGGTGACCCAAACCTTCATTTGTATCTAGTAAATTTACTTCTTTTAATTTAGCTCTCAGACTACTTTGAAAAAGTTGTGTTCTGGGTAGGATTAGTTGCAGTTTATTCATGAGCAGGGGTACAAAATTGACAAATGTTCATAAAGTGGTTCCAGAATAGAACTATATTGTACCATACCAATGCAATAGCATCCATCCTTCTAAATGCAATTCCATTGTGTCAGCTGCACTTTGAAGAATCTGCCACTTTTCAGTGACTTACAGCTCCATGGATGATATGTATTTTGTGCTGAAATTTGATGTTGTGCATCACTGCAAGGGGAAACTCATCCTGCTAAAGACACAGCATCAGTGGCTGCTGCACATTCTCCTCAAGCTCATAAAACCACAATCCAGCCCATAGTATTAGATTCAAACTACTGTATCCAATGGGAAATTCACAAGATGTTTACTGCATGTCATCCTGTGAATACTATGAATTTTATGGAAATTACATGGGCTAAATTCAGAAAAGGTGTAAGTGGGCATAACACAAATGCAGTGCTATGTTTTCAGAGTTTAAAAATGAATCAGGATTATTTTTTTAAACAGAAAGACAGCTGCTGAAAATTTACAGGATTTTTGAAAAATAGTATTTTGGGTTATTTGCTTTCTAGCTGTTCTAGCTGTTTAGGGCTGACTTGGCCTATTTTTTAAATATCTGTATTCAGTACAGCTAGCAATGTACTTCCCCTAATTATTGCACAGGAGCTCAAGTGTTAAGGAAAATATCAACTTGATGAGAACGGGCAATCATGCATTTCTGAGCGGGCTGTCTGGAGCAGCCATGTTCCTGAATTACATTATTATTTAAGACTGGCCGGACATTCATGCTTCCCTGACCATCTCCAGCTTTTAAACATGGATATTTTTTTTTCTTTTAATCTAAGAGAGTAGCCTCATGTCACTAAAGGAAGAATGTTGCTTTCTTCATCAATCCCTTACTCACAAACATGCAACTTTTTAGCCTTCTAATAACATGGGTGGCATCAATAGAACCTTAACATCCTATTGTTAGCACCTGTTCAAAAGCCCTGAAAACACTATGAGCCCAAATCTTGCAAACATGCAGCTGAGTCACTTTTACCCCTCTCTCAGCAGTCACACTGAGAGGGGAAGAATGGTCTCATGGTTAGGGAGAGAGCTTCAGAGACTATGTTTCAATTCTCTGCTTTGCCACAGACATCCCATATGACTTTGGGTAACCCATTTAGTCTCTCTGTGCCTCAGAGACCTCGTGTTCAATGGGAATAACAGCATTGCCCTACCTTGTGAAGGTGTGATATCTTATATCTTACACTTAGATAATACGATCATGGAGGCTGTACAATACAACAGAGAGACTGCAACCAATCCATGCTTAATAGCATAAGGAATACGTTAATTTTCCTTGCAGACAATATTTTGCATGTAATACTCCTCACCTGTTACTGAACATGTCCTAGTTCAAAATAAACGGCCTTCATGTAAATTCATTGTCTCTTAGGTGATAGATCTAAAACTGTTTGTAGTGTGGTTGTATCCGTGCTGGCTCCAGAATGTTAGAATCATAGAACAATAGAAGTGATAGGAACCTCGAGCAGTCATCAAGTCCAGCCCCCTGCCCTCACAGCAGGACCAAGCACCATCCAGACCATCCCCAATAGATGTCTGTCTAACCTGCTCTTAAATATCTCCAGTGATGGAGATTCCACAACCTCCCTAGGTAGTTTATTCTAGTGTTTAACCACCCTAGCTGTGTTTAAAGGTGCACCAGCCCAGAAGCCCCAAATGAGAAGCTGAGAGCGTGCTGGCTACAGGCACTGCACAACCCTGCAGCAGCACAGCCTCACAGCAAGGGCAGAAGCCAGTGAGGCACCCCACTGGTCCTTTGATGACACCCTGAGATCCCTGCGGCCCCCAGCAGCCTCCCTCTGACCCACCCGAGGAGTCCCCGGAAGGCAGCCAGGGGCCAAAAAAGCAGGCCCCCTCCTGGAGCAAGGGGAAGATAAAGGACTTTTTGGGGCTGTGGAGGGAGCAGGAGATGCTCTTGCACACTACAAGCCAGTGCTGGAATGCTGCAGCCTTTGTCTAGCTGTTGGCCAGCCTGGAGACCTGGGGCCATCCCCCAGCATGGCTGACCAAGTGCAGTCAAAAGTAAAAGAAATGTGCCAGGTGTACACCCGGGTCCAGGACGCAGCTGGCTGCTATGGGGCAGCCTCGCTGTCTGCCCCCACTACAAAGCCTTTGATCAGCTGCTGGGGCTGATGGATGCAGCCAACCAGACACTGTGGTGGACACAAGTCTATGGTTCTAGTCCACTCATGAGTTGGATGGGACAGAGCCCCATCAATGGAGCCCTATGTGGCTGCAGGGCTCGTTGCAAAAAGTACTGCCCACTGCTGGATGAAAAGAATGGCAAGTCTAGGAGCAGGCAAGTGAAAGAACCATTCAGATGTCCATCTCCTAGCCTTTGTGAGCTATTGGAATCCATTTGAGCACAGTAATAGTTCATCTCCATCTATATCTATGTGGTTTTCACATTTGCCGGCATATGGCAGACTACAAAATGGTTATTAAATAGTGATTCTGTACCAAAGAAAGGGGTATGACTTTTTCTAAAGACTTTTCTCATTTCACCAGGGTGTTCTACACCTTTCATTTTACACTCAAACTGCCTCATTGGAGCACTTTAGGCTCTGAGCTCTTCAGCACAAAGATCACATCTTCCTTTCTACCTACACAGTGAATGCCTAGCACACAACACCTTCCCTGCCATCCAGTCTGGGGACTTTAGGTGCTACTAATGTAAATAAGAAACATTCAGTACAAATGATGTTGAAATATTAATAGGTATTAGTTTACTGTAATTTATATTTTATGCAATTGTGAGTGTTTCAGACCCTCCAGGCATACCTTACTGAGATGTGATTGTATGAAGTTTTCCACTTTCATTTAAACCATCCCTGAGAAGAAGTCCAGAACAGTGGAAATAACAATAGCACACTGTGAAGTCATTTTGATTTCCTAAGACTCACTTCTACAACTCCTACTAACTGCAATGCAAAAATCAGTTGCAGTGATGCATAAATATAGGTGCATTTCTTACAGGCCAAGTTCTGCTAAAATCTGAGTTCCTGTAACTCCCACTGAATGTAGGATTGGGTCCTACTGGAGGAATGAATTTTTCATTGACAGGAAGTGGTCATGCCCATATCCTTTGGAGCTTGATCCTACAATACTTTTTTCAAGCTTGGTTTCCATTGGCTTTAGTGGGCGCTGAAGTTGGGCCTTGGGTTTGATTTAAAAGACTTCTTTTCTAATTTTAAATATCATATGGAAATAGATCTGAAATTCCCTGAAGCTCACAGTTTTAGAAAAGAGGAGGCTGGGTAGGCTTGGTTGACACTAATTTCCATTTCCTAATGTACAAGTGTATCAGCTGACACCAGCTGCTGTTAAAGTAGTTTGTTCCAGATGCTTCTAAGGTGTATATTTGGCAAGCAAAAAATTTAGATCTCAGCTTTAGCATTTTAAATAGCCCTACTTGTTTAACATTACAAAGACCAAGCTTTTGCATTATGCACTCACGCTTTCTACACATACTTGTGTTTTATATTAATTAAAAAAAAAAGGTTATAGGCACACATTAGCATGAATGGCTTCTTTTGGAGGAACCAGAAGGGATATGTCCTGAAACAAAATTAAATTTGATGGATACCTTCTCAACTACCACTTCAAGTTAAAGGTTTTTTTTCCCCTCTTCCCTTCTTATTTTATTTTATTGGATCCTCAGGCTTCAATCCAGATCTCTAGGTTTAAATGAGATTTCATTTTGAAGTGAAAGTAATTTAACTGACAGCAAGAAATCCCCCATTACCTGTCAAATCAGGAATTTAAAACTGTGTGCTGCTGAAGTGTCTAGCAATCTATAACACTTTCTGGTTTGAAACGATAAGGGCAATCGGTAAGCTTGTTCTGAAAGTAAGAGATAAATTGAACAATTTGCTTTCATCTTGCTTCAAAAAGTAGAAGGTCAAGGTAAGTTTTCAAATGTTGCAAGCAGTCAATAGGTGAAGAATAGGTGAAATTTGGTCATCTTTTTCTTTGTGTGGTGACCAAATTTCATTACCCTAGTGACATTCTTCTTCTATCCTCTGCAGTATATTTCTTAAGGGCCAAGTTCTGCTCTTATTAGTTACACCACTCTCACCCTGAAGTGCGCTTACAAATAACATTACTAAGCCTAGAGCCACACTACAGCAGACGATTCACCTGCTGAGGATCCTTCTTCCATGGTTTCATTTCATTCATGTGTGAAATGATGCTCCCAGGTATTGACCATGATCCCTGTACTCATCATGAGATGTGAAGAATAAGGAAGGTCAATGGGAGAAATGCTCCTGTCGACCTTCCTCCGTGTGGACACACATGGAAGTCGACCATGGATAGCTAAAATTGCATATAGGTGGTCGACTTCTTGCCTAAGTCTTTTATTTGGTAGCAGTACAGTCTATATTATGGCTCTTAAAGGATATTATCTATCTCAAAGTCAATTCCTCAGGGTTTTTCTCAGTTATTATTTGGGCAATTGATGTCAATTTTATAGCTGTACAATAGCTTCAGCAAAGTTTTTGTTAGCTGGGACTTCAAATCCCCCAAAGTAATTCATCATTTTCATTAAGTAGAGATTCAGGTGACCCCTTCAGTAAAAAAGAATAAAGAATTACTGACATGCTACTTAGAATAAAATATCAGTAATCTATAATATATGTAAAATAAAACCACTCCATTATCTATGTGAGTAAAAGTTTCCTACTGTATGGGGATAGGAATGAAAATGCATATGGTATATTAACTTTACTTTAAACATTCATTTATGTCTATTATAAAATACCTAGATGCAAATAAAAGACTTAATAACACATGATGAATATGGCTATAAAGGTGGATAACTCCATCTCCCACTATTACTTTAAACTGTCAATAAAACTGGTAGCAAAAAAACAAAGATAAGGATTGTATCCAGTGAGCACTGACGCAGCTATGGAAGCACAGCAGTTCTGAGCTGATGGTTCGACTATGGCAAATCAATATGCCACAGTTTGTCAACTTAACTCGCTTGCATGCTGGTAGCCCCTGCATCAGCCACACAGGTGTAAACTACCGGCTTAATCCCCAAACCTAAATACCACATTTGCTGAGCACAGTGTCCAAAACTCAAGATGGCAATGCTATTCAGTACCATGTAGCTCCAATGTCACTTTGGGGAAACTGAATTTAGGCCCATCAGCAGTTCCTTGCTTTAAGCTAAGCCACAAAATAACTTCTCATGTCTATGCACTTCCACTGATTTTAACCTCTAACTTGCAAACATTTATCCCAGTATAACTAGTGGTATAACTGGGAAAACTTTGCTGTGCAGATAAATCCTCACTTGATGTTGCCAGATAACACAAATTGATTTCATTTTGTGAGAAAAATGGCCTCTTCTCTTCTACTTCTTACCAGTCTTGTAATTGCAATATTAGCAGCATTTGCAAAGGGCCAGCCAGTTTAATTTGCTAATTTTCCTTGATTGGGAAGATAATTATTTTAAATGCACATATATGAACATTACTCAAAATATTTGAAAAGTATCTGGAGCACATGGCACTCATGGCTTTCTGGGTTAAAAATAAACAGGTATATCCATCATCCTGAATCAAATGAAGTCTGCACATACATAGATACAAAAGCTGATTCCTTTCTGAGAGTATGGCTTTATTAACAATGAAATTAACAAGATCAAAGTACATCTTAACATCTTCTTGCATCTAATTAACAACAAGATTCATCTCCCTAAGCTGCTGCTCTGAGGATTCCTAGCTCAGAACCACTCAGCCGACACCCTAGATGCCCTTCAGATAGCCGCTTCAAATAGGTTGGGCTATTAACCACCTATTTCCAAATCAGCAGAACCTGCTTAATCCTTTTCCAGAAGGATCAATACCTGTAATTTGCTACTTTGAAAATCTCTCAAGTATCATGAAATCCAGAACAAATGGGAATACACATAGATGGAATTTGCAGAAGAGCTTAGGTGATTTGCAGTATAACTTACATTGCCAAATCATGCACAGTTTTGAAAATCCCACCCTTAACCACCAGTGCATCTGCCTTGCTCATTGTGACATTATCCTTCATACTGCAGTAGTACCAAGTAGATCTTAATCAAAACAAGCCCATGCCAGTTTATGTAACAAAGCACACTCCAGAGGTGGTGAAGAGTATATGAATGCTCCAAATGTAGATACTTTACATTCTAAATCAGTGCCTTGAAAGGGGACCAGGGACACATTGGGGAACACAATCACTCAGCAGCCAGCAGTTAAGGGAAGATTGTGCTAGATCTGCTTTGTAGGATCAGAGCGAGTCTTCAGACCAGATGGACATTATCCATAATATTGCATAGGTATTAGAATTTTCACTTACATTTGAAATAAATTGTGACAGTCTCAGTTCTGACTCACCCTCTCTCACTGGTGGCATTAGTGGCATTGTCATTTATATTAAGTGGGTGATGAACAAACTGGAAAGAGGAGAACACAAGTGCGAAATGCTGACACAATAATCTACAACAAACACATGGAATGAAGAGAAATAAATATCCTCAGGCAATCATGAAAGCAACAATATTCCATTATAATTTTGAGAAAATGAGACCACAGTCTGGGAAGTGAGAGGTTTTTTTTTTTTTTGCCAGGCAACCACATTTGTATTCTTATTCCTCACCCTCCCTCCAGCACCTCAAAGTTATTTAACCGTGGTTGCAGCAATTTCTCCTGTCCTCCTGTACAACCACAGCTTGATCTGGAAACATTCAAACATGTTATTAATTGAATCCTTCTTCTGTAAGGATGATTCATGATAAACTGCTGCTAGTAATAACTCAGCTAACACTTCAGCACTAGTCTGAACGATGATGAAATCTCAAAATAGGACCAGGTTTTCCAAGTAAATATTTGAGAATAGGTGTCATAAAAGAACACAGCTCTGTAGTAGAAAAAACTAGGACAGCAACAAATCTCATATTTAAGCTCCTCTATTGTGCTTGTCATCAATAGATCTCAAAGCATTCTACACAGGTCATTAGTATGATTATCCCCTTTCACGGATGGGAAAACTGAGGCACAACAAGTTGAAGTGACTTGTCCTAGTTCACTTAGCAGTTTAGTAGTAGAGCCAAGAATGGAAACCCTTTCTCTTGAGTCCCCATACAGTGCTCTGCCCAGTAGCCACAGTTCCCACACCTAAGAAAGCAATTTCTTTTTCTGGATGATTCTATTGGTAATTCAGAATTTATCCCTTATTTCATATGGGCTATGTCTACACTAGCCCCAAACTTCGAAATGGCCACGTGGCCATTTCGAAGTTTACTAATGAAGCACTGAAATGCATATTCAGTGCTTCGTTAGCGTACGGGTGGCCGCGGCACTTCGAAATTGACGCGCCTCGCCGCCGCACGGCTTGCAGCTCATGAGCTCATGGGAATAAGGGGACTTCGAAGTAGGAGGGGTCCTTTCGAAAAGGAGCCCCATTGGGACGAGCCACGCAGCAGTGAGGCGCATCAATTTCGAAGTGCTGTGGCCACCCGCATGCTAATGAAGCTCTGAATATGCATTTCAGCACTTCATTAGTAAACTTCGAAATGGCCATTTGCGTGGCCATTTCGAAGTTTGGGGCTAGTGTAGACACGGCCATGGTGTCCAGTATAGGCTACTTGGGTCTACTTACCTTCAAGTAAAACTTCTTGATTGATTCTATTGTGAGTTTTGCCTAAAGACCGGGCCCCTTGCTTGCATTTGATGAGCTAGTGTCTAATTGTATTCAAGTAACTTATCTCCTTCTATTGTTTTATAAAGCTATAGATGAGTTGTTGGAAAGTTGAACTATAATTCCATTAAAAGACTAGTTTTTTTTTAACTGTGTACAATTTGCATATGTATTTATTATGTGCTATGAAGTTTGATATTACTAAAAAGGCATAAAAATGTCTATTGTGATATACACTATATAATATTAGAGATTATTGATCATTTTCCTCTGAACGAATTCGTTTTGCCAATGGCTCATTTCATTTTTAGGGAACTAACTCAGGGGTCTGATCTTCAGATGAGCTATAATTCTGAAAATTCATGTTCTTAGAAAACCAAACAACTTGAACATCCCTCTTTTTTATGAGCTTTTAGTTTTGAAATGAAGGGTTACATAATTGCCTGCAACCACAGTTCCTGCACAGCCAACCATATGTAGCAGCTCCCATGGAAGCATTTAGTGATAAGACTTAATTACCATGTCTGATTAAATGGCAGTTTATAACCATTATTTCTTTTAACTGTGGCATGCACTCTCTCATTTGAATACTCTTCTTTACAGGATAAATGAAGAATGCTCATTGTGAAGAAGTTAGAAGAAAGGATCCCAGCCCCAATTAAAATTTTCTGTGCAGAATTTCCATTCCTGTCCTTCTGACTCTGTGAGACAGGATACCACTGATCACAAATATCCCAGTTATATCTTAATAGGAAACTTCATTAACAGAAAGGTCCTCGACAAAC
Source organism: Carettochelys insculpta (assembly GCF_033958435.1). Lineage (NCBI taxonomy): Eukaryota > Metazoa > Chordata > Testudines > Carettochelyidae > Carettochelys > Carettochelys insculpta. Next base: position 9,747,297 of record NC_134147.1, on the reverse strand, counting down.
AGCACAGTTTCAAAGGTCACTATATTAAAAAATGAATTACAAAACCCCAAAATATGTATATTCCTGAAACCCAATGCAATCCCAAATCTTTCCTGTACCAATACCAATAATAGAATACCAATAATAGAAATGCAGGGGGGTGGCACTCCCCTCTCACAAGCATTCCCCTCTGTTTGAGTTCATGTGATTGCACTCACTCAGTGTTTTTGTCTTTTGGTTACTCAGCCCTCCAGACAAGTCATAGTTCAGGTGTCATCAAACAAACCCCCTTTGGGGGTACTCATTTAAGAGGGGCCCCTCCAGGTGCTCTCTTCTAGTCTTTTGTTTACTCAGGTGGTGGCTGTTTCTGAGTCATCTACAGTTCACCACCATCTATTCTCTACTCTCAACCAAGTGGTGTCCACAGGGCTTCCCCTCCTTCAGTGTTTGGGTTGGTGGTAGGTGGTAAGGAAGGTGGTAAGACGGACTGTTGGAAAATGATGCTTATTGCTGAGGACATGCTGGAGATTCAGGGGAACCAAAGGACCAGTGATAGATATAGCATTGACTGCGTCATGTGGAAAATGGAAAAATTCTATAAGGACATTGTGTAGAAAGACTGTTACATAAAGTACTGGAGCCCAACAGGACTACATCAGGATATATGATAGAGCAGGAGATATTACAGATATTATATTATATTTTCTGGATCATCATTTTATTATGGTGAGTCAGCTTGTGTGTTTCAATGAACCCGAGATCAACACCACAGGGAGTTTCATACTCCAAGCAGGGTCACCCATGGTGGCAAAACCAAGGGGGAGGATCCAGACAAAGAACAAATGTAAAGTCCTCAATGGAAGAACAGGTAGAGGATAACAAAGGTAATGCTACAATGGATGTGAAGGTGGATGAAGGCTGCAGCAGAAAGGAGACTCCCAGTTGTTGCAGATTCTGTGCCATTGGACCTGAGTTTTCCATCCGTCAAGAACCGTGTGATGGATGCAGTGCAACAGTCCCCCCCCGCCCCAATTTAAAAGAAGACACACATAGGCATCTTCCTCTGTAAACCACTCTCCCAAACGTAAGCCCTATATCAACTGGAAAATGGCAACGGGAGTAGGACTGTGAAATCTAGAAGCTTTCAGTCATGAAACATCATGTTGGACCGTTGTTGTATGTATCAGTCATTCCCTTTCAAGGACTGAGGGGGCAGAATGGCTGGCTGCTGCAATCACGACTGAGCAGTCCTATTTAGGACCCAGTCTGTTCACCCCACATGGGGAGGGGGCTAGAAAAGGTGCCCTAAACATAGTTCACCTCAATCCCCCTGACTGGATAACTGTATCCAGTGGGTTCAGCTCCATGCAGTTGAAATCATACAGCAAACTTTGGAACATGGCATATTTGGACTGTAAAGGACAACCGAGACAGTGAGCAACCCAAAAGATTCACAGCAATTATTGTCCATGAGCTGTAACAATTCAACATCGATATCACTGCCCTGGCAGAAACATGTAGACCAGAAGAAAGACAGATAAGATAAGAAGGTGGAGGTTCCATGTTTTTCTGGAAAGGAACCCCAAAGGAAGCAAAATGAAATTATGCAGTAAGATTTGCCATCAAAAATGAACTGACAAAGATCCTATCTGAAGTCCCTGTTTGCGCCAATGAGCATCTCCTGACGCTCGGCATGATTTCCAAAAACCAACATGCAACTGTCATCAGTGTTTATGCACCAACTCTAAATGCTGAAGATGATGTGAAGGAGAAGTTCTACACCCAACTGGACACAGTCATAAAAGACATACCCAAAGAAGACAAGATTATTCTCTTGGAGAATTTCAATGTCAGGGTTGGAAGAAATGTGGATCTCTGGTAGACTACCATTGGGAAAGAAGGGGTCATCAACACCAACTCCAATGGAGTGCTCCGCCTTACCAAATGTGAGGAACATGAGCTTGTCATCATGAGCACCCTCTTACACCAGAAAAACAAATTTAAGACCTCATGGCAACATCCTTGATGGAAGCACTGGCCCCTCAAATATGTTGGCTGCCCTCAGGATTAGTGTCATATCCTCCTCACATGTGCAATGACTAGTGTTGATGACTGCTTGATTGATCACCACCTTATTCAATCCATAATTGTAGTGCCTTGTGGACCATCATCTCAAAGATCGTCTGCCTCAAAAAATGCATCAGCATTTTAAGGCTGCTTCATGATAATAAGACTGCCACAGTACTGAGCAGCAAAGGATTCCAGAGTGACCCCTTTGAGGTCAAAACAGGAGTCAAGCAAGGCTGTGTCATTGCCCCATCAGTTTTCTGCATCTTCACCACCATGAGCCTTCACCTCATTGATGGGAAGCTTCCATATGGTGTAAATATTGTCTATAGAATGAATGGCAAGCTTTTCAATCACAGGAGACTGAAGGCTAAAAGCAAGACTACCACAACCTTGATCATGGTTTTCCAGTACGTGGATGACAATATGATTGCTGCTCTTTCTCCCACAGCCCTTCAGACCATCTTAAGTGCCTTCACTGAAGCATATGGGAATCTCTGCCTCAAAATGAACATCAGAAAGACAAAGGTTGTCCACCATCCTCCACCAATGCTACAATCTCAAGCATCTTCTATTGAAGTCAATGAAGAAAGGCTGGAAAATATGGAGCACTTCCTAGAACTTGGAAGTCATCTTTCTGCTACAGTCAAAGTTGCTGCAGAAATTCAGCATTGTCTGAGCTGTGCAAGCTTTGTTTTTGCCTTTCTGAGACAAAGGGTCTTTGAGAACTGGGATATCTAAACCAAGATAAAGTTTCTTGTATAGTGTGCAGTGGTTGGTCCAGTGCTACTGTACACATGTGAAACCTGGGCAACATACAAGCGTCATTTGAAGGCACTTGAACAATATCATCAATGCTGCCTCAGAAGAATCCTAAATATCCCTTAGAAAGATAGGCACATGAACACTAATATCCTGGAAGAGTCAACATGACCAGCATTGAAGTCATTATTCATCAACAACTTCCTTGGACTGGTCATGTGGTTCGGATGTCTGATCAGTCCCTCCCAAAACAGATTCTGTTTTCCAGATTGGGGCCAGCAGAAGAGATACAAGGAAATGTTGAAGGTACACATGAAAAAGTGCAGCATTGATGTTAACACTTGGGAGAGTGTTGCCCAAGATTGTCCCCAGTGGTGAACAGTAATCCTTGAGGGATTGGTACAATTTGAGAGGTACTGCCACAGTGCAGATAAGGAGAGGTGGAGAAGAAGAAAAGAGCAGCAAAAACTGCCCTGCACCCTCCAACAGCTACCCACTCCCGCCTCTTCTGTTGTAACATTGCAGCTCCAGAATTGGGCTGATCACCAATCAAGGGACTCACAAATAGGAGGGTGAGATGAAGATGTCCTATTCTTTATCAAGTAACCACCAAGACAGGAAGAGTTGGCTATCTGCACGGCTGAAGGAAGCAGAGGGGCTCCTGAAGGCTACTTTTGAAGAGGAAGTTAAAAGACGTTTAGACAGCCAAGCCAAAAGACTACTTTTGTCGCTAGCTAGGGACTGGGATGCCAGGTCAGGACAACAAAGACAATAAAGTACATACGCATTTAAAGTTTTTAAGCACTGAATAAGCATCTCTGTCAATGCTCTGGATGACAGTCAAGCAACAGAGGCTCAGTGGGGACTCCAGAGTGGGCTTCCCTGTCTTCTTCAACTCTCTTGGTTCCTATGTCTTTCTGGTGTAGAGTGTGAGAGGCAGAGATGATTAAAGACTGAAGCAGAATCTCTCAATTAGGAGCCAAACTCTATGTGAGGGCTGTAGTCTGGTCTATGAAGAAGGGGGAACCACTAGGCTATGCCAAAAGTCCAAAGACAATACAACTTCTTCAATTTACAGTACATGCACTCCGCTCCTCCCTGCAGTCCTACACCCTCCCAAATTCAATTCTGCTAGTCAGTCTGTACACCCTACTGGGAAAGTGAGATTCTATGGAGAAGGAGAGGAGGCATCTGGGTGTGTCAAAAAGTGAGCAGGAGCATCAGGTGCATCTCTCAACTATCACATATTTGCCGTCCTCTCCCAGTCTGGTCTGGTCTGCCCTCATACCCACATGGAGCTCAACTAACCTTGGGGTCTATGCCAGAGGATGGACTGAAGTGGGAGACTATGGAAGGGTTGTGGACAGCAGGGGGAGGGGGTACTGATGGAATAGCAGGAAGAAATAAGAGTATTTCAGAGAGGAGCCAAAGGTCTACTAATGTTTAATGGTGGAACAGGTGTCAAAGGGGAATCAACGTTTAAAGGTGGGTGGGAATCTTTGGGAGTCAGTATCACACAGCTGACTCCTCAGCTTTCCTGCCTGCCCCACTGAAAATTACACTGTTTTAAAATCTGGAAATCATAAGGAAATTTTGAATTACAGAGGTGCGGGGTAGGGGAAGTTAGAGTCAAGATCTGTCTTACAATAGAACTGTAGCTGCACCCTAACAATGGAGAAGCAGTAACTGCGGAAAATCTTTGATTTGCAGGCTTATTGCTGACAGAAAACAACAAAGGAGAATTATACTACAACTATATGTTTTCATCACACTGAAATATTATCCTGAGAGAAGTGAAATTGTTGTGTGCCAAGGATGAATACTTAATTTGACAGTAGTCTAAAGTACCAGCCAGAATGCTAAAACAGTGCCAGAAGGGATGCCAAGTAGGGGTAATTATGAAATTTGGCATTTAAAATCCCATCTGAATGGATCTGATAGTCAAAATGTCTTCTGGGATTTGGCCAGGCCTGCTCACATTAGGCCCTCAAAAGCCTGCAGGTACATTGACATAAGTGCAACTGCTAATTTGCTTAAATGTGAATATTCGCTGCATGTTAGGAGACAAAATACTTTTTTGTCTCCATATCTTCAGGGGGAGGTGGCCTGTTCTCACTGCAGCAACTTCACAGCCAGCTCTGCTCCCTTTCACATTCTCTCTCATCCTCTGAAGGACCCCACTTCTTTCTCTGTTCCTCATCCCTGAGATCTCTGACCCTCATTTAAAGCTCCCATATTTGTCTCTCTACACTATATATATATGCACAATCACAAACAATGTGCTTCCTTACTGTATTACTCTGAACAGCTGGGCTGGGAAAGCTCTATCTTCATTGCCTGCATAGACAGAGCTCATCTCTCTTTTGCTCCCATTCTAGTCAATGTCATTATTTCTATTTGCAGACGCTGAAGTCCTGAAATATATTTTAAGGCAGGCCCATGAACTCTAACAAGAGCTGGAGGTTAGGCATGTTAGCAGGTTACGTGGAACATGCACGATGCATCATTTATGATTTCAGCATAATTCCAGTTTCTTGGAATGGCCACACAGGACTTCTCGCTTGATATTAGAACCTCTGGGACAACATAAAGTAGCAATTACATAGCCTCATTATTAATCACTCTTTTTATTTTCAGACATAATTTACTCAAAGTGCTTCAAAGTCAGCCTAATACACTTATCCCTAGGAATTTTAACACATGGATTATTAGACAGGTATTGTTTTATACACTAGATGAATTTTTTTCTGTGACAACATTCCTAACAATAAGTCCATCTTTCAGATGAGACACATCATAATCTGGGGCTATAAAATATTCATCGGCATTTTTCTAGAGTTAACCCAAGACTCTTGGCAATTCCAATTCAGGTAGGAACATTTTACTTAAATTTCCCCTGTGCTGTTAAGCAATTGTTGCACTCTCAAGATATGATTGTTGTTGTATCAAGTCTACTGGAAGCACATAAATCAAAGCCCTGAAATATAATAATGAGTAAAATAATTATGAGCTTTCTTGCTCATGTCTACACTATATGTGTGCATATGCTTATTAAACTTATTAAACTCCTTTCCTGGCATCTGCCAGATGAGTCTAGTACAGAGGTAGGGAACCCCCAGCATGCAAGAGAAATAAGGACTGATGAGAAATGAGACAATGAGAAAATATTTACCAGATGACAATATAATTCTGCATTTGTCTTAACACCCATTAATTCCAGGCATTTTTGAAATGAGAGATGCATTTATGCTTTGAAAAGTGACTGTAAAAATGGTATCTTGGATTTCATGTTTAATTGTCCCTGGATTTGCCTTTTCTAAGTTTACTTGTTAAAAACAACAGTTTTCACATCAACAGAGCTGGAAACAAATGTCTTCATTCTGGCTTGCATATCATTATCAAAACTGGGAATCTGTCTTCATCTCTGCATTTGTCATGGACTTTGCGATTTTTGCAATTTAAAACCAGACTGAGGGATATTCCTTAGACCTCTTATGGCTATTTAGACAATCTTTCAAAAATGAATCAAGGGTAGGTAATACAATGCTGCCTTCCCAAGTCTTGCCAGCATGCAGAGCTTTGGCAGGAATTCCATAATCTCTGTGAAGTAAGAATTTTTATTTTTGAATGAATGTTTGAGCTATTTTTATTATATCCAAAACATAAACCAGTTTCTGATGCAGTAAAATACTTAGACCCTGATCCAGGAAAGCCACTAAGTGCTTATTTAAGATAATTGAAGTCAATTAGTATTTTTCTTAAGTACACTCTAAAGTGAAATGCTCCAAGTTTTACTTGACTGAATGTGCCCAGCAAGTGATGGCTCCTCTGGAGATTAAGACACTGGAGCCTGTCTCAATACATCTTGGTTCAAGAGATCTCTCTATCAATGGTGTCCAAGGAGGGACTTGTTTCTGGACAGCTCACAATCTCTGTATCTGAACTACCATTTGTAAAATGGGAACAATTTGTCTTTATTATTTACATTACTGTAACCCTTAGGTTCCTCAGCCATAGACAAGGACTTCATTGTGCTGGGTATTGTATAAACGCAGGACAAAACATCTATCATTTTTTCCCACCAGCCTTTGTTGGTCTTATATATATGATCCAAATAATAATAAATATTTTCAAATGTTCTGTGATTTGTTCAGCCACGATTCCAATTTTTCTCCAACTTTCTGCTATGACAAAGCTGCACGTCTGCCACTACTTTGTCATGATAAGCTACTTTAACCCTGTGTCTACATGTGCCCCTTCCTTTCAAAAGGAGCATGTTAATGAGCAGGTTTGAAAGATGCTAAAGTGCAGCTTTTGAAAAGTGGGGGGGTCCTTTCGGAAGGTCCCGTCTCCACAGGCAGCGCGCGGTTCGAAAAGCCACACTTGCGAATCACCACAGCCGCAATTATGCTAATGAGGCGCTGCATATTCATTGCAGCACTTTATTAGCATCTTTTGAACCCGCTCACTAACATGCGCCTTTCGAAAGGAAGGAGCACATGTAGACCCGCCTATGTTTAATAACAGCACTGAAACCATGAAAGTCACAGGTTTGAAGGTGGGTTAATAATTCTGCAAATGATATTCCAGTCAAAACATAATCCAGCTCTCTCTCCCAAATTTATATTAGCTCTGCAGTGAAAACAGGAATAAAACAGCCAATAAAGCAAGCAGTGTGATTGTAGCTGTATTGGTTCCAGGCTACTAGAGAGACAAAGCAGGAGAGGTAACGTCTTTTACTGGACCAACTTCTGTTGAGGAAAGAGACAAATTTTTGAACTGTACAGAGCTCTTGTTCAGGTAAAGCAGAATTCACAAATGCTCAGAATTCACACAGAAAGTTGATCTGATCAGTAAGAATGGGTTATTTTTAAATCAATTGATTTTCTACCCTCATTCTAACCACAGTAGCTCTACAAAAATGAAATATAGAAGAAAAGGCACACAGGTTGTGTAGTAAACCAACCTACACAGAATCAGACCCCCCAATCTTCAGATTCCTCCTGTCTGTGTAATGGATAGAACTAGATTAGTTTAGGAGCCTAGTAAGATATGGAAGTAGCTTAATTTCTATGGCCCTGTCTATATTTGCAAGTTCTTTTGGAAAATCCAGCCCTACACACAAAATGCCCACTTTCAAAAGTAATTAGAAAGAGTGTGGCTCCTCTTCTGGAAGCCCTCTTCCACTCCTGGATCAGGAAGGGCTCCTTTTTCCAATAGAAACTTTTCGAAAAAAAAAAAAAAAGCATGTGTAGATGCTCCAGAGGCCCTTCTTTCAAAAGAGGGGTGCTCCATCAAGCCAGCCAGCTGGAACATGGAGATGCCCCTGCCAACACCATCAGGGCTCTCTGGTCTCTGCCTTCAGCTGCTCTTAAAGAAGCAGGGACCCAGAAATCTCATGACAGGAAGCTGAGAGTGTGGAGGCAGTGAGTAAATAGGCTGCTGACATCCACACCCTCACACCCACCCACTGCAGCTGGATCAAGGCCCTGGCTAGCAGCCAGCAACAGTGCAACTCTCAGGGGCCCTCCAGGAACTCTTCAGAGGGGTCCCAGGAGATTACCTGGGGCACAAAAGGGAGGGCCCTTTCCTGGGCTGAGCCAAAGCTCCAGGACCTCCTGGGGCTCAGGCAAGATGACAAGGTCCTCCAGGACACCGGTGGAACATACCTGCTCATGCCTGACTACCCAGTGGCTTTGCCACCTGCGACCACCCTGCCCAGACTGCTGACCAGGTCCAGAGAAAAGTGAAAGAATTATTCCAGGGCTACATCCCGGCCCAGGACAGGACCACCTGCCTGTACCAGAGGAAGCTACATGGGCTCCTCTCTGGAGACGACAGCTCCCCACCCCGCACCCTGCTGGACACAGCAGCCCCAGAAAACACTGCCACACTGGAGTGGGAGCAGGATCCAGACAGGGACCAGCCTGGACCCTCCAACCAGGACAACATGCTGACTCAGGCTTGGAGCTGGAGGTCCCATCTGGGGATGAGTCCTCGGACAGCACACTGTCGTTGAGGTGCCCTCGGCACCCTCCAGCTGTGCCACCTCGAGCCGGGCATCCCCCAATCTCTTTGAGGGACTCTCTGGTAAGTGTATGGCGTGTTGCATACCTGAGGCAGAAAAGGGTGGCCTGACCCCACATGTTCCACCCAGGAATGTGCCCCCAGCACATGTGCACTTTAGCAAGAGACACCCATCCCCAGTCCCATTGACAGTGCTGTCAGATGCGCGGGGGCACACGGGAGGGAAGGTCCATGCTGCGCCCAGCTCACCTGCCACCCAAGTGGCCCCTCCCTTAGCCTAGATGATCCTTCCCTTGCTTGCTAGCCCATTCCCTGGGGAGGGGGGAGGGGGCCCTGCAATGGCCAGCACCATCCCCAAGGCATTGCAGAGGTCATGTGGACCCACCATGCAAGGTACCCTGCCACCACCATGGGACATACCCGAAACATCACCATCCCTTGGCCTAGGGGTTCGGGCAGCTGCCCACAGGAGGTGGGGGGCATGGAAACCGGGGCCAGGCTGTGGAACTACCTCTCTCCTTCTGTCCCTTACGGCTGTGCCATCTGAGGGCCAACAGAGCCCCAGCACATGCTCAGGGCTGGTTAGCCCCATCCAGGCTACCAGGTCATCAAGCTGGGGAGCGAGAGCCAAGAACACTGGACCACGCCCACCACCAGTGTCCTGGTGGGCCCGGGTACAGAGGGCATGTCACTGCAGGCAGGAGAATGAGATCACTGCCTACACGGCCACCTGCTGCCACCAGAACAACCTGGCGGAGCAACAGCTGGCACTGGATGAGGCCGACGTGGCCTGCTGACAGGACATGTGGGCAGAGGTAGTAGGCACATCGTGTGCATGGTCATCACGGAGCTGCCAGCCCAACCTTCAGCCCTTGCAGTCATGCCGCACCCCAGCCACCCCAAATCCTTGAGGCCCTCGCTGCCCAGCTGCCACATGAGATCTCCTCTGCCACTGTATGGGGGCCTTGTGGCCTGGATCGTGGCCAAGGTTGGCCCCACCGAGGCAGCTATGTCACCACCACCACCTCCACTGAGGCTGAGGCTCAGCCTGCTGCCCCCCTACCTTCCCCTTGCTCTTCACCCCATCCCAGCTCCAATGGTGGCCAGGGCTCACAGCCCTCCACCTCCAACCTTGAATAATGCCACCCTGCCCTGCCCTGCCCTGCCCTGCCCTGCCCCGCCCCCCCTTCCAGGTTGAGATGTTCCCCCTGTTCCAAACGCCCCCAATGTATGTAATTCATGAATGTATACAGTTAAATGCATGGTTTTTACTTTTCTACAGTTCCTACTTTTCAGTATAGTTTATTAGTTGGAACAATCCTCTGTCCCCTGTTATTGAGGGGGGAGCAGTAAGCGGTGAGGATGGGAGGAACCTGCAAGGGGGTGCCTGGGTGAGAGTCAGTTAGGCCTGTGGGTGAAATTCTCAGAGAAGGCTTCCCAAATGTGGATCCCATCATGGCAGACTTGGCGGTTGGGGGCTGCAATGGGCTGCTCATACCCAGGACCAGCCTCGGCCATCCAGCCCTGGGGAGGGTCTCCTCCATGGTCTCAATAAGATTGTGGAGGGCACGGCAGGCCCCCATGACCTGGCGGAGGCTTTCCATCCTGATACTGAGTTGTGTTAGCAGGCACCTAAATCCTGCCTTCAAGCGGCCGAAGGCACACTTGAAGTGGTAGCCTGCCAATGTAAGACAGCCACTGAAGACCTTCTAGCTGGGGGTGAGGTGGCCCATGTACGGTCGTATTAGCCAGGGCTGCAGCAGGTTGGCCAGGTCGCCCACCATGCAGAGGGGCATGATGACATCCCCGACAGCACGTTCCTACTGGGGAATGTAGGTCCTGGCTTCTATCCTGAGGTACAGGCTGGAGTTCCAGAACACGTGTGCATCATGCTCCCAGCCTGGCCAGCCCACACAAATGCCCATAAATTGGCCCCGATGATCCACCAGCACCCGGAACATGATGGAATGGCAGCCCTTCTAATTGATGTAGCGGCTGGCACTGTGGTCCAGTGTGGCTTCAAACCATTCCAAGGAACAGCAGACATGATCTTCACAACCCAGCAGTAGGTGGCATCCTTCAGTCTGCATAGACTGTGGATCGCGCCCTTTAAAGTTTCAATTGAGGACTTCATTTACAGTGTCTATTGTGACTATAAAGACCCACACGAGAGTGACAGTCCTTGCTGCATCTCTTGCAGATGTAGTGGGTGTCTGGCAAGTCCTTACTGTGCTTTCTGTGCGCTCGCTTCTCCTCTGCTAGCTGTCTGATCCTCAACTCGCCCTTCTGAAGGCCCTTGTGTAACCCCTGCCTCCATCTGCTGCAGTCATCTGCTAGATTTTCCCAGTTGTCCAGCTCGATGTCTACCTCTCTGAGGTCTCTCTTGTAGACATCTTTGTAACGCAACTGGGGGCGTCCGGGAGGTCTTTTGCCAGAGGCTAGCTCACCATACAGGATGTCTTTTGGAATCCTTCCATCATTCATCCTGTGGACGTGGCCAAGCCAGCGGAGTCGACGCTGCCTGAGGAGGGTGTGCATGGTTGGGATTCGAGCTTGCTCGAGGATGGCAGTGTTGGTCACTCTGTCCTTCCATGATATTCCAAGGATGCACCTGAGGCAGCGCAAGTGGAAGACGTTCAGCCTCTTTTCCTGGCGGGCATACAGGGTCCAAGTCTCGCTGCCATAAAGGAGGGTGCTGAGGATGCAGGCTCTGCAGACTTGCATTTTGGTGTGAGTGTACAGCTTGTTGTTATTCCACACTCTCTTGCTGAGTCTGGACAGAGTTGTGGCCGCTTTTCCGATCCTCCTATTTAGCTCAGTGTCCAACGACAGGGTGTCAGTGATGGTGGACCCTAGGTAAACAAACTCGTGGACAACCTCTAACGTATAGTTGTCAATGCTGATTGATGGGGATTCAGCAACATCCTGACCGAGTATGTTCGTCTTCTTTAGGCTGATGTTAAGCCCAAAGTCCTTGCACGCTTTGGAGAACCGATCCAGCAGTTTTTGAAGCTGGTCTTCTGTGTGAGACACTACAGCAGCATCGTCTGCGAACAGCATGTCTCTGATGAGGACTTCTCGCACCTTAGACTTAGCTTTCAGCCTTGCAAGGTTAAACAGTTTCCCATCAGATCTTGTGTGCAGCAAGATGCCCTCTGTTGAAGATCCAAAGGCATGCTTCAGGAGGAGTGCGAAGAAGATCCCGAACAATGTCGGAGCAATCACGCATCCTTGTTTGACGCCGTTCCTGATTCTGAAAGCATCCGATAATGCACTGTCATATTGGATGGTTCCTCTCATGTTTTCGTGGAACGACTGGATCGTCTTCAGTAACCGTGGAGGACAGCCTATCTTGTGGAGCAGTTTGAACAGACCATCCCTGCTGACCAAGTCAAAAGCCTTGGTCAAGTCGATGAAGGCTATGTAGAGTGGCTTTCTCTGCGCCCTGCACTTCTCCTGCAGCTGCCTTAGAGAGTAGACCGTATCAACGGTAGACCTCTCTGCGCGGAATGGCCAGAAGAACAGTACAGCAGACAGCCAGGTGCTGTGCCAACAACCACTGGCTCCAGCTATGCAGCAGCATTCAGACCTGTGCCGACTTTGGTAATCTCAGAGGAATGTACGAGGGTATGAAGAAGGTATTAGGACCCACCCAGAACAAGATGGCACCTCTGAAATCCAAATTTTGTGAAGTCATCGCTGACAAAGCCAAACAGATGGAGCGCTGGGTTGAGCACTACTCCGAGCTGTACTCATGCGAGAATGTTGTGGTTGATGTAGCCCTCGATGCCGTCGAGCTCCTACCAGTAATGGACGAACTGGACCAAGAGCCGACTGTGGATGAACTGAAGACAGCCATCGACAGCATTGCAGCTGGAAGGGCCCCTGGTCAGGATGGTATACCACCAGAGGTAATCAAATGTGCTGCGGACACACTCCTGGAAGCCCTGCATGAGCTACTGTGCCTGTGCTGGAAAGAGGGTGAGGTTCCACAGGATATGCATGACGCTAACATTGTAATGTTGTATAAGAACAAAGGAGACAGAAGCTCCTGCAACAACTACCGTGGAATCTCCCTCCTAAGCGTCACTGGTAAACTGTTCGCTCGCGTCATCCTTGGCAGACTCCAGAAGATTGCTGAGAGGGTGTACCCCGAATCGCAGTGTGGATTCCGCGCAGAGAGGTCTACAACCCAGCAACTGCAAAAAAAATGTCACGAACAAAACCAAGCCTTATATATGAGTTTTATCCCCCTGACCAAAGCATTCGATTCAGTCAGTCATAGAGACCTGTGGACCATCCTCTCAAAGATGGACTGCACCAAAAAATTCATCAGCATTTTAAGGCTGCTTCATGACAACATGACTGCCACAGTATTGAGCAACAACAGATCCCAAAATGACCCCTTTGAGGTAAAAATGGGTGTCAAGCAAAGCTGCATTATTGCCCCATCATTATTCCACATCTTCATTGCTGTGATCCTTCATATCAATGATGACAAGCTTCCAGATAGTATGAATAAACAGAAAGCTTTTCAATCTCAGGAGACTGAAGGCTAAAAAGCAAGACTGCCACAACTTCAATCATGGAACTCCAGTACATAGATGACACTATGGTTGTTGCTCTTTCTCCCACAGCTCTTCAGACCATCTTGAGTGCCTTTGCTGAAGCATATGGGAATCTCTGCCTCAAAATGAACATCAAAAAGACCAAGGTGCTCCACCAACCTCCACTGACAGGACAATCCCATGCACCTTCTATTGAAGTCATTGGAGAACTGCTTGAAAATGTGGAGCACTTCCCATACCTTGGAGGTCATCTTTCCTCTAAAGACAACATTGATGCAGAAATCCAGCATTGTCTGAGCCATGCAAGCTCTGCTTTCACTGGTCTGAGAGAAAGGGTCTTTGAGATCCGGAACATCTACCCCAAGACAAAGCTCCTTGTATACCATGCAGTGGTTATTCCAATGCTACTATATGCATGTGAAACCTGGACAACATACAAGCGTCATTTGAAGGCACTTGAACTATCATCAACGCTGCCTCAGGGGAATGTTTAAGATCTCTTGGAAGGATAGGTGCACAAACACTAACATCCTAGAAGAGTCGAACATAACCAGCATTGAAGCCATTATTATTCATCAACAACTTCGTTGGACTAGTCATGTGGTTCAGATGTCTGATCGGTGCCTCCCAAAACAGATTCTCTTTTCTGAATTGGAGGTAAAACAGAGGAGCACTGGAGGCCAGTGAAAGCAATATAAGGACATGTTGAAGGCACACATGAAAAAGACACTTGGGAGAACCCTGCCCAAGATTGTCCCCAGTGGAGAATGGTAATCCATGAGGTGGTGGCACAATCTGAGAGGTCCTGCTGCAGTGCAGACAGGGAGATGTGAAGAAGAAAAGAACATCAAAAACTGCCTTGTGCCCCTTTGACAGCTACTAACACCTGCCTCTTCTGTGATATGACCAATGGTTTCAGAATTGGGCTGGTCAGGCATCAAAGGACTCACAAGTAGGAGGGTGAGATGAAGGCATCCTAATTGTTATTGCATGACCACCAAGAACTGCTGAAATAGGCAATACAGTCATAAAAGCATATTTAATGTTTAGACTTCATGGGACACTTGTTGGATGCTGTTTGTATTAATCCCTCCTATAACATCTGTATCCTGTGTTACCAGGTAATGTTCAAACATTTGGTCTGTAACTATAAAATATATTTGCTTAGATGGTGAATTCCCCAAAGACAAAGGAGAAGCACTGCCAAGCATGAAATGTCTGACACTCCATCATGAGCCAATCCAGACGACATAATGTACAGTTTCCAGCATGATTTTACCCCTTCCACATACATGTTACACATACACCTAAATCTGAATTTATGTTTTCATGCTGAACCCATCACAAAAACAGAGGGAAGGAGGCTAGCAACTTCCTGATCTTGGAGTGCTGTCTAATAGCCAGGATGGAACAATGCCCTAGAACTGCCACCTTTTCTTTCTGGCCATCCTTGGCATGTGCCCAGCATTGGATGTGGACAGAAAACCAGAGAGCAGACATAAGTACTCTTCTTTAGGACCATTTTGCACCCATTTCTCCAGTGCAGAGGTGAATTCTGCCCCAAAAGCAAAACTAGAAATGTTCCACTTAATTGAGCGAATAATACACTAGACTCAAGAAGCCCATATTCTGCTCTCAGTTTTATATACACAACCCCAGTGAAACCAATGAGCAACCATAGCCTAACTAAAGGAAGAACTTAATCCAGCGGAAACCCTAATTTATAAAGAGACCTTTTCTGAACAATATTGCTGCTGCAGATATGACCTGTGAAGGAAAAGGATTGTTATGACTAAAACTTGTCCCCAGCTGACAAGCACCATACTAAAGTGTTGGGCCCATGGCATGAGAAGATTAAGCTTTGATTTCAATGAACAGACAGCTGCACAAATACCAGTGAAATTGCACCTGCTTATGTCACTGTGAAGCTTGGCTCCCTGCCAAACTTAGGGCTTTAAAACAGTCATACAGGTAACATTTCTAAAGCAACTACTGCACCTGCACATCCCTGTGAATATAGGACATAAAACATAAAAAGGACTCCATTTCTTCTTTTCATTTTCTTTGGTCTTTTCCTCATACCAATCTCACCGTTGGGCCATGCTACAAAATTAACTTACATTGGTACCTCTTTATCTGCATTTACTTTTCACCAGTGATTTCCTTTCTTCCCACATACATTACATTCTACTTCTGAACATCTATTTGGTTATGATTGATTTCCTGTGTCTTCTCTTCAGAGAGAAGATCTTACTACACTGTAAAATATTGCACACAGGAGAGATATATTAGTTTTTATGAAGCACTATCTCCACAAGATCACAAGCATTAAGCTTGAGATAAAGATATCCTTGAATTAAAACATAAAAAGCATCATATGAAAATTGTCCCAAGTCGGTTTATGTGGTTAAAAACATAAACTGAGAAAACAAACAAATTTGCTTCCTTAATGTGTACCAGCTACTTAGGTGCTGCACATTACACTTCTTTACACAGTTGTTCCTTCCTTCCCCAATTTATCACCTGACTAAAACTATCAATCAAAATAACAGAGCCAGCCAATATTCACTACCATCCATTAAATGTAATTGTGCAAATTAAGGGCCTGATTCTGGTAAGTGCCATGCATCCACGAAGTCCATTGAGGGCACTCAGCACATTACAAGATTGACTTGGAAGGGACACTGGCTGATAAGAACAAGTTTTTACAAAACCTAAGATCAAAAGAAATATTTCCACAATAGATCTATTTATTTAAATCCATTAAAAATGAAAACAGGTAATATACTCCTGAGAGAATTCTGCATACACAAAAATTCTGCATAATTCCAGAGGGATAGCCACGTTAGTCAGTAGCTTTACAAATAACAAATAGTCCTCCAGTACCTTAGAAACTAACAAATTCATTAGGTCATGAGCTACTGTGGGTAAGACCCACTCCATCAGATGCTTGGAGTAGACAAATAGAATTCAGGGCTTATACAGCCCAAGGGCAGGCGGGAGCAGCGGGGAAGAGGAGGAAAGCAAGCGGTTACTTGGTTACTTGCCACTAGTAGAACCAGTTGATGAAGCTATTTAAGTAGGATGTGTCTCATTTGTGAGAATATCAAAGGTGGGGAAATTGCCCTTGTAATGCAAACGATAGCTGAGATCTCTGTTAAGGCTGGGGTGAAATGCATCATATTTGCAAATGAATTCTCCCTCTGTAATCTTGTGGTAAAATTATTTTGTACCAGAATGGCTATTTTTCAATCCATTATTGAAGGTGCAGGGAGGTTCAAGTGTTCCCCTTCAGGTTTATGTGTATTCCAGTTGCTAATGTCAGATTTATGTCCATTCATCCTTTGTCACAGAGACTCTCCATTTTGTCCAATGTAGATGGTGGAGGAGCAAAGCTGGCACATAATGGCATATATCACATTAGTGAATGTGCAGATTTTTGAGCCCCTAATGATGTGGCTTATATGGTTTTAAGAATGCTTGATAAAGACCTTGAGAGTTTTTGTTGCTTTGGCGTGATTGAAGCAGATATGCTTTTATTTTAGGGCTTGGCTGTCGACAATGGATCATGTGATGTGTCTTGGATGGAAGCTGGAGGGAAATAAGTAAGAATAGTGATCAGTGGATTTGTGGTATAGGGCAGTATTTATGTGATCACCATTGATTTGTACTGTAGTGTCCAGTAAACAGATCTCTTATGTGGAATGGTCCAGGCAGAGGTTTATGGTGGAATGGAAACTGCAGAAATCCCTGTGGAATTCTTCAAGGATCTCTTACAATGGGTCCATATGATGACGAGACAATGTTATCAATGTAACAAAACACGGCTACACTCCAGAAGTCCCTAGGTGACAGGCCTGTCCTCTTCTATAGACCACCTCCTAACCTAAGAAAGATTCTCACTAGCAGTCACAGGTTACACCACAGTAATACTAATCCTGGAACTTTTCCTTGCAACAAGCCCCGCTGCCAACTTTGTCCACCTCTTTATTCTGAGGATACCATCACTGGACCTAACCATGTTAGTTACAAGATAAGAGCATATTCTCGTGCTCTTCGAGCAACATTATATATGCCATTATGTGCCAACAATGCCCTGCCACCGTGTACATTGGACAGACTGGGCAAAACCTTCACCAAATAACAAATGGACTCAGACCGGACATCAGAAATTCAATACACATAAGCTAGTCAGTGAATACTTCAATGGAGTGGTCCATTCTGTTAAAGACCTGAGAATTTTTTTTTCTTTTTGTCCTCTGTACTTATGTCAGTCTGTATTGGAAGTGAGATTGATCTGATGAAGTGGGTCTGTCCTGCAAAAGCTCATCACTGAATAAATCATTTTGTTAGTCTTTAAAGTGCTACATTTCTGCTGTTAGGAGAATGCCCAGCAAGGCCATGGGAGTATGGCCAGGTCAGCCAAATTAGCCTGGTCTGATTCAGTGCAGGGTTGATACAGCCCATCACACTCAGGTACAAGATGTCAGGAAGGGGCAGTGGCCAGAGGAGGACAACTGAGAATGAGGATTCTTCTCCCTTTGGATTCCCATGATATATGACAGGTTTCTTTTGCAGTCCCAATAATCCCACAGACTTGAAGAGATTTCAAGAAAACTGTAAAGTGTGTCATGGAGCTCAAGCCCCCACACTGTTACACACTAGCTTGGTCTGGCCATGGCTAAATGAATCTATTGTTCAAAAGTGTTTAGATGATATATTGACCAGCTCTGGGAATTTCTTCAGTGCACCTTAGGGCTCTAATAACTACTGACATGTTTGGGAGAGGTGTGGGACACTGCTCTAGAGCAAGTAGTTGGACATATTCTGCCAAAATGCTTCATAATTCCTAAAAGAGACATAGGCAAACTCACTGGCCAGAAAAAGAGACTAAAGCTCCCAGGTTCATAGTGCAAGACCCTTTCCTTCACATTCATTTTATTTTCCAACTGAAATTCCAACATGAGCAAATAAATGGAAAATAATCCATGATTTTTCCCCACTTCCACTAACAGGAAGAGGAGAGACCCACATTAGACATTGCCAACTAGGGACATCCACCACCATTGCCTCACAAGCAGGAAGTCTTATATCTAGTTTCCTACACTGCACACTGAAACAATCAAAGATTTCTCAGCTATGATGCAGACAATGGTCTATAAAAGATACATACAAGTAGTAACTCATATCATAACGCCATATCAAAAACAGTTCAGGCCACTTATGTTTAGAAAGTCACATCACCAAAACAATAAGACAAAACGTCAGCCACAAGAAGGATAAAAATAAACATGTAAGGCACAGTAAACAAAGGTATGTTCAAGGCATTTATGCTAATCACATGGAGACAGTGATAAACGACAGTGTTTTGTAGTTCTCTTTGCTGGAGGAAAAGAAAATATGTTTTTAGTACCGTATTTGGTATACCAATGATGCTATATAAATCCTGCCTCTTACAAAATGTATTCTGTTTTATCCTTACATGTGTTGTCACCGAGCAATGTTCTTCAGGAATGAACCATAGTGTGGCAAATACATTTATCTGAAAGAGCCTGAGATGTTTCAGAACATAATCACTTATCAAAACATTACTTTGAATGCGTATTCCATGCTACTGTTATTATACAAGAGCCAGCTCCCTTTTACTAGAAAACTTGCTGTAAATATATATTTGAAAGGAGAGCTCTGTTTTATTTTGAAGACAGCTTTGCTTTAACTGTCAGTAACATTTTTTTGTTTTGTTTGTTTGGTATGGTTTGGTTTTTTAGTTGATGGGTCAGCATCCTCAACATTAAGACAGACATAGCCTTCTTAAGCAATAGGCAAATTGGAGGCAGATAAATAACCAACTTCCTTTTGGCCAGGCTCTTTAAAGCCAAAGGTGTTATTAAAACGAGAAATCCTGTGGCACCTTATAGACTAACAGACAAAAGCATATGTTCCAAAAAATATGTTAGTCTATAAGGTGCCACAGGACTTCTCGTTGTTTTTTGCAGATATCGACTAACACAGCTACCCCTCTGAAAAGTGTTATTGTGTTGCACTTGGATTGTAGCAGATGTAATCAGAAGCAGAAATAGCAGACCAGGAGCACTGAGGGTGCTTTTAAAATAATAGCATTTTAGGTCAGGAGCTGTGGCCCTATTTACCTTCATATAAACTTGTTGGGCTAAATTGTCTGCTAGAGTCCCTGGTTGCAGTACCCTTCAGTTCAGAGAAGTGTAGACCATTTACACCAGCCAGCAGACCATTTACTCTATTTACGCCACTAGCAGTCTTCCCTTATAGCTACAGAGTTGTTCAAATGTGAAATTAACACCTGAGGATGGTGTCCAAAATTGGGAGGAACATTAAGTATTTTTTCCCTGAAGGGTAAAGTTGTCTGGTGGCATTTCTGCCATTGGAAGAAGAGAGATTTGCAACTACAGCTTTAGAATAATTTAATTGCAACACCTATACTAAAAATGTGTATAATTGGAGATATACATCTCCTAGAATTGGAAGAGACCTTGGGAGGTCATCTAGTCCAGGCCCCTGCCCTCTTGCAGGGCCAAGCACCCTCTCTGATATCTATTTGCCCCAGTCCCTAAATGGCCTCCTCCAGGATTGAGCTCAAAACCCTGGTTTAGCAGGGCACTGCTTGAACCACTGAGCTACCCCTCCCCTGTTTTCAAGCATCTGGAGATATACATCTCACAGAGCTGGAAGGGACCTTGTGAGGTCATTGAATCCAGTCCCTTGCCCTCTTGGCAGGATGAAGCACTATCCCTGACATGCTTTTTTTTTTAAATCTATTTGCAGAAGACCCCTAAAGGCCTCCTCAAGGATTGAACTCACAACATTGGGTTTAGCAGGCGAATGCTCACACCCTTGGAAAGCTCGTGCCTGGGAGAATGCATGTTTAAGGGAAGTATTTCAACAAATATACAGGTTAAATTTTGGAAAATCAGGGTAATAAATTCCACTGTGTCCCTAACTATGTCCTGAATGAAATAAAAGTTTAATCACACATATGGCTCAGTCCTGGTTTGTTTGAAATCAGTGGGAAGTTAACCACTGATTTCAGTAAGATCAACAGAACGACCATATTTATACTAGTGCAAACTCCTTCCAAAACATATTTTCAGTTATAGTTTCTCCAAATTATTATATTTCTCCAAACTGTTTTCTTAATAAATACTTGAGTTCACATTACTAATTTTTTTTCCATATTAAGTACATTTAGTTTGTCAACAGTGAGCTAAGATTTACCTAATAGTTCCTTCTTTTTTGATCTGTGCCCCGCTGTAGAAGACTAATAAAATTGCCCTCACAGTATTCTGAATCTTCTATTGCTTTCCTTCTTGCTTATTTATTCATCTTAATAATCATCAGAATTTAACAAGTGAGAGTTTTATACTATATGCATGGTGTGAGCAAACACCCAAAGTAGCTTATTATATAGAAATGTCAATAAACCTCAAACCACATTATAGCAAAAATAAGCAGAGCCTGTAGAAAATGCATTTCAAGAACTCAAAAACCTAGAAAGAAAGGAGATGATCTCTTATACCATCTAAAATAAATGGGAACATCAGGGCACCCATTTATGAAAAGAATTCATTAGCAGCCTGCCAACATGCACAATACAGAGTTTCCTAGCAGACAGATATATAAAGGTGTTCATCTAACTGTTGCCATTCAGACATCTCAGACAGTTTATTGGTGAAGTTATTTTCTGTAACCAGTGTAACCAACCTACTCTGAAAACAACTTCATCTTTGTGTTACAGATTTGATGCAATTTTCTGCAACTGGGAAAAATACAATAGTTTGTGATTTACTTGTGAGAATATTTATTCCTCAAACATAAAATGGCATTCAAATTTTCAAAAGGAAAAATCTGTAGTTCTAGTAAACAGAGCACAAGGACAAAGAAACTGGGTGCCCAGTCTGCTAACAACAATAGTTACCAAGCCCACAGATATCCATGAATTTTTACAAAGCATTTGCTTTTTTAAAAAACCTAATGCAAAGTGTTGTCATATTTTGGTTGTCATGCATAAATCATAGCTGTGATGGATACTTCCCTGAACAAGACAGCAGATATTTTAAAACTGGCCAAATTCTGAATACGTGTCCTGACTTCGACATTAAACAATCTCCCCAATGCAACCTGCTGTGATAAACAATATCTTTCACAAGCAGGTGTAGGATGAAAATCTAACCCTCAATTTTAAATGCTCAGAAAGAGAAAGGAGCAACTCTGGTATAGGTTGCATTAGGCATGTCTCAGGCCCCACTTCCTGTTCTAGGAAAAAATCAGGTAACAAAGATGTGAAGGTTTCTCCAAACTGTGTTTGAATTTTAGTCTGAGTATATATCCTTTTTTTTTGTCTTTTATCTTATCCTTATTTTTTGTCCTTTATCTTACCCAGATTTCCACTGAGATCATGACAGCGTACCATCCGTCAGGTACCTCAGAAATCCTCTTTGATTGTTTTGTAAAATTGATGCTACTCTAAATTCTCTTGCTGTGTAAAATAACTAAAAGTATCCTCATGCTAAGTGTGAATTTTAAAATACCTGTAATAGCCAAATGTAAAGACTTAGTCTTCTTTACAAGTTCCACAGAGTGTCAACCAGTAAAGTTCCACCACGTGCTTGCACAATCTTTAAATCCTACTGTAATGGGGCAGTCACCCTGCCCCAGTGAAATAAAAATTAAACCCAGCCCTGGGAGAGGACAGCGATCATGGACCAATCCGGTGTGGGAAAGTAGCAGCCAGTCAGGGCCTGCCTGGGTTTGTATAAACAGGAGCTGATAAGCTCAAGGAGAGCATTTTTGCTCCAGCTGTGTAGGAGGAACTTGGCTGCCTGGTAAGCTAGAGAGGATACCTGAGACAGAGCACTGCTGGATAAGAGCAGGAAAAGCAAGGGAGCTCTGGTCAGGCAAACTCCCAGGCTAAGCCCTTGCTTTCAAGGCCTGAGGGATACTAGGGCTTCAGGGAAAAAGCCAGGGCAGGAGAATGCAGCAGGTCGACTCCCGCTTGCCAATGATGAGTGGCCATTTTCACACTGCAGATTCTGCCTGTGGCAGGGACTAGATGATGGCTGGCAATGGGTTACTGAGGCAAGGTGGGTATGTGGGTGTTGGGGTTCTCTTGGAGGGGAGAATCCCACAGTGTGGGGCACTGCCACTGGGCAGTACCACAAGGGAAGGAGTACTGCAGTCCAGGAGGAACACCGGGCCTGAAGTGGTGGAGAAGAAGAGAAGTAACTAAGGGTGAGACACTGCCCAACAAGGGATGCTCCAGAGCTGGAATATCTAATTCCTAGAAAAACCAGTGGGAAGTGCCATGTCAGTGAGAGCTCAAAGAGTTACACACTTGGGCTGGGTCTACACAGAGCTGCTCTTCCAGCAGCTCCATGCTAATGAGCAGCCTTGCAACTGCAAATGGCTGCTCATTAGCATGGTCCCAAGGCTCATTATCATAGCCACACAAGATCTTGCTCTCTGCAGAGGGGGGTGCCGCTAGTAAAGAGGCCATGTGGACACTCCCCTGCTCGTGAAAAGCCCCTATGTTGCCAGACCCTTATGCCTGAAAAAATGCCTGAAAAAGTGTCAGCCCATTGTTTTGAGAGATCAGGTAAGGAATGGATCAAAGAGGAACAGATGGGCATATTGGTGTGTCAGGTATGAGAATCAGACTTATCTTGGCCAAGAGGGGCAATCAGAATTACTCTCACTTTGTCTCACTGAATTTTCAACAGGAGCCTGGATAGAACAGAACAATGGGTAACGGCATACAAGAGGTCCCGGGTCCCATGGGAGTATCCTAGGCATCTCCCAGTGAATGTTTCCCCAGGCCAGCTCTGAGGCAATTTTAAGAACATTTATTGTTCTGGTAAGTACTGAAGAGATCTGTAGTCAGGATTCCCCAAAGGAAGAAATGCCTCTGAGTTCAGTTTCCACTCATGCCTATGACACAAATTCCAACTGAGACTGTCTGCTGTCACATTCTCTATTCCTGATGAGCACATTGTGGTGGGTGCACCAACTCCAAAATCTGAGTGCTTCCTTGCAGAAGGAGGGAGATCTGGCACACTTGGTGATTTATGTAAAACATATTAAGTCCATCATGACTTTCATGTGGGTGTTCTTGCTGAAAGGCAGAAAATGTGCACATGAGTTTCTTCCAGTCCTTATCCTCACAAGTGTGAAATGGAGAGTCGTCACTTCCACAGAAGGCCATTTGCCTTGAACCTGACGGCTGTTTAGGTGATCTCCTAAGCCTATTAGAGAGGCATCTATCCAGCATGGTGAGTCTGTGTAGTCAGGGGAATGCTCTCACTCGTACTGAATCAAGGTTAGTGCTGATAAACTCCAGTTGCTGTACCAGGGTTACAGCACCAGTGCAATGAAGATACCCTTGCAGAATACCCTGGGTGGAGCCATTTGAACTGCTAATGGTCCTACCCAAGGAAAAATTGTAGGAAAACTTGTGCATGATGGTTCTATTGAGATATGGAAGTAGATATTTTGTTGGTCGAGAGTTAGACATAAATCTCTTTGCCGTAGAGCTGAAATAATGGCTGCTACCATGACCATCTTGAACATCTGCAACTTCCTCTATTTTTAATGCCCTTAGGTCTATGATGGAATTCCAACATCCCTTCAATCTGGGGATCAGAAACTAATGGGAGTAAAACCTCCTGCTTGTGACTTGCACCAGAAATATTTCAATGGCATGACAAATTATTTCTTGATGACGTAGGCGCTCTTGAAAAGCTTTTCCAAAGGAGACAAGAAAGGAGGGCTGAAATGGGACAGGAACATGAACTGAAAGGTGTAACTCTTTGAAATAATTTCTAGGACCCATCTGCTGGAAGTGATACAAATTTCTGTAAAAGAAGGCAACTTATGTGTGACAGGTGTGTATATGGTAGCTGATGTTGCAAGGTATAATTGTTCAGGTCCCCAACCAACCTGTCAAAAGTGCCTAGAAGTGGTTCAAGAGGTAGTAGGTTGGGGTGCTTACTGCTTCTGAATTGAGCTCTGGTCTATATCGTGGTGTGTAACAATGCTGAGATGGTGGGTATTTGTGGCTGAGGGGCACATCTTCTCTTCTGTCGTAAAGGGAGTGTAATGTGGCCCAGGAATCCTTCAGGATGTGACAAGAAGAATCTGTCTTTTCTGTGAAGAATTTGGGCCATTCAAACTGGAAGCCTTCTGCAGCTCTTTGGGCAATCCAGAAAAGCATAGTCAAGAAGCCTACATCAGTACCACCATCACGGAGACTGGGCAAACCACTGTATCAGCTATATCCAATGATGTCTCTGGCTCCAGTGTGGTTCATAACTGATCTTCTTAAAGAATGGCCTGAAACTTTCTCCAGTAAATGGTACAGAAACACACTGTTTCCCATTTTAAATCGTATTTGGCCATATCTGTTTGATAATTCATGATTCTAAACTGTATTGTTGCTAACAAATAAGACATCCCACCAAGCTTGATTGTATGGGGTCAACTTGACATCATGTTGCTTGCTTTGTGCATTAACCACTTCCATACAATGGAGTTAGCAGGTGCTGAAACAAGAAATCTACGTCTTAGGGAGGCATGTAGGGTTTTGTGTGGGGAGAGGAGTGGTTGTTGTTGCTGGTTAGTGCAATGGAGGCTGGTGTCTGTTAGATTACTTTGTAGTATATAGAATTGCCTCATTAATTGGGAGGGTCATTCTGGATGAGGAGGAAGTGTGCAGCATATCCACCAATTTGTGATGTGTATCTGCCACATCCTGTAAATGAATCTGCAGCTCTTCTGCCACTCACTTGCCAAGAGCTAGAAAGTTCTTAATATCATCACCTAGTGATGGGGGAGCAGGAGGCAGTACAATCTTATCTGGTACAGATAAGGAGAAGTTTGCTGGAAGGGTGGCAAGAGGCAGGGAGGGGGCACAGCTGTGGTGGGAGCCTTTACAGTGGGAGTCTTCTACGTCTCTTCTTTTTTACAAGTGAAAGTGCTTAGGTTTCTAAACATGGTGGGGGAAGAATGCCCCCAGACAAGACAGAAAATACAAACTAAACCACTTTCTCTTTCTTTATTGGCTTTTTTATTTTATCCTAAGGGAATTGCAAAAAGGAAACACTGTGGCTATGTCTACACTACAGTGATCTGTCGACAGAAGTTAGTGTTGGAAGATATCTTCAGACAAAACTTCTGTCGACAGGACCTGGCCACACACAAAAGTGGATTGCTCTATTAATTTGCTCTGTCGATAGACAGCAGTCAGAGTGTCTGGCTGCTCTCTCAACAGAATAGCCAACAGGAAACACAGCAGACAATACTGCCCAGTGATCCAAAAGCTCATGTGGGAGAGGCAGAAAACTGCTGACAAAAGCACTGAATTCCCTTGACAGCATGTCGACAGAATGCATTTTTAATATGGACACTCCATGAGTTTTGTTGACAAAACCGGGGTTTCTTTCAACAAAACTCTCTAGTGTAGACGTAGACTATTAGACAGAGCAAAAAACAAACAAACAAACAAAAAACAGAAAAAAAATTACTATTATAACTACTATAAGTAGTAGATAGGGAAGGGACAACTGCCCATTCCTTTGGACGCCAACGGAAGCTGAGAAGGATGTGAGAGAAAAGGGAGAGATCATGCACTGGCTCTAGGGACACTGCTAACAAAAATATCCGATTAGAGGTCATCCTTCACCAGAATATTTTACGATGGTTCACAGACGGATGGTTTGATTTAAATCAAGGCAATTGAGATAACTGATATAAATCACAAAAATAATTTATTTAAAAAAGTTACCAAAAATCTAAGACTGACTGGACTTAGAGGGCATTTAGTTTTGGAGTAAGCTCCACTGAACTCACCAGCACTTGTTGTTTTTGTTTGTTTGTTTGTTTGTTTTTGGAAAAAAACAGGTATAGAATGAGGTTCCCTTGGAAAAACCAAATTATACTGAAGTAAAATAGGAAACAGACTTATGACATCAGCATTATGGTCTAGAACCACAATGTTCCACACTAAGGGGAACATATTATGTGATATAAGAAAATGACACTCAGTGACAACTCTAGATTTCTCTTATTGCAGCTTTCTGTATTGTATACTTGCGTGATAGATTCTAAACCCAGTTATCTAATTAAATAAGCCATAAGGATTAGCTAAGTGAAACTTCTTTTTTACTAGCAACATCCAACACAGCTTGGGAATTTACTTGTCAAATAACACTTATACTAGAAAACAGAGGGAGTCTTGAGGAATGATGCATCACAAAGAAAGTATGATTCAGGAAATACACCGATTATGTGATATAGCATGGAAAGAAGAGAAGGTACCTAAGGAATGGACAAAATTCATACTAGTGACAATACACAAGAAGAGAAGCATGTTGGAGTGCAAGAACTACAGAACAATTGTCCTAATGAGTCATCTTGGCAAGGTGCTGATGATGATACTGATGGAGAGACTGATATTGCAAATAGAAGAACATCCAGTGGACGAATAAGCAGGATTTAGGAAACAAAGAAGTACCATACAGGAGATATTGGCAGTAAGATTTATAGTGGAGGAAGCCCAACAAAAGAACAAAAACATCTAAAACTGCTTCTTCGATTTTCAGAAGACATTTGACAGCATAGATCAGAAAGTGACTTGGGCAGTGTTGGAGTCATACAGAGTGGATAGCAGACTGATACGGTTGTTGAAAGTTATCAGCAACAATGTGGAGGCAGCAGTGAGAATGTGCAGAGAACTGGGAAGTTGGTTTACAATGAGTAGAGGTACGAGACAAGGAGATCCAATATCACATAGTATCTTCATCATGCACCTAGATAGAGAAAGTGATGGACAAGATCAAGGAAGAGGCAGAAGGGATACTGGTGCATGAGATGAGAATTAATGTAAGGTTCACGGATGAAATAGTTATCAAGGAAAATGAAGAGAAGCTAGCGAGAATGGTGCAGATGCTAAGTGAGGAAGGGAAGCGGTACGGACTGATTATGAACATCGATATAAAAAACAAAGAAGAGATGAGGATTTGGAGATAAGGAAATAGGAAGAAAAATCAGTGTAGATGGAATCAAACTAGAGAACGCAGAGCAGTTCACATGTCTGGGGAGCAACATGACGTATGATCTAGACTGTAAGAAGAAAACAGTGACTAGAATAGCAAAAGCAAGAGTGAGTCTGAAGGTGATGGATAAGATCTGGAAAAGCAAAACGACTAGCTTAGGAACATGTATATTCAGGAACATATTGCACAGATGTGAAACATGGGTGATAACGAAAGATTCAAAGAGAAGGATATTGGCATTTCAGTGGAGTTGTTATAGAAAGATCCTGAGAATAGGATGGATGCAGAAGGTCACCAACAACGAATTATGTAGGAAAATACAGCAAAAAGAGAACTTACTGCAGAAGGTTAAACAACAGAAGTTAGAGCTATTCAGGTATATCTGCAGAAAGAACAACGAATGAAAAGTCAAGACCCTAGTATTTGGCATAATGGATGGTTTGAATAGGAGAGGCAGACCCCACAAAAAATGGATAGATGATATAGTAGATTGGTGTGGAACTAGTCTACAGAAACTAAGCCACTCTGCACTGGACAGGGAAAGATGGAAGGAGATACTGAGGGAGGCATCAGACACTAACAGGCGATGATGATGATGAAAGTTAATTATTTAAGTGACTATCTAGTTGATCCACTCAGCCATATACACATTCCCCAAATAAGCAGTTTTCCTTATGTTCCATTCTTGT
This sequence comes from Carettochelys insculpta, assembly GCF_033958435.1. Taxonomy (NCBI): domain Eukaryota; kingdom Metazoa; phylum Chordata; order Testudines; family Carettochelyidae; genus Carettochelys; species Carettochelys insculpta. The sequence continues at coordinate 9,719,124 of NC_134147.1, read as the reverse complement.
AACTAGGCCCAGCATCTTCTTGCACTGCTTATATTTGACACTTTTTCCCTTTTATCCAAGGAATGAAAATCATCAAAATATTCCCAGATAGGGTCCCTCTTATGCCCAAAACTCATGACAGTTTTTCTGTGGAAAAAGTGTGGGAGAATATAGGAAGATCTTTGTGCTCTGAATAATGTCTTCCCTTTTTCTTCCTAGTGCACTCCACTGTTACTATGCTGCCTCAGTCCACTCCTATATATTGCCTCTTTGTCTTACAACGTCTTAAATAATTCCTCTGATGTGCTTGGCCAAGGTCCACAACCACATAAGCACAGAACAAACCCAATTCTATACAGTCTTTCTTTGCACTTGTTACTTTAGTCTGCTGAGAAACAGAAATTGAAAGCCCAGAACTTTCCAAAAGCAAGAGCTAGTAGTTACGGTGCACAGACTACAGACATTAATTCATTTTCATGAGACTTTATCTGATCTTGTAGCATGTTTGTGATGAGATTTAATTGTAACTTTTTAATATAAGAAATCTAGTATTTTTATTGATGACTTTTAAAAAATAAAGCATACAATTTAAATAAAAATCCGATTTTGATTGATTTTTATCTACCTTGGTTCATAGGATTCAAAACAATTTAACACGTGCCTCTCTCTATGGTCTCTTCATCAGAATTAAGCTCTAGAAACAATTGGATAAGATATTTAATATCAATTAAAGACAGATACTATATGTCTGAAAATATTGCTGCCCAAAATCTGACAACTGCAAGTAGCCTTTTGAAAGATACCAATAGTATGTTTTTTAAAGTTTAATCTATTTTATAAAGTATTTCTAAGTCAGTAATAAACTTAATTAGGCATTTTGCAATGGAAGGATTTAAGAACTGGGAAGGAAGAACTGAATTCACTGAGTCTGAGCACTGCATTCTAAATTACTTGTACTAATGAACTAAATCAAACAACCCTGCAAGTAATTATTGGAGATAACAAACATTTCCAAATTTATCCTCTCCAGTAGTCATCTCACCCTGATAATATTCCATAAGTAATCAAAGCAAACAACCCCAGATATTCATTATCTGTGCAAGGCTGATGCCATAAAACCAAATTCAATTTCAGTGTTATAGTTCAACTTCTGATAGTGAAAACATTACATTCAAACAATGTCAGAAAAAATCCCCAAACTTCATGCAACTGACTGAAAAGATTTAAAAGACCAACAGTGTCAAATGCTGGCTTAAAAACCTATAGGCTACGTCTACACGTGCAGCCAACATCGAAATAGCTTATTTCGATGTTGCGACATCGAAATAGTCTATTTCGATGAATAACGTCTACACGTCCTCCAGGGCCAGCAACGTCGATGTTCAACTTCAACGTTGCTCAGCCCAACATCGAAATAGGCGCAGCGAGGGAACGTCTACACGTCAAAGTAGCACACATCGAAATAGGGATGCCAGGCACAGCTGCAGACAGGGTCACAGGGCGGACTCAACAGCCAGCCGCTCCCTTAAAGGGCCCCTCCCAGACACAGTTGCACTAAACAACACAAGATACACAGAGCTGACAACTGGTTGCAGACCCTGTGCCTGCAGCATAGATCCCCAGCTGCCGCAGAAGCAGCCAGAAGCCCTGGGCTAAGGGCTGCTGCCCACAGTGACCATAGAGCCCCGCAGGGGCTGGAGAAAGAGCATCTCTCAACCCCCCAGCTGATGGCCGCCATGGAGGACCCAGCAATTTCGACGTTGCGGGACGCGGATCGTCTACACGGTCCCTACTTCGACGTTGAACGTCGAAGTAGGGCGCTATTCCTATCTCCTCATAAGGTTAGCGACTTCGACGTCTCGCCGCCTAACGTCGAAGTTAACTTCGAAATAGCGCCCAACGTGTGTAGACGCGACGGGCGCTATTTCAAAGTTGGTGCCGCTACTTCGAAGTAGCGTGCACGTGTAGACGCAGCTATAAAGAATAAGGGAATGTTTACATCAGACTTCAATAAGCAGTGTACATTTTCTGTGCTGAGTTGAGATGTGAAATTTTTCCCATGGATCAGACATTACTAAACAGGTTTGCCACTGGGTGCTAACTGTGGCAGCTATGAAATGAACATAGAGACTGAATGATTAGCAAAAGGGAGGCTTCGCTGAAGACAGACTATCAAGAGGTCTTTTTGATTCTAGGTGAAGGATCTCAATCATCAAAAAAGTTTTTACAATTGGCAAAAGGTGTGGTCCCAATGTAGATAATCTCCCTGGTCAAGGGAAAGAGATCCACCATATATATTTCAGGGTAAATGCATAAATATATAGCAGTTTTTTCCCCACTATGGCTACGTCTACACGTGAAGCCTACATCGAAATAGCTTATTTTGATGTAGCAACATCGAAATAGGCTATTTCGATGAGTAACGTCTACACGTCCTCCAGGGCTGGCAACGTCGATGTTCAACTTCGACGTTGCGCAGCACCACATCGAAATAGGCGCTGCGAGGGAACGTCTACACGCCAAAGTAGCACACATTGAAATAAGGGTGCCAGGCACAGCTGCAGACAGGGTCACAGGGCGGACTCAACAGCAAGCCTCTCCCTTAAAGGGCCCCTCCCAGACACAGTTGCACTAAACAACACAAGATCCACAGAGCCAACCACTGGTTGCAGACCCTGCGCCTGCAGCATGGATCCCCAGCTGCCGCAGCAGCAGCCAGAAGCCCTGGGCTAAGGGCTGCTGCACACGGTGACCATAGAGCCCCGCAGGGGCTGGAGAGAGTGTGTCTCTCAACCCCTCAGCTGATGGCCGCCATGGCGGACCCCGCTATGTCGAAGTTGCGGGACGCACAATGACTACACGGTCCCTACTTCGATGTTGAACGTCGAAGTAGGGCGCTATCCCCATCTCCTGATGAGGATAGCGACTTCGACGTCTCGCCGCCTAACGTCGAAGTTAACTTCGAAATAGCGCCCGACGCGTGTAGCCGTGACGGGCGCTATTTCGAAGTTAGTGCCGCTACTTCGAAGTAGCGTGCACGTGTAGACATGGCTTATATGTACAGGGCTTGATGCAGCTTCGTTACTAACTGCATGGGGTGGATGCAGCTTGTACTGTTTGCTCTAGGAGAGTCACCTAAACATCATCAAAGCAAGTAAGTGTGCAGTGTATCTCACTCCTAAAGGGGTTCAGTTGTGGGAGAGCAGATTGAGTTTGCATTCAAACTCCTTCGGATATCCTGAATCAATCTATGTCCTTCATAAGACCAGTTCTTGGCAAGCAGTGCCCAATTTGGGCAGCAGTTGATCCCTTGATTAAATAAGATTTAAAGTCACATTGTGGTGCTGTGACTCACACAGAAAAGATTTTCTTCCATACAGAGTTGAATCTGGATGACAAAATGCACCTGGGCAGTGAAGAAATAATGCCTAAGACGGAATGTCTTTGAGCTCACAGGCCAAGTTCTCATCTGATGTAACTAAGTGGTGTTTCGCTAACTCTAATGGAGCCTTGCTAACTTACACCTACAAAGGAGCTAGTCCTACATGTCTTTTTTTGCCAACCATTATATTTTCCTAACTTAAGACCTAGAAAACTTTGCACATGGAACTTTTGAAATAATTCTTTAAAAAAATAAAATTCACACATCTTTGATAAAATAGTCAATATTCTTTCTAAAAGGACCATTAATGAATACTTTCCTCAGTGAATGATCCATCTGGACAAAGATCATATTTTGATGTTGTGACAAATGTGAATGTCAATTATTAAACAAACAAACAAAACCAAAAAGCCTAAAACAAAACTGGATTTGGCCAAAGATTTGTTGAACCACAAATTCCATTGATTTTTGGCTTCTTCTTTAGCTTTTGAATCATTTGTAATCCGGTCCTATTGGCCATGAATATTCTTCTTGTGTGTGTAAATGTTCACCAAATATATTGCATTAATATAGTAACATGCCAAACAAGGAATCTGGCCAATCCTAAAAGAGGATCATCAATAACAATAAAAAGAGAAGGAACACTGAGGAATAAGGACCGTGTAGAAGACAGCCACTTTCCTAAATACCATGAGCCTGATCATACACCCATGTAAGTCAAAGGCAGAATTCCCATTGGCTTCAGTTGCACAAGATTTGCCTAGATGTGTCACTTGAAGTAGTTTGCTGGGGGCTAAAGCTCCCATCCTCAAAGGCACCTGTTGGAATAAAGTCTGGATTCCGTGTATGAAGCAAGCAGAAGGGTATATTTAAACACACCGCTGGTGGAGTTCCACTTCGCCTAACAGGACTCAGTGGAGCAGTGCTACTGCAGTGTGTAATAAACCCTCCTTTTTGCTTCATACAGGGAATCCAGATTTCCATCCTACAGCACCTAACTCCCATCTGATTTAAATACCTCTGAGGATCCACTCTCAGTGTACAGTTTAGTGGTCTCGACCTATTTCACCACTGAAACCTGAGAAAAATCCAATCTATTGAACCCACAGATGAGCTGGAATTTGGTCACCTTAGCCTAGTTTTTCATTTGTGCATCTCAGAAACTACAACATAATTTGGCATTTCCAGAGAGCTACTTGATTAAGTGTAGGGTTGGTGCAGATCAAGAGTCATATGGGGAAGCAGGTGCAGTTCTGATAACAGTGGATGAAATTTACACTGGCTCACAAGACGTATGCACCACTTACATCTTATTTGATCCCCATTTTGAGGATACAGAAGAATGCCTTTCATTAAACGGATTGTTCTAGCCCATATTCTTAGCACCTTATTTTCAGGACTGTTGCATTCTTCAGAGGACTAAAAACACTCACAGTGTGAATATTGATGAAGAAATATCACATCATTTAACACAATTAGAAATCACCCACAGTAAATATAGGCTCCTATCTGGTATAAACTACTGAATAATAATGCCAACAAAAAAATAGATTTTCTTTCATTCACAGAAAGATCCAAAAGCTCTGTAATACTGGCTACACAAATGGGTCTCTGCATTAATCATTTGTAAAAATAATTACAGCTAGTTTTCAAGGTACTCTAACTGCATCCAGCATCTGTGGATTTAGCTTGTTCAGTAAGCCACAATTAATTTTAAGTGAAATGTACAGCGTACAACTGAACATTTACACAAATACTCCAAACTCCTGCAATCAAGATGCAGCACAGATCTCTCCACTACAGCAGGTACATTATCTTGTATGGCACATGCCCAGTTACCAAGGCAACCAGTATCCTTCAACCAACTCTATTATTATGGCTATTACAGGCTTTTAGAATGTCTGGTGTACAAGCCATCACTCAGAGCCAGTTTGTGTTAATAACCCTCAAGTATAGATGCAAGCAGAAAAGCAAACATACAGAAAACTCTGCTTTGCTGATAAACTGTATTAGAAGCCAGAGGTGGCCTGGGAAATTAAATTCAATCAGTTAAGGGGAAGCAACTTTTATATAACAATTTTATTAAATCAGAGAAATATAGTGACAGTTTATTGTAGACATTCAATTCTGAAGATGAATCACTGTCTCACTGAATCTGATGGTGGAGAGCGGCTATGGTACAATATATACAAAAAATAAAATCTTTCTGAAAATCATTTGCATTGCAATATTAATTTCTATTTACTGCAGATACCAAATGAGCCTATGAAAAAGGATTGAAGTAAGCTCTAAATGAATCAAAAAATGTAGGAAGAAAAATTTAGATTTTGCCTTTTCATTTTATCTATTGAATTTGGAGAGTTTTGATGTGCTATCAAATTTATTATCTTTACAGATATAATTTGAATTAGAGTAATACCAATTGTCCCAGAATACTTTTGAAAAGCCTTGTATATCAATAATTGCCAGTACCATTTTTGTATGTAAGTATTTCCACATCAAAGCATTCGTACAACCTCATTATGCTCTATACAGCTTAATACAAAGTCTCCCTGAGACACCAACCAGGGATTTTCACGCAGAAAATAAGTAGCCTAATTTATTAAACCAACCCTTGCAAAATCATCTAATAAGTTTCTAGCTAGAGGAGGGATGATACCTGCAAGGCAGTGTTTTTGAGTGCTCTATGAAAAAGGCAGGCACACTCTATATCAGGAAATTTACCAACTGCAGGCAAAAATGGTTTCTGAGCTTGTGCAGATTATGACAGATCCCTACTCACCATTAAAGTGTGCTCAGCACTGTTTCAGAAACCATGGTTGCACTGAAATAGTTCTGCATCTAGTTAGTCCTTGACTCTGCGGGTCACATTTAGTACCAGTTGTCACCTAGTGGCAAACTACCTACTGTGAGCTGCAGTCAGCCAGCCAAGTTACCTCCTTATTCAGATGAATGGAATCTCTCCACACCTCTTTCAAGACCCACTCTCACCTACATTGCCATAGACAAGACAGGGTGATTCCAATTCATGGAGAGGGTGAAGATAGCATTCGATGAGATGAGCAAGCACTGCTCCCTGTGGATTCAAGTACCGTATGGGATTCCTGTGCACTCCCCGGCTATGTCTACACTTGCCCATTTCTTCAAAGGGGGCAGGGTAATCAGGGTGATGGGAGATTACTAATGAAGTGCTGTGATGCATATGCAGCACTTCGTTAGGCAAATTCTCCCCCACAGCAACTTCGAAGTGTCAAACCTCAAAGTGCCAGCATGCCGTGCAGCTGCGGGCACTTTGAAGTGCCTGTGCTACTTCGAAGTGCCTTTACACCTCAAAATTTTGGGGAGTAAAGGCACTTCAAAGTAGCACAGACACTTTGAAGTGCCTGCCAGCAACACAGCATGCCAGCACTTTGAAGTTTGACACTTCGAAATTGCTGCAGGGGAGAATTTGCCTAATGAAGTGCTGCATATGTGTTGCAGCACTTCATTAGTAATTTTCCATCACCCTGATTATCATGCCCCCTTCGAAGAAGGGGGCAAGTGTAGACATAGCCCTTTAGTAGCAGTTGGGTAGTGGCTCCACTTCAGCAATATGGCCTATCGTGTGCTCAGATTGTAGTTACCCTTTGGATGTTAAACAGACCACAACTGCCTACTATTTCAAGCTGGATTGCTGCAGATACACGAAAACAGCACTACTGGAGTCACATTTTGAAGATTTTCTTTGCATTGCCTGGAGTATATGAATTTTCATATAGAGGTTGATGTGAAACTTTCATATGCACCCTCAGCCAGTGAGTTTGTTAAGCACAGAGAAAAGTTAACAGAATAATCACCTTATCTGATCACTGACAGCATACCTTTGTGATCCAGTTATAATATTTACAGACCCATGTCATTGGCAGAAGGGATCAAACCTGCAACCATAAGGGGCTAAAGCCCTGTGCTCTGCCGCATGAGCTAAAGGCCTCCTGGCTCTCAGGCAATACTAGAGCAGAGACTTCCCTCTCCCTAGCACCCTATGTTAGTGCCTCTTGGGTTACATATTTCCGTCAGCTGAGGAAGCACATCTTGAGCTTGTGAAACCTTCTAGCAGTTCATCCCAAACAAGCCGCCACTTGTAATGCCAATGGACCCAGGTCATCAGCAGAAGGGACTGAATGTGCAACTATTTTGGCTTGAGTCCTGTGCTCTACCAAGACAATAGCAGAGACTTCACTCTCCCTAGTATGTGGTCTTATTGCCTCTGGGGTTACACAATTATCCGTCAGACTTTAGCCTGGCCTCCTTTGCTGCTCATATTTTGTCTGCATGGAGGCACAACTTCTGCACCGCAACAAAGTTGAGGCCATCATGACAGCCATATAAACTTAAACAATCTTTAAAGTTTGTGCTGAAAGCTCACCCTGTCCTTCAATTTTAGGGCCAGCTTCCAAACTCCTTACTCATACAAAACTCCTAGTGAAATCAACAGGACAAAGCTTGCTCTTAAGTTATACCAATACAGTCCAGCACAAAATTTGACCGAGAATAAGTAGTTAGGGTCATATTGTACCTGACCCTTACCTACATGCACAAAAGGCAGGGGCCACAAAGAATCTGCCCAATCACCCCTATATAGCCCATCTAAGTGGATGAAATACCAGCCCTCTGTGCCGGTAGGGAAACTCGGAATACTCCCTCTCTGTTCCACAGGGAGAGCAAGATATTGTTAAGGGGAGGAGGAGAAGGTGGGAGATATATGAGTGGTGCATATGTAAGACCAAGCTAGATCTGATGGCTGGTTTCACTACAGGGAGTACACTAGTAAACCGTGCCCCACTAAAACTATGTCTAGATTGCAGGCTTCTGTTGGGAGCCCGGAGGTCTTCCGACAGAACTCTGCCACCCTGGGAACCTTCTGCCAATATTTCAGTCATCCTCATTCCATGAGGAAGAAGGGATGGGTCAACAGAGGGGGTTTTCCCAACATTTGGCCCTGTGTAGATGGGCCAAATGTCGGGAAAGCCTCTCCCGACAGAACTGTCGGCAGGAGATAAGCAAATGTGTTGCGCAATTTGCGTATCTTTTGCCAACAGAACTCTTCAGCCTAGACACAGCCAGAGACAATTATGATTGAACAGACTTTGTGCATCACAAGTGCCCTAAAGAATATCTCATTAGTCACCCTTTACTTTGGGTTGTGTGCTCTCTGAACAGTCAAACCCTTAAAGAATCTGGCCCCAGTAAAAAATTTAGCATTCATGTAAAACATCAAAATGTTGCAAAACACTTTTAGCTATAGCTTTAATATTTTGCTGCTTTTTAAATTAATAGTGGCTTAATATATTACATAAATTGAGCATTATTAACCCTATTAATACTAAGCAAAATTAGAATTCAACATCTTAAACCTTTTTACGTGTTCTTTAAAAGAAGCAACATATCAAACAAATAAAACATGCATACTGTCTGAGGGCCCATCCCCTCACTATCACTCTAGTTATATAAACAAATAATTTAGATAATAAAATATTAATTTTAGTTATCAAAGGTTTCTGGATTATAAATATTTTCCCCAGCTGCATATTCAAAGTAACCCCTCTGGTCATTCACAATATATTTTAATTCTAATTAAAAGCATTCATCTAACTGTATCTACCTCTCTCTGGTATTTATAGCATTTATTTGTATATGAGGTTGCAATGCCTCTGCATGTTTTCAAGTAATGTCTGAGCTGACCATCAGTGCAGTAGTAGAAATCTCTTCAACTCTGTCTTGCTGAATGCCTCCTTGGGGTTTCAATGACCTATAAAGGAATTTAGGAAAAGAGAAACATGCCAAGCAATGCCTTATTGCTGTTGACCAAAGACAGAAACCATGTTTTTAACCCCAAAATGTTTACAACATCCAAGGTTGCTGTCTTCACTTCACTATAAACATTAGGAAAGAAAATGAAGGCACTTGGTAGAAAAATGAGGCTATAAAAGACTTGCCAGATAGGTACCATCCCCCTGTAGGCACCATATCAGTTATGAGATTGATGCTACACCCTATGTTAGCCAGAAAAACCTAGTTAGCTAATGACAGTCTCAAGATTCTGATTTGTAGAGAAATCTTAGTCTCTGACCTGCTAAGTATCAATTCTGAGTCCTAAGGACACTTAAATTGCAATAGAAGTGTCACAATTCCACACTTCACACAAAAATAATATACTTTTACAGATATAAATGCAGAATACACATATGTGAAAAAGGGTCACATCTGGAAGTCAGCTGTATCATTTCATTTAAACAAGAGAAATGTGTAAGTCAATGGGAGTTTTACTTGCATAAGGAACACAGCACCAACTCTCGTGATACAAAAAGCTTACATTATTTCTGTTTTCTCCCTTAAAAGTCACTAAGAGACGCAATGTAACAGAAATACAGTAGCTACCTGAAAAGGTGCGTTTATTGTTGACAGTGAAACTTCCTAAATAAATAGGTTTCTGACACGTACTCTTGCCTATGATTGAATATTGAACTATTCAAAAAAAAAAAAGCTCTTCTACTTTTTTACTATGCTCAGTATTGCTTTTGTCACGTTAATTTATGGACCTATGTAATTAACTGTTCTGTACAGACTGGGAAGATGCTGCAAAGGCCATATATTCCAAGATCAAAATGAAATTAATATTTTTGTATTTTAAAAAATCTTTATTCCCTCCTTGTTTCCTTATTATAATATCTCCTGTGTTTTAACAAGTGGTATAAAAGAAAGAAAGGTTAAAAGCTTGACCAAATTTCCTCATATTTTAATTAAATCTTTTTCACACAATATGATAATTAAAATCATATAGCTGAAAACTACAAATTTGAGGCTTGATTTGATTTATGGTATATGGACCTATTTTTAAACAAGGATCATTCAGTAGGTTAGGTTACATTCATGCTTATATAACAATTTATAACATTTATAAAAACATAATTGGATTTCTCATTAATAAAACTGTGAAAGTAAAAGTTAAACATGTATTTGCAATTAGAAACAGATAAAATACATTGCATTGTTTTTAATTCATTGTTCAGCAACTGATACTCTTTTTGAGAAGTGATTCAGTGCCTGACAATGATTTCAGAACAATAAACATAGAAATGAGTCTCTAGCTTATTGAGATTTAAATCTTAGTTAGACAGTCAAGACTTGCATCTGAATCTATGTAGCGTATAATTCCTACTTCAAATCAGGTAAAAAATATGGTTTTGATTTATTTATCTTATTTCCATGAATAACACTGGCACATCTGAGTTTCTCAAGAGCAAGACAAATATTCCACTTACCAAATGCTGAAGTGAATATTATCAGAGGGTTAGCAGCTAGCATTCATTTGCTTTTTACCACAGAGTCTACATCTTCTCTGCAACCCAGGTTTCTAAATAAAAATACATTTGATGGGGTTTGTATTACAAACTCTGAGTGAACCAATAAGAAAGCAGAATTATAGCTAGAACCCGCAGAGTGTCTTCCTGTTAAAAGCTGATTACGTTAGCAGTGTGGAAAACTGGAACAGAAACAAAGAAATCATCTGAAACCTAGAATGTAAATGGTCTATGCTGGGTTATGTTGGGCTAAATCCAAACTATTGGCACTAAAGCTACTGAAGTTACTCCAGCTGTAACCATGTTAGTCGTATTTAGTCCCTTGCTTGCAGTCTACACAAACATAACTGCCAATGCTGTCTGCATTTTCATTTTCACAACACTTTGTATTCTCTTCATGTTAAAATTTGTTAAAATCATTACAAATTAATTTTGCACAATCACAAAATATACCTATAAAATGCTGGTGGTACTTTGCAATCTCACACTGTTAACTTTGTGTGTGTATTTACAAATATTTTGTTAGAACTTCTTGATACTTTTGAATTTGTGGAGGAAAAGAACCTAAAAAGAAAAATGATTTTCAGCACTAATAGATTCAGAACAAAATCCTGAAAGAAATATTCTCTTGAAATTAACATAAGTTTTGCATCAATAAAGCAAGTTGATTTGCTCCCTAATATAAGGAAACAGCATAACGTTTTATGTATCTGAAAGAAACGCTTACAAACTGTGGCAGTACATTTTGTTCCTATAAAGTGAACAAGTAAAACCACTCTAAAGTCTCATGTTCAGTGATGAATTCCTTTAGAATAAACATGGGAGGAGTGTTTTATGAACAGTAGTAATGTACTCAGTGTCTAAATTTATTCTGATTCATAACCTAAAACAGAAATGGAAAACAAGCATGTAACTTGCTGTCTTCTCATATTCTTTGCAAAATAAGACAATACTTTAAAGAGCAAATGGAACAAAATATTTCAGTCACTATGCCATTTTTACTTTTGAAATGTATTAATTTGTGTTAACTATCAGACAACACAGAGACAGTAACTGCTGATTTGTGCAATGGTCTGCTTTCACATCCTTTTGATTTTTACATAATACAAAAGCTGCACATCTTGTATATTATCATTACATCAGTCAGTACAATGATAAAACATTACAGCTTCATTTTCATCTTCTTCAACAATTGCCACAACTGACCTTGTTTTTCCAAAATGAATTCAGTCACAGTAATGAAAATGTTCATTGTCCGCCTCTGTTTGGCCAAATCAGAGGAGTCATCTCATGTTCAAGTAGGTCATTACTGCAATAATAGTCATCAGGCTTTGATACAGTCTCTACTAGAAAGCATTCAGAAAAGGTTCTGAGATGCTTGGCCTTCCATATTTTATACAACCAGACATGTCACTGCATTACAGTACAACCATCTAAATGTCATTGGTGATCATCTAAAACTCAGTCAGAAAGCTCTGATGTTTCAGAAAATCCAAACACACCTTTTGTTTTCAATGTGCAATGCAGGCACAAGCTAGAAGATTCTCAGCATGTGGCAAATTTTGAGAGGAGAGTGAAAAGAAATTGCCTTGGAATGTTGTCAAATCAGGATTCTCTACAACAATATGTTTCTATTGCACATTCATATTTGACTCATTATAGAACAAGGTTAACAGCTCATAAATATTTGTCATTTCATGCAACATGGGTGCAGACAGCTTTATGGGATGTTTTAGAAATGTATCTGGCACCAATAAGTTGTGTATGCATACTACTTAGAGATTCAATTATAAAACAACCATCCCCCTGGCTTCTTAGCAAACCCCATGTCCAGTCATAACTCCAGGCTTCCTAATACAACCATCTTTGCACAGGCTAGCTGCCGAAATTGACAGGCCTGCTGATGTAACATTTCTGTCTTAAGGAAATAGGTTGATCTCACTAATTCAACTCAACACCAGTTCCTGCACTGAGATTAGCCTGTCCATGGTTATTAAATCATTGAGTTGTTTTGACATGTACTTACAGAAATCCATGATATTTAACAAATGTATTGGTCTTCTATAAGAAACAAAGACAAGAGGTGTAACTGCAATCACCATCATGGTGTTATTAAGAGTGGGCATCATTCTCTAAGTCCTTCCAGATATTGACAAAGAACCAACAGTAATATGAAGATAACCTTTTTTCCTTGTCTTTCATCATGGACAATGCTTCTGAGATAAAAATTGAATTTATATGTGTATAAAAACAAATAAAATAAAAACCTTTCAAGTTTATTAAGAACAGTTCACTTAAAAATGTTGATAGCACATTGTTAGAATTATTTCAAATGTATCATATACAAACAATGATTAATATATACAAATGTATACATAAATCAGCTATATGTTATTTACCTTATAGAATTCTTCAAGTATTTATATATTTTGAAAAAATACTCAAGTTGCTCTATAATACAGCAGTCTAACCCAGTCGTCATTTAAATAATGTGTCTCTTAAAACACTTGCTTTATATTTTGAACATGAGACCAAAATATTGTAATAAAATTGTACCAGGTCACCTTAAGAAAAACAATGATTTTGTAGAGAATTAAAGAATAATTCCATTATAAAAAAGGTTTACTATACTCAGAATTCTAATGTTCACACAATAATGCACTCAAAGAATTTAGGATTGTTGGGCTGCTTCAATATAAATTTGAGTTTCATAATGAGAATTCTGCAGTATTAATAGACCCATGTCAGAAGATCATCTTTTTTATTTAGCGTTTATAGCTATCAACATAGAACACTAATATTACAATTATTATTAATTACATTCAGTTACAGTTACGGCTAAAATTTAGCCTGGAATGGTAATTTGAAGCATGGGAGGAACCTTGAAAAATATATTTGTGCTTAATTATCAACATTTGCCAACCTGGGTGCCTAAACTTAGGTAGCCAAATCCATATTTGGGTACATAAATGAAAATAGGCTGATATTCAAAAATTCTGAACGTCCACAAATCCAAGTGAAGTCAGTGTAAACAGAATATGCTCAACACCCATAAAAATCAAGATATTTTTACTTAGGTGCCTACACATGGACTTAGCAGCATCCAGCATGAAAATATTGGCTAAACGTCTCCAGTTCTGATACATTCCCCCCATTTGACGTTTCATCACCAAAGTCTTTAAATTCTAAGATCAAGATCAGTCCTTTGCTCCTTCATGTTCCACCCTGGCTCAGAAAGACGAATGCCTTATTTGCTGGAATTCTGTGTTATTCACTGGAATTTCCCATGCAGATCTGACAATATCCTGAAGATAAGGTGGTACTTTTATGATGTGCATGTAAAATCTCATTACTCTTCTTTTACGAGAATTAATCAAATGAAGAAATGATGATGCCATTATGACATCATCGATTTAGAGATTAAAATTTCATCACTTCTTGGAAAATGAACCTGTCCAATAGAGAATAAAGCATTCACTATAAGAGGTTAAGATCTTCTCCATTCACTGCAGGATAAACTAATTATTTCCTTCAACTGAGAAGTCCTTAAAAACAAGGCACGTGATATACTAATTCTACCTGTTGTTACAAATGAAGACATTTACTTACGTTTCTTATACTTTATGTCAACCCACTGGCTTTTGTATTACCCATTTAATGAAAAACTGGTGACATATTTGTTCCTTTTCTGGGATTTTCTTTTAGTTTTTTGGCAGTTTTCAAACACCTATTGGCCCCAAACCTTTTTAATACAGATGAGCAGCAACTGCCTCTAAGCAAAAAGTTTACAAGCTACACACAAAGCTACCATTATCTTTTTAAAAAAATGAAGATATCTTTGTTTTAAAAAGATACTTCAGACTTCTGAAGTCATGTGGCCCTAAGTCCAACAACAGAAAAGTAGAAATTATACTTAGCTATATTAGTTTCAATAAAATAAGCTAGAAATATGCATTGTACAAGATTCTGATATCTGTAGAATCTCTGTGAAGCGTCTTTCTCCCTTAAATAAATAAATAAATAAAGCTTTGTGCATGAAAAAGAAATTTGTCATGCTATTGCTGGTGGCTATTTCTGGGCATCCAAAAAGGGTTAGATGCCAGAATTGATGCCTGACCTGATATTCTTTAAAGTTCACTTATCTCTAGTGAGAAGAGAGATTTAAATAAGTTCAAATGCTGCAAAGCAAAGAAAATAAATGAACACAAATTACTACTCTTGGATACACATCAAGCTATCTCTACGTTTTTTCAAATCAGTATTGTGTGGTCTAATTCTTCAGGAAATCTGAAGCTCAATCATATTGACTTAAAATGTTATTGTATCCTCCACCAAAAAACCCCAGCTTAATTATTAAGACATTGAGAAAATTTAATGTCATCTTATCTAGAGTTTCACTAAATGTATGTTTTCGAGATACAATTGATTCAGATAATATTCAAATAATGCCCAATGTGCTCTTGCAAAATCTCTGCTCTTAAATTTTGTTTGACGGATTTCTAAATAAGACCATGCCATTTAAACAGACCAAATTATTCTGTTCATTTTTGAACAAAGAAATGAAATATCACAGTTCACCTGTTTTTGACCAAGAAATGCTTCACAGATAACAAAGAATCGACAACATGCAAGTGACATTTAGCATACAAGAAAACATCCATTGATATAGTTTATAGAAATTTAATTTCCAGCACTTTCACTACATAGATCAGTAAACTGACACACTTCACTGTTTTCAAATACGAACACCATCAACTGAAGTTCATCAAAATATTTAGCTAAATGAACAATTCCTACTCAACATTCAGATACATACTGCTAATTCTGTGTCAACCAGAGCCATTCCCATAGCACTGCATTTGAAATGTTAATGCTTATTTGTTTCACGTTGACTTTTTTGATCTCTTTGCCCTGCCTATTTCAATAAAACAGAAAGATGTCAAGTTAAGGAGAAGTCGGTGTGTACCATAGTGAATAACAAAATGAGAAACAGAGAGAACAGATCTGGTTTTTGCTAGGGGCTCAAGAGTGCCTGTACCTAATTACTTCTGCACTCCAAAACTACAGGTAAAATCAGGTTAGGCTGGAGTTGGACACCTCCAAGCAATGACCCTCTAGGGAGAAAAATTAAGCAAATCCCTGTCCATTGACCTTCATTACCAAAGCTCTTGGCATCTAAGAGCATCACAAGCATTGCGTGTCACTGCTGGTAACACTGCGGAGGGCAACAACGTGACAGGGCGCAAGTGGAAAGAAAAGAGGAAATGTTCAGCAAACAGCTTGGCAGGAAGACAAATCTGTGTCAGGCTGACGGGGTTTGGTGGTTGCTTCGGGTTCCCATAAGAAATAATTTGTGCACTTGCAGCAAAGGCAGTTAAATCCCAGTCCGTAGCCCAAGAGGAGCCTGCAGCGACTCTCCCTCTGACGCACACACACAAACCAGTCCTGTGCCACCCGAAAGACTAACCGGGCCATTTACCCGGTGGGTCGGTGCCACCTCACCGGACGGTGGAGCACAGCGGAGAAGACCCGCTGCAGGGGGCCGGGAAGGGGAGAGAAGGCGGCGGTCCCCGATCACTAACAGGACCTGTGGAAACTTAATTTGCTCCTGCCACAGGACCTGCTCGTGACAGAGTGAAAACGGGGAGGGGGGAGTCACCTTCTCCCCTCCCCGCGCACCCCGCTGAGGTGGGGCTCCCCCGGGACAGCTCCACTCCTCATCCCCGGCCCAGCGCCTTCCCCGAGGGAAGATGCCGGCTCCTCAGGGGGGCCGCCGGGTCCCGCTCCTCCTTCGCTGACAGTGCCCAGGACCCAGCGGCCAGTGGCCACGACCGGCCCGCAACTGGCCCGCGAGCTGTCGCGTGTCAACTTCTCTCCGGGCGGCCGTTACCTGGGGGGAGGGGGGGCAGCTGAGGCGCCGGGGAACCCGCCAGCCCGATTCCCGCCCGTCTCGGGCAGCGCGCGGCCCCTCCGCTCGCGCGGGGCGTTGGGGTGGGCGAGGAGCGGGGCTGCCCCAGGTGGAGGCTGTTGCGGGGCCGCCACAGCCGGGCCCCCGGGCAAGTAGCGGACTCAACCGACGCCCCGAGCCCGCCGCGCGCTCGCGGAGGTAGCGCCGGGCAGCGCGCGCACCTACCCGCCTGGCCGCCGCCGTCGCCGCCTAGGGATGCGCCGGAGCCCGCCCGCCCGTCCGCTCGCCCTGCCCGCCCGCCCGACAGTGCTGGTCCTGGGCAGCGCGGTGCCGCACACGCTGGGCTCTGGCTCTGGCTCGCCCGCCCCGCGCGGCACGAGCGAGCCCACCCGGAGGAGGGAGCCGGGCCGGGCGGCCCCGCCCCCACCGCCTGGGCCCTACACCTGCGAGAGGGGGCGTCACTCCGCCTCGCAGCCGGGCCCAGCGGGGAGGGCTCTCGGGCGGCCCTCCGGCCTGGCGCGCGCCGGCCTCCTGCCCTGCCCCGGGGCCAACGGCCAGCGGCCCCGCCAGGCGTGGGGGGTCGGGGGTGGCGAGGGGAGCTGGGGAAGGAGCGCGGGGGCAGAGGGAACCAGGCTGCGAGGGGTACCGGGGTGGGGCAGAGGAGGAAGAGGCGAGCCGGGGGGAACTGGCGGAGGGAACCACGCTGCGAGGCACAGGGGTGGGAAGGGTGACCAGCCCGCCCGTGTTGCCTGGGACAGCCCCTTACTGCAGCTCTCTCACGGGCATCCCGACTTTTTCAAGAAAATAGGCAAATTGTCCCATGTTTTGCAGGGCTTCTGTTCCTTGGCGCCTCCAGGCTGCAGCCCCCACTGCCAGAGAGCTCTACCGTGGGGCAGCTGCCCTCTTCCACGATGCCCTGTGCCTGGGAGCAGCTGCTCCTGTTGCAGGGAAGCTTTTCCGTGGGGCAGCTGCCCCATTCCCCGGCACCCCACGGTGGCAATCCCCATTGCTGGTGAGTTCTCCTCGAGGGCGGCTGCTTCATTCTCTGGCATCCCATCCCTAAGGAGGGCAGCTCCTCTGCCAGGGATCCCCTCCATGAAGCAAATGCCTCATTCCTCAACATCCCTGCATGAGGAGGCAGCTCCTGCCCATAGGAGGCTGCAAAGACCCTATTCTTGACACCCTGCTGCCAGAAGGTTGCAGAGCCCCCATCCTCCATTTCCCCCCCAGTGGGAGGCTGCAGAGCCCCCATCCCCAGTGCCTCACCATGGGGCAGCAGCTCCCATTACCGAGAAGCCCTGACATGGGACAGCAGCCCCCAATCCCCAGAAGCCGGTGTCCCATATTTGCCATAGAGCAAAGTTGTCACCCTAGGGGAGGAGGGAACTGTGCTGGGGAGTACAAGGGTTGGGGGTGGGGGCAAGGGAAGCTGAGGCAAAGAGAACCATCCTGAAGGGTGCAAGGCTGGGGGAACTGTGCTGGGGTGACACAGGGGGCTGGAGCAGGGAGGAAAGGAGCAATGGGGGTGGGCAGAGACAGAAGGAACTATGCTGTGAGGGTGCTGGGGTCGGGGGAACCATGCAGGGGGAACGTGCTGTGTGGTTGAGGGGCAGGAGGTGGAGAGGGAAGCTGGGGCAAAGGGGGGAAAGGATCCCTGGGGGGCAATGGGAACCACACTGGGAGGGTGCACTGATCTGGATAGGGCCCTGAGCCAACAGGTGTGAGGGGGGCTCAGAAGGTGTAGTTAGCTGTGAAAGGGTGGTGGTGGAGTGGCTGGGTGAAGCTGGGTTGGAGTGTTCAATGTGATTGTAGGAGCGAGCTGAAGAAGCAGGGGTACCATGTCTCCCCCACCCCAGGATGCACAGGAGGGGCAGAGAGTCAAGTGGAAAGAGGGGAAGGTTGGAAAAGGTGCTAGTGCAAGGCCCGGCAGAGCAGTGGGGTCAGGTCAGAAGGGGATGTGGGAGGAGCTGGCTGTATCTCTAGGCTATGCTGAGCACACAGGAGAAGGTACCACTTTGGATTGAGAAGTGTCCCCATTTGCTGAGGAGGGTCCGTTGGCACCATAGGCCATTCACTGTCTCACAAGCAAAATCTTCCCAGGAAGAAGCAGCCATAGAGAGGTTTCTGGTAGGCTGGATCCTTCTAGCTGGTGCAGGCGTCTAGGTCTAGCTCGCCAGGAAGGTCTTGACCATTGCTGCCTCTGCCCTCCTAAGGCAGATGTCAGGTTTCCAGCCAGCCCAGAGCAACCGTCTTTGTCACAGCATCAGCGTAGTTACAGCCCAAGGAGAGCGCAAAAATTGTAAGGTTGGAAGAGACAACAGGAGGGCATCAAGTCCAGCTCCCTGGTCCAGCCCAGGACCAATTCCAACTAAATCATCACAGCCAGAGCTTTGTCAAACTGGGATTTATAAACCTCTAATGATGGAGATTCCACTGCCTCTCTAGGCAACCCAGTCCAGTGCTCCACCACCCTGCCACTGAGAGAGTTTTTCTTAATGTCCAGCCAAAACATCTCCCACTGCAACTTGAGACCATTGTTCCTCATTCTGTCACTTGCCACCACTGAGGCTTTTCTTCCATGTTACTTATTTTGACGTTAAAAGGTCTAAGTAATTTTGGAAAATCACATTCACACAACCACAGCATTGCAAAATGGAGTGTTCTCATTTAGAGCCACAGTTCACAGCGACAGCATTGCAAAAGGAGCCGTCACATAAGCTGGTAATAGCTGTGCTTTGTTCACGCACGTTCCCTTTCGACCTTGAAATGGGCGAGTCTGCAAAAGTCATTTGCAGACCTGGAGTAATTATTTTGAGGGAAAGCACTCTTATCTCAAATTATCCTGCTTGGCTGTGGGAACTCTTTGGGGATTTTTTGGGGGAAAAAAAGGGGTGGGGAGAAAAACTGTTGATAAGCACTGAGAACAGCCTCTCTCCATTCTCTGGGAGTTGAAGGCTGCTATTAAATTCCCCCTTACTCTTCTCCCTTGTAGACTAAATAAGCCCAAATCCCTCAGCATCTCCTTATAAGTCATGTGCTTCAGACCCCTAACCATTTTCATTGTCCTCTGCTGGTCTCTTTCCAATGTGTCCACATCCTTTCTGTTATGGGGGGGCCCAGAAGTGAATGCAATACTCCAGATGTGGCCTCACCAGTGCTGAAAAAATGGGAATGATCATTTTGCTAGACTTGCTGGCAATACTCCTACTTATGCACCTGTAGTGAGGTGGCATGACCTTCCTTCTACCCCAGAAGCAGGAGTCCATCCTGACATTAGGGGGACAGAGCCAGAGCACACTTGCCCCATCCCCTAGAGACTAACATGAAGGAGAGGAAGAAGAAGCAGCAGAGCTCTGAGTTCACTGGGGGAGCAGCTGCAGGAAGACCTTTTGCCTGGCTTCTGAAAAGGGGAACTCAGCAGACCTAGCAGCGCTTCCCAGGGGCAGCCTCGCCTGCCACCCCAAGAATACCACAGCACCTGAGCTCCTTGACAACCTAGCCTGGAACCAGGTACCTACAGAAGAAGAGTTTGAGCAGCCTGCTCTACCCTGCTGCATGCACCACCCTCCTGGCCTGCTGCACCTGAGGGGCAGCTGACCCAGATGTGGTTGCAGCAGTGCTGGAGCCAATGTCAGTGTGTTGCAGTCTGGATCCTCACTGACAAGCAGCTAGTGATGGCTGCTGTTTAGGCCCTGGGCTGGAGCACAGGAAGTGTGCAAGCCTGTGTTTCCCCTGCTGCCCCTCATGGGGAGGTAGTATCCTACTCCCTGGATCCGTACAGAGACTGCTACTTTGCTTAGCTCTGCTGAGAGACACTGGGCCTTGTATTGACTGCTGCCCCACCCTGAACCAGGTCAGGCTCTGCTGCAGGGAACTTACCCCCAGAGTAGCTGCAGCTGTGCTCTGGACCCAGACAGCCGTAGAGACTGCTGGTAGTGAGGTGTTGTGGATTTACCTATCCCTGGAAGGGGTGAACCCAGCAGTCACCTCTACACATGCTGATATCCCGTTAACCTTCTTGTCTACAAGGACACCTGGCTGACCCATATCCAGCTTCTTGTTCACTCTAATCTCCAGGTCTTTTTCTGCAGAGCTGCTGCTTAACCAACCAATCCCCAGCCTGTAACAATGCTTGGGATTCTCCCCTCCCAAGTGCAGGACTCTGCACTTGTCCTTGTTAAACCTCAACAGATGTCTTTTGGAACAATCCTCCAATTTGTCTAGGGGCTATTAATCCTCATTGTCTTCTTATTTAGCTTCCTGAACATTACAGTAAGAGCAGAGCCGCCATGTCCACAAGATGAACTGGGCAGGCTGACCCAGGCCCCACGCTTCTGGGAGCCTTGAGGCAGCTGCCCCAATGTCCTGTGGATGCTGGGAGGAAGCAGGGGAACCTGGGACTGAGGCTCAGATGATGGAGACAGCAGGGGTGACCTGTCCTCCCCCTTGCACTCACCATTTGGGCAGCAGGAGCAGCTGCTCCTCCCTGCTCTGCCATACCATGCCACCCTCCTGGGCTACTGCGTCTTGCTTCTCTGCAGTGGTGGGAAGCAAAGCGCCCCTCTGGTTCCCGTGACCTGTGGAGAAGTGAGGTGCAGTGGGCCAGGAGCAGGGCACACGCAGCAGAGTGGATCAGGCTGCCACTCCTGCTGTTGGGGTCTCCAGTGCAGTGGGGAGGGGAGAAAACCCCTGCTGCATCCACTGCCTGACCCTTGGCCCCAGGTAACCCCTGTGCTCCATTACCTGAGGGAGAGTGTAAGGGGTGGAGGTGGAGCAGGGTGAGATGGGGCCAGTGGCATGGGCGAAGTTGCCTCAGGCCCTGTGCCTGGGACACTGGGGGACACTGGGGGTGTTGCCCAGGCCCCTCCCTGCCCTCCACCTGAGGACATCCCTAGTAAAGGGTCTTCCTCACTACCTAGTGGCCTTCCTGCAGCTTAGCCCAAACATATCTTGTTTGCTTTATATCAAGGTTTTAAACAAATACCTGTGATTCATGTTCCGCTTTCTGCTCTGGTCAAGATAGTCCCCACACAGGGGGCCTTCCTACTTAGAACTGATCAAGATTAATTTTAACAAGTAATTAAAAGTTCCCAATTAAAAAAAATCACATCTTATGTTAGGACAAAATGTTGAAATCCCGAAAAATTTCACAAGCTGCCATTTTTAAAAATTGAAATTGGTCCCAAGAATTCAGTTTAGATTGTTTTTACTAGTTAAAATTAAAAAAAAATTGTTTCAAACCACACAAACAAAATATTTAATTTAAAAATGTCAAAAAGAGGCATCTTCACAATTTAGAAACTTCTTCCTAAACATTGAAAAAAATCTTTAAAACTGACTTCATAAAATGTTTCAACAAATTGCGATTTTTCTCCTCCCCGTGACAAAATGTTCTATTGAAAAATTCCCAATCAGCTCTATTTATAGGGGATCTGCATCAACAAATGCACAAGTGGTGGTAAGTCACTGATGTAGTACCTAATAAAACATTTTGATACTTTCTTGTGAAAAAAAGTCTGACTTAAAAGCCAGGTATTCTCCTGTGGCTGAATTTCATGAACCACAGTTAGAATATAGGGATTTGTCAAGTGACTACA
The DNA here is from genome assembly GCF_033958435.1 of Carettochelys insculpta. NCBI lineage: Eukaryota > Metazoa > Chordata > Testudines > Carettochelyidae > Carettochelys > Carettochelys insculpta. The sequence goes on along the minus strand of NC_134147.1, from coordinate 9,696,918 downwards.
TCTAGAAAAAAGTGTCTGTGTTCACTCCGCATGGGTCCATTTGAAATGAGTGGAGGATAGTAGCAAATTGTAACAGGATTTCAGCAAGAGAATTTGAGAACATCTGTCTTGCAGGGGTTTTCCATGATGAGTCAGGTTGTGTTACTTGCAATACTGTCCTACTTAAAGTAAAATTTGAGAAAGCTGCTTTCTTTCCGCAGCTGTATCATCTTTGTCTTCTCCCAAGCTGCCAAAATAGGCACATTTGATGAGTACCTCAACTCTGACTTCTCTATTCTGCTTATCCTTTGGTATGAAGTTAAGAAAGCAATTGAAATTGTGTCTGAACATCACAGAAGAGTTTACATTCCGCCATTTACTACATGGTGATAATTTGGAGCATCAGAAAACCATACGTAACTAAATTGGAGTGAATAACATTACCAGATTAACATTGTACTGCTTGAAGAAGTTATTAACATTATAGCCTTTCAGTGCCTTTAATCTGTGGTTCTGAATATTTCTCCATGGTATTTGTGCTGTAATCTCTCATAAAATAGGCAAAGGTAGCAAAAGAAACAGCCAACCATGGGCCAAAATTTTTGTTGACGCATGTAAGAATAATTCCTATGGATTCCAGAAGGCATCACCTATAACTAAGGACAGATTACTGAATAAAACCATGGGAGTTTGCCTGAATAAGTACTGAGTTAAAGCTTCAGTATATGACCGTAATCCCTCAACCCTGCTCCTGATCCATGCACACATTTCTAGGATGACATAAAATTAATCCTTCTAGTTTTCTTGACCAAATAGTTTAACAACAACAACAAAAATAGGTTTTATGCCTCTATAGAAGTTACCATGTTTAAGAAGTATGAATATGTTCAAGGAAGTGACCATCTTTTACTATACAGTAAACCCTCAAAATATGTGGCTTCAATTTGCGCATAACTCACGTTAACATGAATTAAGCACAACTTGAAGCTGCTCTGTGGCCACTTCCCCCTGCCTTCCCCCAGCAGCACAGCTGTCAACCTGACAGTCACATGGCTGGGGGAAGACAGGGGGAAGGGGCTTTTAGTGTGCCTAGCTGTTCACAGTTGTGGGCAGCTAAGAGAGCTAAAAGCCTTCCCCTTGCTTTCCTCCAGCCACGTGGCTGGGGGAGGGCAGGGGAAGGGGCTTTTAACACCCAAAACTTGAGACCTTAGTTTCTAGCAGTTATCCGTGATCCTCCTTTCCTCTAGACTCCATTATGTTCCCCTAACAGGGTTAGTGTTTGAGTCCTACCTCAGTGTTTCTTCACTACAGAGCTTCTTATTTCTCCACAAGACAGGAGTGTGCTGCTTTGGCTAGACTTAGACCCTGTGTCTACACGAGCCCCTTCCTTTTGGAAGGGCCGTGTTAATGAGCAGTTTGAAAGATGCTAATGAGGCACTGCCATGAATGTGCAGCACCTCATTAGCATAATGGCAGCCATGGCAATTCAAAAGTGCAGCTTTCAAATCGTACGCCGCCTGTGGAGATGGGGATCTTTCAAAAGGGGCTAACACCAGATAGGAAGAAGGGGCTTTTGATAATGGGGGGGGGTCCTTTCAAAAGGTTCCCGTCTCCACAGGCGGCGTGCGATTCGAAAGCCTCACTTTCGAATCGCCACAGCCACCATTATGCTAATGAGGCACTGCATATTCTTGGTAGCGCCTTGTGGAAGCCATCTTGTACAGAAGCCATTTCACATCCCTTACTTCCACATGCACACAAGAGCCTGCCCTTTCCTTGATCTGTTTGGGAATGGCTGGGAGGATGGGCTCTATGGAATGCATTAATGAACTGTTTGGAGTTCAGGAACCAGCTCCCTTGTACCTGTTTTTCCTTGCTGATAACGGGTTTCTCTTTGGAAAGTGATTTACGATTCTCTAATTACCTCTGACATTGGGCTTGTTTGGGTAAGGATATAAAATACTAGAGTTAGCAGCATCAAGCAGCCTTGCTGGACCTCATTTTACTGGTGTCCAGTATGGCTCATCTGTTGCCTTATTGAATTCAATAAAGCTGAATGTTAGCCGCCTAAACACAGAGAAATCTTTGCTTCAACAGCTTCATTAGCATCTTTTGAACCCACTCATTAACATACCCCTTCCAAAAGGAAGGGGCTTGTGTAGACCCAGCCAGATGGTCCTGTTCTCTTACAGAAGGATTAAATTAACTTCCATTGCAGGGGAAGACTAAAGCCAGGTCTACAGTAGACTTTGAAGTCGATCGTAAATATGCAATTCCAGCTATGGCAATTGCAAAGCTGGAATCGACTTATCTACAGTTTGACATACCTGGCCATCATCACTGAGGGAGGTTGATGGGAGAAACTTTACCTTTGACCTCCCTTATTCCTCATGAAATTGAGGAGTACAGGGGTCAACTGTCAATCCTCATAGTTTGATTTCATGTGTCCCTACTAGGCGTGTGAAATTGAACCCTGAAAGACTGACCCTGACCAGGCTGATCTTCTGAGTATAGCACCTAGATCACTCACAGAGAGAGTGAATGAGTCTTTTCAACAGCCTTAGCTGATAGGTAGCTGGCTTTCCACTCAAACGGTAGAGGCTCCTACACTAAGCTCCACAGGTCCCAGGTTTGAATTTGCCTGTGGACAGTTACACTTGCACTATTCATCTCTGTGACTAACTCCTAGTTGGGCACCACTGCTCTAGGGGACCCTTTGGGCCAGACCCAGCTTGGCTTTTCTGTAGGGTTAGTAGCACCAGCTGCCAGGGGCCTTTAAGCTGCTGTGGGGTTGCTCCAGTGATGACTGTTGTGTCTGTTCCTGGGGCTGCCTAAGCAGCTGGCCCCAAAGTGAGCCACACTAGTCATTGCAGAAATCACAGAGTTGGCAGAAAGTCATGGAATCTGTGGCTTCTGCCTTTTGTAGCAGACGTGGAGCCCTAACAATGAGTGGGGAGAGATAGTGCCTTAGAATGAAGTTCAAAAACCAGCATGTTAGGCAGGGAGCTGTCTGCTCTAATGGGTGTGTCCCAAGACTCTCACTGCTCACAGAGGTAACTGGGTAAGCACCTCAAGACACGAACAGGAACCCATCATGTGCAGTCAGCTGGTTTACGTAGTTTCACGTGGAAATGGATCAGGTATCTTCCTCACACTACGAAGGATGAGATGGCACCCATCATAAAAAAGTACATTTAGTCTCAAGATTACAGTGCTCACCTGGGATGTGAGCTCTTCCCTCTCTGGCTGGAACAGACTCAACAGGAGAGATCTAGAAGGAGCTCCACATCAGAACGGTCAATCGTTGAGTAGTTCAGGTATTGTCGGAATGGGTGTGGGAGATGCCTGTTCAAATTCTCTCCCGTCCTATGGCAGATAATGAAAGTTTTACTTAAGATCCTGAAAGAAATTCTACTGCAGCAAAAGCAGGAAATACGTATGCTACATAGGGCTGCTTTACACACACACACAATGCTACATAGGGCTGCTTTACACACACACACACACACACACACACACAAAAATAGCTCAAAGATCACCAGGGAGAAGATGGTCCTCAACCTTAAAAACATGAAAGAGGAGGTTAGGGTGCATTGCACAGGGTAGAGATGGAGGCAAGGAAAAAGCTAATACAACAGCAGGCTACATAAACTCTTCCGCACTGTCCCCAGAGATGGAACAGCACAGATCTTACTCACTCCTGTCCCTGGAGGATGCCAGGATGATGGCTAAACTTCTCCCTTGGCGACAAAGGCAATTTGGATATGGATGGGATTCAGCCTTCTCTCCCCAAGTACTTATTTCAACTCTCCCAGTTCATCTAAACAGAGTAGGCAATAATGTGCATTTAATGTAAAATATTCCTGGACACTTACCAAAGCAAAGAATGAAATATGTTAGAATGCTATTTGCACCAACACTGTTGATACTCTCAAGCTCTGCAACAGTTCCATCAAGGAAGCTGAAAATAGGTCTAAACAAGAAGCTGTTATCTGTAGGCCTAAAGGAAAAGACAGTTGTCTAGCTAAATACAGAGTAAACTGGTACTTGTTTTGGCAGCTATCGAAACTCTTGATATCATCGTATTCACACCACTTTTAATACCGTTAAACACGACAAGCCTCAGGATCACATTTTTAATGCCCCTCTAGATAATATGATAGAGGAAACAGATCACTGCCCTGATCATTCTAATTGTGAGCCATGCAAACAGCTTCAGCTTGTGTTCTTTGACCCAAAATAGCCTTCTGGAAAAAGAAAATTATGTCTCCCTGCTTTGTTTTTCACATTAAACTTCGACAAGCAGATGGAAACCATCCTTCCACAAAGAAGTGAATATTTCAATCAAGCCTCTGTGGCCCTTGTTTTACATCAACAGCTAGGCATGGTTTCCACTAATGTGGCTAAGTGTCAAGGCTTGGAGTCATAACAATCTGAACTGTAGCTCAACAGATCTCAGAAGGGTCAGTATTAGGATAGAATCTATAAAAGCAAAGGTGCTTCGCTATATATTTCTAATAATTCAACAGGTGATCCTGAATCCCAGGCCAAGGGGAGGTATGTCAGCTGGATTGTAAGATCATAGCCGCCTACATCCATTCAGGAGCCCTTTGCAATTCTTTTCCCAAGTATTGGGGGTGTTATCTTTTGTCCTCCCGGTCAGTGTGGTTAATAGTATTCCACCTCCATTAATATCCTCTGTCATTTCCATTGGATTTGTCATTTTTCATCACCTATTGCCCTACTGTGTTGCACAGTTTATTCTTTTCTGATAACCAGCTGCTGTGTTCCTCCTCAGAGGTGGCTGCATTTCAGTGACTGAAGATGACACACCTGTTTGAATATAAATTGCGCTGATAAGAACAGCATTTGGCCAACATTTTATAAAAAGCTTTTGGAACCCTTGGGATGAAGGGCATTGTTATAAGTAATGTGTTTTTAATTATTTTGTGATTAAAAAGAGCCTGAATGTGTGTCACCCTTGTAGCTATTGTCTTTCCTCCTGTAAAGCACTGTAACGCAGGGTCACGTGGTAAAGAAATCTTTACATCAGTTAAATTTGCTTTTTGAATGAGAAATATTGAAAAGTTATAATTTAATGTGATGCTCCTCATACCTTATTTTATTCCAGCACAAAATGGGAAAACTAAAAAAAAAATACCAGTGGCCCCTACCCCCATTTCTCATTGAATTGGCACCAAAGATGGTTGCAGTATATTACGAACTTAGTAACTGGACAAATATTATCAAAACAAAAAGCAGTCAAATAGCACTTTAAAGACTAGCAAAATAATTTATTAGGTGAGCTTTTGTGGGACAGACCCACTTCTTCAGACTGTAGCCATACCAGAACAGAAGTTCTTAGATACAATAGCATTTGCTCTGATCCAACTGACAGAGACCAAAAACTACAAGATCTTACCAAATATTCATAAACCTGAATTACCCACCAGGAGAAGTTAAAAAAAAAAAACAAATCAACAGGGCCAGATGAACACCCAGAGACCAGCTACTCCAAGATCGGCCCAAAAAAGCCAAGAACAGAACACCACTGGTCATCACCTACAGCCCCCAACTCAAACCACTGCAACAAATTATTAAAGACCTACAACCAATCCTTAATCAGGATACCACACTCCAGAAGGCCCTAGGTGACAGGCCTCCCAACCTCATGAGGATTCTCACAAACAGCCACAGTCTATACCCCAGGAATACCAGTCCTGGAAACTTTCCTTGCAACAAAGTCCACTGCCAGCTTTGTCCACATATCTTCTCTGGAAATACAATCACTGGACCTAACCAGGTTACTCACAGAATCATGAGCACTTTCTCATGCTCCTCTACTAACATCATATATGCCATCATGTGCCAACAATGCCCAGATGCTTTGTATATTGGACAGACTTCTAACTCCCTTAGACAAAGGGCTAATGGGCACAAAAGAGACATCAAAACACTCCAGATCCACAAACCAGCTAGTCAACATTTTAATGGAATGGGGCATTCTGTTAATGACTTTAGAGTATGCATGTTACTGAAAAAAATTTTTACACTGGTATTCAAAGAGAAACAGCCGAGCTGGCTTTTATATTCAAATTCAGCACATTCACACGTGGTTTGAACCGGGACAGGAATTTTCTGAGTCACTGTAGGGGCTCGTCTGCATACTTGGCTTAATCTAATTCTTGACCTTCCCCCCGACCCCTGCACTCTCTGATTTGGTCACCTTGATAATTTTTTTCTGATTTGTCCTCCTTGATCACTATACACCACCATGCCTTAAATATTGAGTCTCTTCTGGTCTGGCTATGGTCTGAAGAAGTGGGTCTGTCCCATGAAAGCGCACCTAATACATTATTTTGCTAGTCTTTAAAGTGCTACTTAACTGCTTTTTGTTTCGATAGTATATAGACTAGCACAGCTCCCTCTCTGTTACCGGATAAATATTGAATTGAAATCAGACTTTGGTTGCAGGGCTCTTAAAGCAGCAGTCATGAAGTGGTAATTGACCAGCTTCATCTCAGCAACACTTTCTATTATTAGTCCTCTATTCTCCTCTTTACTGTCTTCCACACAGAAGAATTCTGGGCAGAATTTCTAAAGGACACAACACATCAGCTGCTTATAAGCGTGGAAACAATTCAGGGAATGTGCTAGTTTTGGGGATGGCTGGATGAACCTTCCATCCCTATGATCCTGTTGAGGTTTAGAGGATTAATGAAGCCCTCAGTTACCCACTGAAAGACCCTCATTAGGACCACCTGTGACAGTGAAGCCCAGTCTTGTGTGAACACTGCAGGAACCCAGTTTGGTTTAAATAAATTACCATAATTTGGGGCCTGATCAAAGTCCATTGAAGACCAGAGAAAGTTGTCAACTCTACTGAACTTTGCATCAGGTCCCTAATGATAATTGCATTAGAATGCAGCCATGGTGGATTCTACTGGAATCAGTATTTGGCCTTAATAGTATATAACAAATAACCAAATGATTGTCACAATAGCTCTTTTTGCATTTCTATAGCACACAAAACATTCATAATGTTTCATTACATTTTCACATCCCAGAAGAAAAGAGAGTTGGCTTGAATCTCAGTTTATAAAATTAACTCACAAGTCTTGGCTCTCCCTTAAGGGCAGCTATTTGACATTAATAACATCTGGAAGTGAAAGAAAAAAATGTATACGGAAATGAAGGAGCAGCGCTAACAATAGCACAGACAAGGGGTGATGCAAGAATATCATCATAATGAGATCAGAATCTCAAACAATGGTGAATAGAGATTATCTAGGGACTGTTAAGAGATTTGCACAGTTGAGAAAGCAGCATGAGACAGCTCTGTTGAACACACTGACTGTAAATATGGTAGCAAAGCCACAATTAGCATTTTGTCCATTTCTTGTCTGTCATCAAAACAAGTTCTCAGAGCAGATGGTCTCTTTCCCAACTCCACTCTGATGCAAACTACAAAAACTGACCTTTGCAGATAGGAAGAGGGGAATCAAGAAAGAAATTATTGTCTTCTGGAAAAAAGTCTGCAGTATAGATATAACCTCAGTTTCCCTCATTCTAAAGAAAATGTATCTCCTGCCAGCCATATACATATTAGGATATACATCCCTGAGCATAACACCACATGTATCATGTGCAAGGTGCTCAGATGCTACTATGAAGGGCACAGGGACATCATTTCAGATGGTGGTGAGGGGCAACCTGTGCATACTGTGATGGGGGTAGGGCAGAGTGAGGACAGTGGCTTCAGCATGCTAATATATTCTGACATCACTTAAGGGACACTGGTTAACCTTAACATTTTAATATATATGATTACTTTTGTTACTAACTCTGTGGAGATAGAGAGAGAGAGACTCCTGGGTTCTAAGCTCTCCTAAGCCACGTCTACATGAGCCGGCAACTTCGAAATAGCCGTGCCAACTTTGAAATAGTGCCTGCTGCGTCTACATGCGCCGAGCGCTATTTCAAAGTTGAAATCGACGTAAGGTGGCGAGATGTCGAAGTCGCTATCCCCAACAGGAGATGGGAATAATGCCCTACTTCGACGTTGAACGTCAAAGTAGGGCACGTGTAGACGATCCATGTCCCGCAACATCGAAATAGCGGGGTCCTCCATGACGGCCATCAGCTGAGCGGTTGAGAGATGCTTTGCCCAGCCCCTGCAGGGCTCTGTGGTTGCCGTGTGCAGCATCCCTTAGCCCAGGGCTTCTGGCTGCTGCTGCTGCTGCTGCTGCTGGGGGTCCATGGTGCTTCCACGGGGTGTGCAAGCTTGCGGCTCTGCAGACTGCGTGCTGTGCAGGCTGAGTGTGTGTGGGAGGGGCCCTTTAAGGGAGCGGCTAGCTGTTGCCCAGGAAGTGCTAGTCTGCCCTGTGACCCTGTCTGCAGCTGTTCCTGGAACCCTTATTTCCATGTGGGCCGCTTTGGTGTGTAGATGCTCCCCTGCAGCAACTATTTCGATGTAGTGCTGCCCAACATCAACGTTGAATGTTGACGGCACCAGCCCTGGAGGGTGTGTAGACGCTATTCATCGAAATAGCTTATTTTGATTTCGCTACATCGAAATAAGCTATTTCGATGTAGCATCCCAGTGTAGACGTAGCTCTAGAATCATAGAGGCTGCGTCTACACGTGCATGCTACTTCGAAGTAGCGGCACCAACTTCGAAATAACGCCCGTCGCGTCTACACGCGTCGGGCGCTATTTCGAAGTTAACTTCGACGTTAGGCGGCGAGACGTCGAAGTCGCTAACCTCATGAGGAGATAGGAATAGCGCCCTACTTCGACGTTCAACGTCGAAGTAGGGACCGTGTAGACGATCCGCGTCCCGCAACGTCGAAATTGCTGGGTCCTCCATGGCGGCCAACAGCTGGGGGGTTGAGAGATGCTCTCTCTCCAGCCCCTGCGGGGCTCTATGGTCACCGTGGGCAGCAGCCCTTAGCCCAGGGCTTCTGGCTGCTTCTGCGGCAGCTGGGGATCTATGCTGCAGGCACAGGGTCTGCAACCAGTTGTCAGCTCTGTGGATCTTGTGTTGTTTAGTGCAACTGTGTCTGGGAGGGGCCCTTTAAGGGAGCGGCTGTCTGTTGAGTCCACCCTGTGACCCTGTCTGCAGCTGTGCCTGGCATCCCTATTTCGATGTGTGCTACTTTGACGTGTAGACGTTCCCTCGCTGCGCCTATTTCGATGTTGGGCTGAGCAACGTCGAAGTTGAACATCGACGTTGCCGGCCCTGGAGGACGTGTAGACGTTATTCATCGAAATAGACTATTTCGATGTCGCAACATCGAAATAAGCTATTTCGATGTTGGCTGCACATGTAGACGTAGCCAGAGTCTTACAACTTCAAGGGACCTCAGGAGGTCATCGAGTCCAACCCCCTCCCCAAAGCAGGATCAGCCCCAACTAAATCATCCCAGCCAGAGCTTTGTCAAGCTTAGCCTTAAAAACCTCCAGGTATGGAGATTCTACTATCTCTCTCATTCCAGTGCTTCATCACCCTCCTGGTGAAATAGTTTTTCCTAATATCCAACTTACACCTTCCCCTCTGTAACTAGACCGTTGCTGCTTGTTCTGCCATCCATCACTACTGAGAACAGCCTCTCTCCACCCTGCCCCAAAAGTTATCTGATGGAGTCAAAGTCTACTCTTCTGAAATCCAGGGTCTGTATTTTACTGCTCAGCTTCTTTCCTTTTGTCAAGAACCTGAGATCTACCATCTCTTGATCACTGCAGACCAGGTTGCCACCCACTTCTATTTCACCTACTAGTTCTTCCCTGTTTGTGAGCTGCAGGTCAAGTTGTGCATGGCCCCTGGTCAGTTCCTTCAGCACTTGTACGAGGAAGTTATCCCCAACATTCTTCAAAAACTTATTGGATTGTCTGTGTGCTGCTGTATTGGTCTCCCAACAAATGTCAGAGTGATTAAAGTCTCCCATGAGAATGAGGGCCAATGATTTGGAAGCTTCTCTTAGTTGTGTGGAGACATGCTTCTCTACCTGATCTGGTGGTGTATAGCAGACACCAACCACAACATCACTCTGTTGCTTCTACCTCTAATCTTAACCCAAAGCCTTTCAACTGGCTTTTCTCCCTCCACTTACTGGACGGGGTATCAGTCTGGTGGATTACAGCAGGGGCAGATATATTTGGGCTCTATATAAGAGCATCATAATGGCCATGCTGGGTTAGACCACTGGTTGGTCTCACCCAGTATTCTGTATTCCAAGAGTGGCCAACGCCAAGTGCTTCAGAAGGCATGAACAGAAGATCCAGTCATAAGGTATTCCCTGATTGGGTCAATCTTCTGGGTAGTGAAAACATACCCACAGTTACTAAAAGGTATGTGTTAAACTGGAATATAGTCTTAAAGCAACACAGGAGCTTACATTCAAATTTCCAGAAACTTTCATCAGAAGAATATGAAACAAAACAGCAGATTAGCAACACCTGCACATATGAATTTTATCAGATGATAAACCAGATGACTCATGGGAGAAGTGTCTGGGTTCAGCTTTTTAGTGGTAGTATAGTATTGCTCTATTTCGATCTGAGATCCTCAAACTGCATTCCGAAAGAGTGCACCATGAAAAAACATTATACTTTTAGGGAATCATCAACATATTAGAGAGACTCCCTCAATGCAACTTTTTAGAAATAATACTTCAAGCTGATCTGCATTATAAAGTGATATTAGGACACAGGCAAAACAATTACAAATCTGAATAAATACACTCAGTGATGTAAGATGTGTTATTGTTATTAAGTGACTGTACGAATGAGACATAGGCTTTGTGTATACTATATGGTGCCCCTGATCTGCTTCAACTATGCTATTTGCATAGCTGAAATTGACACACTGTGGCAGCTTATGTGCGGTAAGGTCAGCAGGGGCAGATCTCCCCTCATGCTGACTATTCTTATTTTGGCAGAGTACCCGTGTTTACAGGAGCACTCTCAGAGATCAAATTATTGCATCTAAGCACATGTGATAAATCAATGGCTGGTGGATCAATCTCAGGTGCATTAATCCATAATGTAGTGTAGACAAGGCCTGAAGTAGTATCTCGCCTCTAGAAAATACACAAGGATTGGGATGGATTAATAAGGTTGACGTGAAAGTCCTGCCCTGCCAGTGCCACTGGCAATTCCCCCACCCCTTAACTGGACATGATGAAATCACAGGAAATGACACTACTTACCACATGCTGATTAAGGGATTTAGGCCATATACTAAATTTTACTGATTCCCTCTTTGGGTAAGGCAGGCTCTCTTCTTGGTGGTCACAGGTCAAAAGAGGTTAAGCCCCTCCCCAGTAGAGTACATTTTAGAACATAATACCATTTTCTGCTCCATCATCAATGCCACTTAAAGTAGGACGTTGAAGGGGGTGGGACTTTCTCTTAAAATACAATTTTCTTTCCTGTCATTTCCTGTTAAAGATGGACATCTTGTTTTGTCATATTTATCTCCCCCATCAATCTTAATGACATTTGGGGCAGCAAGATACCACTGGTTGAAAGGGATTATACAAAACAGTAATTTCACCATGTTATCATTCCCAGCTAGTCAAAGGGAGAAGGCTAAGACTGATAAGGAAATATATACAGCTTAAGCCACAACACTAACTTTGTTCCTTTAACTGAACAACCAAGCTCTGTTGAGCTAGTGAGAGTTCAATCAATACTCATTTTCAAATACCTGCTTTTTCAACATCTCCCTAAATAAACATGATAAACCAGTGCAGAAGGAAGGATTATATTTTGGTTAGGAAACAGTAGCATTAGCAATTCCATGTGGGCTCCATGAAGCTGGATCAAAATCCTGAAGCAAAGACTGTGGATTAAGCTTTATAATTAACTAGATAAGAGAAAATAATAACACAATCAGTATAATAGTTCCAGTATTATTCAGAAAAGCAAGCCAATTGTTTTAACACTGCCTCCACATTTCTGTGTTTAAAGTATCATGAATTTTTGTACTGCATTTAGTAAATACATCATAAAAGTTGTCAGAGGTGAAGATGGGTCAGGACATGTTAGAGCTTTGGGTGCATCAATTGGATGTTTTCGCTAAAATGATGTATTGTCAATGAAAGAAAGAACATTATCATAGGATGAAGGTGGCTGTTTTCATCTCCCAGAACTAGCATTTCAGGATTCAGGAAAACAACACTGAAAGCACAATTATTTATTTACATCAAATTACAGTGGTCTGGGCTCAGGATCTGAGGTTCCAGGGTTCAGTCTTTGCATTGGTTTATATTCTGATTACCTTCACAATCATGAGGGCTAGAAAAATGTTCTAATGAAAGCTGAGCTTCTAAAGCAATGTTGCTTAGACCTTTGAGACCACAGAACACCAAACAATAATATTTTTATGTAGAACACCTGTGAAAATTTTCTTCAAAAATCCTTTGTTATCAGACCAGACCAAAGCAAAACAAAACAAAACAGCAACATATACAGCAAACCAAAATGAAGTAATCTAATCAGGTACCATAGCAATGAAGAAGTAACATTGTGGCTACATCTACACTAGCATTCGAAAGATGAATGATAGGGTAGACATAGCCTGTATCTGGTTGTAATAATAGAAAATATATATCACCTCTGTGTGATATCTAAAAAGTGCCAGACACTCGTGGCACACCTGCAGGTTGTTCACAGAACATAGTGTTCCATGGAATATAGCTTAAGAAACACTATTCTAGTACATGATTAGCCAATAAGGGCAAAAGGGGTTTCCATAACAAATTCCATTGTCATTTAATGAGTGAGAAGACTGGGATATATTCCACTATCTTCAAAAAAGTTCCTAATTAGTTTTCAGTAAATACTTCCAACACAATTCTTCGAGTCTTCTTATTCAATCATGTGAGTATTGTATGAGCAGTCCCACTGACTTCCATGGCAGAGATGTGGATACAGCAATAAAAATGTAGCATGGGGTAAGGGAAAGCATTGTCCAAAGCAACAGTGCATAGCAGATGCAGACAGAATTTGGAGATCTGCCGTATTGATATAACTTTGAATTTGAGATTCTATTTATTTAAAAGGAAAAAATGCATGAAGGATAAAGAGATCTGCAGCATCTGGAAATATATTTGTGAGGAAAAAATAATTTTTCCAAAACAGGGTTCCAATTTTTGTAATGCTTGATTGGTTTTCAAAGCTGAATGCTAGGGAAGGCTTTAGTGCCTCCGGTAATGAATTTGTAAACCCAATTTCTTTTGCAAATTAAAACTAACTACAAATAGGTCATGGATGTCATGCAGTCCCACCAAAGGAGAATTCATTTTATGAGCAGCCTACACAGGCTGATTTGTCAGGCTGCATCTACACAGGAAGCCTCTGTCAACAGAAGAGCCCCTCTGTCAACAGAACACCCCGAGCGTCCACACGGCTAACGCGCTCTGTCGAAAGTTTGTCAGCATAACTCAGCTGTTCTGGCAGCAGCATTATACCTCTCCCCATTCAAGTATAATGCCTCCATCGACAGTATTTTGTTGACAGAGTGCCTGTGTAGACAGTTCTGTTGATAGAACAGGTCCTCCAGGGTGGCCATCAGCCGGAGCCAGAAGACACCCTCTCCACAGCCAGCAGGGCTCTATGGTTACTCCTTCCCCTGCTTTTAAATCAACAGGGCTCCACAAAGCCCCATGATCAGTCCCACACCACAGCAGCCATTCCCCAGCTGGTGCAAACATGGCACATGCTGCCTGGGACTGCTCTGGACCCTCCCAGGAGCCCTGCAGGCTGTCCCAGGAACCCGCCAGTGGAACCCACAAGTGGGCACCATCCTGGTCCAGGGCCAATGCCTGGGACCTGCTAGCCCTCTGGGTGGATGAGCCACTCATCCTGGACCCCAGCGCCGAGCTCTGGAATGCCACTGGCTACAGCCACATAGCTGGAGCTCTGTCGCAGTGAGGGATGCTGGCTTGTACTCTCCAACAGGTGTGTGCGAAAACCAAGGAGCTGTGCCAGGCCTACATGTGGGCCAGGGGTGCCCATCACCACTCAGGAGCAAGGGTGCCCTGCTGCCCCCACTATGATGCCCTGCATCGCATGACAGGCTGGGAGATGGTGGACACCAGTGAGGAGGTCCCCACCAGTGAGGCTGTCACCTCATCCCCAGAGCCACAGGGCATCCCGACCTCTGACCCTGATTCTAGCCAGGGCATATTGACCATTGCCCCAAAGACCCCCAGTCCCCCAGCTCCCCTGCCAAGCCTGACCCCACACCTGCCCCCCACCCCATACCTCCCTGTGCTCCTGGCCCTGACCCAACCTCAAGGTGAGCCCCAGACCTGAAGCAGACGGGAAATTCGTAGCTGGTGTGGCTCAAGGCTGTCTACCCCATCCCTAGGATAGTGCCCCCATTCCATTTCAGAGTCCTCCTCTGTCTGGAGCCTCCCTCCCAGTTCAGAGGCCCCTCCCATCCCTACTCCACACAGTTATGTACTTAGTTCACAGGAGTACATTGTCCATATAGAAGTTCTTATTTTTCTACAGTTAGTTGGTGTAGGGCTACGTCTACACGTGAAGCCAACATCGAAATAGTCTATTTCGATGAATAACGTCTACACGTCCTCCAGGGCGGGCAACGTCGATGTTCAACTTCGATGTTGCTCAGCCCAACATCGAAATAGGCGCAGCGAGGGAACGTCTACACGTCAAAGTAGCACATATCGAAATAGGGATGCCAGGCACAGCTGCAGACAGGGTCACAGGGCGGACTCAACAGCAAGCCACTCCCTTAAAGGGCCCCTCCCAGACACAGTTGCACTAAACAACACAAGATCCACAGAGCTGACAACTGGTTGCAGACCCTGTGCCTGCAGCATAGATCCCCAGCTGCCGCAGAAGCAGCCAGAAGCCCTGGGCTAAGGGCTGCTGCCCACGGTGACCATAGAGCCCCGCAGGGGCTGGAGAGAGAGCATCTCTCAACCCCCCAGCTGATGGCCGCCATGGAGGACCCAGCAATTTCGACGTTGCGGGACGCGGATCGTCTACATGGTCCCTACTTCGACGTGAACGTCGAAGTAGGGCGCTATTCCTATCTCCTCATGAGGTTAGCGACTTTGACGTCTCGCCGCCTAACGTCGAAGTTGGTGCCGCTACTTCGAAGTAGCGTGCATGTGTAGACGCAGCTTAGGTCTTTCACAGGTACCTGTTGTTTGGCAAATGGTTTTGGTTCTTGTTATAAAGCTTTCATTGTTTTAAGACCCTGCCCACATGCTTCCTTTGGGTCTGGGTAGAAGGTTGGTGTGGGGGATGGGAGGGGTGACAGTGGTGAATTGGAAGGGCTGTAGGTACGGGGCAGCCCCCTGGAGTTGCTTGGGACCCCACACCTGGGGCATGGCATGGAGATTGCCTGGGCCTGTCTCCCTCTTGGGACAGCCCTCATGATGCCTAATTTCAGTTAAAATGAATGGAAGCTATGATCCAGATCCCTGGACAGCCTTGCAAATCTCAGGCAAAGTTGATTATGTAATAAAGTGATGACGTTGCCAATATTTCTTAATTTTCTCTGTTCTCTGGTTTATTTCTTGTTTTGTCCCTTTTAATCTTTTCTTATCATTCCAAGAGTTTTAAATGAATTCAGGTAGCAATAAACAATGCAGTGGTGTGGAGTTCTCAGTGTCCTAGCATTCCTGCTATAAGATCATTGAAACAGTAGATACCAGTAAAGAATCAAAACTCTTGTAGGGGTTTGCCTGACTCAGTATTGACAGTCTTCCAAATGTCACTCTTCCATTAAAATTGATGTGAGTGCTGATTCCAACTGTATAGCAGGATCAGGGACAGATATAAACTAACCAGGGAGTAACTAAAAGCAACAACCTGGGCTACACAGCAAGCTAAACCAGCAGGAACTTGCAAGTCACAACTTTTCCAATGGCTCATGTTGAGCTCTCTTTTGGGATGACTTAAGAAACCTTTTTCTTTAAGATGTTTCCCTCCCTGTGGGGTAAAAGCAGCACTCCATCGACAGACAGTTATGCCTCAAATTTTTGAGGGATAACTCTGTTGAGGCCAAAGTAGAGTTCTGTCGAGACTCTGTCGACAGAAGGCTTTATGAGTGTAGATGCTCCCTGAATTCTGCCAACAGAAGGCCCCTGCTGTCGACAGAACTCTCCAGTGTAGACACAGCCTAATTGTTTCTTCTGTCTCAAAGGGGAAGATCTCACATCACCATCTACTACACTTATCTCATTTAAACACAGCCCTCTGCTTAGCACTGGACTAAGCAGAAGGTACTAGCACTGACTTTACTACCGGACGAAAAGCTTGGTGACCAGAGTGGAACTTTGGAAGGAATAATCCTCACCAACCTGGATGGCAGGTCCCAGGACGGGAAATCAGAATGACCTTCATGAGACTCATTCTACAGATGAAAGAAAAACATTAAGCCTTGAGTTTTGACATCAACAATGTCTCTGTTTACAATTTTTGACACAATGAACCAGATTCATCCCAGCTGTGGCTCCACAAAAGTTGGTGGAGATATACGTGGCCTCTTTGTGCTTAGAAGACATTGACAGACAGCAGGAAGATGAAAGAACTTATAAGTAGATGAATGGATGCCGAGCAGGCTTGTTTGTTTCTTGTTTTCTTCAGTAACAGTTATTTGCCCCTACCATGCAGAGAGAGAGTGAGAGAGAGAGAATATGGTTGTTGGAATGTTGTTTGGTAGTGTTGAGCTGTCCTGCAGCTGTGCATGCTGTGTTTGAAATGGTAATGGCAAGCAGAGGGGTGTTTGCACTGTAGTTGGATGCTGTTCAGACAGCAGCAGGATAGTGGGGATATGGTTTTTATAGTGGCGGGATACTGCCTTTGTAGCGGTGTGACACTTGTGGTCATGGGAGTGTGCTGAGAGTTGACACCAGCTGAGACATTCCACCTCCCCAGGGGTTTCGTTGTTGTTCTCATTTTTTTGAAGTTAGGTGTGCATGGAGAGGGCCTAACCTTTTGTTCCAGTTTCATGTCTTGCACTTCATGGTGTTTTGTTTTATGTTTAACAAATTGCTGGCATCTGGAGTCACAGCAGTCCTTGGCTCCAGAGTGATGCTTCCATCAGTGCTTTGCTTTCTCTTTGAATAATAACACAAATTCTGCATCCCTAAATGCTATGTCTTACCACCATAAACTGTGATGACTTTATGTCCTAGCCAGTCTCCTGCTTCTTTAATATATTTTGCCATATACATGAAATAGTAACCAGGTACTCCACTGTGATTTTTATCACTGCAGGACCTTACTTGCACTTTTGTCTTCAAAAGTTTGTGATCGGAGAGTTCAAAAGCCCAGAAGGAAGACATCCACTTTTGGTCATGTTGAGTCATTACATTGTCACATGGTACGCACCAAACTTAAGCCATTCTGAATCATTCATTATGTCGAGACACACCATGGCATTTTCTAGGCATTCATCACTACAGGAACCTCTGAGAACAACAAGAAGTCCTGTGGCACCTTATAAACTAACAGATATTTTGGAGCGTAAGCTTTCATGGGCAAATACCTGCTTCATCAGATGCACCAGGAACCTCTGTGAGCTAAAAAATATCCCTATTGAAAAGATGGGGAAACTGAGGCACAGGTGATTAAGGAAAATGTCCACCCTCTGTTAGAGCAGACTGTAGCAGAGCTAAGAACTGAATCTAAGTTCTCCAAGTCCCAGTGTGGTGTCTTATATCTCCCAAGACCACCTATCTTTCCCTATAGCCGTGTCTACACGTGCACGCTACTTCGCAGTAGCGGCACCAACTTCGAAATAGCGCCCGTCATGGCTACACATGTTGGGCGCTATTTCGATGTTAACATCGACTTCAACGTCGAAGTAGGGACCGTGTAGTCGTTGCGCATCCCGCAACATCGAAATTGCGGGGTCCTCCATGGCGGCCATCAGCTGAGGGGTTGAGAGACGCTCTCTCTCCAGCCCCTGCGGGGCTCTATGGTCACTGTGTGCAGCAGCC
This sequence comes from Carettochelys insculpta, assembly GCF_033958435.1. Taxonomy (NCBI): domain Eukaryota; kingdom Metazoa; phylum Chordata; order Testudines; family Carettochelyidae; genus Carettochelys; species Carettochelys insculpta. Next base: position 9,678,949 of record NC_134147.1, on the reverse strand, counting down.
CTTAGCCCAGGGCTTCTGGCTGCTGCTGCTGCAGCTGGGGATCCATGCTGCATGCACAGGGTCTGCAACCAGTTGTCGGCTCTGTGGATCTTGTGTTGTTTAGTGCAACTGTGTCTGGAAGGGGCCCTTTAAGGGAGCGGCTTGCTGTTGAGTCCGCCCTGTGATCCTGTCTGCAGCTGTGCCTGGCACCCTTATTTCGATGTGTGCTACTGTGGCATGTAGACGTTCCCTTGCAGCGCCTATTTCGATGTGGTGCTGCCCAACGTCGACGTTGCCAGCCCTGGAGGACGTGTAGACGTTATTCATCGAAATAGCTTATTTCGATGTCACTACATCGAAATAAGCTATTTCGATGTAGCATGCACGTGTAGACGTAATATGAGTGTTACCTCTCTCTGGCCGCGTCTACACGTGTACGCTACTTCGAAGTAGCGGCGCCAACTTTGAAATAGCGCCCGTCACGGCTACACGTGTTGGGCGCTATTTCGAAGTTGAAATCGACGTTAGGTGGCGAGACGTCGAAGTCGCTAACCCCATGAGGGGATGGGAATAGCACCCTTCTTCGAAGTTGAACGTCAAAGTAGGGCACGTGTAGACGATCCGCGTTCTGCAACATCGAAATAGCGGGGTCCGCCATAGCGGCCATCAGCTGAGGGGTTGAGAGATGCTCTCTCTCCAGCCCCTGCGGGGCTCTATGGTCATCGTGTGCAGCAGCCCTTAGCCCAGGGCTTCTGGCTGCTGCTGTGGCAGCTGGGGATCCATGCTGCATGCACAGGGTCTGCAACCAGTTGTCAGCTCTGTGTATCTTGTGTTGTTCCGTGCAACTGTGTCTGGGAGGGGCCCTTTAAGGGAGCAGCTTGCTGTTGAGTCCTCCCTGTGACCCTGTCTGCAGCTGGCACCTGTTCCTGGCACCCTTATTTCGATGTGTGCTACTTTGGCATGTAGACGTTCCCTCGCAGCGCCTATTTCAATGTGGTGCTGCCCAACGTCGAAGATGAACATCGACGTTGCCAGCCCTGGAGGACGTGTAGACGTTATTCATCTAAATAGACTATTTCAATGTCGCTACATCAAAATAAGCTATTTCGATGTACTGTGCAAGTGTAGACATAGCCTCTGTGCTCTTTCAGTTGATCCATATCACATTAAAGTCAGTAGCAGAATCCAGTAACATGAGCCCGCTAACAACGAGATACCCAGGCTTTATTTTCTTTTTATTTTCTCCTCTGTCTGGCTCAAAACGTTACAGCAGAAATTACCACAAATCTCATTGTAAAACAATGAGCACCTCCAGGGAGATACAGTTACACATGTCTATTTTCCGAATGTAATTAATGTGTTTAATATCAGGAAATTAGATTTACAAAGACAGAAGACAATTCACTACATGTACGGTGTTCGGAAGCAGAGTCTCGGCCACAAACACACAGTGCCAGACACATCTGGGCAGGAAATATCTCTAGGTCCCCACTTCTTGAACCCTTGTTATGGTGGACTGGTCCTAGCATAGTCGAGCATGGCTTTAATGCCATGTTACACTTCACCGGCTGATATGGACTGCATGGACTGTCTTGGCAACCTGGGATTGCCCTGTCGTAGGGAAGTCCTGGCTACACCTCTGTTTTCCCAGCCATGCTGTGGTAGGAAGCAGGTAGTATAGGAGCTGCTTTGGTGACCATGTGCCACTGATGACTCCTCTGCATGGCTGGAATCACCTACTGGACAGAGCTTTTTAAGTATCTTCCTTTGTACTGGTAGACCTGCCCACTGAAGATGTAACAGACCTCAGAGACTGAGCCTTGGTACACTAGGAAAATAAGTCCCTACCAGGAGCGAAAAATGAAGCCCCGAAAGATCAACCCTGTGGGGGTTGATCTTCCGGGTAATGTAGATATGGCCTGAGAGGTAGGCCAATAGTCACCAGGAAGGGAATATATCCTTCTGAGAGCTAGTCCCTGAGTGTCAAAGCATCAGGGCTGACGCAAAGCAGAGGCTAACTAAGCCAAGCAATTATTTTTTTTATTTCACTGAAAACTTAAAATACAGCCCCTTGGAGCTAAATTCTCCTCTCAGTTGACCTGGTGCAATGCAGAGAAGGGTGTGGGAAGGTATTAGTGCTGCCCATTAATGCTTTTGGAAAGGATAACTCTCCAGTCATTTCACATAGGCAAACAGATGCACGACAAATGTGTGCTTTAGCAGGCAGAGCCAGGAGTTAAAAAGAAAATCCAGCACTTTGATTTGTCTTCCTTTTGAAGAAGGTATTAATTTTGGTTTGAGCTGTATGTGCAGTATTTAAGGTGCATAGTAAATCAAAACTCTTCTACGTAGGAGACAGATGGAGCATAGCAACTGTTGTACCATTGCTACTATTGGTCCTGGGCACAGAAGAGGCTACGTCTACACATGCAGCCAACATCGAAATAGTTTATTTCGATGTTGCGACATCGAAATAGTCTATTTCGATGAATAACGTCTACACGTCCTCCAGGGCCGGCAACGTCGATGTTCAACTTCGACGTTGCTCAGCCCAACATCGAAATAGGCGCAGTGAGGGAACGTCTACACGTCAAAGTAGCACACATCGAAATAGGGATGCCAGGCACAGCTGCAGACAGGGTCACAGGGCGGACTCAACAGCCAGCCGCTCCCTTAAAGGGCCCCTCCCAGACACAGTTGCACTAAACAACACAAGATACACAGAGCTGACAACTGGTTGCAGACCCTGTGCCTGCAGCATAGATCCCCAGCTGCCGCAGAAGCAGCCAGAAGCCCTGGGCTAAGGGCTGCTGCCCACGGTGACCATAGAGCCCCGCAGGGGCTGGAGAGAGAGCATCTCTCAACCCCGCAGCTGATGGCCGCCATGGAGGACCCAGCAATTTCGACGTTGCGGGACGCGGATCGTCTACACGGTCCCTACTTCGACGTTGAACGTCGAAGTAGGGCGCTATTCCTATCTCCTCATGAGGTTAGCGACTTCGACGTCTCGCCACCTAACGTCGAAGTTAACTTCGAAATAGCGCCCGACGCGTGTAGACGCGACGGGCGCTATTTCGAAGTTGGTGCCGCTACTTCGAAGTAGCGTGCACGTGTAGACGCAGCTAGAGACAGCACATTCAGGAGGCTCCAACCAATGGACCATTTTGCAATTTACATGAAGATCAGACAGCATGTGCCACACCTGGATCCTGCTGGTTGCATTTACAGGGATTGTTTCCTACAGGTTCTGTCTACTGCATATATTTGAAAACCTAACACCGTTGGTGTACAAGATTAGGACACGGGACTCTGCTGCTGCTTACTCTGCTTCTCTGGCCGTTGCATTTCACACCTGTACTTCTGCACAGCTGTTCCACTCACCACCTCTGTCAGGCTGTGTGTGGTCTTCAGCATACACTTTTCCCTTTCCACTCTCCCACTCAATGAGTTCTGGGTTCTGGGGCTGGTTTTGTTCAACATCTTTATTAATGACCTGGAAAAGGGGATGGATTGCACCCTTAGAGGTAGATATGCTGGGTAGGGTTCAGAATGACCTAGACAAATTGGAAGATTGGATCAAGAGAAATCTCATGAGGTTTAAGCAGGACAGGTTCAGAGTCCTTCACTTAGGACACGAGAATCCTAAACACTATTAGAAGCTGGGAACTGACTGGCTAAACAGCAGTTCTGCAGAAAAAGGACCTGGGCATTACAGTGGATGAGATGCTGGACATGAGTCAACAGTGCAGTAGACCCACAAGTTATGTGGGGGTTGAGTTCCCAGATTCCTTGGGATCTGGTGGGCTGGTCAGTTTCCCAGATCCTGCAAGCCCAAGGGATCCGGGAATTCAACCCCCACATAACTCATGGGTCTACTGTATTGTTGACTTATGTCCAGCATCTCATCCACTGTAATGCCCAGGTCCTCTCCTGGTTCCCGGAGTGGTGGGGAGCAGGAACCAGGGGGCAGCCTTCTTCCCATCTCCCTGTCACTTGTGGGACCCAGAATCTGACCAGCATGTGGCTGATTAGCTTCCCAGGTCTCACCAGTGCAGAGGAACCACGAGCCAGTCTGCCACCTGGTTCCTGTCTCCCCAACGCTAGCAGGACCTGAGAAACTGATCAGCCATGTGCTGGTCCATTTCCCGGGTCCTGCAAGCTGGGTGTGGGGGGCAGGGGTGTGGGGATGGGAATCAAATAGCAGCCTGGCTCCTGGCTCCCCACCACTGGCAGGAGCCAGGCATGGCTTCTCCCCAGCTTCCCCAGCTGTTGGAAGCTGTGGAGAAGCTGCGCCACCACGGCTGTCTGCCCACCTGGCTCTCCCAGCTGGGAGAAACCACACTGCAGATGGGGGAGCCCGACAGGCAGCACAGCTTCCCACAGCTGGGGGAGCCTGGTGAGCAGACATCTGCTGCAGCAGGGCTTCTCCCCTGCTTCCCCCAGCTGAGGGTCTGGAGCACGTTCGATTTGCGTTTAACTCACATTAGTATGAGTGAAGTGCTTGTCAACATCGCGCATACTGGGGGATTACTGTGTGCTCTCATAGCCAAGAAAGCTAACATCATGGCTGCATTAGCAGGAGCATTGCCAGCACATCTAGGGAAGTGACTATTCCCCTTTATTTGATTCTGGTGAGGCCACAACTGGAATATTGTGTCCCATTCTGGGCCCTCCAGTACAAAAAAGTATATGGACACACTGGAGAGAGTCCAGCGAGGATAACAAAAATGATTACGGGGCTGAAGCATGTGACCTATGAGGTGAGGCTGAGTGATTTAGGCTTATTTAGTCTACAGCAAAGAAGTGTGAGGAGGATTTGATAGCAGCCTTCAGCTACCTGAAGGGGGATTACGGAGAGAGTGGAGAGAGGCTGTTCTTGGTGGTGACAGATGACAGAAAGAGGAGCAATTGTCTCAAGTTGCAGTGGGAGAGGTTGTATGTTAAGAAAACTGTTTCAGCAGGAGAGTGGAGAAGCACTGGAGTGCATTACTGAGAGAGGTGGTGGAATCTCCATCCCTAGAGGTTATTAAGTTGCAGCTTGACAAAGTCCTGTCTAGGATGATTTAGTTGGGGTTGATTCTGCTTTGGGCTAGGGGCTGGACTCGATGACCTCCTGAGGTGTCTTCCAACCCTATGATTCTATGATTCTTTCTTTCCCAATCCATTGTTATTTCACGTATTGACTGCTCAACTCGATAAACTCTCTGTGACCACCAGCAAATCTGTATCTTCGGCTTTTAACTCCACTGGCACTCTGAATACTGCAGAAGAGATGAGTGTTGGTAAAAACCAGTTGTAACTATTTGTTCCAATTTCTCAATTAATTTGTTTTGCATGGTTACAGCCCATTTGGCATTCCATGAACCTAGAAATCAAGACAACTTTTTCAAACCAAAGAGCCAAACTACATCAAAATTTAGAAGAAGTGGGCCGCGTGTACACGTGCCGCCTACTTCAAAGTAGCGGCGCCAACTTCGAAATAGCGCCCGTCACGGCTACACGTGTCGGGCGCTATTTCGAAGTTAACATCGATGTTAGGCGGTGAGACATCGAAGTCGCTAACCCCATGAAGGGATGGGAATAGCGCCCTACTTCGACGTTTAACGTCGAGTAGGGAACGTGTAGTCGTTGTGCGTCCCGCAACATCGAAATAGCGGGGTCCTCCATGGCGGCCATCAGCTGAGGGGTTGAGAGACGCTCTGCCCAGTCCCTGAGCTCGATGGTGGCCGCGTGCAGCGGCCCCTAAAAGCTCCCCGCCCCCTGCCTTCCTGTGCAGGAAGCTGAGAGAGCATGCAGGCAGCAGCATTGCCACGCAGCTAGCCTGCACGCTCCTCTGCAGTCGCAGACACCCACACCCGATGCGATGGCCGCCCCCCAGCCCCCCAAGCGCCCCCAGGGGACCCCCCCCCAAGGGGAGCCAGGGCTCCCAGCCCAGCAGCCAGGCAGGGAAGCAGCAGCGGGGCCCCTCCTGGATGGAGGCTGAGCTTCGGGACCTGCTGGGGCTCTGGAGTGAGGAGGAGGTGCTCCAGGTAATGGGGAGCAAGAGGCGGAACACGGAAGTGTTCGCTCGGCTGGCTGAGGGCCTGGCCACCCGGGGTCACCCTGCCTGCACTCCGGATCGTGTCCGGAGTAAAGTGAAGGAGCTGCGACAGGGTTACGCCCGGGCCCAGGATGCGGCCGGCCGATCTGGGGCCGCCCCCATCACTTGCCCCTTTTACAGGGAGCTCAGGGCCATCCTGGGCCCCCAGCACACCTGCTCCCCTCTGGCCACGCTTGATACCTCGGCCGACAAGCCCCAGCAGGCCCCAGAGGCGGAGTCCACCCCGGAGGCAAGCCCCGCACCCCAGGGCGCCCCCCAGGAGCCCACCCCCGGGCACCGGAGGAGGGGGAGTCCTCCTCCAGCGACACCAGCCTGCGGATCGCCATCCCATCTCAGAGCTCCAGCCTGGCGTCCGCCCACCAGGTGTCCCTCGACTGTGGGAGTGGACCATCAGGTATGTACCCCCCCGGGGTTGAAGGGGGGGGGTAATAGATATGACCAGGGCCCTCCACATGCCCAGATGACCATGGCCCCAAGGACAGCAGTGCCATGTCCCTCAGAAGAGTGCATCAGCCCCTGCCCCCCAGCACGACAGTGCCATGCCCTATCCCCGGGGCTGGGGGGAGCGGAACCTCTAGGGTCCCCCGGGAGGAGGGGGTGGGAAACCCAGCAGCAGCAGCAGCAGCAGCATCTCCCAGGGATGGGGATGGGGAACCTGCAGCAGAGGGGTTGGGGGACAAGGGACAAGGCTCGGGGCCCACACTAACGGCTGTCTCCACTCTTCTTCCCCCGCCCCGGCCCGTGTTCTGCAGCTGCACCATCGGAAGGACCGGAGAGCGCTGGCGAGGTGTCAGTGGTCCCGGACAGCCCACCGGGGCCATCACTCCAGGCCAGCCCCTCGGCAAAGGACTGACCAGCCCCACGGTGGGGAAGACGGTGGACCCAGCACCACCACCCAACGGCGACGGACCCCCAGTTGCTGGCCATCTGTCGTCGGCAGCTGGAGGTCACCGAGCAGCGGCTGCGGGTGGAGGAGCACCGCCTCCAGCTGCAGGAGCAGGCGCTGGCCTGGCGCCAGGAGGCATGGGGGGCCTTCATGCGGACCTTCAACTGTATCACCAGCTACCTGGCCCCCCCATGCTGCGCCAGCCACCGCTGTGCCCGCCCTGCCTGCTCCACCCGCTGCGCCACCCGCTGTGCCGTCCGCCGTCGCACCGCCACCCGCCACCGAGGGCCCTTCCGCCGAGGGGGACCTGGGGCCAGCTGACACCCGCCGGCCATATCAACCGGTCTGCCCGGCCCCCAGCCAGCCCCGGCCAGGGCTGAGGCCGAGGTGTGGGTCGCGGCCGCCCACCCCCAGCGCTAGACATTAGGGGGTGTGGGGCCCAGGATGTGGCCCCCCCTCCCCCTTTGTATATATTCCCCCCAGTTTAATGTAATTTTGTAAATAGTTTTTGTATGAGACCCCTGTTGTTATGCTGATCCTTGCCCCCCATGTACATAGTTCTCCCCTTCCTTGTCTTCCCCTTTCATCTTATCCTTATTTATAATACATATATATATAAGTTTGATTTTGCCTGTAAATAGTCTCAATAATAATAATAAGAATTCAACAGATATTTGATTTGACGAACAAATGTCTGCTTTTATTTACAAGAAAAGTGTGGGGTGGGTGTGCTCTTGGGTGCTCTGTGGTGTGGGTGTAGGGGCAGGGAGTGTTGTGGAGCATGGGGGGGGTGCAGTGGGGGGCCTGCCAGCATTCACCCTGCGGCCTCGTCGAACTGGGCCCACAGGGCCTCCCAGACCCAGGTCCCTTCGGGGTCCACCTGGCGACTGGGGGCAGTGGGTGGCTGCACATTGGCCCTGCCGGCCTCCACAGCCCAGCCCTGAAAGAAGGCCTCCCCCTTGCTCTCCACAAGGTTGTGCAGGGCACTGCACGTGCCCACAATCTGGGGGATGTTGGTGGGGCCTGCATCAAGGCAGATGAGGAGACACCTCCAGCGCCCTTTGAGGCACCCAAATGTGCGCTCCACCACCTGGCATGCGTGGTTCAGGCGCTGGTTGAAGTGCTCCTGGCTGGCTGACAGGTGGCCTGTGTAAGGGTGCATGAGCCAGGGCCGGAGGGGGTATGCCGCATGTACGATGATGCAGAGGGGCATGGTGGTGTCCCCCACAGGGATCTCCCGCTGGGGGACGTAGGTCCCCGCCTCCAGCCGGCAGCACAGGCCCGAGTTCTGGAATACCCAGGCGTCGTGGGTGCTGACAGGCCAGCCCACATAAATGTCCAGGAAACGGCCGCGGCTGTCCACCAAGGCCTGGAGGACCACTGAGTGGTAGTCCTTCCTGTTTAAGTAGCGTCCTCCACTGTGCTCCGGGGTGCGGATGAGGATGTGAGTCCCATCCTTAGCCCCGAAGCAACTGGGGAAGCCCAGGGTGGCAAAGCCCGCGATGGCGGCATCCGGGTCCCCAAGCCTCACGAGCCTGTGGAGGAGCAGGGCGTTGATGGCGCGGACGACCTGCAGGGGAAGCACATGGGAGAGCACCAATGAGGGGTGTGCAGGGTGTGTGTGGCCCTCCCCTGCCAGGGCTCCCCTCCCCTCCCCTGCCTTGCCAGGGCTGCCTCCCCCTACCCCCGTGGGTCCTCTTACCTCCATGAGGACAGCCCCGACGGTGGCCTTGCCGATGCCAAACTGCTGGCCCACGGATCGGTAGCTGTCTGGAGTGGCCAGCTTCCAGGCAGCGATGCCGACCTGTTTCTCCACACTGAGGGCACGCCGCATGGCGGTGTCCTGGTGCCTCAGTGCAGGGGTGAGCCACTGGCATAACTCCAGAAATGTCTGTGGGCTCATGCAAAAGTTCTGGAGCCAGCGGTCGTCGTCCCACTCTCCGAGCACCAGCCGCTCCCACCAGTCGGTGCTCGTGGGGTAGCTCCACAGCCAGCGGCGTGTGTGTGTGGGGGGTGCTGCAGGGTTGGGGGTTGTGTCCTCCTCCCCTGCAGGCAGCTCCTCCTCTGTGGCAAGGAGGTGCTCAGCTGCCTCCTGCATGGCATGGAGCAGGGCGAGCACTGCTCCTACAGGGGTGGCTGTTTGGACCTCTGGCTGCTGCTGCTGCTTGTGCTGCTGCTGCTGCTGCTGGGGGTCCATGACTGCGTCGCTCGAGGTGTGTGTGCCTATGGCTCTGCAGACCACGTGCTGTGCAGGCTGCGTGTGTCTGGGAGGGGCCCTTTAAGGGAGCGGCTAGCTGTTGCCCCGGAAGCGCTAGTCCGCCCTGTGACCCTGTCTGCAGCTGTTCCTGGCACCCTTATTTCGATGTGTGCTACTTTGGCGTGTAGACGTTCCCTCGCAGCGCCTATTTCAATGTGGTGCTGCCCAACGTCGACGTTGCCAGCCCTGGAGGACGTGTAGACGTTATTCATCGAAATAAGCTATTTCGATGTAGCGTGCACGTGTAGACATAGCCGTGGTCAGCAAAGAGCCAGTGTAAAGATGACCATTTGCATGACCAAAAGTATGATGATTAATAATAGCATAAATGAAACGTTAGATTCACAGACTAATGAGACTTCTGCTGCTGCATTCTTTCACGCATTGTTGTGAAGTTTACCTCATAGAATCGTAGAACACTAGAAGGGACTTCAAGAGGTCATCGAGTCCAGTCCCCTGCCATCATGACAGGACCAAGCACTGTCTAAATTATGGGTGTCCAACCTTTTCTCACGGGGGTCCACATGGCAATTTTTTACATGTTCTGGGGGCTGAACACAATAGCCCCAAACCATGCCCACCACCCCCAGGCTTAACCCCCCTCACAGCCCCAAACCACCCCACCAAACCCAGGATTAACTTACCTAGGAGCTCCGTGTGCTGCCACCCCCTGCTGCTCCTTCACCAGGCCATGTCCTCTTCACTGTGGCTCTGTGCCCCCCCCCCCGCCCCCAACCCTCCTACTCCCACCCGTGAGTTTTGCAGCAGGGCCACCTCCCAGAACTCTGATATACTGAACGAATGGTATTCAGTTTAATTGGTTTAATGGCCAGACCCCTCCTGCCAGTCATCAAACCGATTCAACTGAGTTCTACTCTAGTGTTTCTCAACCTTTTTTTGTGAAGTACCGCTTTAAAAATGTAACTATCCCCAATACCCACAATTTTCAGACATACAAAATTCTCAACCCCTGGTCCCCTCCTCCAGAGCCCACCCTTTAACCCAACCCCCGCTGTCCTCCAGAGCCAGCCCCCACCCGCTGTAATCCAATGCCAGCAACTCACCAGAGCCGCCGCTGCCACCACCACCGTCACTGCTGCCATGCACTTCTTCCTCCAAAACATGGGGGGAGGGATGTATGTGCAGAGGGCACACAGCGCTCCCATGGCTCTGAGCATTTTATTGCTCCGACAGCCGCAGGTGGCTCCAGCACTCATGCTCCCTGCCACTCCTCTCTGCCCCTGCTGTGCTGTGCGGCAGCCAGAGCAGGAGTCCGGTGGCAGAGGTGGGAACTGTAAATGCCTCCTTAAAAAGCCACATGCTGCTCAGCCACCTTTTAAAACTGGTGCTGCTGCTGGCTCTGTGGGCTGGATAAAAAGGCTCTGCTGGCTGGATTCTGCCCCACAGGCTGCGTTTTGAATACCCCTGGTGTAGCCCATCCCTGTGACAGATGTCTGTCTAACCTGTTCTTAGATGTCTCCAGTGATGGAGACTCCTCAGCCTCCCTAGGCAATGTAGTCCAGTGTTTAACCACCCTGACAGCCAGGAGGTTTTTCCTCATGTCCAGCCTAAACCTCCCTTGCTGCATTTAAGCCCATCAATTAACCAGTCAAATTCAGCTTCATCCACTCATTCAGGCTGCCTTGGGTCAATTTTGACCCCGTATTTTGATGTGATTCAAATGAGAGGGAGCCTGCTTACATATATAGTTGGAACCAAACTTTGAAAGTAAGGCCAAGCTGACATTCTGCATGGTGCATTTTCTGTAAAGTGAAGTTTTTACACCAAGACAGGGTGCCTGTCTAGAAGATATGTTCTACTTCATATAGAAATTGTGAGCCTGGCAATTTTTTTCTCATCTGCATAATGCAGGACTTCAAAGTGAAAGAAAATGGAGTCCATGGCTGAGTGTTACAGTAATACAAAAAATCATCATCTTAACAATCCCTATTAATCATAAAATCTCTAACTACAATATTACTGCACAGCTCATTGGAACCTTCACAACACACCCATAGAATAGAAGTAGCAAAAAAGATATTTGTCCAGTTAATCTGGCTTGACATAGTCCTGGCTGGGATGATTTAGTTGGGTTGAGCCTACCTGAAGCAGGGGCCTGGACTAGATGACCTTCTGAGGTCCCTTCCAGCTCTAGGATTCTAGGGATCTAAGAATAAGAAATTGTGATCTGCTTGTGACTACCGCACAAGGAGAGAAAGAGACTAAAAGAGTCAAACTATTCTCTGAATATTGGTCACTTCATTCAAATAGTTTTTACAAAAGCAGACAACAGTACCTGAGGTTGGCCAATGTATGATTAGGAGAGTGGGAGGGATATCTACACATAACAGCAACCGTATGTTCTGTCTGTGACAATTTTATAGTATTGGTGTGTTGGATTCTCGTTGGGGTTTTATATTGTCTTTTGGGGGCATGGGAATTGGGAAAGAGACCTCCCTTGCATTTCTATAACTTTGTGAAAACATGAAATATTTGGGATATTTGCTGGGTTCTTCAAAACTCAAAAGCTACATCTACACTAAAGAGTTTTTGTTGACAAAATCCCAGTTTAATTGATAAAACTCATGGAAAGGCCGCACTAAAAATGCGTTCTGTCAACGTACCGTCAACAGAACTCGGCACTGTTGTTGACAGCTTTCTGCCTCACGAGGCAAAATGCCTTTCTCGTCAGAATTTGGTGTCAAAAAACTGTGCGGGCACTCCAGGGGGCCCTCTGTCAACAGACAGGGCTTCCGTGTCACCAGGCAGCCCTGTCTGTTGAGTTTCTGGTTGTCCATTCTGTCGAGAGAGCACCCAGGCAGTACAGTCACTCTCTGATGACAAAGCAGATCAACAGAGCAATTTACTTTTGTGCATGGCCACAATCTGTTGACAGAATTTTCGTCAGAAGATAGCGTCCAACAGTAACTTTTGTCTATAGATTTTTATAGTGTAGATGTAGGAAAAGCATTTTTTAAGGTGAAAAAACTGCCCGCTTGTCATGAAAAGGCAACTGTGTCCTGACAATGAGTTGACAATGTCTTGACAATGCTGAGGCAAATTCTCAGAGTTCACAGATTTGTCCTTGGCTTAACTGTCATCCTTTATGAAGTTAATAAATGTTAACAAATTTTTGGAGAGCAACAATATTTTGCAAAATATTAGCAAAGTAAGATCTCTCCCTCCCCATCCTTCAAAATGAGATTCAGTTGAGTGGAAAGCTACTCTCTGCATTATGATACATAAGTACCTCTGATTGCATCAGGTCTATTCAGTGATTCACATAAATAGTGCCACTCCAGAAATGGCAGACACAGAAATTAACCCCTTCCCTCCACCCAAACAAACAGAAATGGAAAATGCACCAGGGCCAATGGGATACATTTTCAGCCATAGTTTGCTAGTATGACCATTGTTGGGTGTTCGTTTTGGTAGCAATCTGTTCACAACACATTCATGCAAAATACGTATGTAGCTTTGTCATGCACGGAAAGAAGAACAAGGGCTGGAAATCTAGCCTTACCTTTATCAAGCAAGTCTGCTTAAAGAATTTCCCCAGACTGGGTTTCTATCATTTGTAATCTTTTTAAATTGCATCTGGTAACAAATGCCCTGGTTTGCAGTAGCAAGCCCTTTCTGATTTCAGAGGTTCGTGAAGCAAGCATGTTTGCCAGAGTACCAAACTAATGACAGATGGCAAGTAAATGAGGGATAAACTAACCTGCTAAATAATATGACATGAAATTTAGCATTTAAATTCCCATCTGGAATGCCTTTACACTCAACTAGTCTTCAGGGGACTGGTCTGACTTGACACAGAGCTGCACATTTCAGAGTCTGTAATGTAATTTCGAGCACTTGGAAAGAGACTGCGCACACATGGCTGCTTGCCTGTTATCAGAACCTCAGGGACCACATGAGGTAGCAATTACATATCCTCACAGGGTGCTCATTGCTTTGGGGTTTTAGGCATTATTACTGCAAGAAGCTGCACAGCCGTGCTGCCTCCTGAAGAATATCAACACTAGCACTCTTCTTCCATCTGGATTGCGGCATTTCGTGGTGTTTCTCAACCTGATTAAGATTTCATTTACCATAGGTAATTCGAATCTATTTTATGATGATCTTAAAACTGCACAGGTCCTAGTTAGTTTTCTCATAAATCTGCAATGCAGCCTGCAAACACTAAGGGCTTGTCTATACTATGCGGAAGACTGACCAGGGCTACGTCTACACGTGCATGCTACATCGAAATAGCTTATTTCGATGTAGCAACATCGAAATAAGCGAATAACATCTACACGTCCTCCAGGGCTGGCAATGTCAACGTTCAACTTCGATGTTGGGCAGCACCACATCGAAATAGGTGCTGCGAGGGAACGTCTACACGCCAAAGTAGCACACATCGAAATAAGGGTGCCAGGAACAGCTGCAGACAGGGTCACAGGGAGGACTCAACAGCAAGCCACTCCCTTAAAGGGCCCCTCCCAGACACAGTTGCACTAAACAACACAAGATCCACAGAGCCGACAACTGGTTGCAGACCCTGTGCATGCAGCATGGATCCCCAGCAGCAGCCAGAAGCCCTGGGCAAAGGGCTGCTGCGCACGATGACCATAGAGCCCCACAGGGGCTGGAGAGAGAGCATCTCTCAACCCCTCAGCTGACGGCCGCCATGGCGGACCCCGCTATTGCGATGTTGCGGGACGCAGATCGTCTACATGTGCCCTACTTCGACGTTCAACTTCGAAGTAGGGCGCTATTCCCATCCCCTCATAGGGTTAGCGACTTCGACGTCTCGCCACCTAATGTCGATTTCAACTTCGAAATAGCACCCAACACGTGTAGCCGTGACGGGCGCTATTTCGAAGTTGGCGCCGCTACTTCGAAGTAGCGTGCACGTGTAGACACGGCCCTGGTCAGGGTTGGTCTTGTGGAGTTTGATTTTGCATGTCTAGTAGAGATGCGTGAAATCAATATGTTTGGGGACGGCAGTCAACCTCAGTACTCCGTGCTACTGAGAGCAGTAAGAGAGGTTGATGGGAGAAATGCTCCTGTCTACCTCCCTCAGTGAAGACTGTCAGGTAAGTTGATTTCAGATATGTCGATTCTAGTTATGCAATTGCCGTAGCTAGAATTGCATATCTGAAATCAACTCTCTCCTCTAGTGTAGACCTGGCCTAATAACCCTAATAGACACATACATTGACATACACACTCAGTGTTATAGCTTGTGAGAAAGCTGCTGATCATCATCGAATACTGTTTATTTCAAGGAGAAGCAGCATTTGTTAGTGGTTAGGGCAGATAACTGCATTCCTAGTTGGATTACTTTCCTGGCTCTGCCACAAAATGACTGTCACTGCAGACATGTAACTTGATCTTTCTGGGTAGGTGTACACAGCAAACAGTCAGAAACACAATACCTGCATTGACTTTGAGGAAGACCACTGCCGGCGTCTACAAGAGGCACGCGAACGACATCACAGAGCATCAGCAATGCACAGCCCACAGATTGCAAGCTTCCCATGCACCACCTGCTGCAAAATGTGCACCTCTAGAATTGGCTTATACAGTCACCAGAGGGCACACCATGAGACCAATAACAGATGATCTGCACAGATTTGTCATCATCGGATCGATGGACTACCATAATATTTCAAAATAACAGCCGTCTAATAACCATCCTGTCATCTACACAATGCAGCCACTATTTTGAAATAATCTCGAAATAGCAGTTGGCTTATTTCAAAATGGTAAACCTTGTTCTATTTCAAAATAGATGCTGTTAATACAGGGAATAGAGCCTATTTCGAAATAAGCCACAGTGAGTCCCATGGCTCTGTTTCAAAATAGGCTGTATGGCTACGTCTGCACAAGCAGCCTCTGTCAATGAGTAACAGAGAGAAAGCCGTGCGCGTCTATATACTATCAAAACAAAAAAGCAGTAAAGTGAGCTTTAGGTGAGCTTTCATGGGACAGACCCGCTTGTTCAGACCATAGACAGACCAGAACAGACTCAATATGTAAGGCACAGAGAACCAAAAATAGTAATCAAGGTTGACAAATCAGAAATGAATTAGCAAGGTGAGCAAATCAGAGAGCAAAGGGGGTGGGGAGTCAAGAATTAGATTAAGCGAAGTTTGCAAAAAAGCCTCTATAATTATATTATAGGTCATTATAGGTTCTCTTTGGAAACTTCGCTTAATCTAATTCTTGACTCTCCCCCCACCCCACCCCTCTAGTCTCTGATTTGCTCACCTTGATAATTTTTTTTCTGATTTGTCCACCTTGATTACTATTTTTGGTTCTATCAAAACAAAAAGCAGTCAAGTAGCACTTTAAAGACTAGCAAAATAGTTTATTAGGTGAGCTTTCGTGGGACAGACCCACTTCTTCAGACCATAGCCAGACCAGAACAGACTCAATATTTAAGACACAGAGAACCAAAAACAGTAAGCAAGGAGGACAAATCAGAAAAAGATAATCAAGGTGAGCAAATCAGAGAGTGGAGGTGTGGGGGGGAGGTCAAGAATTAGATTAAGCCAAGTATGCAGACGAGCCCCTATAGTGACTCAGAAAGTATAATTGACTCAGTCTAATTCTTGATCTTCCCCCCCACCCCTCCACTCCCTGATTTGCTCACCTTGATTATCTTTTTCTGATTTGTCCTCCTTGCTTACTGTTTTTGGTTCTCTGTGTCTTAAATATTGAGTCTGTTCTGGTCTGGCTATGGTCTGAAGAAGTGGGTCTGTCCCACGAAAGCTCACCTAATAAACTATTTTGCTAGTCTTTAAAGTGCTACTTGACTGCTTTTTGTTTTGATAGTGTATAGACTAGCATGACTTACTCTCTGTCACTATTTTTGGTTCTCTGTGCCTTAAATATTGAGTCTGTTCTGGTCTGGCTATGGTATGAAGAAGTGGGTCTGTCCCATGAAAGCTCACCTAATAAATTATTTTGTTAGTCTTTAAAGTGCTACTTTACTGCTTTTATGTTCTGTCAATGAGGTCACTGTCAACAGAGAAACCTCACCAGAACCTCTGTCAACAGATAAATAAAAGTGATTCAAAAGACCAACCCACTTTGTTGATGGAGGGCAGCTGGACTCCCCTGTCTTCTGTCAACAAAATAGCTGACTGAAAGGTCTGCAACTGGGGCTTTCTGGGGAACCAGAAGCCCTCTCATTGACAGAACTGTTTACACAGGCACTCTGTCAACAAACCACTGTCAACAGAGGTGTTATACCTGATTGGGAGCAAGGAGAATGCTGCCAACTGAACAGCTGAGTTTTGTTGACTAACTCTCAAGAGAGCGTTTTAATTGTGTAGACGCTCAGTGAGTTTTGTTAACAAAAGTCCAGTTTTGTCAACAGAGGCTGCCTGTGTAGACGTAGCCTATGTGTGTAGACACTGTGCTTCAAAATAGGTAAGTGGTATTTTGAAATGCATTTTTGTATATAGCAGCTTTAATTTGAAACAAGATATTCTGGAATAGCTTATTTCAAAATAAGGATGCTGTATAGACATACCCTCTGTGTACCTGCAGTCCCCATCTCTGAAATGGGGTTTCTAAAGCCCAGTTTTGTAAAGCATTATATCTCTACAAGACTATAACCATTGTGCATATCCTGGCCAAAACAAACGCCAAACGTCATTTGCTAAACCAAACAGCTGTGAGGAAAAGTAACATCTGTCAGGTGGTAGGTGGAATGGCAATCAGGCAAAATTTGCATATAGTAAATGGAGAGAGAGGCTACGTCTACACATGCACCCAACTTCGAAATAGCTTATTTCGATGTTGAGACATCGAAATAGGCTATTTCGATGAATAACGTCTACACGTCCTCCAGGGCTGGCAACGTCGATGTTCAACTTCGACGTTGCTCAGCCCAACATCGAAATAGGCACAGCGAGGGAACGTCTACACCCCAAAGTAGCACACATCGAAATAAGGGAGCCAGGCACAGCTGCAGACAGGGTCACGGGGCGGACTCAACAGCAAGTCGCTCCCTTAAAGGGCCCCTCCCAGACACACTTTCATTAAACAGTGCAAGATACACAGAGCCAACAACTAGTTGCAGACCCTGTATATGCAGCACGGACCCCCAGCTGCAGCAGCAGCAGCCAGAAGCCCTGGGCTAAGGGCTGCTGCCCACGGTGACCACAGAGCCCCGCAAGGGCTGGAGAGAGAGTATCTCTCAACCCCCCAGCTGATGGCCGCCATGGAGGACCCCGCTATTTCGATGTTGCGGGACGCGGATCGTCTACACGTCCCTACTTCGATGTTGAACGTCGAAGTAGGGCGCTATTCCCATCCCCTCATGGGGTTAGCGACTTCGACGTCTCGCCGCCTAACGTCGATTTCAACTTCGAAATAGCGCCCAACACGTGTAGACGTGACGGGCGCTATTTCGAAGTTACTGCCGCTACTTCGAAGTAGCGTGCACGTGTAGACGCAGCTAGAGAGAGCAAAATCCACAAGTTGGAGTAGTTTCCTAAACTGGAATCCTGGTTTCAAAGTTGTGTAACTTAAAGCTACATATTCATGGGTTCCTTCACAGGTTTGTACTAGTATCACCGTATATCAATCAGGAAACGTCTCTACACTTCTGCATCTGTAGTCATATCCTGAGAAGTATGCTGCTTCTTTGTTTTCTTTTTTTATCTTTTGGGCTACGTCTACACGTGAAGCCTACATCAAAATAGCTTATTTCGATGTTGCGACATCGAAATAGGCTATTTCGATGAATAACGTCTACACGTCCTCCAGGGCTGGCAACGTCGATGTTCAACTTCGACGTTGCTCAGCCCAACATCGAAATAGGCACAGCGAGGGAACGTCTACACGCCAAAGTAGCACACATCGAAATAAGGGAGCCAGGCACAGCTGCAGACAGGGTCACGGGGCGGACTCAACAGCAAGTCGCTCCCTTAAAGGGCCCCTCCCAGACACACTTTCATTAAACAGTGCAAGATACACAGAGCCAACAACTAGTTGCAGACCCTGTATATGCAGCACGGACCCCCAGCTGCAGCAGCAGCAGCCAGAAGCCCTGGGCTAAGGGCTGCTGCCCACGGTGACCACAGAGCCCCGCAAGGGCTGGAGAGAGAGTATCTCTCAACCCCCCAGCTGATGGCCGCCATGGAGGACCCCGCTATTTCGATGTTGCGGGACGCGGATCGTCTACACGTCCCTACTTCGATGTTGAACGTCGAAGTAGGGCGCTATTCCCATCCGCTCATGGGGTTAGCGACTTCGACGTCTCGCCGCCTAACGTCGATTTCAACTTCGAAATAGCGCCCAACACGTGTAGACGTGACGGGCGCTATTTCGAAGTTACTGCCGCTACTTCGAAGTAGCGTGCACGTGTAGACGCAGCCCTACATGCCAAAGTAGCACACATCGAAATAGGGATGCCAGGCACAGCTGCAGACAGGGTCAACGGGCGGACTAGCGCTTCCGGGGCAACAGCTAGCCGCTCCCTTAAAGGGCCCCTCCCAGACACACGCAGCCTGCACAGCACGCGGTCTGAGGAGCTATAGGCACACAGACCCCGGGCGACGCAGTCATGGACCCCCAGCAGCAGCAGCAGCAGCAGCAGTAGCAGCAGCAGCAGCCAGAGGTCCACCCAGCCCTCCCGGCAGGAGCAGGGCTTGCCCTGATCCATGCCATGCGGGAGGCAGCTGAGCACCTCCTTGGTACACCGGAGGAGGAGCTGCCCCCAGGGCAGCAGGGCTCAACCCCCAACCCTGCAGCACCCTGCCCCCCGCCCCCCCGCCTCACACGCTGACGGCTGTGGAGCTACCCCACCAGCACCAACTGGTGGGAGCGGCTGGTGCTTGGGGAGTGGGACGACGACCGCTGGCTCAGGAACTTCAGAATGAGCCGGCAGACATTTATGGAGCTGTGCCAGTGGCTCACCCCCGCACTCAGGCGCCAGGACACTGCCATGCGGCGTGCCCTCACAGTGGAGAAACGGGTCGGCATCGCTGTCTGGAAGCTGGCCACTCCCGACAGCTACCGATCTGTGGGACAGCAGTTTGGTGTCGGCAAGGCCACCATCGGGGCTCTCCTCATGGAGGTAAGAGAACCCATGGGGGGAGGGCAGGGCAGGGGAGGGGGGCCCGGGCAGAGGAGGGGAGGGCAGGGCAGGGGAGGCCAGGGCAGGGCAGGGCAGGGCCACGCACAGCCTGCTCACCCCTCATTGGTGCTGTCCCATGTGCTTTCTCTGCAGGTTGTGCGTGCCATCAACGCCATGCTCCTGCACAGGCTCGTGAGGCTGGGGGACCCAGATGCCACCATCGCGGCCTTTGCCACCCTGGGCTTCCCCAACTGCTTCGGGGCTCTGGATGGGACTCACATCCCCATCCGCGCCCTGCATCACAGTGGAGGACGATACCTGAATCGCAAGGGCTACCATTCTGTCGTCCTCCAGGCCTTGGTGGACAGCCGGGGACGTTTCCAGGACATTTATGTGGGCTGGCCTGGCAGCACCCACGACGCCCGGGTTTTCCGGAACTCGGGCCTGTGCCGCCGGCTGGAGGCGGGGACCTACATCCTCCAGCGGGAGATCCCTCTGGGGGACACCACCATGCCCCTCTGCGTCATCGCAGATGCGGCCTACCCCCTCCGGCCGTGGCTCATGCACCCGTACACGGGCCATCTCTCCGCTAGCCAGGAGCGCTTCAACAAGCGCCTGAACCATGCGCGCCAGGTGGTGGAGCGCTCATTTGGCCGCCTGAAAGGACGCTGGAGATGTCTCCTGACCCGCCTGGATGCGGGCCTCAACAACATCCCCCAGATTGTGGGTGCCTGCTGCACCCTGCACAATTTGGTGGAGAGCAAGGGGGAGGCCTTTTTCCAGGGCTGGGCTGTGGAGGCCAGCAGGGCCGACGTGCAGCCACCCGCTGCCCCCAGTCGGCAGGTGGACCCCGAAGGGACCCGGGTCCGGGAGGCCCTGCGGGCCCACTTCGATGATGAGGCCGCGGGGTGAACTCTGCCAGGCCTCCCACTGCCCACCCCTTCCTCCACCACACTCCTGCCCCAATGCCCACACCATGGAGCACCCAACCGCACCCCCCTCCCACTTTTCCTGGACAAATGACAGCACGCACTTGTGGCTGAACTTAAACTGCTTTTTCTTTGAGAACTTTTTTTTTTAACTATAAATATATAAAACAAGAACAAACTATATACAACATGTGGAACCAAAGTAATATGTACAAATAAAACAATAGTAAGAAAAAAGTGTCCTCATTAATAAAAAGAAAACCAGGGAGGATAAAGGGGAGAACTATTTACATGGGGGGGATGGGGCAAACGGGGGGCACAAAATAATAAGTTCAAACTATATACAAGGGGGGGGCCATGTCCCGGGCCCCTCGCCCCTACAGTCCAGCACTGGGCGTGGGCGGCCGGGAGCCCCGCTGCGGCCGCAGCCCTGTCCGGGGCTGGCTGGGGTCAGGCCGGACCAGAAGATATGCCCGGCGAGTCTCAGCTGGCTCCAGGGGTCCCTCGGCGCTCCGGCCCTCGGCGGTGGGTGGCGGGGCGACGGCGGACGGGACAGCGACGGGCGGAGCAACTGGTGGTGCGGCGGGTGGAGCAGGCACGGCGGGCGCTGCGGCGGCCGGCGCAGCATGCGGGGGCTAGGTAGTCCACCAGGCGGTTGAAAGTCTCCATGTTGGCCCCCCATGCCTCTTGGTGCCAGGCCAGCGCCCGCTTCTGCAGCTGCAGGTGCTGCTCCGCGACCTCCAGCTGCCAACGGTGGATGGCCAGCAGCTGGGGGTCCATCGCCGTTGGCTGTTGGTGGCGCGGGGTCCGCCGTCTAGCCCGCCGTGGGGCCGGTCGGTCCTCGGCCGAGGGGCTGGCCTGGAGCAATGGTCCCAGAGGGCTCTCCAGGACCACTGATGCCTCGCCGGCGCTCTCTTCCGGTCCTTCTGATGGTGCAGGTGCAGGACACATGAGAGGAGGTGGGGAAGAAGAATGGAGACAGGCATTAGTGTGGGCCCCGAGCTGTGGCCTTTGTCCCCCCAGCCCTGTGCTGCAGGTTCCCCATCCCCCTCCCCGGGAGATGCTGCTGTGATGGATGGGGTTCAGGGGTCCCCCTGCCCTGCACCCCGTCCCCTGGTGGGAGCGACTCTCACTTCACCCCGCAGGGTCTGACAGCAGGAGAGGTTTCTTAGGCCACAGATGCCCAGTTTCTGCCAGGAGTGACAGCACCAGCTGTCGGAAGAGACAGTCTTTCCAACCCGTCCTGGGGTGAAGACCCCAAGGGGAGCCCCTCTGGGATGCAGCTTTCCCCCTCCTCAGGCTGGCTGCCTTCCAGCTCTCCCTTCTCCTAGCCTCTACCTGTGGCCCCCGCCCCCCCCACCAATTCCAAGCCAGCTCAGCTCCTCCCTCCTCTTTGTTCAGGGCAGAGGTGTCACCTGCCAGCTGTAGCCCCAGGATCATCCTTTGCCCCTGGGAGCTATTCGGCTCTTGTTGCTCATATGTAGCCTGAGTCTCCCTTTTGCACTCCCCCCACTCCATCACATGCTGCTGCTGCTGCTGCGGGGTGTCCCACCCCCTCCTCCCGGGGGCCCCTCAAGGTTCCTCTCCCCCCTGCCCTGGGGATGGGGTATGGCACTGTCGTGCGGGGTGGGGGGGGGCGGGGGCTGATGCACTGCTGTGAGGGCCATGGCCCTGCTGTCCTTGGGGCCATGGCCATGTGAGCATGTGCGGGGCCCTGGACACATATCTATTACCCCCCGCCCCTCAAGCCCAGGGGTGTACACCAGAGGGGGGTACATACCTGTCGGTCCACTCCCACGGTCTGGAGATCCCCGGGGGGTGGAGGCCCGGCTGCTGCTCCGGGATGGCAGGAGGAGGATCTGCAGCCTGGATTCTGCAGAGGAGGAGCCCCCCTCCTCCTCCTCCTCCTCCTCCTCCTCCTCCTCCTCCTGCCGCGATGTCCTGGGGGTGGGCTCTGGGGGGGCCCCCTGGGTGCGGGGCTTACCTCCGGGGCGGACTCCGGCTGCAGGGCCTGCTGGGGCTCGTCGGCCGAAGTATCAAGGGTGGCCGGAGGGGAGGAGGTGTGCCAGGGGCCCAGGATGTCCCTGAGCTCCCTGTAAAAGGGGCAAGTGATGGGGGCGGCCCCAGATCGGCTGGCTGCATCCCGGGCCCGGGAGTAACCCTACTGCAGCTCCTTCACCTTACTCCTGACGTGATCAGGAGTGCGGGCAGGGTGACCCCGGGCAGCTAGGCCATCGGCCAGCCGAGTGAACGCATCCGCGTTCCGCCTCTTGCTCCCCATTACCTGGAGCACCTCCTCCTCGCTCCAGAGCCCCAGCAGGTCCCGCAGCTCGGCCTCTGTCCAGGAGGGGCCCCGCTGCCACTTGCCAGCCTGGCTGCCCACCTGGCTGGGCTGGCTGCCCTGGCTCCCCTTGGGGGGGGTCCCCTGGGGGCGCTGGGGGGGCTGCCGGGCAGCCATTGCAGCTGGGTGGGTGGCTGTGCTGGCTGAGGGACGTGCAGGCTGGCCACGTGTCTGGGCTGCCGCCTGCACGTTCCCTCAGCTTCCTGCACAGGAAGGGAGGGGGAGGGGACCTTTAAGGGGCCACTCCATGCGGCCACCATTGAGCTGAGGGGCTGGAGAGAGCGTCTCTCAACCCCTCAGCTGATGGCCGCCATGGAGGACCCGGCAATTTCGACGTTGCGGGACGCGCAACGACTACACGGTCCCTACTTCGACGTTGAACGTCGAAGTAGGGCGCTATTCCTATCCCCTCATGGGGTTAGCGACTTCGACGTCTCGCCGCCTAACGTCGAAGTTAACTTCGAAATAGCGCCCGACGTGTGTAGCCGTGACGGGCGCTATTTCGAAGTTAGTGCCGCTACTTCGAAATAGCCGGCACGTGTAGACACGGCTTTGGACTGAGCCATCAATCGATGGATCTTATCTTCTATAGCATCATTGCTGAGTGACTAAACCAATTCTTGATGAGCAGAGCCGAGTACAGATGTCACATAAAAAACTGTCAACTGCAGGCATCGTATGTTCTTTTCAGACCCTATGCTTTACCTGTAGTGCCTGGATATGGTGACTCTCAAAGCAGTTAAGAGCCTGTATCGTGGTTTGTTGCAAGGACAATCTGTCCTGAGCTAGCATTTTCAGATCATTGGTAGATATGCTGCATAACTTCATCTTAGCCTTTAAGATGTCTTTACAGCGCTTATAGTGACCACTGATAGAGCACTTTCCATGAGCAAGCTGGCCAGAGAAGACCACCTTTGGTATCCAGGTATCATCCATCCTCACAACATGACCAGTTCAGTGAAACTGTTTGTCCATAGGCATTGCTTCCATACCCATGACACATGTACAGCTTAAGAACCTCCTTGTTAGTAATTTTGTCCCCCCGCCCAGTTCATCTGAGCAGTCTTCTTCCGTCAGTGCATATGGAACTGAGTGAGTTTCAAAACGTGGTGGCGATATATTGCCCATGACGCTGAGTCATACAGCAAGATATGCAGGACACCTGCCTGATAAACTGCTACCTTTGTATGGAGTTTAATACCATGGTCATTGCATAGGCATTTGGTCAATTTTCCAAAGGCAGCACTGGCTTTGGCTAATTGAGCAACTATGTCCCAATCCACGTTTATGCTAGAGGACAGTACACTTACGAGGAAGCAGAATTTGTCAACAGCCTTAAGGACTGTACCAGCAATAATGGTTGCTGGAGTGCTGGGCTCTTTCCAAACTGGCTGAGGCATAACTTCTGTCTTCTTGAGGCTCACTGGGAATCCAAAGCAGTGAGCAGAAGTAACAAAGCGACGAAAAAGCTCCTGTGCATCTTTCACTGAATGAACCAATGGTGCAGTCATCAGCAAACAGAAGGTCATGAATAGTTGTAGTAACCACTTCAGTGAGAGCCTGAAGCCTCTGAGGATTTAAAATACTGCTGTCTGTTTGGAAATGAATAGGTATGCCCAATGTGCAGTCCTTAAAAGCGGGTAACAGCATGATTGAAAGTAGGTGTTGAACAGGAGAGAAACCAAGACACATCCTTGCTTTGTACTCTTTGATATTTCAGAAGGTGCTGATGTCTCTCCATTGTTAAGGATGAGACCAAACATGCCTTCATGAAGAGACCAAACAATGTTCAGGACAGCCAATTCACCTGACTATTTTCAAGAGCCCATTTCTGTTGATTGTTTCCAACACCTTGGTCAAGTCAATGAAAATCACACAGAGACCCTGATGATGCTCTCTACATTTCTCTTGTATCTGGCTGTAAATACCATGTCAGCGCTGCCTTGGCTGACACTAAATCCTCACTGGCTTTCATGAATAATGCTGGTTTTGAGCACATGTAGCGCAAGCTGGTTGTAAAGGATGACGGCCAGGATCTTACCAGCTGTAGAAATCAGAGAGATGGTCATCACAACACACACTGTCATAATTTTTCTTGTATATAAGTGATATCGGGGCATCTTTGAAGTCCTGGGGGACTAGCTTCTTCTCTCGAATGGTGCTAAATAAATGGGTGAGATGGTACATCAGCTGGTTACCAGCAACTTTATAAATTTCTGATGGAATTGCACCACTGCCTAGTGCCTTTCCAGATTTCATCTGTTTAACAGCTTTTTGCCTAGGGAGGTTGTGGAATCTCTATCACTGGAGATATTTAAGAGCAGGATGGATAGACATCTATTATGGATGATCTCAATGGTGCTTGGTCCTGCCGTGAGAGCAGGGGACTGGACCCAATGAGCTCTCGAGGTCCCTTCCAGTTCAAGTGTTCTATGATTCCTGCCCCTCTGCGAACACACCTTGTGATGAACCTAGTGCTCATCCAACCCTCACTGACCTGCCTGCTGTGCTGCACAGGGGTACGTGGTATCTGTATCTCTGAGTACCATAAGAAAAATACTTAGGCTGGCAGATATCAATCAAAACAGGGGGTGCACCACAGCCCCAACTCTTTGAGCAAATCACATCCCTGGCTTGTGCAGGGGATTGGCATAATTTCCACCTCTCAGGCTGCAGTGCAGGACTTAGCCCGACATGCCCATTTAGCAGAGTGCATCCCACTCTGAATCCAACGTGTAAGTAGAAATTGCAGCAATTGCTTGTGTTGACTATTTGAATTTGAGTAAGGAATTTCAAGAAAAAAAACTGTCACTAGAATTATTAATATTACTATTATTAATATGCCCCAAACATCTATTTCCCCCTCCCCCAAACCTGTTTTTCCATCATCAGACTCAGTATGAAGGCAACAATTTTTGTGGCTTTGTTGTCATAGAAACCATTTCTCCGCTCTGATATCCTACAGGGTATTCAGCCCTCTTCTTGTCGTAAATTACCATTCCATCCTACATGCCGAATATCCTGCCTGTTAATTTCATGCTGTGAACCTTACTCCATTTGTGAATGAAATCCGCCTGAACACAGCTAAAACAAAATGCTAGATAGCTATCCTCCGACCACTGAAATAAAAGGCACGCACATTACATATGGAATCAGAGGGCCCAGAATGGCAGCAAGCGGCCCCGGTGCTGTCTTCTAGATAAGATGTAAAATTGCAGACCCTTACCACCTGGAGTATCGTGAGTATTTGTTAGCTACTACTTGCATTATCTTTCTCTTCAGGTCCTATGGTTTCTTAAGGTCATTTGTACAGAAACTAGTTTGAGGTTTAAGGGACAGGCTTAGGGTCCAAATGAGGAAGGATTATGTATACGAGCAAAGGCTGAAGGATCTGGGCCTAGGAGTCAGGAGATCTACATCTTGAGATAAAGACTTCTTGGGTGATTTTGGGTAAGTCTTTCAACTTCTGCATGCCTCAGTTTCTCTCCTTTATTACCTACAGACAGTATTTTACCTAGCTACCTAATGAAGATGGTAAAAGTAGAACTGGGTAATTGTTCTTTTTGTCTAGTTGACAATTCAGAGAAGTTAAAAAAAAAACAACAGGGCAATTAAAACATTTCGTTCCAAATAAATCCATTTCAACCCTTTTCAAACAGGCTTGTGTTTTCTAAGGGGAAAATGAAAAGAAAATTTGAAATGAAAAGTTGTTTCAAACTGAGAAATCAAAACACTTTGTCCAAGCCAAACATTTTGATTTTAGTAAGCAGTGACTTTTGCATGTTTGTTTGCTGAACAAACAATTCAGTGACACACACATGAATTCGTGAAGCCCCTCCAATGTTACTGAATTTTCATTTTTGCCCAAATTTGGCCAAAATGATTCCAGGCAAAAATTTGCTCAGTTCTAGTTGAGAGGCTCTGGCAGTGTGAAAAAACAGTGGGATCAGATGGCAAGTTTTATATAGATGCATGTTGCTAACTATTGTTAATATTTTGATGTTGTAGCACATTAAGCAGCTGTCAAGTCAGAGGTATCTACATCTCACTGGAAGCTGGCATAATTCCTTTTTAAGTTATAAAAAGAGAGCCAAATTCAGAGGTAATGTAACGAGTGCCTAAGGGATTTAGGAACACAATAGTCATTGAAAGTGCAAATGGGACTCATGCACTGAAATCCTTAGACACCTGAAAGTCTCCCAATAAATGATAATAAATATTGGAAGGGTGACAGAGAGCAGAGTAAGCTATTGTCAGTGGTTATAGGTTACATACCAAAAGGGCAAAAATCAGAGATATTACTAGAAAAAGTTACCCGCTGGCTGGGATAAGAAGTTGTCATGTGTTGTAAGATGAAATGGGAAAAGTAGAAGTGGGCTACTTTATTTTCTAGTCTCTTTTGGTTGTTTTACTTGCTAATGTCCCACTTCCCCTCGATGTGACAATTAACCTAATATTTGTCAATACTAGTTTACAGAAAGATGAATCTGGTCAAATACATTATCTTCCAAAATTATGACTGCCGTATACATGCAAGAGGATTTCTTTATTAGTAATGAGTGTGCCTGGCAGGTTGACCATTCAAAGAGCTTGTTTGAGAGAATAAAAATACTGTGTACTTTGCATGTTACACTGAACTGCTGATGTACAGCAGGGAGCATATAAGAAAATGAATGGTTTATTTTAATTATCATTCTCTTCATGCTTTGATTGCATAATTACCAATTCCATTTTTGTCCAGTAAGTTGCAGCCTATCGGTCTAAACTTACGAGTTCCTGTGACTAGAACTGAAGTTTGAAGAAAAAGAATACAGGTTGAACCTCTCTCATCTGGCAACATCTGTCATCTAGCATGATGGTAGCTGGCCAGATGTCCACTTCTCATGGGTGTGGCCAAGTTTCCTTTGGTCCCATAAAGTTTGTTTCCAGCCACTAGTCCTGGTTCTCAGTGTCCTGCGCTGTTATTTACCTGTAATTTACTCCACAATGTAATCTAATGGCCCAGTAAGCAGTGGAAGTGTTGGAAATGTGCGAGACGATATTGAGCTCCCGTGGTCTGGCAAATTCTCTCATTCAACACCCAGGTGATGAGCACCTAATTCAGGAAGGCACATTTGCCAATCAATCAACCGTACTCTGCTTATGCTGGGACTATCGTACATTTGTTCACCATCAAAATGCAGAGCCCCACATTCACCTGCTGGAGTTTGGAAGCTTTGCCCTACATGATGAATTCTACTGGGTATTCAAATTCCTTTTAAAATACTCAGGGTACAGCTATACTACCTGATAGATCAATCTTCCACAGTTTGATTCTGCATGCTTTGTGGGGATGCATGAAATCAAACCATCGGGGTCCTCAGTTGGCCCCCGCCCTCCTCCATCTCATGAGGACCAAGGAATATTGAAGGCAGAGTTTCTCCCGTCGACCTCCTCTGAGGGTATGGCCTGGTAAGTCGATCGTAGATAAGTCAGTACCAGCTACACAATTGCTATAGCTAGAATAGCATATCTATGATCAACTTTAAGGTCTAGCGTAGACCTAGGCTCCAGGAATGTAATTTGTAAAAGGGGAGCCTTACACTGTACTATACATCATGAAGAGATAAACAAAGTCTGATTCCCATTAGCGTTCGGTGCTTGTAGCATTTGCACTTACATTGCTGTTAAAGACGACATGAAACGCAGCTGCATGGAGAACAGGGCCCACGAATGCAGTAGTCCAAGCAGAGCAATGTCAGTGGAGGGAGATGGTGCTTTTATTTTTTTGCAGAGACTGCTGCTAGCATCTAAAATCATATATGATTCCACTTAGCACCCAGTGATTAGCATCTACGGGAATTTCACCCATGTTGGTGCATGACAGGCCCTTATTCATGCTCTGAAGGTGGCCTTCAGATTGCAGCCCGAAAAGAATAGGTTGATTAAAGAACTGACTGCAGCAACAGCCCCTTAGATGATGCTGGAAACATTCACAAGCCACAATCATTTATTGGCAGGGGCTAGTCGGTCTCTTAAATTTTTTTGCAAGGCTGGCAAGACTTCAACAGGACATGAGCAACGTGTGTGTGAGTGGGGGGAGTGAGGGGGTTGGTGTGGCAGCTTCTGGCCCCCCAGAAGGGACAGATGGAAGGGGTGGAGCAAGGGGTAGCCAAACGGGTTGCACTGTACCTCCCCCGGCCTGCTGTCAGTCCTACCATGTGCTTCTCTGGTGCTGATTTAAATGGTTCAGACCTCCAGATGCTACTGCTGCTGTGGAAGCAGTAGTGGAAGCCAGGAGCCCCTTTAAAACTGCTGGGCCCCAAGGCAAATACAATATCATGTTGCCCAAATATTAAGTCATGGTATGCCCATATTTTGAATATTGTAGGCAGATCTCTTCACTCCATCCAAAAGAAGATCTATTGGATTTGGAAAAGGTACAGAGAAGGGCAACAGTAGATTTATTAGGTGTAAGGCAAAGCTTCCATATGAGGAGAGATTAGAAAGACTGGGACTTTTCAGCCTCGAAGAGAAATGGGTAATGAGATTGGGAGCATATTAGAGTCTATAACATTATGAATTGTGAAAAATTGAAAAAGGAAATGTTATTTACTCCTTTGCTAACATAACACAAGAAGGTCACTCAATTAAATTTATAGGCAGCATATTTAAAACAAACGAAAGAATCGGAGGAGTAGCGATGTGAGTCTGTATCTGCAAAAGCAATGGGAAGTCCTGACGAAATGGGTCTTTGCTCATGAAAGCTTCTGCTCCAAAAAATCTATTAGTCTATAAGGTGCCATGGGACTTCTCGTTATTCAAACAAAATAAATGATTTCTTCATAGTCAACCTGTTGAACTCTTTGCCAGGGCATGATGGAAAGGCCCAAACTGACCGGGTTGATCTATCAGGTAGTATAGCTGTACCCTGAGTATTTTAAAAGAAATTTGAATACCCAGTGGAATTCATCATGTAGGGCAAAGCTTCCAAACTCCAACAGGTGAATGTGGGGCTCTGCATTTTGATGGAGAACCAATGTATGATAGTCCCAGCATAAGCAGAGTATGGCTGATTGATTGGCATATGTGCCTTCCTGAATTAGGTGCTCATCACCTGGGTGCTGAATGAGAATTTGCCAGATCATGGGAGCTCAATATTGTCTTGCACATTTCCAACACTTCCACTGCTTACTGGGCTGGGGCTCCAAAAAGAGTGAAACCAGGTCAAGGAGCATAGGACCATCAATGGCCACTAGCCAGGATGGGCAGGGATGGTATCTCTAACCTCTGTTTGATGATTACCTCTTCTGTTCATTCCTTCTGAAGCACCTGGCATTGGCTACAGTTAGAAGACAGTATACTGACCTAGTATGGCCACTATGATGTCCTCATACATATAGACAATTGCATAGCTGGAATTGATGTATCCTAGATTGATATTTCTGGACGTACTCAGAGCAGGAGATTGACGGGAGAAATTCTTTAGCGATCTATAACATACCCCAACCCCTTTAGCCTCACTGGACCCCCACACTTCACTTCCAGGGCTAAGATAGAGCCCAGGAGTCCTGACAGTCTTTCTAGCCAAGTCTATGCTAAGCCAAAAAATTGATCTAGGATATGCAATTTCAACTACGACAATTGCATAGCTGGAATCGACATATCCTAGATCAATTTTTCTGGCCATCCACATGGTAGGAGGTTGATGGAAGAAGCTCGTCCATCAACCTCCCTTCTTCCTTGTGACAATGAGGAGTCCTAGGGTTGACTGTAGAACACTGATGGTTTGATTTAGTGCATCCCCGCTAGGCACATTAAATTGAGCTGGGGAAGATTGACCCTAAAGTGCAGATATACCCTTAGTCTCTGTCTCTCCCTTTCTCTCTCCTGCTCCAGGGTTAGTAGCAAAGTAAGAACATGTATTGCAAATTTAAGCCTAACCAGCATCCCTTAAGTGACTTGTCACCAGAGGTCAGAATATGTTAGTATTAGAGCTGAGTGGATCAAATATTTATTTAACTTTCTTTCTTCTATATAGTAATTAGATACAGTCTTCCTGTCAGCTGATTGCTAAGTTATCTGCAAAAAAGCCTAGAGTTTTCAAGTGTTGTAATAGCCCCTGGAAAGAGGTGACATCTATGGCGGGGTTGGCCTCTTCCCTCTCCAATTTGCTGCTTGGCTTGTACTGAGTATGCTCAGTAACACTGCTGAAGCCATTGTCCTAAATCTGTCCCCGGTTCCCTGACTTGCCCATCCCTACTATGGGAGCATGCACTGGTGGAACCTCCTTACCAAAATATGAAAGGGTGCCCCTGTTACATAGCTACTGTGTTCTACACCAGCTGTGGGTGATGCCCTCCTTTTGCGTATTGTCATTATTTATAGTTTCCACAGTGCATGTAAGCCCTAAATAAACATTGGAAGAAGCCTGGAGGCCTGCCACAAAGGTGTCATTAATGAGTATAAAAAGACTAATAAGTCACTCTAGAGAGCATTGATACATGAGACAGATACCTTTTTATAGGAGGTTGAGTTTTGACCCCAAAGTGCTTGATAATCCCCTAATTAATGCTTTGATAGGAAGGAAAAGTTGCTTTAAATTGCTATGAGGAATTGGGAAGGGTTCAGGCCGGTTCTTTAATTGTGCAAAAACATGCCTCCAAAGTAGAGAAAAAAAACCAGATTTTCTCGTTTATTGCTAAAAGATTTACTCAGCATTTCTTCAGGCCCTCAAGGTAGGAGACTGAGGTGTGTGGGGGGTGCAGGAGTCAGGGCGGGGACTCAGGGAAGGGGGCTGAGGTTGCAGAAGGTGCAGGAGTTAGGTTGGGGGTGGGGACCCAGGGCTGGTGGTGGGTGTGCAGGAGTCAGGCCAGGGAGTTGGGAGGTATGCAGAGGTTCAGAGGAATAGGGTGGGGGGCTCATGGGAGATGGTAGGGGCAGCTGGAGGCCGCTCCCTGGAGCTGCTGGTGGCTGCTTCCTAGGGCCTACTGGGGCAAAGCGGGCCACATGACCCAGTCATCAGCTGCTCCTTGGGATTGTTTTGTGGTGCTTGCTGCCACCCCCAGTGGTCATTAGGAATATAACTGTCCCTCTTATCACAGCCCTCTGTTTCTGTTGGATGAAAAACAGTTGCATTCCAGGCACATCCCATTGTCCTGGCACAAATGAACCCTGACCCAGCTTTAAGTTATAAGAGGAAGTGGCATCCCAAGCTCGGTGGTCCTAGCTCTTATAATTTAGGAGGAGTTCTTAAACAAACAGACTCACAGATGGATGAATGGACATGGACATGCAGAAAGACAGATGCACAAACTCAACTATTTATTAAATAATAAATTAGTTTCATGTTCTCCTCTAAGTTTTTCACTCTAAATGCTTTACATTTCATGCCCCCTTTAAAGTAATTAATCACAGCAATCAGGATTTAATTATGCCCAATGCCTTGGCAGTTTCTTTGGTTTCAAGCTCTGGTTTTATTTTCAAATGGATTTCTTCGTACTTCCCTGTGGCCTGGTTGTGATCACCCTGACAGTGATATATGTGAGGGTTGGAGTTGGTAAAAAGACACTGGTTTTATACCAATCTGTGATCTACATTAGGCCCATTCACTTCCCACTAGTTTTGTCCCGCTGAGACGTAGAGAGAATCAGAGCAAGAAAACCCAGGGGAGACAAAAGATTAGCCTCTGCATCAGCGCATGACCCAGAGGCTATGACATGCTTTGAAATATAAACACGGTAATGAGAGGTACAAAACATGCCACTTCCCAGGAGGCAAAGCAGAGGAGACAGCAAACTTCAAAAGCTAGAGCTCCATGCAGAAGAAGAAATCTGTGTGGCTCACATCCCCTGTTTTCAGGGAGAGCCAGCACTGCTCCATAGGTCTTATGTTTACTTTGTATTTTGCCTCTGAATGTTGTTTGATAGCATTTCCTTCCCAGAGCCTGGCAGTGGGAGATCCATTCCCAAGCCAAGAAGCGTGCTGACTTGCAGCTTTTCATTCCACCCCACACACAGCTACAGAGTCAGGTCATTTCCCGGGGCAGGCACCCTTATATCTCTGTCATAGAATTGATACCTCAGCCTACATGGGGTTCCCTAGATCAGTACAAATATTCAGCTCAGGGCCATACTTTCCCTGAGCGTCAGCCTCAGGCAGGCTGTGAAGAAGAAGGGCAGGGATCCCAAATGGGGTCTGTCGTATAACTAGATGTCACCAAGCAGTACCAAGTCGCAACTGCTACAGAAGTTGGTGAATGGACAGTTCTGGGGATACCAGAGTCAGCACTGTCCTGCCCTCACAAGTGGTCAAGAAAAGGACACAGATTTGTAAATCAATCTAGCCATGCCCATTTACTCCCAATTTGGGGAGTAAGGGCACTTCAAAGTTGTGTGGGTGCTTCGAAGTGCCCATGGCTACACAGCATGCCAGCGCTTCAAAGTTTGCTACTTCAAAGTTACTGCAGGGAGAATTAGCCTAATGAGGTGCTGCATATTCATCATAGCACTTTATTGGTATTCTCTGCTCAGGCTGATTACCATGCCTTCTTCAAAGAAGGGGGCTAGTGTAGACAGTGCCTGTGTGTTAGTTATTTTAAAATCAGCCTCCAGAAATTTTAAAAGACCCACCTCTCTGGACCATTAACATTGATTCCCAGTAAACCTTGGGAAACTGGAAAGTTCTAGACAATTAGAAGAAAGCCAGTATTGTTCCAATATTTCAAACGGGGAAGCCAGGTGACCTGGGTAAAGAAGATGAATCTCTCAGTCTGACATTGATCCGAGGGAAATGATGAAATGGGTGATACCAGACTATAGTAAAAACGAATTAAAGAAAGTAACATAATGAATGTCAAATCTTATGGCTTTATAGCACAGAGTTTGTCGAGCTAATTTTTTGATGAGGTTACAAATTTGGTTGATAGAGGTAATACCATTGATTAATATACTGAGACTTCTGTGAGATATGTAACTTGGTTCCACTTGTGATTTTGCTTAAGAAACTACTATTACAACTACTTAACTCTTGTACTCCGATTGGAACATAGATCATCTACAAGTCTTCTCCACTTCACTCTGTCTCTGGACAAAACTTCGAGCTGACTCCAGGAGTACCCTAGTTGTTGTCCTTCAATCTCAGTAAACCTCCTCCAGGATGTCTGAGTTCTTCCTTCTTTGTGTTTTCCTTGCGGGTTCCATGTGAGAGCTTGATGGACTGTGCTGGATGATGGTTTTCTGAGAGTGTGGCCTAGCCATCCCCACTTTCTTCTCTTGATTGCAATGTCAGTTGGTACTTTTCCTGCTCTGTTCCAGAGCTCCTCATTTGTGATGAAGTTTTGCCATTTGATGTGAAGGATGTACCTCAAGGTCTTCCACAACGTTATTCCTGTCCCGTTTTACAGCCTTTTTAACTTCTTTGTAGGCTTCTGAATGCAGTCTCTGAGCTTCCACCTTGGTGGCTCTTGTTTTGTGGTTTTTGACTCTTCTTTTCCATCGTTTCATTTCTAGAAACAAGAATGAAACAAAAATCAACACAATGCATATTATATGGATTAAATATTGGTTAACTGTTAGGCTTAAGAAGTAATTGCAAACAAATGCCATGAAGTCCCCCTCTCTCTTCCTCCTCTTCCCTATTAGTGCATGATTACAACTTGAGTTAGTGGAAAAGACATTTTCATAAATAAAATACTTTGAGCTCCTCCAGGACATAAGGGCACTCTGTACATTCAAGGGAGTGTGATTTTTTGCTGCTGTTTTAAATCTTATTGATATATTTCCATTGAAATAGTCCAAGGTCCACAGATTAGTCCAATGAAAGTACAGTTTGAGTAGAAATAAGTTTGCATTTTTTGTTGGCACTGAAGATACATTTTGGGACGGGGGATACTAACCTATGTTCTTCCCCACTTACTTCAGCTGCATCTACACTTGCAAGTGCTTTCGGAAAATCTGTCCCTCTTTTGAAAAAGCGCGTGAAGCGTCTTCATGCAAAAAGTACCCTTTTGAATTGAAAGAACGTGGTGCCATTTTCAAAAGCATTCCTCTGGTCCCATATGAGGAAGCAAATCCTCTTTCAAAAGATTCTTTCTAAAGAAAATGCGTGTTGATGCTCCTCTGGCCACTCTGTCGAAAGACAACAAGATGTCCTGTGGCCTTATAGACTAACAGATATTTTAAAGAAATTAAAGAAATAATTGGAGACACACATCTCCTAGAACTGGAAGGGACCTGGGGAGGTCATCTAGTCCAGTCCCTAGAGTTTAAAGCTGTATGGAACCAGAAAAGCTGTGACAGGAAGCTGAGAGTGTGCTAGGAGCAGCCACAGCATGAGCTTCTGCAGCACACCCTCTGAGCAGCCCCAGAGCAGCAACCTATATGCATGGCTGGCAGCCAGCCACCCCAAGGAGCCCCAGGCCACCACCTCAGAAGCATCACAGGGCTCACAGGACCCTGCCCAACCCCTCCAAAAGGGCACCCTCCTGGCTCGAGCCAGAGCTGAGGGACCTGCTGGGGCTCTGGAAAGAGGAGGAGGTCCTGAAGAAGATGAAGGGTAAGCGGTGGAATGCTGATGCCTTTGTCCGCCTGTCCAAAGGCCTAGCTACCCAAGGACACCCTGCCTGTCTAAACCCAGAGTACAGTGAAGGAGCTGCTCTCAGGGGTAGGTCCCACAACCTGCCCCTACTACAGGGAGCTCCACAGCCTCCTGGGGCCTAGAGAAAGCTCCCCACCACCATTCCTCCTGGACCCCATGGCAGATGAGCCACACCCCAGGGATGTGCCCAGATCTGAAGACCACCCCATGCATCCGAAGCTGGAACTGGTCAGTGAGGTCTCCAGCAATGACGGGGACCTGGTGATCAAGCTCCCATCCTGGTCATTGAGCCAGGTGGTAGCCAGCCAGGAATTGACAGACATTGGTGAGGGACCTCTGGTAAGTCCCTGACAGGACATACACCCCAGACCATGGGGCAGGGGCACCACAGCTGCCAGAAGGCCACCCACACACCCAGCAGACCCAGGCCAGACACAGCCCAGCTGGCTGTGGCTCCCAGCATGACACAATGATCGCCAGTGAGACCCAGCTCCTGCCCCCGCCCCCGTGGACAGTGCTGCTAGCTGCAAGTGCAAGAAGAGAGTTGGGAGGCCAGACCATGGTCAGTAACTGCCCACAGGGGTGGGGAACCCCCATGGCACGTGTGAGACCCCATGACTGCCTGCTGCTGGAATGGGGCTGGTTCCTGCCAGACGATGGAGGACACGGCTCTCGTGGCATAACATGGGATGAACCATTTCTTCCTCTCCATCCCTGCAGCCATGCCAGAGGAGGGCCGGGAGATTCCCGTACACCTCCCCCCCGTGGTCTCAGACAAGCCAGAGAAGGAGTAAGACTGGTCACCACCCCCAGAGGCATCACAAGGCACATGGAGTAGGAGGGCACGATGGCAGGTCATTGAGGACAATGCCAGCCAACACCAGGTAGTGCTGGTGGAGCTATGTCTCTGCATGGAGGAGGCACATCATGCGCGGCAGTGGTCTACATGGGACGACCTGCTGGGCCACCTGCAGGAGATGACTGCAGTCCTGTGGGAGCACTCAGGCTCCTGGCCTGCCTGCTTCCCCTCACCCCTGCCCCCACCCCTGCACTCCCTGCTGCCCCTCCTGCTGAGCCCACCCCCAGTGAACCCCCACCACAGCCCTACCTCCCCATGCTTCCTGCCCCTTCTCTGCCCCACTGAGGGTCCCGAGCTGCTCCCACAGTGGGACATGTGACCCGTCCTCCATGCGGCAGCAGAGCCTGGAATTCTGGGACACTCAAGCATCATGAGTCCAGCCCACCCAGCCCACATAAATGTCCCAGAAGCATCCCCTCGGGTCCACCAGAGCCTGGAGCACTACCGAGTGATAGCCCTGATAGTTTATGTAGGAGCTGGCACTGTGTTCCGGGGTGCAGATGGGGATGTGCATCCCAACCAAGGCACCAAAGCAGTTTGGGAAGCTGAGTGCTGCAAATCCCATGACTGCTGCCTCCACATCCCCCATGCAGACAGCCCTGTGCAGCAGCAAGGCATTGGTCGCACGTATGACCTGTGTGGGAGGGAGGGCATGCGCTCTTGTGAGGATGTGATGGGGTGTGTCCAATCTCCCTCCCTGTGCTCCCTCCCCATACCCCCAGCCACCAAGTGTCCTCCTTGCCTGGGAGCTCCCTCCCCACTCCCTGTGGTGGGTGCGTGACCCAAACATGCCTTACCTCCATGGTGACAGCCTTGCCAACTCTGAATTGGTGCTCCACAGACTGTTACGGTCCCAGGTGGCCAGGTTCCATATGGCGGTGGCCACCCTCTTTTTGAGAGGGAGGGCGGGCTGCATGTTGGTGTCCTGGGGTCTCAGGTTGGGGGGCGAGACAGCGGCAGAGCTCTTGGAAGAGCCTGCTTATGCGAAAATTCCATACCCACCTGGCATCATCCTAGTCCCCCAGCACCAGCCACTCCCACTGGTCCATGCTGTTGGCGTGGCTCCAGAGGCAGTGAGATGCTTTTGGGGGGCACCAGAGGGATCCCAGCTCAAGGGGCCCAGAGCCCCAGCAGGGGGGAATTGCCCCCAGAAGGAGGTGGAGAGCGTCCCTGAGCACTTTGGTCAGGTGGCCGAGCACAGCAGTGAAGATAGCCAACTCGAGGATGAGGAGCTGCTGCTCGACATCCATAGAGACTGGCTTCCAGGCACCATCGGGCTCTGTGGGGCTTTTGACAGCTCTGCAGGCCTCAGCACATTCAGGGCGAGCGGTCCTTTAAGGGAGCTCCTGGCTGAGGGTCCCAGAAGGGCTTGTTAGCCATGTGACCCCTGTCTGCGGCTTTTCCTCCTCTGCTTTTCCAGAAGAGTGCCTACGGCTGTGCAGATGCTCCCTAGTGAAAGAGTGGGGTGGTCTCCGCAGTGCACCACCTGCTCTTTGTGTGTAGCCGCTCTCTTTCTGTGAAAGGTGATCTGTCACATGGCGCCACCCGAGAGCAAGCGCACCTTTTGAAAGCACTCTGCAGTGTAGGCATAGCCTTAATGAGCAGCAGATTCTGGAATGTTGAGCTCAGATGACAGCAAGGCCATGCAGGGTTCACAGAGCCTTGTTCTTGTGCATTGTTCTCTATCCCTCCACCCCCACTTCCTATTTCTTGCCTGTATGGGGTAATTAGATGTTGATGTTGTTTCTGTTTATCCATTAGCCTTTTATTTATGCTCAGTATGTTCTGATGAACTTCCTTTTGTTAGTCACATTTTCTCAATCCAGGTCCAAAGTTTCCAAGTTAGCCTGTAATTTACGCACACACACACACACACACACAGAGTGAGAGAGAGTGCTTTCTTGTGCACCTTTCCAGGAGTGCAAATCATTTAATCTGATGAATATTATTCGGTATTATGGGACTTGCACAAGTTGCTGGGAAGAACTGAAACCTGAGGGTGTCAAAGGAACATAATGCTATTGAATTGACCACAGACTGCTCTCCCTCAGATGTTTTCTATCACAGGGCACCATACCTGATAGGAACGTTAGGTCACTGGTATTATACAAAAATATCAACAATATTCTGGGCTTATTGGACTCTCTTTCTCTCTCTCCTGCAGCAGTCACTTGACAATGAGTGGGATGTTTTCATGTTGCCCTCCTATTTGTGAGTCCGTTGATGGCTGATCAACCCAGTTCTAGAACCATAGATCTTATCACAGAAGGGACAGGTGTGGGTAGCTGTTCGAGGGGTGCAGAGCAGTTTTTAATGCTCTTTTCTTCTTCTCCGCCTCTCCTTGTCTGCACGGCGGCAGGACCTCTCAAATTGTGCCAGGTCCTCATGGATTACCGTTCTCCACTGGGGACAGTCTTCATATGGACTATGTTGAGGGCACCTTTTATAGCCCCTCTCCCCATGTGGGGTGAGCAGCATGGGTACTAAATAGGGCTGCTCAGTCATGGATGCAGAAGCTGGACTGTTCTACCACCTCAGTCCTCGAAACGGCACAACTGATACATACAACCACTGCCTACGTGCTGGTCCATGACTAAAACCTCCCAGATTTCACAGTTCTGCTCCCGTCACCATTTGCCATTTTCCAGAGGGTTGAAGTTTAGGAGGGGAGTAGGCACAGGAAGATGCCTGTGTGAGATGTATTTTAGCACTGGGGGGACTGGTGCACAGCAGCCACCACATAGTTCTTGATGGATAGAAGACCCAGGTCCAATGGCATGGGCTCCACAATGACTGGGAGTTTCCTGTCCTCTGCAGCCTTCAGCCTCCTTCACAGCCATTGTAGCATTATCCTGGCTATCTTCTGCCTGCGCTGCCACTGAGGACTTTTAGGATCGTTGTTCATCTGGAGCCTCCCCCTTGACCTTGCCACCATGGCTGACCCTGCCGGGAGTACAAAACTCTCCACAGCATCACTCTCGGGTGCATTGGAACGCACCAGCCCACTCACCATGGCAAGGTGACAATCCGAAGAGTGAGATTATTATTGGACTAGCCTCTATTCAAACACTTCAACCACGTCGCGTGACTCATGAAGTCCAACAAAGCCAGCAAGCCTTTCCAACTTGGCAGATGAGGTTTTTGTCTACATTACAGAGCCCTTGTCTGGAGCCCTGCCACAGTGGTTACCTGTACACAAATACCTTCTTAATGCACCCAAACATCAGGAGCAGGTCAGGGAAGGAAGGGATTACAGACAACAAAGCAATTGCACCATGGCAGTCTATGGCTGACATACCAGGTTTCCCAGGGACAGGTATAAAAGGCCTGTGCACAGGAATTTCTGGGGGGCGGGTGCTTTTTCTGCAAACATGGACTGCAATTTTTAAAAAATCAAATGGATTTCAAAATAGTCGTGCAATGAGTGTGCATAAGAGAGGTGAATGAAAAGTTTGAGTGGAAACAGTGATTGGTGAAATGATTTTGTTAAAACATAATGAATATTTATGCCATAATAAAGGTTTTATAGAAATTGTCTTCTGGGGTCTTGTTGTAATATCATAGAATCATAGAATGCTATGACTGGAAGGGACCTTGAGAGGTCAATGAGTCCAGCCCCCTGCCCTCATGGCAGGACCAAGTACTGTCTAGATCATCCCTGACAGACATTTATTTAACCTGTTCTTAAATATCTGCAGAGATGAGATTCCACAACCTCCCTTGGTAATTTATTCCACTGTTTGACCGCCCTGACAGTTAGGAACTTTTTCCTAATGTTCAACCTAAACCTCCCTTGCTGCAGTTTAAGTCCATTGCCTCTTGTTCTATCCTCAGAGGCCAAGAAGAACAAGTTTTCTCCCTCCTCCTTATGACACCCTTTTAGATACTTGAAAACCTCTATCATGTCCCCCCTTAATCTTCTTTTTTCCAAACTAAACAAGCCCAATTCTTTCAGTCTTTCTTCATAGGTCATGTCCTCTAGTCCTTTGATCATTCTTGTTGCTCTTTTCTGGACCCTCTCCAGTTTCTCCACATCTTTCTTGAAATGTGGTGCCCAGAACTGGACACAATACTCCAACTGAGGCCTAACCAGCGCAGAGTACAGTGGAAGAATGACTTCTCGTGTCTTGTTCACAACACACCTGTTAATGAATCCCAGAATCACGTTTGCTTTTTTTGCAACAGCATCACACTGTTGACTCATATTTAACTTGTGGTCCACTGTAACCCCTAGAGCCCTTTCGGCCATGCTCCTTCCTAGACAATATCATAAGTGAAGAACAACCTTCCTTCCTCCCGCTCCCTTTCCTGTTGCTAGACGCCAAGGGCATGCTGGGAATTGTAGTCCCTTCTGTGCTCCAGAGTGAGCTTTCTAGGCTGGGAGCTGGCCAAAGAACTACAGCTCTCAGGATGCCTTGGGTTCCCCCATCATGCTCTGGATTCTTCCCCTGGACAGTGCAGCAGGGAGGAAGGGATAGACACCAGTCATGGGCGGGGAGCGGGTGCATTTTCACCCTTTACACCTCCTCTGCATATGGACCTGTATAAGCAGCAGTAGCTTAGAGCAGCCCTTTGGCTTTGGGTGGCTCTAGATATCATGCCTAAGGAAGTTTTGTGAGCTTTAAGGGCTGATACAAAGCTTTTAAACACTTCTGCAAACCAGTGGGCACTGGCTCCAGCTCTGAGAAGCTAGATGAGAAAATGGGCAGCATCAAGCTACTTCAAACCCTGGAAACTGAGCAGAGGAGCTGTAATGTAATCAATATGTCTACGTTGTGTCTTTCCATTGGTGACTAGGATTTATTCCACACACCACAAAGCAAGTGGCTGTCCAACAAATGGAGTCTGAGTCAAAGGCAGTTCTGAAAAAGAGTGAGGGGATGTACTGACACTGGAACATTGTAGATAAATTGGCTGCAAACATTTAACACCATGTGAATGTTGGATTTCCTTTAAGAATAGCAACTGGGAATAGGAAGAATACAAAGGTTCTACCAACTCCAAAGAAATGTGCTGGCAGGCAGACACTGGTACTTGAAAGGAATGTAGGGAGAATGCAGGAGGCTGCTCAGTAGAAAGAATGATAAATGCCCATTGAAATGGCAGCATTTTTGTGATTATATAAACAGTGTATTGTGTAAGAAGAAGATAGTAGAAATCTGTATGCAAACCTGCAGCATAGCTAAATACAAGCACATGTAGTAACAGATTCAGTTTAACTATGGTTACCAAGCTTTGGCTGTAGCAGGCACCAACGTGGAATGCTAAATAGCAAAGCAAAGAGAGTATGGAAAGGCAAATTTAAAAGGACAGAACAAATTGCAGCTTGATGAGGAATAAACTTTCCATCAGCAATAACGGGACTTGCTTATCTAAATCTGCACACACATCGAGCCAGAAGTGTCTAAGGGGAAAAAAATCCCTGCATTTATAACTGGCTTTGCCAAGCAAAAGCAAATACACTGAGGTGAAAAATAGCTTAAAAAGGAGAAGTCAAAAGTCAGAACTTCCTATGTGGCATATTCTTCTAAAAGAACTAAAAGAAAGATTAGAAAGACTGGGACTTTTCAGGTTAGAAAAGAGGAGGCTAAGGGGCAATATGATAAAGGTCTATAAAATCATGACGGGGTGAAAAGGTGAATAGGGAAAAGCTATTTATTGTTCCCTGTTGCTTCCTGCAAGCAGGAGGGTTTATTACACACACAGCGCTGGTGGAGTGTCATTTCACCTGTTAGGCTAGTGAACTAAGCGTCACCAATGAAATTAATTGTTAGCAGGTTTAAAACTAACAAAAGGAATTTTTTCTTCATGCAGCGCATGGCCATCCTGTGGAACTCCTCGCCAGAGCACATTGTGCGATGCAGGACTTCAACAGGGTTCCAAAAAGAACTGAGTAAATTCATGGAGGTTAGGTCCATCAATGGCTATTAGCCAGGATGGGTAGGAATGGTGTCCCTAGTCTCTGTCTGTGAGAGGTTGGAAATGGATGACAGAAGAGGGATCACTCAATGATTACCTGTTCTGTTCCCTCCCTCTGTAGCATCTGTCATTGGCCAATGACAGGAGATAGGATACTGCACTAGGTGGACCTTTGGTCTGATCCTGTAGGTATGTTCTTATGTTCTAAGACGATGTCTTAAAAGACAGGGAAAAAATGGAGAAATGCACATTGAAATAAGAAAACATTTAAGAGACAGGATCCACCTCACTAAAAGAGGAAAGAGCATCTTTGTGGGCAGGCTTGCAAACCTAGTGAGGAGGGCTTTAAACTAGGTTTGTCAGGGGAAGGTGATACAAGCCCAGAGGTAAGTGGGGAAGGAGGAGGGAACAATCAAGTGGGTTTCCTGGGTGAAGAGGAGAAAGTGGGCCAATCAGCCCCTTCTCTAAGATGCTTGTACACTAATGCCAGAAGCCTGGAGAGCAAACAGGAAGAATTAGAGGCCCTGGCACAGTCACACAAGTATGAGGTGGTTGGAATAACAGAGACTTGGTGGGACGATTCGCATAACTGGAGCACGGTCATGGAAGGTTATAACTTGTTGAGGAAGGACAGACGGGAGAAAAGGAGGAGGAGTTGCGCTCTGTGTGAGGGAGCAGTGTGATTGCTGAGAGCTCCAGTACGAGGAAGAAGAAAATCCAGTTGAGTGTCTTTGGGTTAAGCTTAGAGGTGGAAGTAACAGAGGTGATGTTGTAGTTGGTGTCTGTTATAGACTGCCAGATCAGGGAGATGAGATAGATGAGGCTTTCTTCAGGCAGCTAAGTGACGCTTCCAAATCACAGGCCCTGGTTCTCATGGGAGACCTTAATCAGCCGGACATTTGTTGGGAGACCAACATATCAGCACACAGACAATCCAGGAAGTTTTTGGAGAATGTTGGGGATGACTTCTTGGTACAACTGCTGAAGGAACCGACCAGGGGCCGTGCACAACTTGACCTGATGCTCACAAATGGGGAAGAACTAGTAGAAGAAATAGAAGTGGGAGGGAACCTGGGCTGCAGCGATCATGGGATCGTAGATTTCAGGATCCGGAAAAAAGTAAGAAAGGTTGAGCAGTAACATACAGACCCTTGATTTCAGAAGAGCAGACGTTGACTCCCTGAGAGAACGGATGAGCAGGATCCCTTGGGAAACGACAATGAAGGGGAAAAGAGTTGAAGAGAACTGGAAGTATTTTAAAGAAGTCTTACTGAAGGCACAGAAACAAACAATCCCACTGCGTAGTAAGAAATGCAAACATGATAGGCAACCAGCTTGGCTTAACAGGGAAACCCTTAGTCAGCTTAAATTCAAAAAGGATGCATACAAGAAATGGAAACGTGGACAGTCGACTAAGGAGGAGTATAAACATACGGCTGGAGAATGCCAGGCAGTAAAAAGGAAAGTGAAAGCACAATTGGAACTGCAGTTGGCAAGCGATGTGAAGAGTAACAAGAAGGGTTTCTACAGGCATATGAACAATAAACGGGTTATCAGAGAAGGTGTGAGGCCATTACTGGATGAGGGAGGTAACCTAGTGACAGATGATGCAGGAAAAGCTGAAGTACTCAATACTTTTTTTGCCTCAGCCTTCACGGACAAAGTCAACTTCCCCATGACGGTCCTGGATGATGCAGTATGGGAAGGTGGAGGGCAGCCATCTGTGGGGAAGGAACAAGTTCTGAGCTGTCTAGAAAAATTAGATGTGCACAAGTCCATGGGTCTGGATTTAATGCACCCCAGGGTACTGAGGGAGTTGGCAGAGGTCATTGCTGAACCTTGAAGACTCTTGGAGATCGGGGGAGATACCGGATGACTGGAAGAAGGCAAACATAGTGCCCATCTTTAAAAAAGGAAAGAAGGACAATCCAAGGAACTATAGACCCATCAGCCTTACCTCAATCCCTGGGAAAATAATGGAGGGAATCCTCAAGGAATCCATTTTGGAG
Source organism: Carettochelys insculpta (assembly GCF_033958435.1). NCBI lineage: Eukaryota > Metazoa > Chordata > Testudines > Carettochelyidae > Carettochelys > Carettochelys insculpta. The sequence goes on along the minus strand of NC_134147.1, from coordinate 9,635,010 downwards.
CACTTGGAAGAGGGGAAAGTGATCAAAAGTAGCCAACATGGACTCACCAGGGGCAAGTCCTGCCTGACTAATCTGATTAGCTTCTATGACGAGCTAACAAGCTCTGTGGACATGGGGAAGTCAGTGGGGCTACGTCTACACGTGCACCCAACTTCGAAATAGCTTATTTCGATGTTGCGACATCGAAATAGGCTATTTCGACGAATAACGTCTACACGTCCTCCAGGGCCGGCAACGTCGATGTTCAACTTCGACGTTGCGCAGCCCGACATCGAAATAGGCGCAGCGAGGGAACGTCTACACGTCAAAGTACCACACATCGAAATAGGGATGCCAGGCACAGCTGCACACAGGGTCACAGGGCGGACTAGCGCTTCCGGGGCAACAGCTAGCCGCTCCCTTAAAGGGCCCCTCCCACATACACTCAGCCTGCACAGCACGCGGTCTGACGAGCCAGATAGGCACACAGACCCCGAGCGCCGCAGTTATGGACCCCCAGCAGCAGCAGCAGCAGCAGCAGCCGCAGCAGCAGCAGCTAGAGGTCCAGCCAGCCCTCCTGGCAGGAGCAGGGCTTGCCCTGGCTCTTGTCATGTTGGGGGCAGCTGAGCACCTTCCTGCCCCAGGGGAGGAGATGCCCCCGGGGCAGCAGGGCTTAGCCCCTACCCCTGCAGCACCCCGCCCCACCCCCCGCCTCACACGCCGGCGGCTGTGGAGCCACCCCACCAGCACCGACTGGTGGGAGCGCCTGGTGCTTGGGGAGTGGGACGACGAGCACTGGGTCCGCAACTTCAGGATGACCCGACAGACATTCCTGGAGCTGTGCCAGTGGCTCAGCCCCGCACTCCGGCACCGGGACACCACCATGCGGCGTGCCCTCAGCGTGGAGAAACGGGTCGGCATCGCTGTCTGGAAGCTGGCCACTCCGGACAGCTACCGATCCGTGGGGCAGCAGTTTGGCGTCGGAAAGGCCACTGTCGGGGCCGTCTTCATGGAGGTAAGAGAACCCACAGGGGGAGGCCAGGGCAGAGCAGGGGGGCCAGGGCAGAGCAGGGCAGGCCAGGGGGGCCAGGGCAGAGCAGGGGGGCCAGGGCAGAGCAGGGGGGCCAGGGGGGCCAGGGCAGGGCAGGGCAGAGCAGGGGGGCCAGGGCAGAGCAGGGCAGGCCAGGGGGGCCAGGGCAGAGCAGGGGGGCCAGGGCAGAGCAGGGGGGCCAGGGGGGCCAGGGCAGAGCAGGGGGGCCAGGGCAGAGCAGGGGGGCCAGGGGGGCCAGGGCAGGGCAGGGCAGAGCAGGGGGGCCAGGGGGGCCAGGGCAGGGCAGGGCAGAGCAGGGGGGCCAGGGCAGAGCAGGGCAGGCCAGGGGGGCCAGGGCAGAGCAGGGGGGCCAGGGCAGAGCAGGGCAGGCCAGGGGGGCCAGGGCAGAGCAGGGGGGCCAGGGCAGAGCAGGGGGGCCAGGGGGGCCAGGGCAGGGCAGGGCAGAGCAGGGGGGCCAGGGGGGCCAGGGCAGGGCAGGGCAGAGCAGGGGGGCCAGGGCAGAGCAGGGCAGGCCAGGGGGGCCAGGGCAGAGCAGGGGGGCCAGGGCAGAGCAGGGGGGCCAGGGGGGCCAGGGCAGGGCAGGGCAGAGCAGGGGGGCCAGGGCAGAGCAGGGCAGGCCAGGGGGCCAGGGCAGGGCAGGGCAGAGCAGGGGGGCCAGGGGGGCCAGGGCAGGGCAGGCCAGGGGGGCCAGGGCAGAGCAGGGGGGCCAGGGCAGAGCAGGGCAGGCCAGGGGGGCCAGGGCAGGGCAGGGCAGAGCAGGGGGGCCAGGGCAGAGCAGGGCAGGCCAGGGGGGCCAGGGGGGCCAGGGCAGGGCCATGCACACCCTGCTCACCCCTCATTGGGGCTGTCCCATGTGCTTTCCCTGCAGGTCGTGCGTGCCATCAACTCCATGCTCCTGCACAGACTCGTGAGGCTGGGGGACCCAGATGCCACCATTGCCGCCTTTGCCACCCTGGGCTTCCCCAACTGCTTCGGGGCTCTGGATGGGACCCACATCCCCATCCGCGCCCCGGACCACAGCGGAGGCCGATACGTGAACCGGAAGGGCTACCATTCAGTCGTCCTGCAGGCCTTGGTGGACAGCCGGGGACGGTTCCAGGACATTTACGTGGGCTGGCCTGGCAGCACCCACGACGCCCGGGTTTTCCGCAACTCGGGCCTGTGCCGCCGGCTGGAGGCGGGGACCTACATCCCCCAGCGGGAGATCCCTCTGGGGGACACCACCATGCCCTTCTGCATGATTGCGGATGCGGCCTACCCCCTCCGGCCGTGGCTTATGCACCCCTACACGGGCCACCTCTCCGCCAGCCAGGAGCGCTTCAACGCGCGCCTGAACCGTGCGCGCCAGGTGGTGGAGCGCTCCTTCGGCCGCCTCAAGGGACGATGGAGATGTCTCCTCACCCGCCTGGATGCCAGCCCCAACAACATCCCCCAGATTGTGGGTGCCTGCTGCGCCCTGCACAACCTTGTCGAGAGCAAGGGGGAGACCTTCCTTCAGGGCTGGGCCGCCGAGGCCGGCAGGGCACACCTCCAGCCACCTGCTGCCCCCAGTCGGCAGGTGGACCCAGAGGGGACCCGGGTCCGGGAGGCCCTGCGGGCCCACTTCGACAACCAGGCCGCGGGGTGAACTCTGCCCAGGCCCCCGACTGCCCGCCCCTTCCTCCCCCACACTCCTGCCTCAACGCCCACACCACCATGGGGCACCCCACCGCCCCCCCCCCTTGTCCAGGAGAAACGACAGATCGAACTTGTGGGTGAACGTAAATGTTTTCTTTGGCTGAACCTTTTTTTTTTTTGAAATAGAAAAATATACACATGTGAAAGGGAAAGCAAAAAGGAGGGACAAACATGTAACAAAAGCAAGATGGGCACAAATAAAACTATGTACAACAATAAACTCCAAGCAGGGTGCGCCATCCACAAAAGGAAACCAAAAAGCAGGGAGGAGAACGGGGAGAACTATTTACAGGGGGGACGGGGCAAGCAGGGGCAGCACCCACCCACCCAGTCCCCAAAGTCTGTCCATCGGGGGGGGGGCCACGTCCCGGGCCCCTCAGCCCCTACAGGCCCCCAGTGGGCGTTCCCGGCCGGGAGCTCCGGCGGGCCTGCAGTCTGGTCCGCGGCTGGGTGGGAGCGGGCTCCACCAGAAGATATCGGCGCCGGCGAGTCTCGGGTGGCTCCAGGGGTCCCTCGGTGCGGTGGCCCTCGCGGGGAGGTGGTGGGGCGACGGCGGACGGGCCGGCGGCGGCTGCAGCAGCTGGTGGTGGGGCTGCAGGAGCGGCCATGGCGGGTGGTGGCGCGGCTGGCGCGGCATGGGGGGCCAGGAAATCAACCAGGCGGTTGACAGTGTCCACCAGGGCCCCCCATGACTCGCGGCGCCAGGCCAGCGCCTGCTCCTGCAGCCGGATGTACTGCTGCGACACCTCCAGCTGCCGCTCCGACACCTCCAGCTGCCGGCGATGGATGGCCAGCAGCTGGGGGTCTGTGGCCACCGCCGGCAGTAGGCGCGGGGTCCGCCGTCTTGCCCTCCGCGGGGCCGGTGGTTCCTCGGCCGGGGGGCTTCCCTGGAGCGAGGGTCCCGGAGGACTCTCCGGGACGACCGACGCCTCGCCGGCGCTCTCTTCCGGTCCTTCGGATGGTGCCGGTGCAGGTGCAGGACACAGGAGAGGAGGGGGGAAAGAAGAATGGAGACAGGCGTTAGTGTCGTCCCCGAGCCGTGGCCTTTGTCCCCCCCCGCCCTGTGCTGCAGGTTCCCCATCCCCGTCCCCGGGAGATGCTGCTGTGATGGATGGGGTTCAGAGGTCCCCCTGCCCTGCAGCCCGTCCCCTGGTGGGAGCGACTCTCACTTCAGCCCGCAGGGTCTGAGAGCAGGAGAGGTTTCTTAGGCCACAGCTGGCCAGTTTCTGGCAGGAGTGACAGCACCAGCTGTCGGAAGAGACAGTCCTTCCAACTCGTCGTGGGGAGAAGACCCCAAGGGGGGGGCCCCTCTGCGATGCAGCTTTCCCCCTCCTCTGGCTGGCTGCCTACCAGCTCTCCCTTCCCCTAGCCTCTACCTGTGGCCCCCGCCCTCGCCCCCCAATTCCAAGCCAGCTCGGCTCCATCCTCCTGTTTGTTCAGGGCACAGGTGTCACCTGCCAGCTGTAGCGCCAGGATCCTCCTTTGGCCCTGGGAGCTCCTCGGCTCGGGTGGCTCATCTGTAGCCTGGGTCTCCCTTTGGCACTCCCCCCACTCCATCGCCTGCTGGTGTTGCGGGGTGTCCCACCCCCTCCGCCCGGGGGCCCCTCGAGGTTCCGCTCCCCCCTGGCCTGGGGATGGGGCAAGGCACTGTCATGCAGGGTGGCGGGGGGCAGGGGCTGCTGTCTGCAGTGCTGTGAGGGCCCTGTCCCTGGTGTCCTTGGGGCCATGGCCATGTGAGCGTGTGGGGGGCCCTGGACACATCTCTGTTCCCCCCGCCCCTCCAGCCCCGGGGTATCCACCAGAGAGGGGTACCTACCTGTGGGTCCGCTCCCATGGTCCGGAGATCCCCGGGGGTCGGAGGCCCTGCTGCTGCTCCGGGATGGCAGGAGGAGGATCTGCAGGCTGGAATCAGTGGAGGAGGAGCCCCCCTCCTCCTCCTCCTCCTCCCCCTGCCGTGATGTCCCGGGGATGGCCTCCGGGGGGGACCCCCGGGGTGCGGGGCTTACCTCCGGGCTGGAGCCCGGCTGCAGGGCCTGCTGGGGCTCGTCAGCCGAAGTGTCAAGGGTGGCCGGAGGGGAGGAGGTGTGCCGGGAGCCCAGGATGTCCCTGAGCTCCCTGTAAAAGGGGCAAGTGACTGGGGCGGCCCCAGATCGGCTGGCCGCATCCCGGGCCCGGGAGTAACCCTGCCGCAGCTCCTTCACCTTACTGCGGACATGGTCAGGAGTGCGGGCAGGGTGACCCCGGGTGGCCAGGCCCTCGGCCAGCCGAGCGAACGCATCCGCGTTCCGTCTCTTGCTCCCCACTACCTGGAGCACCTCCTCCTCGCTCCAGAGCCCCAGCAGGTCCCGCAGCTCGGCCTCCGTCCAGGAGGGGCCCCGCTGCCGCTTCCCAGACTGCTTGGTCCTCTGGCTCTGCTGGCTGCCCTGGCTGCCCTTGGGGGGGGTCCCCTGGGGGCGCTGGGGGGGCTGCTGGGCAGCCATGGCTGCTGCAGGGGCTGAGGGCTGGGCAGGCTCTGCACCGCGTGTGCAGACAGGAGCCTGCACGTTCCCTCAGCCTCCTGCAGTCAGGGCGGGGGAGGGGCCCTTTAAGGGGCCGCTCCACGCGGCCACCAGTGAGCTGCGGGGCTGGAGAGAGCGTCTCTCAACCCCCCAGCTGATGGGCGCCATGGAGGACCCGTCAATTTCGACGTTGCAGGACGCGGATCGTCTACACTGTCCCTACTTCGACGTTGAACGTCGAAGTAGGGCGCTATTCCCATCCGCTCATGGGGTTAGCGACTTCGACGTCTCGCCGCCTAACGTCGATTTCAACTTCGAAATAGCGCCCGACGCGTGTAGACGTGACGGGCGCTATTTCGAAGTTACTGCCGCTACTTCGAAGTAGCGTGCACGTGTAGACGCAGCCTAAGATGGATAGAAAGCTGGCTTGATGGTCAGGCCCAATGAATAGTGGTCAATGGCTCAATATCTGGGTGGCCGTCTATTTCAAGCGGAGTGCTGCAAGACTCGATTCTGGGGCTAGTGTTATTCAACATCTTTATTAATGACCTGCATGAGGGACTGGATAGCACCCTCAGCAAGTTTGCGGATGACACAAAACTAGCGGGAGAGGTAGATTCATTGGAGGGTAGAGAAAGAATCCAGAGGGACCTGGATAAATTGGAAGAATGGGCCAAAAGAAATCTGATGCGGTTCAATAAGGAGAAGTGTAGAGTCCTGCACCTGGGGTGGAAGAATCCAAAACATTGTTACAGGCTGGGGACCGACTGGCTCAGCAGCAGTACGATGGAAAGGGACCTAGGGGTTATGGTGGATAAAAGGTTGGATATGAGTAAACAGTGTGCCCTTGTAGCCCAGAAGGCTAATGGCATACTAGGGTGCATTAGGAGGAGCATTTTGAGCAGATCTAGAGAAGTAATTATTCCTCTTTATTTGGCACTGGTGAGGCCACATCTGGAATATTGTGTCCAGTTTTGGGCCCCTCAGTATAAAAAGGATGTGGATTTGCTTGGAGCAGGTTCAGCGGAGGGCAACAAAAATGATTAAGGGTCTGGAGCACAAGACCTATGAGGATAGGCTGAGGGATTTGGGCTTGTTTAGTTTAAAGAGAAGACCTTAGAGGTGATTTAATAGCAGCCTTCAACTTCCTGAAGGGGAGCTCTAAAAAGGAGGGTGAGAAACTGTTCTCAGTGGTGTCAGATGCCAGAACAAGGAGTAATGGTCTGAAGTTGAAGAGGGAAAGGTGTAGGCTAGATATTAGGAAAAACTACTTCACCAGGCGGGTGGTGAAGCATTGGAATGCATTGCCTAGAAAGGTGGTGGATTCTCCACCCCTTGAGGTTTTTAAGTCCTGGCTGGACAAGGTCCTGGCTGGGATGACTTAGTGGGAGTTGATCCTGCTTGAAGCAGGGGGCTGGACTAGATGACCTCATGAGGTCCCTTCCAGCACTGTGATTCAGTGGTTCCAATCATCTCCTTGATGGAAAACACTGATGTATAAAGCAAAACAAACAAGAAACTTCATTCTTATCCAGGAGAAATTACTTTAAACAAGTTTCAGCTAGATAGTCCACCAGCAGCATGCCTCACTTCAGAGCTACCACATCACTTAGCATGCAAATTGTTCTTTAGATTAATGGTTGGGATGCAAAAGAAGTGGCATTGAGCACTGTGCAATGGTTTAAATCTATGCTGGGAAAAGCTTGTACCCTGTCAGGAAAATATCCCTATTCGGCACAGTAGGGAACCTTGTTGGGGTTGGGGGCCACTGGTCCACAGGAAAATCAGTTGGGGGTAGGACATAAAAGTGAGAAGCAAACACTCCCCCCACACACACAAAACCCTCCCTGATGTGGCCCTCGCTGACATACGTACCTCCCCTCATGCTCCATGCTTGATGTGGATGTGCTGGAGCAGGTTCAGCAGAGGGCAATGAAAATGATTAAGGGGCTGGAACACAAGACCTAGGAGGATAGGCTGAAGGATTGGGCTTATTTAGTTTACAGAAGAGAAGAGTGAGGGGTGATTTGATAGCAGCCTTCAGCTTCCTGAAGGGGAGCTCTAAAAAGGATGGAGAGAAACTGTTCTCGGTGGTGTCAGATGGCAGAACAAGGAGCGATGGTCTGAAGTTACAGAAGGAGAAGAGTACGTTGGATATTAGGAAAAACTACTTCACCAGGAGGGTGGTGAAGGACTGGAATGCGTTACTGAGAAAGGTGGTGGAATCTCCATCCCTGGAGGTTTAACGTCCATAAGGTCCTGGCTGAGATGACTTAGTTGGGGTTGATTGTGCTTGGGGCAGGGGCTGGACTCGATGACCTCTTGAGGTCCCTTCCAACTCTGTGATTCTATGACTCTATGATTCTAGCGGGACGAACAGGGAGGTGGAAGCAAGGGGGGGCTGAGGTTCAGGGCTTCTCCAGGCCTGGTTAACTCTTCTAGGGGCCCAGGGTGAGACCAAAAATGACAGGTTTGGGATTCAGTGTGTGAGATGGGGCTGCCAAGGGGCAGGTGTGGGGTCTGGGTGGGAGGGAGGGTGCAGGAACAGGCTGAGGGTGGGGGTCTGGGCAGGAGGCGGGAGAGGATGGGCTGGGGGAGTCTGGACAATGGGGTGGGGCACTTCGGTGTGTCCCTGATGCTACCCTTCCCCACCCCAACTGAGCCACTGCTTCTTGCTCCCACCAGGCAGAGCCTATGGGCTGGATTTGGCCCCAGCTCCCTGATTTGTCCTGCAAGGCTCAGGGGTCCTCATCCTCCACCTCGCTGTGGGCCAGATGCTGAGGAGAGCATCCCCAGGCCTCAGGGCCAGATCCAGGCAAGCCATGGTCCGGGGATTCACCACCTCAGGCTTACACACATCCCTATAGCGAAGCATGTGCTTATATGGGCTATATTGACACAACAGGCTTATTTCAAAATATCTTATTTCAAACTAACACATCTAAGCACAAAAAGCCATTGAAATAGTGATTGGGTACTGCAAGGTAGAGCGTCTGTAGGGATTGGACACTGCCTTGAACTTAAGGGCACCTGGAAGCTGTTTAGGAAGGACAGCAGGTCAGCAGTTGCTCCCCCTGGCTGCTGCCTGAGGCCATCTGAGTCTTGTGCTTAAACGGAGCCCTGTGCAGTGCCGCTCCTCAGGTTTCCCGGCTTGCTTGCCTACCTCCTCAAGGTACAGCAAAGCATTCATCCTGTGTGCTCTGGTTGCCCTGCCTAGCACACCCCAGCACTTTGCTATGGTGCCAGAGCTGAAGCAGCTGCCCAGGCAAGCCTGGAGGTCCTCCTGCTCCTTCTGCAAGTTATGCAGCACTTTGTGCAGGCTGATCCCCAACCCCTGGAACCTGACCTCAAGACCATCTGACAGAACCTCCTCCAGTATCTGGGGTACCAGACCCAGCAGCTGGAGCCCACTACCTGTGGACTGGACCCTATGCCCCATGGTATCTGGCCGCTGGACATCAGTGTGGACACGAGAGACCACATTGTCCTGGAGCACTGGAGAGACAAGCAATGGCTTCAGAACTTCAGGATGACAAAGGCTACATGCCTGGAGCTCTGGGAGTGGCTTGCCCATGCCCTGTGCTGTTGGGACACAAACATGAGCCCCCCACTCCGCCACCGCCCGCAGAAGTGGGTCACCATTATCCTGTGGAAACTCACCATAGCAGAGAGCTACCAATCTGGTGGGAACTAGTTTGGCATGGGGAGGTCAACCGTTGCAGCCCTGCCCATGGAGGTATGGGGGTCCCAGCCTACTGGCCCCTGCTGGCAGGAGGATGGGATGGACATCCCTAAGGAATGGGAGGTGTGGAGGTGAGGGTGCTGGCAGCCTCCTCCACTGGAGGGGTCCTGCCACCCCACCTCTGCCAAGCCCACCCAGGAGTGGGTGCAAATGCAGAGGGTTGCTGTCCATGAAGAGGGGGACTCCAGTGAGTCATGCTTCATCCCTCCCACTGCAGGTGGTCAGGATCACCAACCACATCCTGCTGTGCAGATTCACCTGCCTGGCAGATGTGGATGCCATCATTGAAGGATTTGGCGTCCTGGGCTTCCCCAGATACGCATTGAGGGAGGGACAATTGGTGGGACACACAGGCCTATCCATGCCCTGGACCACTGAGCATCTAGCTACATAAGCCACAAAGGATACTTCTCAGTGGTCCATCAAGGCCAGTTCACAGACATCTTCGCCTGGTGGTTGGTTGGGGAAGGTGCATAATGCCCATATGTTCGGGAACACCAGCCTGTTCCAGAAGAACTTCTTCCATGCCCACACCATCAGGGTCGGGGATGGGACATGCCAGTGTGCCTGGTGGGGGATGCGGTCTATCCCCTCATGCTGTGGATGCTGAGTCAACGAGTAACCACTGAAAGCAGGCTCCCCTCCCTGCCAGCTGGTTGGAGCCACCGTGCAGCATTTAAAGCATATCCCTGCTCCAATGGGCTCCTGCCCTCCATCCCTCCCACTTGCCACAGTGGGGAGGGGCATGGGCTTCTTGCCAGCTTGTTCAGGCTGGGAAGCAGCATTTGAGCTGCTTTCCAGTGTGAGTGGGGTCCTGGAAAGTCAGAATTTTTCCTCATGGAGGCTCTGCAAAAGCTGTGCAAAGGCAAAGGTCCCATGGGTGCACATGGGGTGTGATACAGCGGGGGGAGTCGGGTGGCCCGGGACTGACCACCCCACCTTTATAGCAGCCTTATATAGTGTAGCAGCAATATGTGATTCAGTGTATCTACTTTAAAACCTAGGTTTCCACAGTATTGTGAGTACCAGGAACAATAACACTCCGATTGTGAACACCACAATGCCCTGTGGCTGTTCTAAGTCCCAATAATTCTCTATACAGCCCCAGCTAGTCCAGCTAGTGGTATTTACCGATAGTGATTGATTCATTTATTCATAACTACAATTACTTAACACTTGTTATATATATATATATATATAGTTATTTATTTGGCATAGGCTAAACACTAGGTTACATATAGCTGTATATGATTACATGTGACTTACCAATAACATCCAATGCTCCCACATCTCACCAACAACTACGTTACAGCGGCCCTTCACGTCAGAGATACGGCTTGGTTGGGACCTTTCGTGGTGGTGACGTCCGGGTGATCAGGCCGGGGTCTGCTGTTTGGACTGGAAGTTGCTAGCCTCTGCCTCGTGTCCAGGAGCCCACACCCTTATTCCTGCTAAATCACCTTTTATACTGTTTCTTACCTGGGGGTTCGATACCTGGCCAATTAAAGCGTTTGTTACCTAATTTGGGCTTTCTAGCCTCCTGGCGTGTCACAACATGTTACAAGATTTCCTCTGTCCTTGGTCTTTTTCTGAACCTCCTACCCCGAGACCCTCTGATATTGCACAACCAAGATGTTCTCTTTGGGGGGCTTCCAGCTACTAGCCCCAGCTGTTCTCTTTGGGGGCTTACTATCTGCTTGTCAGGATGTTCTCTCTGGGGACTCTCCAACTACTTGTCAACTTTCTGATTTCTTTCTCCTGGCCTGACTTCAGACCTTCCCACCGTTGTATGATAGCGTTCCAAGATGGAGTGTATGGTCATTCTGCCTTGCAAGTGAGGCCCGGCCACCAAGTTCTCGTGCTCCCACAAGCCTCTGTGAGGTGGATGGAAGGGGGAAGGGGATTGATGAAATTTCACAGTACACTTGGACAGTTCTCACAGCACACCAGTGTACCACAGTCTAGAGTGCCTTTGGCTGCCACAAGGGACATTTCCTTTGCTTCCTCACCCACTTAGACCTCGAGGAGCACAACATCCCAAACATCATGGCAGCACAATGAGTGTGAGAGGAAGGGGGAGCCTTCTTGCCCATGTGGGGGGCAGAGGTTGAGTACATGGACCAGGCCTACAAGCAGTCGCACATGGCTAACATCCAGCAGGCCCCATGGGGGAGCTGTGCTCATCCATGAGGCCCTGAGGGACAGCTTCATCCCAGTGGAGCACTGACCGCCCCCATCCCTTGGGTCACTCCACTGGGGGCATCAGTGACATCCATTCCCCCCCCCAACTCATCCTCCACCACCATTTCTGAGGACTCAATAAAAAATCTGTTGTGTTCAAACAAAAATTTGGTGGTTTATTTACAAAGGGAGCTGTATGAACTGAAGGCCTTATGAACTGAGTTGATGAATTAGCGTCCGCCGTTTAGAGCTCCTTGTCTGCGGCCTCAGGATCCCACATCCTGATAGTTTCTTTGGCATATGTGTTGTTATGGCTAAAACACCTAACCCAGTAGGAAGTACATCTAAGTTATCCAGGCAGGCAAGCACTGTTAGAATTATCAAACACAATTCAATACCCTGGGACATTGTGCTTGCTGATCCAAGGTAGTTCTCCTTCCAGACAACTTCTCAAAATTATCATACAAAGTAATTTTCAATTAATATCCAGTATATCCATTCTGCTCAGTTCAACTGCCCTTCAATTTTCCTAAACAAAAGAGCAATCATGTAGCCCTTTAACAAAACATTTTTAATTTCCTTTTGTTTATTGTAAAGGATTTTGATCACGTGGTTCCTCAGTTTCTTAGAGAGTATGTGGCATAGATTCTCACTGTAGTCGTTGTAGTCCATTGATTGTAATGGGTTTTTCATTGTCAGTTCCTTGGGTGCGATGGCTATTTTCTTGCATTTGGAGAGAAAGATGATGTCTGTCTGGATCTGGGTGAGTTTTTCCATGTAGTTGATGGATCTCCATTCCAAACGGTTGAATGTAGTGCCTTGCATGTTGAATAGTGACAGAGAGAGAGCTGTGTGAGTCTGTATTCTACCAAAACAAAAAAGCAGTCAAATGCTGCATGACTGCTTTTTTTGTTTTGGGAGAATACAGACTCACACAGCTCTCTCTCTGTCACTATTCAACATCCAATTTTCCTGTGTGCATCTCCTTTCCTGAGGACACTACCTATTTCTTTTGCTGCTTTGCTTCATCAGTGGAAAAATAACTCAATTATTTTCAAGTGCATCGGGATGCGGGGGAGGGACTCTTTTTTATCCTTTTTAGAGGAAATCTTCAAAAAAGATTTTGAGAGATTACATATGGAGTTTTTTAAAGACCTCTTACAAATAAATCATCAAATGAACTCTCTACACTGACGGTCAACATCAGCTTGGTGTCAGGGGAAAGGAGGCAAATTTATTAGGATAAATTGAATTCTGGGAACCAGCCAAATTGCCACACGTGAAAGAAAAATCCATTTCTGTGTTTGTAACTCGGTGCAACTTTTCAAAAATCCTCCTGTATGTATTCAAGAAGCTGTAAAATATGGATCAAGTAAAACAAAACAATTTGTTTCGTATGCATTGGCTTACACTCAGCCTTTCCTGGACAACGTTCACTTATCCTGCCCTGCATATCACTGCACTGCAGACTAAAGCCAGGTCTACTATAGACATTAGAATGGATTGTAGATATGCAATCTTATCTACCGCAATGGTGTAGCTAGAATCAACTTATCTGCAATCAACTTACCTGGCTGTCTTCTCCTGTTGACCTCCCTTACTCCGCGTGAGATTGAAGAGTAGACAGGTTGACTGTGGGTCACTGATAGCTCCATTTCACGTGTCCCAACCAGAAGCGTGAAGTCGCACCCTGGCCGATGTATCCATAGGAGCCTCTCTCTCCCCTCCACAGCCCGTTGACAAAGGGGCAATCCGTCAGGGCCCAGGGGATTTAAGGGGGCCGGGGCAGAGGCTGCCACCACTGCCATTGTAGCCCTGCCTGAGACACAGGCCCTTTTAAATAGTGCTGCTATGGCATGGCAGCAGCTGCGAGGACCCCAGAGCTCGGCTGTGTGAAGCAGGAAGTGGGGAGCACTTCCTGGGGCTTTAACTCCGCACTCCAGTCTGCAGAGCAGTGGCTGGGGAGGAGGACAGTGCTCCCTTCATGTCAGCCCAGCTCCAGGCAGCAGAGCAGTAGCAGGGCTGGGGGGGTAAGAGCTCCCTACTGCTTTGAACCCCCACATTGATCCATGGGGAGGCGGAGCTCCCTGCCAGGCACTCAGCCCATCCAGCTTCTCGCCTCACTGCTCTGGGGCCTCCCACTAGCCCAGCTCGACCCCCAGGGCAGCCTCTAAATGGGGGGTGGGTTTGGTCCCCGTTGACTGAGGCAGGATTTGTTTGTGGTGTCCCCTTCCCTCTCCGGCCCTGCTTATCACTCCTCCCCCAGGGGCCTGGCCTCACACGCACTGTCCTGTCTCTGTAGCACAATTTGTCACCTACACACTGTCCTGTCTGTGTGTTGGTCACTCTCTCAAGCAGTAACAACAACAACAATACAAGTGTGGGTAGAGAGGAGAGTGTGGCACAGATCCAGTACAATGTGCGTATGTGTGTGTGTGCATGCATACAAGTGTCACACACACACACACACACACACACACACACACTCTGTCCTGGCTCTGTGTCAAACCTCCCAACACACACTTATGTTGATATTACTACTTGATACTTCCTGCAATGGACACACACACTCTGTAACTGTATCCTTGCAAAGTGTGCTATTTTAGGGTTTGACTGGTCTGTGCATTGCATAATTTTTATTTGTGTTACACTAAAATTTAATTCTTTGAGTAGTGAGTTCTAAAATGCCTCACCTCTCCCGACTGGAGCCATTATCCCTATGGTAACTTGTAAAAATATATATATTATCACTAGACATTTTGGTTTTTACTGGTGGTACTCATCTGTACACATTTTGATGCACATACACAAGGTATTGCTCACATGGATAAAAAAGTGAGAGAGAACATGCCAGCAGCACACAAGCAGCACTGCCTATATATCAGATGACCTGTGTCTGATGACCAGGGCCTCAGATTGCAATCGGTGACCTGCCTCTCCACGTGTACTTCTAGTCACAGACCTTCCACACATTTGTTCTTCATGTCCTCTGTGCTCACTGTTCTGGCCCATAGACTCAGGAATTAAAGTCAAATGGAATGGAGGAGTAAAGCGGAGCATCCACACTTCCACTCTGTTATTTCAGAATAATGGGCTATTTATTTCAAAGCCGTCAAACTGAGCAGCCTAAAGCTGGAGATCCGTATCTTTAGAAAGTGCCACGTGCTTTGTTTGGGTAGAAAATTACGTAACGTTAAAGCAGCTGTAGAGACTAGAGTCACTTAACATCAGAAAAATAAGAGCTATGAACCAATTTACAGGGTACTATATTTAAAAGAATACATTTTATATATGTCCACTAGAATAACTCATCTTTACAATAGAACAGTCCCGTAGCCAGTTTTTGTGTTGTAAACAAAGACCAAAAACGAAACCATTCTGAAGTTATGCACATGATAACATTCAACACTTAAAAGCATCAAGATGTCACCTTTACTAATCAAATCAGTCTTCTGCGTGACATTCACAAAGCACATGCAAAATGGTGGTACCTGCCCAATCCACCAACTCTGCCAGCTGTACCCAATCTAGAGCTACTTTGGCTGGAGGATTCAGACGCTAGGTCGATGAAAGAGTCTATTAAGTATGAAGAAGAGAATTTGTTTTAAGTATTTGTGACAGATACTGTGCTGACAAGGGAGGATCAGTGGATGGGTAAATGACTCCTTCCATGCTGGGCAGATGAGCTTTCATTCAATATTCTTAATTCCCTCAAACTCCCCATGGCCCGGACTGACCACAGGCTCCAGCTGATTGTCCTGCACCTTGGCAATGCCCGGGCTTACTGAGCTCTCCACAGATTATTGAGAGGAAGAAGAGTCTCAAATATTTTTTATTTTGGTTGAAACATGAAGGCCGTGGCTACACTAACCCCTGCCTTTCAGAAGGGGGATGCTAATGAGCCACTTTGGCACATGCTAATGAGGCACTGTCATGAATATGCAGCTCTTCATTAGCATAATGGTGCCCGCACATATTTCAAAACTGCTGCTTTCGAAACGCACACCACCGGTGTAGTGTAGACAGGGGCCTTTTGAAAGGACTCCCCAGATTTCAGAAGCCCCTTCTTCCCAAAACCAAATGGAAAGAAGGGGCTTTTGGAGTCCTGGGGTCGTTTTGAAAGGCCCCTGTCTACATGAGCAGCACGTGTTTAGAAAGCAGCACTTTCAAAACGTGTGTGGCCACCATAATGCTAATGAGGTGCTGCATATTCATGGAAGCACCTCATTAACATCTGCCAAAATGGCTCATTAGCATACCCTTTTCGAAAGGTGGGAGCTGACGTAGCCATGGCCAAAGTGAACAATGTTCAACTTTTCCAATTAAAAAATAAAACATTTTCAATTTACTGTCAAAATGTGTTTCTGGTTAAAAAGTGACTTTTTCAAGCAAAGTAGGCATTTTTTATAATCTTCATTTTTCTGAAAGCCCATATTTCTGTCAAGAAGAAACATTGATGAAAACCCAGCCCTAACCCTGTCTTCTGTGAGTATATATTTTACATAAATTTTGTGGAGCAGGGCCGTTGGTGTTCTGTGATATTTTAGACCAGTACTACAATGATGGTAAACAAATGCTTAATCGCTGAGACAAAATGGGCCTCTGTCATGTATATACCTCTCTGCAGATCCTGTTGCTAACCTTAAACTTCTTCAACCGTTCGAAAAACAAAATCCTACATGCCACTTTGAAGGTGCTACCATGCGTCAAGTCAAGTGCAGGTATGGAGCACAATGATGGCACTCATCTGCCTGTTAGAATGAGCTCTGGGATGCAGCTAAGCCACCCATTAACTGCAGACATTTCTTATTGGAGAGTAATCACACAATGGCCAAATTCTGACTTATCTCTGGATTCACCGAGTTGCTTGTTTCCTCAGGCCAGCGAAAGGTTGTGTGCACACTCTATGTAGTGTTCATGTAGCACTGTAAAGATTAACAAAATAATTTATTAGGTGATGAACCATGGTGGGGGCAGAGTCCTAGCCACACTGCAGGTAGCTCTCTTGAGGCTTGTGCAGAAAGGGTTGTGACTGGGACACACTGCAGGGTGCAGAAGGGAGCTGAGGCAGACGTACCTCAGCTAAGGAAGGACACCATCCTCCGGTACTGCTCCTACAACCTGCCTGGTTTCTAAGGAGCTGGATGCTCCTTAGAATAGCCACCCCCCCCTCCACCACCAAGAGCCCCATGGATATTTTGGTAGACCTGGAAGTGGCAAAAAGAGGGGAAGTCATTGATCAAGAGCTGGGGGTGAACTAGAATGTAGCAGGCACCACCCAGTGGGGCAGGCACCCAAGAACAGTTCAGAGAAGGGATGCTGGAACTATTTACATAGTAGGAGTGCAGAGAGCCATGGAACCAAACTAAAAACCCTGCCTCTAATGGAAGCCATGTCAAGTCAGGTGTGCTACTGTGGCCCCAGTTCCAGAACCTGTGCTCTGGGATTGTGTAGCCAGTCTCAGCAGATGCTCTCCAGAAAGCAAGAGAAAGGAGAGGAGACTCCTGGTAAGTGGCTGTGGTTTGTGTAGCATGTAGGTGGGTTCAGGGTATAGAAATGTAAAAGGCTGCCTGTGTGCTGGACGTTGGCCTATGTAGGTAATCAGTATGACAGAACAGGGTGTTGGTGCATGGTGAGATATGACAGGAATCCTCTAGAGACATCTCTAGGCAAGTCTCCTGGATGGATCTGGCTATCTTCTACCAAGGGTTCCTCAGCAGAGCTGCATTGGTCCAGCCCCAATTGTAGGAAACGTGACAATCACTTGTTCAGGGACCAAAGCGGCACTCAAGGGAGCAGCAGAGAGACTATGTCAAAGGCCACAAGTGTGAAGTACCCCTCACTTTCCGGCTCATCCTCGGCAGTGAGATATCTGCTAGAATGACCCACACCCATGGAAAAGTGTGGGAGAATTCTAGAACTTTTTCCTTAGTCTGTTGCACTGGAACTCTTTGCACAACTCTTTTTTTTTTTCATATCCTTCTGCTCACAAACTCTGCCGGTACAGTCCTTTCTGTATTCTGGGAGTACTTGGTTCCCCGTCATTCCACCTCCTTGAACAAGTATTAAAATGGTAGCTGGTCATACACACGTCTATGGAAGTCAGCTTTTCATTGGTACCTCCTTTTCTGCCGAGCATCT
Organism: Carettochelys insculpta; assembly: GCF_033958435.1. NCBI lineage: Eukaryota > Metazoa > Chordata > Testudines > Carettochelyidae > Carettochelys > Carettochelys insculpta. Next base: position 9,617,741 of record NC_134147.1, on the reverse strand, counting down.
TCATCTCTTTATGTGTTGTTTCTCGTTTAACAAAATCCAAATGTTTCAATAGAAGCTAACATTTGTTTTCTACAAATTAAGATAGCAGGCACTACCAGTCTATGCACAGGCATTTGATTATTTGTTTACTGGAATGTAAAGGCCACAAATGTCACTGCTGCTTCCTAGGAAACTAATGTAATGTACCATTGCAGCACCAATCACAGATACAAATTACTGGTTCTCATTTTCAAAGTGTTGCCTCAATGCCTCCTTGATTTGAGTTCCTGTGCTGGCTGCTGATTTTCAACAGCCAAGGAGGCTGCCTTCAGCACTCCACCACTGAGCAAACTTTTCACCCTTAGCTTCACAAAGATTTTGCAACATAGAGCATGCAGCTATGACTGTGGGAATATTATCCTCATTAGTTCTAATGAGGTATAAAGGCATCACCAGTGCACCTTTAATCTGTCAAAAGCACATTCTACCTACACAGCCTGCTGTCCAGGTTTCCCCTGTAAGATTTCATGAGCCAGGCAAGAACTATGCCATTCTCCCAGGATCACTGTGGGTATTTCAACATCCTCCACTGAAATCTTCTGGACTGCAAAGAAAGTCACCGCCTGTAGTTTTCTAAGTAGGCTGGTGTTCCTGAGAATGTGTGCAATCCCAGGCTGGTGATGTCAGTGAACTGCTCACAGTGATCCACAAACACCAGCAATACCATGGATGTGTAACCTTTCCTACTGATGTAGTCTGTGTCAGAATTGTGCCATCTAGTGCCCTCTAGTGCCCTTCCACAGAGAAGGAAACCCATTTCTTCAAACCATCCAAAATTTCATGCATATTTCCCAGAATCATGGAACTTCCTAGCAGGATGAGATTAACTTCCCTGTACACTTGCAATAATGCAGCCCCAGCAATCAATTTCCTGATGCCAACTCATAGCAGTCTGGAACTGACAGCTTCCACATGGAAACACATAAGCTTTCTTCCTCAATCTCCATTTGTAACTTGTATAATATACTGCTTCACCAGAGGGGCTGCAAAGGATATCAATGGCTGTGTCTACACTACAAAAATAACTTCAAAGTTGCTTTGAAGTAGAGCATCTACACACATCTTACTTTGAAGTTAAACTTTGAAGCAGGGCACTACTCCATTCCTGGGAATGGAGTAAGGACTTTGAAGTTGGGCTCCCTACTTCAAAGTTAACAGGATTCTCTGCTGGCTACTTCGATGTTAGTTCCTAGTGTAGACGCACCAGATGTGTATAAAATACATTGACATTATGGCTGAAGAAGAATCACTGCATCACTGTAAAAAAACAAGCAGTCCTGTAGAACCTGAAAGACTAACAATTTATTTATTACATAATGAGCTCATACACCTGCACATCCACTGATGAGATATGTGCTATCATGGCCATTATCTTTGAAAAGTTGTGGACATCAGGAGACATCCTGGATGATGGGAAAAAGGCAAATGTAGTGCCCATCTTTAAAAAAGGAAAGAAGGAAGATCCAGGGAACTATAGGCCAGTCAGTCTTACATCAGTACCTGGAAAAATCATGGAGGGGCTCCTCAAGGAAGTCATTTTGAGGCACTTGGAGGAGGGGAAAGTGATCAGGAATAGTCAGCATGGATTCATGAAGGGCAAGTCATGCCTGACCAATCTGATTAGTTTCTACGATGAGATAACTGGCTCTGTGGATAGGGGAAAATCAATGGATGTGATTTATCTTGACTTTAACAAAGCTTTTGATATGGTCTCCCACAATATTCTTGTCAGAAAGTTAAAGGACTGTAGATTGGATAAATGGAGGGTAAGATGGATAGAAAGCTGGCTAGAAGGTGGGAAGGTACAATTTTAATAAAGCAGAAGCTTGGCCAGTGATATTTGTAAGATGTATTTCAGAGCCCACACATTGGTTAAAGGTCTTCAGATGATTCTAGGTAATTTTGTGAATGATCTGGAATAAGCTCTGATCCTGAGCTTCCACTGACAGGAGCAACCTTCAGCAGCCCTAATACACAGTGTCATCTAATTGTTTGGCATTACCTGCCCATAGAAGACTTTTAATACAGTCAGTTCTGTAAATAGTGCTTCATTTGCATCAGAGCTTGCTGAAGCTATGCCCTGGCACCTCTGGGCTTGGTAGCTGATTGCCTCGGTATCTCGGGGCTTGGGAATGCATATCACCAGCACCTCTGGGCTTGGTAGCTGATTGCCTCGGTACCTCTGGGCTTGGGAATGCATATCACCAGCACCTCTGGGCTTGGTAGCTGATTGCCTCGGTATCTCGGGGCTTGGGAATGCATATCACCAGCACCTCTGGGCTTGGTAGCTGATTGCCTCGGTATCTCTGGGCTTGGGAATGCATATCACCAGCACCTCTGGGCTTGGTAGCTGATTGCCTCGGTATCTCGGGGCTTGGGAATGCATATCACCAGCACCTCTAGGCTTGGTAGCTGATTGCCTCGGTATCTCTGGGCTTGGGAATGCATATCACCAGCACCTCTAGGCTTGGTAGCTGATTGCCTCGGTATCTCGGGGCTTGGGAATGCATATCACCAGCACCTCTAGGCTTGGTAGCTGATTGCCTCGGTATCTCGGGGCTTGGGAATGCATATCACCAGCACCTCTAGGCTTGGTAGCTGATTGCCTCGGTATCTCGGGGCTTGGGAATGCATATCACCAGCACCTCTGGGCTTGGTAGCTGATTGCCTCGGTATCTCTGGGCTTGGGAATGCATATCACCAGTACCTCTGGGCTTGGTAGCTGATTGCCTCGGTATCTCGGGGCTTGGGAATGCATATCACCAGCACCTCTAGGCTTGGTAGCTGATTGCCTCGGTATCTCGGGGCTTGGGAATGCATATCACCAGCACCTCTAGGCTTGGTAGCTGATTGCCTCGGTATCTCGGGGCTTGGGAATGCATATCACCAGCACCTCTGGGCTTGGTAGCTGATTGCCTCGGTATCTCTGGGCTTGGGAATGCATATCACCAGTACCTCTGGGCTTGGTAGCTGATTGCCTCGGTATCTCTGGGCTTGGGAATGCATATCACCAGTACCTCTGGGCTTGGTAGCTGATTGCCTCGGTATCTCTGGGCTTGGGAATGCATATCACCAGTACCTCTGGGCTTGCAGCATCAGGTATGAAAAACTGCTGGTGCCTTTTTTATTACAAGCCGTCTGTAGAAACCCAAGAGACATGAGTGTTTTACATAGTATGGGCCCGATCCAGTACAGTCCCTACCGAGGGATTCCCCTTGACTTCAGTGAAATAGAATTGTTCCCAAGAAGTGAGATGCACATCAACAGGTTAAACTTTTCAGACTAGCGTCTTCTAATGATTGCATCCAAGAGCAAATTTTCTATTATTTTAGAATCTATGAAGTATGTTTACCACAAATATTTAGTCGTTTTTTTCTTTTCTTTACCATGCACTTGTCATGCTGGGTTCCCTCATCCTGAGATCCAGGCTGTCCTGGGTGACAGCTGGGAATGCTTGGGAGAGACGGGAGGTCTGGAGGCACAAGGGTGTTTATTTAACAGCAGGGCATCCAGCAAATCCATGGTATTGGAAAACAAGCACAGGAAGCACCGCATGTGGCTGGAGTTTACATATGCAGAAGGAGAGCTTTCAATGTCAGTGCAGAAGACTAGTTATTCAGACATTCCATGGTGACACTTTTTTCTCTTTAAAAGTGTGTTCACTCCACTTTCCTAGCCAACTTCCAGCCTGAATAAACACATCTTACTCCTACTGCTATTTCAACTGGATGGTGTGTTACTCCTTTTTCTGAATAGTGGAGACCTCAGGCTGAGAAGGGATATGTACGTCTCAGTTGTTACTGTTATGGTTATCAGAGGGTTTGTTCCAAGGTAAAAGCCTCATCAGATGCACAGGGGAATGGACACAGAACTCGAAGCAGAGAGCGGAACAGGATACAGGGTCCCAGGGGAGATGTGGAGCTGTTTAATCCAAACAAAAGTCTAGCTAAATGCTTTTACTCTCCGCTGAAGGCCTCCTTGAATAGCCAGGTTGTCACTGTGGAGAATGGGATAGTCCTAACTGCTCTGTGCTCAGCAGTGATGGCCTGTGGTAACTCACAGAGGAGAAAGACAGCAATGTGAAAGCAGCCGTGGATTACAGCACGTACAGGACCAAGAAGGCCTGGCCTACAAAGATAAACCAGGGTCTTATAAAACTTGGACAATGCTTTGAAAGCACTGGCCTGGAATTCCATTAGTTCTCTGACACTGATTCAGTCAGGAAGTGGCCACCCTATTTAGGAGCAAGACCAAGTTACTTCACTTACAGTTCGAGGTTCCATGACAGTGTGTGCAAATTGAGGAACGGTGCATGCAGCTGCCCAATCATACATTGACAGCTCACGTATGTCATCTCACCTTTCCCACCCAAACTGCCGACTAAGAGTTTCACCAGAGAGGTGGCTAGGCATAAAAAAATGAGCCACTACCTCATCCAGGGACGCTCCCAGGGGATGCTGTGGGAGGCTGACAATGGTGCTGTGAGTGGTCAGTGGATAAAGAGGACCAGGCTGCAGAACCAGCAAGGGATTTGGATCCAGTCACGTGGATGCTTAGTATTTATAGAGCTCATTTCCTGCAAAGATCTCAAAACGTGTTGCCAAAGAGGGCAAGTGGCGTCGCTGGGTGACCCTAGAGGCACTGAGGCCACTGACAAGGGCAAGTGAGGTCTCCGCTCTACAGCCGTGTGAGAGCCAGCTGGCCTTTAGTTCTAGGAGTAGAGCCTATGCTTTTAGCCCCTGTGGTTGTAGGTTCATTCATTCCTGTTGACGATCTGGATTCATCAGCCTTACACATGGGGGCTCATCCAAGATGAACTGCTGGAAGGTCTCAGACGTCAGGACGTGCTTCCTCACCCATGTAACCCCAGAGACTCTGAGACCACTGAAGAGAAAGAGTGAAGTTTCTTCTCAACAACTTTGGCTGAGAGCCAGCTGGCTTTTAGCTCATGCAGTAAAGCACATTGCTTTAACCCTTCCACTTGCAGGTTCATTCTCTCCTGCTGCCAACCTGGGTTCATCAGCCTTACAACTATTTTAGAGAGGGGGAAACTCCAGGCTTTTTTTCTGGTGTAACCCATCAGAACTACATTCTACCACCTTTTTCAAAAGATGGCTGGGCAGCTGTGAGCTGCATGTGGCTCTTTAAGCAGCCACTTGTGGCTCCTGTTGCTGCTGCTGCTCCTCCTCCAGCTTCCCTGCCCACTGATGAAAGAGCAGGACTCAATTTAATTGGTTTGATGGCCAGCGCCAGCTGTTAAACCTTTTAAATTGAGCCCTGCTCTTTCAGCACGGCAGGTCAAGTAGCTGTTCCTGCCGCACGGTTAGTGGGGGAGTTGGAGAGCTGGCGGGAGCCACACAGCCATGCTGAAGGGAACATGGGGGCTGGCAAAGGCGCAGCAGCATGTGGTGCTCCTTTTGAAATTCAAGTGAATCCCAGGTTAGAGGGCATAAAGGCTGTGGGCGGTTTGAGGTCATGTGGGGAAGGGTTAAAGGTTAGCAGCAGGGGCCGTGGAGCTAAAGCATGGCAGCAGGTTGGGAGGGGGTGAGGAGTTGAAGCCTTGCTGTGGGAAGAGTGGGGCTACGTCTACACGTGCACCCAACTTCGAAATAGTTTATTTCGATGTTGCGACATTGAAATAGGCTATTTCGATGAATAACGTCTACACGTCCTCCAGGGCTGGCAACGTCGATGTTCAACTTCGACGTTGCTCAGCCCAACATCGAAATAGGCACAGCGAGGGAACGTCTACACGGCAAAGTAGCACACATCGAAATAAGGGAGCCAGGCACAGCTGCAGACAGGGTCACGGGGCGGACTCAACAGCAAGTCGCTCCCTTAAAGGGCCCCTCCCAGATACACTTTCATTAAACAGTGCAAGATACACAGAGCCAACAACTAGTTGCAGACCCTGTATATGCAGCACGGACCCCCAGCTGCAGCAGCAGCAGCCAGAAGCCCTGGGCTAAGGGCTGCTGCCCACGGTGACCACAGAGCCCCGCAAGGGCTGGAGAGAGAGTATCTCTCAACCCCCCAGCTGATGGCCGCCATGGAGGACCCCGCTATTTCGATGTTGCGGGACGCGGATCGTCTACACGTCCCTACTTCGATGTTGAACGTCGAAGTAGGGCGCTATTCCCATCCGCTCATGGGGTTAGCGACTTCGACGTCTCGCCGCCTAACGTCGATTTCAACTTCGAAATAGCGCCCAACACGTGTAGGCGTGACGGGCGCTATTTCGAAGTTACTGCCGCTACTTCGAAGTAGCGTGCACGTGTAGACGCAGCCTGGGAGGGTTAAGGCTGTGGTAGGTTGGGGCCCAGGGGAATGTGGGGGGGGGTTTAAGGCTGTGATAGGTAGGGGCCTGGGGAAGCAGGGGGGGTTAAGGCTGTGGTGGGTTGGGGCCCAGGGGAATGGGGGGTTAAGCATGGCGGCAGGTTAGGGCCACGGGGGTGTTAAGCCTGGGTCGGGGGCAGAGTTCTGGCATTTTTTCCTAGAAAAAAAAGCACTGTGAAAACTGAAGCACAAGCAAGTGAGGTGCTCTCCCAGCTGTCCACAGCCAGGCAGAGGATGTCGACACTCGGGGGAAGATTGACCCCATTGAGGCTGATCTTCTGAAGTTCAATTTTGTGTGCTTGGTAGAGATGCATGAAACTGCACTATCTGTGGTCAGCAGTTGACCCCTGTACTCCTTGGTATTGTGAGGCGTAAGGGAGGTTTACAGGAAAGTTTTTCTCGTTAACGTCCCTCTGTGAGGATGGCCAAATAAGTCGACTGCAGATAAGTCAATTCTAGTTATGAAATTGCTTTAGCTAGAATTGTGTATCTGCAATTCACTTACCTGCCTAGAGTAGACGAAGCTTCAGGGCCTGAGTCAGGAACAGAACCATGTCTTCTTATGCCCTGTCCCGTTGCTGTGTGACCTGGGTTATGTTGCCTCCATGGGCTCTTTTGTAGACAGTGACTAAAGATGAACCCTTGCTAAGATTTGAGTCAGTTGCCATAACTATCCAGGAGCTGGACCAAACCCAAGCTGGGACTAATGGTCCAATTAAGTTGGTACAGTTAGTTAAAATGGACATGGTTCCAATTCTTATTTTCCTGTAATTCTAATGGGACCATTGCCCTCTGGAAGTCAAAGTCACCTCCTGGGTCGAGTCACACTCACGCACACAATAACACTGTAGTGAGGTTGCAAGTGTGAAACAGTGAACAGAATGTCCTGTTTTCTTCCCTTCCCTCACTTAGACCTTAGTGCACTATCTCGATGGTGCTTGGTTCTGCTCTGAGGGCAGGGGACTGGACTTGATGACCTCTTGAAGTCAATTCCATTTCTGGTGTTCTATGATTCTAAGCCTAGCTGGCTATTGGCATTTGCTGACAGAGCGATTTCCAAGCAGGTATCATGTGAGAAGAAAAGAAACCTGGACATTTCTATGTTAAAACTGTGCTTTAAATTAGGACGACAGCGCCTTGGCCAACAGAACACAAAGTCAATGACAAGATCTTTCCTTACCCTGGCCAGCTACCCTCTCTCAGCCATGGAAGCCGTTCCATAATATATTGGTCTGAATGGTGCACACAGCTGTACTAACAAGAAGGACAAATGAAGAAAAGAAAACAAACACAACATGATCACGCTGGATAAAAATGCAACTGACACAACATGAAGCTAATCACCCGCTGCAGCTGTTGTGGCTTGGCAGAAAACCAAATGAAGAGCTCTCTTAAGAGGCCTTTTGCTATTCTTTTCCTTCTGTAATATTAACCTGCTTTTGCAAGCAGAGGGCATTCTCACATGGGGAGAGTCAGGAATGTGGTTTGACATGAAAAAAATGGTAACCTATGTCTTGAATCGATGAAGAAGAATGGGGCTGTTTAAAAAATTAGGTATGCAAGCATATGCGTGAAATGGATACTTAATTTGCATGCATAATTGTGATTGCACATTCAAATGGAGTCATTGCTGCTGCACATTGCAGATTTTAGTTGCATCCATGCACAACTGCCAAATAAAACCTATGCATCTCCAAATTTCCCCCCACTGCACCACCATGCCTTGAATCACTCCTTCCATCAACCAGTTTTACTCCATTAACTTTATTGAAAATACTCCTGTTTTACACCAAAGTTAGTGAGAGGAGAAGCCGGCCCCTGAAATTAAAAAGGGAAAAAAACAACCCACACCATGGAACAGGAGTGCAATTCAAAACTCAGCAAACAAAGCAATCGATGGAGAGTACCACAATTCACCAGGAAAAATAAATAATTTATTCTTGTCTTACCTGAGATCCATTCAGTTGTTTTCTTTACCAACATTAAAAAGAGCAAATAGATACCCAGGTCTGCTTAGCCAGCCTGAAACTGGGCCATCTGTGGACCATAGGCATGGAACACTGGGCTTTTGGATTCTTTGTGACATGGTCACCTACATACTTCTCCCCACTCTGCAGACACTGGGGCCAGCCATGGGCTGCATTAAAAGGAATGGTGGGCTGGACGCATCCCACAGTTCATCTTTTGCCCACCCCAGCTAACTAATGATGACTGACCAGTGACCTCTGCGAAGAGAGCTGGTGATGGCAGGCCCATGCCAAGCAGGCAAATGCTCACATCACTGCTGGATTTATCAGCTGACTTCCTGGCTGGCCCTGCAGTCTGTGCAGAGAAGCCAGAGCTAAGAGGCCTAGGGAAACATGCAGATGAGAAACTCTCACCCTTAAAATGTGGCTCTGGTTGAGCAATCCTGCAGGGGATACAGCCCAAGCGCTTGTTGAACTTCTTGGACCTAATCCTGAAGTCTTGTCCCATTGAAATCAGAGGGAGTGTCCTGCAAGGAAAGACTGAGGCATCGATGCTGCGGTTAGCTTTGCACGGGGAGATCCACAGGCCCCACACGGATCCCCTGTGAGTTCACCAGGGCTCTGCCTGGATGCGGGGTGAGGCTGCTCAGAGTCAATTGCAGGCCTGGAGCTTTTCGTTAGCTTTATTTTCATTTCATTTTTTTAATTGTTGTCATGATTTCTTCTGCTGCGCTGTGTGAGTGGGTGATGAAAGCCAGGGCTTCAGCCTCCTGGGCTGTCTCACCAGGACTTTCCCCAACCAGTCAGTTCACTTTAAGGAGGAAGAAGGGTTATTTCCTTCTCAGCTGGTGCACAAACACCTTTCATATTATGTATCATTTTTGCTGTATCTGTCCCACTGTCTATCCAGACAAGTTTCTACTATGTCTCCCCTCAATGTACCATGCTGGCCTCAGCCCCTCCCCGGCCAGAGCAGAGCCTGGCCCAGCCATCTAACAGATCCTCCCTGCCTCACCGTGCCAGCACCAGCCCCTTCCCTGGCCAGTGAGGGGCCCGTCCCAGACCCCAATGGAGCTGCCTCTCCACTATGCCAGCCCCAGGACCTCCCTTGGCCAGCATGGGCTACGCCCACCCCCAACAGAGTCCCCCATCACACTGTACCAGCCCCTGCCCATTTATTGGCCAGCATGGGGCCAGGCCCAGCCACCCCAACAGCCCCCTCACCCCCTGCACAGTGCCAGACTCAGTTATCCCCTAGCCAGAGTGGGGCCCAGCCCAGCCCCCAAAGGAGTTCTTCCCCGGCCAGTGTGAGGCACAACCCATACATTTTGGATGTGTATTTCAACATGTTTCTGTCTAGAACTTTCTTCCAGTCCAACTTCCACTTACAAGTGGAGCTGCACCAGATCTCTAGTTTAAAAAAACACAAAAACAAAGCCAGCAAGCAAACAAAAAAACACAAAACACTAGTGACTGACAAATAAATTAACCAAGAACAGCAAAAGTCCAGCACAAATCTCTGTCTATGGGAGTGATGGGTATAAATCAATCTATGAACTGGAGAGACTGGTGTAAAATCAGAGACACCATCACAACCTGCTACTAGTGAAAAGTAACCATTCAAACCAAACAGAGTCAAAAAGTGGAAGGCAAACAGACATCATTCTCTGAAAAATAAGGAAACTCCCGACAAGTTTAAATATGCATGCTTCATTCCCATGCAGCTAAATCCCATTAACTTCTGACATGGTGCTCTTTCATTCAGAAGGGTCAGAGTAATACCAGTATTTTAGACACTTGCTTATTTCTAGTTTTCACTAGGTAATAATATAGTAGGATTCAGCTATGCAGGTTTCCTGGATAGTCTCGTGAGTTAAAACACATTAAAAAGGGGAAAATATCCTCTGAAAACATTCAGCAATGCTCCTGAACACAAATTATTTCATAAATATGTAAATCCTGCCTCAATGTGACACTTGGCTTGCCTGGAAAACACTGATAGACTAAAGAAATTAAACTCCATCAAGGATGATGAAAATTTAATTTATTACTTTTCTAGCATTAAAGAAGGAAGTCTGAATTTTAATAGCCATATAACATGCTCCAGTACAGAGTTCAGCCAAAACATCCTGAATGTTCAATAAACAGACATGGACAAACACTTTGCCAACTGAAGAGAAGGCGCTGAGTGAACCTTGCCGGTTTCACCCCACATGGGTACTCCATGAAGAACCCATTGGGCCTCGGGTGTGTAGCAATTGCCTTTGACGCAGCAATGTACCTACAGGTTGAACCTTGCTAGTCTGGCACCCTCAGGACCTGACCAGTGCCAAACTAAAGGCGGAATCATTGCAGGTCAGTATTGTCTAGCAGCATTGCGAACACTTCCACTGCTTACTGGGCTCTAGAAGATATTTTGGGGTAGATTGCAGCTAAATAACAGCACAGAACACTAAGAGCCAGGTCTGGTGACTGGAGACAAACTTTATGAGACTGTGGGCATCTTGGCCACACTCATACTAAGTGAATAGTCACAGAGAGGTAGCCGCATTGGTCAGTATATTCACTAAACAAAAGAGCAGTCCTGAGGCACTTTAAAGATTAACAAATAATTAATTAGGTGATGAGCTTTTGTGGGACAGACCCACTTCTTCAGATATGGAAAATAAGATGATCACCTAATAAACTACTTTGCTAGTCTTTAAACTACTCTTTTGTTTTCCCATAATAAGTGAACATCTGGCTACTTAAAATCATGATGGACTGCAGATGTTCCTGAACGAGGAAGTGCCAGATTAGAGAGTTTCAACCTGTAGTGCACTGTCAGGCAGCCAACATTTGGGATGACTGCAGTTGGGCAGGTTTTGTCTTAGCCTGAGTCATATGGCTCTACAGAGCTGCTCTACCTTAAGCAGACCGAAATTTCACCATACTGCCTAGTCCTGCTTTAACTGTTTTCAGGAAGATTGTTCATTTCCCACAGCTGTTTCAGGACCTGATGTGCTTGGAATGAGCAGATAATGTGGCCCCAGATTATAAGAGTTCATAATCAATACCCTGCCTGCTTCTTTTCCCTACACAGTTGCATACAGACAGTTTGCAGAGCATGAGGGAGGAATAAATCTGCACAAGGATCCTATAGAGAAAAAGAAGCTATTACATCTGTCACCATCATTGCTTCAGGCAATAGATGATCTTGGTGACAAACACCTGGTAACTGAATGGTGAGCAATCCAGCAGCTTTCATCTTGCTTGTAGCCACCCCTAGCCAGACATAAAGCCAGTGGAACCTGTAGAACTCACAAAGAACCATGTTACTGCATTTTTGTTGGGATGTGCAGGCAACAAATAGCTTAGAAGGTGCAGAAGACAAGGCCTCTTTACTGGGGCAGACAGCGCAGTGGGTGCTTTGTTTAGGGGCTGGGCTATGCCCCACAATCGGTGGAGGAGGGGCTAACACAGTGCAGAGGGGGCTTCCACTGGGGGAGCAGAGCCAGGCCCTATGTTGGGTGGGGAAGGGGCTGGCATGGTGCTGGGGGGCCCTGTTGGGGGGATGGTCCAGGCCCCACGCTGGCACTAGTAGGCAAATGTTCTACAGAAAGAGTTAGCAAGAGGGATACTTCTGTAATCAAGCCTTCTTCTGCAGCTCCCACTGGCATAAAGCCACTTGCTTAGCCACAAGTCTCCAAACCATGCAAGGTTGTAACTGATGGGCATTGACCTCTAATGTCAGGGAACTCTTGTTACCTGTAGCCTGGGCCGTAGGCTACTTGTATTGTATTCAGGTGTGTATGTGTTAATCCACAGTGAGGTTTGGCTGCCTGTAAACTCCATATTTGCTGGCTGTAGGCGCTGGTAGATAAGGATTTCCTCTGAGTGCCTCTGTGCCCTAACTCCCATGGCAGTTCAATGAGATCTCCCAAGAGTGGCACCTTGGTGCTTTTGAAATTCTGACTAGGCGCCTCCCTGCACCTTTGGGCACTAGAATACCTTGGTAAAGCTAGTCCTAAATCTCCCAAATGCTGTGCAGCTGATAACAGAGAATGAGCGGCTGCTGGCTTACTATGATGTTAAAGCTGTGGGAGGACCCCTACTACATATCTTCAATTCAGACTCCTAGGGCTGGAAGAGCCCTTAGGAGGTAACCGAGTCCAGCCCCCTGCCCAAAGCAGGACCAACCCCAATTAGATCATCTCAGCCAGGATGTTGTCAAGACGGGACTTAAAAACCTCTAGGGCTGGAGATTCGAACACCTCTTTAGATAACGCACTCCAGGGCTTCACCACCCTCATAGTGACATAGATTTTCCTAATATCCAGCCTAGATCTCCCTTGTATAGAACCCATGACTCCTTATTCTCGCTCATGGGCCCTAACCACTGGCCCACAATTCCCTAAATGAGTTCCCTCTTTTCCTAATGCCTTTCCTAGTTGTTTTCTCAGATTTGAAACCACCACTCCCAAGATGTCTTGGCCACTTGCCCCTTTGCTGTCCATTGAACCAACTGCTGGAGGGCTGGAAGCTGGGTGGGGAATAGGTAAGCCACAGGATACATCCATTTCAGGGAAAATGCCATTGTATGAGCTACATGCTCCAGGATCTATACCAGCTAGGAGAGAGAAGGAATGCAATGAATGAACAGCACAGCACCCATCAGTAAGGGCTCAAGTCCCCTGGATCCCTGCCCTGCTCATTATCAGCTTATGCCTCCACCTACGTCTACACGTGAACGCTACATCGAAATAGCTTATTTCAATGTAGTGACATCGAAATAGGCTATTTTGATGAATAACGTCTACACCTCCTCCAGGGCTGGCAACGTCAACGTTCAACATCGACGTTGCACAGCACCACATCGAAATAGGCGCTGCGAGGGAACGTCTACACGCCAAAGTAGCACACATCAAAATAAGGGTGCCAGGAACAGCTGCAGACAGGGTCACAGGGCGGACTCAACAGCAAGCCACTCCCTTAAAGGGCCCCTCCCAGACACAGTTGCACGAAACAACACAAGGGCTACGTCTACACGTGCACCCAACTTCGAAATAGCTTATTTCGATGTTGCGACATCGAAATAGGCTATTTCGATGAATAACGTCTACACGTCCTCCAGGGCTGGCAACGTCGATGTTCAACTTCGACGTTGCTCAGCCCAACATCGAAATAGGCACAGCGAGGGAACGTCTACACGGCAAAGTAGCACACATCGAAATAAGGGAGCCAGGCACAGCTGCAGACAGGGTCACGGGGCGGACTCAACAGCAAGTCGCTCCCTTAAAGGGCCCCTCCCAGACACACTTTCATTAAACAGTGCAAGATACACAGAGCCAACAACTAGTTGCAGACCCTGTATATGCAGCACGGACCCCCAGCTGCAGCAGCAGCAGCCAGAAGCCCTGGGCTAAGGGCTGCTGCACACGGTGACCACAGAGCCCCGCAAGGGCTGGAGAGAGAGTATCTCTCAACCCCCCAGCTGATGGCCGCCATGGAGGACCCCGCTATTTCGATGTTGCGGGACGCGGATCGTCTACACGTCCCTACTTCGATGTTGAACGTCGAAGTAGGGCGCTATTCCCATCCGCTCATGGGGTTAGCAACTTCGACGTCTCGCCGCCTAACGTCGATTTCAACTTCGAAATAGCGCCCAACACGTGTAGACGTGACGGGCGCTATTTCGAAGTTACTGCCGCTACTTCGAAGTAGCGTGCACGTGTAGACGCAGCCAAGATCCACAGAGCCGACAACTGGTTGCAGACCCTGTGCATGCAGCATGGATCCCCAGCTGCAGCAGCAGCAGCCAGAAGCCCTGGGCTAAGGGCTGCTGCACACGGTGACCATAGAGCCCCGCAGGGGCTGGAGAGAGAGCGTCTCTCAACCCCTCAGCTGATGGCTGCCATGGAGGACCCCGCAATTTCGATGTTGCGGGACGCGCAACAACTACATGGTCCCTACTTCGACGTTGAACGTCGAAGTAGGGCGCTATTCCTATCCCCTCATGGGGTTAGCAGCTTCGACGTCTCGCCACTTAACGTCGATGTTAACATCGAAATAGTGCCCAACACGTGTAGCCGTGACGGGCGCTATTTTGAAGTTAGTGCCGCTACTTCGAAGTAGCGTGCACGTGTAGACACGGCTCTCTGGCTACGTCTACACGTGAAGCCAACATCGAAATAGATTATTTCGATGTAGCAACATCGAAATAGACTATTTCGATGAATAACGTCTACACGTCCTCCAGGGCTGGCAACGTCGATGTTCAACTTCGACATTGCACGGCACCACATCGAAATAGGCGCTGCGAGGGAATGTCTACACGCCAAAGTAGCACACATCGAAATAAGGGTGCCAGGAACAGCTGCAGACAGGGTCACAGGGCGGACTCAACAGCAAGCCGCTCCCTTAAAGGGCCCCTCCCAGACACACTTGCACGAAACAACACAAGATCCACAGAGCTGACAACTGGTTGCAGACTCTGTGCATGCAGCATGGATCCCCAGCTGCAGCAGCAGCAGCCAGAAGCCCTGGGCTAAGGGCTGCTGCCCACGGTGACCATAGAGCCCCGCAGGGGCTGGAGAGAGAGCATCTCTCAACCCCCCAGCTGATGGCCGCCATGGAGGACCTGGCAATTTCGACGTTGCGGGACGCGGATCGTCTACACGGTCCCTACTTCGACGTTGAACGTCGAAGTAGGGCGCTATTCCGATCCCCTCATGAGGTTAGCGACTTCGACGTCTCGCCGCCTAACGTCGAAGTTAACTTCGAAATAGCGCCCAACACGTGTAGCCGTGACAGGTGCTATTTTGAAGTTAGTGTCGCTACTTCGAAGTAGCGTGCACGTGTAGACACAGCTTCTATGGGATCAAAGGTCCTTTGGAAATCTAGCCACACTATGGATGCTGAACTTGTTTAGGAGGCTGGAGAGTAAGACTTAGTTCTCCATTGCTCTGTATTGTAGCCAGTGCACTCCTTCTATGAAAAGCAGGGGTCAAGCACCATGAAGATGGAGCCAACAGCCATGCCAGGCCCTGAGCAAGGTGTGGGCGGGGGGAGCCCTGTCTCCTGCTCCCAGTAGGAGTGAGGCAAAGGTAGAAAGGGTGGAGCCAACAGCAACTGGCCCTCAGTGCCACTCAGGCTGCTGCAGCACCCTGCCAGTGCTGCCTGGAGAGTGCCACATGACACCCCCACTTCCTCAGGCAGCTCTATAAGCCGCACGGAGCACCATGGTAGTGCTTTGGTGGTCATTTAGAGGGCTCAGGGCTTTGGGTGCCACCACCACCACCGCCACAGCATCGGGGTAGGCTGGAGTGCCAGTCCCCTTTAAATCCCTGGGCCCCAAAACAACTCCCCCCCTGCTGGTGGACCTGAACACCAGCCTTCTGATCTGTTAATCTATTTCACTCACCTTGCCCCAGTGGAAGTCACTTCATGAGGTGCCGCGCAATAAAGGCCAATATTCTACAGATGGGCCGGGTTAGAGTGGTATATCAGACTGGTATACAAGTCACTTGAGATTTAGCATTCTGAGGGTCTCATTGTAATGCTGCTAAATAAAGAGGGGAATTGTTAATGTTCCTTGTTTAGTCACAAATAGTCACCAGGTTGCCATGTGGCCACTAGAAAGTTGGCATCCAATTTATCCATGAAATCTTCACACTGGAACTCATAAAAGCCTTTTGGGGGATGGCCGGGACTCACAAGTCAGGCAACAGCAGCGTCAAGAGTCAGTAACAGTCCCTTTATACTCATGAGATCAAGCTTTAATTTTTGACCTTGCTCCTTCTTCCTGACACCATCTGAACAAGGTTTGCCATTGAACTGAAGAGGAGCAGATGTTCTTGTTTCTCTCCCATCCTGTTTGTTTTAACGGTAAACTCTGTTTGTTGAGCTGTGAGTGATACGGTAGTGGACACAGTTTCTTAATCAAATAAGCTCATCCTGGTTCAAGAATATCTCCACTACAGTTCATGTGTGTTTTGGAGGAATGAATCCCACTGATTAAATCTGAAATCAGAGCAACGTAATGTCAGGGCAGGAGGCATTTGGATCAAAAAATCCCTAAGGAAAAAGTAGTAGCTGTTGTATAATACCTCTGCTCAGTCCGGTACAATGCTGATGTAAGTCCTTTAATTTTGTGGAAGCTTTGTTTTGTAGCAGCTGCTAGGTCTTTATTAAGTATTATAAGTTAAAAATAAATTGTTTATAGATACTATGTCTGTAAAATACTCTGGCTGTTCCTTTGTAAAAATAACTGCTTTCTCTGAAGTCAGATTTCCTTATGTGAGTGAGGAAAGTACGAATGTGTGTGTGTGTGTAATGGAATCAGTCCCCAAAGGCAGCCTGTCTGGACAACCAGCTGCCAGCAGCACCTTGATGACCAGAGCATAATAGCAGCTGAGCCCTGCAAAAGAACCCACCAAAGAAAGAAAAAGAGGCCCCATAAAGAGAAGATCACAGTCCAAATCTGCTGTTAGCTGACAACTTATGGTCATACAGAGTCCTGGAACACTGATGACTCATGGTCATACAGCATCCTGAGGCAGTGAGACAGGACAAGAGCTATTGGACTGAAGCATATTAAAAGATGGGTGCAAAGCTATAGGGGAGTTCTTACCATCACCACTCTGCAGAGTTAGTCTTGGCTGGCTGAGGAGGTAGGAGGACAAAGTCCCTGGCCCTGGGTCCTCACCTTTTGCTCAGGATGAATGCTACTGACTGCTCCTTGGCTTCCTCCTCTGTCTCTGTGCACCTCTTCACCTGCATGACTTCACCTATATATGGCTACGTCTACACGTGCACGCTACATCAAAGTAGCTAATTTCGAAGTAGCGACATCGAAATAGGCTATTTCGATGAATAACGTCTACACATCCTCCAGGGCCGGCAACGTCAATGTTCAACTTCGACGTTGCGCAGCCCAACATCGAAATAGGCGCAGCAAGGGAACGTCCACACGCCAAAGTAGCACACATCGAAATAGGGATGTCAGGCACAGCTGCAGACAGGGTCACAGGGCGGACTAGCGCTTCCGGGGCAACAGCTAGCCGCTCCCTTAAAGGGCCCCTCCCAGGCACACTCAGCCTGCACAGCACGAGGTCTGACGAGCCATAGGCACACAGACCCCGGGCGACGCAGTCATGGACCCCCAGCAGCAGCAGCAGCAGCAGCAGCAGCAGCAGCAGCAGCAGCCAGAGGTCCACCCAGCCCTCCCGGCAGGAGCAGGGCTTGCCCTGCTCCATACCATGAGGGAGGCAGCTGAGCACCTCCTTGGTACACCGGAGGAGGTGATGCCCCCAGGGCAGCAGGGCTCAACCCCTAAACCTGCAGCACCCCGCCCCCCCCCCCGCCGCCTCACACGCCGGCGGCTGTGGAGCTACCCCACCAGCACTGACTGGTGGGAGCGGCTGGTGCTTGGGGAGTGGGACGATGACCGCTGGCTCAGGAACTTCAGGATGAGCCGGCAGACATTTCTGGAGCTGTGCCAGTGGCTCACCCCCGCACTCAGGCACCAGGACACCGCCGTGCGGCGTGCCCTCACAGTGCAGAAACGGGTCGGCATTGCTGTCTGGAAGCTGGCCACTCCCGACAGCTACCGATCCGTGGGGCAGCAGTTTGGTGTTGGCAAGGCCACCGTCGGGGCTGTCCTCATGGAGGTAAGAGAACCCACGGGGGGAGGGCAGAGCAGGGGAGGGGGGCCCAGGCACAGGTGGGCAGGGGAGGGGAGGGGAGGCCAGGGCGGGGGAGGGCAGAGGAGGGCAGGGCAGGGGAGGGGGGCCCGGGCACAGGAGGGCAGGGCAGGGCCACGCACACCCTGCTCACCCCTCATTGATGCTGTCCCCTGTGCTTTCTCTGCAGGTTGTGCGTGCCATCAATGCCATGCTCCTGCACAGGCTCGTGAGGCTGGGGGACCCAGATGCCACCATCGCGGCCTTTGCCACCCTGGGCTTCCCCAACTGCTTCGGGGCTCTGGATGGGACTCACATCCCCATCCGCGCCCTGCATCACAGTGGAGGACGTTACCTGAATCGCAAGGGCTACCATTCTGTCGTCCTGCAGGCCTTGGTGGACAGCCGGGGACGTTTCCAGGACATTTACGTGGGCTGGCCTGGCAGCACCCACGACGCCCGGGTTTTCCGCAACTCGGGCCTGTGCCGCCGGCTGGAGGCGGGGACCTACATCCCCCAGCGGGAGATCCCTCTGGGGGACACCACCATGCCCTTCTGCGGCATCGCAGATGCGGCATACCCCCTCCGGCCATGGCTCATGCGCCCCTACACGGGCCATCTCTCCGCTAGCCAGGAGCGCTTCAATGAGCGCCTGAACCATGCGCGCCAGGTGGTGGAGCGCTCATTTGGCCGCCTGAAGGGACGCTGGAGATTTCTCCTGACCCGCCTGGATGCGGGCCCCAACAACATCCCCCAGATTGTGGGTGCCTGCTGCGCCCTGCACAATTTGGTAGAGAGCAAGGGGGAGACCTTTTTCCAGGGCTGGGCTGCGGAGGCCGGCAGGGCAGACGTCCAGCCACCTGCTGCCCCCAGTCGGCAGGTGGACCCCGAAGGGACCCGGGTCCGGGAGGCCCTGCGGGCCCACTTCAATGATGAGGCCGCCGGGTGAACTCTGCCCAGGCCCCCCACTGCCCGCCCCTTCCTCCACCACACTCCTGCCCCAACGCCCACACCATGGAGCACCCCACCGCACCCCCCTCCCACTTTTCCTGGACAAATGACAGCACGCTACTTGTGGCTGAACTTAAACTTTTTTTTGTTTCCGAACCTTTTTTTTAAACTGAAAATATAGGAACCAAGAACAAAGTATGTACAAATATGTTGAAAAAAATTATTTGTACAAAAATAAAACAATACAAAGAAAGAAGTGTCCTCAATAATAAAAAGAAAACCAGGGAGGATAAAGGGGAGAACTATTTACATGGGGGGGACGGGGCAAACGGGGGGCAACAAATATGAGGGTCCAACTATATACAAGGTGGGGGCCACGTCCCGGGCCCCTCGCCCCTATAGCCCGGCACTGGGCGTGGGTGGCCGGGAGCCCCGCCGCGGTCACAGCCCTGTCCGGGGCTGGCTGGGGGCGGGCCAGACCGGAAGGTACGATGGCCAGCGAGTCTCAGTTGGCTCCAGGGGTCCCTCGGCGCTCCGGCCCTCGGCGGTGGGTGGCGGGGCGACGGCGGACGGGACGGCGATGGGCGGAGCAGCTGGTGGAGGGGCTGGTGGAGCAGGCAGGGCGGGCGATGCGGCAGCCGGCATGGCATGGGGGGCCAGGTAGTCCACCAAGTGGTTAAATGTCTCCATGTAGGCCCCCCATGCCTCCTGGCGCCAGGCCAGCGCCCGCTCCTGCAGCTGCAGCTGCTACTCCACGACCTCCAGCTGCCGACGGTGGATGGCCAGCAGCTGGGGGTCCGTCGCCGTCGGCTGTTGGTGGCGCGGGGTCTGCCGTCTAGCCCGCCATGGGGCCGGTCAGTCTTCGGCCGAGGGGCTGGCCTGGAGCGAGGGTCCCGGAGGGCTCTCCGGGACGACTGAGGCCTCGCCGGCGCTCTCTTCCGGTCCTTCTGATGGTGCAGGTGCAGGACACAGGAGAGGAGCGGGGGAAGAAGAATGGAGACAGGCGTTAGTGTGGGCCCCGAGCCGTGGCCTTTGTCCCCCCAGCCCTGTGCTGCAGGTTCCCCATCCCCGTCCCCGGGAGATGCTGCTGTGATGGACGGGGTTCAGGGGTTCCCCTGCCCTGCACCCCGTCCCCTGGTGGGAGCGACTCTCACTTCACCCCGCAGGGTCTGAGAGCAGGAGAGCTTTCTTAGGCCACAGATGCCCAGTTTCTGGCAGGAGTGACAGCACCAGCTGTCGGAAGAGACAGTCCTTCCAACCTGTCGTGGGGAGAAGACCCGAAGGGGTGCCCCTCTGGGATGCAGCTTTCCCCTTCCTCAGGCTGGCTGCCTTCCAGCTCTCCCTTCCCCTAGCCTCTACCTGTGGCCCCCGCTCTCCCCGCCAGTTCCAAGCCAGCTCGGCTCCTCCCTCCTCTTTGTTCAGGGCAGAGGTGTCACCTGCCAGCTGTAGCCCCAGGATCCTCCTTTGCCCCTAGGAGCTGTTCGGCTCTTGTTGCTCATATGTAGCCTGAGTCTCCCTTTTGCACTCCCCCCACTCCATCACATGCTGCTGTTGCGGGGTGTCCCACCCCCTCCTCCCAGGGGCCCCTCGAGGTTCCGCTCCCCCCTGGCCCGGGGATGGGGCATGGCACTGTCATGCGGGGTGGGGGGGGGCAGGGGCTGATGCAGTGCTGTGAGGGCCATGGCCCTGCTGTCCTTGGGGCCATGGCCATGTGAGCATGTGGGGGGCCCTGGACACATATCTATTACCCCCGCCCCTCAAGCCCAGGGGTGTACACCAGAGGGGGGTACCTACCTGTCGATCCGCTCCCACGGTCTGGAGATCCCCGGGGGGCGGAGGCCCTGCTGCTGCTCCGGGATGGCAGGAGGAGGATCTGCAGCCCAGATTCTGCAGAGGAGGAGCCCCCATCCTCCTCCTTCTCCTCCTGCCGCGATGTCCTGGGGGTGGCCTCCGGGGGGGACCCCTTGGGTGTGGGGCTTACCTCCGGGGCGGACTCTGGCTGCAGGGCCTGCTGGGGCTCGTTGGCCGAGGTGTCAAGGGTGGCCGGAGGGGAGGAGGTGTGCCGGAGGCCCAGGATGTCCCTGAGCTCCCTGTAAAAGGGGCAAGTGATGGGGGCAGCCCCAGATTGGCCGGCCACATCCCGGGCCCGGGAGTAACCCTGCCGCAGCTCCTTCACCTTACTCCTGATGTGATCAGGAGTGCGGGCAGGGTGACCCCAGGCAGCCAGGCCGTCGGCCAGCCGAGCGAACGCATCCGCATTCCGCCTCTTGCTCCCCATTACCTGGAGCACCTCCTCCTCGCTCCAGAGCCCCAGCAGGTCCCGCAGCTCGGCCTCCGTCCAGGAGGGGCCCCGCTGCCGCTTGCCAGCCTGGCTGCCCTTCTGGCTGGGCTGTGAGCCCTGGCTCCCCTTGGGGGGGCCCGCTGGGGGGGCTGCCGGGCAGCCATCGCAGCTGGGTGTGGGGCTGAGGGAGGTGCAGGCTGGCCGCGTGTGTAGGCTGCCGCGTGCATGATCCCTCAGCTTCCTGCACAGGAAGGGACGGGGAGGGGACCTTTAAGGGGCCGCTCCATGCGGCCACCATGGAGCTGAGGGGCTGGAGAGAGTGTCTCTCAACCCCTCAGCTGATGGCTGCCATGGAGGACCTGGCAATTTCGATGTTGCGGGACGCGCCACAACTACACGGTCCCTACTTCGACGTTGAACGTCGAAGTAGGGCGCTATTCCTATCCCCTCATGGGGTTAGCGACTTCGACGTCTCGCCGCCTAACGTCGAAGTTAACTTCGAAATAGCGCCCGACGCGTGTAGCCGTGACGGGCGCTATTTCGAAGTTAGTGCTGCTACTTCGAAGTAGCGTGCACGTGTAGACACGGCTTAAGTGTCTGAGTGCAGGAGGGTAGGAGTATGTGCGGGTGTGTGCTTGAAAACTAGTTCCCCTTTTCCTTTAATCCAATTGTGGAATTTAATAAAATATATATGAGTGTAAGCCTGGGGTGGTCTCTAGTATAAAATACGGTAACAGTAGCAATGCCTCAGCACTTCCTGCTGTGGGAATTTTATCCTACCTTGCAGACATAAGTAAAGCAGCTTCTTAGAAAGTAAGGCCTTAGGTCCCAGTTCTACAAAGCTTCTGTATAACTTTAAGCATGTGCCTGACCCCATTGGAGTTGAACATCTGATAGATCAGGGCTGTAGTGCAAAGGCTTATATAGGCAGGTGACGTAAGGTGAAGTCTGTGTATAATATAATGTGACAAATAGACAAAATTGTCATAGGTTCACCCTGGAAGGCAAGGGGATATTTTCATCTTCCGAGTCCTACATGCAGTACTTGTAATTTTATTTTGCAAACATGTGCAGTGGCACTTGCAAACTGCCCTGTCCCATGATGCATCCTATTAATCCCATAAACCCTGCAACTGTATCTTTCACTCTTTGCAATCAAAAGCACAGCTAGAGCACCAAAAATTGGTACATGAGCATACAATGGCTGGCTTCAGTCATATGGCAATTTTACTTCATGTAAAAAGATTGGGCCAGGAAACGTAACGGTCAAATAAAATTGAAGATTTTCCCAGTTGATAACTTACAACAGAGATTTTCTTTTACGTTCACTTAAAGTGTGAAAGGAAAAGAGCTGTGTATGGATTGTTGTCGTACTCATGTTGACCAGAAAGATCACTTTGATGAAAGCTCTTTGCATAAAAATTGTAGTTCAGGAATGTCCTATGCCGTATATGTTAATTTGTTGCATTGTGTGTTCATTTAATTTATGCCTTTGTCATGCTTTTAGCCATGCAATGTGAATTCTTAAAAAGAGAGAGTACATTTATATTTTCTTTTTAAGAGCTATAGGGTCACTGGTGATCTTTGCTTACAAAAATAATTTATGAAGTGGTTAAGATGAGTGTGATGGATTCAGTCACAGAGATCCCCAGGCAAATGTCATTTGATGTGCAGAAAATGAGCTTGCTTACCTGCCCTCTGAGGCACCCCAAACCCCTGTCCTACTGAACAAGAACCTCTGGTTTCCCTCCAGCAATGGCACAGAGTTGGGGTCACAGCCCACGGCAGGACATAACAGACACTAAGATCCACTCAGCTCTGGAAAGGCTTAGTCAAAGGGACTTGACACAGCACCCATATAGGACCAACTTACCCCAAATAAATCAATCTCACTCAGCTGTAAAGTTTAGACAGAGTAGGCTAATAAGTTGTTTGCCTCTTTCACCAATGAAAGAGAGAAATGCACATTTGCTCTCTCAACACACTTTCAGCTAACAGATACTTACACTGGGTTTACTTATTAATTAAAAAGTAATAGTTAAGCAGATGCAAACAGTAGCAGACAGATCAACCTTACTAAGAAAAATAAAACAAAACATACCTGTAAGCCTAATACATCTGGCTTTGGGAATAAGGAGCTTTTGAAATCAGGGGTTCGTTTCAAAAGGCCCCATGACTACAAGGGCGGCATGTGTTTCAAAACCAGAAATTTTGAAGCGCACACGGCCACTGTTATGCTAATGAGGTGCTGCATATTCATGGGAGTGCCTCATTGGCATATCCGGAAGTGCCACATGACCAGATCCCCTCTGAAAGGAGGGGCTAGTGTGGCCACGGCCTAAGGGAAAGTGTTACAAATCACAATTTGATGAATGGCAGAACGAGGAGCAAAGGTCTCAAGTTGCAGTGGGGTAGGTCTAGGTTGGATATTAGGAAAAACTATTTCACTAGGAAGTTGGTGAAGCATTGGAATGCATTGCATAGAGAGGAGGTGGAATCTCCATCCCTAGTGGTTTTTAAGTCCTGGCTTGACAAAGTCCTAGCTGAGATGATTTAATTGGAATTGGTCCTGCTTTGGGCAGGGGGCTGGACTTGATCACCTCCTGAGGTCTCTTCGGCTACGTCTACACGTGCACCCAACTTCGAAATAGCTTATTTCGATGT
This sequence comes from Carettochelys insculpta, assembly GCF_033958435.1. Classification (NCBI taxonomy): domain Eukaryota; kingdom Metazoa; phylum Chordata; order Testudines; family Carettochelyidae; genus Carettochelys; species Carettochelys insculpta. Next base: position 9,593,841 of record NC_134147.1, on the reverse strand, counting down.
TGCGACATCGAAATAGGCTATTTCGATGAATAACGTCTACACGTCCTCCAGGGCTGGCAACGTCGATGTTCAACTTCGACGTTGCTCAGCCCAACATCGAAATAGGCACAGCGAGGGAACGTCTACACGTCAAAGTAGCACACATCGAAATAAGGGAGCCAGGCACAGCTGCAGACAGGGTCACGGGGCGGACTCAACAGCAAGTCGCTCCCTTAAAGGGCCCCTCCCAGACACACTTTCATTAAACAGTGCAAGATACACAGAGCCAACAACTAGTTGCAGACCCTGTATATGCAGCACGGACCCCCAGCTGCAGCAGCAGCAGCCAGAAGCCCTGGGCTAAGGGCTGCTGCCCACGGTGACCACAGAGCCCCGCAAGGGCTGGAGAGAGAGTATCTCTCAACCCCCCAGCTGATGGCCGCCATGGAGGACCCCGCTATTTCGATGTTGCGGGACGCGGATCGTCTACACGTCCCTACTTCGATGTTGAACGTCGAAGTAGGGCGCTATTCCCATCCGCTCATGGGGTTAGCGACTTCGACGTCTCGCCGCCTAACGTCGATTTCAACTTCGAAATAGCGCCCAACACGTGTAGACGTGACGGGTGCTATTTCGAAGTTACTGCCGCTACTTCGAAGTAGCGTGCACGTGTAGACGCAGCCTTCCAGCCCTAGGAAACCTTATTATTTTTCACCCTAGTTCTTATGTCAGGTAAGGTTCTCCCCAAGTCAGAGATGTCTTTTCTGACCTGGATCCAGCAGTTCTCTTCCACTCTTGCCAATACAGTCCTTTTGTTTCCAGGTGTTTTCCTCTGTCCCATCATGGTGAGGGACAGTATTTAACATCATCTGAAGACAATTGTTTACTTCCTTTGCTAGATGTAGAGTTTTCCTAGGGCATGGAGCCTTTGCGTGATTCCCTCATAGCTTTGTGTAAACATACAAAATTCAAGGTGGAGTCTAGCGCTAGGTGACATGGACACGTGTGGTTGTAGCACTTCTGCTGGAAGACAGTTCTCCCCCAACTCAATTATCTCCTGCTATTGACTCTGTGTCTGGCCTCTTCATTGTTGTTCCTGATGGACTGGAAACTGGCTTCTCTCATCATGAGCACATTGGTAAGCAATCTACAGTCAACAGTTGTAATTTCAGATACCAAAATTGTACATGCAAAGAGAATATACACATTTGGGGGATTATAGGCTTTGCTGGGCATATTCGTATGCCTGAGTATATTTCCATAAAGAGTATGAAATGTACCGTCACAACGAGAAGTCAATCATCCCAACTTGTACTGATGCACAAAAATGAAAACAGTAAAAATGCAACAGTCCGAACCACTGGGGCAAAAAGCCATTCCAGAGTTGGATAAAGAACTGGCGAAAGAGAATAATGTAAATATCAAGGAATAATACTATGCAGGCATAAAACCCAAGTCTGTTCTGAATGCTGTTTGTTTCATAGCCATGCATGTTAATCAATTGCTAAGATATTGTTAACAGTGAATGGCCTGATATCTGCAGCAGCTTGTCATCAAACGAAACTTGCTAAATTATCGCCAGGCAGGAGAAAATGAATACTGCTACCTTTGGGGACCGAGATGTCTGTTCTGAGAGAGCTATTAAGAAAGTTACTCAGAATGCTTCTGCAGCAAATATTATTAAACTTTACTACTAAACCACATCTTTAAGAATTCCTTGTGAATTCACAAAAGTCCTTGTGAATAGATCCTTTCTTTTCAGCTCTGAATGATAATAAAACTCCAGTGTATATTAAAAATATAATGCAATAATTACTAATTGCCAAAATCCCTGTCAATGTGTGATGCTCAATGGGTTTAATTTTAAATTAATCTTGTGAAGTTTGAATGCTTATCAAAAGCTTTTCTAAACTTTCCTGGAGCTTTCTGGTCGGCATATCTTACAAGCACAGGCTTCTGGTGTTTGGTTTGGCTCTCTTCCATGGGAAGATGCAGGCTGCTGCACATTTCGTCCAAAATGATTTACTTGGATCAGATTTTGATCTCATTTACAGTAGAACAAATATGGAGTAACTGACTTCAGTGGAGTTTGTCTGCATTTCTACCCATATGTTAGCAACATCAGAATGTGCATTAGGTGGTTAGTTTATATCAAATAATACTTTGCAGTAATAATTACATTGGAAACTCTTACAGAAATGAGTTATATAAAATTACCCTCAGAAGGCAGTCAGATGAGAGCTTAGTAGCTTTTGAAGGATGTTATAGGATGCTTCCTGCTAAGAAATTTTACCTAGATGGCTCGCGTAGGCTGCATCTACATGACTAAACAACTTCAAAGTAGAGTGTCCGCACACCAAATGCACCTCCCTTACTTTGAAGTAGGCTTCCCCCTACTTTGAAGTTAAACAACTACACACAATTAGCCCCTACTTCAAAGAAAGGGGCCAGGAAATGATGCAGGCAGGGAGCCGCATGGCCAACAAGCCCTTCTGGGCTTGGAGCCAGCCGAGCCCTTAAAGGGCCCCTCCCAACACCCACACCTTGCACCTGTTCAAGGCTGCCAGGTGGCAGACAGTGACAGAGCACGTGCTGTGGAGAACAGCCCAGTGACATGCCCACTCCCACCGTTCCCGAGGACAAGCTCCTCTCCACCCTGGCCAGTGTGCTAGCCATACTACTCACCCTCATCTTCCAGTGGCATGGCCAGGTTGCCTGCCTGGCACCCAGCCTGCAGGCCCTGGCCTTGGCACTGCTGCCCCTCTCCCAGGCCACTCCAATCTGGCACAGGTGGGCCTTTGCCACCACCAGCGAGTGGTGGGACCAGCTGGTGCTGGAGGACTGGGACGACAAGCAGTGGCTGGGGAACTTCAGAATGACCCACCAGACATTCAAAAGCCTCTCCCACTGGTCCGCCCAGTCCTCCAGCACCAAGACACACAGATGCAGCCAGCGCTCCCGGTGCAGAAGAAGGGGCCCATCGCCCTGTGGAAGCTGGCCAGCACCGACTGCCTCTGGTCTCTCGGCCAGCAATTTGGCCACTGTTGGAGCAGTAACGGTTCTGTGATGGGAACTTTCTGAGTCACTATAGGGGCTCATCTGCATACTTGGCTCAATCTAATTCTTGACCTCCCCCCCTCATCCCTCCACTCTCTGATTTGCTCACCTTGATTATCTTTTTCTGATTTGTCCTCCTTGCTTACTCTTTTTGGTTTTCTGTGCCTTAAATATTGAGTCTGTTCTGGTCTGGCTATGGTCTGAAGAAGTGGGGCTGTCCCACGAAAGCTCACCTAATAAACTATTTTGCTAGTCTTTAAAGTGCTACTTGACTGCTTTTTGTTAAGGACGTATGGGTTGTGTAAATGGACTGTAAGATGGATAGGAAGCTCACTAGGTGGTCAGGCCCAACAGGTAGTGATCAATGGCTTTATCGCTGGTTGTCTGTCAGTTTCAAGTGGAGTGTGCCAAGGATTGGTTCTAGGGCAATACTGTTCAACAGCTTTATTAATGACATGGATGAGGGGATGGATTGCACAGTCAGCAAATTTGCAGATGACACTATGCTAGGGGGTCAGGTAGGAGGATAGGGGTAGGGCCTAGAGTGTCTTAGATAAATTGGAGGATTGGGCCAAAAGAAATCTGATGAGGTTCAACAAGGACAAATCCAGAGTCCTGTGTTTGGGCTGGGGACTGACTGGCAGTGCAGCAGAAAAAGACCTGAGGATTACAGTGGATGAGAGGCTGGATATGAGTCGGGGGTGTGCCCTTGTAGCTAAGAAGGCTTACGGCATATTGGGGTGTATAGGGAGAAGGAATTCCAGCAGTTCTAGAGGACTTATTATTCCCCTCTACTAGGCACTGCTGAGGCCTCATCTGAAGTAATTCATCCAGTTCTGGGGCCCCCCAGTACAGGAAGGATGTGGATGCATGGGAGCATGTTCAGCAGAGGGCAAGAAAAATTGTTAGGGGGCTGGGGCACATGACCTGTGGGGAAAGGCTGAGGTATTTGGGGTTATTTAGTTTGCGGAAGAGAAGACTGAGAGGTGATTTGATTAGCAGCCTTCAACTTCCTGAATGGGGGCTCTAAAGAGGATGGAGAGAGGCTGTTCTCAGTGATGACAGATGGCAGAACAAGCAGCAATGGTCTGAAGTTACAGAAGGAGAGAAGTAGGTTGGATATTAGGAAAAACTATTTCACCAGGAGGGTGGTGAAGCACTGGAATGTGTTACCTAGGGAGATGGTGGAATCTCCATACCTAAAAGTTTTTAAGTCCTGGCTTGACAAAGTCTTGACTGGGATGATTTAGTTAGGGTTGAGCCTAAGGTCCCTTCCAGCCCAAGGATTCTATGATTCTATGAATATCAATTAACATAAAGTAATAAATGACATTTATGTAACTGCTATTTCCACTGCCACCATTTACCCCACACCAAGCAGAGCGTACACTGCTCTGGATCGCAGAGTCCCAGGCACTTGCTTGTGTGGGCACACTTGCAGATCTGTAGCTGGAGTGGAGACATCACTGTGCAGGTTCTGTGTGTCCATTCAGCCAACACAACACCCCTCTGGGTCCTGGTTCACTGGGCAGATCACTCTGCCTCTCCTAAGACTCAGAGTCACTCTCTCTGCTGTGCTCTTTCCCTTTCAAGCACTTCCCCAAACAGTCACAGTTCCTTCCCTGCAGGCCCTTCTCTCTCAGCTGTAGGCACGGCAATGATCTCTTCTCTTCAGGGAAAATCACCAACTGGTGCTGAAGCTCCCTGTTTGACCAAGGCCCCAATTTCCAGCAGCAGCTCCTGGTCTGGACGGAGCTCCACATAAGCAATCTGGTTTCTCTCTGGTAAAATGGAGCCCACCACCTGCTCTCCTTGCACTGAGCACTCCTGGAAGGGAAGCAGTTCCCTACCCTGTCTCTCAAGGCATCATGACTAACACATTTATTTTAGGTAGTGAGCTTTCACGGGCCAGCCTCACTTCTTCAGGTAGAAGAAGTGTTTGAAGAAGGGGAACTGACCCATGAAAGCTTGTTACCTAATAAATACATTTGTTAGTCTTTAAGGCGCTACAGGACAGCCTTTTGTTTTGCTCTGTTTTCTTTTTTGCGAAGCTGCAGACTAACATGGCTAAATGTATGAGACTGATTACCGGCATGACAATGCAGAATTCATACTCGTATATCTCAAAACAATGAAGAATATTGGGCCTGTGATGCACTGCTTATGATAATTAGCTCAAGTGAAGGGTTTTCTTAAAAAAGTTAAGACAATGATTACCTTTGACAGTTAGAACTTGATTAGTAGTCACAGATGCTGACTTTGTTTTTTCTGATTAGTTACTTTGAATTGCTTTGAAAACAGACGAATTATTATCAGGGATCCTCCATCACAAGAAAGAAGTAGCTCCTTGTAGCAGAGCCAGATTTAGAAAACACATTGCAGCATGAAATGGAGGAAGGGAGAGAGAAAGAGGGCACCCAATGTGGAGAGCAGATGATCCCACCTTCCTGAACATTTTAAATAGAGGCTATTACATTGAAAAGCAGGAAATGGTAGAGCAGCTGGTGCAAGTAACCGCTAATAAATGCTGATGCTTAGCAAGCCAAATGATCCTGTAGCTGCACTGAAGGGTTTATTTATGGTAAATTACCTCTCCTGCTTTCAAAGTCCTCCGACTGCCAGGTGGCTTTGGGGCCACACAGACTGAAGATGTGTGGAGTGTGTGTGCGCCTTCTGCCCACTAAGGATGAAGATGCTCTGAAGCTCTGGCATTTGGTAATGTTTATGGACTGATGCTTTTTCATCTGTGCCTCTGGGGTGAGGAATCAGGAAGCCCAGGAAAAGCCAGGGCAGAACATTGCAGGATGAACAGAGATGCTTCCAGGGAGGCAGAGCAAAGCATTGTTGTGCTTTCAGGAGTAGACCCATTTTCCACCACCTTGGAGTTTAACTGTTTTGTCCTTACATTCAAGGGACCCCTCAACCCTGGTCGGGTCACTTTACTGCAGTACAGTCACTGTCACATTACTCATGCACAGATCAGCAGAGGGCGTGATAGTGTAAGTGGTGTCTCGTGGTACAAGTGTGCATCCTTTGCTGGCTAGGAAATTGGAAGACTAAATAGCTTTGTGGATCTGGGTCAGACTCTGTGTGATGGGCCCTCCCCCCATGCTTTATTAAATTTGGGTTATGAATATGCATAACTCAGAGATGCTTTGGGCAAAACACCTTTTGTAACCTATTGTTGTATTGTTATAAACTGCTGAAATTGTATATCCTATTTTGTGCATGTGCATGTATCATTCTTGTATGTGAAATTAGAAATATGGGACATAGGTGTGTTCATAGTTTGAAATGTGCTAAGGAAGGCCACCACTGTGTGATCGACACTAATGGCTTAATGGTCAGCTTAATGACTTGTAAACAGCCTTGTTTGTCCTGTGAGGCTGAAAGGTGGTTGGTGCTAGAAAGACATGTGACCATCCTCTTTGGAACTCTCCCTTCTCAAGTTGTTGATGGGGAGGTCTAGGCTGGATATTAGGAAAAACTATTGCAATAGAATAGTGGTGAGGCACTGGAATAGCTTATCCAGGGAGGGGGCAGAATCTCCCTTCATAGAGGTCTTTAAGACCTGGATTAACAAAGCCAGGGCTGTGATCATTTAGTTGGGGTTGGTCTGCTTTCATCAGGACTCGATGACTTCCTGAGGTGTCTTCCAACCCTAAAAGCCAACTCCCTTCCAATCACTTTACATTTCTTTTTGACCTGATTTCACTCTCGTCTTCAGCTTCATAATCTTTCCTTAGCAGCAACGCCAATTATTTTTATTCAAAGGTATTCCAGAGAAGGAGCCTCAATGACCTTACCATGAAGACAGCTGTCAATGAAACCAAGTGATTTGGTTTCAGCCTGTACCATACAGTGCTGTGGATTTAGTTTTCCCACTGAGCTCCCCACATCAATCAGTAATTCTCAGTCAAATTCATTTAATCTTCCACTGCCCCAGTCAACCCATGTTTGTCCAGCTGCCTACCTTCACTTCACCCTTATTAAGCTTAATTGGTAGAGACAGTTTAGTTCAGTCCCTCACTTCAAGTGCTATTTCCTGTTAAAATACTATTCAAAAATCTAAACTTCCTCATTTCCAGAGTTGTTAAAAATGCGTGCTGTCAAACATATATCTGACTGTTTTGGTTAGATTTTTTTTTTGGCAGCTTCTTTCTTTCCACTCTTCTTTCCCAGGCTGTCATAAAATCATAGAGCTGGAAGGGAACTCAGGAGGTCACTGCATTCAACGCCCTGCTTCAAGCAGGATCAACCCCAAGTAAGTCATCCTGGCCATGACTGTGTCAAGCCAGGAGTTTAAAACCTCTAGGGATGGAGATTCCACTACCTCTATAGGCAACACATTCCAGTGCTTCACCACCCTCCTGGCGAAGTACTTTTTCCTAATATCCAACCTACTTCTCTCCTTCTGTAACTTTCTCTCCATCCATTTCTCTCCACCCTCTTTAGAGCACGCCTTCAGGAAGTTGAAGGCTGCTATCAAATCACCCCTCAGTCTTCTCTTCTGCAAACTAAATAAGCCCAGATCCCCCAGCCTCACCTCATAGGTCATGTGCTCCAGCCCCTAATCATTTTTGTTGCCCTTTGCTGAACCTGCTCCAGCAAATCCACATCCTTTTTATACTGGGGGCCCAAAACTGGACACAATACTCCAGATGTGGCCACACCAGTGCCAAATAGAAAGGAACAACAACCTCTCTAGATCTGCTCAAAATGCTCCTCCTAATGTACCCCAATATGCCTTTAGCCTTCTTGGCTACAAGGGCACAGTGTTAACTCATATCCAGCCTTTCATACACCATAACCCCTAGGTCTCTTTCTGCTGTACTGCTGCTTAGCCAGTCAGTCCCCAGCCTATAACAATGCTTGGGATTCTTCCGTCCCAAGTGCAGGACTCTACACTTCTTGTTGAACCGCACCAGATTTCTTTTGGCCCAATCCTCCAATTTATCCATGTCACTCCGGATCCTATCTACCTCTCCCCCTAGCTTAGTGTCATCCGCAAACTTGCTGAGAATGCAATTCAGTTTCTCATCCAGGTAATTAATAAATGTCTTTGACAAACACATACTGGACCATTTCCACCTTGCTGAATAGACCTTGTCAGCTCTGGCCCTCCCTCTTACTGGGACCCCACTCTTCAAATACCTCTCTGAAACTACCCCGTCTGACTCACACATCTGATGAAGTGGGTCTATGCCCACGAAAGCTTATGCTCCATAATATATGTTAGTCTATAAGGTGCCACAAGACTTTTTGTTCTCCCAGGCTCCCCATTTGTCTCATCTTTCCTTATCTCTCAGCCAACTACTTGGCTATCTCCCCCTTTCTCTCACATTACCCCCTCCGTGACTGGGGCAGCTTTTAAAAGCAGCGGGCGGGGCGTTGATATCAGCTGGATCTCACTAGCTAATTGTGGCCTTTCCCTGTTGATATTGCCTGTGAGCTACAACAGCTGTTTCCCTTCTTCCTCTAGCTCACGCTGCATCCTGAGTTGCTGTTCCCACTTCCTAACAGGTTCTGCTAGCCTTAACCTGTTTCATTAATGACTAGAAGCTAGACAATGTGACAACAATATTTAAAAAGGTCTCTAGAGTTGATCCTGGCACTTACAGACTGGTAAGTCTAGTATCAATACTGGGCAAATTAGTTGAAACTGTAGTAAAGAATAGAATTGTCAGACACAGAGATGAACATGATTTGTTGAGCAAAAGTCAACGTGTTTTGTAAAGGGAAATCAAGCCTCACTAATCTACTACAGTTTTTTGAGGGGGCGGGGGTCAGCAAGCATGTGGACAAGGGGATCCAGAAGAGATTGCATACCTAGATTTCCAGAAAGCCTTTGAAAAGGTCCCTCACCAAAGGCTCTTAAGTAAAGTGAGTTGTCATGGTGTAACCCACACACCTATGTGTGGTTAACTAGCCCATGTAGTGACACCTAGACCACCTCACAGAGAAAGATTGTGTCCTCTACAGTCTGAGGGCCAGCTGGCCTTCACCTCTAGGTGTAGAAGCACCTGCCCTGAGGCCCCAGGTTTGAGTCTACCTGTGGGCAGCTACAAGGGGATAAGAAAGAAGGGCCTCTTGTGGTTTGATATCTGTTCAAAAGACAGGAAGCAAAGGGTAGGGGGATTGCTATGCTCAAACAGTGCCTGTAACAAATGTAAGTGATGGGTGGAGTTCAGAGGGTGGGGTGTTTTTGTTAAGATTTTTCATCCATGAGTGCAGTGAGTTTTGTTTTGCGCACCAATGCTGAAGTCACGTGTGATTGCTCAAACGTGTGCCACCATGGCACCGCACCCATCAGTTACTAAAGGAGGTGTTCTTAAAGCAGGTGCACACGCGCACACACACACACACACAAATACACACACACAGGGAGGAGGGAAGCCCAGCCACACACGTACCTCTTAGATGGAAGGCGGGGGGGGAGCCCATCCACCTGTGCGCACGTGCTCGCGCACATACACACACACACACTTGCATACCAGAGGGAAGGGGAAGTCCAGCCCCCCCCACACACACACAACAGCAGAGGTCGTGAGGGGAAATCGCCCCCAGACCAGCTCTTCAAGGCTGGCTGGGATGTCCTGGCCCCTTTGAACTTCTGCGCGGAGCAGTCCCAGGGGCAGGAATGATGTTGTGATTCTTTGCCAGCTTGGGAGGTCAAGGAGCTAGGTCTCCTCCCACCTTGCCCTGGGGCCCAGTGTGGCTGTCACACCCATTGCCCCCCACACACACACCTGAAATGATGCCCGTCACCACTGGCTGCAGAGCAGCTCTACCAGGCTGGTGGTGCACATGCCAGGCAGTGCCAAGGACGGAAGAAGCCTGGACCACCAGCGAGCGAGTCTGGACAGCAGCACTAGCTGCACTGGGAAAGCAGAGCTGGGGGAGGAGCTGGCCTGTTACTGCAGCTTTGGAACCTGTTGAGTGAGCAGGGAGAGGAGCCGAGCTGGGTGGGGAATGCAGTTGGGGGACAGGAGTGGGAGTCTGGGAGTGGTTGGAGGGGCAGGAGAAGACATGGTGCAGGACCACTGTGGGCCTAGCTGGACTAGGGTGCTTGGAGGGCTGAGGGGGGAGGAGTCGAGCTGGACACAGGACTGATGTTCAACACCCCAGCAAAGGCACTAGCAGCACCCCACAGGGCACCAGCTCTGTCCAGGGTCTGCTGCAGGGGTGGGGAAAAGGGAATGGTGGGTCTGAGAAAGGAGAGGAGCAGGTGTTTCAGTGGCAGCACTAGGTCTGGGGGGGCGTTGGGGGCTATTTTGGTGGATCTTCTTGGCATGGGTGTATTGCTGATCTCATGAGGGGATTATCACTGGTGTTCCGAGATGATTTGGGGCTGATAGCAGATGGCGGCTGGCGTTTGGGGTGGGGATGTGGTGCCGTTGGGACAGTGTACAGGGAACACTGGTGGAGTATCACAGCGCACTTCACTGCTGGGGGAGGCTCCATCACTGACCATTTTTGAAATCAAGAGCTGAGAGCTCTGCTGTGGGACTACATTTGTTGGCAGAACGGTTAGGGTCTCTGTGGCTGGTAAATATTTGTTAGAGGGAATTCTCCCTGGAAACATCATGGGAAATGGAGGAGAAGAGAACTTTCCCCTGGGCCCAGCTGTAGTGGATGCCTCTCCCATTCTTCCTCTGCAGCTCGGTGACTGTTCTTCCCTGGGGTTTGAATGGTGGCCAAGGGCCTGTTGCCTTGCTAATAGTCCCAGTAGTGCTTTGTGGTAACGAGGTAGCGTAGCCTCGTCTTGACACTAGCATGTCCTCATTCAGAGTTATTGATCAGAACTGCCCTCATCCTCCAATTACAGCTTTCGTTAATATGTGTCTCTGGTTTATTCACCTATCAGAAGGGTTCCTGTCAGTCACCAGTAGAGACAGATGGACAATATTCTCTCCTACCACTCCCTATGTATATCAGAAATAAAGCGGCCAATTCACTCTTCTCCTTCACCCTGCATAGGGATTTGCACTGGCACATTTCAGCAGGTACTGCTATTGCTCTGCAGTTGCTTTTCACACACATTTTGCCCATGTAAATGATTTCATGCAGGCAACAGTGCGAAGTAAGGACGGGGAGCCAACCCGCAGAAAATGTGTTCCTGTGACTTCAGTGTTGTGAGACCAGTTTACATGCGCTCAGGCTATGACCCATCTCATGCCATCCTCTACTGTGATCTACCTATGCAGGTCAGAGCGCTAGCCCTTGAAAATCACACCTGTCCCACAGACTTCCATGGAGCTGCAATTATTTATCCAGGTGAGGCTGTAATAGTATCGATCTGGCTTAGCCGTTTTAGGGCAGAGGTGAAACACACTAGTGTACGTGAATTCAGAATCGGGTCCAATGCTTCCATATGGAATATATTTAGCACATACTATGTGATGCTGAACCCATTCAAAATATGTCCAGCTAAGCTCATCTTCCTATAATGCCCTTAAAAAATCCCAAGGACATTTACGTATTTAGAAAGAATTACTGGAAGCAGCCAAAAGTACCAGCTTTGAAATCACAGCACAAAATTCTTCCAGAAAATTAGATCAAAACCTAAATGCAGGGATGTGCAAACTCTCAAGTGGTCTATTTGATTATGAGTATGCCAGAGCATCAAAGTTCAATAGACTATTAATATTTAGGCAGATTGCAAACGTTCCAAATATTTGTTGCTGCAGCTGACTCGATTGGGATTCCATGCCAAAAGGAGAACAATGGGAATCCGATTACTTTAAATTACAAGAAATAAATAGGGAGATGCACAAAACATAAAAATAGTAGGGTCCGTAACAAAACAAAAACCAAAAACAAAAAATAGTCTTGGTAAATACTAGAGCATCTGACTGAGTTCAACTGATTCAAGAGACTGATCCAGTACTTTGAAAACAAAAACAAGTGGCTTAATTTCTCATTTGGCCCAGTGAAAGGCAATAATCAGTACAGTGGCCACTTTGGGTTTGATAACACTGAGGACTAAAAAATAAAAATGGGATGAAAGTACCATATGTACTTATTCATGAGCTGAATTTTCTTCCGTAAAAACATGAAGCCATCAAAGAGTGGAGATTGGCTTAGCAACAGGTCTAAACCACAAGTTGACTTTTTTAAGCACTATGGAAATAAATATCTAAAATATTTTTGTTATAGAGCTGTGTTTGGCAAACATCAGTTCCCAGCTGTGCCACTTCCATCATCTCCTGTTGTCTGGGAATGATGAATCATATCCACCCGGAGCTGAAGAGGTCTGTGCCTGCCACACAACAGGTAAACAAAACGTCTTGGTGAGCCTGTATACCAAAGCCTACTGCATTTTGAAAGCTGTCAAGAAAACAAACATGCACAATGCATGCAGAAGTTTTTCTATGATTATTTTAATGAACAACTTGCTATAATAATAATTGACCAAATATGTATTCACATACTGGCAAAATTAGTCAGTTTTAAATACCCATTTCCTAACTTTAAAGTCTCATACCATTCTAATGTAGTTATTAAACCAGTCTTAAAATTGTTCAAAGTCTGAATCTGTCTCAGGTGCATCCAACTGTTTATTAAACTTAGCTTCAATCATAGCTACACCTGCATTGTCATCATAGATGTCAGCAGTGATATCTTCAGGCTCTGATTGCTTTTCATCATAAAATCATAGGGTTGGAAGAGAATCCAATCCCATGTTAAAAGCAGGACCAATCTGAACTACATCAGCCCAGCCAGACCTTTGTCAAGCTGGAACTCAAAACATCTCAGGATGGAGATTCCACCACCTCCTTAAGTAACACATTCCAGTGCTTCACCACCCTCCTGGTGAAATAGTTTTGTTTTGTTTTTTCTCTAATATCCAACATAAACCTCCTGCACTACAACTTGAGACCATTATTCCCCATTCCATCATCTGTCACCACTGAGAACAGCCTTTCTCCATCCTCTCTGGAATGTGCCATTGGGTAGTTGAAGGCTGCTATCATATCACCCTTCACTCTTCTCTTCTGTAGACTAACTAAACCAAAATCCCTCCATCTTTTCTCTTAGAACATGTGTTCCAGCCCCCTAAGCATTTTTGTTGCCCTGTGCTGGACTCTCTCCAGTGTGTGTGTCCACAACCTTTCTGTAATGGGGGGCCTCAGAATGAGATGCAAAACTCCAGATGCAGCCTCAGCGGTGCTGAATAAAAGGGACTAATCACTTCCCTAAATCCGCTGGCAAAGCTCCTATTAAGGCAGCCCAGTATGCCAATAGCATTCTTGGGTACACTGTTGGCTTCAGGTCCAGCTTCTCATCCCCTGCAATCTCCAGATCTTTTTCTGCCAAACTGCTCCTTAGCCAGTTGGTTCTCAGCCTGTAGGCAGTGCCTGGGATTCTTCCGTCCTCTGTACTTTTCCTTGCTGAACCTCAGATTTCTTTTGGCCCAATCCTCCAATTCCTGGACTTCCAGCATATCAACCTCTCCCCCTAGTTTAGTGCCAGGCACAAATTTACTGAAGCTGCAGTCCATCAGTCCATCCACGTCCTCGAAAAAGATGTTGAACAAAATTTGCTCCAGAACCAACCTTTGGGGTAATCCACTTGATGCCAACTACCAACCACAGAGCTGTTAACGACTATCCATTGAGCTCAATGATCTACCCATTTTTCTTCTCCACCTTACAGTCCATTTATTGGATCAACACTTAGTTAACTTGCTGGCAAGACTAATGTGGAAAACCATACCAAAGGCTTTGGTAAAGATATATTATGTCCTCCACCTCCCCCATATTCACAGAAGTATCCCCATTACCTCGTAATAGGAGGTGATCAAGATGTTCAGGCATGCCTGGCTCTGGGTGAATCCATGTTGCCTATTTCTGATCACTTTCCACTCTTTCATATTCTTCAAAATGGATTATTTGAGAATCTCCTCCATGTTTTTTTTGGGAACTGAGGTAAGGCTGAGACATCTGTAGTTTCTCGTATTCTCCCCTTTTTCAGAGATGGGCACTACGTTTGCCTTTCTCTGATCACCCAGGAATTCCCCTGATCACAACATATGTTCAAAGATAATATCCAATGTTTCTTCAATCACATCAGCCAACTCCCTCAGCACTCTCAGTTGATCTGGCCCTAAGGATTTGTGTATGTCCAATTTTTCTAAAACAACAGGAAGTCCTGTGGCACCTTATTGACCAACAGATATTTTGGAGCATAAGCTTTCATGGGCAAAGACCCGCTTCATCAGTCTATAAGGTGCCACAGGACTTCTTGTTGTTTTTGAAGATACAGACTAACTCAGCTACCCCCCTGATACTCACTTAACTCAGATACTCTCAACTGGCTTTTCTCAAGTTATATTGAAGCTCTGAGCAATCGTACTGCTCTTTTACCAACAGGGCAACTGCTTCACCTTTCCTCCCCTGTCAGCCATTCCAGATCAGTTTGCACCCTTCTATGACAGTGTTCTTAGTCATGGGAGCTGTCCCACCACATACACACTATTCTAATAAAATCATAATTCTTTGACTGTCCCAGGAACTCTAATTCTTCCTCCTAGTTTCCTAGGCTTCTTGCATTAATGTACAGACACCTCAGAATGACTCTGGGATCCTCCTCTGTAGCACATCCCTCCTTGTGGTTCTTCCCAGCATCCCACTTCGCCTCTTACCTCAGGGCTTAGGCCACCATCCCCAATGAACCTAGTTTAAAATCTTCCTCATTAGGTTTGCAAGCGCGTGTGAAGATGCTCTTCCCTCTCTTGGTTAGGTAGATGTCATCTCTTCCTAACAATCCTTGTGCCTGGACTTTGTCCCATGGATGAGAAATCCAAAGCTCTCTCTCTGACACTGCCTGTGCAACCATGCACTTACTTCCAAAATTCAAAAATCCCTATCTGAGCCTTTCCTTCAACAGGGAGGATGGACAAGAACACAACTTGTGCCTCAGACTCCCTGATCTTTCCTCCTAGTGCCATGTAATCTTCAGTGACTTGCTCAAGGTCATTCTTGCCAGTATCATTGGTCCTACTTAGAAAAGGTGTAGTGGTCCTAGGGCTTGATCAGTCTCAGAAGACACTCAGTGACATCCTGAATTTGAGCTCCAGGCAAGCAGCACCTTTCTTGAGTTTCCCAGTCTGGATGGATGACTCCTTCTCCCTTAGTCCCCAACCACCACCACCTGTCTCTTTCTCTTGGGAGTGGTGGCCACGGAACCCCATCACTAGGACAGTGCATCCCAGGTCTTTTTGTCTATGGGATCTCCTTCTGTTTCCTTCCCACAGAGGTGTCTTCCACTGAAGTACATGTGCAGAGAGCTTGAAAATGGTTACTTACCTCTATCTGGATTGGGATACCTGAGTTCTGTTCCTTCTCCTGAAGCTCACATGCTGCCAGTTTTCTTCCCTGTTCTGCACTGCCCTGTCTGGTTCTTCAGCATGTTCTGCTTTCAGTATGAAATGCTGAATTGTGTCCAGAAACTGTTCATTTTCTCTGAAGGAACATAGTGTTGCTCCTTGGGCCTCTAGTCTCATACCCTTCTCTTCTTGAAAGGAGATCGGGTTGCATTTTGTACAGACAAAGTCTCTTCAGTCTTCCAGGAGGAAAGCAAACATGGAACATCCTTTGTAGGTCACAGAAGCTGAATCTCTTGCTATCTATATGGTCTTCCTTCTGTGAGATTCCTCAGATGTCGTATTTATTGCACCCTGAAGCCTAAAGGGGAGAAAAGAGAGGGGGAAAAAACCACCAACCTTTATGAAGCTCCCCTAATGCAAACTCCCAGGCAAGCTCCCTCTGTTAACTGCCACTTTGTTTGCTGCTCCATTCATTAGCCTCCATTGTGTCATCATCAAATATGACATCATCTTCTGACTCATCAAGTGCATTGCTGATATAGCATTTCCAAAATGATTTTGCTATCATTTCCGAGGGAATGGACTCCCAGGCATCCTTGGCCCACTTGAAAACCAGACTGATTTGGAGCTTCATAAGATTCTACCTTTTATCGACTTTGCCATCCATTCAGAATACATCTTGTGTAGCCTAAATTTAAAGGGTTTGTTCAGGCAGACATCAAGTGGCTTTAGAACAGAAGTTAAGTCTCCAGGTACTACAGCAAAAGTAGTTTTCATTTTTTTTTTTGGTCACATATTTCACCCCATCCATCTTCTGTGCCCTGAGCATGTCTAAATGACCATAACTGGTTTCTTGAGAAGTGCTCCTTGTGTCTTATTCCACATTTTTTCCAGCCCACTTGCGTCTATCCACCCCTTTTCATGTATTTGTGTGATGACAACAGAGGGGATTTCATGTTTTTAGGCAAGGTTTTTCTTTGAAAACAAAAACAAAAACAAGAGGAGGGCGTTTAGATCCATTGGCCAAACATCATAAAATCATCATAAAATGGATTTTTCATAGCCTGTGATTTTAACTAAAAGTATTTTTTGCCAACGCCAGTTTTCATTTTGTTGCACAGGAGACTGAATATGACTGGTGTTTGTTCCATATTTCCTATTTGTGACAGCTGACATTCAAATTCCTTTGGTGCTATTTGGGTTTGCTGACGAAAGCAGAGACCAGGACAGTTCATGAAGCTAGTACAACAGCCCACTGGTGTGACAAATATTGATGGCTTTATCGGCTTGTATTTGTCAACTTTCAGCATTTGTAGAGTATGCTGATGGATTCCTGATGTACTGACAAGGTACTGATTTTGTCAACATTCAACATCTAAGCTCTTTCTCCTGCCCAGCAAACGAAGTGCACCTCGATGGCCATTTTTTTCTTGTTTCTTGTTATGTTTTTTGTTATTGTCTATTTTGTCACCATTCTCCTACTTGCTTCTCATTGATAGAAGATGCATGAGCTGCAGTGCAATTATCATTTGCTTCTGAATATTGAACAGCTTTAAGTTTAAATGCTGCATCATAAGCAGACCATTTTCTTTTGATTTCACCGTAGTGCATTTTAAATATTAGCATGAAAATCTTAGAAAATAATTTAGTTATAGATTTTTAGGAGTTCATATAAGAATGCCACCTGCCTTATCACTGTCAAATTATTATTCTTTGTTTATTTCAAAGTAACTCTTCAGGTTGGCATGTCATGACCACAGTCTATTTATAATTCATGACAGATTCCATTGATTCTGCATGTTATATTTTCAGACTGTCTCAAGTCTTAGGAGGTCCAGTGGTCATGATGTATGAAGAAATCAGTCACACTGTAGCAGACTGACATCAGTGCCATAGTATTATCATTCATTGTGTCTTTCAAGTGAGTTTGTAAGGTGTGAAATTTTGTGAAAAGCCTGGGTCAAAGTTCATGCAAACCTGCAGTGCTGCTTTTTAGCAGTAATTTCAAGCCAATTTAGTCCACTATACAAAGCCTTTGCAAGTCCGAATGGCTACAGTATTGACATCAATTAATTACTTTATGATCAATATACATATACACTATAAAATAATTATTATCTAGTCCCCTTAGTAGAAAAATACTAGGAAAATCAAACACCTAGTACTAGGAAAATGGAAGCTTAGGGAAGCCCATGTGTTCAAATGTTTTGCTTACATGGACATGAACTGAGGAGAATTTTATTATTGATATCCACAGGTTTTATTTATATTAGTACTACTTTTATTTCAATTGTAGCATAACAAATATACAGTTTATGTAAAAATAAAATTTTATCACCCTTTTTGAAGAAGCAAGTCTACAAGTGACATTCCATCATTGCTCAGCTGCAACAAGGGTCGGCATACTTCAGATCCAGACCTGTCAACATAAGCCTCTGGCATGCTGAGATGTTTTTGTTTACCTGGTGCATCTGCAGGCATGAAGCTCCTTAGTTTCCAGTGGATGTGGCTCACCATTTCCAACTAGAGGGAGATGTGGAAAGTGGATTGGACTGACAGACATGCTGGCTGATATTTCTTGCAACTCTTGTTGGCCAGGAACAGTGAACTGCAGTTACTGTGAGCTGCAGGACTCTCTGCCTGCAGATGGTCCAGACACACAAAACATCCCAGCACACTCAGGCTTACCCAGATGAACCAGGAGCCAAAGCTTACCAACCCCTTAATATTAGGTTGGCTTTTGAAAAGGTCACAGGTTTTTACCATTTTTTAATTTATCCATTTTGGGGGATTGGATCATAATCTAACAGACTAATGAACAAGTATATACGATCCACGTTTGAAATACACTCAGAAAATAAGAGTTGACGTCTCAGCCACTGGGCCCTCTTCAGGCTACAGGAAAAAATAGAAAAAAGTTTAATTTCAAGGTTAGAACTAACCTTGTTCTATTTTTGACCAAGCCCAAAGCAGAGCTTGTGGCCACCATGTCACCTCTAATCTTCTTTACTATCCACAGTGTGCGTTTTATATTAACCTTTTCTCTGTTGAGTTTTGCAGCCAGAATGCTAATGCAGAGTGGATTTTGTTACGGTGTTAAAGCAGCTGTGGCTTAATTTTTTTTAACTCACTGGTCAACCCAGCACAGAGACCTGCAAATGTTAATGGCAATATTATTGCCCACTTTCCCTCAAGAGGTAAGGAAAAAACAGAGGGAAGGAGAGCAGATTTGCACTGATGAATCACTTCAGGTCATTAAAGAAAAGCAGAGGTGAGCAAGGTAATAGAGACAGTGACCAAGCCTTTCATTTACAAGCATAAACAACTTAGGCTTATTTCTGGGCCATGTATCTTCAATGTAAGTGTTATACCACACACCTGCATTCCCAAGAAGTCCTTCAAATTACAAATGTACGAAGCAGAAGAATTGTTTTGAAACCTTGTACCAAATTGCCCATTGGTTGTACGTCTTCTTCTGTAGAGTTACATCTTGCTGTTGAAGATTAAGTTCTGAAGCCCTTCCTCAGAAAACTCCATCTGAGTTCAAGATTGACCTTCTGTGCGATTTCCTAAATAGAGACTGGTGAAATGGCAAGTGAGGCTGCTAAGGTAGTCTGGAAATTTACCTTACAATTGCAAACTTATTAGAGTGCATATTACAGTCATTTTGCTGCTGACAAGTAAGATGGATTGAACCTCAGCCCTCAGACTGAAATCCATTGATTAAACTAAGCATCTCCCTTCTCCCATCCACCCCCGCTAACTGTCCCTGCTCTGCTCCAAGGTCTGAGCTTATTCCAGTCATCTCAGTAAATTTCACCCTCCACAGTAGCCATGCATCTTGCCTACCATCAAGAGGGTTTCTGCACTCAGTGAGGATTTCTGAAGTCCATGATTCTATGGACAGCAAAGTAGGCCAGCACTCGAGCAGATGCGTGAGAGCATAAAGCCAGGAGGGGTGTGCATTGGGAGAGGATGGAACAGACTTCCTGGCAGAGCAGAGTTTGCACAGAGGATGAGGAGATGGTAGGTGAGAGCTGTGGGGGGGTGGGGGTTTACAATCCAAGTACAGTACCTTAACTTCTGACTCAGGTTTGGCCAATCTGTCACAGCTCATACAGCACAATAATTAGCAAAGGACTAAACAAAATAATATGGAGTGCAGTCTGCATTTCATGGGGACCACCATTGGCAGAGCAATGCAGGCAGTGGCTTGAATCTCTACAGATTTATCTCCTTGACACTTCCAATGTGCACCACTGCATTATGTCATTAAGGCTGCAAGACTGCAAGCAGGCACTTAGTACATTGGAGCAAATGTAGGAGCACTCGAGTGAAGGCTCTCCTGTGGTGAGGGTGAGCTTCTCCTGTGGTTGGCATTGTTCATCCACCTCCCCGAATGGCAGTAGCTGTGCTGGAAGGAGACACACTCCTGTTGTCATCACACCATCTATGCAGGAAACTGGGTCAATGCAACTGCATAGCTCAGAGTGCCGCTGTGGAGTTTTCACACCTCTGAGGAGCACAATTCTACCGATAGAGAGCTGTGCTTCAGACCTTGCTGAAGAATTTAGCAAGTATTTCAGAGCCTGACAAATTGGTGGCATACAAAACAGAGTGAAGATCAGATTTAAAATATATATATTTGGCATCGAATCTTTGGGTACAGCAGCACTGTCTTTAACATTTGTCACATCATTTTACACTCTGTCAAATGACAGGGCATGTGGCGTCCAGTGAGGGCAATGTAGCCTTAATGACATAATGCAGTGGTGCACATTGGAAGCATCAAGGAGATAAATCTGCAGCGATTCAAAGCCACTGCCTGCATTGCTCTGCCAATGGAGGTCCCAAGGAAATGCAGACTGCACTCCAGATTATTTTGTTTAGTCCTTTGCTAATTATTGTGCTTTATGAGAAAGTCAAGAAAAATTCTATTTTCCAAATGCTTCTCATGGCTCCCAGGCCTGGATGTATAAATATACAGACAAAAACCAGAGGGCAAAACTGTCAAAACAACATCATTATACTGCATTACTAATATAGTACCGCAAGGGGGTTGCCCAGAAGCATTTTTGGGCCTTTTTGAGATGCTGGAGGATTTTATCCTGTTTAGTGCAAGTGAGTGAGGAAAAAGATGAAGGTCAGAAAAGAACAATTGCTCTAGCTACCTAGCAACATCCCCAGCTTGCAGAGAAGCTGTTTCTTTGCTGGTCTCATGCAGTGCAATGGCTCAGCTCCAGTTTGAAGAGGAGGTGTGCAGAACTGCTGGCAGATCAGCAGAAATGAGCTACTGTATCACAAGACCTAGGAAGCAGGATTCTTCTTTCCTCACAGGGATATCAATCAAAATGGCTCAGTTGGACTCAGTGGGATTAAACTGATATGGGAGGAAAATCAGGTCCAGGGAATTCACCTGCTCACAACTAGTTTTGCCCTTGGTGCTCCAAAGGATACAGCTGATTTACTGAATAGTCTTCATAAGAAGCAGCAAGAATCTTTAAATATGCTAGAGAGTGAAAAAGTTATTTGCTTGTTCCCATCACATAAGAAGTAGGTGTCACCAAATGCAATTAATGGATAGCAGGTTTAAAACTAACAAAAGGAAGTTTTTCTTCGAGCGGCGCACAATAGGCCTGTGGAACTCCTCGCCAGAGGATGTTGTACAGACCAGGATTTCAATGGAGTTCACAAAAGAACTGGATAAATTCATGGTGGTTATGTCCATCAATGGCTATGAGCCAAGATGAGTGGGAATGTGGGTGCCTACCCTTTTGTCAGAGGCTGGAAATGGATGACAGGACAGGGATCACTCAGTGATTACCTGTTCTCTTCAGTCCCTCTGGGGCATCTATTTTGGCCCTCACCAGAAGGCAGAATACTGGGCTAGATGGACCTTTGGTATGGCCCGGTATGACTGTTCTTATGTACATATGTAATGGCTCAGGTTGAGGCTAGATTGACAGTAAATGGATATTCTCAATAACACATGGATCTTCCAAGGGAAATGAATAGCTAGTAGTCATTTACTAACAGACAGGTGTCTACAACTAACGGCTAACATTGAAACCAGCATCCTTTTGGCAATTTCATGAAAAACACGAAGGCTCAAATAGACATGGAAACAGAATCCTTTCCACCCTAGAGCTGAACATGCATCTCAAAATGGAGGGATGGGGAAGTTTAGACCACAGTAACCCATGCCAAGATAGTTCTGTGCATGAATACGTGTTGACTTCAGTCTTCTAGCTTGCAAGCTAGAAATTCCACCCATTTCAGGATTGCTTGAGGACTGCTGGGTTTCAGCCACTACACTGTTTAAAATATATATGAACTGAGGACTAATAGCTACAACCTAGTGTTAAAACTACATTGCACTGTAACCAAACAGATGGTATTTCCATCAGCCAAATGCCAGTATGTGTTTAGAATAATCTCCTGAATCAGCTATGCAGTTAGCCATAGCACACAATTGTTACAGCTGCTGTTTTTGCTCTTCTCAGGGTACGTCTGCAAAGCAAAGTTATTTCAAAATAACAGCTATTATTTTGAAATAACTTTCCTCGCATCTACACAATGCAACCACTATTTGAAAATAATTTTGTAATAATGGTTGGCTTATTTTGAAATAGGTAAACCTCATTCCTCCCTGGCTGTGGTCACACGAGCAAAGGATTTCGAAAGGGGAAATCCTGATCGTAATTTTAAAGTGAGTCATTGAGCTATGAAGCGACTTGTATACAAAGTGTGCATCTCCAGCCTTTTGAAAGGAAGTGGCTACACAGCACAGAGCCTCCTTTTGAAAGACAGGGGCAGGATATGATGCAGGAAGGGTCAAATGGCCAGTAAGCCCTTTGTCATGATGGGGATCCAGGCAAGGGGTTGAGGGTGATGGAAGAGCTCTGAATGTGGCTCCTTGTCCTCCCTGCTCCATCTCAGCAGAGTCTACAGGCTGTTCCTGGGGTCCTGCCTCCCCGGAGCCGAGGAGCTGGTCCAGCTCGGCGAAGTAGGGGCAGGTGGCAGGCACTGTCCCCGATGGCCTGGCTATGTCCTTGGTCCTTGCATAGCCCTACCACAGCTCCTTAACTTTGGAGCACACCTTGTTGGAGGGCCCATGGGGTGGTGGCCTCTTTCATCCAGGTTGCTGGCCACCCAGGCAAAAGTGGTTGTGTTGCGCTTCCACCCCTTCATATGGAGCAGGATGTCCTCATCCCCCTAGAGAGCCAGGAGATCCCAGACCTCGGCCTCGGCCATGGAGCGCTCCTCTGCCCTCGGGTACCTGAGGCCCCCGGAGCGGGGGGGAGGTCCTGCCTGATGGCCATGGCTCTGCCTGGCTCATTTTCAGCTGTTCTGGGTGGTGCTGGGGAGTGTGACGCTGCAGGCACATGCTCCTCTGGCTGCCAGAATACTCTCAGCTTCCTGCGTGCGGTTTCTGTGCCTCTGCAGCTTTAAGCAGCTGAAGCTGGCAGCCATAGAGCCCTGGGTGCTGGCTAGGGTGTCTCTGTGCTTTGGGGGAGGGTGGGTGGCGTTGTGGAGGACTTGTAATTTCAAAAAGGCATCGGGAAGCAGCTACATGGGAGCAGAACAACACTTTTTTATTTCAAAGTTGATTTTGAAATGAGCAATTTGTGTGTAGTCGCTCTGCTGCTTGTTTCGAAATTGCCCGTCCTTTTGAAAAGGCTTTTGAAATTACTTCCTAGTGTGGCCACAGCCCATGAGGCATAGCACCTACTTTGAAATAAGCCACAGTGCATCTAACGTCTGCCTTTCAAAATAGGATCTTTTGTGTGTAGACACTCTGTTTTGAAAGGGCTGAGAACTAATTCTAAATGCATTTTGTGTGTAGCGTTATTCTGAAATAAGCGATTCTGGAATGTAGGCTGTGTCTACGCTTGCATTCCTCTTTCGAAAGAGGCATGCAAATGAGGGAAATGGAAAATGCAAATGAGGCACAGATTTACATATCTGACACCTCATTTGCATATTCTTCTTTCAAGAGAAGAAAAGCAGTGTCAATGTGTCTCTTTTGAAGATGGGGGTTTGCTTTCGAAAGAGCTGAGTCTACACTGCTTTCCTTCTTTTGAAAGAAGAATATGCAAAAGAGGCACCAGTTATTTAAATCTCCACCTCATTTGCATTTTGCATTTCCCTCATTTGCATGTATCTTTCAAAAGAGGAATGCAAGTGTAGACACAGCCTGAGGCTACATCTACACTAACATGTTTTCAGGGATTCATTGTGACTCTAAGGCCGTGTCTACACTAGCAAAAACTTCAAAATGGTCATGCAAATAGCCATTTCAAAGTTTACTGATGAAGTGCTGAAATACATATTCAGCACCTCATTAGAATGAGGGTGGCCGCGGCACTTCGAAATTGATGCGGCTTGCCGCTGCGCAGCTCGTCCAGACGGGGCTCCTTTTCAAAAAGGACTCCGGTTACTTCAAAGTCCCCTTATTCCTTCCCTTTACTTATTTCAAAAAGGAGCCCCGTCTGGACGAACCGTGTGATGGCGAGCCACGTCAATTTTGAAGTGCCGCGGCCACCCTCATTCTAATGAGGCGCTGAATATGTATTTCGGCACTTTATTAGTAAACTTCGAAATGGCTAGTGTAGACACGGCCTTACAGTCACAATGAATCCCTGAAAACATGCTTTTCACCGAGTTGTAGGAACACTACCAATTGCCCACATTATGTCTCAAACCACATGTTCAAATGCTGGATCAAAAAGCAGCTGTGTGCCGCTTATAACATTTGCCTTGGTCTCTGTTCCTCCATGGATTCCTGACCTACATGGCCAGCAACTTTCCTCACTGGAAATACTTAAACAGAAAGCAAGCAGCGAGCTCTAATTCCAGTCTCCCTCCTGTCAGTATGTATGTGAAGTAACTCCACTTGGCTCAGTAGAGTAAGGGAGTGGGGAGAGACAAGCTAGGCCCACAGGCTTAAAGAGTTATTTTATGTCTACTGTAAGCCCTTTGATCTACTTTCTGTATTACGGGTCACCGAAAAAACTTTGCTTGAGCCATTTTTTTAAAAGAAGGAGGCAATAGTTGCAGTATTTCTTTGCCAGTCATGTTACAGCACCAACATCTTAAAGCTAGTGTGAAGGGTTGCCTAGCAACAGCACTAAGCCTGCTGGGATGATCTTGCTCCTGATTCCAGCTATTATATTTTGGAGCTTGCAAATGCTTGTTCTTAATACTACGGGAGACTTTCCTAAACATGTTTTCTCTTAAATGGTACACTTTAATTACTGCTCTGCTGGTATAAAATTCACTCCTTTCCAAAAATATATCACTATTTTGTCAGACCTCTCAGTAGCCATGATGGGACCATGCAGATAACCAGCCTCCTCAAAATAACCATGCTCAGTGATGCCATTGCTCTTCCTAAATCCAAATCAGAGTCACTGCTAACAATGAAACCATGGCTGAGTGTTGCTTCCAAGATTAGAGACAAGGGAACAATTAAATATAATGTCTGCTTCTGCTTTCTAGAAAGCCAGTCCCATTATATAATAGCAGAGCTACACTCTACAAATACTGTTTCAGCAAAGCATTGTTTTCTTATTATTTATTTATTTTTAATCCCGACTCTTAGACTGTAAAGAGCTAAAACGATAGGGCAGTGAAGAATAACACCAGTAGATGAAGGAAGAGCTGTTCACATGAATAAGGATTTCAGACTATGGATTTCACTCATGCTGCCACTGAAGTCAATTGCAATTGCATTATCAGTAATATGGCATAGTACCAGCCATGCAAAACAATGAACGCTTATTTAGCTACAGAAAAATTGAATATAAGGATTTAGTTTAAATGTGATCCAGAGGCGGGGATAAAAATAGTCTATCTTTTAAAAATGCACAGCCTTGGTTTTTTTTGGACTGCAAAGGTGAATACCTCTGTATTCTAGTCAGCCTCTTACCCCAGCTCAATGGGATAATCACAGTGCCTTCCAGAGGAAATGGCTGCTCAGCCAGAGGTATCACTGTGATAAGGAACAGACTTCACTTCTGCTCCTCCTGTGAAATTTGTGGGGGAGGGGAGTAGAAAACAGAGCTAATCATGACATTTCTATTACTGAAAGTTCAATGAAAATTATTTATTTCAACAAAAAGGGCAAACAAAATGCTGACCACACCTGTGCATCTCCTGTTTGCTGTCTATCTTAGTCAGCTCTGCTCAGTAAAACCCCAGCAATCACGGCCAATGGTCCCCTGGAAAAGCTGCAATTCATGTTTTTGAGCAATCTTTCATATTAAATAGGGTTTAGATTCAAACCAAGTTGTGTCTGTGAAATAATATTGATAGAACCTCTCAATAAGAGTCTGTATTGGAAGAGAGCTGCCAGCAAAATTTCTGTCAACAGATCATGTCCACACACAAAGTGGATAGAATGAATGATCCTCTCTGTCAATAGAGAGTGGCCAGACTGCCCAGCTCCTCTCTCGACAGAACGGCCAACTAGAAGCTCAGCAAACAGGTCTACCTGGTGAACTGGAAGCCCTGTCTGTCAACAGAGGGCCCCTCAGAGTATCTACACAGCTTTTTTGTTGACAGAAACTGTCAACAAAGGCATTACTCCTCAACACGGAGAGGAAGTATGCTGTCTGCAGAAGTGCCGGGGTTTGTTGACGGACTGTTGACAAAATGCATTTTGTGTGTGGACATTCTGCGAGTTTTGTCAACAAAACTCACTAGTGTAGCCATAGCCTGCAGATTCAGCAATGTCTGAGGCTGCCTTTACAATAACTAGAGGTGCGTTTTTACATCAAGACAGCTAATGATGTAAAACCCTAACCGAAGGAAGGTACATGTAGTTTTTCCCTTGTCTGGCCACATCAAGGGAACTCTTAGGAGAAGGAGATAAATTTGACTTTGACTCCTTACGTCCAGGTAAAATCTATGTGTGCCTTGTCTTCACTAGAATGTTACCTCAGGAGAGTTTATCTCTGTTTTCAGAGAGTTTCAAGAGAGTCTTGATAGATTGACATGAGGCATTGATGCGTGGTCAAAGGGCTTGTTTAGGGGGAGGCTCCGTTCAGTGTGGACACTCTATTTTGAAATAGTTCTGCCTTATTTCAATGGTTCCCCATAGTGTCACATTGCCCCAGATTAGTTATTTTGGGTATTATTAGCTCAGTTTTAGCTATTATAGTTTCCTCGTGTCGACAGGCCCTTAGTGATCTGTTGCAGAACAACCTGAAGAGTTCAGACTAAATTCTCCGCCTTATGTCTGGTATTCCAGTATTTTTTCACAGTGTGGTCAGTCAGTAGATTAGTCCTCAGGCATTTTCCTGGGTGAGCGGTCCCCAAACAAGCAGCTAACCCGGCCCTGTCCCTACAGAAGACCAGACCATTTTGTTGAAGACAAAACAGAGTTGTGTGCCTCTAAAGAGTACTCGCGTCTTATTCTCAAAACTGATGCTTATATTGGGGTTCACTTGAAAGCTTTACAGCCCTATTTGCTGTCTGCCTCCCAACATTGCTGTCAGTGGCTTCCATCAGGTTTGCAGCTGATGCTACCAAAGATTGGCCTGCTAAACCCAGGGCTGTGAGCTCACTCCTTGAGGGGGCCATTTAGGGATCTGGGGTTTAAAAAAAAAAAAAAAAGAGAATGGTGCTTGGTCCTGCCAAGAGGGTAGGAGACTGGACTTGATGACCTCCTGTGGTCCCTTCCACTCCTATGAGATGTGTATCTCCAAAATGTGCTAGAATCTTATTGAAAGTTGGATTTGTTGGAAAGTTGGAACTGCAGAGGCATGTTCTTAGGTATGCTTTTATGTGCTGGGTGGATATAAACATGAGGAATGGTAAATAGCTACAGCTTGAACCTTTCTAAATTGGAACTCTCATGTCCAGCAAACTTCGTAATCCAGCAGGATTTTTGTTAGCCAGACAATCACTCATTATGGATGTGGCCACATTTCCTGTGGTTCCATAAAGTTTATTTCCAGCCACCAGTCCTAGTTCTCAGTGTTCTGTGCTGTTATTCAGCTAAAATGTATCCCTAAATGTCTTCTAAGAGCCCAGTAAGCACTGGAAGTGTATATGCGAGACAATATTGACCACCCTTTACATGGCAAATTCTCTCGTCTGGCACAGGTCAGATCCCAAGGGTGCTGGACGAATGAGGTTCAATTTGTACTACACTCGGAAGCAAAGAATTTTCAGATTTATACTTATAGCCGGCAAGCTCAGATCAGTGGAAAAGACAGACAACAGCACCTTTCTCCTAACGATGCCTTTTTACAGCTGGCCAAACTAATTGGTTTGGTAGCTAAGCAAGATAAAATCTTGAAAAAAATTGTTTCCAGTTGAAGATTTTTGATTTTTCCCCAAAATATAGGACACACACACACACACACACACTCTCTCTCTCTCTCTCTCTCTCCCTCTCTCTCTCTCTCTCTCTCTCTCCATTTCAGACCAAATGAAACATTGCTAGAACTGCAACAATTTGTGGAGCTTTTCTTTCCCCAACATTTAAATTTGTTGTCAGATATTTTACTTTGTTAGAAAAAATGAAAACAAATTGCAAAATCCTCAAAGAAAATATTTTGAAACAAAAAGTCCTACCATCAGAAAATGGCGAACCAAAAAAAGTTTTTTAGCACCCACCCCCCACAGTCCCCCCCTTTTTTGGTCTACAATAAAATATTTGGCTGAAATTGTTCACCCTGCTCTGCTTTGTAGACTGACCTGCTTTCACCCCATTCCTCAGTCTCTCTCACTCTTCTGCTTATCCACCTCTTGAGTCTCTCTCCACCTCTGGTGCCAGCAGTAAGCACTATCCGTTATCTCTTCCTATTCCTAGCTCTCTTGCACCTCCTCCTCTCATCCTAGTACACAGCCTGACTTAAGCATTGAACCAAGAGGTCTTTCCAGTTTAGAAGATGCCAGTGATAATCTGGAGTCTGGCATCTGAGTGCACTGTGCAGGAGACTCCATTTAGAAACTGTTCCCCACTGGGAGATTTAGTTAATCATTTTCATTCAGGTTAATTGTGGGGAGCAGCAGAGCAGCAGGAACACTGGCTGGTCCAGCAGCTCCCTCTGTTACAGCTGTGCTGGCTCACCGCTCCGTCACAGTTTGGAATTTTGAATGGCTTCTGAAGGACCAACTGCTCCCCAAAGTGGCTTCTCTAAATAGCAGCAATAAATCAAAAGACAGTTTGGGGGCAGAGCTGGGAGGGTCGGTTTGGGTTTTTGTCTTTTAGCCAATAAGCTGTGAGAGAGACACACAGGTCATTAGTATTGTACCCTCATGACTGACGTCCTGAAAGGGGAACTGCTTCAGACAGACATAGGAGTCCAAAGACAGATGATTTACAGATGCAGGAGGCATGTCCGACAGATGTGAGGTAGACTTAGCGATTTAGTTGTGTACTCACTCCTGAATGATGGGTTGGAGCACGTTCCCTGAGGGATCACTGCTTCAGCTCCCCAGCAGGCAGGGCTCTCCAGCCCTCTTGAGCTCAAGCTCACTGTTTGCATTCATGTGCAATGCAGGATCTTCCTCAAACTCAAATACTCTTTGTAGTAATGAGAGGCTTGGTGCAAGGTTGAAGGCCGAGGACAACAGTCAATGCTTTGTTAACACACAGCAAAGCTACAGGCCTCAGGCCTGAACAATGGTAGGTTAAAGCAAAAACTGTGCTAAGTAGCTTCTGCACACAGGAACGCAGCAAGAGACAGAGCAGATAAGTCACGGGGCCTAAGAGCACATAAAAACACGTAGAAGCACTCAGAGCCAGGCACTTACTGATACACATAAGCACATCCTGCTTAGTACTGCACGCTCCCCACAGGGAACAGCTTAGCACCAGGTAATTCTGACCCACGTTCAGGACAGGTCGTAATGACAGCATGACGGAAGATGTTGTATGCTGCATGGTAACAAAGCATTGACTGTTGAGCGAGGCCTTTAGCCTTACACCAAGCATCTCATTACTACGCTCTTGTTGTGCCTGCTGCCTAGCCCCTTCTCCAAGGCTGTGCCCTGATTGCACAGGCTCCCCTATCATTCACCTTCACAAGGCTGGAGCAGGGGATTGGGGGCAGGGTCTGGTCTGGGGCTGAGCGGTTGAGTGTGTTGCGGGGGGGAGTGTTAGCCGACACTAAAGGGGTGGCTAATCAGGGTAGTGCTTGGTGCCAGAAAGAGTCCCTTTTACATCTGAGTCTTTAACTGCTAGGACAGACAGTCCCTTCGCAGCGGGCAGCCAGGGTGAAAAGTGAAAAGTTTAGCATGTAAGAGATGTGAACTTACAGATCATTCAGATCAAAAAACTTTACTTCAGTTACAGCTTAGCTTTAGTTACAACAACAACAACGACACTTAACCTATTGAATGCGCGCAAAGATAATACATAGCAGATATATTCTCACCCCTGCATCATCCGACTCCAGCGTAGCAAGCGTCGTTCACTCAATCCCTCGGGAAGAAGTAGTACGAGGAGGGCGTCCCCTGGGTCCCCGGGAGACAAAGGGCTGTTCTGACCAGCAGGTCAGGCAACTGGAGCTCAGTTCGTGGGTGCTGCTAGGCCCTACTTTATACCCCTCCTTAGGTCACGTACAGCTCTTCCTTAACACCAGTCGTGCTGGTACGTCTCAGTGACACCAGCCTCCAAGAAGGTTACTAATTTAATTTGCATTTCTTAGGTGAAGATAGTCAAATGCTAGATGAATCATTAAGATACAATATTCTTGTCACCTGGGTGCTGGATTCCTCTCCTGGAACGTTATGTGGGCGTATCACTATCAGTACTGTTAAAGGTCAGCCCGAGGCTCCAGGAACAGCCTGTCATCCTCTTTGTCTATTCTTCTGTGCTTCCCATGATTTCAGCGGCTCAGCACATCTGTGCTTCGAAGCAGTTACAGTGAGGGGGTAGGGGGGTTGTCTGGCTACAGGGGGGCAGGGCTTGGAGTGCATGAGGGGGTTCAGGGTGCAGGAGGGCCTCATGGCTGACGCATAGATTCAGGACGTAGACTCCAACTGGGCACCACTTGCCTCAGGTGGCTCCTGGTGGTGGCCCAGTGGGGCAGAGGCCAAGCTCACCCCCGCCCTGGCCCTACGCAACTCCCAGAAGTGGCTGACATGTCCTGCAGCAGCTCCTTTGGAGGTCGAGGGGGGCAGATGGCTTCTTGTGCTGCAGGCACCACCCCGCTGCTTCCCATTGGCCAGGGGTTTCCCCCTCCCACCACAGAGGAGCTGTGGGCACAGTGCATGCAGGCAAGGGGAGTGTGTGGACACTAACTGTCCCTCTTCCCCCAGAGGCTGCAGGGATGTGCCAGGCACTTCCAGGTGCAGCACAGGGCCATGGCAGTAGCGGGGTAGTTAGTTAGTCTCTCAGAGGCTCCAGGATCTCCCAGTATATCCTGATCAAGTCCTCGGCGACTACTGCCCTAAGGCGTGTTCTCACCCTTGGGACGCCCTTTCTGATCATCCCACATTATGAGAGTCTCTCCTTTTCTTTTTCTCCTCTCTCTGTCAAAATGCAGCTTCCCCTTAAATGGTATTTTTCAGAGCTCCTCAGTCACACCAGATGCAGCTCCCCTGCCGTAACACAATACCTCCCCAAGCACATGCCAGGCTCACAGGGGGCAGCAGTGACGGAACTTGAAGATGGAGGGGCAGATTCAGAGCCCAGTTAAAGGCCAGGTTTGCACCAGGAGGTCCTATTGATTTTTAGGTACATAATTCCGACGATGAGAATTGCACAGCTGTAGTCAAGGTTCGTAAAATCGATTTTTGCCGCCATCCACATTTGCGGAGCGTCAATGAGGAAAACTTTCCCATGCACTTCACTTACTCCTGAAGGATGGACACTGTAAGATCAACATAGCGCATCCTCACTAGGCTCACTAAATCTACCCTGTGCTGAAGACATACCTGCAAGCTACCTTCCATTACTCTAGCAGCACAAAGCAGCCTTGAACCTTCCAGCATGAGCAAGCTGGACCTCGTATACTTAGAGACTACTAGATTGTTCCTTCCTAGCAAATATGACCAGAAAATGGGTGTCATGTCTGAAAGTTCCCCTGGCAATCTCCAGCTTCCAGAAAGCCACTCCTTGCCTTCAGAGAACAGAATTTATATCTGCCCTGGAGACCAGATCAATGGGATTTAAAGCACGTTCTCACCCCAGGCTGAACTGGGAGCCAAACAGCTGGTCCCAAGGACCTGACCCCAAGTTCATTTGTGGCGATGATGTGAAAACTGGAAACTGGAATGGGACCAACTAGTTTCACGTAGGAACAAAATCACCATCTAATATGAATAATTTCAGGCAGTGCACGTGGGATTTAAATGCTGAACATTACAAGAAGACTTCACAGTCTATATGCAATCTCTTCAATCATCCAGGCCACTGTAATCTTTAAGTTCAGCAGTGAACAAATCAGGGCAAGCAGTGATTATCCAGACTGACTTCCCTTTCCATCTTCAAGTGGATTTTTACTCTCCGTGGATACACACTGCTCCCAGAAAAGCCAGTGTACTCCTTACCTGGGGTCAGTGCCTGTGGAGCACTTAAAACCCTTACCACAAGTGAACTTAGGCTTGGTCTACATCAGGGAGTTAGGTTGATTGCAGATATGCATTTCTACCTATGGCAATTGCATAGTTAGAATCAACTTCTCTGCAATCAACTTACGAGGCCGTCCACGCTGAGGGAGGTCACTGGGAGAGTTACTCCCTTTGACGTCCCTTGTTCCTCACAATAATGAGTACAGGGCTCAACTGCCGACCCCAGATAGTTCGATTTCACATCTCTTCCAGGTGTTCACAATCAAACTCTGGAAGATCGACCTGGTCATTCGTGTAGACATAGCCTTGCTTACCTGTGCTGCTCCATATTCATGTGTCATACAACAAAGGCTCTCCCCCAAACCGATCCCAAAGTCACCAGGTGGACAATTTTCACTTTGAACAAATATTTCCAGCCATGCACAAAACACTGTGGAGAAGAAATCAAATATCCATTAACCAGAAAATAGACAATTGTTCCACAATGACAGCTTTCACACTTTTGATCGCCAAAGGATCCTTAGCACTTAGGCAGTATTAAATACATTTGCTGGTGGTTAAAAATGTAATTTTTTAAAACACATAAAAGCCTAATGAAAAGGCTAACATTTCCCTTTTCCTGCTCTTACTTTCCCTTTTTATATCTTAATAGAAGGCATTGATTATAATTACAGTGGAGACTAAAATGTATCATTGATGTTATATATAGAGAGAGGAGGGGGGGCGAGAGAGAGACAGAGATGAATTATTTTCGAGCATGAAAAGGGGTTTTTTTTGTAATGCACTGAATATATTTTGAAATTCAATGTGTAAATTTAGAGAGAGACACACACAGACTTTGGAGATGAGGAAAAAGCTCCTTTGAGATTCCATCACCACTTTCATGCTCTTACGATGAAGACTAAAATAATCACAATAAGGGCCCAATTCTGCAGTCCCAAGACCTACAAAGTTCTCATTGAAGCTGGCCTGCCTGGGGACTGCAATGGGCAATTTTCTGCTTTTCATTGTTATGAACAGTGTGGTGGCAGGGTGATCAGCTGGTTTCCAAGTGCTACAACAAATGCTCCGTCTCCTTATTACCCTTCAGGCTTCACCTGGGAGCCCAGCTATTAATACACTTGCTGCACTGCAAACATTTGAGCTGGTACAAGAGGAATTAATTTCTGGCTGTGTACTCTTTAATTTTCAAATTTAGATTTAATTTCTTTTACACCGTGTGATTTAGTTTGTTATTCCTGAATATGAGGCACTAGCAGCATTACAGGTTAAAACTCCCAAACCCATTTTTTCTTGTCTGGTAACATCCACTGTCTGGCAGGGCCATGGATCTTGCACGACCAGTGGGTCCTGGGACTAGGAGGAGGAGGGGCCAGCCAGACCAGCAGCAGGAGCCCAGAGCATGGTAGTCACAGTTGGTCTGGTGGAATGGGGGTGCAGCAGCCAAGAAGCCCAGGAGCAGTGGACCGGGCTGCTAATCTGGCAGTCCAGGCTCACAGTGGCTCAGCGCAGGGGCCAGGCAGGAAAGCCATGGCCTGAGGAAGCAGTGGCTGGAACTGTGTATGCAGTCCCTGGGCAGGGAGTGGCAGTTTGCGGTGGTTCATTCTCGGGGCCCAGAAGTAAGCAGCAGCCTGGGGAAACCATGGCCAGGGCTCCATGCGAAGCTGCAGCCCTGGGAAGCCACACCTGGAGCTGGGCAGGAAACTACAGCCCAGGGATGCTGGAGAAGGGTTGGCTGGGACCAGGAGCTGGTGTCCAGGGAACCTGCATGGGAGGAAAGGGGATCAGGAAGCTGTGGCGACAGTGTGTGGGAGGAGCCCAGGAGCAGGGGCGGAGGCAGGGTGAGTGGAGACGGAACTGAATGCCCCACATCCAGCAAAATCCCTGATCTGGAACTGCTCAGGTCCTGAGGGTGCTGGACTAGGGAGGTTGAATCTGTAGCACAGCCAACTACTCATTCATGTGGACAGTGGATTGAGAGGGACTAACCAGAGAATAGTCAGCCCATAAAGTAGCTACTCCCCAGCAGAGCACTCTGCAATTTTTTTTCCATCCATGGGCAGAATAAATTTTATGATGTACACCAAAGCATATGCAGATGTGCACCACCAACAGAAACACATGCTGCTGGCTGTGGGTGCTCTGGTAGCCAGCTGGGTGGCCCCTGACTCTCTCCTGGGTGGCCGCCCAAGTGCTCAGCTTTCAGGGAACACTTCTTCCCCTGTAGAAGGCCTGATGCACGACAGCCTTCCATGCTCTGTTTTATGCTGATGTTAAGAGTGCAGTGAATAGGGCACTGCATGGGAACAGGAAAGCTGGATTATATTCCCATATCTACCTCCAGTGTGCTGTATGCCCAGGGGAGCGTTACTTCACATCTCCAGGTAAGTCTCCCAGCCTGGGTAGATTGACATGCACTAGCTCTGCTCGTGCCAGCCTGCTAAAAATAGCTACAGGGACGTTACAGCAGTCTGCTCCATCTGGAATGCATGCTCCCAGTTGCCCTCTGTCCAGACATAACCTCCAAGTCCATGCTGACACAAGGACAACATTCTGCTCATCTTCCCCAGGAGGAAATCCCTCTTAGTATTTTCATGCCATGCACTCAGAAAAAAAGTAAGAAGGGTCCGTTCTAGAGACCCATTTTGGCAAACAAGCCTCAGTTATGACACTATTGTTCCGCTCAAGGGCTTATCAGACAACATAGTGCTAAATGTGGTTTTAAATTACATACCCCAGAGGAGGGATGGGATGAAGATGCCAATAAAAGTCTCCTGGGAGCCTAACTTTGTGAAACACCCATTTGAAAGCTACAAACACTCTATTCACAGATCCCTACTTCTACATTTGGCTGTGCTTTCTAATGCAGTGGCTAATTACACTAGCCTATAATACAGATTGAACCTCTCTAATCCAGCACCTTCAGGCCCTGACTGGTGCTGGACAAGAGAATTTGCTGGACTAAGGGAGGTAATAGTATCTAGCTGCATTACCAACACTTCCACTGATTACTGGGCTCTTAGAAGACATTGAGGGGTAGTAGGCATCCTTCGATCCCGAGGGATCATGGGTTTGTGTCCCAGTTGGACTGATTCAAGCAGTGTCTTCTGTGGCTGTGCAATCCAATCCGGGAGTGGCAGTCCTTTCCACACTGTGAGCCGCAGTAGGCAGATGTCGCTCTGGTATCACAGGCATGGATCTTCCTCAGGGCTCTCCTGTCTTCCGCTTCCTTCACCAAGGTAGTTTCATACATAACAAGAGCTTCCTTCACTCCCTGTTTCCAGGCATGCCTGTCTGAGGCGAGCGAATGCCAGGTGTTCACACTGGTAGAGAGAGCGCTGAGGTCACACTTGCACGTGTCCTTGTAGCGCAATTTAGGTTGCCCTTTCGGCCTCATTCCAGACACCACTTTGCCGAAGAGGAGGTCCTTCGGTATTCGGCCATCTGTCATGCGTGAGACATGGCCCAGCCAGCGCATACGCCTCTGTTTGAGAAGGGTGAACGTGGAGGTGGTGCCTACCCTCTCAAGCACTGTGCTATTGGGGACCTTGTCCTGCCATGAGATACCGAGTATGCGCCTAAGGCAGCGCATGTGGAATGTGTTGAGCCGCTGCTCTTGTTTTGAGTGCAAAGCCCATGTTTCACTGGCATACAGCAGTGTGCTCAAAACACAGGCTGTGTAGACCTGCACCTTGGTGTGTACAGTGAGCTTATTGTTAGCCCATACTCCCTTCGTCAGCCTGGAGAACGTTGTGGCGGCTTTTCCAATGTGCTTGTTGATCTCGCTATCAAGTGACAAGTTGTCCAAGATCGTCGAGCCGAGGTACACGAACTCATGGACGACTTCCAGTTCGTAGTCTAGCACGTTGATAGATGGCTCCTTACCCACGTTTTGGCCCATCACCTGGGTCTTCTTTAAGCTGATTGTGAAGCCAAATTCCATGCATGCATCCGCAAAGCGAGTTATGAGTGACTGCAGGTCCTGCTGAGTGTTAGCTGCAATAGCTGCATTGTCAGTAAAAAGAAACTCACTCAGATGCGTCATAAGCACCCCGGTCTTCCCTCTAAGCCTCAACAGTTTGAAGAGGTTGCCGTCTGTTCTCATGTGGAGAGAGATGCCCTCTGTAGCAGTTCCGAAGGCATATTTGAGCAAAACTTCAAAGAAGATGCCAAACAGTGTTGGAGCCAGCACACACCCCTGCTTCACTCCACTGCAAATCTCAAAGGGTTCCGATGTGGATCCATTGTATACGACAGTCCCCTTCATGTCTTCATGGAAGGCCCTAATAATGCTGAGCAGAGTTGGGGGACAGCCGTTCTTGGCTAGAATCGCGAACAGACCTTTTCTGCTGACGAGGGCAAATGCCTTCGTCAGGTCGATGAAGGCAATATACAGAGATTTGTTCTGCTCCCTGCACTTTTCTTGCAGTTGCCTAACAGAGAAAACCATGTCTATGGTGGACCATTCAGCTCTGAACCCACACTGAGACTCAGGGTAGACTCTCTCTGCAAGAACATTGAGCCTCTTCAGAACAACACGTGCAAATAGCTTCCCCACGGTACTGAGATGGGAGATGCCGCAAGAGTTGTTACAATCGCTTTTGTCACCCTTGTTCTTCTAGACAGTAATGATGTTAGCATCCCTCATATCTTGCGATACGCTGCCTTCTCTCCAGCATTGGCAAAGTATTCCATGCAGCTCTGAAACTAGGGTGCCACTGGTGCATTTGAGGATTTCTGAGGGAATACCGTCTTTCCCTGGGGCTTTTCCAGAAGAAAGTGCTTTTAACGCGTCTCTGAGTTCCTCCAAGTTGGGCTCAGCATCGAGTTCAGTCATGGTGGGCAGAGGCTCGATGGCATTCAAGGCTCTCTCTGTAACTACGGTCTCTCTGGCGTACAACTGTGAGTGGTGTTCCACCCAGCGTTCCACCTGCTTGATTCTGTCTTTCAAGACCTCACCTGTGGCCGACTTAAGTGGGGGTAGTCTTTCTTTGTGATGGACCGATGGCCTGCTTGACCCCATCGTACATTCCTCACATGTTACCAGTGTCCGTGGCCTGCTGAATCTTTTAGTAGAGTTGGAGCCAGTAATCATTGGCACACCGCTGAGCAACCTGCTGCACTTGACTCCAAGCAGACCGGAGCGCCTGTAGGTTCACCTCACTGGGAGAGGACCTGTATGCAGCCAGTGCCTGTCTCTTCTTCTCAATCGGGAGTGTCAGCACTTCAGTGTGGGCTTCAAACAAATCAGCAGACTTGACTGTCTTCTTCCCAAAGGTAGATATCGCAGTATTATAGATAGCGTCCCGTAGTTGTTTCCATCTCTTGCTGATATCAGTGTCATCCGGGTGGGGCAAGGCCTCTTCAAGTGCTTGGACAACCTCGCATACTTTTGAAGGGTCACAAGTCTTGCCAGTGTCAATGCGTGGCCTCCCTTCCTTTTTGGAGTGAAAGAATCTTTGCGGCTGGATGTGCACCTTCCTACACACGAGCAAGTGGTCAGTGTCACAGTCTGCACTGTGGTAGCTACGTGTCACCCTGACATTACCTAAACAGCTGCATTTGGTGAGGACAAGGTCAAACTGGTGCCAATGTTTCGATCTTGGGTGTTGCCACGAAACTTTGTTCTGGGGTTTGACGTTGAAGAAGGTATTGGTTACACAGAGGTCATGTTGGGAGCAGAGTTCAAGGAGGCGCTGTCCATTTTCATTCACCTTCCCTGTTCCCAACTGTCCCAGACAGGATGGCCAGCTGTGGTGGTCGCTGCCAACTCTGGTGTTGAAGTCGCCACGGATGAATAGCAGCTCATGGGAAGGTACCTCACTGGTGGCAATGCTAAGTTCATCATAGAACTTTGTCCTTAACTCCCTGGGCAGAATTTAAAGTAGGCGCATAGATGCTGAAGATGTTGACCATCCCCACTGGTGTTTGAAGCTGGATTTTCAGCATTCTCTCAGTTCCCACATTTGGTGTATGACTGAGCCAACTAGGCTGTTTCTGATTGCGAAGCCAACACCGTGTTCCCTGGTCTCTTCTGGAGGCTTCCCATGCCAGAAGAAGGAAAAGTCCTTCTCCCTGAGACATCCAGAGGATGTTAGCCTTGTTTCCTGGAGGGCCACGATGTGCATCCGCAGTCTTCTCAGCTCCTTGTTAATGATTGCTGTCTTCCAGGGGGTTACTAATGCTTTGTAGGGCTTCTGTAAGGCCTGGAGTCATGGTCCTTACATTCCATGTGCCCAGCCTGAAGGCTGGATTATTTTGTTGCTTGTTTGTTTTGCCTGGTGTAAGGTTAACGATCCACCTGTCGGTGATTCCCTAAGCCCCACACACCCAGTGGAGCAAGTGGACCGTGGCAAGGCAGCACCTACTTGGCTGGGGGCTGCCCAGCTTGAGGCGGGCGGTAGCTGCCCAATGAGATCCGAAGACCTCTCCCACCATCGGAAGCAACCCCTGGTGCCTCACTCTATGCCAGTCGAGTGCAGTGGCTTAATACCAGTAACTGCTGCTTCCCGTGTTGTGCCACCACTCAGAAAGCGATGCCAGAGTGTCCTCTCCAGGGCACAAGCCTGGGCAAGTAAGTTTGAAGAACCAGCTGATACCCAGCAGCAGGTTACCCCTCTCCACGCCACTGATGTAATCCAAGGGAAAGGCAAAAGCCAATACAGCTTGGCACCAATGTTGTCACAGGAGCTGCCAGAGTGAGATTGAGCACAACCTCAAACTGCCTTAGGGGCTCTATCTCTGGATTTTTCCTTGGGGTTTACTCCCAAAGCCTTTCCCATGACTAGGTATCACCGCAAGGCAGCGGAGATTTTAAATCAGAGTTTCCTTCTCCTAGGTGGGCAGCCTTCCCAGGCTGACGAGCCCCATCTGCCTGAAGCAACTGGTTTTAAGGCACCAGTCACCCGCCTTTGCCCCTTTTCCTGCCAGTGCAAACAGTTTCACCGGGCTTAGAAACTAAGCCACACATGAGGGCCAGGAGCTGGACTTCGGCTGTCAGAGGCTATTGGAGATGCACGCCATGGGAGCATTTTATAGATAGTGGGAGCTTATCCCCGCTACCACCCTCAGCTATGACAACCTTTGAAACCACATTGAGGGGTAAATTACAGCTAAATAGCATCCCAGAACACTGAGAGCCAGGACTGGTGGCTGTAACAAACTCTATGGGACCACAGGAAACTTGATAAACAGTCATCTGACTAACTAAAATCGTGCCGGATTACAAATGCTGCCAGACGAGAGAGTTCCAGATTAGAGAGCATCTGTAACTAATTGCAGTGTGGTGTAATTAGACTGTGGTTATACTTTGATACCTATAATTACTACTCAATCATATCACATGACATTTAAGTGAGATGGTTTCAAAATTAGTGCATCCTATTACTCAGTAAAAATAGTAAGATGTAGGAAGCCCCACAGAGTACAACTATGAAGCATCTGGTTCTGCTCACTATCAAAGATATGACACTTAGATGGATTTGGTACAGGTGATGCAGTGTTCCTGTGATAGACACAGTACAAAACCTTATAACCAGACATTTAATTGCACTTACAGTTTGTTAGCATGCTGTGATTGCAGGGTTTGTAAATAATACTCACTGCATTACGGATGTGTGTCCCCATTTTCTTCACTAGTGAGACCAAACCAGTTGCCTGGCTGCAAACACCAGAGGTTCAAATTCACATTCAAGCTTAGGAGCTCAGGTCTTTCCTAACCTTCATATTCAAGCCAGCAGGACAAGAATGTTATTTTACTCTGTTCTCCTGCTAGAGTCACACTTGTGCTCCTGTTTTGTGACTGACTACACCTAGATATTAAAGGGCCTCCTGCAGGAATAAACAGACACTACCAAGCCTGGGAATGACACTTAGGCTTGATCTGTATTAAGCAGAAAAGTCAACTGCAGATACACAGTTCTAGCTAGGGCAATTGTGTATCTAGAATTGACTTATATACGGTCAGCTTACCTGGCCATCTACACAGAGGGAGGTCAACAGGAGAGACTCTCCCCTTGACCTCCCTTGTTCCTCGCGATAATGGCTGCTGGCCCCAGACAGTTCGATTTTGTGCATCTCTACCAGGCACGCAAAATCAAACTCCGAAAGATCAACCCTGACCAGGTCCATATTCACCATAGTGTAGACATACCCTTAGCTTGTCATGTGCAGGCTCTTAGGACGAGCTCTTGAAGAAGGATTTTTCAGAAAGAAAATACCAATGTTATTGCTATCTGAGATGCAAATATTTCAGGAAGATTCTTTTAAAAACATTTTTTCAATTTATTTCTCACAAATCTAAACTTGAAAGGGGATTTTGAAAACTTTGTAGACTGAATTCCTTCCTTCGCAATAAGTGCTGGAGTTTGAGCAAAGTAGCATGCAAAGCATGGACTTGTCAGCTCAGCGTAATGCGGCATGATGGGGTAAAGACCCCCAGATTTCTGCTCCCTGAGGCAGAGCGTACATTGTCATACAAGGCATGCTTGCTGGTAGGAATGGAGCAATGCAATTGCCTAAAACTGCACCCCACCAATCCTTGGAATAAGCCTCATAAACCAAAATAAGACATCCTGACACACTTTTGAAAAGAAAATCTGAATGGGCTATATTGAACAAAGGCTATGTAGAAAGTGCTGCCCTTGCTGGCTGCAGTGTGGTTTCTGGTGAAGCAGAGCACAATAGAAACACCTTCTGGGATTAGGGGGAGCAGCTGAGGCAGTTCTGTGTGGACCCAATCTTGTCTGTCTCATTATTTCTGTGTCCACATGAATGAACAGAAACATTTAAGTGTGAGGCCACATTTCTCCTTTTCAATCTGGGTGGTCACTTGATAACGAGTAGGACATTTTCATGTCACCTGTCTATGTGTGAGTCTGTTAATGGCTGATGAGCCTGATTTTGGAGCTGCAGGTCTTACCACTGAAAGGGTGGGTGCTGGTAGCTGTTGGAGGGGCGTGGGGCTGTTTTTGGTGCTCTTCTTCTCCACCTCTCCTCACCTGCACTGCAGCAGTACCTCTCCAGTTGTGGTGTCCTGGAGCTGGTGGTCACTAATCTAAACTGTTCATATTTCTCCTGTCACTGACCTGTGGGTGCAAAACTGGCTGTGTGCATCTCTAACCGCTTGGTGTCAAATACACACAAGTTACAATGGGGGGTGGGGGTGAAGCCTGCAGGTGAAGGCAGAGAAAAAATGGGCCTCACAAATAGATCTGGAGATCATTGCCCCTAAAGCCCCTTTCTTACACCAGTCCTGTCAGGAAGTTATTATCGTAGAGCACCAGACAGTGCTGTCTCCTTTAGTAAGCCCTGGAGAAGGTACATCGAGGGTTTCTGTGAGCAGGTCAGTAATTTCCTTCAGAGAATTAGACTTCTGCCAGACACTTGGACTCAGAACAGCCATTCCCACACTACTGGGGTGTCAATCCAGGAGCAGACCTTGTACCCGCCCCCCTCTTCATGCAACCCAAGCACAGACTCAAGTGCTCTGTGAGGGAAGACAACGAGAATGAGAAAAGCGCACAGTCCAGGGATTGCAACACTTCAATGCTCTGCTGTTGCTTTGAACTGATACTTCTCGTCTGCTTCTGGTATGCCCTCCTCAGCTACTGGGGGTATAAACAACACCATATCCTTCTCAGGATGGGTCATTTGACCACCTCTGTAGGTCAGACACCCACCTGGGGCAAAACATCAAAGCACCAGTGGACCAGTTCTTGGCCCAGGCTGAA
Organism: Carettochelys insculpta; assembly: GCF_033958435.1. Taxonomy (NCBI): domain Eukaryota; kingdom Metazoa; phylum Chordata; order Testudines; family Carettochelyidae; genus Carettochelys; species Carettochelys insculpta. The sequence goes on along the minus strand of NC_134147.1, from coordinate 9,552,210 downwards.
GGTGCTTCTCTTTCTGAGTGCTTGTAGAGGAAATACCTCAGCAGCACAGGGAACCTGGGACAATTCTGTACCCATCACGCCACACCCCCGTCTGTCCTAAGGGAGGCTGTGGCTATTTCATCGCTCAGCTGCCTGAGATCAGGGACAGAAAGGCAGCTTAGCCCTTACTGGCTGTCCTCAATTGCACTGAAAGTCTGATTAGCTGAGCTATTTGATGGTGTGAAGCTAGTTGGCATCAGTGGAGAATCTGGCCCACCATGCCCACAGTAGGCCTCAAAGCACTCAGTTGCTGTTCATGTTCAAACAGTTCAGTTTGCTCTGCTCCCTCCCAAAGTTGGAGCTAAGTTTGCTATTATAGCAGCCCCATATAGTTCTGATACCCACTTCTGCTTGCCTTGGCACTAGGTGGTGTTGATTGGCCAGTCTCAAGAACGTGAGAAAAGCTTGAAACAAGATTTAAAAGCATAAAAGCCTTGATGATTATGAACAAAACCTCACTTGACTGGTACAACACTCCAGTTGATCAGCCAGTATCAGTCAGCATGGCTTTATTGACTTCATAGCATAACACTAATTTGCACCAGTTGTTGGACAATAACGCAAAACTGCTGCAAAATGGCAGCTTCAAAACCCAGCTAGTCTTCATTCCCCACCAGAGGAACCAGCAAAGTGTAACCAATAGACAGTAACAGAGAGGTAGCCGTGTTAGCCTGAATTCTAACAAAACAAACAAGCAGTCAAGTAGCACTTTAAAGACTAACAAAATTATGTTGTTAGTGTTTAAAGTGCTACCCAACTCCTGGTCATATTGGTACAAAACCTCTTGCCTGTCTGCTGACACATCACCAGTACAATCTATTTCACTCTCATTTCAAGCTAAACTATTAATATATTGTTACAAATATACATGGACATTTGAATAGAGCACATTGTCTTGGAGGCTTAATGGAATTGTTTTTAAAAGGAAGCAGACTGTACAGACTGGCATTGTTTTTACGTTCATTAAAGACCCTGTGCCTACATTGGACACTTTCTCAAGTTAAAAGGATGATTTTGAAAGTCCTGAACACGGCTATGTATTATTTACACACCCTCAGCTGTGTGTTTTGGGTACTTAGGCACCTGTTCAGCAACCCTCCTGCAATCTAGATGCCTGATCCTGCTTGCATTTGGTTGGGAGTCTTTTGTAGTTAATTTGAACTCTTTCCGAGTTCCTTCACCCAAGACACTGACCCTTGGAATTGTCCCTCATCAAATCTTTCACCACCCATGTCCAGCAATGGCCCTCGGGCAGGACACAAAGTCCATTTATTTAATTATCACTTTTACTGACTTGTTTGGCTTGTTTCTGCTGTTGCAAGAAGCATACATCATTTTTATCCCCACCCCCCGCCCCCCGGTAATTGTGCCTTCTTTTCTGTGGCAAGAGCTGCTATGGAGATTAGTGGCATTATTAGTTTGTGTTATTTTCTGTTCTTTTCATAGTTGCTAGGAGGCAACCTTTTTCCTCTCACATTTCACTTGTCATGGCAAATATTTTGTCTATAACTAAAACACATTTTTTTATTGAAGGCAATTTATTGAGAGAAGCTCTTCAGAAAAATGTTGATAAGCTGCTTTTACCAACACAAAGCTCCAATTAAGAGTGTTAACTTGAATCGGTTACAAGGTCATTTAGTAAACCAGCACGTCATTTTTACAAAAGACTTGCCATCAAACAAGCCATTTTCTAGCAGTTCAATTATATTATTTAGTCCAGTATCTGCCTTGCAATACTCTTACAGGAGTGGCAAATATCAGCTGGCAAGTACACACAGCTTTGTTTACTTCACATCCAGGAAAATTCACAAACACTGGAAATTTCTTTTCCAGGCATGATGGCTTAGTTCAAACTGCTTATCCTATTCCCAGTATCATCCATCTGGAGAGAATCAGGAGAGCACAAAACATATTGCAAGCTTTCCGTTTAATTGCCTCAGAAATGAACTGCAATGAAACTAGCACTGAAAAATGTCATGTGAAGAGGAACATCCCTGGTTTTTAAAACAAGCTCTGCACATTTTAAAAGACAAGACTATGTTAGACACCGCAGTCTTGCTCCTTGCCAGCTTTGGCTTGCCTTAGGCTATACAGCATTCTTATTTAGGATTTGTATAACAACAGCACATCCAAGCTCCAGTTAAGATTGCATGGCTATGGTTAGGTCACAGAATCTGTGGCTTCCATTGACCTCCACGACATTTTTGTCCCTGGAATTGAGGTCCCAGCCAGCCTGCCTGCAGCTCCCAGCCCTCACGCTGATGGGGGCATCAGTGGGGAACCAACCAAAGCAGGGGGCAAGGGGCCCCTGCAGCTGTCCAGCCCCATGGCATGAGGACCCACAGCAGTGCAGAACCCAGGAGCTCTGGCAGCAGTAGAGGCTGAACCCACCTCCCCTTTTTCTCAGGGATCTTTTTAGTGGGCAGCAGGGAGAGGGTACAAGCTTCCATGACTGTTTGTGTGCTGCCCATGTGCCCCTGACTTTTACAAAAAATATCCAGGATAAAAATTTAGTAATAGCAACAGTCCACAGGCCAGCAGGGGCTGGTGAGGATTTTCCTGTGATTAGAGCTGCTCCTAAAAGGGTGCAGGAGAAATCACCTTTATGCCCCTCCTTTACATTTTAATACAGGCAAGGAGGGGGGCTGATCCACCTCCATCCACCTGCAGACTTCTCCATCCCCTGTAATTCATCACCAGCAACCATGGGCCCAGCGCCAGCTGGTGTCCGATGCCTCCCTCCCTATTTCCTTCCATCTTTCCCTCACCAGTGTGGAGTGGCTGAGTTCCTGTAGCACTGCTTCTCTTTCCTGTGCAATTAATTCTTGCCCCTCTAACACTGGAAAACTTCCCAGTCCCTCATCCCCAGGCCTGTAGAGCAGGGATCTGAAGGCTTTCATCCATCCCCCTCCCAATGTACCCCACCCCCGCGATACTTAGGGCAGCAGACTTAACTCGATAACCTCTCGAGGTCCCTTCCAGTTCGAGTGCGCTGTGATTCTATGAATCTATGATTTCACACTGCTCGGGAAGCAATCACATGCCTAATTCACCCCTTCCTCCAAAAAGCCTGATAACATTCTCAAAGTCAAATTCCCACCAACATGACATCAAAATTTTAGCACCCTCCAGCTGGCCTCCATTCCAACACTTGGTTCACTGAATGGGGTTGCGATTGTCTCTCCTGGACTCCTTTCCCCACTCATATTTGCCTCCCATGGGAAAGGAGGAATGGTCTCCAGTTGCAGCAGGGAGGTATATGTTGGCTGTTAGGAAAATCTTTTTCACTAGGAGGGCGAGGAAGCATGGTGGGGGGTGGAATCTCCATCCTTCGAGATTTTTAAGGCAAGGTATGAAAAAGCCCAGGGTGGGATGATCTAGTTGGGGTTGGTCCTACTTTTAGGAGGGGGTTGAAGTAGACGACCTACTGAGGTCTCTTCCAGGCCTAATCTTCCATGGTTCCATGACTCATTCTTAGTTATGTTAAAAGATGGCTGGGTTAGTTCACACCATTTGTCTCCATGAGGACAATAAGGTCTGTCCGATTCATCCAGACATTTAGTAGCTTGCTCTCGGTAGCACAGAAAAGAACCGGTTTGGGGAGCAGCGTCTACCACAGAGGTAGGGTGACCATGTCTCCTTGTCCCAAATACAGACTAGGGAGCTATGTGGGGTGAGGGGTGGCTCCTCCTGGCTGCTCCAAGTGCCAGGGAGCTGTCCCCACCCCCAACCCCCTGAGAAGCCCTCTGGGAGCCCTAGGAAAGCAGCGGCCACAGGCACTCCCCACCTGGAGCCCCAGGAAAGCAGGAGCCATGGATGTTCCCTTCCCTACCTCCCACCCCTCAGGACCTAAATATGGAACAGTTTGTCCCTTTCAAAAAATAAGTCAGGACACCTTTTTGGCACCCCAAATACAGGACCACCCCACCTAAGACAGGATGGTTGGTCACCCTACTCAGGGGAGTCAAGTGGCCAACGACCCCAAATTTGGATCTCCAGTGACTCTGCATTCTCAGATTTCCATTCAGATTTTAGAGCCCTTGGCAAGGCTGAGTTTTAAAGCTCAGAAAATGGTGGGATAGAGTGGAAAGCCCCTGCTGTTTGTCCTGGTGACTGGTGCAGGAGTTGTGAGACCCTAGGGCCTGGTACTGCAGGGATGTGAACCCTAAGGCTGGAGCCAGCTGCTGGAGAGCTGAAAAAGGCACAGAAGAACCTGAGGCAGGAAGATGATAACAGCTGACCCCCCAACTTGTGGGGAGGACCCTTCCTTCCGCACACATGGTGCTGGGAGATGGGAGAAAGGGAAGGAAAAGGGGAGGTGGGGGGACATTGGGGGGACACCAGTGCTGGGAAGCAAAGACTGTCGGGCATTCCCTTGAGCTAGCAGGGGACCACCCCCCACCACCAGCAGAACTCTGCCGATAGAGGGTCCCACCACGGGAAAAGGAAAGGATCCATCTCCCTCTGATGTGGAAGCCTGTAAAAGCAAGGTCAATTTCAGGTCAGCCTACCCTGCTCAGGTTGCCGGAGTGATATTAGACGTTAGGATCAAGGGGGCTGGTGACTCCTGGAGGCAGAGTGGCTGAGTGACTGAGCAGCTAAAGCCCAGGAGGGCTGCAGGCCAGGCAAAGTAGTAAACATCCAGCCGAGGGGCCAAGGGGCATAACTCTGACCCCTGCTGCCAGCACCAGGCCTTCACCCCACACCCCACATGCCCCTGAAGTGTAGGGCCTGGGGCAGTTCTGTTTGCAATGGGCAGAGATGACAAAAAGGCTGGGAGAATACTTCCGGTTTGCTTGGTTTATATACACCTCCCAAGTCCCAAGTTCACCCCTGACTCCATCATATGTTAGAGATCATGAGCCAGCCATGAAGAACTCCATTTTTAATGCCATAGACCAACAGGAAAATGTTACAATGTAAAACTGGCAACGTAAAGAGAAAGAGCAGTAAGCTTAGAACAATGGCAGTTCCAATGAAGGATTCACATACATCATTCTAAACTGCAACAGAGAGGTAGGCGTGTTAGGCTGTATCCTAACAAAACAGCAGTCATGTCACACTTTAAAGATTAACAGTGGTTTATGTACCAGTAGGTTCTCTGTTGGGATCTCAGAGTGAGCTGTTATCTTTTGTGAAGACTGTCCTGAAGAGATGTCCTGAAGATTATACTCAGGTCTGTGCATGCACATACATCCAAGCTAAAACTGTGTAGAGATTTAACCTAATCCGGCACCCTGGGGACCTGACTGCTGCTAGACAAGATAATTTGCTGGACACAGAAGGTCAATATTGTCTAGCACATTACAAACACTTCCACTGCTTACTGGACTCTCAAAAGATATTTAGGGGTAAATTACATCTAACTAACAGAACAGAACTCAGAGCCAGGACTGGTGGCTGGAAACAAACTTTATGAGACCATGGGAAACTTGGCCCCACCCATGATATGTGGTTGTTTGGCGAACTAAAAGCCGGCCAGACTACAGCTGTTGCTGGACGAGAGAGTTCCAGATTGGAGAGGAGCAGGAACGTACAGGTTGAACTTCTCTAATCAGCACAAGAGGACAAGCTTTGGCAAGAGGGCATCTTTCCAGGGATCATTAAGACCAACTCTGCTAGTGCCTGGCTAGCAAGTGTCCTGGACATTGTGGTTTGGTTACTTTTACTTTAGCTGCCCATGTGTCACAAGTGCTGTGACCAGCTTGCTTGCTGACTTCTATCAAAAGATTTGTCAACCTTCTTTCCACTGACCATCACATTGCCTGGCGTTTAAAACCCCCTTGAGGTGCGTGTTGTACACTACAGACTTCAGACTAGCAAGTCACAGCTTAAAACCAGTTACTTTACGAGTAAGGAACCAGTTCACTTTTATTTTTGGCTTCTTCCCACGGGAATTTGGAGTTTAAAATTGTTACTACACTGTCCACAGGGAAGGTTATTTTGCCATCCCCTTTCAATATGGAAATTATTTTTTTCTTTGGACTTTAAGGTGGTGTGGCAAGGTCACAGAATCACAGGGCTGGAAGGGACCTCAGGAGGTCATCTAGTCCAGCCCCCTGCTTCAAGCAGGATCAACCCCTACTAAGTCATCCCAGCCAGGACCTTGTCCAGCCGGGACTTAAAAACCTCAAGGGATGGAAAATCCACCACCTCTCTAGGCAACGCATTCCAATGCTTCACCACCCACCTGGTAAAGAAGTTTTTCCTAATATCTAATCTACACCTCTCCCTCTTCAACTTTTGACCATTACTCCTTGTTCTGCCATCAGACACCACTGAGAACAATTTCTCACCCTCCTCTTTAGAGCTCCCCTGTCAATCTCATTCCTGAGCCTCAGGTCCTCTGTTCAGTCCACTGGCCCCACCATGTGAACCCCATTGCCCTTGCTTGGGGCAGGGGACAGTCTGGGGGTTTAACCCAGTTCCCCCCCACTTGTTCCAGGTTCCAGGCCAGGGACCCTGGATGGCCGTTACCAGTGTGGACCGACTCCCTTCACCCTTGCCCCTGCAGCTCCTCTCCCTGGGCCACTTCCCTCCGACAATTCCCCCTGGTACCGCCTTCCGCTAGCGGTAGCCATGGCAGCAAGTCCCCTCGTTTGTTTGGTTCCTCCAGCTGACCAGTTCCTCACAGTCTCTGGTGGAGCTTCAGCCCCCACCCCCCGGATTTAGGCAGTCCAGCCCCCTGGGTTGCTGAGGCTCCTCTCCTCTTTTGTGGTCTCTGGAGTTCCTCTCAGTCTCCTTCCCTCTCCTCACTCACCTCCCAACTCGCCTTAACCATCCTCCCCTTGCCCTGTGTGGAGAAGGGTTTATAAAGGTAGCCCTGAGTGGGGGGGATCAGTGGCCCTAATTGGTTTAGGGCAGCCAGCTCCTCAACTGCTCCCACTTTCATTGTCAATTCACCTTCTGCTCTGTTTTTACTCCGGCCTCTCCCCTCCTGGCCCCACCCTGCCACAGTGGGCAGGAGCATCATGAATGTGGCTGGTGAGTCTGGGCACTGATTGGGTCTATCTCAGGGTGGGGCAATCATTTTGGATGGGTGGGGCACTCCAAGATTTTGTTAAGTGGTCTGAGAAGGCATCTGGATGGAGGAGGGAAACCCACCAATAGGAGCTGAGAGAGTTCTCTGGTAGCAGATGCAACATGAGAACAGCTCAGTGGTTTGAGCATTGGCCTGTTAAACCCAGAAATAGGACCTCAGCCCTTGAGGGGGCCATTTAGGGATCTGCTACAGCCAAAAAAAAAAAAGGTGGGGATGGTGCTTGGTCCTGCCAAGAGAGCAGGGGACTGGACTCCATGGCCTTCTGAGGTCCCCTCCAGTTCTATGAGATGTGTACCTCCATTTATTATTATTAACCTCTCCCCACTCCACAGCTGTAGAGGTGGGCTGGGTAAAAAGGTTGGGTGGGCCAAACACAGCCAATGGGCTGTATCTTGCTCACCCCAGTCTATGTGGTCCCACCTCCATTTTCTCAAGCAGAACATTACTCAGGCCTATTACTTTGCTGTCCCTGACCCAGATGTCCCCTGCTCTGCTTTCATCTGGGCTGTCAGGGTTCAGGTCCCCTTCCGTCTCTTAGTCCTCCCACAGGAAAACACTTTTCACTTCAAGAATCAGTGTGTTCTGGGACGAGGGCTGTCCCTTATTAAGATCAGAGCAAAGCCCTGACCTAGTCAGCTTCTAGGCACTTGTATGAACTTGGGATGTTGGCCCAGAGGTTGTAGAGAGGATGAGGTCAGACAGGAGAAGGCTGAAGGACACCTTGTGAAGCAGGTGGCTGAACTTTGCAGAATGTATGATGTTAAATGTGCAGAAAGAACAAAGCACAAACATCCTTTTGAAAGCATTTCTTAGACAGCCCTGGTTTTATCGCTATCACACACCTCCGGAAAATGGAATCAGCTTGACTGCAGAACCAGTGGTCATGGAGGTGGAGAGGAAGAAGAAAATATAGGGTTAGAAAATGGATTTCTTTGCATTTATGCTGTCATCTTGAATCCTGTCACACAAATCCTGAAAGCTTGTCGAGCATGTAAATGAACTAGATGGGGTTTTACTTATGGAAGCTCATGACCTAATAAATTTGTTAGGCTTTGCTACAGGACTGCTTGTTAGTTAGGGTATGTCTACACAGCAGCCCTATCCCAAAATTAACTCTTCTGGAATAGCTATTCCAAAGTAGCTTATTTTGAAATAACACTGCTACATACAAAAATGCATTTGAAAATAGTACTGAGCCGTTTTGAAATACAGTGTCTACACACACAGAGCCTAATACAAAATAAAGCCCTTGGATGCACTGTGGCTGATTTCAGAATAGGCTCTGTTCTGTGTCTTAACAGCTCCTACTTCAAAATAGCTATTTTGAAATGGACGTTATTTCTCATGAAATGAGATGTGTCTACACATGCCCCCTCCTTCTTCCTAAAACCAAATAGGAAGAAGGGGCTTTTGAAGTCAGGGGGGTCCTTTCAAAAGGCACCTATCTACATGGGTGGCATGTGTTCTAAAAGCAGCGCTTTCAAATTGCACATGGCCAGTATTATGCTAATAAGGTGCCGCATATTCATGTCGGTGCCTCATTAGCATTCACCAAACTGCCTCATTAACATGCCCTCTCCGAAATGTGGGGGCAAGTGTAGACACAGCCATTACGTTTATCTGTTTCAAAATAAGTCAACCGCTCTTTCAAATTTATTTTGAAATAGTGGGTGTGTCGTGTAGACGCTCGTAGAGTTATTTCAAAATAGACCCTGTAGGGTGGATGACAGTTCAAGGAAAGTAATGCTTTGAGTGCTTTAAACACATTATTAGCGGCTAATGATTTCTACTTTAGGTTGATGTGGCAATTAAATGATTGGCTCTTTCAAATATCATATCAAGAGTTTTGCTTCTCTTCTCCATACGCTCAACATAAATTTGGTTCAGAGCTTGAGTATTGCAGTGAGGGCATTAATGATGTGCAAAATGGCTCATGGTAGAATTGTAAATTACTGAAGAATTGTATTGATTACATGAAAATAATTGTTGTTGTTGAAAATGAGCAATGGTAGCTTTCTCCATGACCTATCCCAAGGTAGGTCATTTAATCTGCTGAAGTTAATTGCTATTTGAAGTCTTATTGATTTGAGAATCTAAACTTCAAATGGCAAAGAAATCATCTATTTGAAAAGGACCTTCAAATGCTGTGAATGGCCCTTAGTCTAATTTATTTGTAAAACACTTTAACACAAGAGTGGAAAATGTAAAATATGTAACAGCAAGGATAATTAATTAGTAGAACATTTTAGCAACAAGTGTGCTAAATTCATTGTTGTCTGGAACCTCTAAATCAAGATGGGGTGTGTTTTCAAACAGATGCTGTAGATCAACTGGAAATTACCATGTTTGATGGAGGAATCAGGAAGTAAAGTCTACAGTGTGTATTGTGCAGTAGGACTGACCAGCTGAACACAATGGTCTCAGCTATACTTTACTGTGAACCTGACTATAACAAAGGGGGGACTCTAACATGAAGCTGATGAGGGCCAAATACCTCTCTGCTTATACAGCACAACGTACCTGATACCATCCCACAGAGCAGGGCTGGAGCAGCTCAGTAAACAGATGCGGGGGAACTATGGTATTAATCTCAATGGAATAGGTGAGACAAGAGAGATGGCAACATTAAATAGTATTAAACAAGGTTCACAGTTTTCCATACAGAGGACTCAGTGCGCTTATTGCCATGGCAAGCATTATGAACAATGCAAGGGGGAAAAAGATAAAGCATTTAAAGAATAAAGCATGAATTCATTTAAAAACATCCCTTTCCCCCTTCCCCTCTAGCTGGACAAAGGTTATCAGAGAATCCTAGGGCTAGAAGACATATCAAGAGGTCAGCAAGTCCAGCCCCTTGCCCAAAGCAGAATCAGCCCAGGACTTTGTTAAGCTAGGACTTAAAAACCTCTAGTAGTAGTAGGCATCCTTCAGTCTACATAGACTATGGATCGCACCCTTCGTAGTTCCATTTGGGATCATCATTTGCAGTATCGACTGTGACTGTGAAAGCCCACACGAGAGTGACAGTCCTTGCTGTGTCTGTAGTGGGTGTCTGGCAGGTCCTTACTGTGTTTTCTGTGGACTCGCTTCTCCTCTGCTAGCTGTCTGATCCTCCTCTCACCCTTCTGAAGGCCCTTGTGTAGTTCCTGCCTCCATCTGCTGAGATCGTCTGCCAGCTCCTCTCAGCTGTCCGGGTCGATGTGTACCTCCCTGAGGTCCGTCTTGCAAACATCTTTGTAGCGCAACTGGGGGTGTCCGGGAGGTCTTTTGCCAGAGGCTAGCTCGCCATACAGGATGTCTTTTGGGATCCTTCCATCATTCATCCTGTGGACGTGGCCAAGCCAGCAGAGCCACCACTGCCTGAGGAGGGTGTGCATGGTTGGGATTCCAGCTTGCTCAAGGACAGCAGTGTTGGGCACTCTGTCCTTCCATGATAGTCCAATGATGTGCCTCAGGCAGCGCAAGTGGAAGACGTTCGAGCCTCTTTTCCTGGCAGGTGTGCAGGGTCCAAGACTCGCTGCTGTAAAGGAGGGTGCTGAGGATGTAGGCTCTGTAGACTTGCATTTTGGTGTGGGTGTGCAACTTGATGTTATTCCACACTCTCTTTCTGAGTCTGGACAGAGTTGTGGCTGCTTTTCCGATCCTCCTATTTAGCTCAGTCTCCAATGACAGGGTGTCAGGGATGGTGGACCCGAGGTAAACGAACTCGTGGACAACGTCGAACGTATAGTTGTCAGTACTGATTGATGGAGGTTCAGCAACATCCTGAGCAAGTACATTTGTCTTCTTTAGGCTGATGGAAAGCCCGAAGTCCTTGTATGGTTTGGAGAACTGATCCAGCAGTTTCTGAAGCTGGTCTTCTGTGTGTGACACTACAGCAGTGTCATCTGCGAACAGCGTATCTCTGATGAGGACTTCCAGTACCTTAGATTTAGCTTTTAGCCTTGCAAGATTAAACAGTTTCCCATCAGATCTTGTGTGCAAAAAGATTCTCTCTGTTCAAGATCCAAAGGTGTCCTTCAGGAGGAGCGCGAAGAAGATCCCGAACAATGTCGGCCCAAGGACGCATCCTTGTTTGACGCCGCTCCTGATGCTGAAAGCATCCGATAATGTGCTGTCATATTGGATGGTTCCTCTCATGTCTTTGTGGAAAGACTGGATCATCTTGGGTAACCGTGGCGGACAGCCTATCTTGTGGAGCAGTTTGAACAGTCCATCCCTGCTGACCAAGTCGAAGGCCTTGGTTAGGTCGATGAAGGCTATGTAGAGTGGCTTCCTCTGCTCCCTGCATTTCACCTGCAGCTGCCTCAGAGAGAATCATAGAATCATAGAAGAGTAGGACTGGAAGGGACCTTGAGAGGCCATCGAGTCCAGCCCCCTGCCTTCATGGCAGGACCAAGCACTTTCTAGACCATCCCTGAAAGCCATCTATCTAACCTCTTCTTAAATATCTCCAGTGATGGAGATTCTACCACCTCCCTTGGCAATTCGTTCCAGTGTTTGATCACCCTGACAGTTAGGAATTCTTTCCTAATGTCCAACCTGAACCTCCCCTGCTGCAATTTAAGTCCATTGCCTCTGGTTCTATCCTCAGAGGCAAGGAAGAACAAGTTCCCTTCCTCTGCCTTATGACACCCTTTTAGATACCTGAAGACTGCTATCATGTCCCCCCTCAATCTTCTCTTTTCCAAACTAAACAAGCCCAATTCTTTCAGCCTTTCTTCATAGATCATGTTCTCTAGACCTTTGATCATTCTCGTTGCTCTCCTCTGGACTCTCTCCAATTTCTCCACATCCTTCCTGAACTGCGGTGCCCAGAACTGGACACAATACTCCAGCTGAGGCCTAACCAGCGCAGAGTAGAGCAGAAGAATGACTTCTCGTGTCTTGTTCACAACACACCTGTTAATGCATCCTAGAATCATGTTTGCTTTTTTTGCAACAGCATCACACTGTTGACTCATATTTAGCTTGTGGTCCACTATAACCCCTAGATCTCTTTCTGCTGTACTCATTCCTAGGCAGTCCTTTCCCATTCTGTATGTGTGACACTGATTGTTCCTTCCTAAGTGGAGCACTTTCCATTTGTCCTTATTAAACTTCATCCTGTTTGCCTCAGCCCATTTCTCCAGTTTATCCAGATCCTTTTGAATTATGACCCTATCCTCCAAAGAAGTTGCAACCCCTCCCAGCTTGGTATCATCTACAAACTTAAAAAGTATACTTTCTATGTCAATATCTAAATCATTAATGAAGATATTGAACAGAACCGGTCCTAAAACAGACCCCTGTGGAACCCCACTAGTTGTACTTTTCCAGCAGGATTGAAAACCATTAATAACTACTCTCGGGGTACAGTTAGCCAGCCAGTTGTTCACCCACCTTATAGTAGCCCCATCTAAGTTGTATTTGCTTAGTTTATTGATAAGTATATTATGTGAGACCGTGTCAAATGCTTTACTGAAGTCTAGGTATACTACATCCACCGCTTCTCCCTTATCCACAAGGCTCGTTATTCTATCAAAGAAAGCTATTAGATTGGTTTGACATGATCTGCTTTTAACAAAACCATGCTGGCTGTTCCCTAGCACCTTACCACCTTCCAAATGCTTGCAGATAATTTCTTTAATTACCTGCTCCATTATCTTTCCTGGCACAGAAGTTAAGCTGACTGGCCTGTAGTTTCCTGGGTTATTCTTGTTCCCCTTTTTATAAATGGGTACTATATTTGCCCTTTTCCAGTCTTCTGGAATCTCTCCCTTCTCCCACAATTTACCAAAAATGATTGCTAAAGGCTCAGATACCTCTTCTATCAGCTCCTTGAGGATTCTAGGATGCATTTCATCAGGCCCTGGTGATTTGCAGACATCTAAGTTTTCTCAGTAAATTTTAATTTGTTCTTTTCTTATTTCAACTTCTAAACCTACCCCTTTTTCACTAGCATTCTCTATGTCAGGCATTCCTTCAGATTTCTCAGTGAAGACCGAAACAAAGAAATCATTAAACATCTCTGCCATTTCCAAATTCCCTGTTCCTGTTTCTCCCTCCTCACTGACCAATGGCCCTACCCTCTCCTTGGTCTTCCTCTTGTTACCAATGTATTTGTAAAAAGACTTTTTGTTTCCCTTTATGCTTGTAGCTAGTTTAAGCTCATTTTGTGCCTTAGCCTTTCTAATCTTGCTCCTGCATGCTCGTGTTGTTTGCCTATATTCGTCCTTTGTAATTTGTTCCATTTCTTATATGATTCCTTTTTTTATTTTGAGATCATGAAAGATCCCTTGGTTAAGCCAAGGCAGTCTTTTGCCATGTTTCCTATCTTACCTACGCAGCGGGATAGCTTGCTTTTAGGCCCTTAATAATGTCCCTTTGAAAAACTGCCAACTCTCCTCAGCCGTTTTTCCCCTCAGTTTAGCTTCCCATGGGACCTTACCTACCAGCTGTCTGAGTTTACCAAAATCTGCCTTCCTGAAATCCATTATCTCTATTATACTGTTTTCCCTTCTACCCTTCCTTAGAATTGTGAACTCTATGATTTCATGATCACTTTCACCCAAGCATCCTTCCACTTTCAAATTCTCAATAATTTCCTCCCTATTTGTTAAAATTAAATCTACAACAACTTCCCCCCGGTACCTTTTTCAACCTTTTGGAAGAAAAAGTTGTCTGCAATGCAATCCAAGAATTTATTGGACAGTCTGTCCCCTGTTGTATTAGTTTCCCAACATATACCTGGATAGTTGAAGTCCCCCATCACCACCAAATTCTGGGCCCTGGATGATTTTGTTAGCTGTTTCAAGAAAGCCTCATCCACCTCTTCCACCTGGCTAGGGGGCCTGTAGTAGACTCCTAGTAGGACCTCATCTGTGTTTTTTACTCCTCTGAGTCTAACCCAGAGACTTTTAACCCGTCCATCTCCTACGTCCATCTCCACCTCTGTCCAAGTGTGTACATTTTTAATATACAAGGCAACACCTCCTCCCTTCTTTCCCTCTCTGTCCTTCCTAAGCAGGCTGTACCCTTCGATACCAACGTTCCAATCATGAGTATTATCCCACCAAGTTTCTGTGATGCCAACGATATCATAGTTGTATTCATTTATTAGTACTTCCAATTCTTCTTGTTTATTTCCCACACTTCTTGCATTTGTATATAGGCATCTCAGACATTGATTTGGTCTTGCCTCCCAGTTTTGCCCTGGCCCTCTTTTTACTCTCCCAGTGTAGCCCATACTCTCTCCCATTTCAAGTTCATCTCCCAGGTATCCATGCTCTCCACTTACCTGCAGGCTTTGCTCCCCTGCCCCCGTCGAACCTAGAAGACCATGTCAATCGTAGATCTCTCTATGCGGAATCCACACTGTGCTTCAGGATACACCCTCTCAACAATCTTCTGGGGTCTGCCGAGGATGACGCGAGCGAACAGTTTACCAGTTATGCTTAGGAGGGAGATTCCACGGTAGTTGTTGCAGTCGTTTCTGTCTCCTTTGTTCTTATACAAGGTTACAATGTTAGCATCGCGCATATCCTGTGGAACCTCTCCCTCTCTCCAGCACAGCCACAGTAGCTCATGCAGGGGTTCCAGGAGGGTGTCTGTGGCACACTTGATTACCTCTGGTGGTATACCATCCTCACCTGGGGCCTTTCCTACTGCAATGCTGTCAATGGCTTTCCTCAGTTCGTCCACAGTTGGTTCCTGATCCAGTTCGTCCTTTACTGGTAGGATCTCGATGGCATTGAGGGCAGTATCAACCACAACTTTCTCGCGTGAGTACAGCTCGGAGTAGTGCTCGACCCAGAGCTCCATCTGTTCGGCTTTGTCAGTGATAACTTCATGAGATGTGGATTTCAGAGGTGCCATCTTGTTCTGGGTGGGTCCTAATGCCTTCTTGATGCCCTCGTACATTCCCCTGAGATTACCAGAGTCAGCACTGGACTGGATGCTGCTGCATAGCTCGAGCTGGTAGTTGTTGGCACAGCGCCTGGCTGTCTGCTGTACTGTTTTCTGGCTGCTCTGAGTGCTTGCAGGGTATTCTGGCTTGGCGAGCATTTGTACTCCAGGAGTGCAGCGTGCTTCTTTTCAATGGCTGGAATCATCTCATCGGAGTTAGCTTCGAACCAGTCATTCGTGTTTCTAGCTCTTCTTCCAAACACCGACAAGGCCGTGCTGTAAATTGTATCCCTCAGATGCTGCCATTGGGATGTCACATCGGCACCCCCAGGGCTGCTGCGCAGATTCTCCTCCCGGGTCTCTCTGAACTTTTTGGCTCTCTCTGAGTTTGCTGTCTTTCTGGCATCAGTGTGGGGCCTTCCAGTTGGTTTAGAGTGGTACAGCTTCTTGGGTCTCACCTTGAGTTTGGAGCAAACTAGCAAGTGATCTGTATCGCAGTCGGCACTATGATAACTGTGTGTCAGAAGGACGTTTTTGAGGTTATCATGTCTAATGATGACCACGTCTTGTTGATGCCAGTGTTTCGAGCATGGGTATCTCCATGACACTCTGTGCTGTGGCTTGGTTTGGAAAAATGTGTTTGTGATGCACATATTGTGGTACGTGCAAAGTTCAAGAAGACGCTGTCCGTTTTCATTCATTTTTCCCACACCGAAGTGACCTAAGCAGGAAGGCCATGAGTCATGATCAGCTCCAACTCTTGCATTGAAGTCACCCAAAATGTACAGTTGTTCGCGAGCAGGTATTTGTGCTATGGCAGCACTAAGCATGTCATAGAACTCGTCTTTTACTTCTGGTGTGGCATACAGGGTTGGAGCATAAGCACTGATCAGGTGGACAGGACCGGCGCAAGTTTCAAGTATGACCTGAAGGAGTCTTCTGATCCACCCATGACTAATTCCACCATTCACAGAAGGGTGTTGGGCTCTCTGGGTTCTTCTTGGGCTTTACCCTACCAGAAAAAGGTGTAGTCCTTTTCCTTTAGAGATCCCAAATCTGCGAGTCATGTCTCTTGCAGTGCCTCAATGTCAACTTGGAGCTTCTTCAGTTCCTCATTGATTTTTTTTAAACCTCTAGATATGCACATTCCACCACCTTTCTAGATAATGTCTTCCAATGCTTCACCACCCTCTTAGTGAAAGAGTTTTCGCGTATATCGCACCTAGACTCACCCCACTGTAACTTGAGACCATTGCTCCTTGTTCAACCATCCATCACAACTGAAAACAGATTCTCTCCATGTGCTTTAGAGCCCCCTTTCAGGAAGTTGAAGGTTGCTATCAAATCACCGCTCAGTCTTCTCTTCTGTAAACTAAGTAAGCCCAAATCCCTCAGCTTCTCCTTGTAGCTCATGTGCTCCAGCCCCTTAATCCTTTGGTTGCCCTCTGCTTGGCCCTCTCTGATGCCTCCATACCCTTTCCATACTGAGGGGCCAAGAACTGGATGCAATACTACAGATGTGGCCTCACCAGTGCTGAGTAGAGGGGAGTAATAACTTCTCTAGAGCCGCGTCTACACGTGCCGGCTACTTCGAAGTAGCGGCGCCAACTTCAAAATAGCACCTGCCATGTCTACACGTGGCGAGCACTATTTCGAAGTTGACATCAGCGTAAGGTGGCGAGACATTGAAGTTGCTATCCTCATGAGGAGATGGGAATAGCGCCCTACTTCGAAGTTGAACGTCGAAGTAGAGCACGTGTAGCCGGTCCGCGTCCCGCAACATCGAAATAGCCGGGTCCGCCATGGTGGCCATCAGCTGAGGGGTTGAGAGATGCTCTCTCCAGCCCCTGAGCTCTATGGTCGCCGCGTGCAGTGGCCCCTTAAAGCTCCCCGCCCCCTCCCTTCCTGTTCAGGGAGCTGAGAGAGAGTACAGGCGGCAGCACAGCCACGCGGCCAGCCTGCACGCCTCCCTGCAGCCCAGAGACACCCCCCCCGCTGCGATGGCTGCCCGCCAGCCCCCCAAGCACCCCCACGGCACACCCCCCCCCCAAGAGGAGCCAGGGATCCCAGGCTGGCAGCCAGCTGGGGAAGAGGCAGTGGGGCCCCTCCTGGATGGAGGCCGAGATCTGGGACCTGCTGGGGCTCTGGAGCGAGGAGGAGGTACTCCAGGTAATGGGGAGCAAGAGGCGGAATGTGAATGCGTTCGCTCAGCTGGCCGAGGGCCTGGCCACCCGGGGTCACGTCAGGAGTAAGGTCAAGAAGCTGCGGCAGGGTTACGCCCAGGCCCGGGATGCGGCCAGCTGATCTGGGGCTGCCCCTGCCACTTGCCCCTTTTACAGGGAGCTCAGGGAAATCCTGGGCCCCTGGCACACCTCCTCCTCACCGGCCACTCTTGACACGTCAGCCGATGAGCCCCAGCAGGCCCCGGAGGTGGAGTCCGCCCCGGAGGCAAGCCCCGCACCCCAGGGCCCCCCCCAGGAGCCCACCCCTGGGATGCCAGGGGAGAAGGAGGAGGGGGAATCCTCCTCCAGTGATGGAGAGCTGCAGATCATTGTGGCTTCCCTGAGCTCCAGCAGGGCGTCCGCCCACAGGGTGTCCCCCGACCGTGGGAGCGGACCGTCAGGTATGTACCCCCCCAGTTCACACCCCCGGGGTTGAGGGGCGGGACAAGAGACATGACCAGGGCCCTCCACATTCCCAGATGACCATGGCCCCAAGGACAGCAGTGGCATGTCCCTTAGAAGAGTGCATCAGCCCCTGCTCCCCCAGCATGACAGTGCCATGCTCCATCCCTGGGGATGGGGTAGTGGAACCTAGGGTCCCCTGGGGGGAGGGGGTGGGGGACCCATCATCAGCAGCAGCATCTCCCGGGGATGGGGATGGGGATGGGGAACCACCAGCAGAGGGGTGGGGGGGACAAGGGCCACGGCTCGGGGCCCACACTATCAGCTGTCTCCACTCTTCTTCCCCCCCGTGTTCTGCAGCTGCACCATCGGAAGCCCCAGAGAGCGCCGGCGAGGTGTCAGTGGTCCCAGAGAGCCCACCAGGGCCATCACTGCAGGCCAGCCCCTCGGCAGAGCACCGACCAGCTCCAGGGTGGGGCCGACGGCGGACCCAGCACCACCACTGGATGGCGTCAAACCCCCAGCTGCTGCCAATCCTCCGGCAGCGGCTGGAGGTCTTTGAGCAGCACTTGCTTGTGGATGAGCGGTGCCTCCAACTGCAGGAGTGGGCGCTGGCCTGGTTCCAGGAGGCACGGGGGGCCTTTATGTGCACTTTTGAGCGCATCGTGGACTACCTGGCCCCCCATGCCGCGCTGGCCGCCACTCTGCCTGCCCTGCCTGCTCCACCCACTGCTCCACCCGCCATCCCAGCACCGTCCGCCACCGAGGGTCCTTCCGCTGAGGGGGACCTGGGGCCTGCTGACACCCGCCGGCCGTATCTGCCGGTTCGCCCGGCCCCCAGCCAGCCTCGGCCAGTGCTGAGGACGAGGCGAGGGTCGCACCTGAACCCCCAGCGCTGGACAATAGGGGGTGTGGGGCCCAGGACATGGCGCCCCCCTCCCCCTTTGTACATATCCCCTTTATGTTGTATATAGTTTGCATTAGACCCCTGTTATTTTATGACACCTGCCCCCCCATGTAAATAGTTCTCCCCTTCCTTGTGTTCCACTGTTTGTTTATCATATAATAATATATAATATATTTGTAATAATAATATAATAAGAGAATTCACCATTTTGTGGTTTCACGAACAACAGGTCTATTTTTATTTGCAAGAAAAGTGGGAGGGTGTGCTCTTGGGGGCTCTGTGGTGTGGGCGTAGGGGCAGGGAGTGTTGTGGAGGATGCGGGGGGTGCAGTGGGGGACCTGCCAGCGTTCACCCCACGGCCTGGTCAAAATGGGCCCTCAGGGCCTCCTGGACCCAGATCCCCTCGGGGTTCACCTGGCGACTGGGGGCAGCGGGTGGCTGCACGTCAGCCCTGCCAGCCTCCACAGCCCAGCCCTGAAAGAATGCCTCCCCCTTGCTCTTGACCAGGTTGTGGAGTGCGCTGCATGCGCCCACCATCTGGGGGATGTTGGTGGGGCCCACGTCAAGGCGGGTGAGGAGGCACCTCCAGCGCCCTTTGAGGTGGCCAAATGTGCACTCAGCCACCTGACGCGCGTGGTTCAGGTGCATGTTGAAGCGCTCCTGGCTGGCTGTGAGATGGCCTGTGTAAGGGTGCATGAGCCAGGGCCGGAGGGGGTACACCGCGTCTGCGACGATGCAGAGGGGCATGGTGGTGTCCCCCACAGGGATCTCTCACTGGGGGATGTAGGTCCCCGCCTCCAGCCGGCGGCACAGGCCTGAATTCCTGAATATCCGGGCGTCGTGGGTGCTGCCAGGCCAGCCAACATAAGTGTCCAGGAAGCTGCCCCAGCTGTCCACCAAGGCCTGGAGGACCACCGAATGGTAGCCCTTCCTGTTCAGGAAGCGTCCTCCGCTGTGCTCCGGAGCTCAGATGGGGATATGGGTCCCATCCAGAGCCCTGAAGCAATTTGGGAAGCCCAGGGTGGCAAACCCCACGATGGCGGTATCCGGGTCCCCAAGCCGCACGAGCCTGTGGAGGAGCAGGGCGTTGATGGCGTGGACGACCTGCAGGGGAAGGACATGGGAGAGCACCAATGAGGGGTGTGCAGGGTGTGTGTGGCCCTCCACCCCCCAGGCTCCCCTCCCCTCCCAGGGCTGCCCTCCACCCCCAGGGCTGCCTCCCCCTCCCCATGGGTCCTCTTACCTCCATGAGGACAGCCCTGACGGTGGCCTTGCCGATGCCAAACTGCTGCCCCATGGATCGGTAGCTGTCTGGAGTGGCCAGATTCCAGACAGCGATGCCGACCCATTTCTCCACGCTGAGGGCACGCCGCATGAAGGTGTCCTGGTGCCTGAGTGCGGGGGTGAGCCACTGGCACAGCTCCAGAAATGTCTGCCGGCTCATACGAAAGTTCTGGAGCCAGCGGTCATCATCCCACTCGCCAAGCACCAGCCGCTCCCACCAGTCAGTGCTGGTGGGGTAGCTCCACAGCCAGCAGCGTGTGTGGCTGGGGGGGTGGCGCGGAGGGCAGCAGGGTCTGGGGTTGCTTCCTCCTCCCCTGGGGGCAGCTCCTCTTCTGTGACTAAAAGGTGATCAGCTGCCTCCTGCATGGCATTGAGGAGGGTAAGCACTGCTCCTGCCGGGGCGGCTGGGTGGACCTCTGGCTGCTGCTGCTGCTGCTGCTGCTGCTGCTGCTGCTGGGGGTCCATAACTGCTTCACTGAGGTGTGCGTGCTTGTGGCTCTGCCGACCGCGTGCTGTCCAGGCTGAGTGTGTCTGGGAGGGGCCCTTTAAGGGAGCGGCTAGCTGTTGCCCCGGAAGTGCTTGTCCGCCCTGTGACCCTGTCTGCAGCTGTTCCTGGCACCCTTATTTCGATGTGGGCCGCTTTGACGTGTAGATGCTCCCCTGCAGCACCTACTTCGATGTGGTGCTGCCCAAAGTCGACGTTGAACATTGATGGCACCAGCCCTGGAGGACGTGTAGACGTTATTCATAAGCTATTTTGATGTAGCATACACGTGTAGATGAAGCTTAGATGTGCTGGAAATGCTCGTCCCAATGCACCCCAATATGCTATTAGCCTTCTTTGTTGCAAGAGCACAGATTTTAGAAGGAAACCCCTTCTTGGACAGTCTTAGCTAATAATAACGGACATTTTGGGGGACAAGGGTGCAAAAGAAAGCAGTAGCTAAGATGGGCTAGAATCCTAGTTATTGCTTTTGCTGCTAAATTAAGTCAGTTTCCTGGAAGGCAAAATGAAACATATGCAGAAGAGCAAAAGACAGAACATGCAGCTTTTATCTTTGGTGTTGACTTTCTTTCACTGCAACCTCATTGCTGCAGAAACACAGGCACAGCAGACGATCTGACCGGTAACTCGGCAACCTTGTCCCAGCATTGGGTTGGGATTCTCATTACTGTGATCAGAAATACAGCTAAGAAGCAGTGTTGCACAATATTCACTTATGGCTGGCTGAGCCAAACTCTTGTTAGATAGCAGAAAAAAAGGAGAGATTAGGTACGAGAAGAGAAGGACAGAAGAGGACATGTTGCAGGAGAGATGGGGAAAAGAAAGTCTCATGTTCTAGGTGGAGCTGGACTCAATGGAGGTGGTAACAGCATCATCATGTTCCCGCTCCCTGGGACAGTTTACTCAGGATGATGAAAGCACAATGGTGGTGTTATGGATCCCAGAAGATGGTCAATCAGCTGCATTTCCATCCATCCTCTGAGGGTCTCTTTTTAAAGATGCCCAATAGGAACAAGTCTCTCTTTTCCTGATTTAGTCCAATCCAGCCTAATTTCAAGCACACTAGTGTTGGTTTACTGATTTTAAGGGGTGTTTTAATAGCAGTCTTCAACTTTCTGAAGGGGAGCTCTAAAGAGGATGGAGAGAAATTGTTCTCAGTGGTGTCAGAACAAGAAGCAATGGTCTGAAGTTGAAGAGGGAGAGGTGTAGGTTGGATATTAGGAGGAGCTACTTCACCAGGAGAGTGATGAAGCACTGGAATGTGTTGCCTAGCGAGGTGGTGGATTCTCTATCCTTAGAGGTTTTTAAGTCCCGGCTTGACCAGGTCCTGGCTGGGATGACTTAGTGGGGGTTGATCCTGCTTGAAGCAGGGGGCTGGACTAGATGACTTCCTGAGGTCCCTTCCAGCCCTAGCGTTCTATGGTTCTGTGATTGCTACTCCACCCACGCATAGCTCTGTGAAGAAGGGATGCTGCACATAGTGCTGGTAACCAAATTGTGGCTGCTGCCAGCCTGGCTGCACTGGGGGAGGGGAACCATGTGTCCTCTGACCTCAGTCGCACTCAGACTGTGTCGAGAATTTAGCCTCAAGGGCTCAGACAAATCACAGGGCAGAGGTCAGTAGCGGGTGAGAGTCCATATGGTTTATTAAGGCAGTTCCCTCCCCTTTGGGCCGGAGTTACTCACAATGGTCTCAGGAGGCCCCACAAGCCACAGGCAGGTAGCATGGAAAGCTACAATAGTCCTCTGCAAGAAAGCAAAGAAACGGTCACATGGGAAAAACCAGAGAGCAGCCCTGTGCCAGGCTCACCTTTCCCCGGCCAGGTTTCGCACTCAGCAGTCTTGGGAGAGACTGTCCTGGCCTCTTCCACCAGGAGCAAAAGGCAGGATTGGCTTCCTGCCTGGGTAGCCCCCTCCCTTTTTATCCAACCCCACACCAAATGCAGCTGTAGTGGGGCAGCGCTGAGTTAACCACTGCCGGCCAATGTGCCAGTGATGTCTGGTTTGTACACTTCATCATGTAGCCTGTGGAATGTGTTCCCCACAGTACAAATGCTCAGACATGGTAAAAGGCTGAGCATGCCAGTTCTAAGTCACAACACAAACTACCCACTAGCGCATGGGGATTCGTGCAAAAATATGTGAACACTTTCCCTATTTAGTGGTTCATGTAAAGTGGGCTTCTCCCTCCTCACAGAGTCACAAGGAACCCTCCCAAACAAACACCCTGTAACGTGACACTCAGCCAGCTTCTCCTCCAAGGCCTGTGGACTGCAAGTTTCACACCTTTCAAGACTTTTTGGGAGACAGAGACCATTGTTTTGGTCTGTGTTTGGACAGGCCCTCACAAAATGGGGTTTTGGTCCCCACCTGGGCTTTCTGGGTGCTACCCGAGCACAAATACATACAGTGGGCACACACTGGCCCACATTCCTGTGAAACTCAGCTCAGGTTTTCATTCGCCTTTTCACAAGGGCCAAGGTTTGAGTTGGTCACAAGAGGTGTCACCTGCACTGGGATGGGGATTTTGTTGCAAACATTTGATAAAAGATTGCAGATAGGACAGGCTGCATATGAAACGCAATTTTCCCAATGTGCTTTATGACTACTGATGGATTAAGCAGGCAGGTCTTTCCTGAAGTCACAGGAATAAATTTATAACACAAGCATGTAATAGTGAAGAGCTTTCCTTAAC
This sequence comes from Carettochelys insculpta, assembly GCF_033958435.1. Classification (NCBI taxonomy): domain Eukaryota; kingdom Metazoa; phylum Chordata; order Testudines; family Carettochelyidae; genus Carettochelys; species Carettochelys insculpta. The sequence continues at coordinate 9,529,227 of NC_134147.1, read as the reverse complement.
TCTTCATTGCCCAAAATTGCTTTTAAGTATTCCTTTAAAAGGGAATTATTTGGGTTTTGCATGCACTACACAGAGATGGGCAGGGACTTACATATGTGGCCAGAATGGGCTTCTGAAAGTAGAACGAGCAAATCCACCAGTATAAATAAGTAAGCTAGTCTGTCTGCTTGGTTTATAATTTGGCACCTTTGGGCTGCGTCTACACGTGCACGCTACTTCGAAGTAGCGGCAGTAACTTCGAAATAGCGCCCGTCACGTCTACGCCTGTTGGGCGCTATTTCGAAGTTGAAATCGACGTTAGGCGGCGAGACGTCGAAGTCGCTAACCCCATGAGCGGATGGGAATAGCGCCCTACTTCGACGTTCAACATCGAAGTAGGGACGTGTAGACGATCCGCGTCCCGCAACATCGAAATAGCGGGGTCCTCCATGGCGGCCATCAGCTGGGGGGTTTCGAGATACTCTCTCTCCAGCCCTTGCGGGGCTCTGTGGTCACCGTGGGCAGCAGCCCTTAGCCCAGGGCTTCTGGCTGCTGCTGCTGCAGCTGGGGGTCCGTGCTGCATATACAGGGTCTGCAACTAGTTGTTGGCTCTGTGTATCTTGCACTGTTTAATGAAAGTGTGTCTGGGAGTGGCCCTTTAAGGGAGCGACTTGCTGTTGAGTCCGCCCCTTGACCCTGTCTGCAGCTGTGCCTGGCTCCCTTATTTCGATGTGTGCTACTTTGGCGTGTAGACGTTCCCTCGCTGTGCCTATTTCGATGTTGGGCTGAGCAACGTCGAAGTTGAACATCGACGTTGCCAGCCCTGGAGGACGTGTAGACGTTATTCATCGAAATAGACTATTTCGATGTCGCAACATCGAAATAAGCTATTTCGAAGTTGGGTGCACGTGTAGACGTAGCCTTGGAGTCCTGGTGTAGTGCCCCAGAATCATGAGCTGGAATTTCCCTTGCTCACTCACATCAGCTTTCATTAGGCTTGGCGGAGAATGGAAGAGTAGAAAGAACTACAGAGTCCCAGGAGACAAGATAACAGCAAAGAGGAAAGTGTTTTACTTACATGTGATATAAATGAATAAGAAGAAGAGGTCTGACCAAATGAGTCAAATAGGATAAACAGCTGTTGACATCAGGCAGCAGATAACCTGCTGGCCAGAATCGGGGGCAGGAGGAAGGAATTGTTGTCTTTTACAAAGAAAGTTTAAATAAGACAGTTACTTTGTGGAAGACAAGACTCAACATACACGTCAGCTAATGTTCATAGGAAACAATCTTCTCCATTCATTGGTGTTGGTGCCTGAGTACCAGCCACCTGTTTCACTGGCCCTGCCCCACTGCTAAGTCAGCACAGCCTTCTCCATAGCTGCCAAACCTTGTCTGAGCTCTAGTTATTTAGATAACACAGGCTGCACCGGTGGAAGTGGGAGTGGTGTACGTTGCTATGATCATGGGCCTGGAGCACCCACGCACTAAGACTGGTCCTGCCTCACTATATGGTCTTGGAGGCACAAGGGGCAGGGGGTAAAAGACTTGCCCATTTCACCCATCTGTAGGACACGGGATAACAAACACTGACTCTACCCATCTCCAGGACTAGCTAGGCAACACTTGAGATGAGCTCTGAAGCTATCAGGTACACAATACTATTACCAAGTTAGTCCACTTTGAACTACACTGCAATGGCTAGTAGCCTTGGCTTTGTGGGAATCCAGTTCATTTACTGAGGGTGGACACATCTTCAAACACCTTTGAGGAGCAATCGTCATTGGGCAGGATTCTCTACTCAGTGTCCTTTGATTTTGAATCTGTAACCCTCACTCCTGTCCTCATTTTCTCATTAGTTGTCCCACAGATTTGCTTGAGCCAGGGATCTCCTTCCCATAGGCTGGGGAAGGGCCTTCAGCTGTGGGCAGGCTTGCACATATTCATCTCCTGGACCTCAGCTGGGGTAGAGTACAAGCGTCAGGCTCTTGCCTCACTACGGCCTCTACGTTGGGGCCTGTGGGCAGGAAGGAGTTTGGCCAGAGGAGTGGAAAGGAGCAGGGAAGGGGACACTGCAAACAACTGGGAGCACCAGTAATACCACAGATTGGCACATGGTACAGTGTGCGGCTGTTCTAAGGGTGCAACACTTTTCATTTCCCCAGTGGCCTAGGGAACTGGAAGCAGCAGGTAAAGAACATGTCTCTGCCTATAACTCAGGTTGCACTGATGAAAACCCCTGTTGAGGACGGTCCCACGAGAATGGCTGTGGTCACACCATAAATTTTATAATGGAGTATTGAGACGACCATAGTGTCAAGACGTTGCATTACTCTAAGCGCTGTACAAACACTTGCAGACCCAAAGCGTTGCAATCCAAGGCCCAGGTTGAGATTGGACCCTACAAACCTGCACAAAGGAGGAGGAAGTAAGACATCTCCCAGCAAGCAGGGCCACTCCCAATAACCTGAAGAGGGCACGGACTGTTCCTGCTGTATAATGGGGGCAGGGAGGAGTAGGTAGGAAGTGGGGCCTGGCCCCTTTCCTTGTTTAGCTCCAGGCAGTAAAGTAGGGCTGGTAGACTGGGAGAGGAGCAGCAGCCCACCATCTTAAGGGTGGGAGCAGATTGCTCACCCTGGGCACGGAGTTGCCCTGAAGAGGTTGTGCCTGCTTGGGACATAGTGACTCTTCTGCTTCTCCTGGGACAGCTGGGCTTCACACAGCACTGGGTCTGAACCCCCAGGCTAGCTCCAGGTCCTTGCAGGGCAGATGCGCTGGAGCACTGCACGTAGATGAACCTGCAGCGGGACGGCTCAAGTAGCAGATTGAAAGGATTACGCAGGTAGCTCTCTGTCTGAACATAAATGGAGACTGCTTATTAATACATTGTCCTTGATCATCAGCTTCCGGCTCACACGTCGGTTGCAATAATGCAGTTAAATATACTGATGAAGCTTCTAATCAAGAGCGTAATCAGAATGCTCTCAAAATAGAGCAACTTCGGGTAAGAAGGTAACAGGAGAACTTTTTATAGTTTAATCAAACTATAGCAATCTTTAAATTTAATGAAAGCTAGTCTCTGTAAATGAGCTTAGCAGACAAAGTCACATTGCTTTCCTAGTAAACAGATGCTAAAAAAGAAGTTGCCAGTATACACCTTTTTGGATGTAGCAGTAAAAAGAGCCAACAGACTCAGGACACTTTTGCTGTCACAATAAACCAAAACAAATAAATACATTTAAAAAAAATAAAGAAAAAATTACCAGACTGCTGGTGTCAGTGCTGCCTCAGCTTCTGACTTAGCAGCACCACGTGCTTATTTCCCAGAGATGAGAACTTTTTACTTCTAACTTAGTATCCAAAGGAATTTGTAAAACACGAAGTGGTGTTAACGTCAAATAAGAATAACAGAAAAGCACCAATAACTGTTCCTTCCACGCACTGATCACTTATTCCACTGGATTGTTTGTTCCTGATCAACAGCGAACAAGTTTTACTCAGTGCAGCAAGAGATCTCTGAGTATTTTGTTGAGTAGTGACAGAGAGATAGCTGTGTTAGTCTGTATTCTATTGAAAAAAAAAGCAGTCGTGTGGCACTTTAACAAAATAATTTCTTAGGTGATGAGCTTTCGTGGGACAGATACAATTGCGTGTTCTCTGATCCTACTGACAGAGGCCAAAAACTACAAGGTCTCTACGAAACATTCATAAACCTGAATTACCCACCAGGAGAAGTAAAAACACAAATTGATAGGGCCAGACAAATACCCAGAACCAACTAGTCAAAAATAGGCCCAAAAAAAGTCAATAACAGAACTCCACTTGTTATTGCATAAAGCCCCCCAACTCAAACCACTTCAATGCATCATTAAAGACCTACAGCCTGTCCTAAATCATGATGCCACACTCCAGAAGGCCCTAGGTGGCAGGCCTGTTGTTTCCTATAGACAATCACTCAACCTTATGAGGATTTTCACTAGCAACCACAGGCTATACCAGAATAATACTAATACAGGAACTTTTCCTTGCAACAAACCCCACTGCCAACTTTGTCCACATATCTGTTCTGGAGATACCATCACTGGACCGAACCATGTTAACTACAGAATCATGGGCACATTCTCCTGTTCCTCAACTAACACCATAAAGCCATCATGAGCCAACAGGGCCCACACACCATGTATATAGGACGGACTGCAAACACTCTTCACCAAAGAATGAATGGCCATAGAACAGACATAAAAAAACTCAAAATACACAAACCGGTCAGCCAGCACTTTAATGGAGTGGACCACTCTGTTAAAAATCTGAGAGGCTGTGTTCTACTGAAAAGGGACTTTAACAACCATCTATGGAGGGAATACTCAGAACTCCCATTCATATTTGAATTGGACACATTAGCATGTGGTTTGAACAGGGACAGCAATTACCTGAGCCATTATAAAGACTCTTTCACATACTTTGATGTTTTATCTATCTCTTAACTTCTGCACCCTACACCCCCCACACAGCCGTCTCTCTGCTCTTCTGATTTGATAACAATTTGTCTAATTTGTCAACCTGGATAACAATTTTTAGACCTCTGTGCTTAATATATTGAATCTGTTCTGATAAGGCTATGATCTGAAGAAGTGGGTCTGTCCCATGAAAGCTCATCACCTAATAAATTATTTTGTTAGTCTTTAAAGTGCTAAATGTTTTGTTGTTATAAGCAAAAAAAAAGCCAAATTAAATAATAGCAATGAAGGGTCCTGTGGCACCTTATAGACTAACAGAAAAGTTTTGAGCATGAGCTTTCGTGAGCACAGACTCACTTCATCAGATGCTGGTCTTGGAAATCTGCAGGGCCAGGTAAAAATAAGCCAGAGCAAGGCTGGGGATAACAAGGTTAGCTCAGTCAGGAAGGGTGAGGCTTACTACCAGCATTAAATAATAAAAGTAATAAAAGTAATAAAATTAAATAATGACACATTTCAAGAGCTTGGAAGGAAGGAATTCCCAGAACAAAGGGCATCATTGGAAAGCCAGCATGTAGGACCTCTATTTATAGTGAGTGGCTGTTGGGGAAGGCCTGAAACAGGAAATCTCCACCCCAATGTCTCTATGAAGTGTTGTGTGCCATGTCTGTGAGAAGAAAGCAGGTGGATGAAGAGCAGTTGGTATAACCTTCATCTACAAAAGTCGGAGACATTATGTTAGGGAAAGGAAAGCACGTCAAGGAGCTTCCTAACACAGTCACGGTCATCAAGGGTGCATCAGGGCTTTATGCTGCTTCTGAACCAACAGATCTAATTTCAGCTGGACCAGAGATGGCAGCTGTCCCTCTCAAGTGAGACACTTCCCCTGGCAACCCAGGCTTTCAGCCCCTCCAGATTCAGGTACACTCATCCCTCGTTAAACGAGTACTTTATTTACAAGTACTTGCTTAAACGAGGGACACATATACATTCCCTAGTTCACTCAGCAAGTGAACTCCCCCCATTAATATGAGCCTAAGCCCCTCCCTGCAGCTCCAACCCCCAGTAGTCTGACCCCCTCTGCTGCCAGCCCCTCAGCCCCAACCCACTGCAACCAGACCCCCCCGCCCCACTGGCCCCACAGCCCCATACCGCGGCAGTGTAACTGGCCCATGGCCTCACAGACAGACCCCCACTGTCAGCCCCATGGCCCTGTACCAGGGCAGCATAACCGGCCCTGCAGACAGATCTCCCCTGCTGGCACCTTGGCCCCACAGCCTGACCCCACCCCCACTGGCCCCATGGTCCCAAACTGCAGCACCCAGACCCCTTTGCCGGCCACACAGCCAGACCCCACCCCCAACCACCTGTACCCCCCCTTTGGCCCCGCAGCCTGAACCCCCCACCAGAATTTAATCCTCCCTTCTGCTCATGGCCTCAAACTACCCCCAGCCTTTAACTCTCCCCAACCCAAGGTTAACTTACCCTTCAAAAGCAGTGCCACCTGCTGGCACTCCTTCCCGGAGTTAGGAGCCCCGAGGAACCAGTTAGAGACTTTTACATGTATTTTAATAGGATTTAGTGTCCCTCGTACGGGTTTTTGCCTATGAGCAGAAACCTGGGAACCAATGGTGCTCGTATAGCGAGGGTTGAGTGTATTGCATCCCCTCCTGCCCAGGCTAGAAGGCAAACATACTATAAGTCAGCAAAGAACAGCTTCCCTCTCAGCTTAGGAAGGTCACCATGAATTTGTCACACATTGCTCAATGCACATCTCTCTCTTCTCATTCCTCTCCAGAAGCAATTCAGAGCTCCAGCCCTAATCTAGCCAGGCAAGAACAGGCACATGCAGTGCCATGACAGGCACTATCTTAATCTCCGTGACCCACCAAGACAGCCACTCCTCAAAAGAACATGGAATACGGACACGGAGAATATGGTTGGGTTGCTGGACTCCCAGCTATGGAAGCTCAGGTTGAGCCCTTGCATGGACACATTCAGAATGAGTTGCAAAAGGCATCTTGTGCTACAAGCCTTTCCTCCAAGAACATCGTCCTTCCCACATTCAGTATGTGGGTGCAGGGATAGGAAGTCTGGTTTGGGAGACAGAAATCTCTCCCTCCTGATGGAGAATAGAGGGATGCCTGAAAGCATCCACTTAAATGAATGGAGGCATTTAGTAGAAATTGAGCATTCTTCTTGACATTTATCAAGGGTTCTGTCTGTTTATGTGCCCCTGACTGAACGCTGATTGATTTTACTGAGATGAGCATGGGAATAGGATCCAGAGCCTTTCGTCTCTCCAGCAACGGTACAATTGCAAGTCAGTAATTACCAGAAACTGTCTTCTGATGGCTGTTCAGCTGCCTGTGTGAAATAAGTGCCCACTGGACAGGGTCACCTCCTGCTGTACCTGCTCAGAGAATAAGCGAAAAAATCACAGCCTTTGGGACAGTCAGACTGGGACTGTTTCATCAGCACCAAAATTCATTATTGAGAGTTAAACTGAAATGACAAGTAACTGCAGAATACCCAACAGCGTGATAAGTTATAGGGCCTCCCATGAGTGCAGAGCTGGGGTCAGCAACCTTCTCGAGGCGGAGTGCCAAAATGTGACTTTTTGACCTCCATGTACAGTCCGAGAGCCAGTGATATTTTTTGAAAGTCACTAACAGTCCTACTTCCAACAGCTTCACTAATAAAGAAATTAGGATGCTGAGCTTTACCCTTTAGCTGGTGGTCAATAGCATTAGCTGGTCTTTTCTTCATCCATAGGTGGCCTGGCTTTGAACAAGCTCCCGGCTGCATGGAGGATGAGGGGTGGGGCTGAGCTCCTGCCTCATGTGCCACTCTTGGCCCCCCTGCCAGGGGTTGTTGTAAGGAAGAGTTTCAGAGGGGCATCCCAGGCATACCCCTTTCCCTCTCTTGACAGCCCTTTTTCCCCAGCAGAGGGGAGAATGGGGTAAACCTATCCTCAGCAGGCTCACCATTAACAGGAATCCTCCAGTGGTGTGGAGTTCAGGGCCCAACGACTCTGACCTTGTGGTTTGAGCGCATCTGCCACACTAGAGGATAGCAGCCTGGGTTGCTTAGTATGAGATTTCCCCATTAACTGCAATGAAGCCCTTCTCATCGACTCCTTATGACTAAGGTCACATTTCTGTGATGGGTTCCATGTCTTCTGGGGGCCTCCGTGACTGCTTCTGGGACAATGCCGGAGCAGTGGAGTGGAATCGGCTGAAACAGCAGCTGAGGAGGGGGTCAGTCAGTCAGAAGCTAGAGCAGCCTCAGGGCTGGAGAAGCTGCAAGCCTCAGCAACACTACTGGGCTGCTCCCGTCCTCTGCTTTGGAGCTGCCTGCAGGAGCCTCCTGACTGCCATGCTGGGTAGAGGAGGAAGAAGTGAGGGGCACTGACAGCAGAGTGTCCTATCCCCCCAACCTCTGTATCACCATCTCCACAGGGAACGGGGGCATAACAGGTCTTGGGATGGAGAGAACTTGCTGGTAGCTGCTCCTTTGTCTGAATGTGCTCAGTATACTTAAAGGGGTAATGCCAATCTCTGTCACTCACATGCTGTGTGTCTGACACTCACACAAATACATATTGTCTTTCACACTCATCTTCTGATCCCGCACCTAACTGTGTTGTTGCCACTACTTTTACTGTGTTATCTTAGCTTTTAGCTGGTCTCTGCATTTCATAATTTGTATTTCTCTCTTATGCTTAATTTTAATTCTTTAAGTAGTGAGTATTGAAATGCCAACCCTGGAGCAATTATCTCAAAGGTACTTTTCTAAAATAGATATAAAATCTTGTTTTTTTGGTTTCATAGAATCCTAGAATCCCAGGGCTGGAAGGGACCTCAGGAAGTCATAGAGTCCAGCTCCCTGCCTAAAGCAGGATCAGCCCCCAACTAAATCATCCCAGCCAGGAGTATGTCAAGCTGGGACTTAAAAACTCTAGGGATGGAGAATCCACCATCTCTAGGCAACGCGTTCCAGTGCTTCACCACCCTCCCGGTAAAACAGCTTTTCCTGATATCCAACCTACTTTTCTTGTGTAACTTCAGAGCATTGCTCCTTGTTCTGCTGTCTGTCACCACCGAGAAGAGTCTCTATCCTCTTTAGAGCTGCCCTTCAGGAAGCTGAAGACTGCTATCAAATTACCTGTCACTCTTCTCTTTTCCAAACTAAATAAGCCCAAATCCCTCAGCTTCTCCTCATAGGTCCTGTGCTCCAGCCCTTTAATCATTTTTGTTGCCCTCCGCTGGGCCCGCTCCAGTGCAGCCAAGTCCTTTTGATACTGGTGGGTGCACATCTGCACATTACCTCAATAATTGTGCATACCACAAAATTCCCTCTATTTTTTTTTCATCCCCAAGCAGAACCCTGGGCCGGGCTCTCCTGGAGGCTCCTGCATCAAAATCAGGAGCTCAACCTTCAACTGTCCAGCAGTGCAGCAGGGCTAGCGGGACATTACCTGGCTCTGAAAGCATCTGGCAAGTCCTTGTGGTCCCTGTGGGAGGGGGACATCCACACACTGCCCTTGCCTGCAAGCTCCTTTTTTCCGGAATGGGGAGCCATGGCCAATACTTCAAGTTTATCAAAGGAAAACGTAACAAACTAACATGTTCTGAGATGAGAGCCTGAAGTTATAAGCTTAAATCCAGATTTAGGGCCTTAACCAAACATCCTGATTTCCAGCAATGCTGAATGCTCAGAGCTGTCATTTAGTCATCTGGACTTGCAGAGGCTTGAAACCTCTGAAAAAGCGATGACTTTTGTTGCCCAACTTTCAGGACCTAAGTACAAAAATGGTTACTTGCATGCAATAGCTGTGTTGGTTTATTGGTGTTCCCAAACGAATGCATTGAAGAATTGGGTGAGACAGCTCTTGGCTGGATCATTGAGCTCAAACAGTCTGGCTGGGTGGCTCCTTCCTCTCCACACAGCCTCTGGCTGGCCTGGTACCCAGGGAAAGCTCAAGAGCCTACAGCCCAAAGCACTGCCCAGGAGGAGCTGAGTCCTGCATGCGCCAAAGCCCCACACCACACTAACATGGGGAAACGTCTCTGCCCGTCAGCTAAACTCTGCAGTGGTCAGGAGGAAGCTACTTCCAGCCTGTTTGTGTCCCAACCCTGCAGGCTCTGCAGCAACCCACCACACACAAGGACATAGGATCCTCTTCAGAGGATGACTGCCCTAAGCCCTGCCCCCTCTGCATGCAGGGCTGCTCTGTCCCCAGGCACCTTCCCTGATGAGCCATCTCTCCAGCCAGGCTTGCCGAAGTCCATGCATGCAGATTCTCTAAGCCCTTGAGCACAAGGCATCCTTAGGGCTTAACCCTTTCCCTCTTCTTCTTTAGCCAGGGGCAGGGGGTGAATAGGTTATGTCAGTAGCCAGCAGCATCCTGGAGTTGTTAGATGCCCTTCAACACCGTGCGGGCTGGAAGGGACAAGCTGCTTCCAGGTACAGGAGTGTGGACATTGGAGGCAGGAGGGAAGAGACGACCTCTCCAATACAGGGCCCAGGTCATCCCTGTCCTTCACCTCCACCCTGCAGTGAAAAAGAGCCAGCCAGCCAGCCAGCCACGCACCCCTCCTTCCTTTCTGCACAGTGTGGAAAGGCTGCTGATGGCCATGTTCTTGTGTGAACCCTGGCGGAAATCGGGGGAAGGGGCTCTGTGACCCTGTCTACCCCTCTCATGTTGTCTTTAGAAGATGCAGCACCAGGTGCCAGGAGAAGCAGGTCCATCCCTTGGCCCCAGGGGGCTGAAGAGCACTACCCCACCCCCATGTGAAGGAGGTGTATAGGAGTCATTTCTCCTCCCACCACACCTTAACGGTAAGAAGATAAATACAAATACCCCAGCTACCCAGTGTTTCTTTTTAAGAGGGGCTCAGTCAACTCAACGTTAATATAAACATTTGTACTGCATGCTTCTGGCTGACTGCTGGCGAACACGCTTGAATATGAATACCAGGCGTCCCCCGTATCCAGGACAGGGATATATGGTCACCCTAGTCCTGCTAGAAATACTACCTAGATGAGGCAAAAGAGGTCACCGATCTGAGAGAAAACCGAGAAAATTGACATAATGATTTGGAGATTCTGTCTTTTTTCTAAGCCACAATCCCATTCCGAGCACATCCCATTTTTCTGGCACAATCCAAACCCTTAAATTATGAGTTAAGTTAAGCTATAAGGTTAGGGTTGGTCCTGCTTTCAGCAAGGGGCTGGACTCGATGACCTCCTAAGGTCCATTCCAGCCCTAGAATTCTGTGGTTCTATGAAGCTGTATATTGAATTGGAGGTTCTAGTTCTTACCATTTAGAAGGCGTTTTTGATCAGACGAACTATCTAAAGTATACAGTACGTTTCTCTGATTGCTCAGTAGATATAACTGTATCAGCAGAGAAAAAGCTAATCTTTCATAGAGGAACACTGTATCTGGATACCCGTATTTTCATCTGGACACATCTTGTCTTTGTCTTTAAAGTTAGTCGTTATAGATTCACAGAAAAATGACAATAATCCAAAGCATGCACAAGCAGATGTAGGTTTCTGCAATGAATGTCTTAGGGTCAGTTCACTGTTAACTGGATAAAGATCTTCAGCATTATCATCAAGCCTTTCTTAGCATTTCTAGTTGGTTACAGTGTCAGTTGGTTAGAAGGTGTCCCAGTTTCAAGGGAAGTGAACCTTGGCGCATACCATAAAGGGCATTACCAAACTGCAACTAATTGTGCAGTGGTGCTCCTAAAGATGAAATGGCCTTCAGGGGGCCAGGGTTGTGATCCCTCCAGAACATGTAATTTATTTGGATGGTCTATTTTCCTTAAACAAATGCAGTTGTTCCTACTGGTCCAGACATCAGCTGGTGTAAACTGGCATAGCTGCTCTAGGGCCAATGGAGCAGCACAGCTTTACAGAAATGTGTTCTCTGTTTGTAGAGATGAGCCAACCTCCTCAAAGCATGTGTGACCAGCTGCACAGCTTTTCCAACTGGGTGTGTTAAAATACACAAGAAGTTACAGCCCCACCGCAAGTTTGGAGCCAGTTCTTGGCCTGAGTTCCACAGGCCTAGAACATCTGTGGAGCAAAGAAGCCAAAGGATGGTACCACTCACCTGAGTAGGGGTCCTCTTTGGTTAAGAAGGAGTCTCTGCTCATTAGAGGGAAGGGAGCCAGAGAAAAGGAGCATCTGTACTGGACTGAAGAGCCTCCAGTGATGGAATGACTCCTCGATTATGTGGATTTAGAGCGAGCTCCAGAGAGCCGACCAGACAAATCCACTGACACCATCTGCCAGGACAAGATGGCACACCCACCTCTGCCGCTGTTCCTGCCCACTCTCCTGCTGCCCCCCCACTCTGCCCAGTTTCCTCCCCACCCCCCACACAAGCAATACCCATACCCCCACCCCTGGCTCCCTGACCCCGCTCCAGGCCCTGCACCCCGAGTCAGCTGGCGATTCAGTCTACCACAAACAAGTACTAGAGCTGCTGAACTGTATGAAGTATTGAGGAGGTCAGGGATGACCTAACGCTTAATGTGATTTCTTTTAGCGGCGGAATGTGCACCTATGAGGTGAGCCTGAGGCTGATCTAGTGTGTGTCAGCCAGGGTGCCTGCACTAAGCACTGAACACTGAGGGCCAACAGTTGGGGCCAAACATTCACATTTAACCAGGCGTGTGAAGCTCTGTCTGCACTACAGACTTTTGCCTGGGAAACAGCCAGTTTCCTGGCAAAACTCAAGCCACGTCCACACTGCAAGCACACTCTTCTGCCACAGAATTGAAAGAGCAGAGTGTTTTCTGATGGCAGCACCCCGCTTGCTACGTGGGAGAAGGCCTCTTCCGAGAGAGACCTCTCAGAAAAAGGCATGTGTAGACGTGGGGGATATGCTGTCTTCTGTCTACAGAAGAGGCCTCCAGGAAAAAACACAGGTGCCGTAGTGGGCACTCTGTCCACACAAAGCACAGCTCTATGCTTCCTGTCTCCTGACCTCTCTTAAACTGCAGGAAACCTGGACAAGCCTCATGGCAGGGAGCCAGCCTGGGGAGGAGCACCTGGCCATGTGGCTCTCCCTGCTCCTGCAAGCCAGACCTATGGCTGAGCAACAGGCCTCTCCCAAGATCCCCCTGGCCCTCACAGGAAGCAGCCCCAGGGGTCCCAGGAACCAGCCATGGGGACCAAGAGATGGTCACTCTCCTGGTCCAGGGCTGAGATTCAGTCCCTCCTCGAGCTGTGGGGCAAGGCGGAGATGCTACAGGACCCCCACATCAAGAGCTGCAACACGGAGCTCTACGGGCACTTGGCTGATTCTCCGGAGGAGTGCGGACACTCACCCCGGACCGTGGAGCAAGTCTACAGCAAGGTCAAGGAGCTCGGCCAGACCTATGTCTGGGCATTAGAGCATGGTCCCCACTGAGGGGAAGGACACCTCACCTGCCCCTGTGACCAGGAGCTGCAGCAAATCCTGGGGGGGTGGGAGGAAACATCACCCCCACCCCGCATGGCAGACACTGGTCTTGAGACCCCCATGGTTGCCTGTCTGGGAGAGGAAGAGGGGGACCAGGACCAGGGGCAGCAGGAGGAGACATAGGCAGGGGAGGATGCAGGCACCATCACCCTGAACCTGGAGCCAGTCCAAGCCATGCAGGACTTCTTCCAGGCCTTGTCCAATGCAGAGGAGGGATCGTCAGGGGAGGATGCCATTTGGCACACACACACGGGAGTGGGGGAGGGGAAGGTAGGCATGGAGGGGGTGGGGTGTGAGCATCACTCAGCTGGCTCAGGTGTCACTTGGCTGGCTCGGGCTGTATGCCTAAGTTGCACTCACAATGGCTGTGCCATCTGCCAGTCTGGTATTGGCTCATTGTGAATGTAACCCTTCCACCAGGGGGAGTCAGCAGCATTGAGGGTCCTTTCTACTGATCCAACACAGGACTGGTTTGAGTTCCCAAACCAGTAACCTGGGAAATTCACACACCGCCTCTGGGCACCTCTGAGAACTGCCACACTCACCTGCACAAAAGCAGTGAATAAAAGGGAGAGGCGGAATGGCAGTGATTGGGGAAAACACCACAAACAGGATACCAGTATAAATATAAACTGGGAGTAAATTCACACCCCAAGGAGGCTGGGCAGCAACTTTTTCTCTCAGGTTCTCAAGTGCAGCAATCAAAGTGTTCTGTGAAACCCGGCTCTGCACCCCACTCCCAGCTGCTGCCCTTGGTGAGGGCAGACCCAGGGCTTAGAGGTGCATCTGAAGAGTTCACCTCCCACCCTGGGTGGGAAGAGGTAAGAAGGTATCTCTCGCACCCTGCCGGCCACTTCTCTTCACTATTGCTCTGCTGGCCACTCACTAGATGCCCCCACCCCTCAGTCTTTTAGGCCGTGGCTACACTGTAGCCATAACTCAAAATATCTTACACAATTTGTGCAATGCAAACTGTGTAAGTTACCTAAGCAGGGGAGACAGTTCAGTGGTTTCAGCATTGACCTGCTGACCCCAGAGCAATGAGCTCAATCATTGAGGGGGCCATTTAGGGGCCTGGGGCAAATAAATTAAACAGGAAAAACTTTAGGGATGGTGCTTGGCCCTGACAAGAGGAAGAGCACTGGACTTGATGACCTCATGAGGTCCCTTCCAGCTCTATGAGATGTGTATCTCCATGCATTTATAGATGTCAGGGATGGTGCTTGGCCTTACCAAGAGTGCAGGGGACTGGATTAGACGACCTCCCAAGGTCCCTTCCAGTTTTAGATGTTTACCTCAAATTACATTTTCAGGGGGAGGGTTGGCTCAGCGCTTTGAGCATTAGCCTGCCAAACCCAGCATTGTGAGCTCAGTCCTTAAGGAGGCCATTTAGGGATTGGGGCAAATATTATTTTTTTTATTTAACTTATTTCAAACTTGGCACCATCTACACAGCACCAAAGTTCAAAATAAGTGGCTATTTTGAAGTTTCTGCTACCCCTCATACAGTGAGGGGCACCAGAATATAACAACCACAGTATAGCCTTAGCGGTTTTAGTTCAGCAGCACAATCCTGCCAAAAATGAGGTCAGCTCCAGTGAAGCGAAAATAAAGTCCACTCCTAATAAAGCCTATTTAGCTCTATTCGTAGATGAGAGGGGAGAAGCAGGTTGAACCAGACTGGCAGCAGACCCTTGAGGGCAGGCAGCTAGCCAGAGAAAGTCCTGCCCTCATTCTGAGGGATTCTGACCTCCCCACGTGAGGGCTGCACAACAGAACCCTACCAGTCAGGACAGTCGCTCAGAAAGAAGTACAGCTCCTCTGGCTGAAGAACACCCAGCAGCAGTGGAAGTGTGTGTTTGAACTCTGCAGACCTTGGGGGAGTAGCCCTCCCGCATTCTTGTTTGCCCTATCAAAAGGGCCCTGAGGCTGTTGCAGAACACGGCACAAGATCCACAAGGAGGGACTGCGCCTTGAGTTGAGCTGCAGCAGACTGTTTGGGCCACAGGGACCAGGCACCAACGCAGAGAATCAGCAGTAGGAAGCAGGCAAGGGAGCCATAGGGTTGCCAGATTTCTAATTTAAGAAAACTGAACGCTTTTGCCCAGCTACCAGTCAACCTGCAGAACTCCTTGCCAGAGGAGGCTGTGAAGGCTAGGACTGTAAGAGAGTTCAAAGAAGAGCTGGATAAATTCATAGAGGTTAGGTCCATAAAAAGCTATTAGCCGGGGGAGGAACGGTGTCTCTGACCTCTGGCTGTCAGAGGCTGGAGATGGATGACAGGAGACAAGTCACTTGATCATTGTCTTCAGTCCACCCCCTCTGGGGCACCTGGCACTGGCCACTGTCAGCAGAGGGGATGCTGAGCTAGATGGACCTTTGGTCTGACTCAGTAATGGTCATTCTTACTTTCTTGTGTACCACCCTGCCCCTTCTATGGATCTCCACTGCCCCTGCACTCCATCCCCCACTCCCTCCATTGCTTACTCTCCCCCATCCTCTTTCCCATGCTCATTTTCACTGCCAGGCCCAAACTGGCCTATTTATCGTTTCGACAGATGTATTCTGCTCAGTTCAGGTTTATTTATTACAGGACACTGAAGCAGGCAGCAAAATTGTCCAAACAGGTGATTTAAAAATGCAATTTCGGAAAGGTTTTCACGGTTCTTTTCCTCCCCTCTTCCCATTTTTGTAACCAACTCCCAGGTTTTATTCACTGAAGTCATTGTAATTTTATGTGCAGAATTAGGACCGCATAAGAGCCACAGCTGTGATGAGTCTACTAACAACCTACTCCTGAGGCCCCAGTTCAAATCCATAGCACACAGCCTCACAAATGCACACCTGTCCAGATGCCATCATGAATACAGCTGTAGAAACAAACTCCGTCACCTACATGCAAATACACCTGGGTAAGTACATGTGTACGCACCTCGCATGCACTAACATCATATTTATATTTTTATTATTAATATTTATATTGTAGTACATTATTTATATCTATATTATTATTTCTAATACACTAACACCTATTTAATATCTGTCGCCTGGTACCCAACATTCTGGTGTATCCCTGGGGTGGTGTGGGATAAAATGGAACATTGGATAAGTGGGTGTTGGACTATCACTCCCCGACTCTGGCAGCAGCCCCCCTGCCAGCCCGCCCTGGGGAGCCAGCTCCACAGCAGCCAGCAGCACGTCCTGGGCAGCCAGCCCAGGGAGCTATGCCCAGGCAGTGGGCAGCCAGCAGCCAGCCCTGGGGTGCTGGTAGCTTTTCCCCTGGCCCGCTCCCCCACCCCAGATTATGCGACATTTTGGGTTATCGGGCCCACTTGTGTCGGATAATTGGGGTTTACTGCATTGCAATAGCTGGTTAGTGCATAGAGAACCCAACTAAGAAAAAGGGCCCCGGGTGAAAGGTGCTGGCCGAAAAAAAAGAGCTTATAATGTAGCTAGACAAAGATGGGGAGAAAAGGAGGCTACACTGGGTTTCCTCTGGTCAGTAGCCAACAACATTCACTTCAAGAAATCCATTGCTTTTCGTGGTCCATGCGCCTTTAAAACCTTGTCATGAAACAAACAGCCGTTTAGTGTACACCAATTCCTTGCGCAAGCCAGCAGAACGAAGAACAATCAGAGCGAGGCAGCCAATTTAATTCACACAGATACCTGCACCTGCAGCATTCAGCGCCCCTCTCTGCAGAAAGAATATATGAGACATATCTTAAATGCATTAGAGGCAAGTGTGTGCATGCACTTTTGCACACTTTTACACGCTTTCCCAGGGGCTGCTGAAATCACCCAGCTGTAAAGGGAGGTGGGTGGGCTGGGGAGGGAAAGATGGGGGGCAAGGAGGAGCAGGGAGGATGGGGAGGGAAGGAAGTTAAAGACCAGTGCAGCCTGGGGAGTGTGCAGGGGTCAGGAAGGCGAGAGGAGGGAGTTGGCAATGTTAGGTGGGGTGACTGAGGGTGCAGGCGGGGGGGGGCAGAAAGGAGGATGAGGATGTGGGAGGCACAGGGCTATGTGGAAACAGTGAAAGTGCAGCTGCTGTGGGGTGGCAGCTCTGAGAGGTGGAATGGCGGAACACTACAAGTAGTACAAGGCTGGGATGGTTTGGTGCAGGGGGGCAGGACAGAATGAGACAGGGAGTGAGGCAGTGGGGGCAAGGATGGGATGCAGCAAGGGGGCTGGAGACAGATTTATCCCCATGCCCAGCCCTTGGAGGGGGAGGTGCTCACACCTCAGACTCCTGAGGGCTGCTGCTGAGACATCAGAATGATTGTGGTTCTTCAACAGCTCACACCACAGCTCAAACCCAGCTGCTTGAGAAGAGCCAAGAAGCGGCAAGAGAGATGTGTGCCATGTAACTCCTCAACAGCTACCTGCTGAACAGTCGTGATGTAGCCTATAAGGCTATGTTAGCCTATCTTATGTATCTTATTCCTATAGCCTAAGCCTGTATTATATATTATCTGCTGCTTCCTTCCTCCTTTCACTCTTTTATTCCATTTTAGCAGTAATTCAAGAGGCCTACAGGGGTCATCTCTCTCTTGGAAGTCACTCAATAACAAGTAGGACTTCTTCATGTCACCCTCCTATTAAGGGGTCATAGTCTGTAAGACGTTAACTTGAGCTAGGTAGGTGTGGGCATCTTGGCCAGTTCCCAACAGAGTTCATCTGCATTCCCAGACTTTAGTATAGCTAAGTAACAGCATTTTAAATCTTATGTGGTGCTGAGATGTTATGGCCCTGTCAGATCAACCATGTTATTTATTGGAAAGTGAAGGCCAAGGTCTCCAAGGGCTGCTACATGGTATCTTTCCCATTTGTGTCCATTTTTGGAGATATACCTATGTCATAGAACTGGAAGGGACCTTCAGAAGTCATTGAGTCCCATCCCCTGTCTTTACAGCTGGACCTAGCACAATCCCTTGCAAAATTTTTTGTGACCTATTTGCCCCAGATCCCTAAATGGCCACCTCAAGGATTGTGCTCATAACCCTAGGTTTGGCAGGGCAACACTCAAATGACTGAGCTATCTTAAAGATTGCAGATTATTAATGAGGCTGCAGTGTGATAGCTCATGTACATTCAAGGCGGGCTGTTAGTTTCATTCCCCAATTAAGCATGTGTACCTTCAAAATCTTAGGGTGCAGAAGTCTAGTGTTGACTTTGAAAGTTGGGCTGAAGTGACATTGGGAAACTTATAACGTTCCATGGCCAATGGTTCTGTTCACTTCTGGAAGCCTAGCTTAGTCCTTTTTTCAGTTCTCATAGAATCATAGAATCATAGAACAATAGAGCTGGAAGAGACCTAAAAAAAGCCATTGAGTCCAGCCCCCTGCTCTAAGCAGGACCAAACCCATCAGATCAGCCCCTCCAGGGCTTTGTCAAGGTGAGACTTAAACACCTCCAGGGATGGAGACTCTGCTACTTCCATGGGTAGACCATTCCAATGCTTCACCACCCTCCTGGTGAAAAAGTTGTTCCTAATGTTCAACCTGGACCTTTCCAACCACAACGTGAGACCATTGTTCCGTGTTCTGCCATCCGTGAACACTGTCAACAGCCTCTCTCTAGCCTCTATGCAGCCTCCCTTCAGTAAGTTGAAGGCTGTTATCAAGTTCCCCCTCAGTCTTCTCTTCTGCAGACTAAACAGTCCCAATTCCCTCAACCTTTCTTCATAAATCACATGCTCCAGCCCCCTAATTATTTTGGTCACCCTCCGCTGGACCCTCTCCAGTGTATCCACATCCTTCCTATAATTGGGGGCCCAGGATTGGACACAATTCCTCTGCTCTAATACTGTCTCATGTCTCGCTGCCTTAAGAGTGAGGCTGGTCCTTCAACTCCTCCAGTCCATCAGGAGGGAGTGTGAGTACAGTGGTAGCCTAGGTATATTTATATTTATGGAATTAATCAAAGTGAATAAATCCACATGTTACCACTCCAGATATTTAATTATAAACTCCATTATTAAATGTAATAAATTCTGTGCTACTATTACGTTGTGTGCCGTGCTCATGCAATTACTGCAGGCTCTGAGAACTCCCCTCCCCGCAGATAAGAGCTCATAGCTGTTGTCCGGGGTGGAGGGTGAACCTAGAGACTCTTAGGTCAGATTGGCAAACAGTTACCCGAAGTAATAGTCCGACCCAAATTCTAGTGCCCCAGTTCACAGTGAATTGCACTGCTTCTTTCCTTGCCTTATCCCACCAATGGGAGATGTGGCTGTGGGCGTGATAGCACATGGACCTGGCTGGCTGCCCCTAAAGCTTAATGGGTTGACCTGCTGGCTGCAGCACTACCAGCCAGACATTCAACAGCCCAGTCAGTGGTTTTGACCAGAGCTGCCAAGATCCCTTTCTGACCAGGTGTTCTGGTACAGAATGGGACACTTGGTCACCCTAGCACAGCAAAGTGAGATACTACCCCAGCTGACCCTTGCAGTGGTTGCTTCATGCAAAGCCCCGGACTGGGACCCAGTGGAGAAGGAAGGTCTGTATCCTTCTACCAGGATTCCTTAAGGCCTGAAGCTCCTCTGACAGGGAATCAAGGGCCTAGAAGTCAGGTGGGCCAGCCACTAGGCTGCCAGACCCAGCCCTCGAGCACCCGATTGCACAAGGTCACAGAGAGTTGGAGTTCGGTGTCTTAACCTCAAGGCTGGGGTGGGGATTTTTGCTATCTACAGCTCTAGTATTTTGCCACTAGCTTACAAAGGGAGACATCTGAATTGGAATTTGTTTGCATGTTTGACATATTTAACCTGGGGCTCAACAGAGATCTCAATTGTCTTACGCATGACAAGGACAATTTCCCCACCTTTTATATTCACAGGAATGGCACTCATCCCACTTAATTTACTTTTTTCAGAGCTTCTGTTAATGATAGGGGACTGTCTCCCCATTCTTTTCTTTTCTTTTCTTTTCTTTATTCTCCCCCCTCCCTGTTTTTATATACACACTGTTTTCTCACGTTTGCTCCAAAATCTGATGAAGTGGGTCTTACCCATGAAACTCATTACCTAATAAATAATATTGTTAACCTTTATGGTGCTACAGGGCCACTTGTTTGTTTTTTGTGATGCTCTGTTTATTTTAAAGTATTGGCTTGCATTATAATTTCATGTCAGAGATATATATGCATCCATACTTTCTTCAGGGCTCTCTTGTCTGTCTCCTGTAGCACATTCTTCTTATTGCACAGAATTATGTCCTGCCAGCATCAGGGATTATTTTTATATTCAACACTCTCTATATACCAGTGTCAGCTGACCCAATGTTCCATTTGCATAATTCATTTCCCTTACTTATGCATCTCGGAAAATGGATATGGAATGTCTTACCTTTGATGAATCACTAACATCTGCTTTGTCTCCTTTTGACCTTCTACAAGACCAGCTGATGACCTCTGGGACGTGGATTTCAAGTCTAAACATAACTACTGAAAAACAAGGCACAATTTGCTTTTAAGGGAAGAAACAGTTCTGCAATATTGTACGTATTCAAAAACACTGCCCACAGTCAGACACATCTAGTTTTCATAAAGTCCCAAAATAATCCATGTCAGACTCGGAACTTACATTTACGTAAAGAAGCTTAATGAACCAGGAAGACTGCAATGCCCATAAACAAATGCCACATATTGCTCTCAGCTCTTTCTTGGGCAAGTCAGCAACCGCTGTGGTAAAGGGGTTCAAAAATAAATAGCACCACATATTTACTGCAGTTGGAACATTCCAGAATGCCATCAACTTGTCAGTCTGCATGTTGAGTCAATGTGCAACATAGGCAAGAGAAACCCAGGATAGCATTGGAGCTTTTACAGTTGTTTTACAGTTGTTACAGTTTTTACAGTTGTTTATAAGTATTAATGAAAAGATGGCCTCTTTATGATTGCAAATCAGGCTCTTTATTCAGAGCAGCAGCATAATTACCATTTCATGTGAAACTTGTAAGGAATAATACATATTTATTTACATCTCACAAAGATAAAATATCTTAGTCAGTGGTGACAAAACAATTCAGATTAAAGATTTTCAGGGCCCTGTTCCAAGAGTGAATTTAAACATGATGAGATTGGGTGTGTGTTTGCGAGGAGGGGAGAGGGGTGGTTTCCATCAAAAATTGGTGAAGTTAAATGATGCAATGGATGGTTGACCCTTATGCTATTCTACAGTGCACTCTTTGGGCAATGCACTAATACAGAATATCCAGGGCAAATTCTGAGGGTCTTCCTCCATTGTTAATCATTATATAGTCAGAGAAATGACCTGAAATGTGGTTTATAAAATTAAGCAATGAAAGAGGACAGGTCCTCGGTTACCTGATTCAAGGCATGTTCCGGTGAGAGATGGCCAACAGGCTTTGAATTAAGCCCCAAATGCAGTAGTATAGCTTACGATACATTTCCTAGTGCATGTTGAATAGAAACAGAGAGTAAGCCATGCTAGTCTATACACTATCAAAACAAAAAGCAGTCAAGTAGCACTTTAAAGACTAGCAAAATAATTTATTAGGTGAGCTTTCGTGGGACAGACCATCTTCTTCAGACCATAGCCAGACCAGAACAGACTCAATATTTAAGGCACAGAGAACCAAAAACAATAATTAAGGAGGACAAATCAGAAAAAAAATCAAGGTGAGCAAATCAGAGAATAGAGGGGTGGGGGAGGAAGGTCAAGAATTAGATTAAGCCAAGTATGCAGACGAGCCCCTGTAGTGACTCAGAAAGTTCACATCCCGGTTCAAACAACGTGTTAATGTGCCAAATTTGAATATAAAAGCCAGCTCAGCTGCTTCTCTTTGAAGAGCAGTGCGAAAGTTTTTATCAGTAACACACATAGCTTTAGGTAGTTAACAGAATGCCCCATTCCATTAAAATGTTGACTAACTGGTTTGTGCATCTGGAGTGATTTGATGTCTGTTTTGTGTCCGTTGACCCTTTGTCTAAGGGAGTTAGAAGTCTGCCCAATATACAAAGCATCTGGGCATTGTTGGTACATGATGGCATATATGATGTTAGTAGAGGAGCATGAGAAAGTGCCCGTGATTCTGTGAGTAACCTGGTTAGGTCCAGTGATGGTATTTCCAGAGAAGATATGTGGACAAAGCTGGCAGCGGGCTTTGTTGCAGGAAAAGGTTCCAGGACTGGTATTCCTGGGGTATAGACTGTGGCTGTTTGTGAGGATCCTCCCAACCTGACCATCTAGACACTTTTCCATCCATCTTACAGTCCATGTATCCAGCCATACTTCCTTAACCTGAGAGCAAGAATACGGTGGGAGACTGTACCAAAAGCCTTGCTATATTGGTACCATATATGAGAAATTAGTCACTGCACTAAAAAGTTATTGCGCTGCATTTCAGTAGTGTTTTGTGCAGGGATTAAAGAAAAGGGGGATGGGATGGCAGAGCACTGCTACTCCTTCTCTCTAAGAAGAGCTCCCTTCTCTGTTGCTTGAGGCAGCATTCCCTGCAAGTAAGCTTCCTTCTTGGCTTGTGCGATGCAAGCTCAAATCTACTTTCCTACAAGCTATCTGCATATGGTCCTGCAGTGAAAGCCCACCTGCATGGAGTTCCACCAGTGTTCACAGGACTCAATATATGTGCAGGGTCCAGTAGCATGGCTCCAAGTTGGAGTCAGCACTTATAGGCCGCATCTACATGTGCTGGCTACTTCGAAGTAGCGGCGCCAACTTCGACATAGCGCCCATCATGGCTACACGTGTTGGGCACTATTTCGAAGTTAACATTGACGTAAGGCGGTGAGACGTCGAAGTCGCTATCCCCATCAGGAGATGGGAATAGCGCCCTACTTTGACGTTCAACGTCGAAGTAGGGAACGTGTAGTCGTTGCGCGTCCCGCAACATCGAAATAGCGGGGTCCGCCATGGCGGCCATCAGCTAAGGGGTTGAGAGACGCTCTGCCCAGCCCCTGAGCTCGATGGTCACCATGTGCAGCGGCCCCTTAAAGCTCCCCACCCCCTGGCTTCCTGTGCAGGAAGCTGAGAGAGCGTGCAGGCAGCAGCATTGCCACGCGGCCAGCCTGCATGCTCTTCTGCAGCCAGAAAAACCCTCCAGAGCTGCGATGGCCACCCCCCAGCCCCCTAAGCACCCCCAGGGCACCCCCCCTCAAAGGGGAGCCAGGGCTCACAGGCTGGCAGCCAGGCGGGGAAGCGGCAGCGGGACCACTCCTAGACGGAGGCCGAGCTGCAGGACCTGCTGGGGCTCTGGAGCGAGGAGGAGGTGCTCCAGGTAATGGGGAGCAAGAGGCGGAACGCGGATGCGTTTGCTCGGCTGGCCGAGGGCCTGGCTGCCCGGGGTCACCCTGCCCACACTCCGGATCATGTCCGCAGTAA
This sequence comes from Carettochelys insculpta, assembly GCF_033958435.1. Taxonomy (NCBI): domain Eukaryota; kingdom Metazoa; phylum Chordata; order Testudines; family Carettochelyidae; genus Carettochelys; species Carettochelys insculpta. The sequence continues at coordinate 9,505,946 of NC_134147.1, read as the reverse complement.
AGTGAAGGAGCTGCGGCAGGGTTACACCCGGGCCCGGGATGCGGCCGGCCAATCTGGGGCCGCCCCCGTCACTTGCCCCTTTTACAGGGAGCTCAGGGCCATCCCGGGCCCCCGGCACATCTCCTCCCCTCCGGCCACTCTTGATACCTCGGCCAATGAGCCCCAGCAGGCCCCGGAGGCGGAGTCCGCCCCGGAGGCAAGCCCCGCATCCCAGGGGCCCCCCCAGGAGCCCACCCCCGGGGCACCGGCAGAGGGGGAGTCCTCCTCCAGCAACTCCAGCCTCCGGATCGCCATCCCATCTCGGAGCTCCAGCCTGGCGTCCACCCACCGGGTGTCCCCCAACTGTGGGAGTGGACCATCAGGTATGTACCCCTCCGGTGCAAACCCCCGGGGTTGAAGGGCGGGGGTAATAGATATGACCAGGGCCTTCCACATGCCCAGATGACCATGGCCCCAGGGACAGCAGTGGCATGTCCCTCAGAAAAGTGCATCAGACCCTGCCCCCCAGCATGACAGTGCCATGCCCCATCCCCAGGGCTGGGGGGAGCGGAACCTCTAGGGTCCCCCGGGAGGAGCGGGTGGGACACCCATCAGCAGCAGCAGCAGCATCTCCTGGGGATGGGGATGGGGAACCAGCAGCAGAGGGGTGGGGGGACAAGGGCCACGGCTCGGGGCCCACACTAGCGGCTGTCTCCACTCTTCTTCCCCCACCTTGTGTTCCGCAGCTGCACCATCGGAAGGACCGGAGAGTGCCAGCGAGGTGTCAGTGCTCCCGGACAGCCCACCGGGGCCATCACTCCAGGCCAGCCCCTCGGTGGAGGACCGACCAGCCCCACGGCGGGGACGACAGTGGACCCAGCACCACCAGCCGACAGCGACGGACTCCCAGCTGCTGGCCATCCATCGTCGGCAGCTAGAGATCGCCAAGCAGCTCCTGCGGGTGGAGGAGTGGCGCCTCCAACTTCAGAAGCAGGTGCTGGCCTGACGCCAGGAGGCATGGGGGGCCTTTATGCAGACATTCGACCATGTCGTGGACTACCTGGCCCCCCATGCCGCGCCGGCTGCCGCTCTGCCCACCCTGCCTGCTCCACCCACTGCTCCACCCACTGCACCACCCATTGCGCCATCCGCTGTTGCACCGCCACCCGCCACCGAGGGCCCTTCCGCTGAGGGGGATCTGGGGCCAGCTGACACTCGCCAGCCATATCTACCGATCTGCCCGGCCCCCAGCCAGCCCCAGCCAGGGCTGGGGCTGAGGCATGGGTCGCGACCGCCCACCCCCAGCACTGGACATTAGGGGGTGTGGGGCCCAGGACGTGGCCCCCTCCCTCCCCCTTTGTGTGTATTCCCCTCAGTTTAATGTTCTTTTGTAAATAGTTTTTATATAAGACCCCTGTTGTTATGGTGATCCCTGCCCCCCCATGTACATAGTTCTCCCCTTCCTTGTCTTCCCCTTTCATCTTATCTTATTTATCATACATATATATAATTTTGATTTTGCCTGTAAATAGTTAGTCATGATAATAATAATAGGAGTTCAACACATATTTGATTTGACGAACAACTGTCTGCTTTTATTTACAAGAAAAGTCGGGGGGTGTTCTTGGGTGCTCTGTGGTGTGGGCGTAGGGGCAGGGAGTGTTGTGGAGGATGGGGGGGTGCAGTGGGGGGCCTGCCAGCGTTCACCCCACGGCCTCATCGAACTGGGCCCGCAGGGCCTCCCGGACCCGGGTCCCTTTGGAGTCCACCTGGTGACTGGGGGCAGCGGGTGGCTGCACATCGGCCCTGCCGGCCTCCACAGCCCAGCCCTGAAAAAAGGCCTCCCCCTTCCTCTCAACGAGGTTGTGGAAGGCGCTGCACACGCCCACAATCTGGGGGATGTTGGTGGGGCCTGCATCAAGGCGGGTGAGGAGACACCTCCAGCGCCCTTTGAGGCAGCCAAATGTGCGCTCCACCACCTAGCGCGCGTGGTTCAGGCGCAGGTTGAAGTGCTCCTGGCTGGCTGACAGGTGGCCCGTGTACGGGTGCATGAGCCAGGGCCAGAGGGGGTATGCCGCATCTGTGATGATGCAGAGGGGCATGGTGGTGTAGGTCTCTGCCTCCAGCTGGCAGCACAGGCCCGAGTTCTAGAATACCCGGGCATCGTGGGTGCTGCCAAGCCAGCCAACATAAATGTCCAAGAAACAGCCCCAGATGTCCACCAAGGCCTGGAGGACCATCGAATGGTAGCCCTTCTTGTTTAAGTAGCATCCTCCACTGTGTTCCAGGGCGCGGATGGGGATGTGGGTCCCATCCAGAGCCCCGAAGCAACTGGGGAAGCCCAGGGTGGCAAAGCCCGCGATGGCGGCATCCGGGTCCCCAAGCCTCATGAGCCTGTGGAGGAGCAGGGCATTGATGGCGCGGATGACCTGCAGGGGAAGCACATGGGAGAGCACCAATGAGGGGTGTGCAGGGTGTGTGTGGCCCTCCCCTGCCAGGGCCCCCCTCCCCTCTGCTCCCCTGCCAGGGCTCCCCTCCCCTGCCAGGGCTGCCTCCCCCTCCCCCCGTGGGTCCTCTTACCTCCATGAGGACAGCCCCGACGGTGGCCTTGCCGACGCCAAACTGCTGGCCCACAGATCGGTAGCTGTCTGGAGTGGCCAGCTTCCAGACAGCGATGCTGACCCGTTTCTCCACACTGAGGGCACGCCGCATGAAGGTGTCCTGGTGCCTCAGTGCGGGGGTGAGCCACTGGCAGAGATCCAGAAATGTCTGCCGGCTCATGCAAAAGTTCTGGAGCCAGCGGTCGTCGTCCCACTCTCCGAGCACCAGCCGCTCCCACCAGTCGATGCTGGTGGGGTAGCTCCACAGCCGGCGGCATATGAGGCGGGGTGGGGGGGCTGGGTGCTGCAGGGTTGGGGGTTGCTTCCTCCTCCCCTGCAGGCAGCTCCTCCTCTGTGGCAAGGATGTGCTCAGCTGCCTCCTGCATGGCATCGAGCAGGGCGAGCACTGCTCCTACAGGGGCGGCTGGGTGGACCTCTGGCTGCTGCTGCTGCTGCTGCTGCTGCTGCTGGGGGTCCATGACTGCGTCGCTCGAGGTGTGCGTGCCTATGGCTCTGCAGACCGTGTGCTGTGCAGGCTGAGTGTGTCTGGGAGGGGCCCTTTAAGGGAGCGGCTAGCTGTTGCCCCGGAAGTGCTAGTCCGCCCTGTGACCCTGTCTGCAGCTGTTCCTGGCACCCTTATTTCGATGTGTGCTACTTTGGCATGTAGACGTTCCCTCGCAGCGCCTATTTTGATGTGGTGCTCCCAACGTCGATGTTGAACGTCGACGGCACCAGCCCTGGAGGACGTGTAGACGTTATTCATCAAAATAGCCTACGTCGATGTCGCTACATCGAAATAAGCTATTTCGATGTAGCATCCCCGTGTAGATGTAGCCATAAAGTGCTTAGGTATCATTTTGGGTAAAACCCTATAAATATGATGCATTTATTTTCTATTCCCTTTGAAATACCCGGTTTCTAGGCACCACAGTTAGTTATGTTGCTACATTTAGCCAGTATTCATTGAAACTGGTATCACCATTCTTGGTCCTAGACTACACAAGGGATGACATTTTTGGGATCTTTTTTTTTTTTCCCTTTTGATTCTGACTGTTGGTCAGCCTGGGTTTTAGAACAGGTAAGAAATGCTAGGCATCCCTCCAGCACAACAGCAAGCATTTCCTGGGCTGTGCTGATCATCTCACTATCCTGAGTAAAGAGGCATTTGTGAATATATTTAAGGCTCTCCCGTGCGATAATATGACAGTGGCCTCAAAATTAATGATGAGACCTAGTGGTCCATAACTAAGATGGGTATTAGCTACATTCTGATATAGGCCTTACTCACCGTCATAGACAGCAGGAAGAATTTAAGATCACAGGAGTGTTTCTGCTTTGGAAAAATATTGCATTTTATTCTCCCCTGTCCTTACCCAAGATCCTCTGCTTGGTGTTTTGTTTGCTTCTATCTTATGGAGAAAGTACCAGCGTTCCTTTCTGCAGAAATGCTCCTAAAATTCTTTGTTTGAAGGAAATGACAGTATCAGCTTGAAATGAAAAGTTGCAGAAGCAGTTCCTACCAAAGCTCAGCTGCTCTCAATGCCCGACAAGAACACACCTTTTGTGTGTTCATTCTTTAGCATTTTTACTGGGTTTTGTAACTTTACAAGAAAGGGTTTTTTTTTTTGTTTTTTGGGGTTTATTTATGAGCATGTCACACTGCTCATGCTGAAAATGTCTCTTTAGCAAGGCCATATCAAACTGATCTTGAGGCCCCAATGAGTTACTGGTGAACAATGATGGATTTCTTTACTCCACATGCTGTCAAAAAGCAAATCTGAAGGTACTGCATGCCTGCAGTTTGGAATACGAGAAAGCTTGATGGTCACCCCTCACCCACGAGTCATTTGTTCAGTGACAGAGCCAAGGATTTTCTGCTGGACTGTGCTGCCACCTACTGCCAAGGAAAACACGCCTTTGGACAATACGATCCATAATAATACACCGAGCTGCAGTCACACCTAGTAGGCTCCTAGGCATTGTCAGTGGCTGGGCATCTCCGGAGGCTCCAGTGCCTAGCTCCACCCCCATCCCCCACACACTCTAGGGTCCTGCCCCTCACACAGGTTGGAGCTCTGGGGGTCCCCGCAGCCCAGTGCCAGCCAAGAGCTATAGGGTATCCCTGTCACTCAACTCCAGCATCACAACTGTGCACTGCCCCATCTAGACCCTCCAATGCTGAGAGCTACTCCTGTGCCTCCTCCCCCAGCTGCACTCACTGGCCCTGCTGGGAGGTGACTGTATCTGCCAGACTGAGAGAGCCAGCAGCATGGCTGGGGCTGGTCAAGGGCCACTCTGGCCCTCCAAGAGTGGCATGATCAGACTGGAGAAAGAGTCTGGCCTGGTCAGGACCCAGACACCAGTTCCCCCCGGATTCCTTATACGTTGAACTCATGAGCTCTTCTGCTTCACCTTCCCTCCCGGCAAGAGACTCCAGCCGTGCGGTGTGGGGCCATTTCCCCCTCAGCCAGCCCCACCCTCTGCCAGGACCCGGGAGCAGCAGGCTGAATTTTTAGGCTCTGCTAGAACACCAGTGCCGCTAAATGGAGTAGGCCCACATCCAACTGGGACTCCACACACATTTGTCAGTCCCACAGACATGTGTTGAAGATCAGGAATACTTAGCGCTGGAGCTGACTTCAGAGTGACGTTTAAGTAGCAGTGGTGGAGAAAATGCAGCTGCCTGTGTCAGGCTTTCGGCTGGGTTCAACTAACCATGAGGTGCCCCTGTTGCTCCCCAGCAACAGTGCTGAAAGGATACCAGTCTGGAGAAGTGTCAGTGGCTGTGTCGCATGAGAACAGGTGACCACTGGTGCTGCCCATCCTACCCTGCCTGGCATGGAGAGACATTTCCCTTCTGCCAGGAGCTCTCTTAGTTTTTGTATGACACAAAATCCCCATGAGGTGAAGGGAGCAGAGTCGTCCTCTGCATAAAGCATGTGCCTGGATGTGGCAGGAAGAAAGGCCCAGGGAAGCAGCAAGCTCCCTCTTGGCTATGAGAGGTCCTACTGAGTTGACATCACTGCTGGCTGTCTCCCAGCTGACCTGGCTACAAAGTGGGTCTCTGTGTTGCTCATTCAGACTCCATGGCGGCCATAAGAACAACAAAGGTGTCTAGGCTCTTAATGGTGCTCTATAGCAGACTGAGCCATTGACCTCTCTGCTGGGCCTGAGAAAGCTTCCCAGCCAGCTCATGACTTCGAGACATCCTGTCCATTAGAACAGGCTGTTGCTGCAGCTAACGCCAGAAGTACTGGAACTCAGGGTACTGCGGCACCCTGGGCTGGAAATGTTTTCCATCATATCATGTACAGAGGTGACAGTTTGGGTCAGTGGCTCTCAGTGCCTACATTGTACATATTGTTCTAATTCCTTAGTTAGCCCTGGAGATGCCACCTACAGCAGAGAGGGGGCAGAGCATTCTGAAGGACCGAAAGCCCTCAGAGTTGTGCTGTGGGGGGCACGCCAGGGTTGTTAGAGAGGGTGCAGTTGCCTCGGTGGCAGCAGGTGAAATAGCCACTGGACGGCTGTTTCTTGGGTTGGGTCCCTTCAGACAGGGACTGAGATAGAGGAAACAGACACAGGTGAGCTGATAACCACTGCCAACAAAGTTCCTGCCATCCCAACCCCCATCTCACCAAACAAAACAAAACCTTTCCGGGCAGTGGTGGGCAACCTACAGCTCACAGGCTGCATGTGGCCCCGCAGAAGTCAATGTGTGGCCCACAAGGCATTGTTCACCATTACCTGCACAGAGAGTTGCCAGATTCTGCTGGTTTCCATACACATAGGCTTTCCCCCCCTCTACTAGTGTGACTAAAGGGACACACACGTAAATGCATGCAGTGAAATGCATGCTGATTGGATACAACATTGACTTTGAGAGACATGTGCTCTCTGTGCATCCAATCAAAGCACTGCTATGGCACATGCGGCACACCATGTAAATTCCAGGTACGAGAATGCAGTTAGCAGAAGGCTGTCTATTTTTACGACAATCTTGCGTCCCACTGAGACACAGGGAGGCCACTCGTGCAGCCCACTCACTAGCCCAGCTTGCCCGTCGCAGGTTCAGAGTGAGCCTCTCCACTTTACTGGTGGTGGAGAGATTGGTGTGGGCAGGGAGCTGATGGTCACTGACTTCCTAGAGAATGAATTCATTCTCCAGCTCCTCTGCGAAAATGCTAAGAGCTCAGTTCTTAAGCCCCAGGATCCTTGACCGATTTAACAGGCAGCATGATGAAAGCCCACTGGCCTCGTTTATTTCTCTATCTCAATAATGGCTTTTAAATGAGCTAATGGGAAGTGTTGCTAGAAACATTCATTGCAGTGTATAGGGAATTCCTGCTTTGATTGGTCAATTGTCTGCTAGACCTCACAGTAGGTAAAATCACCATTGTTCTAGTCTGGCTACCAGTTATGTGGTATTGCTTAATACATTTGCTACCAGCTAAGTTACAGTCTTGCTCGAACATCTGTTTTTCAAAACTGTTAATGCTCGGAAGTCTTTGCTGCCTAGGATCGATAATTCCCAATACAAATAGAACCTATTTTAGCACTTGGCTGCTGTACACCCAATCAGTTTGCCAAAAGTATTAACTCTCTAGGGCTGCAAAATCATTCCACTAATTGGACTAGTTTAACTTTTATACTACATTGTGTGAGAGACAAAATTATTACCCACTGCATTATGTGTGATCTCCATTTTCTTAAGTCACCAGTCACCACTCCCTTGTAAAGCAATTAAAGGAACATGCAACTTTAGCGCCCCCCCCAAAAAAAAACCAAAACAAATCACAACACACAAGAAAACCAAAAATCTAGTTTACAAAATACCTCCTAGATTGCATGCTGATCTGGTGATATTTCTATGCTAAATTGCAGGGGAAACTTCATAAGCAAACTTGCAGTCCACGAAAGCATTGACAAAGAGCTCTGGGTAAGCTGAAAACTTAGCTGGTATCCCAGTAGAAGATACTATTCACCCACCTTGTCTCTCTGCCGAAAGCACTGGCATTCTGGCCAATTCTAGGTTGCTCAACAGGCCTGCCTCCGTGAGAAGGCCCTTCAAACTGAAGTGGGCCAGTGTGACAAAAAGCTTATTCACATGCTTCACTTTAAACTTATGAGTACAGTCATACCCCGAGATACACCCATTTGGGCTACGAGAATTCAAGTTTATGAGCAGCTTGATTAAGGACCACTACTTCAGCTTACGAGGCATTTACTCGAGTTTATGAGTACCTCAGTGGGATGCGGACACCCTGCAGCTGCAGAAAGTCAGCCCATCCTGGCCCTGGCCCTGCTGCTCGCTCCTTGGGCAGCTTGGGTGCTGCCTCCGCCCACCCTGCACAGCTGTGCCTCGGACGCCACTTGCCGCCTGGTGGCGGTTTCCCAGAATCCCCAGCCCAGCCTTTACCTGGGGCTGGTCTGGTCTCCACCTTGGCGCTGCAGCAGCCAGTGGCCACTCCCAGGAGCTCCTGGGAGAAGTGGCTGCTGGGTGCACAGTCCATCCTGGTCCCACCCCTGCTGCTTGCTCCCCGGGTGGCCAGGGGGCCGCCACCACCTGCTCTGTGCAGCTGTGCCCTCTGCCAGGTAAGTGTAAGCGGGTGTAAATTTTGGGGCTCAGGAACACATAAAGTGTTTTCCTATTGAAATTAATGGTAATTACATTTTCGACTTACAAGAATTTGCCCTAAGAGGCGTTTTTCAGCAACGAATTACCCTTTTAAAGCAGGGGAAGACAGTAGTCTTACTGAGCCTAATGAAGCTACGCAATTGCTGGCCATTTATAAGTCTTTGCAGGATCGGGTCCCTTGCAGTGGAAAAGCTGTTCTTAGCTATTTGCCACCTCCCCCACTGCCCCACACACACACACGCACACACACACACGCACACGCGCGCACACGCACACATTGAACCAAGTCACCACTAACCCCTTGCATTCTCTACCCCATTTATGAAGATGTTCCATTGGTACCCTGGAACAGACGCATGGCAGGCCACATACGCAATGCAAAAATAGTGAAGGAACGTAATAGGGTAGGCACTGTTACCGAAAATTCGGTCCGCCTAGCTGAGAGCCAATAACAACTAGACAGGGATAAGGAAGTTTTCTTTATTTCTGCAGAAAGAAAGGAGAGCCAAGTACCTTGGTACAAAGACTCTGCCTGGATACAGAGCTGCAGGTCTCTTTATACAAACATTGAGATAAAGTACAGCCAAGCTACCATCTCATTGGCGTTTACTGCAAGTGCTCATAACAACATTTCTCTACACAAGCAAAAGCAAGCACAGGAAAAAACTGGTTAAGGGCTAGTTTCAGCTGCTTCTGTGAGTACTGGAGAGGGTGTAGTTCAGAAGTTTAAGGTGCTGTGTACATGACTTGCCCGCTCTTATACAACGGCTGCTATTTGGAGATAGCTGCAAGCTGCCCAGACCGACCTTTTCTGTGACAGCACCCACCTCTCATGAGGCACACCCTTCTGGTTGGGTGTGCCTGGGTTTTAAGTTCTGATGACCCCTTTCTTGGGCAGTTTTTCCAGCAACTCAGGCCTCTGGCTGAGTCACAGAAGTGATCCGCACACTGACCCTTGCTGTGGTAGACAGTCCATCAGGGCCCACCTCAGAACCAAGCTGGTGTTGTCCCTCTAGTTCTCCTGGACTCAGTCTGGCCCTGATATGGGGCCATATCCCCACAGCTTCCTTTCTAGAAACACTTCTCCCCAGCTGTCCCCGGAGCCAGTCAGTAGCTCCCTCAATCCTCCCCCGCCGCCCCAGTTCCTGCCAGCAAACTGTATTTGGTCCCGTTGCCTTTCCAGCTAGGCACACAGTCCTTTGTTCTCTAGCACCAAGCAACAACTAACTGGTACTTGCTTCTGCAGGTTCTTTTGCATGGTCTTCCTGACCCCTGATTGGCTGCTTCCTCACAACCAGTTTAGGTTACTTGGAAGATATCTCTACTTTCCTGTGGTGGGCATGATAGGCCCCTGAGGCTTCCAGCAAAGTGCCTTGGGCCTAATCTGCCCCATCCCAGGGAGGCACAGATTAAACCGAAGAATGGGAGAAAACATAGAATTCAGCCTTTGAGAGTATCTCTGGGTGGAGACACTCTCTTCCCCAGCAGGTCCTCACATCTCCATATGTTGTTTCCATGATGTGGAGGGAGAGGCCCAGGAGGACCATTTATTTCTCCAGCAATTTGTAGCAGGCCTGCTCTTCCACCAGCATTTTCACTTCTTTCCCTCCTTCCCCACTGCCTTCCCAAGGATCTCAGCCTCTTTCCAGTCTTATGCAGGATCTTCCCTTACCTTAGCCTCACCGCTGTTGGCATTCTGTCCCAATCACCATCTCTCCTCTTTCCTTCTCCAAACAGGCTGGTGGCTGCTGCTCAATAGATCTCGGCAGCTGGTGGCTGTCTCTGGATGCAGAGACAGGGATGCGGCTGTGAGCAGAATAAATTCCTGGAGGACTGGGGAGGAAGAAAGGTGGCAGCCACAAGAGCAGCTAGAAGCCAGGAAGCGATACAAGAAGAACCCTGCCTCAAAACAAGTTAGTATTTCCATGGGAGCCAGGCTAGAAACAATGGGATCAGACAGGGATGGTTGGGTTATTGTAATGGAAAGACTTTTTAAAACACCCAGTTCAACACCGGTCACTACTTGCTGTATTTCTCTCAGCTCAGACGACGACCACAGTCCAATCTTCTTCCTTTATCTTCACTGGTCTCTTTCCTCTTTCAGGTTTTCGTGCATTAGCCCAATGTTGAGATGTTTGCGAATTTTACAAGGGGATATTTAAAGTCACTCAACAAAACTGAACCTGCAGGAAAACAACTAAACTTACAAGAGAATTCATGGGCAGTTTTCAAATGTCCATTTCTTCAAACCTAATGTTTGGGCTGTCTTTAAGCAGACTGAGCCCCCATTGAAAAGAATGATGTCATTCCTAGAAGGCACACTAAAAAGACCGTACATGATCTTTGTGATGCTCTGCAGCGATGGACTGACAACAATTCCGGAAGACAGCCTTGATCACATTGGTTCGCAGATGGAGAGAAGTAAGCCCTGAAGCAACCATGTTGATTCCTGCCACATTCAAATAAGCAGCAGAAGACAGTATTTTCCAAATGGGCAAGACACTAGATCATGCAAGTAATATAAGGCCAATGATTTGCTCTGCTTTCGTCACTAATCAGTGTCACTGAGCACAGTGCCCACCGAGTCACGTGGCAGGACACATACAAATTCCAATCTAGATGTATGTGAGACAACAGAATGAAACATGGACACTGTCTTCCATTCTTCTCGGTCTGGCTTTGCACGTGTGCCTGTGTAGGACTCAGGGAATGCCCGAGTGATGCCTGGGTTCGTGATCACAGCAGGACTGTGTTCTGCACGAACGGCCTGAACCCAAGTGGGTACTGCCCCGGGGGTTTGTCTGTGTGAATACGTGTAGCTTGCTCTTTTGAGCGTGCCATGCCATGAGCTCTGCCTGCCTTGATGACTATTCACCCTTTGGGAAAGATGGGAAGGGCAAGTCATCCGTGAACAGTATCAAAGAACAGTGGGTGGTGTTATTAAAATAATGTTGGATTGACCAGGGCTTTTCACTGAACGACTGTGATTTACATACCACTTAGAAAAAGCTGCTAAATATGCTGCACAGGCAAGAGCTTGGAGGAGCTGAATAGAGCCATGAGATGGGGTTGATCCTGCTTGAAGCAGGGGGCTGGACTAGATGACCTCCTGAGCTCCCTTCCAGCCCTATGATTCTATGATTAACTACATTGACTTAATATAACTTAACATGACATATAAGGAGAAGCTGAAAGGTTTGGGTTTATTTAGTCTACTGAAGAGAAGAGCGAGGGGGAATTTGATAGAAGGCTTCAACTATCTGAAGGGGGATTGCAAAGAGGGTGGAGAGAGGCAGTTCTCAGTGGTGACAAGTGACAAAATGAGGAGCAATGGACTCAAGCTGCAATGGGAGAGGTCTCGGTTGGATATTAGGAAAAACTATTTCACTAGGAGGGTGGCGAAACACTGGAATGCGTTACCTAGGGAGGTGGTGAAATCTACATAAAAACATAGAATTCTAAGGCTGGAAGGGACCTCAGCAAGTCATCTTGTCCATCCCCCTGCCTAAAGCAGGATCAACCCTAACTAAATCATCCCAGCCAGGACTTTGTCAAGATAGGACTTAAAACCTTGAGGAATGGAGAGTCCACCACCTCTCTAGGTAATGTATTCCAGTGCTTCACCACACTTCTAAGTGAAATAGCTTTTTTTTCTAATATTCAGCTTACACATTCCCCTCTGTAACTTGAGACCATTGCTCCTTGTTCAGCCATCCATCACTACTGAGAACATCCTCTGTCCATCCTCTTTAGAGCCCCCCTTCAGGAAGCTGAAGGCTGCTATCAAATCACCCCTCACTCTGCTCTTCTGCAAATTAAATATGCCCAAATCCCTCAGCCTCTCTTCATAGGTCATATGCTCCAGCCCTCTAGTTGCCCTGCACTGGACCCTCTCCAATGCATCCACGTCCTTTCTATGCTGGGATGGGGTGTGGGTTGGGCAGAACTGTATGCAATACCCTAGATGTGGCCTCACTATTGCTGAATAGTAACTTCTCTAGGTCTGCTGGAAATGCTTCTCCTAATGCACCCCAATATGTGATCAACCTTCTTGGCTACAACGGAACACTGTTGACTCATATTCAGCTTCTTCTACACTGTAATCCCTAGGTCCTTTTGTGCCACACTGTTATTAGCCTGTTGGTCATCAGCCTGTACCAGTGCATGGGATTTACCCAGTTTGGACCTCATCAGATTTCTTTTGGCCCAATCCTCCAGTTTATCCAGGTCACTCTGGCCCTTATCCCTACCCTCCAACTTATCCACCTGTCCCCCTAGCTTAGCATCATCTGCACCTTTGCTGCGGGTGCAATCCATTTCCTTATCCAGGACATTAATAAAGATGTTGGACAACACCAGTCACAGAATCTATCCCTGGGCACTCCGCTTGAAAGTGACCACCAGCCAGACATTGAGCCATTGGTCACTACCTGTTGGGCCTGAGCATCTTGCCAGCTTTCTACCCACCTTACAGTTCATGTATGCAATCCAAACTTCCTGGCAAGACTTTTGTGATAGACTGTATCAAAAGCTTTGCTAAAGTCAAGGTATATCACATCCATTGACTCCCCCACCCCCCCCGACCCCGGCCCCATGGCCACAGAGCCTGTTACCTCACCACAGAAGCTAATCAGAGTGGTCAGGCATGACTTGCCCTTGGTGAATTCATGTTGACTATTCCTGAGCACTTTCTCCTTTTCCAAGTGCTTCAAAATGGATTCTTTGAGTCTCCCTTCCATGATTTTTCTGGGGACTGAGGGAACACTGATCGGTCTATAGTTTCCTGGAATGTCGTTCTTTTCCTTTTTAAAGACAAGCATTACATGTGCCTTTTTCCAGTCATCCAGGACCTCTTCCACTCTCCAGAAGTTTTCAAAGATAATGGCCAAAGGCTCCACAATCACATTTACCCACTCCCTCAGTACCCTTGGATAAATTAAATCCAGACCCATGGCTTTGTGTATGTTTAGTTTTTCTAAATAGTTCTTAACTTGTTCTTTCTTTGCTGAGGGTTGCCCACCTCCTTCCCATACTGCAGCATCTGTCACCAAGTTATCTTCCTCTTCTGCAAGAGCCCCATACTCTCCCTGATCATCCTCTTATTGGTAATATGCCTGCAGAAAGCTGTATTACTGTAACCCTTCTGCAGAAAGGAGTCAGCAGCAACCAGTACCAGGTTCAACAGCTAGGAGGTTCCTTTTCATCCATCTCACACAGAACCGGCTTGAGCCCCCACCCAGTAGCCTGGGAAATTCACACACCCCAGGGTGCCTCAGAAAGGCAATGCTTCCCCACTCGCAAGCACAGATTCTGAGTGCTCTGGGCCTAACCACAACATCTCGATATCCACCAAAGTGGGTTCTCACAGAATAGCTATACACCCATGTCTAGCTCTACCTGTGAACAATAGGTGTGAGTTTACCCTTGCATTCCTCCTTCAAAAAAGGAATGCAAGTGTTGTATAAATATGCATATTTGGCACCTCATCTGTATATTCTAATTTCAAAAGAGCTTTTTTCAAAAGAAGGAAGCCTGTCTAGATGCTGCTCTTTCAAAAGTAAACCCACTTTTGAAAGGATCCATCTTCCCTTTATTTAATGGGAAGAAGGATTCTTTCAAAGATGGGGTTTACTTTTGAAAGAGCAGCATCTACACGGGCTTTCTTCTTTTGAAATTAGAATATGCAAATGAGATGCTAAATATGTAAATTTGCACCTAATTTGCATGCCTCTTTCAAAAGAGGAGTGCAAGTGTAGAGGCACCCTAGGTGGAGAACTAGTCGAACCACTTTTACAGCTGTATTGTCCAAAGGCTTGCAGCCAACTCATTCAACCACTATACTTCCCCACTCTCACCTTCACAATGCTTGCGGGGGGACCCCTCTGCAATTCATATCTTACACAGTAATGATGACTGCCCTGTACCCCCACAAAACTTCAAGCATTGCTGAGATTCCACAATTCTTATACTGGGTGTTAGCATAAATTGTCATTTTACAACAATGTAAAATTCCCTTGTTTCCTTGCTACCCATCAGGCTTTGTTTGCAAGGTATTACATATGCACACCTTTGCAGTTTCATGCAAATGATCTCTAACAGACACGTTCCTCCCAGCCTTCAGCAGCATTGCGCTTCTGCCGGCACATTCCTTACATTACCTTGCACATTCCTAGCTAGCTGCAGTTCCAATTGTGCTTTCACCTTCCTGATTATTCCCCTGCGCTCATGAGCAAATTCCTCCTTCATTATCCTTCCAAGCTTCCACTTCTTACGTGCATCCTTTTTGAGTTAAAGTTCACCAACTATTTCCCTGTTAAGAGAAGTTGGTTGCCTACCATGTTTGCTTTTCTTACTGCACTTTGGGATGGTTTGTTCCTGTGCTTTCAACAAATCTGCTTGAAAATACTGTCAGTTCTCCTGAATGTCTTTCCCCTTCGATATTAACTTCCCAAGGAATCCTGCCCATCAGTTCTCTGAGGGAGTCAAAGTCTGTTCTTCTGAAGTACAGGGTGTGTATTTTAACGCTCACTCACCTTCCTTTTGTCAGGATCCTGAAACCTGTCATTTCACTGCAGCCCAGGTCCATCCCTAGATGTTTTTAAGTTTCAGCTTGACCAACCCCTGGCAGGGATGGGGTTGGTCCTGCTTTGAGCAAGGGGTTGGATCTGATGCCCCCTGAGGTCTCTTCCAGCTCTATGATCCTGTGATGTCCATTGGCACCTCGTCGAGGAAGGCAGACCTTGCGATACTGTGACAAACCCATGAACTCGTACAATCTTCTGTTGCCACTAGGGGATCCCACCAGGAATCATCCCAGTCAAAAAGCACAGGCCCCATCCCTTGAGTAGAAGCAGACTTCCCATCAGCTGTAACAAGTACAGGTCCTCCCACAGGCAATTATTCCAGTTAGGTTTTTTTAGCAGAAGACACACACAGCCTGTGCATTATGCATGATAATATCATGATGCACAAATCTCCTGTGTGAAAATGTACGAGATTTTTGGCTTCTGCTAATAGTCGAGGGCAAACAAGGTTAAGTCCTCTCTTTCACAGATTGGACAAACCTCATGACAATAGTGGTGTCAACTCAGCAAACAGGGCAGAGACGGAGCATGGAAAGAACACAATAACAGTACTGACACAGTATTATTGCCTGCCAAGGAAGTGGCAATGGGAGGCCACACAGTGGATGGGTGATTTTGTCATAGGAGTTTAAAGTGAGGTCAAAAGATGGCCACAGTCCGTAGGCAGTATGGGCTCTAACTTTTCCTGTCCCAAGTGGAATGAATTTTATTATGTGCATCTACAGGGAAGTGATGTGCACATAAACATTCATGTGTAGAGAGTGGCGCCAAATGGTTCTGAGTGTGGGAGAGGGTTCAGGCCTGGTGCAGAGGGCTGGGCTGTAGGGGTGTGAGGGGTTCTGGCTGGGGCTGAGGGGCTCAGGCCTGGAGCAGTGGGTTGGGGTGCAACAGCTCTAGGGTGAGGTGTTTGGGTGCAGGAGGGAGCTGGGGCCAAAGGATTTGGAATATTGGAGTGGGCTGCAAGTTGGGGCAGAGGGTTGGGGTGCAGGAAGGGTGAGGGCTCTGGGGTGAGTCTAGGGATGTGGGGGTAGGGATGCAAGGGGGATGGTGCCAGGTTTGGAGAGTGGCTCAGTTGGGGAACAGGAGAGGATACAGCCTCTGGGCTGGGGGTTGGGGTGCAAGAGGTGGTATATAGGCTCTAGATTTAGTGTGTGGGTTTTGGGGCACTGTGTTATACCCCAGACACGGCCAATAGGTCCGGAAGCACGTAGAGCCTTGTGATTCCCCTCACCTGGGGGTCAGACCAGCTACGCTGGCCACTCTCCACTGGCCCCAGCACAGAGCTGCCCTGGCTGGAGAAGGACCCACTCTACTGGCTGGGGCCACCACAGCAGCTTTGGGGTTGGGAAGAGGCGTCTCTCCCCCCTGCAGCCCTGAGCTCCTGAACAAGGGAATCTGCACGGCCAGGCAGCATAGCAGTAAGAAGGCCATAGAGTAATAAGTTAAAACAACTGGGCAAACTGAAACAAAATCCTGAGGAAGGAAATCATTAGGCATCAGCCTCTTTCTTTACATGTGGAGTCCAGCTGGTGGTCCTTTTACCTGGAGTCCCTAGTTTATAATGGTTTATGTTCTCGACCTCATGAGGAAAGAGGCTACAAGGGGCTGACTGCTTTGGGAACAAAAGCCTTTCCAGGGCTAACTCCCACACAACAGCACAGGCCACAGGCTTAGGAAGGCCAAAGAACTGGCTTAGCATCCATTCCTCACAATGATCCCCAGACAAACCCTTTCAGGGTTAACGGAACTGTAGCCAACATTGTTTCATCTTTATGTTCATGCCTTTTTACGCTTCCATTCTCCAGCCAGGCCTAGGAGCATATGTGTCCACAAGCCACCAGAATGGGTGTTCCCACTGATGCAGCAGGACCTGGAGGGCTCTGCTGAACACAACCAGAAAGTCCACATAGGTCTTTACCCAAACCAACCCAACCTTCTCACTCTCACCAGTGGCAGAGTGTATGTGCACAAAGTATATCCACCGCTGAGAAAGCAGAACTTTTAATCAGCATGACATGCAAAATTTTCAGCTTGTGCTAAGTTACCATCTCCATAGGAATGTGGGACAGTGACACAGGAAATGTTCTTGGGCTACAGGTAGTGTTATTTGGAGCGGAAAGGACACTCAAATGGATAAGGCACAGAACTCAGGAGACCTGCACTAAACCACAGGTTTTCTGATTGAGCTTGGGCAGGTCACTCAACCCAAACAGGGATGCCTCACCGACATGTTGTGAGCCTAAAACTGCAGCAGTGACTATGATTCTGAGAGCCACATAAATACTTTGTGTGAGACATCGATATAAATCAAGGACACCAGATACAGTTTTCCCCTTTTCTTTTAATTAAAAATAAATGAGTGAGGAGACAAAACTTCGTGCCATTTGAATACCAAGTTTTTTGTGTGTGTGTGTGTGTGTGTGTGTGTAACAGTACATAAACCTTGGTGGTTGTTCAGTTCCTGGGTTTTATTTTTTTTTCCATAATACTGCAAATACCTCAAAAAAGAGCAATAATATTTCTACTGCATATCAAAAAAGTCATCGTGGTGACATAATTGCTTTTTTTTTTACCTTCATCTTTTGTTTTTTTCAAAACAGTCACGTGTACTAGTAGGAAATTTGCCCCCCCCCCAAAAAAAACACAAAACAAAAACAGAACCCAACCCCTGCCCCCAAATCTTTAAAAAAACAACATCAGTAAAGTGTTAAATGGATCAGGTATTACAGGCACACATTTACAAAGACTTCATATTAGTAATGCTGCATAATGCTTGAGACCATGCCGAAACGTATGTATGTGTATAAAGCCATTGGTGGAAAGGTTCATAGCAGCAGAGCAGGAAGCATGTTCCATAGTACCTGTAAAGATATTTGGATGCATGTGATTGTTCAAAGTGGGTAAACGAGCTAGACTTCACGACTCTCTTTGTCCCCAGAAGTGAAATGGGCTTTCATTTAAATGGTTGGTGTGGTGGCTATCCTACGCATTGGCACATTTCAACTGTCCATGAGCAGCCTGACTCCCGTGAAAAGTTCCATTGAAGTGAAGGCTTCTCGTGACATGTGTATGGACTCATCACACAAGTAAGGGCTTGCAGAGTCCATGTACTTGGGTTTCCAGCCTTTTACCACTAGGGTAGAGAGTAAACAGGCTCATCTGGGGAGACTAGACAAAAAAAAGCCTTTCTCAGCAAGGTGAACCAAGGTAGTGGTGTTTGGAATATTGACAATGGGAAAGAGAGGAAACTAGTGGTCTGATCTTGGAACTGTTAATGGGAAACCTCTATGGCACAATCATTCCACCAGTAACTGAAATCCGCTGAAGCCAGTCAGAGGTGGTTCAAGCAACTGACAGAACAGTCAGGCTCTTGAATTCAAAACTCAGTTCCTACACCTTTTGTAGCTTTAGGCAAGTCCTATCACCCTGTCTCAACTTCTCCATATGCAAAATATGTCCTTTATAACTTGTCTTGCAGAGCTGGAGTGCGGGTACGGAATCAGCTGCTCCAGTCCTTTTCTAATGTCTATACTAGACATGAAAGTCGACTGCAGATACGCAATTTTAGCTATGCCAATTGCATAACTAAAATCGACAAATCTACGCTCAGCTAACTTGTCTGTCTTAACAGGGGAAGGTCGATGGGAGAAACTCCCATCGACCTTCCTTATTCCTCACCTCCCACAAGGAACACAGGGGTCAACTTTGACCACTGAGAGCTTGATTTTGTATATGCACAAAATCAAACCCCAGAAGATCAACCCTGAGCAGTAGTGTAGATTAAGCCTATAAAAATTCCCATTTTAACTTCGTTGGGTGTTTGCCTCCTTTACTGGTGGCAGAATGCCTGCTTGGCTCAGTAATGTTTCAAAAATTCTTTGAAATTTAAACAAGCAATCTAAGTGCTATCTATTGTCATTATTTCATTCTGGATTTCATTTGAGAGAAGATATCTATAAAATAAATTCCATCTCTCCTTAGAACCCCTCCAGATCAGAAAGCCTCCTAGAGACTGCTTTTCTGATTTACAAGCAAAGACAAACACATTTCAACTCAGGGAAAGGGAAAGCACAACAGTATGCAGGGCATTGTAGATAACAAGGAATAGCTACAGATGCCCCAGGAAGTAGCATAAGCGAAATCAGACACCACTCACTTCAAAACAACAGAATTCAGAGGTCTTAAAAAATAGTTTCCGGAGATCTCCATAAGAACAAGCATTCTCAGGTGGGCTCTTGCCATCACATTTCTATCTCTGGATTTTACAAGAAGCACAGGCGAGACACCGAGGAGATGCTACTTCCTTTAGGCTCCAGGAAGAGTTCTCACCCTGCAAGTTGCACTTTACCAAGTACAAAGCCTCAGCCTGGAGCCTGGACTCAGACAGAAGGCCTGAAAGGTTCAGGCTCAGAGTTTGATTCAAGACACAAGTCTCTTAGAGGTAATGGGAAACACTCCAATTGAGTTCAGCCCGCATTCAGAGAGGCTGAGATGGAGCTGTGTTACTAGTCCCCCCAAACTCCCGCCAATATAAACAAAAGGACATTGTGACCCTCTTTATATACATACATTAGTAGCTGAAATGGTCCAAAATACTTCCAGATTAGGACAAATATATTTATACAACACCATGCCTTCCAAAAAATCCAAATAGAAAAGATTTACAGCACATTGGACAGGTCCTTCTAAAATCTATAAAACATTTACTGAAATCACCATATTACAAGTAATCACTAACATACAACACTAAACTAGTGCTTTTTTCTTGTATAGATTCATTACTTACAATAATAATTAAAAATCATTTAAAACAAGTATACAATGTTCATTTTAAAATTAACAGGTTAATAAATTTTGTGCAAAACAAGCAGCCTCTATAATTAGGTGAAGTATTCATTCATTTATTTATTTATTCATTTACGTATTTATACAAAAAATAAAACAAGAAGATAGGTCTCTCAGAAATGCGTCTCTTTTTCCGTGATGGCAGCAATGTTGCCATCCCCTTTCAGTTTGGTATCACAATCATTTACTGTCGCAGTGTATGCCCCTGCTCCCAGCTTCCCTCTCATTTTCAGATCTGGGCACGGGGTGACCAGCTTTCGGAATTTCTGAAACATTGGAGAAAATGGGAAACATTATCTTTCTGTCGTTCACAAGCACACACTCACAGCCAGAATCATCCTCACTTCCTCAGTGCAGTCTCAGAGGGGGGTCGTGTTAGTCCATATCTTCTAAAAAGCAAGCAGTCCTGTAGCACACTGAAGACTAACAGTTTCATTTATTAAATAATGAGCTTTTGTGGGTAAGACCCAATTCATCATATTCACCAGGGAGCAGGGAACCAGCACCAGGGATTATCCCCAGGCTGGGCTCTGTGTGAGTGAGCAGGGAACCCACACCAGGGAACATCAGGGGATGGGGCATAATCCTCCAACCAGTGACAGCCACGCCTGATTTTGCCCCCAGACTGCAAACAAGTGAACATACCATTGTGATGAATCTGTGGACCACTGCACCAGGGAGAATACTCCTTTCTTGTCTGAACTGTACTTAGTTACCGGGAGAGAACTGACACCCACCTCTGCCCACATGAACCTCATTCCAAAAACATGTCTCACCTCTAGAACGTTCCCCTCTGTCTTCCACAGCTTAATGCAGATCCACAAAGGAATACAGAGCATGGATGAAAGGGCCATCATCCAGCCTATCGCATAGCCCCAGTCTGGGTACGTATACACGTTGTTGTATTTCAAAGGCTTATATTTCACCAGGAAAAAGATGAAGATTCCCTGAAATAATGTGAGAGACACATTTGAAGATTCACTGTCTGTGGAACAGACAAAAAATAAAATCACTGCACAGGCAGGTCACTTTCCCCCGGGAATCTGAAATCGGGTAAAGCTTTGAAGTCAGAGAGAGAGCAAAAGAGAGAGACCAAAATTCTTTTTATGTTCATCTCAAATAATTTACATCTCAATTCCCTCCACAGAAGTGAGCCACGTTTCAAATTTAAATCCTATTTAACTTTCACTTAAGCATAACACTTGTACTTGGACGGCACAGAGCAACTGCACAGCAGTGATTAAGTTTTGGGTCTGGCAAGCGAGAAATGAGAAATGTACAAAATGGTTTCAGGTCTGTCAAAAAAAGAGGACAACATTACTGGTCTTGGGACAATCTCTACCTTTGAACCCCCAGTTTTGCATGTGAGCTCATCTGCTCAGATTTGTGTGCACAAATCTCAAATGTCCCACTGAGGAATTTGCACTGAGAAATCATATTAAAGAATGAAACCCAGCAAAAACGAGCACTTAGAGCTTTTCAGATACAGATCCCTTTGGAAAGGCTCTGTCTAAATGGGCGCTTTTCATTGCTAACACTTCTGTTGCTCAGGGTGAGAAAAAAAAGCCCTCTCCCAGAACAACAAAAGTTTTACCCACAAAAGCAACAGTGTGGACAGTGCTTCGGCAACGAGAGCCAAGTGGAAAAAGGCAACTGCTGGAGAGAAAGGAAGTCCTTGTCATGAGTAGAAGTATCAAAGAGTACAGATAGTAAATAGGTAAACAGCTAAAGTTTTGGGTGCTCTGAAATTTTGGAGTGCTATCCAGAAGAAATTCAAATAGGTTGACATGTGCTGGGCAGACCTGAGGTACAGTAATGGACCAGTGGATGGAAGGTGGTGAACCTCAGCTCTCCAGCGCAGGTTGAAGCTCTCTAATCCAGAACTTTCTCATCTGGCAACATCTGTAATCCAGCATGATTTTAGTTAGCTGGATGACCACTTCTCATGGGTCTGATCAAGTTTCCCATGGGCCCATCAAGTTTGTTTACAGCCACCAGTCCTGGCTCTCGGTGTTCTGGGCTATTATTTAACTGTAATTTACCACTAAATGTTTTCTAAGAGCCCTGCAAGCAGTGGAAGCATTGGTAATGTGCTAGAAAATATTGACCTCCTGTGGCCTAGCAAATTCTCTGGTCTGGCAATGGTCAGGTCCCAAGGATATCAGATGAGAGAGGTTCAACCTTTGCTTTTTTAACTGTAAGGGAAGCATGAAAACTATGCACACAGGGCAAATGAAGGTGACATTAATTCTTACCAACTTTACTGTAAGTTTCTTCAACTTCAATATATGGCCAATACCATGGTGATTATTTCTCTGTTTCTGTAATTCATTAGCCTCAAACATCTGTAAAAAAAAAATCTGTGGAAAACCTCTGTATTCCAGAGCAAGTTTTCAGATAAATACTTACAGCACAAATGCCAGGAGTCAGGACCGTCCAACACCATTTAATTAATGACAGTGGTCTGTACCCGATCATATCTTCAATGTTATCGTAAAAGCGATTGCTGCCTGTGCAAGGAAAAAAAAACCAGCCACAAGTGAATACAGAATGTATTTGTGAGTGGTTGTAAAGACTAGGATTGCTTAACCTGGAAATGAAGAGTTAGAAGGGATGTGTCTGTGATGAGGCCTTTGCCAGGGTGGATATGTACTTCCTGAATACCAGCACACCAAAGCAAGAAAGGAGCTGAAGTGCCAGGGATATGCATCTGCCCACTGGGAAGTAGGGACCAAATGCTAATGGTTTCTGGTCAGTATCAGTCTGAACAGGGGTCAGTTAAGGCATAGATGCTGCAGACTCATGCCTAAGACCCCTGATCCTGGAGTCATGTGACATTAGCATCTTTGCTTTAATTTTCCAAGAGTAAGTTTTTAGCTCATCACCATAAAGAAAAGCTTTAAAAGGTGGTTTGGGAATAACCAAGGCAGCTGGGCCTGCCTGAGTCTGCAGGCGGCAAAACCCATGAACTGACACTCCTACTGACACTTTTCCTCCTCTGACCAGGGAGAAAAGGGAACCTGTGCAACCACACCTGGAACCCTGGAGGGAAAGAAAACCCTGCCCCTCTTCCTGCCTCGGAGGGGAGCCATTCCCTTCTGGCACCGGGAGACAGAGCCATCATATGTCATGGTGTGACAAAAGCCCCATATCACTTTGAATCAGGTTCCCAAACTAAGGCTAGGAATAAGTGCATGACCTCCAGAAACGCACAATAACGGAGCAGTCTCCAGTAACTCACCATAAACCCAGCCTATGCAGATGCATTCAAATATAGCCACAAAAAGAAGGCACATGCCACTGGCCGCATAGGAGTCGAAGAGCTGGAAAACGTACATGCCGCCCTGAGGGCAAAAGACAGAAAAGGGAAACCAATCTAGATGGCAGAGGTCCAATGGAAATATTGCACAGCACAAATACCATTTTAATTGCACGGTCATTCTTGTTCAGTAACAAGGGATGATCATTTGTCAGTGATTTGTTATTTTGAAAGCTCTTTTCCCTTACTCCCTTTGCCTGTTAAATATTGCACATATGCTATAAGAAAGTAAATGTCTTGTTGGTGGGGGGAGAGGGGAACGGAAGCCGGAATAAGGCCCATGAGAAAAGCATGTGGTGTTCTAGCTGCTCAGAGGAAAAAGGAACACATTTGATCCTTTTCTGAAATGTTCTTCCAATTCCACCTTCCTTTCAACTTTGCCATTACTGCAGAAAGGGATCTAGGGGTCATAGTGGACCACAAGTTGAGTATGAGTCAACAGTGCAATGCTGTTGAAAAAAAAGCAAACAGGATTCTCGGATGCATTAACAGGAGTGTTGTGAGCAAGACACGAGAAGTCATTCTTCTGCTCTACTCAACTGGAGTATTGTGTCCAGTTCTGGGCCCTGCATTTTAGGAAAGATGTGGAGAAATTGGGAAGGGTCCAGAGAAGAGAATCTAAAATGATTAAAGGTCTACAAGATATGACCTAGAAGAGAAAATTACAAGAATTGGGTTTGTTTAGCCTGGAAAAGGGAAGGCTGAGGAGGGACATGATAGCAGCTTTCAAGTACCTAAAAGGGTGTTACAAGGAGGAGGGAGAAAAAATATTTTCCTTAACCTTAGATGACAGGACAAGAAACAATGGTCTTAAATTGCAGCAAGGAGGGTTTAGATTGGTCATCAGAAAAAATCTTAATTACTGGTTAATTACTGGAATAAATTGCCTAGGGTGGTTGTAGAATCTCCATCATTGGGGGTACTTAAGAACAGGTTAGATAAATGTCTCACGGGGTGATACAGATGGTGCTTGGTCCTGCCGTCACGGCAGGGACCTGGACTTGATGACCTCTTGAGGTTCCTTCCAGTTCTAGCATTCTATGATTTTATGATTACAGTACCAAGATTTAAATGACTGAAAATGCTTCTGACATTGGAAGCCCTGCACGTAAATATGAAGATGTGTTCAAATGCCTGTTACACTAGTATGAAAAAAGCAGTAGCCAAATGCTGAGAAAACTCGCAGAATAAAAAGTTATGACTAGAATCACTCTGACGGAACATGGTCTCAGAAAGTCAGGTGCACCATGTACACAGTGTTTGCATTTAGCTCAAAGGCTTTGAGATGCTTTGCTGACTTACGTCTTTCATTGTGTAGCAAAGACAAATTAATTATCGATGGCTTCCTGGGATGCTTTTCTTTAAGTTCTTTCCCTGTCATATGAAAATCTGCTTTTCTAATAGTTTTAAAACAGAACTCACCTAAATCATGTGGACGTTCCAGAAATAGAGCATGATCATGGGCAAACAGGATCTGAGTCTATGAAGCACAAGCCAACAGAAGTCAGGGGTTTTTTTCGGCTTTATGGCAGGTTAGCCAGATTTAATTTGCACCAGGACTTGCCAGGCCTGAGCCTCAGCAATTCATAGCCCCAACACATCAGTTGCCACATCGGTTATGAAAGTAAAAAATTGCTTGAGCACTGGCACCTCTTTCATTACAAATTAAACATTGCATGCAAGCCATGCAAAACACTTTACATGCTCCTCTCTGATTAGCTAAAGGATGTGATATAACTGGCACAAAGCAGCAAAAGTCAGTAGCCTGCCTGTAATCTCTGAAATGCTCACTTTGTGGCCTGTGATCTCTGAGCTATTCTTCCTCGTCCCCTCAGAATGAAGGCTCTTTTGGTTTTTTGTAACTCCCTCTCCTCTAGCACTTCTGGGAGAATATTCTTGGGGACCAATATTTTTGCTGAAAAATAAATTTTCGAGTCTCTGGAACTGTTTGTGAATTTGGGCTGAATTCAACTAAGTGGGGATATTTCATTTTGACCACTCTCAAATGCTTTGCTGTTACTTTTGGTTTTGAAAGAGCATTTTACTTTGAAATATTCCAATTCAATATACGCACCTAGGAAAGACACCCAAACATGACTAACCCGAAACAAAACACTCAAAAAGAAAATTGCTTTTTACCTATCACAGAGATTCCATCCCTTAAAAATGACATTTGGGTCACTTCCACAAAAAAGTGAATCTATTTGCATTTGAAACAGTTTGTTTTCTGGTTTGATTCCTTTGGTTAAACTGGAGTGTTGGCCTTTTAAACCCAGCATTGAGAGTTTGGTCCCTGGCAGGGCCTTTCAAGGGTCTGGGGCACATTAGATTAAAAAAATCTGTCAGGAATGGTGATAGGTCCTGCTGTGAGCGCCAGGGACTGGACCTGATGACTTCTCAAGGTCTCTTCCAGTTCTGTGAGATATGTATAATGTATTAACTTTTTCATTCAGCGCTACTTGCCATCTTACAAGGCATTGTCAGCCGCCAAAGTTGTTCAGAGAGTGGACTATCTCTCTAATTCCCCGGCCTACTGCACAAGAGGAGAAGGCAAACTATCCATTCTAATTAATAAGCATTACAAAAGATGTCATATCCATGTAAACCAGGATAAGTAAGCAGAACTTCACTCATAAGTTTATTTAGTTGTTATGCAGGAAGGAGAAATGAAGACTTACAGAAAAGCAAGATGCCAGTATGAGAGAATCCTGGAATCTCTCCTTCTCTGTTTAAGTTTTGAATAGTATTTCAGTGCCTCAAAAAAAAATGTGCATCTTATTCTCGTAGTTGTCGTAGGCCTTAGAACACATGAAAATCACATAAATAAACTGGTGCAAGTGAAAACCCTGGCGTTGAGAAGACAGAAAATTCTAGTGCAAGCCCAAGAATCACTTCCTCTAGGAAACAAATTGCACCTAAGGATTCCAGATGTAAAAAATCTTCCAAAACTTACAAAGTTTCTTGGCCACTTTAACTGTCCAGTTGCCTGCAGTAGCTCAGAAGCCCATCAGTTAAGAAGCAGCCCACAAACCCAAATGGGTTGTGAGTTTTACACTTAGATTTCACCAGTTGAATAGTACATGTGAACTCCTAAAGCTCTGTAACAGCCTTATCAAGGAGTCACAGATAATTCCCTTGGTCTATCTTGCCACTAAGGCAGCCCTGCTTCTGTGACAGCTGGTCCTTTACACCGAATACTACAATAACATCCACATTACTCCTAGTCCCAAAGTTCTGGTTACTTATCCAGGTCAACTTAACCACCAATTTACACCAAAGTCAATGCCTGTAGCCAGTCCTTGTGCCAGGGCAGGCCGGGGGCTAGCCTAGAAGGGGAAAGAAGCAACACTAAACGAGCAGAGATGTCCTGGCTAATCAGCATAGGGTTTCTTCAGGGCAGTGATGAGCAGCTGACCTGTGGAAGCAGAAGAGAAGGAGCTGCTATAAACTGACTAGGGTCAGCTGAGCTCGCTTGAGGCTGCCACAGGACTGTCTAAAAAGCCTCCCCTGCTGGGAGAAGGGGAGGAGAGAGGAAGAGGAAGTTGAAGGGAGGTGAGGTGAGAATAGAAGATGACAATGGATAAGGTGAGAGTTAGAAAGCTGAGGAAAAGAATGCCAGCATTGCTAGAGAGAGCAGAGGAGGTGAAGAGCTCCCAGAAGGAGAGCTTGAGCTCCCTTCCCCACTGCCTCCCCCCACCTCCTGCCCTGTGACCATACTTATGTTGCTTAAGTGTGTGAAAAATCCACCTCTCAGTGATGGTGGTACAGCAACTTAACCCCCAGTGTGGACACTGCTATGTTACGGGAAGGCTTTTCCCATTTTGATATAGCTACTGCCTCTCACAGAGGTGGATTTATTATGCTAATGAGAGAAGCTGCAAAGACCTATATGTTGAAAGAACAGTTAATAAAATCTTCCTGGAATAACTCAGGCAAAACCCATTTGATTACCGTGGGAGTGTGAAGTAACAGGTGGTGGCAGGGTTCCCACGGTGAGTTTTTCCTTTCCTGTGACTTGCCACCTTCTTGGAAACCCTCCTGGATGACATATTTCACCCCAGCCAGAGAAAAATGGACAAAATGCTCCATGGAACTTAGCACCCAGGGCCAGCTGGGCCAGGAGACTTTGCAAGGCCAGCTTCTGCTGATGATTTTCTCCCCCAAGCAGCTTAGGTTTCTCTGCCACATAGCTATGAAGTGGGAGCAGTGCATTATGTCGCAGTGGGACCATGTGCAGAAGCCACCTTCTTGGCTGGGCCTGATACTCTGCTGGGTCTTCTCCTCAAAGACAGGTTTTCCTGTAAAATCCCTACTATCAGGGCACCAAGGGGAGAGAGAAAAACGTAACGAACCACTGTGGAAAAGGCTCCTGCCTGGAGCTAGAGAAAGGGCTGAGAGAAACATCCTGTTTCTTCAAGTAGAGGTTTGAAACAGCAGAGTTAGAGAGGCAGTTAATTCTCCGACCGGATGCGCCTGCTGGCACTTCACTGTGAAACTCAACAGAGAACTTTCCAGAAAAAGTGAGGAGCCTCCATACTTGGAAGATGATTGAAAATAATCCAGTTTTAATTGATCACAGAACATCTGCTGCCCATATGAGAAAGAGTGTAATGAAAGGGTGTCATTCAAGCATCTGCAAGCGGTTTTTGTTTTTTTTAAGTGTCTTAGGTTGTTAAGCATTTAATTTCAAGGGGAGTTGAATGCCTGATTGTCCTTCATGCCTTTGAAAATGTTTGGTTGCACCTCCTATCTTAGAATCATGGAAATCATAGAATCACCTCACACCACAGAATGGAAAAAGCACCCCGCAACACCAAATGCCACATTAGCAGAGACAGGTAGGCAACGGGATCCTTGGAAACACTGATGGTAGATTATACAAACAGGTCCACAGATGCAGGAAATCCATGGACCTGGAAAAAGGACAGCTTTCCTGCCTCTCGCCAGAAGCTCACATCTCACCTAATGAACTATATTTCACTTTTCTGGCTAATTAACTAGTGTAAGTAACCCCAGAGGCACTGAGACCACTGACAAGGCGGAGTGAAGTCTCTGGTCTACAGCCTTGGCTTTAGCCCCTATGGTCATGGGTTCATTCTCTCCTGCCAATGACCTGGGTGTGTTGGCCTTACACTAGTACCACTGAAACTAAGTCTATGCTAGAGAGTTTTGTCTATAAAACCTCAGTTTTTAGCGTTAACGCTAAAAATGTGTTCTGTCATGTTACTGTTGACAGAACTCAACACTTCTGCTGACAGCCTTTGGCCTCTCCCCCATGAGGCAGAATGCCTATCTCAGCAGAATCTGTCAATGAAAAGGCTGTGTGGATGCTTGCGGGGGGTGGGGTGGGACATCTGTCAACAGACACAGCTTCTGGGTCACCATGCACCCCATCCTCTATGCTCCCAGTTGGCCATTCTGCAAGAGAGCAGCTGGGCAGTCCAGCCACACTCTGTTGACAGAGCGATCGGTTTTTGTGCATGGCCCCGATCTATTGACAGAAGTTTTGTCGGCACATATCTTCAACAGTAACTTTGGTCAAGAGATTGCTGTAGTGTAGAAATAGTCTGATGCAATTCTGCCTTCTGTGTCCGTAGCCAGCAAGACTGAAACCATAGCATTAGGGAAGTTAATGTCCTCATTCATCTTTGGCTTTGGAGCCTTATAATGATGTCTCAGATGCCTACACTATTAACACATTTACTGGAACTTTATGCACAGAAACATTCATTAATGTGCTTGTTCGGTCACATGGACCTAGTTGTCATATTTGATGTTCTGTTCAGGGAAATGGACAGCCGATAGGATATAAACCCTGCAAGACAACATTCTGATATTCTGCTAAACTAAGGCATTGTTAGATCATATAATCAAGGCACTCACTACTTTTCTTACAATTCAAGTAGCATCGGTACAGACCTGTGTGGACACAAAATGTTTATGCTGCAGGGCTCTAGTGAAAATGAACAAGACCAGCAGGGCTATAGCCAATGACAGGCCAGGAACTTGCAGAAGCCAGAGCCCAGCCCAGTTCCTTCAAGAAGACTGTACCATCTCCAACCCTGCTCACGGGGGTGCGCACCAGGCTCGCCAGCGGCTGTCCCAGGTCACACTAGAGTGTGGAAATGGCTCGTGTGCTCTCAGACTGGAGTTGCACCCTGCTGTGTGGAAGGGATGCAGACAGCCCCCAACAAATCCACAAATACAAATTTTGTGTCCATGCGGGGCTCTAAACACTGATCTGAGCAATATCATTCGATAAAAGACATGGGCTCCAGTATACTGGATTTGTGGGACTGCCATAGTGTATGGCATGGTTTTGTGGCATAAAGATCTTCCAAAACAGAAGAAACGCAGCAAAAATTGTTACTTGCCAGTGATGTGCTAATTCATAGGTCCAAAGCACCGTGAAGACATTCATCAATCAGCTCATACAGATTTTCAAATAAATCTGTTTTTAATCTTTAAAAATATCTGTTGTTAACAGATTTCCTGGGCCATATAAAATAGGCAGCAGAAAACCAAGGGAAAATATTCCTTCCACATTCCACTGTCATTTCTCTTTTTGCCCTGTGCAGTTTATCTCCGATTTCTGTCTGCCCGTGTATCCAATTCCTCATCTATCATTGCTGTAGTTTGGCTTGGCGAGCACATGCGAGGAGGGGTGGGAAGGAATATTTTGAAATTCCTTGGTCAGAAGCAACAAAGAAAATCTCCATCAATGAATTCAGGCCACTGCAACGGCCCCTGTAAATTGGACAGTTGCTTGGCAGGTTAGCTCCCGAGGCTGTGAGGAGGGCTGGTCTGCTCCAAGTCTCAGCATACGCAAAATGAGAGTGAAATTCATGCTTGGGCAGTGAAATTAACATTAATGCCCAAACCTCCCATTTCAAGGGGGCTTAGGCTTTGTGCTTGCTCCCTGCCCAGAGGTGAAAGGATTAGCTGGAGGGGACGCTCAGAGAGGCTGCTGTTCTGCCTGAGAATGCAGCACAACAGCACCACATGCTGCTTCCTACCCCACACTACAGCAAAACTTCCCAAGAGCTGTAAGAGGCTTGCAGCTACCTGTCTGCTCCTTCTGCTGCTCGGTGACTGATGGCCTCTCTCCTGGGGTTTGCAAAATTCCAAATCGTATAATACATTAACCAACCCCCTACTGAGTATGCATGATGACTCCTGGGGAGCTACGGATTTAATGTTCTTGGCTGCCTTGCATGGTGATAGTGTACTAGGAATTTTCATTGCATTTGTAGTCAATTACAAATACAGATAAGAGAGGCCACATTGTAAGAGATGTGATCACATAATGGTTTTACAGCTGAGCTTTATGATTAATGCTGACTGACGTTCAAGTTCATTGGTTGAAAGTTTGCCAGAGGAGCCAGATTCAGAGAGTCATTTCTAGTCTGAGTGGGGGTAAATGTTATATTTTCCTTGGTGTGTTGAGCATCATGAACTTCCCAGAGGTAGGATGAGTGCTTATGAATATACCCACTTTGGGCACCCCAGAGGGCAACCACAGCAACAGAGCTACTAACTGGGGACAGGGAAGGGCACGTCTACCCTTTCGTTGTGGAAGGCCGATGCACCCAGGTCACAGCAGGAGGGATTGAACCTGTCACTTTAGGAGCTAAAGCCCTGAGCTCTATCACATGAGCTAAAGGCCAGCTGGCTGGTAGCCAAGGCTGTAGAGCAGAGACTTCACTCTCCCTTCTCAGTGGTCCCAGTGCCTCTGGGGTTACAGTTGGAAGAGTGATTGCAGCTCACAGAGGCTCACCCACTCTAGCTATAAGCTAGCTAGCAGACCCAAAAATAGCTGGGGAAACCTGGAGACACAGACTGTGGTGTGGGTCAGCAATGCAAATACGTACCCAGGGCTGCATGTTGAAGCTGGTACCATTGTGTCCTTACTGCTGTCAGTTGCCATGCTGGCTAGAGCACAGCTCACATTTATATACCTATATGAGCTACCATCACCCCTTAGATTGCAATGTAGACCCACCCTGAAAGCAAATTAAACTTTCCTCCAGTTCAAACATAACTTTCCTTCCTAGAACACCTCTGTTCTGTGTTTGCCACATCAGTGGATGCCTACATAGCCGGATTAAACACACTAGACAAATAGAAACAAATATACACAGAAAGGGAGGTACCAGTCAACATCCTTTAGAGATGGCTAAGAACACTGGACCCGAAGCCTACTGAACTCAGTGGGAAAGCTCCCATTGAATTCATTAGGCTTTGGAGCAGGCACAGTCTGAAGAACACATGACTATTGTTCCTGTGTGTGGTTATTATTTCTGTGCTTTGGTTGGGCCATAAGCATGCCAAAATAATACACTGAAAGGACCAATGGACACACACAATGCTCACCTATATGCCGAACTAGAGGCTCCCAAATGTACAAAAGCTGCAGCTTACCCTCCCAGTCACCACACCAGTCTCCTCTTCATCTTTGTTGGAGAGTGAAGAGCAAGAAATGGGCACTCCCCCTAGCCACAGCCGTGCATTGCATCTCACCCTTCGGCCTGGGCATTGCTTGGTACTATTTCTGCAAGTGGTCTACAACAGCACTGAAGACCTAGTGGCATAGATCCTGAAATGGGTCAGCAATGCCAATGTGCTCAGATGGGGCCTCCTTCTTGGGCAGGAAGATGATTAGGGAGGACACGAATGCTCAGCCTGATGACGTACGGGTTAAAAGACAGTGAGACTTTCCTTGGAGAAGAAACGGCTGTCAGAGACTGTGAATCAAAGTAGGTTTCTTCAGAAAAACAAGCATTTGTTTCCCCCAATACTTATTTATTGCTGTTATCTTGACCAGCCAGAGCGAAGATCTGTATCACTGATATTGTGACACCTAAGAAAACAATGTGCTTTAGTTCTTTGTTGGATTGGACCTTCATTCCCTTGACACCAATTCATCAACTGAGGTGAAAATGAAAGCTGCCACCTATTTCCTTTCTAGTTTTTCTTAAGTTTTTCATTGTTATATTCATCACTGCTCTTACTCCCAAACAGGTGACAAGATTTTCTTGGCTGCTAGTATCAAAGACACTCATATGAAATTGGGTCAGCCCACAGTCATCAGGGAGAAATCACAGTCACTGCGGATGGATGAGAAGTGTTGAATAGATGGCTTTCCAATGACTACGCATCACTGATTAAACTAGTCATTGAGTTCAGGGTGCAGGTACAGAACTGAACAAAAGTTAAGAATAGTCTCAAATGGTTTGAACTCAATTGAGCAACATTATTGTGAAGCAATTTTTGTTCATGCCAAGCACTCATTCCTGGAATCTCTTACTGTTAAAAATAGCTAATTTGTTTCCTTGACTGTACCTTTGAAATGAAACAAAGGGCATCTTACCTCTGTTAACATTATTAGGCCAATGAAGTAGGACACAACAGAAAGAGCAAGAATCAAGAGTTCCCTTCTGTATCCTCTTCTGAAAATCTTTGGGTACATATCCACCACTGCTGTCACAAGGCTTTCAACACACACAAACTGGAACAAATGACAATAAGTCCAAATAAGACACGTCTCTTCTACCTTAGGAAAGTGGATTTGCTTTTTGGGGAAAAAAAAAAAAAAAGAAAAAAAACCCTTCAAGTTCCCTTCTCTAGTCTCATCAGAGACTGAAAAATCCAAATTGAGACGATCAAAATTTCATAGTCAGAAAGTCCAAATCTACGGATTTCTACTCCAAAGCAAAATTTCAGAACGCAACAAGCACTATGGTCATCTCCAAGGAAATTCATTTTGGAGTAGAGTGCCAGCACCATATTTGTCTTTAAAAAGGGCTTACGTGGGACTTCAAATGATGCCCCGAATCTGAGATAAGTGGACAAGAAGAACTGCATGCTCAGTGCTCTGTGGCATTGACACTTTAAAGAATAATAAGCAGCCCTGTCATCGTGTGTTATCTATTGTCAGTAACCTGCTGAAGTAGGTAAGTATGTTTCCTTCCATTTTACACATAAAATAAACCAGTGTGGTTAGGTGTCGTAGTACACACCACAAATGTGTCACTGAAAGAGCTGACAGCAGAACACAAGAGTTCCAAATTTTTAGTCCCTTTTGCATTCTGCATTCTCTTGGAAAAGTGTAGATCTTATAAAACATTAAGGTTAATAATCTGAAGTGCAGTACAAAACAAAATACCACACAGCTTTTCTGTACAGTGTACACATACTTATTTCCTGAAATGGTTCACGCATACAGATTACTTAGTTCCTCTGAGACACTCGTTACCATACCCTATCTCTGGATAAGCAACTCTTGTGTACTTTTTCTGCTATTATACAGACTTCAGCAATGGCATGTTCTGTAACTTTGCTGCTTGTCTAAATGCACTTTTCTTGTTGTGTCTGGAAACATGGAGGTGTGTCATGAGCACTTCCACTGTCAATATTTTCTTCTCAGTCAGTTACCAAAATTGCTTACATGTTGTTTTTTTAAAAAATGGGGAAGTGGACACAGACCATTGGGCTGCCATTGTTTTACAAGAAGTGGACTTGAACAGGATTCTAAATTTTAACTGAATTATTGTTGTTGACAATTAACTTTAACATTAACATTGCTGACAATTATCTGCAATATTGTATAGACTTACAATTTTTATCAAATAGGAAACTTGAAAGAGATGCTTTAAACAGGGCCAAATCCTTATGAGGCACAAAGTGGCACAGCTCCAGTTGTCTTAAAACAAGTTGTGTCGTTGTGCAAATGCTGAGAATTTGGTCCTGTATTTCTTTTAAGTATGTCTGGCTGATACCTACACAAAAAGCAGTCAAGCAGCACTTTAAAGACTAGCAAAATGGTTTATTAGGTGAGCTTTCGTGGGACAGACCCACTTCTTCAGACCATAGCCAGACCAGAACAGACTCAATATTTCTTAAATATTGAGTCTGTTCTGGTCTGGCTATGGTCTGAAGAAGTGGGTCTGTCCCACGAAAGCTCACCTAATAAACCATTTTGCTAGTCTTTAAAGTGCTGCTTGACTGCTTTTTGTTTTGATAGTGTATAGACTAGCATGGCTTCCTCTTTGTTACGATGGCTCATACCTGACTATCTAGTCCAAGGAATATGAGCATCATGAAAAACAAGGCTGCCCATAGTGGAGAAAGAGGCATCATGGTGACAGCTTTTGGGTAGGCAATGAAGGCAAGTCCTGGTCCTGCAAGGGAAGCAAAGAAATGAAATTGCTTATACTTAGACATTCCTTGAGCAATAAGTCAGATGTGAAGAGCTAAATAAAAGAGACAGTATGCTAGAGCTCACTGAAAACGGTGCTGCTGTAACTGCTGTATGTTAGGGGAAGTGATCTGCCTTACACCAGGTACACTTTAATTCCCTTGGCATGCCAGCTCAGCTGTACCCGATGACTCATTACCAGGACAAAACCTAGGCTCCCCTATTCTCTGCCAACATATGCAGGACACAGTTCTATGGAGATAGGCCTGCTGCTTATGACAGCCCAGGTCACAGTTTGGTTGGGTGACCAAAAGCAATTCTGTGAAAACCGTGTTGAGCATTAAAGGAACAATTTGTCTGAAATGGCACAGTGCGGTACTGCTGCAAGTGTTAAGAACAGCGCGTTGGAAGTAACTGACAGCACACAGCATGCACACCTTCTATTGGTCACACAAAACCTATGAACGGTGCTAGGTAGTCTTGAGTGCCACCTGGTGGTACTTTATGTATTAAGTTAACTATGTTCCTCATAAGCCGTGTCTACACGTGCACGCTACTTCGAAGTAGCGGCACTAACTTCGAAATAGCGCCTGTCACGGCTACACGTGTTGGGCGCTATTTCGATGTTAACATCGACGTTAGGCAGCGAGACGTCGAAGTCGCTAACCCCATGAGGGGATGGGAATAGCGCCCTACTTCGAAGTTGAACATCGAAGTAGGGCACGTGTAGCCAATCCGCGTCCCGCAACATCGAAATAGCGGGGTCCGCCATGGCGGCCAACAGCTGAGGGGTTGAGAGACGCTCTCTCTCCAGCCCCTGCAGGGCTCTATGGTCACCGTGGGCAGCAGCCCTTAGCCCAGGGCTTCTGGCTGCTGCTGCTGCAGCTGGGGATCCATGCTGCATGCACAGGGTCTGCAACCAGTTGTCGGCTCTGTGGATCTTGTGTTGTTTAGTGCAAGTGTGTCTGGGAGGGGCCCTTTAAGGGAGCAGCTTGCTGTTGAGTCCGCCCTGTGACCCTGTCTGCAGCTGTGCCTGGCACCCTTATTTCGATGTGTGCTACTTTGGCGTGTAGACGTTCCCTTGCAGCACCTATTTCGATGTGGTGCTGCGCAACATCAATGTTGAACATCGACGTTGCCAGCCCTGGAGGACGTGTAGACATTATTCATCGAAATAGCCTATTTCGATGTCGCTACATCGAAATAAGCTCCTTCGATGTAGGCTTCACGTGTAGGCGTAGCCATACAGACATCTCTTTTGTAGAATACGTTGGAGTAGTGATGGCCCCTTCTCCAC
This sequence comes from Carettochelys insculpta, assembly GCF_033958435.1. Taxonomy (NCBI): domain Eukaryota; kingdom Metazoa; phylum Chordata; order Testudines; family Carettochelyidae; genus Carettochelys; species Carettochelys insculpta. Next base: position 9,470,487 of record NC_134147.1, on the reverse strand, counting down.
CCTAACTGAAAGTCCACCTGCCCTCTCCTTCAGGCTCTTTTTTCACCAAATCTGGACATTTGCCTCCTGCTCAGTCTCTCTTTTGTCCTCATCCTTCTGCTAGTGCAGTCTCTTGCCTCCTTAAACTCTTCACCCATTCACTCACGCCCCATTAAAGCACAGACACAAAGCTAGCAGAGCATTCACTGCATTCCTGCACTGAGAGAAGAAATAGTGTGGCATTTTACAAGCCCCTGTGATTTCCTGTGGCACCTTTATGAAGCTAGCCTTTCATTATACAGTTTAGTCATTCTAAACTCGCCATCCTTGGTGGAAAATAACATACATTTGCCATAGCAGTATTCGTGAATTTTACTAGCTTTATAAATTTCATGTTATGCTTAACCCAGTTCCTTAAACTGATTTTCAGTCCCTTTCTCCTTTTGAACAACCCAGCATTAGACCACTCCTTCTCCTTGGGAGACCCAACATACATATATAGGTGCTAAGATATGATTAGAGAGTGTATGACTTTCCAGACTTAAAACAAGAACTGCTACCTGCCATTCTGAGTTGGGATTCCTCCTACAAGTGAAGTCCAAGCCAAAGTCACCAACTTTCTACTCTCACAAAACCACTGATTCACAGAATCATAGGGCTGGAAGGGAGCTCAGGAGGTCATCTAGTCCAGCCCCCTGCTTCAAGCAGGATCAACCCCCACTAAGTCATCCCAGCCAGGACCTTGTCCAGCCGGGACTTAAAAACTTCGAGGGATGGAGAATCCACCACCCCTCTAGGCAACGCATTCCAGTGCTTCACCACCTGCCTGGTGAAGTAGTTTTTCCTAACATCTAACCTACACCTCCCTGTCTTCAACTTCAGACCATTACTCCTTGTTCTGCCATCTGACACCACTGAGAACAGTTTCTCACCCTCCTCTTTAGAGCTCCCCTTCAGGAAGTTGAAGGCTGCTATTAAATCACCTCTAAGTCTTCTCTTCAGTAAACTAAACAAGCCCAAATCCCTCAGCCTATCCTCATAGGTCTTGTGCTCCAGACCCTTAATCATTTTTGTTGCTCTCCGCTGAACCTGCTCCAGCAAATCCACATCCTTTTCATACTGGGGGGCCCAAAACTGTACACAATATTCAAGATGTGGCCTCACCAGTGGTGAATAGAAGGGAAACACCAATCATACACCATTGCCCTGCCCTTGCCCTTCCTTGCCCCTCCTCTGAGATTCCTCCCTTTCCCCCTCCCTTCTCCAACTCTGCTCGTTCCCACCCCATCCCCCATCGCTCTTGTTCCCCACCTTCACTCACTTGCTCATTTCAACCAGGCTGGCTTGGGCAGTCGGGGTGAGGCCTGTGGCTGGGGGTGCAGGCTGTGGAGTGCAGCCAGAAAGGAAGAATCATGGGTTTGGGAAGGGGCTCGGGGATGAGGCCAGGGGTTAGAATCTGAGGGGGGGGTGAGAGCTCTGTATGGGGATGCAAGTTGTGGGGCAAGGACAGCGATGAGGGGTGGGAGGGGCCTTGTGCTGGGAGGTGGGGCCAAGGGATTTGCAGTATGGGGGGGCGGGGTTGGTCTGAGGCATGGGGTTGGGGTTTGACAAGCAGCATCGGCTCTGGGTTGAGAGTGCAGGTTCTGGGGTGGGGCCAGAAACGAGTGGCTCAGGGTGCAGCAGCAGGCTTTGGGTTGGGGCTGGAGCTAGGGATGTGGGGTTTGTAGAGCAGGAAGGGGCTGGGGTCAAGGGATTCAGAGGGAAGGAGGGAGATCATGGCTGGTGGGGAGAGAGGGAAGCTCAGGGTTCAAGCTTCATGTGGCATTTACCTCAAGCAGCTCCCAAAGCAGTGCTATGTCCCTGCTCTAGCTCCCATGCACAGGAGCAGCCAGGCAGCTCTGTGTACAGCAGTCTGGCCCACTGGCACAGCCCCTGCAGCTCCCTTTGGCTGTGGTTCCCAACAAGTGACAGCCACAGAGCAGGCCTCAGGTCAGTATGAGGAGCCCCCTGGCTGCCCCTAGGCATTGAAGCTGGCAGGGTGACAGGCCCTGGCTTCTCAGAGCCACACAAAGCCACAGCAGGTAGGAAACCTGCTTTAGGCTTCCTGCGTTACTGACCAGACTTTTTATGGCTCGTTTGGCAGTACTGACCAGACCCACCAGGGTCCCATTCAAGTTGAAAAGCTGCCCACTCTAGGCCAGGCAATGACTCCTTGTGAAGTGTAGAGAGAGAATCATTCAGTAATCTCAATGATCTCATGGACTCAGAATGGTAAACAAAGACACTCTTCTCTGGCATAGGAGTCTACCATATCCCCCAACTGCATATTGCTGGGTGGATGATCATGGCAGCATTAAGAGATACTATCAGGTGTAGGAAATATGGAGCCAGATCCTCAGCAAGTCTACAGCACAAAATCTCAGAGGGCGGGAATGGACTTCAAGTGATCATCTTATCCATCCCTTCATGGTGAGGCAGGACCAAGGAAACGAGATCATCCCTGACAGACGTTTATCTCAGCTGTTCTTGAAAAGCTCCAAAGACACAAGCTGCCTTAGAAGGCTCTTCCAACCCTTCACTATCCTTGTAGTTAGAAATTGGTTCTTAATATCTAATGTAAAATTCCTGCACTGCAGATTAAGCCCATTACCTCTTGTCCTACCTTCAGTGGACTTGGAGAACAATTGATCCCTGTTCTCTTTGTAATACCCCTCAGTACATTTGAAGACAGTTACAGGGTCCCAAATCAGTCATCTTTACTCAAGACTAAGCACGTCCCATTTTTAAATCTCTCCTCAGAGGTCAGGTTTCCTACATTTTTATCCTTTTTTAACTCTCTTCTGGACTCTCTCCAATTTGTCATCTTCCCAGAAGCCCTGACTGAACACAGTGAACCAGCTGAGGCTTCACCTTTGTGGAACTACATCTGACTTACATCACTCCTGCTAATGCACTCCAAAATTATTTTAATCTGTTTAGCAGCTTCATTACATTGTCGTTTCAATGCAATGCAATTGCTAATAGGTAATACTGCGCAGCCAGTTAATCCCCATCTTGCTGCAGTGAATTTTATATTTTCTTCCTAAGACTAGTACTTTCCACTTTATTGAATTTAAACTTATTGATTTCAGGCCACTTCTCCAGTTTTTCAAGGGTGGTTTTGAATTCTAATCCTGCCCTTCAAAGGGGTTGCAATCCCTTCAAATTTTTAAAGCATATGCTCAATTGCATTATGTGATGGGGTTCAGGGGTCCCCCTGCACTGCACCCCGTCCGCTGGCAGGAGAGACTCTCACTCAGCAGGTACAACAGCAGGTTTATTAGGCAACAGATGTCCAGTTTCTCACAGAAGCAACAGCATAGCAGCCAGAGACAGTCCTTCCAACCTGTCCTGGGGAGAAGACCCCGAGGGGTGCCCCTCTGGGGTGTAGCTTTCCCCCTCCTCAGGCTGGCTGCCTTCCAGCTCTCCCTTTTCCTAGCCTCTAACTGCCGCCCCTGATTCAAAACCCCAGCTCAGCTCCTCCCTGCTCTTTGTTCAGGCAGAGGTGTCACCTGCCAGTTGTAGCCCCAGGGTCATCCTTAGCCACTGGGAGCTGCTGCTTGCCTCAGACATCCAGCCTGACTCACACAGGCACTCCCCGAACTCCATCACACATTAGCCCTGTCATCCATGAAGATGTTGAACACTACCCAGACCCAGGACAGACCCACGTGGGACTGCAATAGATATGTGCCCCCAATGATAACTTCTCTTTGAATATGGTCTATCAAAAAGTGGTGTAGCCACTGTATAGTAATTTTCTCTATGGCACATTTCTCTACTTTGCTTCTGAGAACTTCATGGTATCAATGAATTGGCTCAGCAGGACTTCAGTGATCCTGCAAAGATTTGCATCAGTTGAAGATCTGGCTTGTTGCTTTTTTGATAATGAAAAACACTGGCCTTTTTATCAAAAGAAGCAAACCAGTTCAGTGTGTTTTGGTTAAGAAATCTGAATGAGGCTTTCAAGGAAAGTTTGTGGAGAATGACCTTATCTACATAGCTCAGGCTGGGTGAGACACAAGTAGATAAGATGTTTGGCTAGAGTGGCTTGTAGAGATAATGCACTAGGGAGTCCCCATGCAAAGGAAGCCTTGGCTGCCCAGCTATAGCAGCTTTGCGGCAGGAGGATCTGGCCTCTTCCTGTAGTTTGCTGCTTTCATTTAATTTTTATTCACAAAGAGATACGGGACCCCCAAAGTATTAAACTGATACTAGGGCATGTTTTCTAGCAGTCATTCGAATCAGCACCATAGCTGTTACATGGCAGCATCCTTCTAAACCGTATACAAGACAGCTTGGATAAATGTCAACCTACCTAATGACCAGAGAGGGAGAGAGTTCCCAAACTTTATAAACGCTGATAATCATGTACATTTATAGTCACAACAAATCTTCTTAGGAAACTTACCTGATTCTGCAACTTCTGCTATGGGCACTCCTTGTTCATAAGCCATGAAACCAAGGACTGAAAAGATGGCAAACCCAGCAACAAAGCTTGTGCCACTGTTCAAACAGCAGAGCATAATGCAGTCCCTGGAAAACAAGCCCCAAAATGCTTCATTTTATGTTCATCAGCTGGGTTTCTTGAACAGACTTTACAAAACAAACCTAACTCAAAACTCCAGAGACACACATCACTGAGCATTAACCGTGCAAACAGGTGTGCTTGTAAATAATCTTATATCCAAGAATAGTCACACCAATACATTTTCACATGTTTATATCTCTCAGCAGAATCATGGCTTCCAATTCTTACTGGAATTGGAGCCGGTCAAATATGAAGCCTGTTTTTGCTACCTCTTTATTTTCTGTTTCCTTGATTTTCAGTAGAACTTAGAAAGGTGTGGAAGAAATGAACAACTTAAACGGTTTAGATGACAATTCACTTTATAAGCTGTGATATTTATATGATGCCAGAGGATCCCATGGCACTTTATAAATTATATATGCATAGCAGTCATTCACCACCAAAATGAAGATGTACTGAGGAGAAAATAACAGTCATAATAAACATAAAACATAGCAAAAGTCTCTGGAGCAAAGCTGTAGTGTTACAACATGTGCTGTGAGATTTCAGTACTGTAGACATGACATTACGAAATATTTCTTCATATACGGCAAGAAGTTATCTGTTCCTGTCAAATGACTGTTTGGTTTGGACTTTCTCAAAATGATGCTTGTGGCCAGGTCCCCAGTAGGTCAGCAGTAGCTCTATGCCAGTTTGCACCCACTGAGGATCTGCCCTCCAGTCTGTTTCAGAATCAAATCTATTTCTTAGATGTCCTCATCAAATGAATCACCACTGAGGCTCTTCATGGCAGCCTCTGAGAAGTCTAAAGATGGAATGAGCCTTGAGACTGAGCTCTTCTTCTAGACCCTCCATGTCAAAGTTGAGGTCAGTTAATGAGTTAGTGTCAAAAAGTGTTGCAACAGTAAACTGGGTTTAACACAGAAAAAAATCCTTTAGAAAGTATGTTTTATTTGCAGAGGCCACATCTACACTAGACATTAGAGTTGAATGTAGATACACAATTTGGGCTCCAGAAACTGCATGACTAGAATTGACTTTTCTACAATTGACTTACTTGGCCATCCTCTGGAGACCTTCCCACCGAATTCCCTTAGTTCTTGCGATAACGAGGAGCACCAGGTCAACTGCTGACCCCAGATAGTTCAATTTTTTGTGTCCCTAGTAGGTGTGCAAAATCAACCCCTTGAAGATCAATTCTGACCAGATTGATCTTCCACATATAGAAGACACATCCTGAGAGCGAGCACAGAATATAGTTTTTAGAACTGCTTCCAGTGCTACTCTCCTGTCAGGTTCATTCATACACTGTAATTTACGATTTAAATCCTTCACGGTTCTGTTGTTGTTGATAATTATGTTCATTTTCACCATATCATCATCCATTGTCTATTAGTATTAGAAAGGCCCTGATGTTCTCATGCCAGATCTCTTCAACAATTGCACATTAGGAGGCACCAGTGAGATTCCATTTTAGATGCTGCTATATGGAGGTAAGATACTGTTACATTATCTCTCTTTAATACTGTGGTCTGAGAAAACTATTGCATTAACTGGTTAATTAACAAGAATATTTCATGACTGGGGGACTAGTGTAAGGCACTCAGATCAGAAATGAGACATGTCCCGACTGGTGTTTGAAAAGTGACTGTTTCATCAGAATATTGGAACAGGTTATATAATACAGGCACCGAGAGACACTGAACAAAGCTGGGGCACAAAGTGCCTCCAACCTGGGGCTTCAGCAGGAGAATTAGTTCCTCCAGCTCTGGGCGCATGTGTGGCAGGAGCACGGAATGTGCCCACTGCCAATTGTCCAGTTTTCATTCCTGCACATGCCCCAAATGGTGTGCGTGGGAGAGGAAGACAGGAGAGAGCTGTCTGAACAGCACCACCTACATAATGACTTCAAAGAATTTCACAATAATTTTCAAATCAAGTGTTTGTATTTTTTGTTTTTTTTCATTTTCTACTCATCTACAGGCTAATTTATACAGACTCCGGAATATATTTTCACTTTGGGCTCCTTTTTATGTTATTTTTTTTTTATTTACACCAGTTTGTGTGTAACAAACCTTAATGTTAAACTCAGGCAAGTGTCCTTGCTCAAGACAGCATGAACATAAGTTCCATGTAAGTTCTTTTCCTTTCTTTCTTTCTTTCTTTCTTTCTTTCAACACCATATACTGGGCATAGTCACCTTAAGGCTACATTACACAGCAAAGTTATTTTGGAATAACAGCCATTATTTGAAACAACTTTGTGAGCATCTACACTATGTACGTGCTATTTTGAAATAAATTCAAAATAATGGGCATGTTATTTCAAATTTGGCAAATTTAATTGCAGGTGGAATAATACCTATTTTGAAATCAACTACTTTAAAATAGGTGCTGTTAAGATATGGAATAGTGCTATTTTGAAATAAGCCATAATGGCGTCCAATGACACTGTTTGAAAATAGCAACGAAGGGTCCTGTGGCACCTTATAGACTAACAGAAAAGTTTTGAGCATGAGCTTTCGTGAGCACAGACTCACTTCATCAGATGCTGGTCCTTGGAAAGGACCCTTCGTTGCTGCTACAGATCCAGACTAACACAGCTATCCCTCCGATGTTTGAAAATAGGCACTACATGTCCAGACATGTTATTTTGAAATAGCTCAGTGCTGTTTCGAAATGCATTCTTGTGGGCTATGCCTAAACCACGGCAATCTTTTGAAATAAGTTCTTCCTGGACTTCTCTTCCAGAAACAACTTCTTTCAAAAGAATGCAGCCACACACTGATCCACTTTTCAATAGAGAGTGTCCACATAGCCTCCACTCTTTCAAAAGAACGAGACAGGGATCAAAAACTCCGGCACCATGAGGACCGCTCTTTTAAAAAAGGGCCCCCCAGGGTGTCTACACATTTTTTTGACTGAAAGAATCTTTTGGAACAAGACACTCTTCCTTATTTGGGAAACGATGAGGGCTGCTAGAAAAAGTGCTGCATTCTTTTGATTTCAGATTGAAAGAGCTCATTTTGTGTAGATGCTTCGCAGATTCTTTCAGAAAAGGCCCATTTTTTGGAAAGAACTTGCTAGTGTAGATGCAGCCATTTGTAGCTGTGTTATTTTGAAATAAGGAATTTCCAAATAGCTATTCTGGAATGGCTTATTTTGAAGTAACACTGCTGTGTAGATGTAGCCTAAGAGGAATGAATGTATCACAAATCCATAAAACTTTATTACTTACTGGTCCCCTTTTTTTGGTTACACCATATACTGAGCTTAGCACATAAAAAAAATGAATATACCACAAATACATAGTATGTCATTTCTTCTTACTACTATCTGGAGTAAAAGGGCAGGATCTGGGCTCCTCGCATTCACCCACATCCTACACCCCAGTCAAACCAATGGAATTTTGCACAAGACGAAACCCTTGGGCACTGATTCAGGAAAGCACTCAATCATGTGCTTAGGACCCACTCAAGTCAACAGCAAAACTTCCACTGATTTCTATAGTGAATACAGGTGATCTATTAAGCCATTTTTTTGTGCTTTACAACACAACTATCCAGTACAACAGCACCCAAAGAGTAAAGCAAGCCTTGTTTTTACAGGACATTTTTTAAAAAAGCAGATAAACATATAATATATTTCAGTATGACTTTTACCAGTACTTTACAACAGAATTACACCAGTGATACTGCATGTTCCAATACCTTGGTGAGGTGACTGAGACTGTGCATGAGAGTCACACAATTCTGATCTCCATGCACATGACTTGGAAAACAGACCCTGCCATAGACTAAGGCCTGGATTCTACAAACAGGTATGCATTTGCCTAGTTATATCCATGAGAGTATTTCCACTGATGCTGACTACATGTATGAATGAAGCTAAGCACATAGGTGCCTTCAGGGTTGAGGCCTACATTAAAAGCAAATGTGAGAAGAAGTACGTGTTACCTGTAGCAGTTGTTATTGTAGTTGTTGTAACTCCCCAGGGCTGTCAAGCATCCCAGGCAGATAGCATAAGAGAAAAATATCTGCGTGCCAGCATCCACCCAGACCTGAAGGCACAAACCAGAGGTGTTATTTGAGAGAGAGAGGGAATCATCATTGTTCATGCTTGCAATGAATTTATTTGTTCACAGGCAACTACAAGAGACAGCTATAATGCTCTTACAAACTTTGTTCAATTAGAAAAAAGCGTGCACGTGATTCTGCTTTTATACCAACTGGTGCAAATCAGGAATAACTGAAATCAAATGGGCTTCACAAGTGTTCTACCATATAAGTGAAAGGATACTCTGATTTTGTGGGGCAGACCCTCAGCAAGTATAAATCAGCATTGCTTCATTAAAGTCAAAGGAGGTGACACCTTACCCCAGCTGTCCCCTGTCCTCCTTTCAGTGGGACAGTTAGGGACTTTTTTTAGAAATGTTGGAAATTAATTAATTACATAGCCAAAAGATTAGTCACAGATTCATGCAAATTGAACAATGAATCGGGGGGAAAAGCCAGCAACTATTATTATATATATTTGGATTGAAGTTGCACCTGGAAACCCATCATGCATCAGGACCCCACTTTGCTGGGTGTGTTACAATTACACAACAGAGAGACAGCCCCAGAGGGCTCTCAGTCTAAGGAGCTTGAAATGGCTTGCTTGGCAATTTAGAAATTAGCAGACACATAGGGCAATGGGCTAAGGGTCTGGAGAGCTGTGTTTATCCCTGAGGCTATGTCTACACAACAGAGCCATTTTGAAACAGCTATTTCAAAATATCTGATTTTGAAATAACACGGCTATATACAAAATGTACTTGGAAACAGCATTTCTGGACACATAGCACTGTTTCAAAATAGTTCCATTATATGCTGTTATGGCTTATTTTGAAATAGCGCTATGGTATGTCTTAACAGCATCTATTTCGAATAGCATGTGCGTAGTGTAGATGATAACAATGCTATTTCAAAATAACAGCTGTTATTTCTAAATAACTCTATATTGTAGACATAGCCTGAATCTGCTACTGGCTTGTTATGTTACTTTGGCAAATCACGTGACCTGGGCAGTTGTATGCTTCAATTTCTCCATTTGTGCTTGAGATCTCTGAATGAATAAAGAGTGCTATATTAAGAGGCAAGTATTATTAATATATTTCAAAAATCCTTTCTATAAATGAGTGTGGCATATACAAAATATCTTAGAGTTATGATATCAAGCTGCCAGCTGCACTGGTTAGAGATAACTCATTTGCAACTTAGCCTTTCATGATTAATGTTACATCCCAAATACATGCAAGTCATTGCCAATGACTCACAAGACAACCTTAACTCTGACCCCAAGAGATAACCATTTCTTTCAAACAATCTCAACATACAAACAACACATTTTTAAAAAAATTATTAATACATACAGCCTTTCATGGTTTATAAACTTATTTGATTGTATATATACCCATTACTTAATACCTGATTATAATAATTTATTTATTACTTGGGCATTTTAAGATTTATCATGTTATCCATTCCTTGCTTCTCAGTGCTTGGGTTTTTTAAGTGATGTAAACGGGTGGAAATATTTAGCCTTAATGGATTCTTGAAATTATTTTTACTTTTTGCATATGGAACTTCCTTTTGTTTGTTTTTCCATTTCTTCACGTAACTAACTCCCTAACGACAGCCACCCAGCTCATGGGACAGAATGCTCAGGTCAAACACATGCAACAACAGACCTGTCAGCATTGCGGATTGTGGATGTGGGGTTTTCCCTTAATCTTTCTCTAGAAGAATGAAGTAAAAAGACAATTCAGTTTAAACTTATGTACAGATCTTGCTGGGCACAATCTTTTCACCTTCGAGACAGCAAATGGTTCAGGTATTAATTATATGCATAAATCATTCATCTTCAAGGCCAGCAATCATGCCAAAGGAATAATTAAGACTTGCAAACCAGCAAACAAAATCAGCACCAGTGGATGGTATTCCAGCCTTAGAGAAGAAGTTACATATCGAGGGTCGAAACTGCAGCCCTACCACAAGCCCCACATCTGGGGCAGTGGCATTTAATCTCTACCAATATGAGCAGGACTTGCTCTGGTGACCTACAAATAAAAGCCTCCCTATAATGGGACAGTTCCTTAACACAGCACACATCTAGATGGAGTTACAAGGTAACTTTAATGATTGGAATATTGGTATAGGAAGGCACAGCTTACTCTGGAAGGATGGGCAGGGTCAACAGGGAGGAGGCATTGCCTTATATATTAAAAATGTGCACACCTGGACTGAGATGGAGACAGATGCAGGAGACAGATGCATTGAGAGTCTCTGGGTTATGTTAAAAGTGGTAAAAAAAAAAAGGGTGATGTCGTGCTAGGGGTCTACTACAAACCACTTACCCAGATAGAAGAGGTGAATGAGGCTTTTTCTAAGCAACAAACAAAATCATCCAAAGTGCAGGATTTGGTGGTGGTAGGGAACTTCAACTATCCTGACATATGTTGGGAAACTAACACAACAAGGGACAGACCATCCAGAAAGTTCCTGGACTGCATTGATGACATTTTTTTTTATTCAAGGACGTAGAAAAAGCTACTGGGGTGAAGCAGTTCTGGATTTGATTTTAACAAATAAGGAAGAACTGGCTGAGAATTTGAAAGTGGAAGGCAGCTTGGGAGAAAGTGACCATGAAATCACAGAGTTCATGATTCTAAGAAATGGTGAAAGGGAGAACAGCAAAACAGAGACTATAGATCGCAGGAAAGCAGATTCTGGTAAACTCACAGAGCTGGTAGGTAAGGTCTCATGGGAAGCAAGAGTGTGAGCAAAAACAATTGAAAAGAGTTTGCAGTTTTTCAAAGGGACATTATTAAGGGCCCAAAAGCAAGCCATACTATGCATAGCAAAGATGGAAAGTATGGTAAAAGACTGTCATGGCTTAGCCAGGAAATATTGCATGATCTCAAAATCAAAAAGGAGTTATGCAAAAAGCGGAAATTAGGAGAAATTACAAAGGATGAATATAAGTAAACAATACATGTATGCAGGGGCAAGATTAGGATGAAAAAGGCACAAAATGAGCTCAAACTAGCTAGAAACATAAAGGGTAGCAAGACATTCTATAAATATATTAGAAGCAAGCAGAAGACCAAGGGCAGGGTAGGTGCACTACTCAGTGAGGAGGGAGAAACAACATCGGGAATCTTGGAAACGGCAGAGGTGCTTAATGACTTCTTTGTTTTGGTCTTCACCAAGAAGTCTGACGCAGAAATGCCTGATATGATGAATGCTAACGAAAAGGGGATAGGTTTAGAAGAAAAATAAAAAAAGAACAAGTTACAAATTATTTTAAAAAATTAGATGTCTTCAAGTTACCAGGGCCTGATGAAATGCATCCTAGAATACTCAAGAAGCTGATACAGGAGGTATCGGAAACTTTAGCTATCATCTTTGGAAAGTCCTGGGAGTCACGAGAGATTCCAGAAGACTGGAAAAGGGCAAATATCATGCCCACTTATAATAAGGGAAAAAAGAACAACCCAGGAAACTACAAACCAGCAGGTTTAACTTCTGTGCCATGAAAGATAATGAAGCAAGTAATTAAGGAATTCATCTGCAAACATCTGGAAGAAAATAAGGTAATAGGTAAAAGCCAGCATGAATTTGTGAAGAACAAATCATGCCAGCCCAATCTGAAATCTTTCTTTGACAGGATAACAAGTCTTGTGGATAAGGGAGAAGCAGTGGATGTAGTATACCTAGACTTTACTAAGGCATTTGATACAGTATTGCATGATCTTCTTATCAATAAATTAGGCAAATAAAATTTAGATGGGGTTACTATAAGGTGGGTGCATAACTGGCTGAATAACCATTCTTACAGAGTAATTATTGATGTTTTGCATTCGTGCTGGAAGGGCATAACAAATGGGGTTCTGCAGGGGTGTGTTCTGGGAGTGGTTCTGTTCAATATCTTCATCAACAATTTAGATATTGGCATAGAGAGTATACTTATTGAGTTTGCAGATGATATCACACTGGGGCTACGTCTACACGTGAAGCCAACATCGAAATAGCTTATTTCGATGTAGCAACATCAAAATAGGCTATTTCGATGAGCAACGTCTACACGTCCTCCAGGGCTGGCAACGTCGACGTTCAACTTCGACGTTGCGCGGCACCACATCGAAATAGGCGCTGCGAGGGAACGTCTACACGCCAAAGTAGCACACATCGAAATAAGGGTGCCAGGCACAGCTGCAGACAGGGTCACAGGGAGGACTCAACAGCAAGCCGCTTCCTTAAAGGGCCCCTCCCAGACACAGTTGCACTAAACAACACAAGATCCACAGAGCCGACAACTGGTTGCAGACCCTGTGCCTGCGGCATGGATCCCCAGCTGCCACAGCAGCAGCCAGAAGCCCTGGGCTAAGGGCTGCTGCCCACGGTGACCATAGAGCCCCGCAGGGGCTGGAGAGAGAGCATCTCTCAACCCCTCAGCTGATGGCCGCCATGGCGGACCCCGCTATTTCGAAGTTGCGGGACGCGCAACGACTACACGGTCCCTACTTCGACGTTGAATGTCGAAGTAGGGTGCTATTCCTATCCCCTCATGGGGTTAGCGACTTCGACGTCTCGCCGCCTAACGTCGAAGTTAACTTCGAAATAGCGCCCGGCACGTGTAGCCGTGACGGGCGCTATTTCGAAGTTAGTGCTGCTACTTCGAAGTAGCGTGCACATGTAGACACGGCCCAGGAGGGGTAGTAACTGCTTTGGAGGTTAGGGTCAGAATTCAAAGTGATCTGGACAAACTAGAGAAGTGGTCTGAGGTAAACAGAATGAGGTTTAATAAGGACAAATGCAAAACACTCCACTTAGAGAGGAATAATCAGCTTCACACATACAAAATGAGAAGCAACTGTCTAGGAAGGAGTACTGGTGTGGAAAAAAATTTAGGGGTCATAGTTGACCACAAGCTAAATATGAGTCAACAGTGTAGTGCTGTTGCCAAAAAAAAAAAAAAAAAAAAAAGCAAATATGATTCTGGTATGCATTAAGAGGAGTGTTGAGAGCAAGACATGAGAAGTCATTCTTCCACTCTACTCAGAGCTCATTAGGCCTCAACTGGAGTACTGTGTCCAGATGTAGGCATCACATTCCAAGAAAGATGTGGAGAAATTGGAGAAGGTCCAGAGAAGAGCAACAAGAATGTTTAAAGAATATGAGCTATGAGGGAAGTCTGAAAGAACTGGGCTTGTTTAGTTTAGAAAAGAGAAGACTTAGAGGGGGCATGATGGCTGGTTTCAATTACCTAAAAGACGGTTATGAGGAGGAGGGAGAAAAATTGTTCTCCTTGGCCAAACATAAACCACAGCAAGGGAGTTTTATTTCAGACAATTATAAAAATTTCCTAACTGTCAGGGTGGTTAAACGTTGGGATAAATTACCTAGGGAGATTGTGGAATCTCCATCACTGGATCTATTTAAGAGCAGGTTAGATAGACATCTATCAGAGATGGTCTAGATAGTGCTTTGTCCTGCCGTGAGGGCAAGGGACTGGACTCAATGACCTCTCGAGGTCCCTTCCAGTCCAATGTTCTATGGTGCTATGATTAACGTGTTACCTATTCTGGGCTGTGCATATATACTGGGCCGGCTCCCGTAAATTTTTAACCCTTCCAGGTGGCAAAATGGCATCCTGAGATCAGGGCACATGGGAAGTCCTGGTGATTTATTGGTTGCGGTGGAACATTCTAAGCCTTGTTATTTTGATTCTACATCAGCAGGGGATCTGTCTGGGGCAGTCCTATGTCTAGAATTTGTCAGCAGAGCTAGGCAAAGGAGCCACACCTTCAGACTTGGGCTCCTGTTTCCAACTCACTGAGTTCTCCTGCACCCTTGGGAGTAAGTCCTCTAGATGACTTCTGTGAAGGCTCTTAAACATAAAATTTAAGGGATTTGCACAGAAGCAAATTGACTAAAAATACAAGAATGAAAATGTTGGCTGTGTTGTTTCAAGGCCAAGAAAGGATTTAAATTATGGTCAAAGTTTTCATTTATGGACCAAGACAATCACAGTAACGGAGCTAGCACTAGTATAAGCAGACTAAAGCATTTCCTTAGGACTCTGAGCAACTCAAGGGAGCCCTGAGCAATTTTTTCGTTTGTCATGTGGGGGAGGAGGCCAAAAATATTCCTGTTCAGAGACCCCAATGGGCTAGCACTGCCTTTGATATATATATATATATATATATATATATATATATATATATATATATATATATATACACACACACACATACACACACACTGGACATGTTTATATATATAAACACTGGACATGTTTATTTGGCATGTGAGTGAGGAAGGTTTGGGTTTCTGCAGTTGTTGGAAGAGTTTCTGCTTAGGAACTGCATTAGAGTCACATTTGATTTGCATCAGGAATTTAAATGGCTTCATTGCTGTCATACTGTATAAGATACAGCTGATTACACCTCAACATTTCACCCCTTGATATGGAAAAAAATGCACAGGGAAAGTCTTGTGACAGACAGCGATTTAATGAGAGTGGAAGATCCCAGAAAGCTGAAAGTAACATAGGTCAACTGAAAAAGAATGATTTTCCCAAGTCTAAACCAAACCCAGGAAGCTGGATCAGTACAAAGGGAATCTGACCATCTTCAGTTCCCCGGTTTTAGCAGCTGCACAATATTGCTTAGTAAGGGGAAAATATAGCAAAGGGCCAACTTTTGCTGAGGGCTAATGCCAACACCACAATGGCCTAACTGCTCCTGAGGACCTCTAGCCCTGATGGGGAAGAGGGACAAATATAGGGTGCCCATATTTCCAGATGCTGAATGTGGGACACCTGGTTAAATTACTTGCATTCAAACAAGTTCCAAGGCAATCAACCAGAACTACGCAATGTAAACATTCAAATTAATATAAAGTTCACTAATTTCCCATTAAAAAGAAACACGGCATAGCTGGAGTCATATTTACCTCATCTTCAAGGTTTTAGGGTTCAAACAGGGAGGTATGAAACATATCCCCCTTCCTCCCCACCCAACCACCCACCCAACACATTAGAAATGACACGTACACCACAAGGGGAGAGGTGAGGTGACACACATGCTCCCCTACACTGGGGGGTCGACAGACTTGCGGGACAAAGTAGGAGGGGCCTGGCTGTGTGCTCCTGCCCTCCTGCAGGGGGCCTGACCTTGGGCAGAGGAGTAGGGCTGGCGGCAGCCAGCCCTCAGCATGATCTGGAGCATGCCATGGCAGCCCCCACATTCCCACCCCTCAAAGCTGCCCAGAGCACATTGCTCAGTGCTCCAAGGTCTGGGTCACCTGCTGCTGCCACCACCACTGTCAGCTAGGGGATCTTGGCCCTTCAATGTGCCAGGCCCCAGAGCAACTGCCCCCCATTTGGCCCCCCCATCGGTGTGCCTACCCGTACGCTGCTCGCGCACAGAGGTAGAAGAGGATTGACCAACACAACCCTCCCTGTCTGGTGCTCTCCACTCTCCAGGCCTGTCTGGGCCACCAGGATGGACCCACCTCTCCAGGTACCGGGCACCACATCTTCCTGAGGGAACATGTTGGGGGGGCACACATGTCACATGACCCCTTTCCCCAATTTCTGCCAGTGTTCACACCAGAATGTCGCCAGCTGCTACCTTTCACGTGTTGTGTCGAGGAAAGGAATGGGGGCACCACTCAGGAGAGATTCAAATGTCACCCAGTCGATTAGCAGAGTGCCCGCCCTGAGGTGCTGCCTTGGTGCATATAAAAAAATTCTGCACATGGATGGAAAAGATTAGAAGTGACACTGGAGGGGGGGAGTGATCAGGAGGAGGGGATGACCTGGCCCAAAGCCCCACAGAACTCATCTCATCTCCCTTTCCCCACCACGTGTCCAGATACCGCTTGTCCCATCCTACCTGCATTGTCTTGAAAGGCACCTAACACCTCCAGGCTGCTGCTGGCCACTGACACAACCTAGTCACCTTCTGTCCATCAGCTACAAATGAGCAGGAAAGGATTAAGACCAAAGAAAGCCTTGTGCACCAGAACCTAGTGAGTGTCTGCAGGAGCTCAGAAAACTGGGCAGTGAGGTGGCTCACCGGGGAGGGTGCCTAGGGGATAGCACAGCCCCACACTCTCTGGGACGAGACCCATAGCGAGGAGCAGGAGCATGGGAAGAGGATGCTAAGCCTCTGCTAATGAGGTGGAGGTGTAGCCTGTGTGTCTGGGGATGTGAACAGGCTGAAATTGCTTCTTCCTTCACACCCCAGAGCTTAGCTGAAGGGCAGAGAGGCTTCCACGTGACAGTGGTGTGTGAGGCTTTGGCACATGCAGAGCTCGGCTTCTGGCCAGAGCACTGGGACAGCCAGCCTCGGGCCTTCTGGGGTGCCAACCAGAGGGAGGAGCCTGCCAAGCAGGCTGTTGGTTAGCTGGGTGCTCCCACCAGGGATGGGTTCTCTGCACAGCACAGGCAGTGGGACAGGCCCTGCAGAGTGGGTACGTGGAGGAGCAGAGGGGCTGGAGGCCACAGGAGCAACACAGAGAGAGGACAGTCAGACGGGATCACATCAAGGGCTAATAGGTGGTCAGTAGACCTGACTCATAACTGCCTGGCACATGCCCACATTCACTAATCACAGAGTCTCACAGGATGTGGCAGGCAGCCAGTGCTGGACAGAAGTGAAGGTGGGGACGAGGCCATGCTGACAGAAAGTAAGGCGCAGTTTGCCCATTTTTAACAATAAGTAAGGATACCTGCAGGAGGGCTTAAATGCAGGACTGTCCCTTTAAAAAATGGACACCTGGTCATCCCTTGGCCTCAGAATATGAAGTTAGGACCACAGAGCTGCTTGGGAGGTGGGTTAGGGAAAACATCCCTCTTGAAGTCAAGTAAGGGCTCCAGGCCTGGTTAGAATACACAGCGCTGGGAGACGACATGCCCAGGTCATGACCTGGTCCTGGCTGGTTACAGTCCTGTGCAGTGACTTCAGACTTGTTTTCTAAAACAGCACAATATAGACAGAGACAGCTGACACTACATCACAATACTGGGGAACACTTTAAATGGAGTATCTGTGTACTCGGTCAAAAGCTTGACCTAAATTCTACTGCCTGGCACCTTGGCTTTTGCAATCCTTCAGTGTAACAGACTGCAAATCCTGTAACAGCTGCAGGTTTGTTTGTTTGTTTGTTTTTAATAGCTTTCATTGACTTAAATCTTAAATTGAATAACCTAATCAATGCAGTTTTCGTTCACTTACACAATTTGGTATTACATTCAATTTGGTTTATGCTGGGCGTAAGTGTATTCCATATGCAGCAGAATAGGGCATTGAAAATGCATAACTGATTTACAGAAGTTGCCAGTTTTCCTACACTACCTTAGCTCTAACCCTATACACCGGCATGTGATGCATTCTGCAGATGAGACAAGAAGAGCCCATGTGTTAACTGTAGAAAGCTTAACTATGGAGCCATTAACAATGATTTTGTAATAAGGTACTTAGTCTTAGCATATGCACAAACTCAAACCCATTTCTAGTTAAACACATAACTGACATGATATGATACAATAGTCCAGATACTGGAAGTCATTGATTATCCATCTTATTGGAGAACGAGTAATTTTATACTTGTAATTTTATATAAACTAGACATTATTCTTTTCATTTTAAAGTACACTCACCCTTTCACTAAAAATGATGAATCATAAAAAAAAAGTATAAGAAAGAAAAGTTCAGGGTGAAGAAACAAGCAGGCCCAGATTACTGGAATAGTAAAGGTGAGTGATACCGCATATTATGAAGGGGGTGTAAAGATTCTGCTGGAGTACAGCTGGCTCAGTCCCACGCACCTTGAAAGTTTTAGCTTTCATATTTAGCTCACTCATACAACAGGGGGAGGGATTGGAAAGACGTGAAAAATCCCCTTCCATTTTAGAATTGTGTGTGATTGCAAGCTCTAGAATTATTAAGTCATCTTCTAAAAGCTGAGTGCTTTGCGGTAATAAGCATGGAGTTTGCAGTCGAGTTCCTGGGCTTTCTCAGGACCTACTGTAACCCTGCCAATCCACACTGGTATCAAAAGTATAGTATGTGATATAAACAAAGGGGAGATAGATTATGTCTACACTGCAGCATACCGTCAATTTAAGGCAGTTAGCTTGATTTTACAATGTCACCATCTTCACTGCAAATACCATTAGGTTGATTTTAAGGAGTGCTAAGGTCGACATTACATCAACCATCCAAGTTTGTGTAATGCTAAGTTTGAATTTAAAAGGTCAAAATAATACCAGTGTGGAAACAACTTTTCTTTAAATCAATTTTATTGGCCTCTAGAGGTGTCCCACATGTATCTCCCAATGTCCCACATTTGTCCGTTCTGGACACTTTCATCTCTGCCGCTCTCCAGTTGGGTAGGAAGTAGGTAACAGGAAGTCCAGGAATTTGAATTCATTTTCTTTCTGACTGTCGTGGATAGCACACCTCAGGAGTGCACTTCAGGAGCCATCCGTCACATGTAGGCATCACTTCCATTGCACCTCTAGCCATGTAATCTAGCCATCTGGCCATCATAACTACTTTGAGATTTTCTGATGTAAGTTCTCAATGTTGCAAGAGAGCTCCAGCAGTGACACATAATGAAATCGTGGATTTCATTTCTGTTTAGGGAAAGCAGTCAGTGCTGGGTGGACTTTGAGTTTGCAAGCAAAATGCAGCCATTTATGAAAGATATTGGCTATGTCTACACTAGCCCAAAACTTCGAAATGGCCATGCAAATGGCCATTTTGTAGTTTACTAATTAAGCACTGAAATACATATTCAGGGCCTCATTAGAATGCCAGCAACCGCGGCACTTTGAAATTGATGTGGCTCGCAGACGCACGGCTCATCCAGACAGGGCTCCCTTTCGAAAAGACCCTGGCAACTTCGAAATCTCTTTATTCTTAACAGCAGATAGGAATAAGAGAATTTTGAAGTTACCAGGTTTCTTTTAAAACGGAGCCCCATCTGAACAAGCTGCATGGCTGCGAGCCGCATCAATTTCGAAGTGCTGCGGCTGCCGGCATTCTAATGAGGTGCTGAATATGTATTTCAATGCTTCATCAGTAAACTTCAAAATGGCCATTTGCATGGCCATTTCGAAGTTTTGGGCTACTGTAGACATGACCATTGTGGGGCATGATTGCAAAAGGCTACTCCTGGGACACTCAGCAATGCCAAATGAAAATGAAGGAGCTCCAGCAGAGCTATCAGAAAGTCCAAGAAGCCAATGGGAGACCTGGATCATCTCCCAAGATGTGCCAGTACTAGGAAGAGTGGACGCCATTCTTGGGTGGACCCAACCACAGCCCCAGTCTTAACTTGGATTCTTCAGGAAGCCGAACTGAGGACTCCAGTTGGAGCCAAAAGGAACTGAGCAGAGAGGAGGAGCAGGAGGTGGAGGCCAATGAAGAGGAGGACAGTGACAGTCATCACTAGTGGCTCAATGAAGGTGATCATGCCAGCCCAGAGATCTTCACCCTTGACCTCAAGCCAGTCCCCTCATCATTGACACCTGAACCTCCAGGGTCCAGCTTTTCTGGTGAGTGTTTTCTTAGAATGCTACAAGTGGGTTATGGCTGGGTTTAGGTATAGGTTTGCTTCTGTGGAGCACATTTTTAAACTGCTACAAGAAGGTTGTGGGTCAGGTGTAGTGGATCTATGCCCCTGAGGAACTTCTCCTTAATATTTCTGGGGATGGAGTGCTTATCTTTTTTGGAGATCTCTATGAAGGTCTCAGCCAGGTAGTCTTTTATTTTTCACATGAGGTTTTTGGGGAGGCCTGACTTATTGTGGCTTCCACAACAGCACACCTTGCCATGTCACCCAACCATTAAGTAATCTGGTATCATGGTGCCCCATAGCATTTTGGCAAATCTTCCAGACCTGTGCTCACACAGTATGAGCATATTTTCTTTTTCACTCTCTAGTATTCTAGGGAGGCTGATGTGTCTTTTGGCATCCTGAAGAAACATGGGAATTTTGATTAGATTTTTTCACATTGCTCCCTGGCCATAGATATTTCCCATGACTGGCCTGCTGCATCACATGGCTGGCAGGCTCTCTGTCTCCCTGCTGTGCACAGCTAGCAGGCTCTCCTGGCATTATCCCCTCCCACCACATTGCCAGCTTGATGAGGTCTTACCAAGAAAGACTTCTTCCACACTCTGCAGTTTAGCAGGAGCACCCCCATCCAGCCTGCCACGAAGCTAGTGGAATCAAATCCTCCCACCACCACCATGCAGCTGCTGGACTCTTCTAGCCCTGCCCCTGGACACTGGCATGTCCAGAATGGGCTTTTCTTGCTTTAACTGGCTTTTCCTCTGCACAGAATTCATAAGGAACCACCCTCACACAGCCTGCCATGTGTCCAAGAGAACTGAACCCTTCCCCCAGGCACCAAGTGATTTACAAGGCTTTAGTTCCAACCTTCCCCCTCCCTTGCCACCCTTAAGCCAGCAAGTTCTTACTATGTCCATAATGAAATGATCTGAATAAGTAATACCTTCTGTTCTGAACACATTGATTCATTGCCATCCTTAAGAAGCCAGAAGTGGCATTGGAAAACAAAAGTTGCAGTGATTGTCAAATGGAGACCAATTCATTCTATGGGTAAGTCCTTTGTATCTAAATTTTGAGCTTCACTTTTTTCAGCAGGCAGCTTCAATTCAGGAGACAAGGTTCCCATGATGAGGAGAAGGAAAAGATCAAAACAGGACCTCATCCCGCAGCAGCTGGAGAAGGGCTGACAGCAGAGCCACTGTTAACCAAAAATTGACAGAGCAGTGGTGGCAGAGCATCCTGCAGTCTTGTGAAAGCATGATCCAGTACAGGAAAGAAGACTCAGAAGAGCTCTTGAAGGCTGTGAGAGAGCAAACTGAGATCCTGCATTCTATACCCTAGATGCAGAAGGATGCCCAATGCAAGACTCATTATGCAGACTACACACTCTGCTGCCTGGGCTCCCCTGGATATAGCGTGACCCCACCACCTGCCGTTGTGGTCCCTGAACACAGAGGCAGGGCAAGGACAGTCTCCCGCTCCACCCACTTGACTTCTGTTCACTGCAAAATGCTCTTCCATCATTCTTGACACCTCTTCTTTTTCCTTCACCTTAATCCTCCTGCCCCCAAATAAAAATATTCTTTTTGTGAAAACCACAATCTCACATGGGGTGGGGTGCACACATCATTGTGGAGGTGGGTTAACCCTAACTATCAAAATAGTTTAATGCAGCAGAATCATGTGGCTGACTGCTCATTCATACAGCTATTTTTCAAAACCTCCCTGATTGCCATTGCCGCTGCATATGTTTTGGTGAATGCCCTTGTATCAAGCTTTGCATAAGCCTTGCTCATGGCTTCTGTCTCTGCAACCCAGGCTGGCATGAAATTCTGCCCTCTTGATTCACAAATATTATGGAGAATACAGCATGATGCAACCACAGTGGAGACAATGGTTTCGGAAAGGTCCAAATGGGTCAAAAGGCACCTAAATCTGGCTTTTAAACAGCCAAAGAAACATTCCACCCCCATTCTGCACTTCCTCAGTCTGTAGCTGAAGCATTCCCAGCTGCGGTTGAGGGAGCCTTCATGAGGCAAGGGAGCTGAGGATAAGCAGGGCTGCCCAATTTAACTATGGGCATCTGCATGCTGTCAATCTTGATTTTACGGTCTGGGAAGAAAGACTCATCCAAGAGCTTTTTGTACAGACCTGAACTTCTAAATATGTGTGCGTCATGCATCTTTCCTGACCTCCCATCTTCATGTTGGTGAAATGACCTTTGTGATCCACCAACACCTGCAACACAATGGAGAAGTACTCCTTTCAGTGTATGCATTCTGATGCCAGGCCATGATGGGGATGTGCTTTCTATCTAGTGCCCCACCAGAGTTAGGAAACCCCACGGCAGCAAAGCCATCCAATATGAGCAGGACATTTCCCATGTTCATGGTCTTCTGCATGAGACAGTGACAGATTGCATTGACTACCTGCATCACCTTGGAGATATGGAAATATATATACACACACACATATCCCATAGAGCTGGAAGGGACCTCGAGAGGTCATCCAGTCCAGTTCCCTGCCCTCTCAGCAAGACCAAGCAACCTCCCTTACAGATTTTTTTAAAATCTATTTGCTTCAGACACCTACATGGCCTTCTCAAAGACTGAAATCACAACCCTGGGTTTACAAGGCCAATGCGCAAACCATTGAGCTGTCCCTCCCACTCCCACTGTAGATCTGCTTACTCTAAACTGATCTGCCACTGTCCAGTAGCTGTTGGGTGTTGCAAACTTCCACTGAGCAATTGCCACTCACTTGTGAACTGTCAAAGCAGGTCTCATTCTGGTATTGCTGCACTTCAGGGCAAGGGACAGCAAATCATAAAGTTCCATGAAAGTGGTGTTGCACATGAAGAAGTTCTGCACCCAATGCTGGTCATCCCAGACCACCAAAATAATGTGATCCCACCAGTATGGGCTGGTTTCATGTCTCCAGAAATGGTGCTCCACTGTAAGCAATGCATCTGGGGTAGCCAGCAGCTCTAAATTCCTGGTCTCCAGTTCTTCAGGGTAATTAATGAATGCATCCTCTTCCTCCTGATCCCCCTCATCCTCCCACTGTTTTTGTCTAAATAAATACTCCACAACACTTCTTGAAGTGGCTATAATGCACTGTGCAACAGCTAGAAGCAACTAAGGATTCATGTTAGTGCCATGCAGCAGTGTGAGCCAGGGGGTGGCTTTGGAAAATGCTGGAAAAAGTGGCACAAATTCTCTTGAGGCAGCCATTTATATTCCAGCAGGGGTGGGGGTGGGTGCTTTGCCTTCTGGGATTATATTATCAGACACCCACAAGCACTTACAGCACATTTTTTCCCATAAGCTACTGGCACAAAAACCCAGAGTGCAACCGGGGAAAAAGCACTGTGGGATAGGCACCCACAATGCATTTCTCATGCAGTTAACATAGGTAAGGCAATGGAGAAACAGTAAGTTGACTTTCTGAACATTCGTGGACACTCATCTTTGACTTTATAAAATCTAGCATTAAGAATAGACTTTATTAAATTATACTTTATTTCATAGTGTAGACATAGCTGTAGAGTGAGTAAGCAGCAAGCATGGGAGGCAGTAATAATCTGATCTGAACAAGTGGATTAGTGGTTGTCAAGCCTTTCAGTAACACAGAACACTTCAACAAGACAAACAATTCCAAGGCACACACCCTTTTTTCAGCTGAATCGATTGCTCATAAGCATCATGTTCACTTACATTTACTATGGTTATAGACTTTGCAACACAGCAGTGCATACAAGCTAAACAAGGATCAAATGCATTAATGTTTCACATCCACCACAGAACACACCGCCTTAGACAGCTAGTGCAGGTGCATTTTCAAAATATTCTCAATGCCATGCACAGGATGTTGGGTAAATGAGTAACCACTGAAAGCAGCTCCCTTCCCCATCAGCCCGTTGGAGCTAGGACACGGCTTTTAAACCACGTCCCAGCAGGCTCCTGCCCTCACTCCCACAGCAAGGAGTGGGGGAAAGCTCCTCGCCAGCTCCTTTGAGCCAGGAAGCAGCATTTCAGCTCCCTCTCAGAATGAATGGAGTCCTGCAGGGTCGGCATTTGTCCTCACGGTGGCTCTGCAAAGAGCCACTGCAGGGGGGCGACTGATGAACCCTGCAACAGATTGGGCTCAGGCAGCCTTTCAGAGGAGCATCTGACAGAGACGGAGAAGATACTGTGGTATTTTGGGCTACTTTTCAAGGTGTATTTTAACACACATTTATACATGCATAAACATACACGCACTGTAGGCAGGTCGGCTCTACGCTCAGTGGATGGAAACCCTGAGTACTTCCTTGGGAAGTGAGCTTTTGTTGAAGCCTGTGCTTCTGTGGCTTCACTGTTCTGGGTGCCCAACATAGCCAGATTAACATGTCTACATACCAACTTTTTGTGGTCAGAAACTGCCTTCTGTCGACAAAACACTGAGTGAGGTCACACTTCAGGGTGACTTTTATTGGGAGAAACGCCCATGTTTGGTGACAAAAACTTACACTCTTACAAGAAACTTTTTTCATTTCCCCTCCTTTTATTGTCAACAAAGAGCCAGTGTGAACAACTGCTGTTCATTTTGTCAACAGAACTGGCCTCCTCCAGTTTCCCACAATGCCTGCCCTAATGACTTTGCTCAGTGTTTTGTTCTCTGCTGCCCTGCAGACATGCACCTGTCTCCTTTCAAAGCTCTGTAAAATATCTGAGAGCTGAGTGATTTGCTCCCTTTGGGTTTGTGTGTATATATATATACATATACATACATATGTATATATATATATAAAGAAAAAAAAAACCTTTTTTCTGGGAAAAAAAACCCCAAAGCTTTCGTACAGACAAGCAGGATAATTTGAGCTACAAGGGCCTTTCCCTTTAAATAATTACTCTAGCTCTGTGAACAACTTTT
Source organism: Carettochelys insculpta (assembly GCF_033958435.1). Taxonomy (NCBI): domain Eukaryota; kingdom Metazoa; phylum Chordata; order Testudines; family Carettochelyidae; genus Carettochelys; species Carettochelys insculpta. The sequence goes on along the minus strand of NC_134147.1, from coordinate 9,445,390 downwards.
GCTGCCCCCTCCCCGCCGCACTTCAAGGTTGAAAATTACTGTTTGTGAATGAAGCACAGGTATTGTCGACTTTATTGGCTACCAGGAAGGCTTCCCATCATGCTCAGGTAGGTAGTCACTCTAGTCAGTGCCAACAGCGCTTCTGTCTTTTTTCCCAGTGACCCAAAATTGTCCAGCACTTCCTGCAACCCCTGGGGATTTTAAAAGGCATTTCCCCAAGTAGTCAGTGCTGTAAGCTTTGCTGCTTTTTTTCCCAGGAGAGCAAAACCGTCCTCCTTCCCCCACCCCCAGATGCTCTGCAAACTTCAAAAGCCATTCACAGCCGTGTGGCTCCCTTGCACCACATCTGCCGGCTTTTTCTGCCCTCATGTCTTCTGCAGCTGTCTTCCAAGAGTGGCTATTGCTCCAAAAGGGCTCCTGGTTGAAGTCATGCCGACCTGTTTGATATCCTGAGGTGAGGAATCAGGGTTTTCTTCCCCAGCTACATGGGAAATGGAGGAACAGGGACACCTATGAACTGATTTCATGTTCCCTGTGAGAAAAAGGTTATGGCAGAGATACAGACCAGTGTAGGGCTAAGATAAAGGAACTTCACCAGCCATACCACAGGGATTAGGAAGCAAATAAGTGCTCTGGGGCTGTCACCCATACATGCCAGTATCATGAGCAGCTAGATTCAATACTGGGGGCGCAGTCCACAGGAGAAGCAAAGAGGCCTGTGGATACCTGTACTGGGGAGTCACAGCACAGCTCAGATCAGGAGAGGCAGCAGGCTTTGGATGAGCAGCGTGAATGGACTCCGGGCTCCCAGCCTGAAGTGGGTAGTCAGGGACTCTTCAGCAACCAAGATGAAAGCCACACATGGCCAAGCCTTGAAGTGCAGCAGGAGATCAAACCACAGAGCAGAGAGGCAGCACACACTTCAGGTACAATCCCCTTTGTGCAAGTGTTGCTGGAGGAGGGGGATGGCTGGTGATGGTGGGGTGCTGTTGACAGGGGCTTCTGGTAGCTGGCTAAAAAAGATGGTAGTGGAGGCAGGCAGTGTCCCAGAAGTGCATTAACGCTGTCTCATATTCTGTATGATGAATGGGAACTGCAAAGGAAAGCCTGAACTTACCTGGAGAGCTAGGAAAGAGTTAAGCTAACCTGCTTCTGAAAGAGGGAGTTGCGGGGTGGAGTGTGGAAGTGGCAAAGAGCCAATAGGAGGTAGGGAAAAATTCAAACCTGAAACTGAATCAGCAGCATCCTTCCTTTGATAAAGAAAAGAAGGGGAAGAAATGAGCTCTCCCAGAACAGATCCCCTGGGCTCCTCAGAAAGCGTGAGTAGGGAAAAGTTTATGTAGTCATGTAAAGTTTATCATTTTCATTGCTTGGGGGGTTGGAAATTATGTCTGAGCCACTTATTTGTTCTTGTTGTTTTCTCCTGTAATCAAGAATCTGCCCCAGGGAAAACACCTGTGATTTGCTTTAATTCGTGGGGGTTTTTATAGTCATTTACAATGCTTGCAAAGACAGTCACGTTTTAATGGTAAAAGTGCTTTTTCTTTGTTAAGAAGTACTGATTGATCCTTTGTGTCCTATGGGGACTCAAAGCTATGTGCCCAGCTGTAGACATATTATCAGAGAGCTTGTGGCTCCCTGCATGGTTTTGTTGGGTGCTCCTCTTTTGTTTTGTTTTTCTATTATTATTATTTCCAACTCTGGGAAAAAGAGTTTGGGGATTTGTCCTCAGGAAAGCGATTCTAAGTGATTTCTTGCTTGGAAAGGGGATTTTGTATACTTGGTGGTGGCAGCAACTGATTGATTTCAGGAAAAAAAAACTGAAATCAAGAAGACTTTCTGTTTCTGGGAATTGCAGAAGCAGGGTCTGGCAGATTTTAGTTGGCTCGCCGGCCTCCATTAACTGCACTCAAAGTGCCAGGCCGGGGAATCAGCTGTGACACCATGTAACCATGCTCTGAGATATTTTCCAAAGATCTTCTGAGGTACTTTTCAATTTTCTCCCTAAGAATATAGGTTGGATACTAGGAAAATCTATTTCACTAGGAAGTGGTGAAGCCCTGGAATGGGTTGCCTAGAGCAGTGGTGAAATATCCATCCTGAAAGGTTTTTAAGTCCCAGCTTGACAAAGCCCTGGCTGGGATGATTTAGTTAGGGTTGATCATTGTTTGGGCAGGGGGCTGGACGCGATGACCTCCTGAGGTCGCATCCAGCCCTAGGTGTCTATGAGTCTATGATATAGCTTCATGAGCCATAGCAGCAAGGGGTAGACTGGGCCTCTGATGATAGCTATTGGCATTTCAATGTCCCTGTCACTGCATAGGTGCACCCCATCTCATGAGGACAAGGGCACATGGGTGGGTGTGGATGCTACTTGCATTGCTATTGCTCCATAGGTAACTTGAATCAGTCCATCATTCTGAGACAAAATGACCTAAAGGCCACCATCAGTAGCACAGCCCTTGGGTTCAGGGCAGCACAGCCTAATGGCTAAAGTTCAAGGGATTGGGGGCAGCAGCCCTGAAAGGGGGAACCAGGACCACCCTACTCCACCAGACTCTGTCAATAGGGAAACTGATCCACCACTTATTCAGCAGGAAATCCAACTGCAACACACTGAGCTCACTTGGGTGAAAGATACCACTCGCACACCCCTCCCTGAGCACTTCCTACCATTTGAGTCACTGAGGTGATTCGCACCGGTTCAGGGTTCTCAGGTTCTGCTGCACCAGGCTCCCCATGTAGCTCCACTACCTCTGGAAGCTTGATGCAATCTCCCCATTTCTGACTCCTGCTGTCTGGGTCTCTGGAACGCCTGGAGCAGGTCCCTCTCCTCCAACATCTAGCCCAGGCTGAGCGGAGCTGCCTCCCTTTATACTGCCCCAGCAGATAGAGGGTGCCCCATCTGGCTGGAGAAGCCAGACTTCCTCTTCCCACAGGGTTTTAACCCTTTCTGTCCCAGTGCAGAGTATGCACACTCTGTCACAGTCCCCAGTGGTAATTTTATGATCTGAGAAGAACGTTCCATCTTGCCTCTTTCCGGAGACACACGAGTTCCTAAAGAGGCACTTCTCACGCACCTTTCCTGATTATCCCACATCACTGTGGGTAAAACAGCTCCTGTGGACCACCCGTGCCTGCAACACAGTGGAGAAGTAATCCTTGTGGTTTATGTACTCTTTGGAAAGGTGCTCGGGTGCCAAGATAGGGATATGCATCCTATCTATCACCTCCACACAGTTAGGGAACCCCATTGAAGTAAAGTCATCCACTATCTCCTGCACGTTTCCCAGAGTCGCTATTCTTCCTAGCAGAAGGGTATTGATTGACCTGGCTACTTGGATCACAGCAGCCTGCAGGGTAGATGTATCCACTCCAAACTGATCCCCAGCTGAACAGTAGAAGCCTGGCATTGCAAGCTTCCACAGGGCTATCACCATTCACTTCTCAACTGTCAGAGCAGGTCTCATTCTGGCATTGCTGTGCCTCAGGGTGGGGGGAAATAATTCAGAGTTCCATGAAAGAAAAGTTTTGTAGCCACTGGTCTTTGTTTCATAGCTGCATAACTGTCTGGTCCCACTAAACTGTGCTTCTCTCATGGAACCAGAATCGGCATTCCACGGCATCAACAGGCTCCACTACTGCCAATGGCTCTGCTTAATGTGCTCCTACATGTCTGTGTTTGTGGTCTCCTTACATCCTTCCTTGCCCTAGTGGCTCCTGGCTAGCCTCTGTAGAAACTTCTCCATGTAGGAACCAATGACACAGCAAAGAACGACCTTGAACAGATCACTGCCGATTTGGTAACTCTGGGAAAGGAGAGCAAAGAATATGGAGCACAAACAATGTTCTAGTCCATCCTCCCTGTTGAAGGAAGGAGTTCAGGTAGGGATCATCAAATCATGGAAGTAAATGCGTGGTTGTACAGGTGGTGTCAGAGAGAGGGATTTCGTTTCTTCAACCACAGAATTCTGTTTTGAGAACAAGGATTGCTAGGAAGTGACAGGATCTACCTAACAAAGAGAGGAAAGAGCATCTTTGCAGGTAGGCTTGCAAACCTAGTAATGAGGGTTTGAAACTAGGTTTGTCGAGGGATGGTGACACAAACCCTGAGGTAAGGGGGGAATGAAAAAGGTACAACAAAGGAGGACCACCCGTTTGAAAGGAAAAAGTAGGCCAAGCAGCTTATTATTTAAGGTGCTTGTATACAAATACAAGAAGCATGGGGGAAAAAAAAACCCAGGAAGAATTAGAGGCCCTGGCACAGTCAAAAAAGTATGTGGTGACTTTGGTATCGGAGACTTGGTGGGATGACTCATACAAATAGAGCACTGTCATGAAAGGGTATCAACAGTTCAGGAAGGACAGGAAGGGGAAAGAAAGAGGAGGAGTTGCCATTTATGTGAGAGACCAGTATGGTTGCTCAGAGCTCCAGTATATGGAGGGAGAAAAGCCTGTTGAGTGTCTTTGGGTTAAACTTAGAAGCAGAAGTAACAGAGGCGATGTTGTGTTTGATGTCTGCTACAGGCCACCAGACCAGGTAGATGAAGTAGACAAGGATTTCTTCAGACATCTACGAGAAGCTTCCAAATTATAGGCCTTGGTTCTCGTGGGAGGCTTTAATAACCCAGACATTTGTTGAGAGACCAATACAGCAGCACACAGACAATCCAGGAAGTTTTTGGAGAATCCTGGGGATAATGTCCTGGTACAAGTGATGAAAGAATTGACCAAGGGCCATGTGCAGCTTAACCTGCTGCTCACAAACAGGGAAGAAATAGTAGGAGAAATAAAAGTGGGTGGCCGCCTGGGCTGAAGCAACCAAGAATTGGTAGATGTCAGGATGCTGAAAAAAGGAAGAAGGTGAGCAGTAAAATAGAGACCCTTGATTTCAGAAGAGCAGACTTCGACTCCCTGAGAGAACTGAAGGGCAGGATCCCCTGGGAAACTAATATGAAGGGGAAAGGAGTTCAGGAGTACTGGCAGTACTTTAAAGAGGTCTTATTAAAGGCACAGGAACAAACCATCCTGATGTGAAGTAAGAAAAGCAAATATGGTAGGCAACCAGCTTGGCTTACAAGGGAAATCCTTGGTCAGCATACACTCAGAAACTTTAAGAGGAAACTTGGACAGATGACTCAGAAGAAATATTAATATAAGATTGGAGAATGCCAGGGGGTAATGAGGAAACTGAAAGCACAATTGGAATTGCAGTAAGCAAGGAATCTGAAGGACAAGAAGAAGGGTTTCTACAGGCATGTTAACAATAAGAGGGTGTGGGGCTGTTAATGGCCGAGGGAGGCAACTTGGTGACAGATGATGTGGGGAAAGCTGAAGTACTCAATGCATTTTTGCCTCAGTCTTCACAAACAAAGTCAGCTCCCCAAGTATGGCACTCGGCAATGTACTATGGGAAGGAGTTGGGCAGCCCTCAGTGAGGAAAGAAGAGCTTAAGAGCTATTTAGAAAAGCTAGACATACTCACATCCACGCGTCTGGATTTAAGGCATCCAAGCATACTGAAGGAACTGGCAGATGTCATTGCAGAGCCTTTGGATATTGTATTTGAAAACTCATGGAGACTGGAAGAAGTCCTGGATGATTGGAAAAAGGCAAATGTAGTGCCCATCTTTAACAAAGGAAAGGAGAATCCAGGGAACTATAGACTGGTCAGCCTTACCTCAATACCTGGAAAAATCACTTGAATCATAGAAGAGTAGGACTGGAAGGGACCTCGAGAGGCCATCGAGTCTAGCCCCCTGCCCTCATGGCAGGACCAAGCACTTCCTAGACCATCCCTGAAAGCCATCTATCTAACCTCTTCTTAAATATCTCCAGTGATGGAGATTCTACCACCTCCCTTGGCAATTCGTTCCAGTGTTTGATCACCCTGACAGTTAGGAACTTTTTCCTAATGTCCAACCTGAACCTCCCCTGCTGCAATTTAAGTCCATTGCCTCTGGTTCTATCCTCAGAGGCAAGGAAGAACAAGTTCCCTCCCTCTGCCTTATGACACCCTTTTAGATACCTGAAAACTGCTATCATGTCGCTCCTCAATCTTCTCTTTTCCAAACTAAACAAGCCCAATTCTTTCAGCCTTTCTTCATAGGTCATGTTCTCTAGACCTTTGATCATTCTCGTTGCTCTCCTCTGGACTCTCTCCAATTTCTCCACATCCTTCCTGAACTGCGGTGCCCAGAACTGGACACAATACTCCAGCTGAGGCCTAACCAGCGCAGAGTAGAGCAGAAGAATGACTTCTCGTGTCTTGTTCACAACACACCTGTTAATGCATCCTAGAATCATGTTTGCTTTTTTTGCAACAGCATCACACTGTTGACTCATATTTAGCTTGTGGTCCACTATAACCCCTAGATCCCTTTCTGCTGTACTCATTCCTAGGCAGTCCTTTCCCATTCTGTATGTGTGACACTGATTGTTCCTTCCTAAGTGGAGCACTTTCCATTTGTCCTTATTAAACTTCATCCTGTTTACCTCAGCCCATTTCTCCAGTTTATCCAGATCCGTTTGAATTATGACCCTATCCTCCAAAGAAGTTGCAACCCCTCCCAGCTTGGTACCATTTGCAAACTTAAAAAGTGTACTTTCTATGTCAATATCTGAATCAGTAGTGAAGATATTGAACAGAACCGGTCCTAAGACAGACCCCTGCGGAACCCCACTAGTTATACTTTTCCAGCAGGATTGAAAACCATTAATAACTACTCTCTGGGTACGGTTATCCAGCCAGTTGTTCACCCACCTTATAGTAGCCCCATCTGTGATGGGGTTTTGGGGTTTCCCAAGCTCTGCACTCTGTCCGCAGGCAGGAGAGTCTCTTACTTAGCAGGAAAACAGCAGGTTTATTAGCCGACAGGACACAGCATTGTACAGAGGAGTTAGTACAGCAGGCAGAGACAGCCAGTCCGATTCATGTTGGGGAGAGGAGGCCCCGAGGGGCCCCCAGAGCGGGGCCTTGCCCCCTTCTTTGTCTTTCTCTCTTTCCCAGCCCAGACTAACTGCTTCCAACTCCCAGTTCCAATTCAAAACCCTCAGGCTCCACCTCCTCCTCTGTTTGCAGTACAAAGGTGTTACCTGGTCGTCAGGGTTACCCTCAGCAGGAGCCCCACACCCTCTGTGAGCCACACACACACACACACAGGTATCCCCCACTCCATCACACCATCTAAGTTGTATTTGCATAGTTTATTGATAAGTATATTATGTGAGACCGTGTCATGTGCTTTACTGAAGTCTAGGTATACCACATCCACTGCTTCTCCCTTATCCACAAGACTCGTTATTCTATCAAAGAAAGCTATTAGATTGGTTTGACATGATCTGTTTTTAACAAAGCCATGCTGGCTGTTCCCTATCACCTTACCACCTTCCAAATGCTTGCAGATGATTTCTTTAATTACCTGCTCCATTATCTTTCCTGGCACAGAAGTTAAGCTGACTGGCCTGTAGTTTCCCAGGTTATTCTTGTTCCCCTTTTTATAAATGGGTACTATATTTGCCCTTTTCCAGTCTTCTGGAATCTCTCCCTTCTCCCATGATTTTCCAAAAATGATTACTAAAGGCTCAGATACCTCTTCTATCAGCTCCTTGAGGATTCTAGGATGCATTTCATGAGGCCCTGGTGATTTGCAGACATCTAATTTTTCTAAGTAAATTTTAATTTGTTCTTTTCTTATTTCAACTTCTAAACCTACCCCTTTTTCACTAGCATTCTCTATGTCAGGCATTCATTCAGCTTTCTCAGTGGAGACCGAAACAAAGAAATCATTAAACATCTCTGCCATTTCCAAATTCCCTGTTACTGTTTCTCCCTCCTCACTGACCAATGGCCCTACCCTCTCCTTGGTCCTCCTCTTGTTACCAATGTATTTGTAAAAAGCCTTCTTGTTTCCCTTTATGCTTGTAGCTAGTTTGAGCTCATTTTGTGCCTTAGCCTTTCGAATCTTGCTCCTGCATGCTCGTGTTGTTTGCCTATATTCATCCTTTGTAATTTGTCCTAGTTTCCATTTCTTATACGATTCCTTTTTTATTTTGAGATCATGCAAGATTGATCAAGAATAGTCAACATGAATTCATCAGGAGCACGTCGTGCCTGACGAATCTAATTAGCTTCTACGATGGCTCTGTGGACACAGGGAATTCAATGGATGTGATATATCTTGACTTTAGCAAAGCTATTGATACAGTCTCCCACAACATTCTTGCTCATTAGTTAAGGAAGTATGGACTCGATACATGGACTATAAGATGCACAGAAAGCTTGTTTGATAGATAGGCCCAATGGGTAGTGGTCAATGGCACAATGTCTGGTTGGCGGTCAGTTTCAAGTGGAGTGCCCCAAGGATCAGTTCTAGGGCCAGTATTGTTCAACATCTTTATTAATGACCTGGATGAGGGCATGGATTGCACCCTCAACAAATTGCAGATTACACTAATATAGTGGGTCAGGCAGATACATTAGAGGGTAGGGATAGGATCCAGAGTGACCGAGAGAAATTGGAGGATTGGGCCAAAAGAAATTTGATGAGGTTCAACAAGGGCAAGTGCAGAGTCCTGTACTAGGGATGGAAGAATCCCAAGCACTGTTACAGGCTGGGGACTGACTGGTTAATTAGCAATGGACCAGAAAGAACCTGGGGATTACTGTGGATGAGAGGCTGGATATGAGTCAACAGTGTGCCCTTGTAGCCAAGAAGGCTAATGTCATATTGGGATGCATTAGGAGAAGCATTTCCGGAAGATCTAGAGAAGTTATTATTCCCCTCCACTCAACACTGGTGATGCCACATCTGGAGTACTGCATACAGTTCTGGGCCCCCCAGTATAGAAAGGATGTGCATGCATTGGAGTGGGTTCAGCAGAGGGCAATTTAGGGGCAGGAGTACATGACCTAAAAGGAGAGGCTGAGAGACTTGGGCTTATTTAGTTTGCAGAAGAGAAGAGTGAGGGGTGATTTGATAGCAGCCTTCAACTTCATGAAGGGGGCTCTAAAGAGGATGGAGAGAAACTGTTCTCAGTGGTAACAGATGGCAGAACAAGGAGCAGTGATCTGAAGTTACAGTGGGAGAGGTGGTGGAATCTCCATCCCTAAAGGTTTATAAGTCCCAGATTGACATAGTCATGGCTGGGATGATTTAGTTGGGGTTGAGCCTGCTTTATACAGGGGGCTGGACTAGATGACCTCCTGAGGTCCCTTCCATCCCTAGGATTCTATGATTCAAAATGGGAGAGGTGTTTACAATGATTGTCATAGCAATTTACAGCAGAGCAGGGTTCATGTTTGCCATGTTCTGGCATCTGCTTGGATAACCAGGGGGAAAAGTGCACCAGAAGCTTGTTTGCCATTGTTTTCAGCAGGCAGGGAGGAAATAAGCGCATTATGGGGAGCTGACTCCACACACCCAGAACCACACACTCCAATATTCTGGCCCCATCAAGTAATAGGTGCATAATCCAGGGCCTGAAGGGGTGGGAAGAATTAAGGGATGGCTACCCATAGTGCATCATTATTCATGTAAAGGCAGCCACACTATTGGGGATGTACGCCCTCCACCTCATGTCCCCAGTAAGAACAGGAAAGTTTGTTTTTGTAATTTCATGAACTACAAGGCTGAATTCACGAGAAGTCCTGTGGCACCTCATAGAGTAACTGATCATTTGGAGCATAAACTTTCATTGTCAAAGACCCACTTCGTCAGATGCAGGATGCTCAAAGTTTGTCTTTGCCCATGAAAACTTATGCTCCAAATGATCGGTTAGTCTATAAGGTGCCACATGACTTCTCATTGATTTTATGGCTACAGACTGAGACAGCTACCCCTCTGATAAAGGTTAAATTTAGTAAATTTAGTTTCTGCCTACATTGCCGAAGTAATGAAATGATCAGCTTCAAACACCCTTCCACCCGCCATGTTTCCAAATATATATCAACTCTTTTAATCCCCACGCCAAAACAATGAATAGCTTTTAAAAACAAACATGCTGTCTTGTTACCTTTTTAACTTGCCAGGTGGAATCATTACATTGGAAAATAAAGTGAGACAAAATATGAACTGTGTATTGTGGAAAAACGACAGGACAAGTGCTGAGTTTTGGATACAAGACTGAGTTTACTTCCTAAGTTTACTACCCAGAAGATTTTAACAACACAGCTTCTGTAAGCAGAACCTTCATTAGAGAGCAAAACAGAACGTAAATGGCCAGGCATAAAATGGCTGAATTAAGCTCTTTCTTTTTCCCCCTTTTAACGGGAGTGATTCTCAAAAGATTAAAAGTAGGTTAGGAGAATAATAAAACAGCTATGTTTCTAGTGTCTACCTGACAACAGCTTTTGTAGAAGTGAATAATTACATGAAAATTACTTCCTTTCCACCTCTCTTTGGGATTTCTCTGGGTTGCTAGGCAGTCACTCTCCTAACTTCTGCTAATGTTACTTGCAGACGCTGATGAATACAGTATATTCATTCTGAGAAAGCGGAGCTGAGTGGGAGAAAGACCCAAATATGCAAGGTTTTGTTTATTCATTGCTGCCTTCAGAGGCCAATGCTATAGTTCAGATTACTTTACACATATTTAAATGCTAATTTGCCCAGGCATGATTGGTGGCAAAGTACCTCCCCTTAAATGAGCAGACTCTTTTTTGGTATAGAAGTCTTAGTGATAGTATGTTTTTATGGTGCCAACTAGTGTTGAAAGTCAGCTGCTGAAGCTCAGAACACCAACATTCTTGCTAGAATTAACAGAAAAGACTCTTTTATTTACTCTGATTGCCTCTCATGACCATAGCCCTAATGCACCTGGAGACATTACCACACGTCATGAACTATATCAGGACACAAAGTCTCAGTCGGCCCTGGCATAATTCCAAAGCTGCCCCCATCAAAATGATGTCCTATTAGGCTGCCTGTAAACACAGGGCGAACGTGGGTTCATGGAGCAACTTCATTTGAAAATATAACCTCAAATCACCTTCCTTATTGTGATACTCATTGGGATCAACAAAGTGAGAGAAATTTCAATTTGAACAGACAATGTGGCTTTTTCAAGGGGTTGTAAACCAAGTGTGAATTCGCTGATTTGATGAGTGCTGGCGCTGCAGACTTTGAAATCTAGGTCTTTGGCCTCCAAGCTCTGCTTGCTGGTTTCAGTGATGGAAGTTCATTTTCTTAGATTATGGACCTGCTAATTGACATCTGCCAATTATAGTGATCTCATAAGGGCACAAGAGGAGCGGACAGAAAACCTCTCGGCTCTGAATTCTATATGCAAATCAAGCAAACCCTGAGCACAAGATTCAAAGTCAGCAGACCTGGCATCCCCAGGTAAATGATCCACCAATGAGCTGAAGGTTTAGGGCATCCTCCACTTGTAGCCCGTGATTTTAGTTTATTGTTTCTATATGGTGTGGTTATGATTTACTAAAATATTATGATATAGAAAATCATTATGTGCTAAATAGAGTTAAATTGTAGGATTACAGAAGTATAAGACTGATCATTGTATAGAAGGAATAATCTTGTATAAGGTATCTAAGGCTACATCTATACTACCTCAGAAGATCAATCTGCTTAGGGACCATCTTCTGGGGTTCAATTTCGTGTGTCTAGTATGGATGTGTGAAATCGACCTCTCAGGGATCACAGTCAAACCCTGTACTCCTTGCGAGATGCAAGAAGCAAGGGAGGTCAATGGGAGAAACTCCCCCATCAACCTTGCCCAGTAATGATGACCAAGTTAGCCGAGTGCAGATATATCAATTTTAGCTACGCAAATGCCGTAGAGAGAACTGCATAACTGTGGTAGACCTGCTTTGCCTAGTGTAGACACAGCCTAAGTAAGAAGGATTGAAATACAAAGCCTGAAGGGTCAGCTCTGAATGATTTTAGCTTGGCTATTTTAGGCCTTGGAACTACAAAATGAGGTAAAACTGTAAAAAAAAAACTAGCTGCAAGATTAATTTTAAATCAAAAAAATGCTGTGAAGTTTCATCTGTTTCCAACATGCACTTAACCCCTGGCTGCAGGTTGTGCAACAATGTTAATGAGAACAAAGACAGCCTACACAACCTACAAAATTGGGGTTCCTTAAATTTCTAGGGCTACGACTACATGAGCGAGTTCTGCTGACAAAACCCTGGTTTTGTCAACAAAACTGGTGGAACACACAGTATGTTGGCAAAAGTCAGCACTTCCACGGACAAAGTTCCAAATTTCCCGGAGAGGAAGACTACCTTTTGTTGACAGGTTGTGTCAACAAAAAAGCTGTGTGGATGCCCTGGTGGCCTTCTCTCGACAGACAGGGTGTCCAGGACAATGGACAGCTCTGTCTACTGTGCTTGCAGGTGCCATTTTGTCAAGAGAGCAGACGGGCAGGCTGCTCACTCTGGCTACGTCTACACGTGAAGCCAACATCGAAATAGCTTATTTCGACGTAGCAACATCGAAATAGGCTATTTCGATGAATAACGTCTACACGTCCTCCAGCGCTGGCAACGTCGATGTTCAACTTTGACGTTGCGCGGCACCACATCGAAATAGGCGCTGCGAGGGTACGTCTACACGCCAAAGTAGCACACATCGAAATAAGGGTGCCAGGCACAGCTGCAGACAGGGTCACAGGGCGGACTCAACAGCAAGCCGCTCCCTTAAAGGGCCCCTCCCAGACACAGTTGCACTAAACAACACAAGATACACAGAGCCGACAACTGGTTGCAGACCCTGTGCCTGCAGCATGGATCCCCAGCTGCCGCAGAAGCAGCCAGAAGCCCTGGGCTAAGGGCTGCTGCACACGGTGACCATAGAGCCCCGCAGTGGCTGGAGAGAGAGCATCTCTCAACCCCCCAGCTGATGGCCGCCATGGAGGACCCGGCAATTTCGACGTTGCGGGACGCGGATCGTCTACACAGTCCCTACTTCGACGTTGAACGTCGAAGTAGGGCGCTATTCCGATCCCCTCATGAGGTTAGCGACTTCGACGTCTCGCCGCCTAACGTCGAAGTTAACTTCGAAATAGCGCCCGACGCGTGTAGCCGCGACGGGCGCTATTTCGAAGTTAGTGCCGCTACTTCGAAGTAGCGTGCACGTGTAGACACAGCTTCTGTCAACAGAACGGAGGACTCTTCCAATTGGTTTTTATGTTGACACTCTGTTCACAGAAGTTATGTCAGGAAATCTCTTCTGATAGTGACTTCTGTCGACAAATTGCCGTAGTGTAAACATAGCCACAGGAAACAAGAATGAAAAGAAGAAGGTTGACCCTTTTATGAGCATGGACAGAATGTAGGCATAGACAGAAACACAATATAAAAGACAGTGCCCAGAGAAGGAAAAGTGAGCTGCCTGTGGGAAATTCCAGCAGTAATCATCCCTATACTGATGATCAGTCCAAGAGAGACCCCTTTGACCATAACACTGGTGTTAAGGGTGTGAGCATAATTAACTGTATTTGCAGTTTGGGTGTAGGTCTGTACAGAATTTCTCTAGGCTTCAGTAATCATAACTTCAATTGTACCTTTATAAAACAGACCAGACCTTCTACCTGTGAATGTCTGTGTCATCACTACCCTTGGCCTTTTTGGCTGCGTCTACACGTGCACGCTACTTCGAAGTAGCAGCACCAACTTCGAAATAGCGCCCGTCATGTCTACACGCGTCGGGCGCTATTTCGAAGTTAACTTCGACGTTAGGCGGCGAGACGTCGAAGTCGCTAACCTCATGAGGAGATAGGAATAGCGCCCTACTTCGACGTTCAACGTCGAAGTAGGGACCGTGTAGACGATCTGCGTCCCGCAACGTCGAAATTGCTGGGTCCTCCATGGCGGCCATCAGCTGGGGGGTTGAGAGATGCTCTCTCTCCAGCCCCTGCGGGGCTCTATGGTCACCGTGGGCAGCAGCCCTTAGCCCAGGGCTTCTGGCTGCTTCTGCGGCAGCTGGGGATCTATGCTGCAGGCACAGGGTCTGCAACCAGTTGTCAGCTCTGTGGATCTTGTGTTGTTTAGTGCAACTGTGTCTGGGAGGGGCCCTTTAAGGCTGCGTCTACACGTGCACGCTACTTCGAAGTAGCGGCACCAACTTCGAAATAGCGCCCGTCATGTCTACACGCGTCGGGCGCTATTTCGAAGTTAACTTCGACGTTAGGCGGCGAGACGTCGAAGTCGCTAACCTCATGAGGAGATAGGAATAGCGCCCTACTTCGACGTAGGGACCGTGTAGACGATCCGCGTCCCGCAACGTCGAAATTGCTGGGTCCTCCATGGCGGCCATCAGCTGGGGGGTTGAGAGATGCTCTCTCTCCAGCCCCTGCGGGGCTCTATGGTCACCGTGGGCAGCAGCCCTTAGCCCAGGGCTTCTGGCTGCTTCTGCGGCAGCTGGGGATCTATGCTGCAGGCACAGGGTCGGCAACCAGTTGTCAGCTCTGTGGATCTTGTGTTGTTTAGTGCAACTGTGTCTGGGAGGGGCCCTTTAAAGCTGCGTCTACACGTGCACGCTACTTCGAAGTAGCGGCACTAACTTCGAAATAGCGCCCGTCACGTCTACACGCGTCGGGCGCTATTTCGAAGTTGAAATCGACGTTAGGCGGCGAGACGTCGAAGTCGCTAACCCCATGAGGGGATGGGAATAGCGCCCTACTTCGACGTTCAACATCGAAGTAGGGGACGCGTAGACGATCCGCGTCCCGCAACATCGAAATAGCGGGGTCCTCCATGGCGGCCATCAGCTGGGGGGTTGAGAGATACTCTCTCTCCAGCCCTTGCGGGGCTCTGTGGTCACCGTGGGCAGCAGCCCTTAGCCCAGGGCTTCTGGCTGCTGCTGCTGCAGCTGGGGGTCCGTGCTGCGTATACAGGGTCTGCAACTAGTTGTTGGCTCTGTGTATCTTGCACTGTTTAATGAAAGTGTGTCTGGGAGGGGCCCTTTAAGGGAGCGACTTGCTGTTGAGTCCGCCCCGTGACCCTGTCTGCAGCTGTGCCTGGCTCCCTTATTTCGATGTGTGCTACTTTGGCGTGTAGACGTTCCCTCACTGTGCCTATTTCGATGTTGGGCTGAGCAACGTCGAAGTTGAACATCGACGTTGCCAGCCCTGGAGGACGTGTAGACGTTATTCATCGAAATAGACTATTTCGATGTCGCAACATCGAAATAAGCTATTTCGAAGTTGGGTGCACGTGTAGACGTAGCCTAAGGGAGCAGCTGGCTGTTGAGTCCGCCCTGTGACCCTGTCTGCAGCTGTGCCTGGCATCCCTATTTCGATGTGTGCTACTTTGACGTGTAGACGTTCCCTCGCTGCGCCTATTTCGATGTTGGGCTGAGCAACGTCGAAGTTGAACATCGACGTTGCCGGCCCTGGAGGACGTGTAGACGTTATTCATCGAAATAGACTATTTCGATGTCGCAACATCGAAATAAGCTATTTCGAAGTTGGGTGCACGTGTAGACGTAGCCTAAGGGAGCAGCTGGCTGTTGAGTCCGCCCTGTGACCCTGTCTGCAGCTGTGCCTGGCATCCCTATTTCGATGTGTGCTACTTTGACGTGTAGACGTTCCCTCGCTGCGCCTATTTCGATGTTGGGCTGAGCAACGTCGAAGTTGAACATCGACGTTGCCGGCCCTGGAGGACGTGCAGACGTTATTCATCGAAATAGACTATTTCGATGTCGCAACATCGAAATAAGCTATTTCGATGTTGGCTGCACGTGTAGACGTAGCCTTTGTGTCCTGAGAGGCTGTAAACCTAAAGCAAGTAGCAGAGATGACCCGCAGTCTGTTATTCTTGAAACTGTAGCAGCCAAACCTGTTCCCATGGTGCTGTTATGCCACATAACAAAATTCACTTTAAATCAAAGACTATCTGGTCCTGCAGGTAACAGAACTATTAAAGTATTTTGCAACAGATCGTGCTGCTGCCAGTTTCATAATTTCTGTGTTATCATCTTGTGCTGCTGTCTCTAGACAGGACAACTCCAATCTCTCTTCATCTTCCTAATTTCTTAAACTGGTGATGGGCAAGCTGGTTGTTTAAGAAACTTTCTCCTGAAAACACTTTCACCTATGCTTTGAAGCATTTAACATTCAAACATTTGTACAAATGCAGGGAAGTTTGTGTATCTATTCCCAATCTCCCTCCCACAGCAGGAAAGCTGAAAAGACCACAGAGTGGGGGATCCATCTGAAGGTCCATTCACTCACTCCTACTATGGAATCTAGCACCTCTGGAAGCCTAGCTGTTGGGGTGCAATTGCTGCCCAATCCTAACAACATAAGACACAGTGCACCATGTGATGACAGATCCATCTCTGTAGGCAATAATAATTCAGTACCAGAAGGTTTAATACAGAAGCAATTACATGTACTGGGCCCTTTTGTTGCAAGTTGAGCCCCCCACTCCACCAACAATAAGTAGTACATGCTCTTATGAACCAAGCCTAAGTAGGTTATTGCATAGCTTGGGGATTCCTGCATCCTCCTGGGAAACAAATGGGTCTGACCAGCGTCATTGGTCTGGTCCAGTATAGCAGACCTTTTATTCCTTTAGCAACTTCTTGGGGTTCCACAGTAGTGTGCTGTAGTGTGTTCTTGTAGAATCCCCATGGAGGGAGCCACTAGAAAGTGGAAGGGTATCATAAACTGCTGGGTGCTTATCTAGACCTTTGGCTGCCCTTCCATCAAAATGTAACATATCCAAGAACTTGATTCCATGACTCTGCCTATGCTTGGAACTAGGGCTGCAATTTCATAGAATTCTAGGGCTGGAAGAGACTTCATGAGGTCATCAAGTCCAACTCCCTGTTCAAAGCAGGACCAATCCCAACTAAATCATCCCCATCGGGGCACTGCCAAGCCAGGTCTTAAAAACCTCTAAGGATGGAAATTCCACCACCTCCATAAGTAATCCATTCCAGTGCTTCAGCGCTCTCCTAGTGAAATAGTTTTTCCTCATATCCAACCTAGACCCACCCATTGCAGCCTGAGACCATTGCTCCTTGTTCTGGCATCTGTCACCACTGAAAGCAGCCTCTCTCCATCCTCTTTGTAATCCCTGTCCCTCTTCCTCCTCCCCCCATAGCTGAGGGCTGCTATCAATTTCAGCTTGCACCAACACACTCACTCTTGCTCCATCCAGCTAATGCCCTAAACAGTAGTGTAGCTGGACAGCATGAGTAGCAGTGAGTGGTAGCATGGACCAGCCATGCCAGGTACAAGCCCCCCTGAACTCTTCAGATACACAATATGAAAGGGTACCCCAGCTACCCTACTCTAACCTCCTACCTCACAGAGTCAGCACACATATGTCCACACCAAGTAGGAATTACACCCCCAGCTTCAAGTCACTACACCAGCTTTTCAACTTCCTTGCCATTGTATGATTTCAAACATCTCCCAGGGAAAACACCCTTCTCAGCAATGGTAAACAGAGCTCCACGCAAGGCTTCATAGTCACACATGTTATTTCTAGCCAATGGTCATATAATTGGCTAGCATGCATGTGCAGGTAAGTTGTCTCATATACAATGTGGATGCAGATTTTCCCAGAAAATACATGTTTTAAAATCAGTGTGGGACCTCACCCTGCATTGTTTGATTTTACTTTTTCTGGGCATGAGCTCACTAGATGGGAGCCATGGCTGACCACGTGGTCTCTGGGGGAACTTCTAAATCACATTATTTACTTTCACAGAAATATTTAAGCCCTTAAATTAAATGGACTGAAAATGCAAGATTCATTACATGGATGTTACAGAACTTAAAAATGTGCATCACGATGGAGTGAAACAAATACATATTTCTTATATTTGGAAAGAAACATTCTAGAATTTCAGTAAATGAGAATCATTGTTAGAAGAGAGAGTGCTGTTAAAGGGGACATGTATCATTCATTCCAAACCTCTGTGCAGTATCTGGCCTTTACTGCACATCAGTTCTTCTCACTGTATCCTCCGAAGCTTGGTAGCTTTATTCAGTTCAGAGCACTAGATTGCTTCCTCTGAGTAAAGATGAGACTAGTTTAGCTCCACATTTGTTTGCAGCAAGGATCCAACCAATTTGCTATGACAAGAAAATGACCTTCATGGGATGGCTTCTAACTGCCTGAAGATACCTTAAAGAAATGCTCCAAGAAAGACAAAGCCTTAACTCATTCAGTTGTGGCTTTCTATGATTTATGTGTTTCTTGATGTCACCAAATGCACTTTTTGGGCTGACAAAGGTTAAGTGGACTGAAGGATACATGGCATTGAAACCCAGCTGTGTCCTAGGCTTTTCCACTTTCCATCTTCAAAGCAGAGCTACTGGACAGATAGCAATGGTGCCTGCAGCCAGCCCTCCTTTGCCTCCCTCTGCCCGAGTGCTTTCAGCTGATTAACAATTGTCCAGCTTACTCCCATTTTGAGAACAGCCAAGCTTCTGGATCCATCTCTTAGCACACCCACCTGGCCTGAGATGTTGATGCACTTCAGTGCCACAATATACTGGAGTTTTTTCCTTGTACAATCAAAGAACTTAACACCTCTGACACGCCTGGTTAGCAGATATTGAACCCTTTAGGATCCGAACGTGTTGTGAAGGCACAACAAAGATTGCAGCTGACATTTTTCCTCCTCCTCTCCATTTCAAGTGTGTCTTCAGTGTCCTTCAGTTGTTGTTTTTATGTCAGTCTTTAACTTTTAGATTATAGGCTTTTGTGCAAAGAGCGGATAACATGATTTCTTGTAAGCAACGGGCATTCATTTTAGAGAGCCATCCTTAACATGGATTTGTTGGGTGGTATTGTTCCTCCGTGGAAACAAGCCCATAGCCCCAGTGTTCTTTTAGCAGAGGAGACAGTTATCAGGAAGTATGCTGGAAAGCTGGTCTTTAATGGGAGTTAGGCCTGGCCTCACTGATTAGCTACCTCCAGCCTGAGATGGATTTCTGTGATTACACTCAGTGGGAAGGAAGACTGGCTCCTGTGCTTGGCTCTGGAGCAAGGAGACAAACACAAGAGGAAAGTTCTCTAGCTCCTGAAGACCATCACTAGGTTTCCATGTGGAACTTAAGTTGAACTGTTTTGTGTTTGAAGAATACACTGCACTTGAAAACCATTCTTGGTGTGGCACGAGTCCTCCCAGGCCTGAGGATACAGGGCTGGCAGGCCAACAAACACTATTTAAATTAAAATACTACAGAGTCTGCAACCTCAGACAGCTGTGACACAAGGTTTAGTTTGCAGAATGGTAATTTCTTATCTTTGGGTCTAAACTGGACAACTTCAGGATTTGTACTTATTGATCTGGAAATGTACATTTAATATGAAACTACTTCTCCATTCCTGTGTATACTGTGAGGCCTTTGACTTACACTCAGTGTCTCTGATTTACCACCCAGGCTAAATATTATAGTTCTTTGGCCATGGGTAAACTACCCCATTCTGTCAAAAGGGGCATGTAAATGCAGCCATTCAAAAATGCAAATGAGGTACTGATATGACTAAATAAAATGTGAAATGGAAGTAGGCAGACATAGGAAAACAGATTATACTTATTCAAGTTACTAGATTATTACAAAAGTACTTGCACTGGAAACCTATTTCTACGAATCACACGAACTGAATCAGATAACTAACAATGTCATATGCAATAGGTTTTCAGAAAAAGTTACTTTTTGGCAAATAATTTTCAAAAACAAATTATTTGCTCTTTCTGAAAATTATACTAATTATATAATATTTGTTCCTTGTTACACCCAACAAGGAAAAACCAAAGTATTGTGCAATTGATCAGGAAAAGGATGTCTGCACTAGACTACAAAACCTGAGAACGTGGATGGGAGGGGGGTCTCATGACTGAATGTAATTTTATACCCCTGAAACCCAAACCCAGTGAGGCCAAGTCAGCAAACCCAGAGCAGATGTGGCTGAGCTGTGGGTCTTTTATCCTGGACAAGACAATATTCAAGCTAAACTATTTTCATGTAGTCAGACACGAATTATCAGGGCAGCATTATGACGGTCACTAAACAGGCCCTACCCCATTTGTAATGCTTAAATAATACACACTTAGGTTGACTAGAAATGCTGCACACTATTTTAACTTTTTGTTTCATAGTTAGGATCACTTAGGTTCCTAAATCCCTATGACTTTCAATATGTCCTGAAGATCAGATTTGCAGATGTCTTTAGATGTTGCTCCACTCAGGATCACATCACCTAGCTGACATAGGAGGCAAACCTAACTCTCATTGTTAAGTGACTTAGGCCCTTAGAAACTTAAGATACACTGATAGTGGATTCCTATGTGCCTAAGTCACTTTTGAAAATGGATGTTAGGTGTGACACAGTTACATATCTTTAAACACCTGGGACGGAGTGCCTAAATCACTTTTGAAAAGGGGACTGTAGTTCCTAAATCCACGCAGACTCTTGAAAATTCTACCCAAGTCACCTCCAAAATCCTTCATGTACTATATCAGTTACAATGTGAAAGCTCTTCTGCGTGTCTCCTGTTCTAATTGAAGGCAGAACCATGAAGCCTTCACAAGAATAAAACCTAACTCACGTGACTTGTTCCACAAAAGTAACTAGTGTTAGTTGGGAGCCCTTGTGCAAGAAAGGCTTACTGGGAGTAAAGAATTGCAGGATAAGGCCTAAAGATGTAACACCTATTTTAAAGAAATCTTAGCCAAAAGATTATCATGGACGAAGTAAGCAATTAAGGACCCAATCCGAAGTCAATGGACAGTCTCTCATTGATTTCAACAGGCTTTGGACCACGCTGGCTGAAAGGCAAGCTTTTAAAATATCATTTTAAATTTTATTGTAAGTAATGCAGCATTTTTCAGGAGTGGTCAAAAACAGGACCATCCAGTTCCACCAAGTTTGGGGCTATTATCTGATGAACTACAATCAAAATGAAATTCAAGCCCATTGGATGAATGGAAGTTTTGTCTCCGTCTTTAGTAGGGCTTGATCACACCTGAGCAGTTTTTATAGGGTTAGAATGTTTGAAAGGAGAATGCAATTAAGAACCTTTGCTCACATCCCACCCTCCTGCCACCAAACCAATATCTGTTTGTGAACCCAAGAGGTATTTAATGATAACCTCAACATTTTTTCATCCTTGTAGTACAAGGATGCAAAATCAGCACTAGAATTCTTTTGGGGCTAGTTTCTCAGTTGCAACATGACTCAGCACTGAGGACAACTGGACTTTGGGCAATCCAGGGCTCAGATTGGTGTGCAGAAATTTTTTGAAAGGGGAAATACATACACTAATGTGGTACTTGGTAAATTCTGTGGTGGACTATAACATAATGCAAATAAATTCATCAGAGAAGCAATCATTTTTGAATCAGAGCTCGTCCGATGAATCTTTGCATCCCATCCAAACAGTAGTATCAGTCTGTCCTTGATAGGTTTATTTTCCAAATTCCAGTTCCAAACAGTGAGCAAAAATCAGAACAGGCCATACTGATGCTCACCCAGTTTTACTGCATCCTGTCTCATTTCTGAATCCAGTACACAATCTTTTTTTCTAATCTAAAATCTTCTGAATAGATCACTTCTTCGGACAGACTTCTTCGGATCACGCTTCAAACTTGCGCCGGTCCTGTCCACCTGATCAGCGCTTATGCCCCAACCCTGTACGCCACACCAGAAGCAAAAGACAAGTTCTACGACGTGCTTAGTGCTGCTGTAGCGCAAATACCTGCTCGTGAACAACAGTACATCTTGAGTGACTTCAATGCAAGAGTTGGAGCTGATTGGGCCTCATGGCCTTCCTGCTTAGGACACTTCGGTGTGGGAAAAATGAATGACAATGGACAGCGTCTCCTTGAACTGTGCACGTACCACAATCTGTGCATCACAAACACATTCTTCCGAACAAAGCCACAGCACAGAGTGTCGTGGAGACACCCACGCTCGAAGCACTGGCATCAACTAGATGTGGTCATCACTAGGCGTAATAACCTCAAAAACATCCTTCTGACACGCAGCTATCATAGTGCTGACTGTGATACAGATCACTCGCTAGTTTGCTCCAAGCTCAAGCTGAGACCCAAGAAGCTGTACCGCTCTAAACCTGCTGGAAGGCCCCGCATTGACGCCAGAAAGACCGCAAACTCGGAGAAAGCTGAAAAGTTCAGAAGAGACCCTCCAGGAAAATCTGCGCAGCAGCCCTTGGGATGTCGATGCGACATCCAAATGGCAACATCTGAGGGATACAGTTTACAATACGGCCTTGTCGGTGTTTGGAAGAAGAGCTAGAAACACGAACGACTGGTTCGAAGCTAACTCTGATGAGATGATTCCAGTCACTGAAAAGAAGCGTGCTGCACTCCTGGAGTACAAACGCTCACCGAGCCAGAGTACCCAGCAAGCACTTAGAGAGGCCAGAAGAACAGTACAGCAGACAGCCAGGCGCTGTGCCAACAACCACTGGCTCCAGCTATGCAGCAGCATTCAGACCTGTGCCGACTTTGGTAATCTCAGAGGAATGTACGAGGGTATGAAGAAGGTATTAGGACCCACCCAGAACAAGATGCACCTCTGAAATCCAAATCTGGTGAAATCATCGCTGACAAAGCCAAACAGATGGAGCACTGGGTTGAGCACTACTCCAAGTTGTACTCACGCGAGAATGTTGTGGTTGACGCAGCCCTCAATGCCGTCGAGCTCCTACCAGTAATGGACGAACTGGACCAAGAGCCGACTGTGGATGAACTGAAGACAGCCATCAACAGCATTGCAGCTGGAAAGGCCCCTGGTCAGGATGGTATACCACCAGAGGTAATCAAATGTGCCACGGACACACTCCTGGAACCCCTGCATGAGCTACTGTGCCTGTGCTGGAAAGAGGGTGAGGTTCCACAGGATGTGCGTGACGCTAACATTGTAACGTTGTATAAGAACAAAGGAGACAGAAGCGACTGCAACAACTACCGTGGAATCTCCCTCCTAAGCATCACTGGTAAACTGTTCACTCGCGTCATCCTTGGCAGACTCCAGAAGATTGCTGAGAGGGTGTACCCCGAATCGGAGTGCGGATTCCGCGCAGAGAGGTCTACTGTTGATATGGTCTTCTCTCTAAGGCAGCTGCAGGAGAAGTGCAGGGAGCAGAGAAAGCCACTCTACATAGCCTTCATTGACTTGACCAAGGCTCTTGACTTGGTCAGCAGGGATGGTCTGTTCAAACTGCTCCACAAGATAGGCTGTCCTCCACAGTTACTGAAGATGATCCAGTCGTTCCACGAAAACATGACAGGAACCATCCAATATGACGGCGCATTATTGGATGCTTTCAGAATCAGGAGCGGTGTCAAACAAGGATGCGTGCTTGCTCCGACATTGTTCGGGATCTTCTTCGCACTCCTCCTGAAGCATGCCTTTGGATCTTCAACAGAGGGCATCTTGCTGCACACAAGATCTGATGGGAAACTGTTTAACCTTGCAAGGCTGAAAGCTAAGTCTAAGGTGCGAGAAGTCCTTACCAGAGACATGCTGTTCGCAGGCGATGCTGCTGTAGTGTCTCACACAGAAGACCAGCTTCAAAAACTGCTGGATTGTTTCTCCAAAGCGTGCAAGGACTTTGGGCTTACCATCAGCCTAAAGAAGACAAATGTACTCGGTCAGGATGTTGCTGAATCCCCATCAATCAGCATTGACAACTATATGTTAGAGGTTGTCCATGAGTTTGTTTACCTCGGGTCCACCATCACTGACACCCTGTCGTTGGACACTGAGCTAAATAGGAGGATCGGAAAAGCGGCCACAGCTCTGTCCAGACTCAGCAAGAGAGTGTGGAATAACAACAAGCTGTACACTCACACCAAAATGCAAGTCTACAGAGCCTGCATCCTCAGCACCCTCCTTTATGGCAGCGAGACTTGGACCCTGTATGCCCACCAGGAAAAGAGTCTGAACGTCTTCCACTTGCGCTGCCTCAGGCGCATCCTTGGAATATCATGGAAGGACAGAGTGACCAACACTGCCGTCCTCGAGCAAGCTGGAATCCCAACCATGCACACCCTCCTCAGGCAGCGTCGACTCCGCTGGCTTGGCCACGTCCACAGGATGAACGATGGAAGGATTCCAAAAGACATCCTGTATGGTGAGCTAGCCTCTGGCAAAAGACCTCCCGGACGCTCCCAGTTGTGTTACAAAGATGTCTGCAAGAGAGACCTCAGAGAGGTAGACATCGAGCTGGACAACTGGGAAGATCTAGCAGATGACTGCAGCAGATGGAGGCAGGGGTTACACAAGGGCCTTCAGAAGGGCGAGTTGAAGATCAGACAGCTAGCAGAGGAGAAGCGAGCGCACAGAAAGCACAATAAGGACTTGCCAGACACCCACTACATCTGCAAGAGATGCAGCAAGGACTGTCACTCTCGTGTGGGTCTTTATAGTCACAATAGACGCTGTAAATGAAGTCCTCAATTGAAACTTTAAAGGGCGCGATCCATAGTTTATGCAGACTGAAGGATGCCTACTAGTAATCACCTGGCAGGAGGTGTTCCACACTCAAAAGTAGCACATGAGCTGGGATAATCCTAACAAATGTAACACCCTGTAACGGAAAAAGACAGAAGCTCAGATTCTGATCTCATCGACTGTGTGAATCTGGAGAAACTCTGCTGAAGCCAGAGTTAACTGCACCTTCTCATACAATAATCTGTCCAGTAATCAGAAGTGGCTCTGACCCACAAAAACTCATTACCTACGAAAGTGTTAGTCTTCAAGGGCTGCGTCTACACGTGCACGCTACTTCGAAGTAGCGGCACCAACTTCGAAATAGCGCCCGTCATGTCTACACGCGTCGGGCGCTATTTCGAAGTTAACTTCGACGTTAGGCGGCGAGACGTCGAAGTCGCTAACCTCATGAGGAGATAGGAATAGCGCCCTACTTCGACGTTCAACGTCGAAGTAGGGACCGTGTAGACGATCCGCGTCCCGCAACGTCGAAATTGCTGGGTCCTCCATGGCGGCCATCAGCTGGGGGGTTGAGAGATGCTCTCTCTCCAGCCCCTGCGGGGCTCTATGGTCACCGTGGGCAGCAGCCCTTAGCCCAGGGCTTCTGGCTGCTTCTGCGGCAGCTGGGGATCTATGCTGCAGGCACAGGGTCTGCAACCAGTTGTCAGCTCTGTGGATCTTGTGTTGTTTAGTGCAACTGTGTCTGGGAGGGGCCCTTTAAGGGAGCGGCTGGCTGTTGAGTCCGCCCTGTGACCCTGTCTGCAGCTGTGCCTGGCATCCCTATTTCGATGTGTGCTACTTTGACGTGTAGACGTTCCCTCGCTGCGCCTATTTCGATGTTGGGCTGAGCAACGTCGAAGTTGAACATCGACGTTGCCGGCCCTGGAGGACGTGTAGACGTTATTCATCGAAATAGACTATTTCGATGTTGGCTGCACGTGTAGACGTAGCCAAGGTGTTACAGGACTTCTTGTTACTTCTCATCATTGTAACTGACACTAGAATCTGGCCTAGACAGTCTGATCGTAATTCGTAGAATCATAGAATAATAGAATCCTAGGGCTGGAAGAGACCTCGAAAGGTTATCGAGTCTTACCCTCTGCCCAAAGCAGGATCAACCCTAACTAAATCATCCCAGCCAGGACTTTGTCAAGACAGGGCTTAAAAATTTCTAGGGATGGAGATGCCACCTCCACCCTTGGTAACTGATTCCAGTGCTTCATCACCCGCCTAGTGAAATAGCTTCTACAAATATAAAACTTAGACCTCCAGCACTGTAACTTGAGACCATTGCTCCTTGTTCTGCCATTCGTCACTAATAAGAACAGCCTCTCTCCATTGTCTTTCAAACTACACCCGCTTTCAGGAAGCTGAAGGCTGCTATCAAATCACCCCTCACTCTTCTCTTCTGCAAACCAAATAAGACCAAGCCCTTCAGCCTGTCTTCTTAGGTCATGTGCTTCAGTCCCCTAATAATTTTGATTGCCCTCCACTGGACCTGCTCCAAAGCATCTGCATCCTTTCTATACTGGGGGGCCCAAAACTGGATGCAATACTCCAGATGTGGCCTCACCAGTGCTGAATAAAGGGGAACAATAACAAGGATCAGAAGGCTGCTCTTGGCTGCTTATGGAGAAATCCTATGGTTTTTGATGGAAGAATATTTCCCTTAAGAGGACTATGAATGCCAATGAAGACATGGAAGCACTCCCCTTCCCTCTACATGTGCAAATAGTTTGGTTTTCCTAAGACATAAAGTTCAGCTGATAGGAATAAGGGGATTTCGATGTTTGCAGGGTCCATTCGAAAAGGACCCCCGTGTAGAAGAGGTGCACATGAACGAAACATGGCACTTTCGAAGTGCCGCAGCCAGAGGCATGCTAATGAGGCACTGAATATGCATTTCAGTGCCTCATTGGTATTCTTCAATTTGGCCATTGGTATGGCCATTTCGAAGTTTTTCGTAAGTGTAGACGTAGCCAGTGTTCTATAAGCAATGGGTGGGGATACTATGTAATCTTTTTAGATTATTGGCTTATTGCGCTTATCTCATCTTGCTGCTAGGACCTATCCAGGCTTGGGTGACACCCATGCCAGATTTTCCCCCAACCCATCAATAATCTACTTAATCAATAGTAACCTATTGTCTGACGGTGATCACGAAGCCTAATATGTGAAGTGACACCCACCAGCACTGTGTGTAATAAACTCTCCTGTTTGCTTCATATACGGTGTCCAGACTTTGTTCCAACACCCATGGCTGCAGTTTGTAGTCACATGGCCTTCCTTTCCAAGAGGTCCGCTGATCAGGTGGGGAGTGAGGGCAAAGGGGGCAGAGCCACATACAGTGAGTGGTATAATAACCTCTCTACTCCTACATGAGAGACCCCTCTTCATGTTTTCCAGGTCTTTCAGCCCCAGCATCACCCTGGGAGCTCAGAGGAGCCATTACTACCCTCAAATCTTTTTGAGTCTGTTCTGGTCTGGCTATGGTCTGAAGAAGCGGGTCTGTCCCATGAAAGCTCATCACCTAATAAATTATCTTGTTAGTCTTTAAAGTGCTACCTGACTGCTTTTTCGTTTCAAATCTTTTTCAGTGTCGCTGCTTCCCAGGACAGAGGCCACCACCCTGTT
The DNA here is from genome assembly GCF_033958435.1 of Carettochelys insculpta. NCBI lineage: Eukaryota > Metazoa > Chordata > Testudines > Carettochelyidae > Carettochelys > Carettochelys insculpta. The sequence goes on along the minus strand of NC_134147.1, from coordinate 9,418,303 downwards.
TGTTCCTAGATAAGTACATTTACATTTAGCCATTGTCATGCAGTGCTCCTTCCTCTATTCACTGTGCCGCATTGCCTATCACATTTCAGTGTTCTCGCACTCACAGTATCCAGATAGCTTCTTTCCACCAGGTGTAGCTTCAATCTTTAATCCCCAGCAATATAGCCCATCCTACAAACATGTCAGAGGAGCCTCCCACGGAACTTTCTCTACCACACCAGCTCACTCTGAGCTCCCTGCTCACTTTCCTATTCCTGTCAATTACATATCTTCCCTCATTGAGCTGATTATTATTATTTCCTTACCTCACTACCCCAATCATTTCCCCCCAGTGTCCAGAATACAACTGTAAGAGGATAATTGCCTCCAATTAAGCTTGTAATTTTCTGTTACGTAAGTAGCTAAGTGACCAGGGTGCTGCTGCTACTACTGTGTCACAGTCATATTAAATTGCAGGCTCTTCACTTACAACTGCTTCACCAAGTAGTCTAGATCACACTGATTCAGTGACCTATACACTTCATTATTTATCCCATAGTTTTTCGGTCATCTGCAAATGATCAGGGATGAGCTTAGGTTTTCTTGCAGATCAGTGTTAAAGATAGTAAATAGCTGATTGCCTAGAAGTGATCCCTATAGGACCCCACTGGAAACAGTCCTATTTGATGACAATTCCCCATTTACAGTTACATTTTGAGACCTATCAGTTAGCCAGATTTTAATCCATTGAATGTGGGCTATGTTCATTATATATCATTCTAGTTCTTTAATTAAAATACCATGGTATACCAAGTCAAATGCCTTACAGAAATCTAAATAGTCTATCTATGTCAATACTTTTACCCTCATTACCAACCTTGTACAGGTTGAACCTCCTGGGTCCTGCACCCTCAGGACCTGACCAGTCCTGAGTGAGGGAATCTGCCAGACATGGGGAGGTCAATTCCTGACCCTCTGCTGATGGACTCTGGCTCTCTTGCATCCATCAGTAGACTGGGCTTGGTTTCCCTCTGGGATCTGTGCCCTGGCCTAGCTCCACTGTGGGATGTGGCCTCTGGTCTGGCTCTGCTGCCAGCCCAGCTAGGTTCTCTGGCACCTGAGGTTTCTGCCCCAGGATTCTGGCTCCAACCAGGCTCCACTGCTCGTCCGATTCTGGCCACTGGGCTCCATGCTCTGGGATCCTGCCCCCAGCTGTGCTCTGATGCCAGTACTGGCCCCAGCAACCAGGCTCTGCACTTGCAGCTTGGCTCCACTACCCCAGCTGGATTCTGCTGCTGGCCCAAGGCACCAGGCTCTGTGCCCCGGCTGGGCTATGCTTCTGGATCCAGCCCTGGGCACTGGGCTCTGCGACACTAGCCAGACTCTGATGCCAGCCTCAGCTGCCAGGTTCTGAGCCTCTGTGTTGAATCTCCAGTCAGGATTGTCTATTGTCCTTGGATGGTTGGAGAACTCTATGCCACTAAGCTCAGTGTTCCCATAGCTTAGGTCAAGCTGCCATCCACACACCCCAATGTCTCCATTCCCTTGGACCTGGTGAATCTTGAGAGGCATCTTATACCATTTGCAGGCTGAGGACCTAGTATCCATTTGAAACCACCAAATGTATGGAACTCCTCGTTTCTCTTCTTTCTGGTGACTACAGTCTTTCTATTCTCATCTGTCCCCAGTTTTGTAGAATGCCATCATAACCTCTGGCAAGGGAGGGTGCAGGAGAAGGCTGGGGATTCACAGTCCAAGGCTTGGTGGGCAGGGAGTGCAGGAGCCAATCAGGGTTGGGAGAACTGGGAGCGGGGGGGTCCAAGAATGGACTGTCTCTGGAAGACCATGTCTACATTAGCTCCAAACTTTGACATGGCCATGCAAATGGCCATTTCAAAGTTTATTAATGAAGCTCTGAAATACATATTCAGTGCCTCATTAGCATGCGGGCAGCCGCGGCGCTTCGAAATTGACGCGGCTCGCCACCACACGGCTCGTCCCGATGGGGCTCCTTTTCAAAAGGACCCTGCCTACTTCAAAGTCCCCTTATTCTCATCTGCTCATAGGAATAAGGGGACTTTGAAGTAGCCAGGGTCCTTTCGAAAAGGAGCCCCGTCTGGACAAGCCGCGCGGTGGCGAGCCGTGTCAATTTTGAAGCGCCGCGGCCGCCTGCATGCTAATGAGGCACTGAATATGTATTTCAGTGCTTCATTAGTAAACTTCGAAATGGCCATTTGCATGGCTATTTCGAAGTTTGGGGCTAGTGTAGACATGGCCGAAGAGCTGAGTGGGAGGGAGGTCCAGAAGAGCACAAGGGCTGGGATGGCGGGGGTGGAGCAGGGAAGCGTGATGGGTGTGGGGGCTGGCCATGATAGGAGCCGGGCAGCTGCTTACTTAATACTGTGCTCCCCACCGCTCCTAGGTACCACTCTCCACTGAGCCCATTGGCTGAAATCTGGACAATGGAAGCAGCAGGGAAAACCACTCTAGCAGCCTCTGATGTGTTCTGTCAGGTGGACGGAGAGGAATCCGGGGCACATGGTGCTCTGCTTCTTCCCCCTGCATGCCAGAACCAGCTCATGGGGCTTGATGCTGCCACCTCCCGCCCTCAGTGGGAAGCTAGTGCTGGGCAAGAACCTCGAGCCCCAAGCCTTGCAGGCCACCTGCAAAGCAGCCACAGACCACTAGTGGTCTGCAGACTGCAGTTGGAGGAGAAGAGAGCTACGCTTTCTTCTTGGAGTGCCAAAACCACAAGGAGAGATTTTCCTTTTACAAAGGGGGTTGGCAGGGCCATTTGACAGCCTACATTTATGGCTCTGATAACACTTCCTACATTGCTTTTTACAATCAGCCCTCTCCCTGACTCTTGAATAATTTGCTTGGTTTGTCTTCTTAATTACTCGTACTTGGAAAAGAGCAGAAACATTCTGTACTTCTTTGATTAGCTTGACTATTTTGTAACCTAACTAGCTAAATGTATGCATTGTTGTATTTCCAAGCATCCTGTCACATACGTATAACAGAAAGTAATAATAATTGTATGAATACAATTTTCATCGATATTGAGTTGTCTCCCAAATGGCCACTGAGGGTGGGTCTACACAGCAAAGTTATTTTGAAATAACCATACAAGCATCTACACAACACAACTGCTATTTCAAAATATTTCTGACTAGTGGTTGGCTTACTTCAAAATCAGTAAATTTCATTCTACAGTCATGGTTATGCTAGCCCTCCCTTTCGGAAGGGGCATGTAAATTACAGCAGTTTGAAAATACAAATGAGGTGCTCATATGAATATGGGAAGAAAGGTATTTTCAAAATGGGGGCACCCTTTTGAAGGAACCCCAGCTACCTGGCTATTTTTCGTTCGAAATCAGCACTTCCAATGGGACAGGTGGCTGCCATTATGCAAACAAGGCACTAAATATTCATATAATGAATCACCATATCATGCATTTCTGAACGGCCGTAATTTATAAGCCCCTTCCCAAAAGGAGGGGTATTGTATCCACGGACTTATCTTGAAATAGGTGCTGTTAAGACAGGGAATAGAACCTATTTTGAAATAAGCCATGTGTATAAATGCTGTATTTTGAAATGGCTAAGTGCTATTTCGAAATGTATTTTTTGTGTGTAGCTGTGTTATTTCAAAATGAGCTATTCTGGAATAGCTCGACTGAAATAGCTTATTTTGAAATAAGGCTGATGTGGAGACATATACTGAGTGAGCAAGAAAGACTCTGTCACCTGGTAGTTAGAGCATTCAGAGATTGTCTGTATACAGCTGTGTTACTCTTCCAGCAGACGTCAGGGTGGTTGAAGTCCTCCATGAAAACCAGGTCCTGTGATGTGCAAACTTCTGTTAGTTGTCCAAACAAAGCCTCATCTAGCTCATCCTCACGGTCTGGTGGTCTATAACCGATGCCTATCACAGCATTTCTCTTGCTGCTCTCAACTCTGAAGTTAACCCAAAGATCCTCATCAAACTCTTTTCCCATTTCACACCGGAGGTCTGAGCAATCATACTGATCTCTTACATAAAGTGCAGCTCCTCCTTCTTTTCTCCCCTGCCTGTCTTTCCTGAACAGTGTATATACACCCATGACAGTGCTCTAATCATGGGAGTTATTCCACCAACTCTCTGTTATTTCTAGTCACAGTATAGTTCCTTGACTGTGCCAGGACTTCCTATTCTCTCTGAGCTCAGGACAGGTTGCTTGGAATGGTTCATGAACCTTTATGTGATCCGCTGCCAAGTCTTCAGTTTGTAACAAGACTTAAAGTCTGGCAAATTTCACTTTATCCAGATAAACAGCCCACTACTAAAAGTAAGTGTTCAAGGTAACTAGTGTCAAAACATGCTCAATTGCACATATACAAAAGGTCTCTTAGAATCATAGATTCACCGAACTAGAAGGAACTTCAAGAGCTCATGAAGTCCAGTCCCCTGCACTCATAGAAGGCCCAAGCACCATCTTGCTCTTAAAAAGCTCCAATGATGGAGATTCTATAACCTCCTTAAGCAATTTATTTCAGTGTTTAACCACCCTAACAGGAAGTTTTTCCTACGTCCAATATAAACCTAACTTGCTGCAATTTAAGCCCATGGCTTCTTATCCTATTGTCAGAGGTTACGGACAATAGTTTTTCTCCCTCCTCCTTGTAACAAACCTGGAGGTACATGAAAGATGTTATCATGTCCCCTCTCAATCTTCTATTTTATAGACGAAACAAACCCAGTTCTTTCAATCTTCCCTTATAGGTCATATTTTCTAGAGTTTAATCTTTTTCGTTGCTCTCCTTTGGACCTTCTCCAATTTCTCCACATCTTTTTTCGAAATGCGGTACCCAGAAGTGGACACAATACTCCAGTTTAGGCTTAGAAAGGGTACATCAACACTAAGGTAGAAAGTTGATTTCTGATACACAATTCTACGTATGCCATTAATGTAGCGATAATTGATATATCAAACTTGACTTTCTTATCCTGTGTAGGCAGGGGTTCTTCAGGCTTGCACCGACATCCCTTTCTCCATGCAAAACGTGGAGTACCAGGATCGACAGCCAAGCCCAGAGAGATCAATTTTGCCTGGTCTTACCACATGCGGCAAAATCAAACTCCAGAAGAGTGACCACAGTGCAGTTGATCGGCCAGTAAGTACAGAGAGACCCTCAGTGTAGAGCAGAGTGGAATTACTTCCCATGTCTTGGTTACAACACTACTATTAATGTATCCCCGAATCACACCTGTTTTTGTTCGTTTGTTTGTTTTGTTTTGTTTTGCAATAGCATCACACTGTTGACTCATGTATAGCTTGTTGTCCACTATAACCTCTAAATCCTTTTCTACAGTATTCCTTCCTAGATAGTCATTTCCCATTTAGTATGTGGGAAACTGATTGCTCATTCCTAAGTGGAGTACTTTGTATTTGTCCGTACTGAATTTCATCCTATTTACCTCAGACAGTTTCCCCAGTTTGTACAAATCTTTTTGAATTATCATCCTAGCCTCCAAAGCACTTGCAACCCCTCCCAGCTTGGTATCATCTGCAAACTTTGTGTTCACTTTCTATGCCATCATCTAAATCATTATAAGATTCTGAACAGATATAGTCCAAAAACCTAATCTCTGTGGAATCCCACTCATTATGCCTTACAAGGATGACTTTGAACCATTGATAACTACTCTTGGCAATGATTATCCAACCAGTTATGCACTCACCTCACTGTAACCTAATCTAGGCTATATTTCCCTAGTTCATTCATTAGAAGGTCATGTGAGATTGTATCAAATTCTGTAGTAAAGTTTGGGTATACCACATCTACTTTATTCCATATATGCGCCACACCCCTTATCTCCAACGTTTGTTATCCTATCAAAGAAAGCTATCAGATTGATTCATCTTAATTTGTTCTTGACATACATATCACCTTATCTTCTAGATGTTTGCAAATAGTTTCCCTAATTATTTGATCCTTTATCTTTCCCAGTATAGAAATTGACCTGACCAGTCTGTAATTCCCTGGGTTGTCCTTATTTCCTTTTTCACAGTTGAGCATCATATTTGCCTTTTCCCAGTCTTTTGAAACCTCCTGTCTTCCTTGACTTTTCAAAGATAATGGCTCATCTATCTCTTCAATCACTTGCTTGAGTATTCTGAAATGCATTTCGTCAGGCCCTGGTGACTTGTCCACATCTAACTTGTCGAATTTTTAACTTGATCTTTTACAATTTTAATTTCTGAACTACCTCATTTTCACTGACATGCACTGTCTGATGTGGTTGCATACACCTGAACGACTGAGTTGTTGAACGGTTTTGCTTCAAATCTCGCTACCATCATTCTTGCACTCACCGGCTTGTATCCTAATCATGCTCTTCTAGTTGTTTTCCTAAGAAGGAATCCAACTCCTGCTTCGTGCTTCATTTCATTTCCTGAACAAATGACTTCACAACCGCACATCTTTCCCAACGCCGTCCAACACATTTCTGCCAGTCCAAGTATATTGCATTGGTATCTCTCCATCTCCTTCCAAAACAGCTCTAATCTGCCAGTTGCCCACAGTGTTCAGACATTCCATGTTCCACTTGATAGCATGTGTTAGTTGTAATATTCTTTCAGTTGCCAACTTATCAAACCAACCCTGATCACTCAATTGGTGTCACGGACCTTGTTTATCCAGGCTATATCCGAGCTGGCATCTTTCGTCATTTAGTTGTATTGGCATCAGATTTCATTCATATTGTTGTCTCAAAGTCAGCACATCGACACTAATCTGATCAATCCTCCTCCTTCATCCAGGCTTGGGACTGGCATGGAGCTCATAGAGACTTCATGGCGGAGCTTCTGTTGTTATGGGAGCAAGTAAATAACTTATCCTTATGTACTTTTCCCTCACCAGTCATGATTTTATATACCTCCTTCATATCCTTCATTAGTTTCCTTTTTTCTAAATTGAAAAGTCCCAGTCTTCTTAATCTTTCTTCAAATGCTACCCGTTCCAAACACCTAATAATTTTTGTTGCCCTTTTCTGAACTTTATCCAATGCCAATATATATTTTTGAGACAATGTGACCACAGCTGTATGCAATATTCAATATGTGGGCATACCATGGATTTATCTTGAGGCAATAAGATATTCTCTGTCTTATTCGCTATCCCATTTTAATGATTCCTAGCATTCTGTTTAACTTTTTGACTGGTGCTGCACATTGAGTGGATGTTTTCAGAGAACTATCCACAGTGACTCCAAGATCTCTTTCTTTAGTGGTTATAGCTAAATTAGTCCCCATCATTTTGTATGTATTTTGAGTTCTTCCTATTTATTCCCCATACTTCTCACATTAGTATACAGACAATTAAGACACAGATCTGATTTAAACTTCCAGTTCTGTCTCGCCCCTCCTTTATTCTGACTATTGCAGCCCATGCTGGCCCCAGTTTCTGAGTCATCTCCAGCCACCATGTTTTTGACTTACTTGTGGGCTTTGGTCACCTGCCTGTTGAACTTAGTTTAACGCCCTCCACACTAGGTTAGCTTGTCTGTATCAAAATGCTCACTTCGCCATCCTCAATAGGTGGACCCAACCTCTAGTTAGCAATCGTTTTTCCTGGAACATCATCCTGTGGACAAGGAAGCCAAAGTCCTCCTGGTGGTACCATCTCTGCAGCCAAACATTCACCTCTTGTCACTTCCAATTTGCCACACAACTCCCTTTCCTTCTCTTTTGCAGCTTTCCTTTACAATCAAAACAAATGTACATGCACAAATATTGCATATTATACTGGGTACGAACAGGATGGGGTGAGGAATTAACAGCACTCTTCATTCACCCCTGCTTTTATCTTCCCATTAGTAAAGAGAACGGCAGTAAAATATGCAATTTTAGGCTGCATCTACACTACAGTGATCTGCCAAGCAATGGTCTTTGGGAATATCTTCTTTCAAAAGAGCACATCCACACACACATACACACAAAGGCTACGTCTACACTAGCACACTATGTCGAAGTAGCCTATTTCAACTTTCAACTATTTCAAATAGGCTACTTTGACACATATCATCTGCACGTCCTCCAGGGCTGGTGCCATCGATGTTCAACGTCAAAAGGAGCTGCCCCGGAAGGAAATGCAGAGCGTCCACACACACAATTGCTTCCCTTCAAAATAAGGGGCCAGCAAAGCCCCAAGCCACTCCCTTAAAGGGCCCCTCCCAGAAACACTCGGCCTGCACAGCACAAGGTCCACAGAGCTGACAACTGGTTGCAGCAGCAGCAGCAACAGCAGCCAGAAGCTCTGGGCTAAGGGCTGCTGCATGTGGAGACCATAGAGCCCCGCAGGGGCTAGACAGAGCATCTTGCAACCCCTCAGATGATGGCCACCATGGAGGATCCCGCTATTTTGATATAGTGGGATGCAGATCGTCTACATACGCCCTACTTCAACGTTGAACATTGAACATCGAAGTTGGATGCTATTCCCATCTTCGGATAGGAATAGCGATTTTGACATCTCACCGCCTAACGTCGATTTCAACGTCGAAATAGCACACAGTGTGTTAGATGTGACACGTGCTATTTCAACATTGTGCCAGCTACTTCGAAGTAGCTGGCTAGTGTAGATGCACCCAAAAAGGATCAAAAGATTGATCCACTCTTTCAATAGAGAGCGTCCACACAGCCCCCACTCTTTCAAAAGAACAGGCCAGGGATCAAAAAAACCGCGCACTATGAGGACTGCTCTTTCAAAAAAAGGGCCTGCAGAGCATCTACACGTGCTTTTTTTTTTAAAGCTTTCGAAAGAGGGTGCCGTTCCTGATTGAGGAGCAGAAGAGGGCTTCCAGAAGAAGAGCTGCATTCTTTCACTTTCAGATCAATGGAGAACATTTTGCATGTGGACGCACCATGTATTCTTTCAAAAAAGGACCTCATTTTCTGAAAAACCTTCCTAGTGTAGACACAGCCTTTAGAGAGGTTGTTCTACCAATGGAGCCCAGTGACAACAGCATCTATATTTAAATACTTGTTTTGCACTTTGACATTTGAGCATGCTAAGTAGAGGTTAGATCTGGTCAGGAATCTTGATAGACTATGTTTTTGTCAGAATATGCATGCAGTAAATCCCCAAAATGCATGAGTTTGAGTTGCGCTTAACTTGCATTAACACAAGTTAAGTGCAACTCAAAGCTGCCCTGAAGCTGTCTGCCTGCCTGGCTCCCCCAGCTCAGCTCCTGTGGCTGTCTGTCTGCCAGCCTACCACAGCTAGAGGAACCTGGGTGGGCAGCTGTGGAGGCATGGCTTCTCCCTGTCTTCCCCCAGCCGGGAGAAGCCACACTGCAGCAGCTGTCTACCTGGTGTGTCTTCCCCCAGCTGAGGGAAGCTGAGCAGGCAGTCACAGCAGTGTGGCCTCTCCCCAGCTTCCCCCAGATGGGAGAAGCTACGCTGCAGCAATTGTCTGACAGGCATGGCTTCTCCCAGCTGGGGGAAGCAAGGCGGGCAGCTGTGCCTGGCTCCCAGAGGGGCAGGGAGCTGGGAACAAGAAGGCAGCCTGGTTTCCAGCTCCCTGCTGCTGGCGGGAGCCAGGAGCCAGTTTCCCACCTGGTTCACAGCTCCCCTCCACTCACTGGAGCCAGAAAACTGACAAGAACTGGTGCCCTCATCAGTTTCCTGGCTCCCCTGAGCTGATGGGAAATTTGACTTATGCAGGGGTTGCAAAAATGCAACCCCTGCATAAATCAGGAGTCTACTTCATTTCTTAAACCCAAAGTTGTTTGTGGAAAGGGGGCAGATTTTTGAAAAAAAGTTCTGATATAAAAAATATAGTTTTGAAATTGTCCAAGAGTCCCTTTTTGATATTTTCAAAAAGGCTTTATGCTTTCCAGTGGGATATTAATTTTGATTTTTAAATGTTAATGTATACAATTAAAAGTATAATTTTTAATTTATGCTATAAAAAGGTTTAAGATTTTAAAGGCTTGAAATCAAAACAAAATGTTCCTAAATTCTTCAAATGAAATATTTTTATTATTGTTGATTCAAGGAATATTTTGGAATTCTAACTTTTCAACCAAATTTCAGACAGAAAAAAGTTGAAATGATTTCCCACCCAGCTCTAGAGAGGTGAATAAGATAGACTTGTGTCCTTTACACATAATTTTTTTCTGCATCCTGTCGGTCATTCAGCTAGCACAGTAATCTTTTCATTCCTTTCTGAGGCATTTCTTGAAGCATTAACAAAAAATTCTGTTATCGAATTCATAAATATCTATTCATCACCTGTGTTTTTCTTTTGTTCTTGAACATCTACGTGTCCACTCCAGCCAAGACTGACAGGCTGTGTTCAGTGTTCTTACTCCTCTTATTCTCAGGCTATGTCTACAGGCCCAAGTTATCTTGAAATAACAGCTGATATTTCAAAATAACTTTGTCATTGTCTATATGATACACACTCCATTTCAAAATTAATTCAGAACAACACGTGTGTTATTTCAAGTGCAGTAAACTTCATTCCCTGAGGAATAATGCCACTTTCAAAATAGGCAAAGGTACTACTTCAAAATAGCTAAGTGCTATTTCAAAATGCATTTTGGCTGTGGCCACGCTAGCCCCTCCTTTTGGGGGGGCTATGGTAATGTGGCACTTTGGAATATGCTAATGAGGCACTGCCATGAATATGCAGCACATCATTAGCATAATGGAAGCCATGCTCACTTCGAAATGGCTGGATTTGAAATGTCCACCACCTAGTAGATGGGGGCCTTTCAAAACGACACCCCTGATTTCGAAAGCCCCTTATTCCCAAAACCAGATGGGAATAAGGGGCTTTTGAAATCAGGAGTTAATTTCAAAAAGCCCCCAGCTACACGGGTGGTGTGCATTTTGAAACCAGCAGTTTTGAAGCATGTGTGGCTGCCATTGTGCAAATGAGGTGCTGCATATTCATGGCCGCACCTCATTAGCATATTCTGAAGTGCCACATTACCATAACTTTTCCAAAAGGAGGGGCTAGTGTGGCCACAGCCGTTGGCTATGTCTGCACTAGCCCCAAACTTCAAAATGGACATGCAAATGGCCATTTCGAAGTTTACTAATGAAGCTCTGAAATACATATTCAGCGCCTCATTAGCATGCGGACAGCTGCGGCACTTCGAAATTGATGTGGCTCACCGCCACATGGCTCATCCAGACGGGGCTCCTTTTCGAAAGGACCCCGGCTACTTCGAAGTCCCCTTATTCCCATCTGCTCATAGGAATAAGGGGACTTCAAAGTAGGCGGGGTCCTTTTGAAAAGGAGCCTTGTCTGAATGAGCCGCGCGGCAGCGAGCAGCGTCAATTTCAAAGTGCCACGGCCGCCCGCACGCTAATGAGGCGCTGAATATGTATTTCAGCGCTTCATTAGTAAACTTTGAAATGTCCATTTGCATGGTCATTTCGAAGTTTGGGGCTAGTGTAGACACGGCCTTTGTGTTTGGTTGTGTTATTTTGAAATAATCTTATTTCAAAATAGGGCTGTCGTGCAGATGTTGCAACAATGAGCTCGAGATTTTCCAATTTTTTTAACCTCCATGTCTTGCCATGTCAGCATGAGCCAGTTCTTTCAGAAATCAGGCTTTTTTTGAAAGAACACATGTAGTGTGCACACACAAAATGCACTCTTTCAATCAGAAAGCAAAAGAATGTGGCTCTTCTTCCAGAAGCTCTCTTCTGCTCCTGGATCAGGAAAAGCACCTCCTTTAAAAAGCTTCTTTTGTAAAAAAGCATGCGTAGACACTCTGTGGGCCCTGTTTTTGAAAGAGCAGTCCTCATGGCACCAGATTTTTCAGTCGCTGGCCTGTTCTTTCAAAAGAGTAAGGGCTTTGTGGGCAGTCTCTCTATCAAAAGAGCAGATCGATCTTTCAATCTGCTTTTTTGTGTGTAGATGTGCTTCTTCGAAAAAAGATCTTCTGGAAGAGATCTTCTGGAAGAGATCTTCTGGATGATCATCTTTCAAAAGGTCGCTGTCACGTACACACGGACAGAATGTTTTTGGAAGTAAGTTTCACTCTACAGCTTTTCCCTTGGTAAATTCAAGTCCAAGGGAGTTTCTACTTTCACAGTAACTGAGAAGCTGGATTCTGATGACAGTAACAGCATTTCTGTATATCTCCCTGACAGTACTTATTTGTCTATACACAAAAAAGCAGGTTTGCCTTAGCTCTTTTTTTTTTTTCAGTTGCAACCGTTTTGATAATCTGTTGCAGCTACTGCAATATATTGACCTAATGCAAGTGTCATAAAATCATAGAATACTAGCAGTAGAAGGAACATTGAGAGGTCATCGAGTCCAGTCGCCTGCCCTCATAGGAGGACCAAGAGCCATCTAGACCATCCCTATCTGACCTGCTCTTAAAAATCTCCAATGATGTCTCCTAGTGGCTGGACCCATTTACTACACAGCTTATTAACACCTCCAACTGCTAAAGCTTCTCATTAGCGCACATAGTATAAGTTTGTTCTGTAATTTCAGAGTTCCGCCCCCACTTTCAGTTGTGGAATCTACACTTTGTGTGAATGAAGCCAGGGATCATTACATTATGGCTGTGGCCACACTTGGCCAAAATTTCGAAATGGCCTTGCAAATGGCCATTTCGATTATTACTAATGAGGTGCTGAAGGGAATATTCAGTGTCTCATTAGCATTCTCATGCTTCCAGCCGCAGTGCTTCAAAAGCTCCGCTTTCAAATGCGCACTCAGCTGAGGGGAAAAAGGGGATTTCAAAATGCGCGGGGTCCTTTCGAAAAGCACCCCTGTGCAGCCACACCGAGCCGTGTGCATTCAAAAGCAGCGCTTTCAAAATGCTGCAGCCAGAACCATCCTAATACTAATAAGGTGCTGAACATGCAGTTCAGTGTCTCATTAGTTACCTTCAAAATGGCCATTTGCATGGCCATTTCAAAGTTTTGGCCAAGCACGGCCACAGCCTGTGTGTTGCATGAGGAAGAATCGGATTAGTCATTCATGCAAATGCATGTGAGAGAAATAATGAGTTAACTTTACAGAGTGTCTTCATATCGTAAACTCAAAAATATTTAACAAATCTTTACAACTGGATGGTCCATATAGAAATATAAAACAGTAATAAATGTGTACATTAACACCAGGATATTTAATTTGTGCAAGAATTCTCCTTTAGCATAAACTGGATATTTCAGGGACCATAGATCTGCTCACAGGCTTCCTTAGGGCTACTGGGAACAATTTGTCTCATGTTTATTTGTTCTATGGCTCATCATTTGTGCATAAAAGTTCTGCACTTCTCACATTACAGTTTGTTCTGTAGTTTAAAGCACAATTAATTTGTAATACCAAGGATAAAACCCAGAGAGGATCCATTACCCAGATTATGCACAACTGTAGCATAAGACAAACTGCATAGTAAACTTCATAATGCATTGTTCAGTTCTTATCCCATAGTAAATGTCTGACTTTGGGGGAAGGGTGGCATGTATAACTGAGTGCAGAATTAGGTTCAAAAGTGTCAATTCTTTTGTAATTTGGATTTTTAAAAGACCAGTTACATGTTGAGTCATGGCAAATACATTTGGATCAGAACAAATCAGGGGAAGTGGAAGTCTTAGCTTCCAGGTTAACAAGAAACATTACTGTTTTGCAGTGGTCCCAGGCTGTTGGAGAGTTACAGGGCAGGTAAGGTAAGCTATTTTACTGGAAGCTTGAAAACGTGTCTCTTTCATCAACAGAAGTGAGTCCACTAAAAGATATTAACTCCCCAACATTGTCTATCACAAACAAGTGTTGTTTGTTTGGACAAAGAGAAGTGTTTGCACGGCCAAAGCTGGAAGTAGATATTTAGGAATCTAGCTGAGGTCCCTTTGAAACTCGTACTGCTTGTGTCCTTGCACAGGTTTCCAACATTTCTACCTTTCCCCATCATCTCCTACAATTTGCCAGCTCTCAATACTTGCTGCTCGGAAAGCCCTGTGTATGATGCCCTCCTGAGCCAGGGTGCATCACAACTACCGACCTGCCTCATCCCCTTTCGGTTTGTCCACAAAAGACGTGCTAGACACAAAAGCTGCCTATGGGCAATTTGTTCATCTACACCAGGGCAGTAGTTCCCCCCAGCTGTCAGAACAAAACCATTCTTGATTAAGCCGCAATAGGCATATAAGTGTACAACAGGTTTTTTCCCATTCCTGCCTCAAGGAACATCACCCGCACCTCACCCAACCTGGAGTCAACAGTGGCACTGTGTGATAGGTTCCTTGCGCCACTGATCCACATCATACTCCCAAAGACTCCCTGCCTGTCAGTGTTTAGTGTTTCCACAGCCCTTCACTGAGCCTTTTGCCTGAGGACTCCTCTCCTGCAGGTTTCTTTTCTCCAGATCCTTACCCTGGCAGAGAAAGGCTACAACAACCATCTTACTTCCAGGCTCAGCTTCCTCTTCCCAAGCCAGACTGTACCCTATCAGACAGCTTTTATCTTCCTATCTCCTGAGTCTCACAGGCTTTGACCCACCCCATCACCTCCTCTTTGTGGCCCAGGTGCCCTCTCTTAAATTCAAGTAAGAGTCAATTGACCAATCATAGGTGTCGTGGCCGTTTCCTTCTTAAAGAGCCAGTGTCACCCTGTGACCATCCCAGTGAGGTAAAGTATAAACAAAATGGGAAGAAATTGGTCCAAATACAGCAGAACCTCAGTTACAAATAGGAAAATTAAGAATTGACTGGTCAACCACACGCCTCATTTGGAACCATAAGTACACATGCTGTGACAAAGACACTCCCTCCCCTCCCCCAGAAAAGGTGCAAATACTATACAATACTCTGTTAAACATAAACTATTAAAAATAAAAGGGAGGAGTTTTAAAAAGACCTAAGAAAGTAAGAGATTTGTTTCCGTGATTGATTCATTTAAATTAAGATGGTGAAAAGCAGCATTTTTCTTTGCATAGTAAGTTTCATAGCTGTGTTAAGTCAATGTACACTTGCAAACTTTCGAAAGACCAGCCATAAGACTGGCTCAGTTATGAACATGTCGAAGTTCCAAACAACCTCCATGCCAGAGGTGTTCATAACTCTGAGATTCTACTTCAGCAAAACACACCCATTCAGTGGGAACCTGATTTAATATGGCTGCAGGAGAATAACTGAGAGCACAATATTGTCCTCTTCTCTTCACTATTAAATGCTTTCCAGGTAAGTCTTTGAAAAATCGGCCATCTCAGTGTAGGCAGTCAGGATCAATGCAGTAAATGAGCAAAGCTGTGACTAACTCTGGCAGCATTAGAAGGTTCATAAATGTTCAGGTGAGTGGCCTCTTTTCAAACCATACTTCCAAAGAGTTATGCCCACCTTCTTCCTGAGGACTAAGGCTCTTTTCTCACCAATTCAAAGGATGTGTTCAGTAAAAGGCTGTTCAATTTCTTTTTTATTGGACAAGTTTGTCTCTTTTAACATCCCAGGTAATTAGGCACCACAGGGGGATCTCTTCTTTCAAATCTTCACTTGAAAGCACAGAGGATTTTGAGTCCTTCCCATCAGTATGTTTTCTTTGTAGAAGAGAGAATTGAGAATATATTACAAGCAATTGCCCTTCGCTTGTCAAGTTAGAATCCACTAATGTCTCTTTGCTACCCCACCTGCATGTGTGGACAACTCAGAAACAGGAAGATTTGGGGCATCATCCATCATCAACCAGAGCACCAGCACTGGTAAATAAACGTATACATGAAGTTTTACAATCTGCTGCTGATGAATCCAAGCAGTTGCCATATGAAGGCAGACTCTTTTTTTCTTTCTGGGAAACATTATAAAAAGGATGTATTACCTTTCTGACACTGTTTCCTGCCAAAATCAAACAGAGCCCTTCCTGTAGTCATCTGGAAATACATATTCAAATGTAACATTATTATTTTATTCTCTCCCTTAAAGCTAAAAGAGAATTCTGCTATTTGCCTCTGCCATTTAACACATATCTCACATTCAGCCTCAAGATGGCAATGCAATTGTAATAGTTGCTTGCGCACCCCCACCCCGAATGCTAGAGACAGGTATAAAAAATGATGTTACTGCTATTGATACTGTAGCTTAAAACACATGGAAGCATTTACAAACCTGGATCTTAAAAGAAGATAGACAAATACTAAACTATTCTTCCATTTTGTACAATACATGATTTATTCCAAGAGAATAACAGCTCTGTACATCTACACAAGATCCTAAACCTGTCCGTAACCATCACTATAACCAGTGTAATTAGATAACAATCCTTAACAATTTTGCTGCATCATCATATGTTTGACTATTGCTTGGGCAGTTTTCAATTCTATGGATGGTTAAAGAAGTGATAATGCACTATTTTTGACAGAAGAGAAGGACAAAGTTTCTTATTAGGATAATAATTTGAAACTCAAAAACTATTGGACAGATTTCCTAATGAAGCACTGAAGTTTTAAAGCAAAAACTTCATGCTTAACATACATGTATATGTGTGTCAAATTTGCTTCCACTTGGCCGTTTGCTTTGCCTGAAGTGTACAGTATTATACTTATTTATGACTCTTCACTGAGCATCAAAGCACATAGCTAAATAAAAACTCAATCCTGTCTCTGAATAGTGGGGACATAGGCAACAGATAAGACAAACATGAGACCACAAGTTATATTTGTAATACATCATACATCTAGTTGCAACTTCTGTTAAGGATGTGCGTGCACTCACATGTTACATTATCTGGTGTTAATTAATTGCTGTGAACTGATGTCTCAGTGGTTACATCTTATAGGCTACGTCTACACTAGCCAAAAAC
The DNA here is from genome assembly GCF_033958435.1 of Carettochelys insculpta. Classification (NCBI taxonomy): domain Eukaryota; kingdom Metazoa; phylum Chordata; order Testudines; family Carettochelyidae; genus Carettochelys; species Carettochelys insculpta. The sequence continues at coordinate 9,401,509 of NC_134147.1, read as the reverse complement.
TTCGAAATGGCCATTTCGAAGTTTACTAATGAAGCTCTGAAATACATATTCAGCGCCTCATTAGCATGTGGGCGGCCGCGGCACTTCAAAACTTGCCGCGGCTTGCCGCCGCGCGGCTCGTCCAGATGGGGCTCCTTTTCAAAAGGACCCCGGCTACTTCAAAGTCCCCTTATTCCCATCTGCTCATAGGAATAAGGGGACTTCGAAGTAGCCGGGGTCCTTTCAAAAAGGAGCCCCATCTGGATGAGCCATGCGGTGGCGAGCCGTGTCAATTTTGAAGTGCCGCAGCCGCCCGCATTCTAATGAGGCGCTGAATATGTATTTCAGTGCTTCATTAGTAAACTTCGAAATGGCCATTTGCATGGCCATTTCAACGTTTTTGGCTAGTGTAGACACGGCCATATGCAGTTTGAACCTCTCTTTTCCTGCACCCTCAGGACCAGACGGGTGACATACAAGAGAATTTGGCAGACCACAGGAGGTCAATAATGTCTAGTAGCATTACCAACACTTCCACTGGTTACTGGGCTCTTAGAAGACATTTGGGATAAATTACAGCCAAATAACAGCACAGAAAACTGAGAGCCAGGACTGGTGGCTGCCAATAAAGTTTATGGGACCGTGGAAAACTTGGCCACACCTATGATACATGGTTGTCTGGCTAACTAAAATCATGTCAGATTATGGATGTTGCTGGATAAGAGTTTCTAATTAAAGAGGTTCAACCTTTACCATGTCTGTGTGCGCTCACGTGGATATACACATTCACATATACATTTATGTAGTAGAATCTCAGAATTTTGAACAAAAGACTAACCAGTGAATCCCACACCTGATCTGGATCTGTAAGTACTGTCAGGTCCCCACATTCGCGAATTTAATGTTCGCTATTCGCAAAAGGCTGTGGGAATAAAGGAATGTCAAAATGGGGAGCTTATTTTGAAGCTGCCTCCATCTACACTGTCAATCTGCAATTCGAAGTCTGCATTTTGAAATTCGTGTGGCTGCCATTATGCTAACGAGGCACTGAATATTCACGTTAACACCTCAGATGAATTTCAAAACTCCTTCTAGATGCACTGAAACAGTCCAGGTGCTATAGATTTATCTAAGCTGACACCTGTCCTCTTCCTAAATGCTTCACTCTGCTATTCATTTATATTCATATGCATGACATTTACATGGATTTCAACCTGAGGCAGATTACAAACTAAATTCCCTCCTCACTGACAAGTATTGTAATCCACTATCACTCCCAAATTAAGGGTTAATTAAATTTGTTCAGCATTGGAGAATGAACGTATCAGTCTGAGACAGTTACATGACTCTAGATATGCTGATGTACTCCTCCCTAAAGATAATTTCTATAATGAATATTTTCTTTAAAATAATAATAGCAATTAGACTGAAAAAAACAGAAGGTGGACAGCCAGTAATTAGCAGGCAAGCGTACAGTAAACAAGTGGCGTTGGTTTTTCTCTTCTCTTATTTTAAGAGTCATCAGCTTTGGTGCTAGTGTACGATGTAAATATAAGATAGGTGTCCTAAGATAAAGCTCCAAATAGCACAAGATAGTCATGAGTTCTAATCCCAGCACTGACCCCATGGCTTAATTTTTCAAAGAAGGCTAGTGACTTTCAGAGGCCAAACTGGGAGGATTTAAAGTGCCCTCATTCTCAGAGGCTGCGTGCTGAGCTTCAGACATCAAGGGTGCTACTCATATGCTTAAGGTTAAGTGTATCAGGGCCAGAGTGCTCAATGTTATGTTGGCCGGTGCCCTCTTCTAGTTCAGCTAGAACTCTTTTTTGAAGTTCTTGTCCATAAAGATATCAAAGTCTAGGGTTATCATATTTGAACGCTGTACTATATAAACTCTAACACATTAATAGCATGTGAGTTGGTCAATATTGATACAGATACACTCCCTCGTCAGGGGCATCCTCTTTTCTGAAGTTCAAATATGGTAACCCAGATCAAGTCAGAGCACATGTGGATGGTCACCAATACACTGTTTGTTAATGATGCCTTTAAATGTAAGAGATACAGAGGGTTTTTTTTTTATTATTATTATTATTAGACTCTGATCTACTGCTTCTCAGACAATGGCTTCACTAAGCTAAATGAGCACCAATTCTTGCTCAGTATCACAGGGTCTACATTTTTACTCACAGCTCATTGTACCACTTAGAAGACAAATGAATGGGGAGAGTATCATTAAGGCACTCAGTCTATTATTAGGCAGAATATAACAGAGCACGGTTGGTGACTTTATGGGTCTTGAGCTCAGTAATGGATTCCAAATATTTTTCTGGGTTGCCAGCCACTACAAGAAGCTTTGTTCAAAGGTGTCTGACAGCAGTCGAATGAGCTTGTAGTCTCAGTCCAGTTCCCTGTGTCTATCGCTTCTCCTCAAGGGTGGCAGGTGACCCCATGGCTTGGGAAGGCAAGTTCCCCCAGTCCTACCCCTCTCAAGCCCACCAGAGCCCAGAACGCTCCCCACTCTATGGCTGCTTCTGAACCCTGCCCACCTCCTCCCCCTCCATTTGGCCAATAGCCGTTCACCTTGTCATGCCTCGGGGTACTGCCCCTGCCTCTCCCAGCCCCAGAGCTCCAGAGAACTGGCAGCTTCTGCAGCCCCAGCCTCCCCCAGCCTCTGAGCTCTGGAGAGCTGCCTTGAAATTTTAAGCACGCTCAGGTTCATTGGCCAGGAAACACAATTACATTAGCCTAATTGTCTTTCACTGTCCATGAGTCTAGCTGATTAATACACGTTTTGAGTTTGTCTTCATGGAGTTTCATCTTTTAGGCCAATTCTCTAATTTACCAAGATCATTCTGAACTCCAATAATCCTGGCCTCCCAAATGCTTGCAACTCCCACTGGTTTCACATCCACTGCAGGTTCTACAAACACACTCTCCACTCTTTCAGGCAAGTCATTAATGAGGTCAATGTGAACTGACTAAGATTAATTAGGGACAATCAGACACAGCGTTTGAGCCATAGGGTGCACTCATAGAAAAAAAAATGTAAAAGATGTTTGTTTGTTTTTTCCCCCAGGGATGGTATCCTTCCTAGGGCCTTCTTTCTCAAATATTTCGGCAGCACCTGTATCCAACACCCTGCACCTTGATCAGACACAGGAGATCTGAAGACAATTCAAGTAAGTGTGTGCATTTCAAGAGCACTTAAAGTCATCTTTAACAGAAAGTGAGTCTCAACCTTGACTAAAGCAGAGCTAGCGCTCTGCCAGGACAATGTAAAAGGGATTGGAATAAACTTTGCAGTTACAAGGAACAAAAGCTGGCATTTTCAGACTACAGGGACCCAGCCATACTGAAAAGACAGAATACAAAAATGAGGTAGAGCACTCAGTACTTGAAAGCTCAGAGGAACTGAAAAGACAGATGAATGGCTGTTTAGAAAGTGATAACAAACCATGGAATGCAAATTACACCAAAACAAAAGGTGCAAGAACTTCAAACTAAACTGTGTCTTGAAGAGAAACTTAACTTATTTAATCCACAGTAAACATACTTGGCACTGTGGTTCAAATACTGCTCTCTGAACACATACACACAGTGGTCTCCCTGAAATGGTATTTAAACAGACCTCCAGCTGAAGACGAAAACAAGGTTTAGGAGCACACATGCCGTATACTTGGAAATTGTGCAGTAAATCCAAATAAAAAAGGCGTAAAGACAAAAAATGGAAGCAAGAATGTAAACTTTAGTTCCGTGCTTTTTCTCTTGCTCCTTTGAAAAAAAATTCCACAATTATCAAGTTTAAAGCACACTGTTTCACAATGCAAGACTGTCAGAGGTTGCAGACATTCATTAATTATACATCTCGCCTATTTCTGACTACTAAAAAGGCTTCAACAAAACAGTATGTTCAGACTGGATGACATTCCAAAACCCACTTCAAACACTCCATCCTAGAACGGACAACTCCATCCTACCACTATTTTTGTGGTGTCTATGCCTGTCTTTGTTGAATATTAGGAAGGAATCAAAACCTTTCAAATGCTTTTGTGAAAGGGAATTATGCCAAAATGTTCCCTTTGGGATGGAAAGTTGGGCTTTCAGCTTGACACTCCCCTCCCGCTCCCAGGGAGAGGCCAGAGACATTAACGAGAATGCCAGAATCCTTCCCTTTCTGAAATATTCTTCTGAGAACTGATCTGGATGTGACAAAACAGCATGTTTCACCGCAAAAAATAGGTTGTCGGAAACTTCCGGCCAGCTTGCCATATTTCTCACTACATCTCAGACTCACATTTGCCCTTTACTGCAGATCTTTGGGTTGGGGTCGGGGTGGCACAGAAGTGGATCGATTGTGATCATTCTGCAATGGGGGAATGTTCACCTACGTAATACTGAACACACCTCCCGAGGCATTCTAAAATTAGCCGAAACAGACCCAGTGGCGGCAAAGGCAAGCTAGGAGTATACACGTGCCTTTGAAGGTGCTTTGTGTTTCAAAGGCTGCCTCAGAACCATAACACCCTGTGTGCCCAGCAATCGCCATGGCAGCAATGGGCTTCTTTACAAATGGAAACAGAACAGCAAATAAGCATGCAAAAACCCCTTGTAAACTAAAAAACAAGCTACTGCTGCCCTGGTTTGAAAGAACATTTGCACCCTCTTTCTATTAATTTTCCCATGCATAAACACAGTGTGGGGGATGTGTGTTCACAGTGGCATGTGAGAAATCCACATAAAGTCACAAAATCCTGTTAACAGTCCTCCCATGCACCACTTGGAAAACAGAAGCCGTAACGTTTAATCAGCTTGCCTGCCTCCTCTCCTCATTAGATTTATGCAGCACTAGCATCCGGAGGTTGGTAACTTTGGCTCACTGTGGAATTCGACAGTGAGGAAAAGTCATTATCATGTATTGCAGCAAGTGCTTTCATTATTAAGACTCTTTGAATAATACCAGTTGTCAAAAAAAATGCAGGAAGGCAGAACAATGCTAACCAAAGTCGGACAAAGCAAACTTTTGAAGTCCTCAGATAAACATTGGACCATCAGATTTGTGACTTAACTTTCCCTTGGATGAGAGTACTGAGGTCAGTTCAGTATAGGGGTCTGTTATACATGGTGAAGAACAAATCAAAGAACAAGAAGACCAGAATATCATGGAATCCTAACAGTCATCTCAGTTAGACTGCCCTACTTCAGCAGACAAATAAAGGGCTTCAGACTTAATTCCCATTGCTCTCCCTTCTCCTCCAATCAAGTCGACTCAGAACAGTGGCACATATCAACACTTCAGCAACAAGTTCAAAATCAGTACAGGTTGAACCTCTCTAGTCTGGCACGGTTGGTACCTGACTGGTGCCAAATGAGAGAATTTGCTGGACCACAGGAGATCAATATTTTCTAACACATTACCAACATTTCTACTGCTTACTGGGCTCTTAGAAGACATTTAAGAGTAAATTACAGCTAGGTAATAGCACAGAACACTGAGAACCAGGACTGTTCGGTCTGACAAGATATTTTTTCAGTGAAACATGCTGTTTTGTCAAATCCAGATCATTTCTCAGAAGAATATTTCAAACAGGGAAAGATTTTGGGATTCTCACTGAGGTCTCTGGCCACTTCCTGGGAGAAGGGGAGAGAAAGAGAGAGAGAGAGAGAGAGAGAGACTCAAGCTTAAAGCCCATACTTTATGGGACCACAGGAAACTTGGCCACACCCATGACAAAAGTAACGAGGGGTCCTGTGGCACCTTATAGACTAGCAGAAATGTATGAGCATAAGCTTCCTTGGGCAAAAACCCACTTCATTACATGCAGGTGACAAGTGATGTTCCTGCTAACTAAAATCATGACAAATTGCGGATGTTGCCAAACAAGAGCATTCTGGATTAGAGAGGTTTAACTTGTTGTATTGTTTTACCTAGCCATACTATTTCATTAGGATGATCTCTACATGAGTCAGTAGCTTCAGAAGCTACAGGCACATAACCTAAAGGCTCACTATATTGTCATGTCAAAATATACTTTTGCTGAAAATGTTTTACAGTTCATTGGAGAGAGGGGAATACATCAAAAAAATGAATGTTGACAAATATTCCCAAACCTTTTTCAACTCCATTGCATCTTTGGGTCCATCTAATGTCACAACTCCCTCTAGGAGTAAGATAGTCTAGTGTTTATTATGCTGTCAACCTGTATAAGTGAAGCTCTGTCTGCAATCTGTCAGCTGCGTAGAGAGAGTGTCATTTTCTCTCTTCAATGCTAGGGAAATTACTTTCATAATTGTTATACGCTGCCAATCTGTGGTCAAGGTCTCAATTTAATCCAGCATTTCTACAATGATCTCTGCTTCAAAATGTTTACAGATTTTTTTCGTTTGTCTATGCTGTGTTGTTTGCAAAGATTGCAAATATGTCAACACATTTTTATTCTTTTTTTTTAAAATCAGATTATCTGATCCGTTATACTTGGAATACAAACTAACAATGTGCAATGTTAAACATGCTCAGTCTGTGTCAAATTCTGCTCCCCTCAAAACAATGGTAAACAGCTAGTGCTAAATACTTTCGGGAATCCAACTGTGAAATAAATGCTAAGGCATCTGAAAATGAAAATAAACAATCAAGCCCTCCCAATAAATAATAAAGACTGAAACTATTATGAATGATTATTTTTAATGACACTGGTGAATTGCAAGTTGAAACACACACACACACACAAAGTCAGCTATATTTTTGTATATTCCAAATTTGCGTGCAATGAAAAATGAAAGCCTCAAAGATTTTCCGCCTCAGAAATGAAATGAACACAGAGGAAGTTCCGAACATTAGGTATTTTGTCCTACCTGTGGGTCAGACAATCGGGACAGGTCAGGATACAAATAGAATTTTACTCCTTCCGAAGCCCCTGGTAATGTTACTCCTCGAATCAGAAGAATCAGTAACATGATATATGGGAATGTAGCTGTTACATATACCACCTAGTAAGAAGAAGTAAAACATCAGAAATGTTTTTCCCACAAAACAACAGTAACAAAATATACGTTTCCAAGGTTTCACAATCATGTTCACCACCTGAGTCCTACTGTGAGATGGGCCTACTAATACACAGGTTGGTCTATTCTAGAGGGAGGATTTTCATTACTTAACACTATTCCTTCTTTAAAAAATATTAGGTCTGCAGGAAAAAGGACAAACACTCCATCACAAATCAAGCTGGCTAGATAATGGATTTTTAGGTTCACTGAGCAGTTCAGGAGGGGAATCGTTTTGGGTCAAACTTAATATAGATATAGGCATAGATACAGATACAGATAAACTTTTGGGAAAATCAGAGTACAGAAAAAAATATTTCAGGTCAAACCAAAATGTTTTATTTCAATTTTATGCATTTTAAAATCTTACTCATTTTTAACTGCAATTAAAGGACATTTGGAAACAAAATGTGGGGTTTTTGCATTAACATGGTTGAAATGAAACATTTCAGGGTTTTTAGACATTTTACTGTGTGTGCATGTTTGCTCATTTGTCTGTTACAGTGAAACGTTCTTGTGAAATTTAAAACTGTTGCAGAATCTGCCTTTTTCAAAAAAATAAAATGGTCAAAAAATGTCAAGTAACTCTAACATAGAAAGACTGGGACAGTCTCTCCAATGGCCACTAGTCTGAAATAACTTTGCGACCATTGTTTCAAAATATTTTCAAAATAGCAGATGGTTTATTTTGAATTTGGCAAACCTCGCGGGCTGTGTCTAAACATGCCCCCTCCAAAAGGAGGGGACATGTCAATGAGATAGTTCAGAAGATGCTAATGAGGCACTGACATGAATATGCAGCACCTTATTAGCGTAAGAGCATCTGTGTGCAATTTGAAAGTGTCGCTTTCGGAATGCGTGCCACAGGGGGGCCTTTTGAAAGGACCCCCCTGACTTGGAAAGCCCCTTCTTCCTGCTTGGTATATTGAAATAAGCTAGTCCAGAAAATCTCTTCCAGAATAGCTTATTTCAAAATAATACTGCTGTGTAGACATAGCCCAAGTAAGCTACTATGGCTCACTGCGTAACAGTTAAACCCTATACGGTACAGTGAAGAAATTAATTGCCTTGCCACAAATAATGTGCAGTAATGTACTGCATTACATGTTCACTATGCAGCAACCTCTGTTGAACACAATGGTACTCTTATTTCAGATTGAACCTCGCAGATGTTGCTGGACCACACAGCCCGGTTGCCAGGAGCGCAGGTCAGTTGGGAATCTGGCAGCTGGGAGCCAGGGCCATGTCAACGGGGGCTGGGAGGCTGCTGGCAGCCAGGGAACAGAAGCATGGCCAGGGCCTGGAAGCCAACAGCAGCTGGGAAGCCAGAGCCAGGGCCAGGAAGTTGGTAGTGGCTGGGAAGCACAAGCCACAGACAGGGCCGGGAAGCCAGCAGCAGCCAGAGCTGGCGGGGGCGGTGGGGGGCATATGCTAGGCCTGGTGGCTGGGAGAACACCAAACAACCCTGAAGGGATCCTGGGAGCAGCCAGCAAGGGAGCACTGACCTCCCCAGCCCAGCAAAATCCCTTTTTCGGGACCCCTCAGGCCATGAGGGTTATGGACCAGAGAAGTCCAACCTGGGCTGGCACTGAATGTGCTTTGGAAAAGTCAGAACACTAGAAAAACTAGCCAAGGGAAGAAAATGCAGGTTCCCCAGCCCACCACCACCTTTGTCTTTAAGAGTCTCATGCAGATTTTGTATTTTTGCTTTTTTTTTCAGTCAGTTACTGAACACAGAGCATTAGAAATTACACACCATACAAATTGTTTAGTAATAGGTAAAACAGGCAAACATTTTTTTCTGTTTATGATCAAGACTCTAAAACCCACTTCTTCAGAGGAACCCTCTGTGGTAAGAATGTACCTGCCCCATAGCAATCTCCTCACCCTACCCCTGTTTGCCAAATGGGGCTCTTCAGGAACCTCTGTCTCAGTTTCCTTCCCCAAAGTGTGTCTCTTCAGCCCGCCACTCACTGGTCTGTGTTAGAGACTTTGCTGGCCAAGCGGCAAACAAAACTTGACACTCTCTCTCTGTTAACCTGCCATGCTGGGCAGTATTTGATTTTGTGTTTGTTAATTACATTTCAGTTAAATAGAATGTTTGGGGCACGGAAAGCATCTTGTGCCTGAAAGCACCATGTAAATTTGCGCTGCCGCACAGGGTTTATAACATGAGATCACACCAGGCTTTTGCTCTGAGATTAGAAAAGCTGTGGAACCCTCCTGCACAAGGTAAAGTTAAGAATGAGTTTATAAACAGAGCTGTCCGGGCATCTCCAGTTCTGAGCTGTAAGCGGACAGGAACTCAGCATCACACCCTACCACGTAAGCAGGGGCAGCACCAGCACAAGGATAGAAATACAGGGCTGCAAGGGATCTTGAGAAGTCATCAAGTCTGCACTGAGGCAAGACCAAGGAAATTTAGACCATGTCTGGCAGGTGTCTGTCTGACCTATTCTTTAGAGCTTCCAGTGATTGGAGATTCCACAGCCTCCCTTGGGAGCCTGTCCAGAGCTTAACTATTGGAAAGTTTTTCATAACATGTAACCTAAATCGCCTTTCCTGCAGATTAAGCCCATTCCTTCTTATCTGGATTGGAAGAACAAGTGATTGTTGTCCTCTTTGCAACAGACTTTAATGTCACCCCTTTTCTCTCCTCCCTGGGTTACTCTAGAGCAGGCAACACTCAGTTGAGTGTCAGGATGCCTGATAGGTTCAATAATTAAGGAGATCCTGAGTGTCCCAATGGTGATATTGGATAGCTGGGAATCCCCTTTCCACCCCTGAGTTCTAAAGCTCTGTAAAATGATGGTGCCTCCACCTGGCTGGCCCCTGTACACACTTAATGGTGTGACTTGGGAACTGCCAGGAAACTTATTTCAGTTATAATCTGGATTTAACTCCCAAACAGTATAAATAGTTTACGTCTAATAGACCACATAAGAATCAACTGACACCTTTACTTAACAACTTAAGGAGACAGGGTTACAGACTAAACATGAGTGAACTGAATTATCAATGTACACAGAAATGAATGAAGCATAACTGGCATGTACACTGCCTCCAGTTCTCCCACCCCAGAGTATACACTCTTTAATTACCAAAGTTCCGGTTACTGGCTTGCTTTGGAGTGTGGCTGTTGTTCACTGGGTTGCAGACACCTTGGTGAGGGTCCTGTGTGTCAGTCCAGGAAAAGCAACAAGCAGACCAGCCCCTCTGACCTGGAGCTGGCCTCTACAGCACTTTCACAGAGGCAGATAAAGTTCCCTCCCTGCAGTGTCTCTCATTAACAGGCTGCAGATCCCCAGAGCAGTTCTTGACTGGGAGAAAGCTTCACAGTTGCCTTGACGCCGTCTGTTCCATTAGCCTTAAGTCTCCAGTAAAAGGAGACCACCATCTTTTTCAGCCTAGCCAAAAAACACCACCCCCATTCTCAAAGCCTCATGGGAGTTACAGTCTCTAGAGCCAGATTGCCACACACAGCAACAGCCAGAGCAGTGGTTCCCAAACTTTCTGGCATCATGCTCCCTTTTGATTATTGAGAGACCCTCACACCCCCACCTCTTTACCATCATCCAACCCTCCTGTCTACAAAAAATTCAATTCATAATTTAAAATAAACATAAAAACTTGATATAAACATGTTATTGTTGGCAGGGGAAACGTTGTTATATTTTGTTCTCATAGAAACATTGTTTTGTATATGAATGCGCACTGATGTTCCCATGAGGTTCAATATTGTATTTAGCACTGTTAGTGAATCCTCCTTAATTTTCTCATGAAATTCAGTATTGTTTTGCTAATGAAATCCTGTTCATGTTCTATACAACTGAATAACTCTACCTCCCTGTAACTTACATTCTGTTAATAATCTGTTGGTACTTTACCTCCTGATTAATAGGGAATTACCAGAGCGGAATGTCATATGAGCAGTAGAAATTCAGTTTGAGCTGGAGGAATGGATAAAGGGAGTATGAGAAACTCTCCCCTGGTTTGTTGGGGGGGTGGTGAACAAAGGAGGAGAGAGGTATAAGTATTGCTCACTTCTTGTTGCAAGGTGTGCAGGCTTTGAGGAGAGATCCCCTTGCACCTTACTTGGCATGCCAAATAAAGATTCTTCTTCCACTCTCGGTGTGTTATTGGGCCAGCGTTGCACACCGGGCATGAACTGCCACTGTGCCACCTTAAGAAGGAGGCAACAGTTTTGGCGTCCCTGGGTGGGCACTCTAAATTAAAGCCTTGCCCGGCTCACCTCTTGGCGGGGGTGGCGGGAGACGGCGTCCGACTTCCAGCGCGCGCACTGGTAACTTTACCAGGGGAACTCGGCGTCCGGATTCCACAGCCCCTGCCAGGGACGACACAACGGTGCAACGCAGCAACGTGGAAGAGAGAGAGGAAACAGAGGGTGGAGCGGCGAGAGCCGGACCTCTGGACAGGTAAGACCCAGTCCCTTTTTGTGAAAGGGACTTCCGGGACGCCGGACGGCCAATACAGGGTTGGGGCGATAGGCTGTAATAAGGATGGCACTAGGTCAAAGTAGCCCCAAGGATAATACTCACTTGGGTTGTGTTTTGAAACACTGGAAAATTATAGGGGGGGACCTATGACGAAATCTAGATTAATGAGACTGTGCACAGTAGAGTGGCCACAATATATCTTAGAGGGACAAGAGCGGTGGCCACCAGAGGGATCCCTAAATTATATCACCATATTGCAGCTGCTTTTGTTTTTACAACGTACCGGTAAATGGGAAGAACATATGTATGGCCAATGTTTTGAATATCTTAGAAATAGACAAGACCTGCAGGAAATGTGTGGATTATCATGTGCAGTACAACCAGCTGTAAATAAGCCTAATATAAACTGTCACCAGGACCCCACTTCGGCTTCTACACCAACACCCCCTCCATACAGGGAAAGGGTTTCCCATGATTTGGGGATAGCCCCCTCAGTTGAACTGTATCTATTAGTGACTGAAACAGTGGTTGACAGATTGGGAGCTGCGGATCGACAGGCTACTACTATGCAGGTGTATTCCCATGTGCCCTTTAATCTGATCGATTTGGCAACTTTTAAAGCCCAAGCCGGGGAGTTTTCCACGGATCCTAGCCGCTTTATTTCAATTTTCAAAGGGTGTTTAGCCAGTCACAAGCCTGATTGGAATGACTGTCAGGTCCTAATGAGAACTCTGTTGTCTGAAGTGGAGCATAACCAAGTTGTAACAAAAGCCAGGGAGGAAGCAAGAAAAAGGCATGAACTTGGCAGGAGCAAAAAAAAGTGATTTGTCAAATCCCCGAGCCCAGCAATAGGAAACAACTGCGTGCCTTTTTGGGAACAGCAGGATTTTGCAGATTATGGATACCTGATTTTGGGGTACTGGTTAAGCCTCTGTACGAGTGTGTTAAAGAAAGTAACAGAGACTTGTTCTGTTTTGAAAAAAAGAGGCTCAACATGCATTTACAGCTTTAAAATTGCGTTTAATGGAAGCTCCAGCCCTAGGTCTACCAGATATTACTAAACCATTTCAGCTGTATGTGCATGAAAGGAAGGGAGTGGCTCTTGGAATATTAGCTCACCAAAGGGGGGATGGGGAAGTAACTAGAGGTAATGCCCGGGCAGACCGAGAGGCCAAACGGGTAGCGAACACAGAGGGTATTGCTCTTTGGCCTCTGACCCCCCCCCTCCTAGATCCCCATGAAAAGCCAGAATACTCCGCCCAAGAACACCAGTTGGCTGAGCAGTTACAGCTGAACCTGCGAGAAGGATGGTATGTAAGTGAAAAAGGACAAGTGTTGCTTCCTGGACCCTTGATAAGGCCAACGGTTATGAGTTTTCATCAAGGAATGCATGCAGGTCAGGAGGCCCTGGTCCAATTATTAGAAAAGTACTTATAGGAGATGGAATAAGAAATGAAGCCAGATGGGTGGTTAGAGACTGTATGGTATGTCAGAAAAATAATCCCTGAGCAGGAAGACCCGTGGTACCCTCCCCACTACCATCAGCCCCGGGACCGGGACTCGTGTGGCAAATTGACTTTACTGAACTACATCGCACCAGTGAGTTTTGGTACCTCCTGGTACTTGTGGACCGCTTCACAGGATGGATAGAGGCATTTCCGTGTAGAAATTGTACGGCCAGCACAGTTACTGCTAAAATCTTAAAGGAGATAGTCCCCCGGTTCAGAGTACCAGAATGGATTGAATCAGACCGAGGAACCCATTTCGTGGCTCGATGTGTGGAGAAAGTAGCAGATGGACTCAATATCCCATGGAAATACCACACTCCATATAGACCGCAGGCCAGCGGAGTGGTGGAAAGAGGGAATCAGACTTTGAAAAGACATTTGTCAAAATTGTGCCAGGAAGCTCAGCTTAAGTGGCCAGAGGCCCTCCCCTTAGCCCTCTTAAGGACCCGAATATTACCCAAAGGGAGGTTAGGATTAAGCCCATTCGAAATCTTGTTTGGGTGACCATGGCCAATGAATGGGGTGCCTGGTACAGGTATAGAATGGGGGATGGGGGAGGGGTTTTTAAAGAAATATTTGCTGTCGCTGTCGTCTGTTATGTCTTCAATTCACAGGTTTGTTCGTGACAACGAGCCCATTCCGTTGGACCAACCCCTTCACGATATTCAGCCAGGAGACAACATGTTGCTTCGGACGTGGAAAGAGGAGCCCCTTCAAGAGAAGTGGAAAGGACCCCATCTCGTTTTATTGACCACTAAAACTGCTGCTAAACTAGAAGGAGTCAAACCGTGGGTCCATTTCACTCAATTAAAGAAGGCTGAACCGGCTGAGGAAAAGGAGTGGACTGTGAGCCGTGTCACCCCAGAAGCTAAAGAGGATTTAGGACTGAAATTGTTGTTTAAGCGAAAGTAATTCTGTATGCTGTAGCAAAATGCGTTATTTACTAATATGTAACTGTTTGTTAGGATTTATAGATATAGGGGACCCACAAGAGGCCCCCGCCTCTCTTCACCCAGTAGAGGATAACTGGTGGGTTCTCTTAGCTACCACCACTACTAATAGTTCACACTTTTGTGTTGGGGGAAGTTATACTATGGGTTCAATAATGACTACTTGTTTTATAGGAGTACCTACTCCTTTGCAACATATACAGAATGATACACTTTTCCAATATTTTAATATTAATCTCACAGCCAACCACCTGTATAATTTTGGCCCCAGTCCAGAACCTGATGCTTACTCTAATCAGCATCGCCTGGAGGTAAGGTTAGCAAATGTTAGTGGGGCCCCCAACTGTTTTATATTTGAAAATGCCACTAAAGTGGCAGCTAATCATAATAATACGGATCTGAGTTGTAATTCTACTAGCATGGTGTCATATGCTAGAACCCACATGTTCCTGCCAAAGGGATGGTTTTTAATATGTGGGTTGATAGCTTATACATATGTGCCAGCCAATAGTTCAGGAGGTCCATGTGTGATAGGAAGATTAACAACAGGGGTACTCCCAGCGAATGTTTTCTCGAACCCAGGCACCCATTTCGCACCAGATAGAGTTAAACGTGGTTTGGAAATCACGAAGGAGTCCTGTGACGCCTCTGTTAGTTTGTTATCAAAGACAGAGGCAGCAGCACTTGCTGCCTCTCTGGTAGGGGTCCCTGGTCTGGCCACATATAATGCAGTTCAGTTAACCAAAATAGCCTGTGCTCTAGCTAAATCAATTAATCTTACTTCTACTTTAATTGAGGCTTTAGCAGAAGAGTTGGCTGAGGTTCGTCAGGGAGTATTACAGAATCAGATGGCTATTGATTATCTTCTCTTACGCCATAATCATGGTTGTGCTGAGTTTGAGGGGCTTTGCTGTTTTAATTTGACTGATAAAAGCCAAACTATTGAAAGCCGCCTTTCTAAGCTTCGGGAATTGGCTACTCACATTAAACAGGACCCCGAGGGTATTCAGTGGTGGAACTGGGGCCTAGGAGATTGGCTGAATTGGATAAAAAGCATGTTATCTTCCTTGGTGGTAATAATAGTAATTTTTCTTTTAGCCTGCTGCTGTATTCAAGTAGGTTTGCCATCATTTAAAGGGTGTGTTGGCCTTTTCCACCAATCAGTAGGAATGCATGTATTAAGAGATAACGAAATGGGAATGCTACCCATGAATCAGGTTTTAAGTAAGGAATATGAGAAGACTCAATATGGGACATCTTGAGTGTTCTCAAAGGGGGGAGATGTTGGCAGGGGAAATGTTGTTATATTTTGTTCTCATAGAAACATTGTTTTGTATATGAATGCGCACTGATGTTCCCATGAGGTTCAATATCGTATTTAGCACTGTTAGTGAATCCTCCTTAATTTTCTCATGAAATTCAGCATTGTTTTGCTAATGAAATCCTGTTCATGTTCTATACAACTGAATAACTCTACCTCCCTGTAACTTACATTCTGTTAATAATCTGTTGGTACTTTACCTCCTGATTAATAGGGAATTACCAGAGCGGAATGTCATATGAGCAGTAGAAATTCAGTTTGAGCTGGAGGAATGGATAAAGGGAGTATGAGAAACTCTCCCCTGGTTTGTTGGGGGGGTGGTGAACAAAGGAGGAGAGAGGTATAAGTATTGCTCACTTCTTGTTGCAAGGTGTGCAGGCTTTGAGGAGAGATCCCCCTGCACCTTACTTGGCATGCCAAATAAAGATTCTTCTTCCACTCTCGGTGTGTTATTGGGCCAGCGTTGCACACCGGGCACAAACTGTCACTGTGCCACCTTAAGAAGGAGGCAACATTATTTAAAATTAAAAATAAGCACAAATAGTTTCTCTTGCCCCAAAAATTTAATAAAAATGTAATTTAACAGCAGAAACAGCAGAAACAATGAATTTATTGTGAAGGATGATGCTGCATTTTCTTCAGAAGTTGGGAAATCCTAGGTCTGAAAGATGAAAGTGCACAACACAAATTGCTTTTGACATCCAGTCGATTTCTTTGTTTTGTTTTTAATGTGACTAAACTTGAAAAGCTTTTTTCACAGAGGCACGTTGACAAAAATGAAAGAATAATACATCGCGCTTTTTTCAACTTTCAGGTGCATTGGGAAATATTTTATCCAAAATTCCTCCAGGCTTGAGTTTTCAAAATTCTTCTGCACTTGAATCATATTTTATTTTGAGTGCCCTATTCCTACAATACTTCGGGCAATGTATTGATATCAACATTGAATGGATTGTGTACTAGTTATTGAATGGGGTTGCCAGAAAAACTGTCAGGAAAATAGCGGACAGCAGAATCAATGGAGCCGTGCCACCCCACCCTGAGCCATGCGCCAACCTCCGGACCCTTAATTCCCACACACACACCCTGGGGTCCCCTTACCTCCTGCCAGAGCTTGACCCCTGCTGGGCCAACACCAGCCCAGCTGGCTCCATGAGTGCCATCTCCGCCCCGAGTGGGCTGCTGGCATCACCAAGAACTACAGGTGCAGCCCGGGCCCTGCAGAGACCAGCTGCAGTGCTTGCAAGGGTACCAGACACTGTGCCAGCCCCATCCCAGCCTGGAGGCCAGCTGTGGACTGGCCAGGCTAATAGCACACTCCACCTTGCGGGTGTCTGGTGCAACCCCAGCCGGCCAGCTTCCTGAGCGCCATGCCAGCCACCAGAGCTGCCCACACCAGCCGCCCACCTGCCTGAGCCCTTCACTGCCAGACACCAGGGCTAGCTGCCCACCCACCAGCCTAAGCAACCTGAGCTGGGGCCAGCCTCCCAAGCCCTGAGCTGCCAGGGCCAGCTGCCTGAGCCCCACGAACCACCTGCCTGAGCCCCTACCTTCTCCCAAAGCCAGGCACCACCAGCCCCCCGCTTTTACCCCCTCCCCCTCCCTTTCCTCTGAGCCAGGCTCCCCCAGCCTCTCATCTAACCCCATCCTCCTCCTCTCCCTCCCTCGCCCCACAACCCACACTGCTTTGCAGGAAGCAGATAGCTCCACTTAAGTCTTCACCAGCTGCCTGCTTTTTATAGTGGCTGTGCTGGGTCACCCACATAGAATGGCCAGGGCTGAGAGCTCATAGCAAAAGCTGGCTTTTTCTTGGAGAGGGGGTAACTATGGGGCAGCTGGGTCACCTCGCGCCACCCCTGGAATTTCTTCACACACACCCAGTTTGGGAAACCATGAGCTAGAGGCTCTCACATACAGATGGTCCTACACTAGCATATTTGAAGACTGTTCTCAGGCCCTTCCTAATTTTTCTTTTCTCAGGACAGGACTAAACATGACCGTTTTTTAAACTTCTCCTCAGAGATCCAGCTAGCTAAACCTCTTCTCATTTTTGTCGCTCTCTTCTGGACTCTGTCCAATTTATCCACTTCCTTCCTCAACGGACATAATTCCATCCCTCTAGCTTTTCTTAATGGGCCTACCAAATAAAAACACCAACTGAAAAGAAATAAGGATAAAATACAGTGAATGAGCCTGACCCTGCAGCTCTCCCCCGGCTTCAGAGACCGCTCAGGGCATGGAGAGGCTATCAAAGGGCCAAAAAGGTTTCTGTGCTATTTTTATTTGTTCATTTCTGCACTTTCAGTACTGTCCCCCCTCCCCTGCCCTACAATTAATTACAATTAAAGATAGTACCGAGCATGTCTTAATCAGGTGGAATGTCTGACACGGGGGTCACCGTATCTGAATAAAGAGAGACTTCTAACTTTTAGCTCTCACCCACCCCCACAAGACAAGTGCCTATTGTGTCTAATTGGAAGTCCAGCCCTGCCTGCGTAGACTCTGCTGGTAGAAACTAAAATGTACCTAATTCATGTTAAACAGACCTCTGCACAATCAGCCAGCAGTAGCCACCCGGGGCAGAGGCTACAATTCACACCCTCACAGTCTATGCTGGAGGGCTATGTAGGTGAGTCCTTAGGCTCTTAAACGCCTAAATCTCCTTTGAAAATGGGTCTTAGATTCCCAAATCTCACAGAGTTAGAATGTTAACAGTGTTTAGGCACCTACAGATTTTAATGGTAGTTAGATATGCTTTGCCACACTGAAAGGCTTGTAGGCCTCTACTGGGATTTTCAAAAACCCAACACCCATTGAACTCAGTGTTTTAAGGTATAAACAAGCTTTTGAAAATCCCACAAGGCACCTTTAGGTGCCTGACTTCCAGTTGTGCTGACAGCCACCATGGGGCTGGGGCCAAGGTGAGAGGAGGGCCCAACTCCCCTGCCTCCAGAAGCGGTAGGGCAAGGGTGGAAGGGGTGGGACTTAAGGTAGTCAGCTCTGGACCGCCCCCCACACAACCCCAGAGCCGCATATGGAGTAGTGGAACAGTACTCTGCAGAGTTTCAAAGGGGCTTTGAGCTCTGGGCCCCTTTGAAATGCTGGGCCCAGGAGCAACTGCCCCCTTTGCCCTCCCTCCCACCAGCGGGCCTGCTGACTGTCTTTGAGAATCTGGACCTCAGCTACTCTGAACTTTACATCCTAAGTGAAAAGCTACCATTTGGGCTGACCAGACCAACCAGCATACAGATTGTTATGCGGAAGGCTGCGGATGTGAGAGACAGTAAGAGTAGAACCTACCCCACGAGGAAACATAGAGCACACCATTAACCTGTTGAGAGAGTGGAAGAAGCACTTAGCACAAGACATTTAACCACCTGACCAGAGAAGTTAAAAATAGGTTGCTCAGGTCACAGCTGCAGGAGAACACGTCAGCTTGATATTCACGTGCTACATCACAGCAACTTCTACCAGGGTGAATCCTAAATGGGGAACTGGCTGCGATGAACGTGAATACTTCACCCAGCTCTTGCTGTGACCACAGCCAAAGAGCCCTTTGGAATTTTCACACATTGGTGTGTTGCAATACCCCCTTGTGATGTTACGTTTCATATTCTTCATGGACAAATGCTTATGAATATGCTCAATTGGATGAGGCTTTAAGCAAAATAGTCCTTGTAAGGGATTGTTTGAAAAATTTTAATCTGCTGAATCTGCATATTATAGCTGTGGGTGTGCGCGTGTGTGCGCGCGTGTGTGCGTGCGTGTGTGTGTGCGCGCGCGCGCGCATCAGGTCTGTGTTTGAAGTCAGAATAATGAAGCACTAGAGGATTTACCCAGCAGAGACATTTACTGTAGGTGAATTTGGTTCCTTGTGGGGGCTCAGGGGAGCTGAATGGGTGTGTGGGAGGGCTCAGAGCATGGAGGGTGCCGTAGTCTGGGAAGGGAGTGGGGATTCAGGTCAAGGGGCTGGGAGGTCGGGGGGTGGGGGATTTATGAGGGCCACCTGTGGCAGTGAGAGCTGCACCACTTTGGTGATGGCAGCTCTCTGTGGTGCTTGGAGCCATCCTGCCTGGCTGGTTGGCAACTCCTTCCACAGGTGGGGTTGGGGCTGTGCTACCCAGCCCCAGCCTGTGCCTCTTTCATGGGGCTTGCTGCTGCTCCCAAGGCAGAGGCAGGGCAATGAATCTGCTGGCTGGTGGAGCTCCTGGCCAGCAGGGCTCTCTGGGCTGGCCACACAGCACTGCAGCCAAGGGCCAGGGGGAAGGTTTTGAGGTGGGGGAGCTATTTACCTGGGCTGATGGCTGGCAATACAGAGAGTCCCAGCCCCAGCTGGGCACTCTCTTCCTGGTGCATCTGCCCCACTGTGGTCACTCTGCAAGATAACTGTCCCCCACAGCCACTGCCCCCAGTGGTCACTGCAGTGCCCTCTGGTGTCTGCACTGCACGTCTGTCAACAGCACTCTGTCAAGAGAGTGTTACATCTCAAATTTTTGAGGAATAATACTGGCAACAAATGCAGAGTTCTATCCCATTACAAACTCCTGCATAATCCTGCCCCCCTACCTATTTATTTGAGAAATTCAAGCTCCCTCAGAAACTACTTACTATTGCAGATAACACCCCTAACTGTGATACTGGACAAGATTTTCCTTTTAAAATATCAACATGCGCAACAAAACTTCCAGTTTTGCATCTGACAACATTTGAAAAGAGTTTTGCTCAATGGGAAATGGCACACAAAATAGAGGGGAACCAGCCAAACATCTAACTTCACTATTTTCACTCTGCGTGTTGCAGTTTTATTTGCCATCATCTGCTTTTTCCTGGTATGTTTATCCACAGAGAGCAATCTGCTCCGGAATTGTGTTGCGAACCATTCTTAACCAGACTGCTTCCAAATGTCTTTTTTTTTTTCCCTTTCTAAACTCTGATGAGTCATATATGATTGCAATCCATTCTTTTTGGAATAGAAAGCAGTCCAAATACCCAACAGTAATGGATTCTAAGGGCAAGTCTACACTAGACCTGAAAATCAATCTTAGATACACAATTCCAGCTTCAACAATTGTGTATCTGGAATCGACATATTTAAGATCAACTTACCTGGCCATCCACACAGAGGGAGGTCAAAAGGACAAAACTCTCCCACTGACCTCCCTTACTCCTCATGAGAATGAAGAGTACCAAGGTCAACCGTCGAGCCACGATGGTTCCATTTAGTGCATCCCCACTAAGCCTGGTAGGGACACGCTAAATTGAACCCCAGAAGATCAACCCTGACTGTGCTCTCAGAAATGGTGTATACTCTTGATGCAACATCTGTAGTGCAAAATTACCACTGGGGTGTAACATTTCCAGTGTCGAAGTGGGGAGTTGTACGTGGCCTTTAGCAAGAGGTGGCATCATGACTCGGCAGGCAGGTATAGCTCTATCACTGTACATAAAAAATAAATCACACCACCGTAGGCTCATGAGTAGCCTTAGCACCTATGGAGTTTTGTCCAGAAAGGGCTGCTTGATTAAATTAAAAATTATTGTCCTCATCAGTGAGAGTCTGGAAGTTGAGAGCCAAATGAAACGCTATTCATAGGAGTCTTACAGCTGCATTAGGCTCTGAAAGATAAATGCCTATTTATTGTGTTTCCTACAATCTACTTGTAGAAAGGGGCAGGAACTGCTTGCATTTCCTCAACCGGCACAAAACTGTCCTCCTCTCCCTCTGCCCCTGCACACAGCATGGGGATGTTTGGTGAGCTATCACTGCCACAGCTGCTGTGCTCCAGCTTTCCTCAATAGGTGGAGGGTATCTTGGGTGTCAGTGCCGATTGGCATAGGTTAATTTAGGGGCTTTACCTAAATTATTTATTTATGAATGAGAGTGGTATTTGATTCACCCAAAACAGAAATGTGGTTTTGTGCCAGCATATCATTTGAATATTTTCAGTTTAACTACAAATATGAAAAGCCTGAAACACCAACACTCCAAGGAATTTTCTCTGTAATTCTGTGTAAACCTTAATCTCATGCTCCCTCTTCTTGGCTGGAGGCTCAAGGGACCAGAAGCAAACTAAATAATAATGCTCTACAGAAATGAATGTCCACTACTTCAGACAACAGTGCATGTACTGCCACTCCTAGAAAATATGGGCATTCTGTCCCAACTTCAACAAGTATTAAAAGATGGTTCACTTAGTACTATTCATTGCAATCGTTTTACGACAGGTTGAACATCTCTAGCTTGGCACCCTCAGGACCTGGCTAGTGCCAAATGAGAGCATTTGCCAGACCATGGGAGGTCTATGTTGTCTGGCACATTACCAACGCTTCCATTGCTTACTGGGCTCTTAGAAGACATTTAGGGGTAGATTACAGCTAAATAACAGCACAGAACACGGAGAGGCAGGACTGGTGGTTGGAAACAAACTTTATGGGACCACGGGAAACTTGACCACACCCATGACAAGTAGTGGTCTGACTAACTAAAATCAAGCCAGATTATGGATGTTGCTGGATGAGAGTTCCAGATTAGAGAGGTTCAACCTGTACTTAGGTATTTTCCAAGTGCCTAGCAGCAGAAGTGAGTAGCAGGTGTTCTGTGGATATCACATTGCTGCCAAGTATTTAGGGTAACCACTGTAGCAACAGAAACTCCAGAACTGAAGCTGTTTTTGTCGTTCAGGTGGAAGTGTATGTCATTAAGATTTCCCAGCTCTATACATTGAATTGCACCCATTTTAGCAGACTTTGGTGAGACAGATAGAACTGAAGTTTGTAAATCTCAGAAGAGCATCCCTGTAGACAAAATGACTAA
Source organism: Carettochelys insculpta (assembly GCF_033958435.1). NCBI lineage: Eukaryota > Metazoa > Chordata > Testudines > Carettochelyidae > Carettochelys > Carettochelys insculpta. The sequence goes on along the minus strand of NC_134147.1, from coordinate 9,379,439 downwards.
AACAAAGAATCCAGTGTTCTGTGGAAAAGCTGAAGAATTGGCCTTTGTGACTAAAGGAACAGAGGAACTTGGACACACAGTAGGGTGCTGTCTACCCTTGCATTCCTCTTTCGAAAGAGGCATGCAAATGAGGGAAATTGAAAATACAAATGAGGCACTGATTTACATATCTGGTGCCTCATTTGCATATTCTTTCGAAAGAGCTTTTTTCAAAAAAGAAAAGCAGTGTAGGCACGGCTTTTTCAAAAGTAAACCCCATCTTCGAAAGAACCCTTAAAAACAAGAAACCCTTCTTTCGAAGATGGGGTTTACTTTTGAAAGAGTCTCATCTTTACCGCTTTTCTTCTTTCTTTTCTTCTTTTGAAAGAATATGCAAATGGAGCACCAGATATGTAAATCTGCACCTCATTTGTGTTTTTGATTTCCCTCATTTGCCTGCCTCTTTCAAAAGAGGAATGCAAGTGTAGACACAGCCTAGATGTTTAATTATCTGGGACCCCTGGGAACAGTGATTGCTGGATAATCAAATATTGCAGTTATTGGAGTGTGGGTGGCTCTATTCCACCAGCTCGTCCTAGATGGACAGTCAGCCCCACAGAAGCCACCACAGGCCCCACTGCTGCCGCTGTTGGGTTGGCTGCCAGCTCAGCAAATACCAGTTAATAGAGAGTGCTGGCTATCTGAATGCTGGATAACACACTTTTACTGTATTTCTAAATGATTTGCAGAGTGCTCAGGTGTTTTATGCATGAAAATCACAGAAGTCCCTGTAATAATGCAAGAGGAATTTTGCCAATTTACTTGGCGATGAGCTGATCACTCTATGGCTACATCTACAATAGACCTTTCCTTTCAGAAGGGGCATGGTAATGAGCGAGTTGGGAAGATGCAAATGAGGCACTGCCATGAATATGCAGCATCCCATTAGCATAATAGCAGCCGCGCACAATTCAAAAGTGCCACTATTTGGTTTTAGGAAGAAGGGGCTTTCAAAGTCCGGGGGGGTCCTTTCAAAAGGCCCCCATCTACACAGGCAGCCTGCAATTCAAAAGTGGCACTTTTGAATTGTGCGCAGCTACCATTATGCTAATGAGGCACTGTATATTGATGGCAGTGCCTCATTAGCATATTCCCAACTCGCTCATTACCATGCCCCTTCCAAAAGGAAGGGGCTAATGTACATGTAGCGTGTATGTTCGCAGGCTCAAGCCAAGTAATTTACTTCACCTGGTCAAAAGATAATGAAACTGGAAGTATCTTCAGGAGAACCCAACTAACAAATGGCATGCTGATGCAAGTATTCCTGAGTTCTATCTTCCAAAATATTATGATAATTACAAAGACATAATAGGAGGAATATGAGAAATAATAGTAAGAAGAAATGGACTAATGTAATTCAAATACTAAAGTCTTGTTTACTGGCTTGATTTTTATTTTTAAACAAAGGTTAAATGTGCCTGAAAGCTTTATAGGGAGTCCAGGCACAAGCCTGTTTACTGTAACTTTACCACTAAAATACGATTTTTTTCTTGAGACGACTGTCTGATTTTAATTCATTACCTTTGTCTATATGTTAATATTTTCAGCAAATACTCGTCACAATGTTTTAACAGTTGTTTCCATGTCACGCCCAGGCTTGGTACATTGAACTATACCTTTCCACCAGCTTTCTTACACGGTCCTGGACCCCAAGCTATCTTCCTGTCCATTCTAGGGCATGGACCATTAGACAAATGCCTACTCCAAGTTCATTGAAATCAGTGAGAATACAACTTATGCTGACTTAAGAGACCGTGTGAACAGCACTATTGACATACGTACTGCTACTCACGGGGGTCTGGATTGATTTGGCCAACAGTAGAGCCCTTTCCTGTTGGCTTAGAGCGATTTCAATGGCAAACTTACAGCAGTGCAGCTATGGCGCTATAAGCTCTCTATTGTAGCTCTAACCTTAGGATTTCCTCAAGGTCTGTTGAAATGCCTTCTGAATTTTGACAGCATCAACAACACAGCAGCAATTTCTATGACATTTGTTTAAAGACTATGGATACAGGCTTCAGTATACTGAGCATATCCTCTACACTCCCCTTTAATCCAATGTTAGATACTTTGGATGAGGAACTTGCACCTATCTAACCATGGTTTTCTTCACACAGTTTTATGAGAATAGTCCATTTCTTAATACCTTGCTCAAAACAATCAACCACAGAATTTCATCAAAAATCTTCAGGGAAAATTAGTGTGCACCCTCTTGTTCTCTTCAGTGAAGCTGAGGAAAAATGGTTGTTACGGAAGTATTTTGTGACTTCGACAACATTTTCTTTTATTCCTAGAGAAGACATACTTAAGTCTTTGGCTAAAAGATGCATTAAAAGGGCATTACAGCCATCTGTTATTATTCCATTTCTTCTTCTAAGTATCTTCTCACCATTGCCATGTTTGCAGCATTGTATGTGACAAAACTGCACACCTGACAGCTGAATTTTTGTTCACAGCTTATTACAGCTTTCACCACCACTGCTTTTAAACGTTCTGTTGTGTGGGCACTTCCTGATGTATCTATTGTTTCTGAAAGAGATGCAACCCCATCTTCTATTGTCACACAGGCACTTATTAGTGGACCGTTGTATATGCTGCTCCACCTATCAGGGTTTAAACTGGCACATTTAACTTCGGTATCATTCAAGTTCCTTCTCATATGCTGCATCTGTCAGGTTTCCACCAATGTTAGCTCTACCAACCAAATGGAATGTAGCCTGGTCGTAAGTACTTAGCCATGTAAATGAAGGTGTTCATTGTTAACAATGCACAAAGAATTTGAGGGATAAATGAACCAAGAAATCTTTTCATTTATGGTGTCCTGTCCCATGGTGGTGGTTTTACTAGATGACTGAAATCTTTTAATTGCTATTGATATGCTGTTGTCTAAAATATATTTAGTTCCAGCACTACTGCTAAAAGAATCAATAGATGACTCTAAAGTTGTGGCAGATGGACAGCCAGAGTATCTTCTGCTTAAATAAACAAAATTTAAGCAAAATTTAAAAATGATTTTGAATGGTCGTTCTTCTCACTCTGTTATTCCGTTAACCATTTATATTTTTCAGCAATTTTTCATATCTGATTCCAAAGTGCCAAAAATCTAGGACTGTACTTAGAGTGCATTTAATTTTGTAGTAAGCCCCATTGAGCTTACTGGCACTTCTGATTTTTGAAAAAATTAGTACAGGATGGGGTTCCCTTGGGAAAGCTGAGTTATGCTGAAGTAAAACAGGAACTAGACTTATGGAATCACCATTAGGGTTCGTGGCCAGGATGTTCCAAAATAAGGGGCATATATCATGTAACATAACATAACAAAATGACATTCACTGCAACTGGCAACTCTAGATTCTTCTTTACTGCAGCTCTTTGTACCATAGGCTTGAGTGATCAATTCTGAACCTAGTTAACTAATTAAACAAGCCATTAGGTAAACCATAAGCTAAACTTTTTATCTTTTTTCCCCCCTAGCAACATCCAACATAAGAAACAGCTTGGAAATGTAGGTATATTAAAAGGCACAGAGAAGCTGTGTCTACACGTGCACGCTACTTTGAAGTAGCGGCACTAACTTCGAAATAGCGCCCGTCGCGGCTACACGCGTCAGGCGCTATTTCGAAGTTAACTTCGACGTTAGGTGGCGAGACATCGAAGTCGCTAACCTCATGAGGGGATCGGAATAGCGCCCTACTTCGACTTTCAACGTCGAAGTAGGGGCCGTGTAGACGATCCACGTCCCGCAACGTCGAAATTGTCAGGTTCTCCATGGCGGCCATCAGCTGGGGGGTTGAGAGATGCTCTCTCTCCAGCCCCTGCGGGGCTCTATGGCCACCATGGGCAGCAGCCCTTAGCCCAGGGCTTCTGGCTGCTGCTGCGGCAGCTGGGGATCCATGCTGCAGGCACAGGGTCTGCAACCAGTTGTCGGCTCTGTGGATCTTGTGTTGTTTAGTGCAACTGTGTCTGGGAGGGGCCCTTTAAGGGAGCGGCTTGCTGTTGAGTCCGCCCTGTGACCTTGTCTGCAGCTGTGCCTGGCACCCTTATTTCGATGTGCACTACTTTGGTATGTAGACGTTCCCTCGCAACGCCTATTTCGATGTGGTGCTGTGCAACGTCGATGTTGAACGTCGACGTTGCCAGCCCTGGAGGACGTGTAGACGTTATTCATCGAAATAGCCTATTTCGATGTTGCTACATCGAAATAAGCTATTTCGATGTAGGCTTCACGTGTAGACGTAGCCAGAGAGAGTCTTGGACAATGATGCATTGCCAAGTGAATGATTTAAGTTATTAACTTGTTGGTCCACATTGTTCTTCAGATATATCTACATCTTTGGGGACATCATTTTCTCCCAATAATCAGTTTTTCTTATGCTTCATTCTTACAGCTGCAGTGCAACACAGACGACGATGCACATTGTTGATGGATATCAGCTGACTAGGTTCTGAGGTGGTCTGGAAGAACTGCATCACACCCCCGAAGAAGCCATTGCTTGGCCAGATGATTGTACACATGCTAAGTAAATAATTTTTGCAGCTAAACCTTTCATTGCCTTGCACTACTGAACTTATCTCCCTTTTCTACCCAAGAAAAGAAGCTCTTCAAAATATTCCCAGATAAGGTTTCTCTTCTACCCAGAAGCCATGACCATTTTTCTATGGCAAAATCATGGGAGAATACAGAAAGCTGAGTGTATACTGAATAATGTCTTCCCCATTTCTTTCCAGTCTATTCCACTGTTCCTTTCTGCTCTGCCTCTGTCCTTTCCTCTATATTGTTTCCCTTTCTTTAAGACAATGTCTTAAGTAACTTGTTGGCTGTGCTTGGCCCAGTTCCACCACCACATAAGCACAGAACACAAATGATCCTATCCAGCGTGTGTCTTTCTTTGCACAGGTTACTTTTTAGTCTGCTGAGAAATAGAAACTGAAAGGCCAGAAATTTCAAGAAGCAGGAGCTGATAGTTGAGTTGGAAAGGTTAGAGGCACAAATTTATTTTTAAGAGACAGTAGGAGCTTGTCTACACTTGCCCCCAAACTTCGAAGGGGGCATGTTAATCAGGGGGATGGGAGAGCACTAATGAAGTGCTGTGGTGAATACGCAGCACTTCATTAGGCTAGTTCTCCCCCACAGCAACTTCAAAGTGTCAAACTTTGAAGTGCCAGCATGCGTGCAGTCGTGGGCACTTCGAAATCCCTGTGCTACTTCAAAGTGCCCTTACTCCTCAAAATTTTAGGGAGTAAAGGCACTTTGAAGCAGCACGGGGATTTCGAAGTGTCCACAGCCACACGCATGCCGGCACTTTGAAGTTTGAAACTTTGAAGTTGCCGCAGGGGAGAATTAGCCTAATGAAGTGCTGCTGCATGTTCACCGCAGCACTTCATTAGTGATCTCCCATCCCCCGATTAACATGCTCCCTTCGAAGTTGGGGGCAAGTGTAGATCCAGCCTAGGTGCAGTTTTGCCATGTCTCTCATGACATTGAATTGTAACTATTATTTTTAAGCAAGACATTTAGTATTTTATTGATCATTTTTTTAGAAAATCAAAAAGATGGGATTTAAATGGACAATCTTATTTAAATAAAAATAGCTGATTTTTACTTTTTTTAATTCATTGATTTTTTTTTAATCCACCCTAGGCTTGGTCCACACTCAAAGTTAGGTCAACTCAGCTTCCTTGGGTCACGGCAGTGAAAAAAAAAACCTCATTGCTGACTGGCACAGCTATGCTGCTTCCAGCAACAGAGCTACCATGCCCCTACACCAGGCGTGGGTAATAATTTTTGATGAGGAATCTGGAAAGTGGTCAGAGGCTGTACCTGTCCATGATATTAATGGAGGAGGTGCAGAATGCGGAATGGAGATTGGGTGCAGAAGGGAGCCTGGGGTAAGGGACTGGAGAGCAGGATGGGGTCTGGGACAGAGTTTCAGTGAAGGAGGCAGCTGTGCCCTGGGGCAAAGATCTGGGCTGCAGGAAGAGGTGCAGGGGGTTGGGTTGTGACCTAGGACAGGAGGAGTTTGTTACAGGACACTGCAGGGCAGTTGGGGATGCAGGGGTTTGGGTTATAACTTAAGGTGGGAGGGGGGTTGTGACCTGGGGCAGGGGCCTGGGGTGCAGGGTCCGGGAGGGGGTTTAGGTGCAGGACAGGGGCAGAGGGCCAGGGTTAAGGGTTGGGGAGAGTGCATTGGGAGGAGCTGGGATGCCAGAGGCAGACTCTGGCGGGGAGATTGCCAGCGGGAGGGAGGAGGCTTTGTGTGTTACTCTCACCCCCCAGCAAAATCTGTGCTCGTATTGACCATAAACTGGGCAAAGGGAGCTGAGATATTTTATAAGGTGGCAGGAGCAGTGTGCAAAGCTTCCCCCACTCCATGCTCTGCAGAGAGCACCAGGCAGCAGGAGGCTACTTAAAGCAGCAGCTGGCTGCTCTGGGCCTGAGGTAGTCTGGAGGTAGTTTTAGCAGCTTGGCAGGCTGAATCCAGCCCATGCGCCACATCTTGCCCAGCCTCTCCTACACCAATGACAAACACCCTTCCATTTGCGCAGGCGGCATCTACACTAGGCCAAGATGGCACAGCTACAGAGAAGCGGCTACACTGGTACAGTGTCTGAAGTGTTGACATACTCTTAAGTCAGAGGTCCTCACGACAGGTGGTCGTGTGCTACTGAAAGCCAATGGCAGAGAATGAAACCAATGTTGCACTCTTTTGATTTAATATTACAATTTAAAGCTACCACCAAGCACAGCTGGTGAAATGCCTTCCACCATGGCATACAGACTCCCTAGCTAACAGCTTAGTGATGTCCTTAAATGCTCAGGGGAGGGGTAACAAATCTCAGTAGCTATTTCAAAACTTTACCCAGAGGAGGCTGGAAAGCAGAAACTCTGCATGCATCTCATGAACGTTCTACTTTCGTCCTTTGAATACAGAGATCAGTCTTGGACTGAGTGCTAAAGCCTCACCATGAAGGGCTATTATTCGCTACTACTTCAGGCTGAAACAAAATACACTTCAGGAGATATAATCATTGCTGCCTAGTTCCTTTTCCTGGGTGCGTACAATGGGCCTCAGTTCTTTTTTTTTTCCCTCATGTCTTTCTCTTTTATTTTCTTCTTCTGTCCCATTACTCTTTCTTTCTGCCTCATTGAATCTATTAGTGTCTTTATGTAGTCCGCTATTGAAAAATACATTTTGTGTGTTGGTCTACTCACAAAGTCTTAAGTGCTGGCAAGCAGAGCTTAACTCCTTCTCATGGGAAGGCCAAAAGGTACGGAGAGCTATTTCTGAACTTCATGTTTTGGCACACACAAGGTAAGTGCCAGGAGTCATCAGGGAAAGCCGAGTTCATATTAGACTCAGTGGAAGGCAGTGCACAGAGTTTATTTAATTAAATATTTTGCACCAGTGCCCAGAAACTTTCTATCATCCTTTCAATTTTTTTCCTGTTTTCTTTGTATCTGGGGATCTCTTACAAATTATAAATCAGCATCTCTGTGCCCCCTTCTCCCTTTAAGGGCTGTCAACCCACTGCCTAACGTCACTGGAGTCAGACCAGTGTAAAACTGATGTGAGCTCAAAAGCGAATCACTGTATTCTCAAAATGAAGGCCTTTCTGCACATCAGGATATCATGGTCAACAATTTCAAAGACCATTAAAACATTGGGCAGAGTAAAGTCACTGAGGTCTGCTTCTAACGTTTCTAATGAGACCGATATAACCTGACACCCAGCTTAACAAGATTAATTCCTGTACAGCTAATTAGGGGCCATGTTACCAACTTATACAGGTATACATTCAGCTGGGGAGAAGATAAAAGGCAACTTCCTCTTCTTGAATGCCCACTCACAGCACAGCAAGCTAGGCAAGGTGCTGATGTGAGGTAGCAATGGCCCTCAAAGGCACACAGACTGAGATAATCTTGCAAAGAGGGAATATGCTGGGATTGGATAGTGAGCATTCTCCCATGTGAGCTGGGAAAGCTGCATGAGGTTTTGTGCCTTTAGAACAGGGTTTCCCAACCTATGGGTCAGGACCCAAACATGATTATGGGTCATGATTACATTTTAAAAGCGTGGCTGGGCTGGGCTGGGCTGGGCTGTTCCACAGTGGCTATTAAGAAGCCATTCACACTCCTGAAGTCATTCTCAACCTCTTAATTGGATTAACAGCCAACGGGCAGTTAAGCCACTCAATTAAATTGTGAACTATTTCAGCTGCAGGGTAGAGAACTGCATACCTGAGGAGCAATGCCAGCTCAGGTGAGGTGGGGGCCTGAGGCCAAGGTTGGGAGGGAAGGAGAGCTGATCAGTTTCCTGGCTTCCAGCCTCTGCAGGAGGTAGAGTCCCCTCAGCCAGCTTCCAGTCACGGGGGTCAGGGAGTCCCCCCTCCCCACAGCCCCAGCCAGCTTCCAGTCACAGGGGGTCTGGGTCTCCCCCCCACCCAAACTCCAGCCAGGGTTCCCATGGCTGGCTCTGCCAGGCTGGGCTCTGCCCCAGCCAGCTTCCAGCTGCAGGGATGGAGGGTCCCCCACATGCTGGCTGGGTTCCTGCAGCTGGTGCTGCTGGCTGGGGCTCTGTGCCCCAGCTGGCTTCCAGCCATGGGGGTCCCTGTGCCTCCCCTAGCTCCCTCCAACCTTGAGTGACTCTTACCCTTAGCCCCCTGCAGCCCCTGAGTGAGACAGCCTTAGTCCCCTTCAGCCTGAATGACTCCTAGCTCCTGAGTGTGACTCCGCTAGTCCCCTCCAGCCTGAGTGTGACTCCCCTAATCCCTGAGTGTGGGGTTTAAGCTGGGGGGAGCAGTTTGGGGATGAGTGTCTTTCCACCTCCACAACTGACTAACTTTGGTAGATGTAGTGTTATTATTTTATTAATATATTTCCCCTTTTCTATGAAATAACTACTATGAATATATGAACATGAGGGGGCACAATTTTACATTCTTGCTTCACGCACAAAATTAGCTAGTTATGGCATGCCCCACCCTCCACCACACCAGTGTTTTTGAATTGCCTTGGGTCACCAACTCTTCCTGAATTGTCAAAATGGGTCCCCATCTGGAAAAGTTTGGGGCACCGCAGCAAGAACATTAGCTTGGAGCTAGATTCTGCCTGTGGAAACCCATTCCAAGTGCTGGGCCTGAGTGAATGATGCTGAGCTCTCAGATCCTCCAGTTCTGAAATTTAAAATGTCACATTTGCCTCTGAAAACAATGTCACACCTTAGAAAAACAAAAGCAAAAAAGAGGGAAAGAAAAGAGCACGAAAAACCACTTTGTAGCACTGTGACTTTTTTTCTGCTTACCCAACCTGGACAAGGAAATCATTTGACAGGAGAACAGAAAGAGGCCCATAAATCACCTCAGATTGCCCAGCTGTGCTTGTCAGTGAGGGCAGAGCAAGGCTGTGGAGAGGACTGGAAGGAATTTGTTGCCTTCTGTAGCTAGAGAAGGCTTGAAACTCAGCCAGTGCTGAGCATCACTGCTTAAGTACAGCAAACCCTCCAGTTATGTGACGGTTGCATTCCCAGGCACTCTCATGTAACTCAAATTTTGTGTACGTTGGGGAGGTGGGGGGGGGGTTTCCCCAGCAGAACACAAGTTCTGCAGCTGGGGAAGCAGCAGGAGCACCTGGAGCTCCTTTTGAAAGGTAAGTCTGGGGAGCAGGGGCAGTTGGGGAGGGTTAAGCCTGGTCATGGTTGGAGCCATGGGACGGGGACAGAGGGTTAAGCCTGGGGTCGATTAGGGCTGCAGAGTGGTAGAGTTGAGCCGGAGCCACATGCAGGGGGTTTGAAGCGAGGCGGGGGAGATTAAGCTGAAGCTGCACACAGGGGTAGTGAGCCAGAGCCACATGTGGGAGTGTTGAACAGGGGCACAGGGGTTGAGCCGGAGCCGCATGCGAGGGGTGGAGAGCTGGGCTGTGGGGTGGTTTGAACCAGGGCTGGAGGAGGGTTGAACCAGGGCCGTATGTGGCCAGGGGGGTGTTGAGCCAAGGCCATGAGGGAACAGGATTTTGAGTTTCACTTAACTTGCCTTAATGAGAATTAAGTGCAACTTGAAATTGTAATCTCCAGGGTTTAATGTATTACCTTTGAAAGGTGACAGGCATTGATAAACTACTCTTCCAAATCATGGATTCCCCTTGACAAGAAACAAAACCTTTAACCAGATCTAGTGGAGTTGAAACTTCATTTCTGCAGTGATCTGGGAGTCTTTAAAGATTTGGCATTAAATTTATTGGGGAGAGCGCTTGAAAGCTCAGATGCTCATTAAGCATGGGACATCACAAGCTAGGCCTCTTGGAGCTGCCATTGTGGACTAAAACATCTATCTAGGACCAGATCTTGCTAATCAGTGGGACTTTGAGGAATAAAGTATCATTCAGCCTGAATAAAATTGCCACGATCTGGCTGCTAGAAAGCGTGAATTTCATCAAGACTGACCTGAAACCAGTAAGTCAAACAAGTCCACTTGAAGAACTGTGAAAGTTCTGAGACATTTGTCTCAGCTTCATGTTGTGACAAACCCCCCTAATGAGGTGCAATTGGTGAGTTTTATTGATTCAGACCAGGGTGGCAAACTATTTTGTTAGCCAAGCCGGATCCTTTTTAGAACAGCAATGCAAAATGGGAAGATAATTAGGGAAAAGTGTCCTAAATGTTTATCTATTCCATTATTCCACATTTTGACTCATCGGACTTTCTTGTCAATTCATTCACATATTCCATGATAATGTGAAAATCTTATCTATCCAGGTGTTATCTGGCTTCCATCACTAGGTATCTGAGTGTATAAAGTAACACCAGAAAAGCTCACCGGAAGCATGATGTTTCATGAGTGTGGGTGCTGAAGGCTTTTCTCAGAGACTTTTTTGCTGCCTGAGGAAGAGCTGGTATGCCCTGCTCTTTCTTGGGTTACCATAGCCATTTCTGGTTTTATTTAGCTTCGATCCTCAGAGTCAGCTCCAGTTTTTCTAATCTACCACTGCTTTCACCAATTTGTTATGGTGTATGATTGCGCCACAGCAGGGATTAATGTACAGTAACCAGTATTCAATCAACCAGAATTCCCAAATAACCCGCACCAGGCACTATCCTGATGCCTAGCTTCCTTCTTCAAGGGGGCAGTGCTACTCACAGCCTCTTCCCCTTCTTACTCTTGTCCTACCACTGGTCACAAAGGCTACGTCTACACATGCAGCCAACATCGAAATAGCTTATTTCGATGTTGCGACATCGAAATAGTCTATTTCGATGAATAACGTCTACACGTCCTCCAGGGCCAGCAACGTCGATGTTCAACTTCGACGTCGCTCAGCCCAACATCGAAATAGGCGCAGCGAGGGAACGTCTACACGTCAAAGTAGCACACATCGAAATAGGGATGCCAGGCACAGCTGCAGACAGGGTCACAGGGCGGACTCAACAGCAAGCCGCTCCCTTAAAGGGCCCCTCCCAGACACAGTTGCACTAAAGAACACAAGATACACAGAGCTGACAACTGGTTGCAGACCCTGTGCCTTCAGCATAGATCCCCAGCTGCCGCAGAAGCTGCCCACGGTGACCATAGAGCCCCGCAGGGGCTGGAGAGAGAGCATCTCTCAACCCCCCAGCTGATGGCCGCCATGGAGGACCCAGCAATTTCGACGTTGCGGGACGTGGATCGTCTACACGGTCCCTACTTCGACGTTGAACGTCGAAGTAGGGCGCTATTCCTATCTCCTCATGAGGTTAGTGACTTCAACGTCTCGCCGCCTAACGTCGAAGTTAACTTCGAAATAGCGCCCGACACGTGTAGATGTGACGGGCGCTATTTCGAAGTTGGTGCCGCTACTTCGAAGTAGCGTGCACGTGTAGACGCAGCTAAAGGGAGCAGAGGATTTACTCCAAATCCAGCCACTGCCCTGGCAGCGGTGTGTGCCCAGCTGCCCCTGAGTCAGCAAGCTGAGAAAAGCCAAAGGAAGGCACTGCGTTAGCTGGGTGGGACGAGCTGCTCTGACTGGGGCAGGGCCCCGGAGGCCCCCATGAGTGCCCCCAAGCAGCATGATGGCCTCAGGGATGGGCAAGAGCCTTATCATTCAGGGCAGGCACTGGTGAAGGAGAAGGGAAGCCCGATGGTGCAGCTGGCGGCAGGAGGAGCTGCCGCATCAGCTGAGCCGTGAGCAGGAGGAGGAGCTAAGTGAGGATATCACTGTGCTGCAGCAGCTGGGGGAAGAGAGCCTCCTGCAGGTAGGCAGGCACTCACGCCAGGGACCGGGGAAGATTCCGCTCTATTATCTGGAATATTTGAACATCTAGCAATCTCCCAGTCCCGGGGCTGCTGGATATTAAAGAGTTTATTGTAATATTTAACATCCAGAAATTCAAGAGAAGCAGTCTGAGAACCTCAAAACCTCAGGTTAAGTTCTGTCCGGATATTCAGATGTATATTCAAGCCACTCCAAAATAGGGCTGATGAACTGACAGACGCATGCTTTTTTGTGAGATACCTGTACCTTCCAGATAGTCCTTGAAATTCCATAAGAGGTTTTCATAAAGTACTTTACTTTGCTGGTTCCAATCGTGGTTGGAACCTAGAAGTGCAGGGGAATTGCAAACCAAGGAAGGAATACTTCCCGTTTGGTTTGACTCAAATTATGGAACAGGAAGAAAGGGAATTGGAGACGTGATATCTTACTCAATTTGAATGCTTTCGTCTATTCAAATGTAAGGGCCATAATTCCAGGTGCATGTAAGTATAGTGGTACTCAGAGTGTTAACTCACCCTCAAACCTCAGTGTGACACAATAATACATTTTTAATTTAACAGTTAGCATTGCAAAACGCTGACTCTTTTCTAAATCATACATGGCAAAAGTACAATCCATAATTGTCATGAACAAATGCATGGAAAGAGTTAACCCTTGCAGAGGGCTCTCTGCCAGGGTGGTCAGGTAAGCCAATGGGAGGAAGAGAACATTCTTTTGAATTGAAGACAACTGCAGTCTGAGGGGTCTTTGTGTGGCTGATGCAGAGGGGACAGAGAAAAATGATTGCTCCTAAACAGCTGGAATGAATCCAGTAAATCTCCTGGCCACCTCATAATCAGCCATAGCTATGTAAGCAGAAGGGAAATGTTTAGTTAGACTCCATGAGGTTATGGTTATTTTTGAAATGGGTGTGGAATTGCTCTGGTTAATGATTTGATTCTTTGCCCTGTACTCTGTAACTTTTACATTGAGTCCCAGGGAAGTAATCCTCTGTGCTGCCACTGGAATATTTTTGAGGTGTTTTGTCTCCTTTTGTGAATAAACTACTTTTTTTTTAAGCAAAGATCTAATTCCTGCATCCCGTGTCAGGTCTGCGTATAGTCATGCCTTAGATTGAAAGGTCAGTGATCAGATTACAGCTCATTGTTTCTAAACTCTTAAGAGCTTGGGGTTTACCCCACAGGGAGACATCCCAAGTGTGTCTTCCTGGGCTAAAGAGTTTTTTTGTTTTTCGTTTGTTTGTTTGTCTTTTCAGTTGGGAGGGGGGCAATCTACCAATCCCAGGATCAGGGAATCTGTGACCTTGGCGACCTTTTTAAGCAGAGCTTTTACAGGCAAGGTATTTTTATGTTTTTTACAGAACCCTACTTTCTCCACTCAGAGTGGGGAGGCAGCCCTGACAATAATTTTGCAGATAAATATTGTAGCAGGGTCAGGCCGGGGGGGCTCCTTTTGAGTGGGAGAAAGGCAGCTCAAAAAGGAGGAAAGATCTGCTAAATAGAAGCAAAGGGCAGCGGGCAATTAGAAGCAGCTAGGAGGGAGACAGCACAAGCAAATTAGGACTCTGCTGCTGGCTTGCTGAAAGCCTTTAAAAAGTGTCTCCAGTTGGAAGGTGGGGGAGAGAGTGGGAAGGTGGGAGGAGAGGCGTAGGAAACACAGAGCAAGAGAGCAAAAGTTGGAGAGTGAGGTATACCAGCTTCAGCATGGCAACAGCGGGTGTGGGGGAGTCTCTGTGTGGCTGGGCTCCCTACCACAAAGACCTATTACAAGCCCCTGGGGGAAAGGTGGCCTCGCTAAGAGGGGCCCTTGCCACACTATCATATTGTTTGGTTCTTTCAAAGCTCATTTAAAAGAGTTTATCTGTCCAAAACCAGTTTTCTACACACCATCAACATTTCTCCAGACAAGTACCAGCAAGACACTATGACAGATTTACCACTGGGCCAATTGTTCCATGACACCAAGCTCAGCAGAGTCCCATGTTTCTCTCTTCCTCCCTTCTGTGCTGTGCAGGGGGATCCTGCAATGCTTATGTGATGGGAGCTAGGGGACCAGGTTACCCTGGAACAGGGAAGGGACAGTATGTTCCCTTGTCTGGAAGGGAAGGGAGTGAGGGAAGCTATGAAAGCTTTGCCCTACACTTCCAGTGAATAGAAAGCCACCTGCTAGAAACAGGTGATAATGTGAGTGGAGAACCTGTGTGCGCCAGGGATCATAGAATCATAGACTTGTAGAATCCTAGGGCTGGAAAGGACCTCAGGAGGTCATCTAGTCCAGCCCCCTGCTACAAGCAGGATCAACCCCAACTAAATCATCCCATCCTTGTCAAGCCAGGACTTAAAAACTTCAAGGGATGGAGATTTCGCCACCTCTCTTGGTAACACATTCCAGTGCTTCACTGCTCTCCTGGTGAAATAGTTTTTCCTAATATCCAGCCTACTCCTCTCCTTATGTAATGGCAGATCATTGCTCCTTGTTGTCCCATCTGACACCACTGAAAACAGGCTCTCTCCATCCTCTTTAGAGCTCCCCTTCAGGAAGTTGAAGGTTGCTGTGAAATCACCCCTCAGACTTCTCTTCTGTAAACTACATATGCCCAAATCCTTCAGCTTCTCCTCATAGGTCATATTCTCCAGACCCTTAATCATTTCCACTGCCCTCTGCTGAACCTGCTCCAGCACATCCACATCCTTTTTATACTGCGGGGGGAGGAAGGCAAAACTGGACACAATATTCAACATATGGCCTCACCAGTGCTGAATAGAGAGGAACAACAACTTCCCTAGATCTGCTTAAACTGCTCCTCTTAATGCTCCCCATGTAGCTTCTTGGTTACAAGGGCACACTGTTTACTCATATCCAGCCTTTCATCCACCATAAACCATAGGTCCCTTTTCGCTATACTACTGCTTAGCCTGTCAGTTCCCTGCCTATAAAAATCCTTGGGATTCTTCCGTCCCAAGTGCAGGACTCTACACTTCTCCTTTTTGAACCTCATCAGATTTCTTTTGGCCCAGTCCTCCAATGTATCCAGGTCACTCTGGATCCTATCTGTATCCTCCAATGTACCTACCTGTCTGCCTAGCTTAGTGTCATCCACAAACTTGCTGAGGGTGCAATCCTGTCCCTTATCCAGGTCATTAATAAAGATGTTGGACAACACCAGCCCCAGAACCAAGGCTTGGGGCACTCTATCTGTAACCAACCACCATCCACTACCCGCTGGGCCCAACCATCAAGCCAGCTTTCCATCCTTCTTATAGTCCATGGATCCAATCCATACTTCCTCAACATATGGGCAAGAATGTTGCAGGAAACTGTATCAAAAGCTTTGCTGAAGTCAAGGTATATCACATCCACTGACTTCCACATGTCCATAGAGCATGTTACCTCATCACAGAAGCTAATCAGATTGGTCAGCCACGACTTGTCCTTGGTGAATCCATGTTGACTACTTGTGACCACGTTCCCCTCTTCCAAGTGCTCCAAAATGGGTTCCTTGAGGACCCCCTGCATTATTTTCCCAGGGACTGAGGGAAGGCTGACCACTCTCTAGTTCCCTGGATTGTCCTTCTTTCCTTTTTTAAAGATGGACACTACATTTGCTTTTTTCCAGTCATCCAGGATCTCTTCCAATGTCCAAGAGTCTTCAGAGATAATGGCCAATTCCCCCAGTACCCCTGGGTGCATTAAATCCAGGCCCATGGATTTGTGTACCTCTAGTTTTTCTAGGTAGTTCTTAACTTCTTTGTTCCCCACCAAGGGCTGCCCTCCACCTTCCCACACTGCATTGTCTAGCACCATAATATGGGAGTTGCACTTGTCCATGAAGACCGAGGCAAAAAAATTATTGAGTACTTCAGCTTTTCTTACATCATCTGTCACTAAGTTACCTGTCTCATCCGGTAATGGTCCAACACCTTCCCTGATAATCCTCTTATTGTTAACATGCCTGTAGAAACCCTTCTTGTTACCCTTCACATCCTTTGCCGGCTACAGTTCCAATTGTAGTTTTGCTTTCCTGATCACTCCCCGTTATTCTCCAGCCATATATCTATACTCCTCCTTAGTCAACTGTCCATGTTTCCAGTTCTTATACACATCCTTTCTGAGTTTAAGCTGACTAAGGATTTCCCTGTTAAGCCAAGCTGGTTGCCTACCACATTTGCATTTCTTACTATGCAGCAGGATGGTTTGTTTCTGTGCCTTCAGTAAGACTTTTTTTTCTAAATATTGCCAGTTCTCCTCAACTCTTTTCCCCTCACGTTTGATTCCCAAGGGATCCTGCCCATCAGTTCTCTCAGGGAGTCGAAGTCTGCTCTTTTGAAATGAAAGATCTGTATTTTACTGCTCACCTTTCTTCCTTTTGTCAGGATCCTGAAATCTACCATCTCATGGTTGCTGCAGCCCAGGTTGCCACCTACTTCTATTTCTCCTACTAGTTCTTTCCTGTTTGTGAGCAGCAGGTCAAGTTGTGCATGGCCCCTGGTCAGTTTCATCAGCACTTGTGCCAAGAAGTTATCCCCAGCATTCTCCAAAAACTTCCTGGATTGTCTGTGTGCTGCTGCATTGGCCTCCCAACAAATGTCTGGGTGATTTAAGTCTCCCCTGAGAATCAGGGCCTGTGATTTGGAATCTTCTCTTAGATGTCTGAAGAAATCCTCATCTAACTCATTTCCCTGATCCAGCCATCTATAGCAGACACCACCTACAACATCACCTCTGTTGCTTCCGCCTCTAAGCTTAACCCAAAGACATCCAACTGTCTTTTCTCCCTCCTTATACTGGAGCGCCGAGCAATCATACTGCTCCCTCACACAGAGCGCAACTCCTCCTCCTTTTCTCCCTTGTCTGTCCTTCCTAAACAGTTTATACTCCTCCATGACCGTGCTCCAGTTATGCAACTCATCCCACCAAGTCTCCGTTATTACAACCACCTCATACTACTTGGACTGTGCCAGGGCCTCTAATTCTTCCTGTTTGTTTCCCAGGCTTCTTGCACTTCTGTACAAACACTTCAGAGAAGCGGCTGATTGGCCCAATTTCTCCTCTTCATCCCGGAATCCTACTTTGTTTTTTCCTACCTCAGGCCTTGTGCGAACATCCCCTAATGAACCTAGTTTAAAGCCCTCCGCACTAGGTTTGCAAGCCTGACTGCAAAGATGCTTTTTCCTCACTTGGTGAGATAGAGCCCATCTCTTCCCAGCAATCCTTGCCCAGGAAACAGAATCTCCTGGTCGAAGAAACGAAAAGATAGAAGGCTTTGGCCCAGATCTCGCTCTCAGGACCCTTCTCTTTTATTAGCAATGCTGGTCTAAAAAGGAATTGGGCAGACTGAGTGGACAATGCACCTATGTCTGGAGCCTAGCCCGGGAGGCATAGGAACCCCACCAACAGAAGCTAATGTCATAAGTAAGGGAAGGAAGGTGCTGTTAGAAGGCCTGGGCAATTTTACATATTATACCAGACACAAAGGAGGGTTTGACAATGTCCACAGCCATGGAAGCACAAATGGACTTTTCCTTTCCATGTTTATCTAACACCCAGAAAGAGAATCTAGCACCTGCCTTCCAGATTCAAACTGGAGTGCTCTGGTTTAAGCTGGGCGGCTGATCCACCATAATTTGTTGCAGTAAAAGGAGAATAAAACTGAGCAACAAATGCTGGAATCTTCCCAGTACTAACTGGGACCAGAGCTGCTATTTTCAACTGCCATTACAATTTGTGGGGGAGGGCGTTGTTTTCTAATTATGTGGGACAGTCTGCAATATGGATCCAGATAACCTCCAATCACACACATTGAAAACTGTTCCACTTTCCTGCAGTACTGTAACCAGGCAGGAACCAGGCCTATGTGCTGTGCACTTCCAACATTTCCTACTGAATTCAGAACTGCCTTCCTGTTGTAGCCATAGCACCTGAGATTTTCAGTCCTTGTAAGCTAAGCAGGTTTCCATTTAGGAACTGGGTGAGAGGTCTCTCAGAAAAAGGCAAATGCTGCAGGAGGTGTTGATTCAGCACTAGGGGGATGTGAGACCTCCCTCTTACAATAATAAACCAGTGCAGCATAAAGTGCACTTTGCTCCTAAAGTCTAGAAAGTGCCCTTTGCTTCTCTTAAAAGACTATCACTGCAGCAGACTTTGGACACAAGTCGCAGTACATGAGGTAACAGCACTATTTTCAAAGGGTTCCTGACCCACAGCGGAGGGCAGCATTGTGAACTTGGTGCAGAGCTGCTGCTCAGGGATGGGAACCTCCTGGTGCCCCAGCCTCCAAAATCATTCATGCTGCACTTTCTGCATGACTGTGTGCTGGCGGAGGTGGGTGTGGGAACTGAGGGCCCCAGCTGCAGTCATGGGCATCTCAGGTACTTAAAGCCATGCCCTAGAGGGAAGCACTGAACTGCAGAGTCTGCAGCTGTTGAGGGTCAGGGCTGAGGGTTTAGAGTCCCAAGTGCTGCCATTGCAAGGTTCAGGCATGCTCAGCCTTGGGACTGCCACCTATAATGTGGGCAGTAGCTGTGGCTGTCTAAGGCTGGCCTCTGCTGAGGTCATGGCTGTAGCCAGAGAAGCTGCACGTGGCTCTGTGACTACTGGGTCCATTAAGCTCGGAGCAGATAAAGAAACTGGAGTTAACCTTAAGGAACAGTGGTCAACAGTAGGAAAGGAATGTCCATGGGAGTGAGGAAAGAGGAAGCAGGTTAGGCTGAAAGGAGAGTGAAAAACCCCAGCTGGCTGGGGACCACATTCAAGGTAGAAGGGAAACAAGCCTGGGGAGAGGTGGTGGTGAACAGGTACTAGACTAGCATGTAGATGGGAACTGAAGGAGAAAAGTAGGTGACTTCAGGTTTCCAGGGGGCTATTTGCTCACTCTGGGGAGATGGTGTTTGTGAGTGGCTGGTTCAAAGGGCAGGATGGGTTCTGGAGCATGGATTTGTCAGAAGTGATTGAGCAGCTGCCAGCTGTGGAACTTTTACTGAGCTTGGGCCAGGACCACAGACTGTGACTGGGGAAATAAGGTGGTTCTGAAGACATAGCTATAGAATGTCTGGGTGCAGAAGGCGATAAATCTGTGGGGAGTTTCCCCAGATCACTATGAAAGTTCTGCTCACTCTGGACACTGGTAAACCCACAGAGATGTACAGCTGAATGAGAAAAACTGGGAGCCATTAAGCTGTACATAGTTGGATATACAATCTTGCATAGATATGAGATCTGAAACTCAGTAGCGGGTGGACTATAGCACAACCACACCACGCCCACACTCGGAAGGAAACAATAACAACCACATTGGAGCCCACAAATATGTTTGGCAGTTCACTGGACCCACAAAATGTTAGCCAGGCCCTGTTAAGACATATCATAATGGACTAGGTCATTCACACCCCAGTTTGCTCTATGAAGCCCGCCAAGAGAGCAAATTGAAATGAATACTAGACTTTAATGCATTTATTACTCCTTGTGGAGGGCAAGGATGCATTGGTCCTTTGTTTTTAACAATTTATTATTTAGCTGATCACATGGTTTATTGCCTTTTAATTGGTGTGCCCAGTAATTAAAATATCAATTAAACAAAAGCAAAAAATGAAACATTAGCAAGCCCCAAAACAAGCAAATTGATATGCTCTTAGTATCCATTGTCAAAGCCCTTTCTTCTCGGATAACAAGATGCAGTACTGACTTATGAACCTGATCTGAAGGCTACTGACAACATTGGGAGCCTTCAATGGACTTTGGAACAGGCTATGTATTTCCTTAGGTTTCCTCAGAAGCATTCCAAGGACTAGTTATTAGAGAGGAAATGGTTCATCTATCTTGGCTTCTTGCAGCAAGCAGGAACATCCTACAAGATTCCATAAACTGATCTTGCATGTGACTGAGGGATAATGATTGCATTAATTATTTGAAGAGCTGAACTATTTCTCATCCTTACCATCTAACTTTGATCCTTTTACCCAAGCCTACTGCTCCTTTTGATACTAGGTTCACTTTTAAATAGTCTCTTTCCTTCCCTTCTGCTATTGCTTTTCGACACTAGAGCCGTGTCTACACGTGCCGGCTATTTCGAAGTAGCCGTGCCAACTTCGAAATAGCGCCCGTCACGGCTACACGTGGCGGGCGCTATTTCGAAGTTGACATCGACGTAAGGCAGCGAGACGTCGAAGTCGCTATCCCCATCAGGAGATGGGAATAGAGCCCTACTTCGACGTTCAACATCCAAGTAGGGAACGTGTAGTCGTTGCGCGACCCCCAACATCGAAATAGCGGGGTCCGCCATGGCGGCCATCAGCTGAGGGGTTGAGAGACGCTCTCTGCCGTGTGCAGCAGCCCCTTAAAGCTCCCCACCCCCTGCCTTCATGTGCAGGAAGCTGAGAGAGCATGCAGGCAGCAGCACAGCCACGCAGCCAGCCTGCATGCCTCTGAGCAGCCACACCAACCCCCCACCACTGCAATGGCCGCCCCCCAGTCCCCTAAGCACCCCCAGGGCACCCACCCCGCAAGGCTAGCCAGGGCTCCCAGACCGGCAGCCAGTCTGGGAAGCGGCAGCGGGGCCCCTCCTGGATGGAGGCCGAGCTTCAGGACCTGCTGGGGCTCTGGAGTGAGGAGGAGGTGCTCCAGGTAATGGGGAGCAAGAGGCGGAATGCGGATGCATTCGCTTGGCTGGCGGAGGGCCTGGCTGCCCAGGGTCACCCTGCCCGCACTCCGGATCATGTCCGCAGGAAAGTGAAGGAGCTGCGGCAGGGTTACGCCCAGGCCCGGGATGCGGCCAGCCGATCTGGGGCCGCCCCCGTCACTTGCCCCCTTTTACAGGGACCTCAGGGCCATCCTGGGCCCCAGGCGTACCTCCTCCCCTCTGGTCACTCTTGATACCTCGGCCGACGAGCCACAGCAGGCCCTGGAGGCACAGTCCGCCCCGGAGGTAAGCCCCGCACCCCAGGAGCCCACCCGTGGTGCACCGGAGGAGGAGGAGTCCTCCTCTAGTGACGCGGGGCTCCGGATCCACATCCTGTCCCGGAGCTCCAGCAGGGCGTCCGCCCACCGGGTGTCCCCCGACCGTGGGAGTGGACCATCCGGTATGTACCCCCCCAGCACACACCCCTGGGGTTGGGTGGCGGGGGTAACAGATATGACCAGGGCCCTCCACATGCCCAGATGACCATGGCCCCAAGGACAGCAGTGGCATGTCCCTCACAACAGTGCATCAGCCCCTGCCCCCGCCCCAGCACAACAGTGCCATGCCCCATCCCTGGGGATGGGGAGAGTGGAACCTAGGGTCCCCCAGGGGGAGGGGGTGGGATACCCATCAGCAGCATCTCCCAGGGACAGGGATGGGGAACCAGCAGCAGAGGGGCGGGGGGACAAGGGCCATGGCTCGGGGCCCACACTAACGGCTGTCTCCACTCTTCTTCCCCCCCGTGTTCCACAGCTGCACCATCGGAAGGACCGGAGAGCGCCGGCGAGGTGTCAGTGGTCCTGGAGAGACCACCAGGGCCATCGCTCCAGGCAAGCCCCTCGGCGGAGCACTGACCAGCCCCACGGCAGAGACAACGGCGGAGCCAGCACCATCCGAGGACGGCAACGGACCCCCAGCTGCTGGCTATCCTTCATCGGCAGCTGGAGGTTTCGGAGCAGCACCTGCGGGTGGAGGAGTGGCGCCTCCAACTCCAAGAGTGGGCGCTGGTCTGGCGCCAGGAGGCATGGGGGGCCTTCATGCACACATTTGAGTGCATCGCAGACTACCTGGCCCCCCATGCTGCGCCGGCCGCCGCTCTGCCCACCCTGCCTGCTCCACCCGCTGCTTCATCCGCCGTCGCACCGCCACCTGCCACCGAGGGCCCTTCCGCCGAGGGGGACCTGGGGCCAGCTGACACCTGCCAGCCTTATCTCCCGGTCCACCCAGCCCCCAGCCAGCCCCGGCGTGGGCTGCGGCCGAGGCACGGGTCGCGGCCGCCCACCCCCAGCACTGGACATTAGGGGGTGTGGGGCCCAGGACGTGACCCCTCCCCCTTTGTATATATCCCCTTCACCTATCTTTTGTAAATAGTTTGTATTAGACCCCTGTTTGTTATGTTACGATGATACCTGCCCCCCTATGTAAATAGTTCTCCCCTCCCTTGTCTTCCCCTTTTTTTTTCTTTCATCTTATAATACATATATATATATATAATATTTATTTTGGCTGTACATAGTTATGACATAATAGGAGTTCAACATATATATTCTGGTTTCACAAAAATCATGTTTGTTTTTATTGACAAGAAAAGTGGGGGTGTGTGCTCTTGGGTGCTCTGTGGTGTGGGCGTAGGGGCAGGGAGTGTTGTGGAGGATGGGGGGGTGCAGTGGGGGGCCTGCCAGCGTTCACCCCACAGCCTCGTTGAACTGGGCCCTCACTGCCTCCCGGACCCGGGTCCCTTCGGGGTCCACCTGGCGACTGGGGGCAGCGGGTGTCTGCACGTCGGCCCTGCTGGCCTCCACAGCCCAGCCCTGAAAGAAGGCCTCCCCCTTCCTCTCGACGAGGTTGTGGAGGGTGCTGCACGTGCCCATTGCTCCTACAGGGGCGGCTGGGTGGACCTCTGGCTGCTGCTGCTGCTGCTGCTGCTGCTGGGGGTCCAATGCTGCGTCGCTGCTGGGGGTCCATGACTGCGTCGTGCCTATGGCTCTGCTGACCGCGTGCTGTGCAGGCTGTGTGTGTCTGGGAGGGGCCCTTTAAGGGAGCAGTTAGCAGTTGCCCCGGAAGCGCTAGTCAGCCCTGTGACCCTGTCTGCAGCTGTTCCTGGCACCCTTATTTCGATGTGTGCTACTTTGGCATGTAGACGTTCCCTCACAGTGCCTACTTCGATGTGGTGCTGTCCAACGTCGACGTTTTGCTTTCCTGATCACTCCCCGTTGAACGTCGATGGCACCAGCCCTGGAGGATGTGTAGACATTATTCATCGAAATAGGTTATTTCGATGTAGCATTCACGTGTAGATGTAGCCTAGCAGAGGTATTATAGATAAGAATGCAAAGCTGGACGGGTGTCTCAGTGTGCTAAGGTTCAGGCTTGAAACACCAGGACACCCTGGAACCACTGATTTATTTTTGCAGCCCTTTCTCATTGCAAGCTGACACAGGCCACGTCTACATGACCCCGGTCTTCAGCTGCACTGCCAGCAGAGCTATGCTAAGCAAGTTTCTGGCAACTGCAAATGGCTTCCCATTTGTATATTCCTGCAGCTAATTAGCATAGTCGTGTGTGATTTCGTTCTCAGCAGAGGGGTCTGCTAGCAGTAAAGAGGCCGTGTGGACATGCCTCTGTCAGCTAAAACCCCCTCTGTTGACAGTCCCTTATCTCTGAAAAAAAATTGTGGATTAGAAACTAGAGAAAAAGGGGTGTTTAGCCAGCAGAGGCATGTCTACAAGGCACATTTACTGCCAGCAGAACCCTCTGCCAAGAGCGAAATCTCACGCCGCTATGCTAATTATCCATGTGAGTATGCAAATGGGAAGCCATTTGCAATTTCCAGAAACCTGCTTAGCATAGCTCTGCTGGAAGCGGAGCTGAAGACCGGGGCCGTGTAGACAGGGCCCTACAGTGTACGGAAGAGGAGCTCTTCATAGGGCATTATAAACAGTGGCATATTGTAGAAAGAAGATGAGTGCCATCTGTAAATGTCTTCTCTCAAATCTTATCACTTCCCACATGGTTATGCAGCACACTGCACACCAGCCTTCCCCACCGACCAAAAAAAAAACCAAAAAATAGTGGGCATATCTCAGTGCTGATGTACGATGAATAAGCACACTAGCCACACAATATATTATTAATGTGGTTCCTTGAAGTTTCTCAGGCAGTATTCCCAGAATCCTAGACAATAGTATTAGGGAGCAGTATTCTTATCGTCAATTCCTTGCGTCAAGCAAGAATCATAGAGCACAGAACACTAGGACCGGAAAGGGCCTTGAGAGGCCATCGAGTCCAGTCCCCTGCCCCGACAGCAGGATCGACCACTATCTACACCATCCCTGATAGACATCTATCTAATCTGTTCTTAAATATCTCCAGCGAGGGAAATTCCACAACCTCCCTTGGCAACTTATTCCAGTACTTGACCACCCTGACAGTTAGGAACTTTTTCCTAATGTCCAACCTAAACTTCCCTTGCTGCAGCTTAAGTCCATTGCCTCTTGTTCTCTCCTCAGAGGCCAAGAAGAACAAGTTTTCTCCCTCCTCCTTATGACACCCTTTAAGATATCTGAAAACCGCTATCACGTCCTCCCTCAATCTTCTCTTTTTCAAGCTAAACAAGCCCAATTCTTTCAGCCTTTCTTCATAAGTCATGTTCTCCAGACCTTTTATCGTTCTAGTTGCTCTTCTCTGGACCTTCTCTAATTTCTCCACATCTTTCTTGAATTGGGGTGCCCAGAACTGGACACAATATTCCAGCTGAGGCCTAACCAGTACAGAGAAGAGCGGAAGAATGATTTCTCGTGTCTCGTTCACAACACACCTGCTAATGCATCCCAGAATCATGTTTGCTTTTTTTGCAACAGCATCACACTGTTGACTCATATTTAACTTGTGATCTACTAGAACTCCTAGATCCCGTTCTGCTGTACTCCTTCCTAGACAGTCTTTTCCCATTTTGTATGTGTGAAACAGATTATTCCTTCCTAAGTGCAGCACCTTACATTTATCTTTATTAAACTTCATCCTGTTTACTTCAGACCATTTCTCCAATTTATCTAGATCGTTCTGAATTATGACCCTATCCTCCAAGGTAGTTGCAACCCCTCCCAGCTTGGTATCATCTGCAAACTTAATAAGCGTACTTTCTATGCCAATATGCAAATCATTAATGAAGATATTGAACAGAACTGGTCCCAAAACAGACCTCTGCGGAACCCCACTTGTTATGCTTTTCCAGCAGGATTGAGCGCCATTAACAACTACTCTCTGGGTACGATTAGCCAGCCAGTTATGCACCCACCTTATTGCAGCCCCATTTAAGTTGGACTTGCCTAGTTTGTCGATAAGAATATTATGCGAGACCGTATCAAATGCTTTACTAAAGTCTAGGTATACCACATCCACTGCTTCTCCCTTATCTACGAGTCTCGTTATCGTGTCAAAAAAAGCTATCAGGTTGGTTTGACATGATTTGTTCCCTATCACCTTACCACCTTCCAAATGCTTGCAGATGATTTCTTTAATTACCTGCTCCATTATCTTTCCTGGCACAGAAGTTAAGCTGACTGGCCTGTAGTTTCCCGGGTTATTCTTGTTCCCCTTTTTATAAATGGGTACTATATTTGCCCTTTTCCAGTCTTCTTCAGCAGCAGGCTCACTTGCTCTCCTCCCTCTTAAAACTCCCCTGTCTGTAGCTCCCTGTCCGCTTCGCTCCACTGGTCGCTCCTGCCTCTGGCTTTTAAGCCTGCTGGCCTCTCTCAGGCCCTCCCCCTATGAGTCACACAGGGGAAGGCTGATCAAGGAAGCAAAAGGTCAGACAGGCAGGAAGGAAGGCTGATCAAGGAAGCAAAAGGTCAGGCAGGCAGTCCCAACTGAAACTGAAACTCCCTCTACCTGGAATCAAAATGGCAGTTCAATTACCAGCAGTTAAAGCACACGCTCACTCACCCAGAGATCAGCACTCTCACCTGGTAGCTTCTTCAGCGGCAGGCTCACTTGCTCTCCTCCCTCTTAAAACTCCCCTGTCTGCAGCTCCCTGTCTGCTTCGCTGACACTGCCTTGTTCTAACAAACAGTATGTTCATACTTGAAATGCTACAGCAGAAAACCTGTAGCATTTCAGTGTAGACAATACCTGTGTGAAGGGGAGGGACTCTCTGGTCTTGATAGGAAATCCATCTCCCTGTGATAGCAACTGCCTGCAATGTCTCCAGCATCAGCTGTGTGACAGATACAATTCCCTGGGCCACTTATTCACAGGCTCCTTCTCCTGGTACCTGCTCAAACTTGTCTTTCCCAGACCTTCCTCAGCACCATCTCTCCCCAGCTCCTCATACACAGTGAGCGAACAGAAGGGGAGCCCTTTTAAACCAGTCTCAACTGGTTCTTCATTGGCACCTGATGTCCTGATTAGTCTGAATCACTTGATTCTGCAAACCTCATAATTGGCTCTAGATGTTTTAATTGTCCTGATTGTCCCAATTGATTATGGCAAGTTTCTGTTGGTTCTGGTGTGTCAAGATCCCCCACATGCTTTATGGAAATTGGGCTATGAATATACACATAACTTGCAGATGCTTTGGACAAAATACCCCTTGTAACCTATCATTTTAATGTTATGACCTGCTAAATCTGTGCATCCTATTTTTGTGCACGTATCATATTTGTATATGAAGTTAGATATGGTGTGTATATCTGTTTTTATTTTTAAATATGCTAATGAGGGCCATCACTGCTGCCACAATCCTAATGACTGGGTGATCAACTTAACAACTTGTAAATAGCCTTGTCTTGTAATTCTAAAAGGTGATTGGTGCCAGACAAACATATGATCCCACTACTGGATCCTGAAATGTATTTTGATCCAGTCTTTGTCCATGAATGGGAAGTAACAGAACAAAGGTTTCTCGAACTACAGGAAGTCTATTTAAGGAATGTGAAGTTACCAGGTTTTGTCTTCAGCCTACTTTTGAATCAGCCTAAGAAGAAACAACCTAAGAAGAAACAAAGAACTGTGCCCCAAATCAGAGGAGAAAACAGTTCGGACTTGAAGACTTTACCTAACATAAGAACAGCTCTTTAGAATAAGAATCTGTATGCCATAAGTCTCTTGTGGGAGTTAGAACTAGCTATGAGTTTTCTTTTCATTTCATTTTAATAGTTATTTAATCTGTGTTTTCACTTATAACCATTTAAATCCTACTGTTTTTGCTTAGTAAAAAAGCTTTGCATTATAATCAAGCCCAGTGTAAATAATTATTACCTTGGGTGCCACCACTGTGCGTATCTCCCTTTCATTGATAAAGAGGATGTATACATATCTCATGTAGCTGGAAAGGACCTCAAGAGGTCATTGAGTTCAGTCCCCTGCCCTCTCAGCAGGACCAAGCACCATCCCTGACAGATTTTTTTAATCTATTTGCCCAAGCTGCCTAAACAACCCCTCCTCAAGAATGGAGCTCAGGTTGCTGGGTTTGCAGGGCCAATACTCAAAGCACTGAGCTAGCCCTCCCCACGAGGAGGTCATCAAATCCAGTCTCCTGGCCTCACAAGCAGGACCTATCACCCTCCCTGGCAGATTTTTTCAAACCTAACCTGCCCCAGACCCTTCAAGGACTGGCTCAGAACCCCGCATTTACAAAGCCAATGCTCTAACCACAGAGTTATTCCTTCCTGGTGAAGGCAGCTCTGCAAGCTTTTGCACAGTGAGATTTGGAGTTGGTTTCCTGGGTTCTGTGCCCTAGGACTGCATCTTCCCAGAGCTGAAGTAAATCATTGTCTTCATTGCTCTCCAAAGGGGTGGTAACCCCAACTCTGTGCCTTGGCTGGGGGAGACCAGAGGATCTGGCACAGCAAGACAGGGTGGTGGAGAGCCCAAGAGAACAAGAAGGCAGTTGTCACTGGCTTGATCAGCATGATGTGGAAAATTCCCAAGCAGTCTTTTGTCATATATGTATTAGCCCTTGTTACATTACCCTGTTAAGAGGGACCTATTTAATCTAGGGCTAATATACTGTCCTTTTTCTACTCTCTCATAGTCCTCTGGCCTGACCCTGTCACAAAAATGAGGAAATTAGTTATAGTGAGTATGGGGAACAGGTAGATACGTAGGATGATAATGACAGGGTCCAAATTGGAGGATTGGGCCAAAAGAAATCTGCTGAGATTCAACAAGGACAAGTGCAGAGCCCTGCACTTACGCCAGTGGAATCCCAAGCACTGCTAAAGGCTGGGGACTGACTCGCTAAGTAGCAGTGCAGTAGAAAAGCACTTGGGGACTAGAGTGGATGAGAGGCTGGGTATGAGTCAACCCTGTGCCCTTGCAGCCAGGTAGATGCAGCCTAAATAGAATTATGGAATCCTAGGGCAGGAAGGGACCTCAGGAGGTCATCTAGTCCAGCCCCCTGCCTAAAGCAGGATCAACCCCAACTAAATCATCCCAGCCAAGACTTTGTCAAGCTGGCACATAAAAACCTCTAGGGATGGAGAATCCACCACCTCTCTTGGCAATGCATTCCTGTGCTTCGCCACCCTCCTGGTGAAGAAGTTTTTCCTAATATCCAACCTACCCCTCTCCTTACGTAACTTCAGACTTGTGCTCCTTGTTCTGCCTCTCCTCATAGGTCTTGTGCTCGAGCCCCTTAATCATTTTTGTTGCCCTCTGCTGAACCTGCTCCAGCACATCCCATACTTTCTGTACGGGGAGGAGTGGTGGCAAAACTGGACACAGTATTCCACATTTGACCTCACCAGTGCTGAATAGTGGGGAATGACCACTTATCTAGATCTGCTTAAAATGCTCCTCCTAATGCACCCTAATATGCCATTAGCCTTCTTGGCTACAAGGGCACACTCTTTACTCATATCCAGCCTTTCATTCACCATAATCCATAGGTCCCTTTCCACTGTACTGCTATTTATCCAGTCAGTCCTCAGCCTATAAAAATGCTTGGGATTCTTCCGTCCCAAGTGCAGGACTCTACACTTCTCTTTGTTGAAGCGCATCAGATTTCTTTTGGCTCAATCCTCCAATGTGTCCACATCACTCTGGATCCTATCTCTACTCTCCAACATATCTGCCTCTCCCTAGCTTAGTGTTATCTGCAAACTTGCTGAGGGTACAGTACAGTCCCTCATCCAGGTCACTAATGAAGATGTTGAACCACACCGGCCCCAGAACAGAGCCGTGTGGACTCCACTTGAAACAGACCGCCATCCAGATATTGAGCCACTGACCACTACCTGTTGGGCCCGACCGTCAAGCCAGCTTTCTATCCATCTTATAGTCCATGGATCCAATCCAGACTCCCTAAAACTCAGTCCACTGTTATCATAAGGGGCCAACAAAGAACTTTGTTTTACCATAAGGTGTGAGCAGGACTTTGAATAGTATTCATTAATTTTTCATCTATATGTGTATGCATAGCTGTTTTTAACTATTGGAGAACCAATAAATAAATAAATAAATAAATACACACTGTAGATGAGTGTTGTGAGTCTATAATGAGTGTTTCCCCTCACATTGCTAGAAAATTCTATCTTCAAATCTTTTGGTTTGGTTTGGTTTCATTGTTTTGTTTCAGGCTGAGATTTCTAAAGCCATACAGGGATATGGACACTCTATTCCCATCACCCCCCCAATATCTTTGTAATGGCTGATTGCTCAGTTAACAGGTTACCTCAAATCGTTTCAGCTGAAAGGAAAAGGCCTGACTGTCCACAGGGCTGTCATCAGCCCTCCAGCAGCCATCCTCACCTGAAGATGCTTATCAAAATGTCACCTAAATAAAACAATTCCTTCATTCTACATAATAGGGTCACTTATTCCTTTGTAACGGTGCTCTGGAACATGCCATGACATGAAAGCCTTCCAGTTTTCTTCTCTCTCAGTTAGCCTAATCAATCTGAGTTTGAGATCCATCCACCGCTGGAGAAGTAGAGGAAGCTAAAGGAACATGCCCTGGTATGTATAGGAAGACGAATAGAAAGGCGAGTTGTAAAAGATTTGCTGTCTGAGGTCACCTAAGCCTTCTCCCTGCTAGTTCATGCCATCCCTTATCAGGACCTTCCTCACCAATTATGGGGCTCTATGCATCTGAATCCCCCTTCCACTCACCTTCTGCTGAGTTCCAGGTGCTCCCCTCCCACCCCATGCAACTTCTGCTAGGGGCTTGCAGCTCTGGGCTTCCCTCCTTCCCCATCCCCACCCCCACCCAGTGCAGCTTACCAGGACTTGAGGGCTTCCCCATGCCTGGAGCAGTGCTGCAGAGGCAAGGGGCTCCTCTCTATCCCCAGAGTGGCAGCCCGGAGTCCTCACTAACCAGCTGATAATGGCTGAGAGGAGTACGTGAGAGAGGAGGCACAGAGAAGCCCTGCAACAGCCATGAGGAGAAGATGGAGAGGGACAAGCAGAGGAACCTCCTCAGGCTTATGAACATATACAGCTGTGCAGGAGCACCTTAAAACTGGATGCCCCACCTATTTCATGTATGCCTAAGGACAATCTTGAGTATAACCTAAAGTGTTTTGTACAGTAACATAAAATGACATCTTCTTAATAGGCCGTTTGCCCCCTCCCTGTGTGGTTGGTGTTTACTCAGCAATCCAATCGGTCTGATTTTCAGTTCATTTTTCCTAACGCTCAACTTAAACTTACATTTGCTCAATTTCATCCCATCGCTGCTATTGGTGACCCCTACACCATTCCTGGACCTCTCGGAGTACATGATGCATGAGTACAATTTGTGGCAATTTATTGCTTCATTCCGCACACCCCACCCAAACATTTCCTCAAGAAACTGGAGGACTGGGCCAAAAGAAATCTGATGAGGTTCAACAAGGACCAATGCAGAGTCCTGCACTTAGGACAAAGGAATCCCAAGCACTGCTACAGGCTGGGGACCGACTGGCTATGCAGTTCTGCATTAAAAGACCTGGTTATGAGAAGCTGGATGTGAGCCAACAGTGCACCCTTGTAGCCAAGACGGCTAATGGTATATTGGGGTGCATTAGGAAGAGCATTGCCAGCAGCTCTACGGAAGTGTGAGTGAGCCTGAGTAGCCTAGAGAAGAGGCTGGAAACGAATATTTATCCACCCTCCCTCCCCTCCCAGTTACAGAAAGGATGTGGATGTACTGGAAAAGTCCAACAGAGGGTGACAAACATGATTAGGAGCTGGAACACAAGACAGGCTGAAGGATTTGGCTGTATTTAGTCTCCAGAAGAGAAGAGCTGGGGGTGGGGGGAATTTGATAGCAGCCTTCAACTACCTGAAGGCAAGTTCCCGACAGGGTGGAGAGAGGCTTTTCTCAGTGGTAACAGATGACAGAACAAGGAGCAATGGTCTCAAGTTGCTGTGGGGAAGGTCTAGGTTGAATATCATGAAAAACTCTTTCACTGGAGAATGGTGAAGCTCTGGAATGGGTTACCTAGGGAGGTGGTAGGCTCTCTTTCCCTAGAGGTCTTTAAGTCCTGACTTGATAATGCCCTGGCTGTGATGATTTAGTTGGGCTTGGTCCGGCTTTCAGCAGGGGGTTGGACTGAGTGACTTCCTGAAGTCTCTTCCAATTCTATAATTCACAATCTTTTACTTCATTTCCTTTCATAGGCTCTAGAAAGTCTGGTCTTCCAGCCCCTTAATGGTTTCAACTTCTTTGTAGAAATTCTCTCCCGTTCCTCCATATCTTTCTGTTACTGAAGTACTCCATGCATTTCTCCACGTGCAATCTCACCAGTGCCAGATGGTTTCACTAGTTTGTGAAGTGATGCTTCTGCTGCATATATAGTGGAGACTTATTCTGGCTTTTAAGCACAATATATTGTTACAAATTCTCACCTAACTGATTATCCATCATCACCCTTGAGTCTTTTCCAATAAGACTACTTTCCACATTTCTTCCCCCCATGTGAAATCTGTCTTGGGGATTATTATTTCCAGAGGTGTTAGTTTCCACTTTTCTGTATGAATTCGATTTTGCTACATGCCATGTGTGTGTCAAAGATGCTTACACAATTTTATTGTTCTGTTACCACAGATGCCTGGAACGCCTTCCAATTTAAGACCACATTCAGAACTCGAATGGTCTTTGCCATTTCCCTATTAAAATCTAGCTCGGCCTTGCACCTGAGATTCAGAGTGGCATTGTTGTCATCTTTGAATTTAATGCAGCAAAGGTCTGACCTGGAATACAGGGTTCAGGCGAGAACATAGCTTGCACTTTCTGACACAAAATGGAACTGGCAAGAAGCCTGATGGTCCAATGCCTGCACCTTGTGCAGACATTGGCTACGTCTACACGTGAAGCCAACATCGAAATAGCTTATTTCGATGTAGCAACATCGAAATAGGCTATTTCGATGAATAATGTCTACACGTCCTCCAGGGCTGGCAACGTCGATGTTCAACTTCGACGTTGCACGGCACCACATCGAAATAGGCGCTGTGAGGGTACGTCTACATGCCAAAGTAGCACACATCGAAATAAGGGTGCCAGGCACAGCTGCAGACAGGGTCACAGGGTGGACTCAACAGCAAGCCGCTCCCTTAAAGGGCCCCTCCCACACACAGTTGCACTAAACAATACAAGATCCACAGAGCCAACAACTGGTTGCAGACCCTGTGCATACAGCATGGATCCCCAGCTGCAGCAGCAGCAGCCAGAAGCCCTGGGCTAAGGGCTGCTGCACACGGTGACCATAGAGCCCCGCACGGGCTGGAGAGAGAGCATCTCTCAACCCCCCAGCTGATGGCCACCATGGAGGACCCGGCAATTTCGACGTTGCGGGACGCGGATCGTCTACACGGTCCCTACTTCGACGTTGGACGTCGAAGTAGGGCGCTATTCCGATCCCCTCATGAGGTTAGCGACTTCGACGTCTCGCCGCCTAACATCGAAGTTCACTTCGAAATAGCGCCCGACGCGTGTAGCCGTGACGGGCGCTATTTCGAAGGTAGTGCCGCTACTTCGAAGTAGCGTGCATGTATAGACACAGCTATTTACCCCAGGGCAAGGTGGGTGTAAAATGACACATGCAACAGGGTTGGACATCTCCTGAGTGCCGCCTCATGGCCTGGGAAAGCGCTGTGGTACCCTGCCTTGGTTACTCTGAAATCTGGTCTTCTTTGCCTTATCCCCAAGCCTTCTCCCCTGCTGGTGTATTACTCTCTGCAATGTTTACAGGCATCTGCAGCACAGGCCTCTTCCTTACCTACTGCAGGCCCAGAGATGAAAATAAGTCAGTGCACCCTAGTGCGCCACTCTGGCAAGAAGGAGCTGGCCAGCTGGGGTGCTTGGCTGCAGAAGGAAGCAGTGGGCTCGTTTGCCCCCTGCAGCATTAAGTAGCAGGCAGCAAGGCAGGTTAAAGGGGCTGGCGGGGGGCGAGCCCCCCAACCGGTCTGGAACAGTCCCCTGTCCTGAGGCCTTCCCAGGGCATCGTTTACTGAGTGGGGTTTGAGGGAGGGCTGAAAATGCACCATTTGCTGCATTCCTCCCACCCTGGCGAGGGAAGGACAGGGGCAGACAAGCTGTGCTCTTTCCTCTCATGCCGTGACAGCGACAGGGTGAGGAAGAGCAAGCAGCATTCCGGTACAAGTCTCGGGGCAGGGGGGCTGCTCCTTCCCTCTACACACAAACGTGCCACTCCCACCCTGAGCCCCCCACATGCCCCCAACCCTCAGCCCACTCCTGCACCCCTCCACATCTCAACTTCCTGCCCCGAGGCCCTCCACACACACACATACACACACACACCCCTGGGAGAGGGGAGCAATTTCACAGAACCAGTAAGAAATTTAACTTTCATTCATCCCTCTGCAGGCCTGATTCGGTCACCTGACCCACAGGTCACACAGCCTTCATTCGCCTCAACTGAGAAGATGAGCTATATTTGTCACTTCTCTCCTTGTGACACTGCTGCTCTTTTTTAGTAACATTTCACAACCCCTTTGCACAGGTGTAAAGCACATCGCAGGGCAGGACAAGTGAGAACTGAGCCCCTCACATTTACAGGTTTTCTTTTTGGAACAGGAGAGTAATTCGCCATTCCTCCTCTCCAAGCAAATCCCCCTAGTTCACACATGCATTCTGATACTGCGAGTCCTCCGGAATTTTCAGTCTTACCTTTCCGGTTGACTTTGTTCCTTTCCAAATGCAAAAGTAGCAGATAGTCCAAGCAGCAAGGAGACACAATGCCAGCTCCCAGCGGAGATTTCCAATATGTTCAATTCCATCAGATATGGCTAACACCCTGCGTCTACAAAAAACGTGACAGTGAAATGCTGGAATACGAGCAAACCTAGGAACAAAATAATTGTACAGAGTTTGGCAGTGGGGTTGGGGGAGCGGGGAGGTGGCTACACGAATTCGACACAGAACTGGCAACTGCCTGTTGAGAATGCCCCGTGCTGAGAAAGGCAGGCTGACAAGCAGTAAGGGCAATGTCCTTCCTACCTCTCATGGCTGCGGTTAATGTTGTATGTGTCAAAGTAGCACCAGGAGGCCTCAACTCAGACCAAAGCCCCACTGCCTACGGCGCTGTACGAAGACAGTAACAGGGAGCTTCTGCCTGGAAAAGCTTCCCATGCACACAGCCAAGCCAGACAAAGGCAGTATTTAGGGGGACCAACTGTCCCGTTTACAGCTCCATATTTAAGCCCTCCTGCAGGTGTCCTGACTTTTCTTTTTTTCTAAATGGGTCTATTGTCCCACACTTTTCATCTCTCCCTGGAGCGTACGGCAGGTTCCATCACTGGCTGGATCCTGGCTCACCAGTTGCCCACCCGCCAGCAGCTAGTGGGTGGGAGAGAAGCCGATGATGAGGGTGGGAATGCAAAGCTGTTGCGCTCGGGGCTGGCTGCTCCACCTGCTGGTGGGTGAGTGCGTTCCCTGCTGTGTGCTGGCTTTTGGCCCTCCCCCCTCTGCGTCCAGCCAGCACGGGCTGCTTGCTGTGGGGGCTGCTGAGTGGGGGCTGGTGGGGGCTGGTTGCAGGTCACCTCTGCTGTCCACCCATCAACCATTTCCATGCGTCCCCTCTCCCTGCCCTCTCCCTGCTATGTCCGTCTAACACCCGCACAGCCCTGCTGCTCCTCCATCCCCTCCTCCTGCAGGGGGCTGTGCCCTGCATGGGTGGCAGGTATAAGAGGAAGGGAAGGCAACGGCTTCCCAAGCTGCCTGGCCGGCCCTGCCCACACTCTGCCCCCAGCCCATCCCCCCATTCAGTGTGCTTCCCTCCATGTCCGGGGGCTGCCAGGCTGGGGCCGTGGCCTGCCAGCTCTCCCAGTGCGCTGGGGGCAGGGAGGCAGGGGCTGGAGGGCCACCCACTCGCCCAGCATCCCTGTGCTCTGGGAGGGCCGGGAGACTGATGGGGCTACCCATGTTGTTGGGGGCAGGGCTCGCTGGCTGTACATGCTATGAGGGGCGTGGGGGGTGGAGTCAAAGCTGGTGCAGGGGCTGCAGGCTGCAAGCGCTCCAGGACATGCACCAAGCTCTGCACAGCCCTGACTTGGAGAAGCTTCCCCAGCCCACAGCTAAACTAGGCAGTGGCAAGGAGGAAGCTGTTTCCAGCCTGTTTGCACCCCAAACCTGCAGGGTTTGTAGCAGTCCCCAGAGAAGGGCATATCATCCTCTTCACACACCGTTCCTACCCTAGAACCTGCCCCAAGGCAGTGTGGGGCTGCTCTGTCCCCTAGGCACCCTTCCCTGCTGAGCCACCTCTCTGGCCAGGTGCAAGGAAGCCCCAGCAAGCAGAATCTCTGAGCTCTGAAGCACTAGGCAACGTTAGGACTTAACCCCTTCCTGCCAGGGGTCAGAAGGCGGCTGGGTTATTTGGGTGGCCAGCAGCAGCCTGGAGGCATTAGCTGCCTTTTGACACTGGGCAGGCAGGAAAGGGAAAGGCTCTCCAGCCACAGGGGACTGGGAGGTGGAGGACGAAGAGAGGAGATGACCTCTCCAAAACACAGGCCAGGTCTTCCCACCCCCAACTCCCACCCTGTGGCTGGCTACAGCTCCCATCGCTTCCCTCTCACACAGTGCCAAAAGACTGCTGCTGGTACCACTCTGCTGTGAGCCCTGACAGAAATCACACACCCCCCTCCCCACACACACACTGCTTAGAGAAGACACAGCACGAGGTACCCAGAAAGGAAGGTCATTCCCAGGATGGAGGGTGGAGAACACTGGGCAGGGAAGCTTGGGTCAGGAAGGTCAATTACCCCATCCCTGTGTGAGAGAGCTGTGCGGGCATGTTGGGTGTCACTTCTCATGCAAACCTTAAAGATAAGAAGGTACAAAAAGTTTCCAGCTATACAGTAGTTCTCTTCTAACAGGGGCTCAGTCAACTACATGTTAATTTGAACATTTGTGCTGCACAGTTCTGACTGATTGCCATTGAACTCAGTTGAATACGAGTGATTTTACTAGGTGTCTGATATTCAGCCTCAGAAAATACAGTCACCCTAAACTGGAAAGTGAAAGAAAGCAAAAACGAGAACTCCGGTGGCACCTTATAAACGAACCGATCTTTTGGGGCACAAGCTTTCATGCCCATGGAAGCTCATGCTCCAAAAAATCTGTAAGTCTATCAGATGCCACAGGACTTTCTGTTCTTTTTGCAGATACAGACTAACAGGGCTACTGCTCTGATACCTGAGAGAAAGCAAGTGGCTTTCCCAAATTCAGACAGGAAATCTGCAAGAGCCACTAACTGAATCCAAATGTACTCAATCTCAGTGCAGTACCTGGACCTCAAGACCACACTCTGCTTTAAAATTATTCCTTATCTTGGGCATGCAGCTGCTTTTTCTATGTCCTTTGATTTTTTAGTAGGAAATGTTTAATGAATTCACAAATGTCAATTCTCTCTTTGCCAGCCCCTCTTCTCCCCACCATCCCCTGTCAATAAAACATAAGACACTGTGGAGTACAGAATAAGGAGGCTACAAAACAGAACAAGAATTGCTTTCTGCACAACTGATCCATGCCATGCATCCCTTTTGGGGATTTAATTTCCCTTTAAAATTAAGAGAGTGTCTATGGAGAAATCAAAGACATTTCTAAAGGAAGTGAATTTGCCCAAGTAATGGAGGCTGATTCTTGAAGTACCTGAATTAAGCAGTTGAGGTTGATTTAAAATGGCATTTTGTATTAATTACATATCCATAGATACCACAGTCCTCGTGAATGCTAAACTGCTTCTAGCAAGGAATTAGCCCTATGCCCAGCTGCACACTGCAGAGTAATTACTTTCACCATTTAGGTCCTTTTTCAGCCCTTTATTAAGTTTCCATCGGTTCTGGTCCCAGAAACAATGTGGGTTCCTGCAGCTTGGCATATTGATATAACACTGGAGAGATACAAGAGTAACAAGCCCTGGGAGAGCACTCCTTATTCAGCCTACATCTGCCACATGGGAAAGAGTGAATCAGTCAGCATTGTGGGTTTTTCATTTTTCCTTCTATGGATATATACCTCCTCTCTCCTGCTTTAAAATTTCTGCGCCTTGTACTGAATCAAGTTTCCTTTGAGATTAATAGTCAATGCTATCTGTAACTTCAGAGATACAGGGCATGCCCACGCCTACTTTTCAGTGGCACTGTGAAGATTAATTAGTTAAAGTTCACAAGTACTTTCTTTGCCTGTGATTAAAAACACTCGAGACAATACATCATTATTTATTTTTAATTACTGTTAGTCTATGTGTAAGGCCAACAGGCCCCAGTCATCAATGGGCGGGCCTGACGCTAAATGTATGAGCCTCTACCACATGAACTCAAGTCACACAGCTCTTGTCTGAAGGTATGTCTACACTTACCCGTAGATTGACTTGTTCAGGGGCAATCTTCCAAGCTATGACTTAGTGTGTCTAGTGTGTGCTCAATTGGAACATCAGGGGGTCTACAGTCGGCCCTGGTACTCCTCATTGTCATTAGCAGTAAGGAAGGTCAACAGGAGAAACTCTCCAGATGAAAATCCCAGTGTGGGGATGGCCAGAAAAATCGATTGAGGACACACGGATTCCAGCTACGCAATTGTCGTAGCTGGAATTGTGTATCTTAGATAAACTTTTCAGCCTAGTATAGACGTATATTAAAACCCATCATTCTGCTCCCTGGTACATCTAACTCAGTACCACTTACTCCATTCCTGGGCACGAGAGCTCTGCGGAGGACGGATGGGGGAGAGGGACAGCCTGTGATTATGTAATTAAGGACTGTATCATAACAATGCATATCAATAAGTAGGATGCATTGAAACTGCATAGGCATAAATAATGTTTAACAGTTTTATTTTATACATCATTTCCAATTTTTAAAGGGAAACAGTGAAAAAAGAAAGACTTTTTGCATGACTAGTAACCTTGGCATCCTGCTTCATCAACAGAGTTTGAACTCTGACCATTAAGAACCATTGCACAGGTTGCTACAACTTTTCCTGAAGGACCAATGTTAAGGGACAACTGTTATCCCAGATAGATGGACCACTCATGCCATTCGCAGCAGCCAGGTAATGGCCAGGGGGAACCTAACTCGGCTCTTTCTCTTTTTTCCCCAAGAATATATGGCAGGCTCCTGCCTCATGTGGTACTTCTGCTTCTCCCTGCCCACTCACACATGCTCTCCTGTCCTCAGAGATGGAAGTCAAAAAGTTGGAACCATGCACTGGCTCAGATGCTGTAGTATAAGGTGGAAGAGGCTCAGCCACCCATGCTCCAGAGCAGGGTTTCCCAAATTTTATATAGTTGGGACCCATTTTTTTCAGTACTTTTTTCTGTGGCCCAAAAATATAAATGCATATTAAAAAAATGACTGAAAGATGAATAAATTCTCACTGTTCATTATTTATTTGCAATAATAATAATACAAAATAACATAAATATTGATATAAAATACTTAAGTGCCTAACTTATTGTTATATCTTTAATTATTCAGGAAAATACAAAATGTACCAAATTAATAGGATGATGTGCAATAATCTGTATATTTTCAAAGGACTGGTATTTCTTTTCCAAGGATGAGTACTGGGCTGCGCACCACACTTTGGGAAACACTGCTCCAGAGGACCTAGGCCATGGGTTTCCTGTTCTCAGTGGTGGGAGGGGGTTGAGCCATGAACCACCCATGATCATGGGTGGGGAGAAGTAATCATAGAATCAAAGGACTGGAAGAGACCTCAGGAGGTCAACAAGTCCAACCTCCTGTTGAAAGAAGGCCCAATCTGAAAAAAATCATTCCATCCAAGGCTTTAAGGAAGGAGATTCTACCACTACCCTAGGTAAACCATTCCAGAGCTTCACCACCCTCCCAGTGAGACAGTTTTGCCTAATAGACAACCTAGACAACCCCCACTGAAACTTGAAACCACTGTTTCTTGTTCAGTCATCTGTCACTGCTGACCACAGCCTCTCTCCAGCCTCTTTGGAACCCCACTTCAGGTAGTTGAAGGCTGCTATCAAATCCCACCTCACTTCTCTCTTCTCAAGGCAAAATAAGCCCAAATCCCGCAGCCTTTCCTCATAAATCATGAGCTCTAGCCCCTAATCATTTTTGTCACCCTCCTCTGGACTCCTTCCAGTGTGTCCACATCCTTTCTCTAACGGGGGACCCAGAAGTGGATGCAACACTCCAGTTGTGACCTCATCAGTGCTGAATAAAGGGGAACAATCACTTCCCTAGATCTGCTGGCAATGTTCTTACTAATGAACCCCAGTTTACCACTAGCCTTCTTGGCTACAGGGGTATAGTGTTGCCTCAAATTCAGTTTCTCATCCATTGTAATCCCCAGGTCCTTTTCTCCCAAACTGCTGCTTAACAAGTTGGATTCCAGCCTG
This sequence comes from Carettochelys insculpta, assembly GCF_033958435.1. Taxonomy (NCBI): domain Eukaryota; kingdom Metazoa; phylum Chordata; order Testudines; family Carettochelyidae; genus Carettochelys; species Carettochelys insculpta. The sequence continues at coordinate 9,339,664 of NC_134147.1, read as the reverse complement.
TAGTGATGCTTAGGATTCCTCTGTCCTAAGTGCAGGACTCTGCACTTATCCTTGTTGAAGCTCATCAGATTTCTTCTGGCCCAGTTCTACAGTTTGCCTAGGTCTCCCTGGACCATGTCCAGACGCCCCCAGCATATCAACTTCTCCCTTAATGCTTAATGTCATGTGCAAAAATGCTGAGGGTGCAATCCATCCCCCATCCAGGTCATTAATAAAGATGCTGAACTAAACTGGCCCCAGAACTGGCTTTGCTGAACCAAAACCAAAATGTTGAGGAAGGCTACCTGCATGCCCCACACAGGCTGTCTAGAGAAGATGCAGCAACAAGAACTAAGACAGGCAGGTCCATTCTGGGGGCCCAGGCAGCCATTGAGGGTGGAGAGCACTGGGTAGGAAGGGTTAGGTCAGGTCAGTCACTCCCCCCATCACTGTGTGAGAGAGGTGCACAGGAGTGTTTGAGTGACACTTCTACCCCAACTAACCTTAAAGATACGAAGGCAAACAAAAGACTTCAGCTAGGCAATATTTCTTTTTAACGGTGGCTCAATCAACTTGTATTAATTTGAACATGCGTACAGCAAAGTTCTGATTCATAGCCACTTGAAGACGGGTGATTTTACCAGGTGTCCTATATTCAGCAGAGGGAAGTAAGATCATCTTCCTTTTTTTGGAAAAGGGCTGGACCATAGTGATACTAAGTGTTCTTAACTTTGCTCATTGCCTTCATCCAAAGTCCCCTCATGCCAACAACCTCTATCCCCAGCTACTCTGCTGCTTTCTCAGGGTGAGGCGGAAGTAGCTCTGACACATCTGGCACCAGTATCAAGGAAACCTTCCTTCAGAATTGAAGGGCGGGGGTTGTGGGGGAGAAAAGGTCCACCGAATTTGCAGTTCCCCAGGGCAAGACCTACACAGCACAGTGGTGCTCCCCTAATATGTTTAAAAATGATCTAGCCAAGGAGTCTCCTCTGCACTATACACTGAATCATAGTATCGCAGGGCTGGAAGGGACCTCAGGAGGTCATCTAGTCCAGCCCCCTGCTTCAAGCAGGATCAACCCCAACTAAGTCATCCCAGCCAGGACCTTGTCAAGCCAGGACTTAAAAACCTCAAGGGATGGAGAATCCACCACCTCTCTAGGCAACGCATTCCAGTGCTTCACCACCCGCCTGGTGAAGTAGTTTTTCCTAATATCCGACCTACTCCTCTCCCTCTATAACTTCAGACCATTGCTCCTTGTTTTGCCGTCTGACACTACTGAGAACAGTTTCTCACCATCATCTTTAAACCTCCCTTCAGGAAGTTGAAGGCTGCTCTTAAATCACCCCTCAGTCTTCTCTTCTCTAAACTAAACAACCCCAAATACCTCAGCCTCTACTTATAGGTCACGTGCTCCAGCCCCTTAATCATTTTTGTTGCCCTCTGATAACATAGGCGAGACGGCTTGTTATGACATATAAGCTGTGTCTACACATGCACGCTACTTCGAAGTAGCGGCACTAACTTCGAAATAGCGCCCGTCGCGGCTACACGCGTCGGGCGCTATTTCGAAGTTAACTTCGACGTTAGGCGGCGAGACGTTGAAGTCGCTAACCTCATGAGGGGATCGGAATAGCGCCCTACTTCGACGTTCAACGTCGAAGTAGGGACCGTGTAGACGATCCGCGTCCCGCAACGTCGAAATTGCTGGGTCTTCCATGGCGGCCATCAGCTGGGGGGTTGAGAGATGCTCTCTCTCCAGCCCCTGCGGGGCTCTATGGTCACCGTGGGCAGCAGCCCTTAGCCCAGGGCTTCTGGCTGCTTCTGCGGCAGCTGGGGATCCATGCTGCAGGCACAGGGTCTGCAACCAGTTGTCAGCTCTGTGTATCTTGTGTTGTTTAGTGCAACTGTGTCTGGGAGGGGCCCTTTAAGGGAGCGGCTTGCTGTTGAGTCCACCCTGTGACCCTGTCTGCAGGTGTGCCTGGCACCCTTATTTCGATGTGTGCTACTTTGGCGTGTAGACGTACCCTCGCAGCACCTATTTCGATGTGGTGCCGCGCAACGTCGAAGTTGAACATCGATGTTGCCAGCCCTGGAGGACGTGTAGACGTTGCTACATCGAAATAAGCTATTTCGATGTTGGCTTCACGTGTAGACGTAGCCATCATGTGCCTACACTCCTAGTCCAGTGGAGCCCTGTGGATCAATTTCAGACTTGATATGAAAAAAAGCATCAGAGGGAACTAATGCGGGGATTACAGGGGGGCTGGCACTAGCCATGTGCCCCTGCCCTTCCTTCACCCCTTCCTGCCCATGCCCCTCCCTCACCTCACCCCACTCTTCCCAGGCACCTCCTCTTCCTGCCCCTATTCTGCCCATGTTCTACCATCTCTCCACTCCCTGCTCTACCCCTTCTTGCCTCTTCCTGCAGAAGTGCCACACAGTCCCACCCCCTCCCTCAGAGTAGCGTGGCCCAAGAGCAGCACACACTAGGAAGCTCACACTGCCCTCGGGCTGCACCACTCGAGAGAGTGGGCAGGACAGCCCTTGCACTCATTGGAAGCAGCACGGCGCTGACAATGTGTGTGGGGGTTGGGGAAGCCAAGTGTATTCATCGGAGCAATGAATTATAGCAATTTATCAAAATTAAATTGTTCATTAGCTCCGAAGATTTGTTCGGCATCTTTAAGAACAAAAAACGTATACACTTGCTTCATCAATTTTCAAAAGGCATTTGACAGTATAGATCAGAAAGTGACTTGGGCGGTATTGGAGTCATACAGAGAGGATAGCAGACTGTTGAAAGATATCAACAGGTTGTTGAAAGATATAAATGATAATGCAGAGGCAGTGGTGAGAACATGTGGGGAGTTGGGAAGTTGGTTTAAAACAAGTAGAGGTACGAGACAAGGAGATCCAATATCGCCAAGTATCTTCATCGCACATCTGGAGAGAGCAATGGACAAGATCAAGGAATAGGTAGAAGGGATAACCGTGCATGTGAAAAGAATTAACTTGAGGTTCGCGGATGATATAGTTATCATTGAGGAAGATGAGGAGAAGCTAGCGAAAACAGTGCGGGTGTTAAATGAAGAAGGGAAGCGGTATGGACTGATTATGAACATCGATAAAACAAAAACAATGGTATTTGGAGATAAGGAAATAGGAAGGAAGATCAGTGTGGATGGCATTGAACTAGAATATGTAGAGAAGTTCACATATCTGGGGAGCAACATAACGTATGATCTAGACTATAAGAAAGAAATAGCGACTAGAATAGCGAAAGCAAGAGTGAGTTTGAAGGTGATGGATAAGATCTGGAAAAGCAAAGCAATTAGGTTAAGAACGAAGGTGGGCATCTTGAAAACGTGTGTATTCAGCAGCATGTTGCACGGATGTGAGACATGGGTGATAACGAAGATTCAAAAAGAAGAATATTGGCGTTCGAAAGGAGTTGTTACAGAAAGATTCTGAGAATAGGATGGATGCAGAAGGTCACCAATGAGGAATTATCTAAGAAGATACAGACGAAAGGAAACCTGCTGCAGAAGGTTATAAAACAGAAGCTACAACTATTTGGACAGATTTGCAGAATGAAAGACAAACGAAAAATCAACACCCTAGTATTCGGCATAATGGATGGTTCGAATAGGGGAGGCAGACCCCACAGAGAATGGATAGATGATGTAGTAGATTGGTGCAGAGCTAGTCTACAGAAACTGAGCCACTCTGCACTGGATAGGGAAAGATGGAAGGCATCAGACACCAACTGGCGCTGAGGCCACGGTTATTGATGATGATGATGATGATGATGATGATGAAGATGATGAAAGGATCTTAAGTAAAGTAAGCTGTCATGTGATAAAAGGAAAGTTCTCCCATGGATCAGTGAAGAAAAAAAAGGGGAGGTTTTCACAGTGGAGACAGGTAAACAGTGATATTCCCCAGAGGTTAGTACTGGGACCAATCCTAGTCAACATATTCATAAATAATCAAGAGCAAAGAATAATCTGTGAGGTGGCAAAATTTGCAGATGATACAAAACTGATCAAGATAGTTAAGTCCGAAGCAGACTGTGAAGGGCTTCAAAAGGATCTCACAAATTTAGAGGTCTAGGCAACAAAACAGCAGATGAAATTCAGTGTTGATAAATGTAAAGGAATGGATATTGGAAGCATAATCCAAGCCATACATATAAAACGATGAGGAGTAAATTAACTGTTACCACTCAAGAGAGAACGATTAGAGGCACTGTGATTACTTCTCTGAAAACAGCCACTCAAAGTGCAGCACCAACCCAAAAAGTGATCAGAATGTTGGAAGTCATTAAGAAAGGGATAGAGAGAGAATACGGCAGAGAATATCTTATTGCTTCTATATCAATTCATGGTAAGACAATACATTGAATATTGCATCCAGATATTATCACCCAACCTCAAAAATATATTTATTGGAATTGGAAAAAAAATCAGAAAAGCACAACAGATATAATTGGGGTATGGGACGGTTTGGGTGCGCCTACACTTACATTCCTCTTTCAAAAGAGGTATGCAAATGAGGTAAATCGAAAATGCAAATGAGGCATAAATGTACACGTTTGGTACCTCATTTGCATATTATAATTTCGAAAGAAGCTCTTTCAAAATTATAATATGCAAATGAAGTGCTAAATATGCAAATGTATGCCTCACTTGCATTTTTGATTTACCTCATTTGCATATCTCTTTCGAAAGAGGAATGCGAGTGTGGCTCATCCAGACAGCGCTCCTTTTGAAAAGGACCCCGGCTACTTCGAAGTCCCCTTATTCCGATCCCAGCTACTTCGAAGTCCCCTATTTCTATGAACAGATAGGAATAAGGGGACTTTGAAGTAGCTGGGGTCCTTTCCAAAACGAGCCCGTCTGGACGAGCTGCACAGCGGAGAGCCGCTTCAATTGCGAAGTGCCACAGCCGCCCACATTCTAATGAGGTGCTGAATATGTATTTCAGCGCTTCATTAGTAAACTTTGAAATGTCCATTTGCATGGCTATTTCGAAGTTTTTGGCTAGTGCAGACATGGACTTTATGTGTTAATATAATGGACTTTTCAGCTTGGAAAAGAGACAGCTAAGGGGGGATATGATTGAGATCTATAAAAACATGACTGCAGCAGCGAAAGTAGATAAGGAAGAATTATTTACTCAGTCCCACAACACAAGAAGTAGGGGCTCATGAAATGAAATTAAATTGGCATCAAATTTAAAATAAATAAAGGAAGGATTTCCTCACACAGCATACAGTTAGACTGGGGAACTCTTTGTCAGAGGATGTTGTGAAGGCCAAGACTACAAAAGTGTTCAAAAAAGAGCCAGATATCAGCACACACTAGGAAGTTCATGGAGATTAGGTCCATTGATAGCTATTAGCCAGGATGGGCAGGGATAGGGTCCCTAGGCTCTGTTTGTCAGAAGCTGGGAAAGGGAGAGATGATGGGACACTTGATGATTACCTCCCATCAACCTCCCTTACTCCTCGCAATAATGAGGAGTACAGGGGCCAACTGTCAAGCCCTGATATTTTGATTTCATGCATCTCCACTAGGCACATGAAATCAAACCCTGGAAGACTGACCCTGACTAGGTCTATCTCCCCGTAAGTGTAGCTGTACCCTTAGTTTTTATAAGACGGGTCATCGTGTTACTCTGTATCCTCAGAGACAATGAGAAGTCCTGTGGTACCTTATAGACTAACAGATTTATTGGAATATAAGCTTTCATGGGGAAAGAACCATTTCATTATACACATGCACCTGTCAAAGCGGGTCTTTGCCCGCGAAAGCTTATGGTCCAATAAATCTGTTAGACTATAAGACACCACAGGCCTTCCCTTAGTTTGTAGGAATCAATCACTGGTGAAGCAGCAAAATAGGATTCTGTGCTGTTGATATTCATTGTTGGCTGCATAGTTCAACACCAGCTGAAGTTTAACCTTCCTTTTCATTATTTGGTGTAACAATGTTGTATCTTTACACCAGTCTTCCTTTTCATTATGCCAGGAAACGTAACGTGCCCTGAATGACAATTTAACTATGCACACATCTTCAAATAGAGCTTCTGAGAAAACGCTCTATTCACTTACTTGTCAATTTATCCTGACACAACCAGTGTTTGCCTTCCTCTGTGCACAAGCAGTCCTGTAGCAACATGAAGGCCGTTAGGCTCCCATCAGCTCATGGGAATAAGGGGACTTCGAAGTAGGCAGGGTCCTTTCGAAAAGGAGCCCCGTCGGGATGAGATGCGCGGCGGCAAGTCACATCAATTTCAAAGTGCCACGGCCGCCCGCATGCTAATGAAGCGCTGAATATGCATTTCAGCGCTTCATTAGTAAACTTCAAAATGGCCATTTGCGTGGCCATTTCGAAGTTTGGGGCTAGTGTAGACATGGCCGAAGACTAACAAATTTATTTGACCCACTTATTCACATTCTTACCCAGGAAAGCTCATCACCTCATAAATACTTTTTTATCTCTGAAGTGTTACAGGCCTGCTTGTTTTTTTCTGAAGCTACAGACTAAAATGATTGCCCCTCTGAGACTATTGCCCAAAGGAAACATCTTAAATCTATGCTCCACAACACTCTCCAGAGTGTCCAGGTGCAATTTCCTTGACCACCTTAAGCACTGAATGGTTTCAATCCCAGTAATTTCAAAGAACATTTCTCCTTCTACACACCACTTTAGCTACCATCTGTCACATTTAAAAGGAAACTGTATGGTGACAGAGGTTTCCAGCAAGAGCCCTGAACCCTGACCCCTGGAATTCATGTCCTTCACTGGTCTGACAGACCCACTTGTGTTGATCTCAACATAACGTTGCAATGCCAATACACTCATCCCTTGCTACATGAGCACAGTTGGTTCCCAACTTTCTGCTTGTAGGCAAAAACTCGTAAGAGGGACACTAAATTCCCATTAAATGCATGTTAAAGTATCTGATTCATTCTAAGTCCTCATAACTTGGCAAAGGAGTGGCAGCATGTGGCGCTGCTTTTGAAAGGTAAGTGAACCTTGACTTCGGGGCGGGATTGGGAAGGGTTAAAGTCTGGGAGCAGTTTGGGACCATGAGTGGGAGGGAGGGTTAAAACCTGGTGGCGGGTTGGGTCCGTGGGGTAGACAGCGAGGGGTTCAGGCTGCTGCAGGTTGAGTGTGCGGGTCAGTGGGGTGGGAGTCAGGCTGCAGCGAATTGGGCCTGCAGGGCCGGCGGGGTGTCAGGCTGCAGCAGGTTAGGTCTACGCAGCTAGCAGAGATCAGGCTGTGGCAGGTTAGGTCTACGCAGCTAGCAGGGGTCAGGCTTGTGGAAGGTCGGGGCTGCAGGCTGGCAGGCAGTCAGGCTGTGGCGGTTGCAGCCGCAGGGAGTGGGGTAAGGCTGGTATTAGCAGGCAGGAGGTCACTCGTCTAGTGAACAAAGGTAGGTATATCTGACCTTCGTTTTAGTGAGTACTCACCTTTTTGTGGAGGGGAGGCATGGGGGAATGCTGGGATCAGACAGGTTAATTAATATTCTGTTCAAGAAACTAATATTCAACCATAAATAAAAATATAGGAGAGAGAAGCCCCAAATCACTGGGAACCAAAGCACTATGACAGTAACAAGCCATTTCTAAGGACAGAACCCTTGAAATATTCTGAGTATTCTGCCACCAGAGTTTAATGCCTTATGTAAAATGGATGTGGCTTACAATAACTGAAGCAAAGGCAAAATCAGTAACGCTATTTTGTGCAATAGTTCTGCCCATCTAAAATAGACTTTGATTAGGATTTGGAAACGACTTTCATATATAGGACATCTTGATAGCTCAAACCTTCAGTGGGCCGTGAGAGAACCCAGGGAATTTGGGACATGTGACACATTAAAGGAAATAGCAGATGAACTGAAGACATGCCCAAGAAGGTTTATTTAAATTTAAGTTAGGATTAGACTAGATTTCTGACTTGCAGATTGAACTCAAATCAGAGATAGGTGTGGGTTTGGACTTAAACTGGGGTAGAGGGTTCGGAGTGCTACTCAGGAGATTTTGGCTGGAACGAGGTACAAACCCCAAGCAAGAAGAGGAACTGTCCAGGCATGTGACTAAGAGCAGTGGGATTAAATGAAGACAGGGTCAATTTTGTATGAGTATTAGAATAATTGGTGACATCTCCCATGCTGCAGATGAACGTCCCAAGAGGAATGCTGGCTAACTTGGCACAGGGATATTTAAAACTGAGTCAAGCAAAGCATCATCATTTTCCTTAAAGCAGCATGAAAAGGCTCCCTCTAGGTTCATGTTTCAGGCCCAAAAAAATGTCTAAGAGGGACCACTCTTGTGTTGGGAAGCGAATGTAGCTAGCCCAGCATCTCTCTCCCTTCTCGATATCCTATGAATTGCCTGTGACTACCACTGATCTGGTTTTCCACCTTTACAGTTACCATGCTGTCACACCTATGCAATAGCAAAGCTTGGGAAAAACAAAATGCCTGATTGGGAGAGACAGATACACAACTACTGAAAATGTCTCTAGTTCAAGTGGGAAAGTGGAGAGCTCATGTACCTTTGCGTTTAGTAATTAAGCAAAGAAAACCACAAAGGGGACAAAACAAAGTTTGTACCAGTGCTGGAACTGGGGGTAGGGTATAGGTAATTGTGAGCTAACCTCCACTCCTCTCAACTGAAAAATAACCTCTTCATCCCAACTTGAAGATGGTGTTTTTGAAAGATGGACAATGATCTTAGTTCAGCTTCCAGGAGTGCACCTTTTCACGGCACTATATTTCCCAGGGACTTGAAGAACACTGTATTGTCCTGGAAAAGGGCTTCTTCAGAAAAGCTTTCCAGTGTTCAGGGCTTCAGCGCACTCTTGAATAGCAGGAGATGTAACTGCAGCCAACACATTGTTGAAACGAATGTTCCAGGCCACTCACTTCATTAGTTCATGGTTTGGGTAACTGATAAAAAAAATCAGTTTATATGGGAAAATCCCTTGACATCTACTTGCTGCTTTAGAGCAGTTTACAAGATGTTTCTCGTTTACAAGTAATTGGGCAGGAAGCTTCTTCCTTATCTGTATCTCTTCAGCCAGACACAGAGCAAGAATTTTATAATCACGCACAGCCTACTTTTCCAGAGCCTAGCCACCACGCTATTATGGGAGTTAAGATTAAAGCAAATCTACCTACCAAACCTGTCAAACCTGCACTGCCTTGCAATGCTAGGTGGCCCTGCTTGGTTTCCTCCCATGGTCTTCTCCTCATGGCCCCACTGGCGATGGGGGTTGGCTCTTGAACCATGTCACTAAGAAAATTCCCACCAAAAAAAAGATTCTTCTGACCCTCTGGCATTACTACACGGTCCCTCTGTCTCTCAGTTCTTGGCCCCTTCTGGGCTATCTTTAACTCCTGCCCTGCTCTGTTATCAAGCACTCATTCCCACAGTCCTTCCACTCACTAAAGTCCCCTGCTCATGGCCCTGAGCCCCAGCATCTTCAGAGATCTCCTTCGCTCTGTTAGCTAAGCATTGCTTCACAGAGCTTTCCCCCCGAGGCCCTGTTTCCTAGGAGATTCCCACTTCCTCCCCTACTAAGGGATTTTAGCAGCTTCTCCAGAAACCTTCCCAGCCTATCTCAGGGACATCCATGTAAATCCAAGCAGTTTCCTCTAGCTCCTCTCCCTCACTGATTTCTTGTTGCCCTTTTTCAGGGCCTCCAATTGTTAATCAGGTTAAAACATGACCCTATTAAGTCCCCCTCTCTGCAGGCCATCAGGAAGGGAGCTAAGTGGGGCTGGTCCCTTTTCCTCTTCATGGGCCATTCACCCTGTGACAAGGCCAGGGAGCAAGAAAAGTCTCAGCCATTGCCTGCTTCACCCCTTACCTTTACTGAGAAGCAGCAAAACAGAGAGGCACAGTGGAGATGGGTGTTACTTAAGGTCATCTGTCCCCTATTGGGCAGGACAGTCCCAAATCTGGGACGCCAAAATGGCATCCCAAATCTTTTTTTAAAAGGGACAAATGGTCCCGTATTTGCCCCCACTCCGCCAGCCAGCCTTGGGGAAGCAGGGGGAGCGTGGGCAGCTGCCACTTGTCCAGGGCCCCCAAGAAGGTTTGCAGCTGCAGCTTCCCTGGGGGATCACCAGCATCTGCAGATTCCCCAGGCTCCGGGGAACACCCGGGACAGGTATTTGGGACCCATATTTGGGACAGGGAGATATGATCACCCTAAGCAGTGTTACTCTCCAAGGACTGTGTATCCTGCTCCACCCATTCAGCAAAGCAGTACAAGTCCCTGTGTGCCTGGCCTGGATTTCTCCCTTTCTTAATTCCATCTCTGCCTCTCTCTCTCTCTCTCTCTCTCCCTCTCTCTCCCCCTCCCTCCCTCTCTCTCTCTCTCCAGAGCCTAGGTATTTTGCTGTTGTTTATTTACAGCACATCTAATATAACTGAGTATACCACATAAAAAGGTACTTCTGGTCCAGGTGGGCATTCACACGTATGTTTCTCCCTGTCATCTACAAGATTTTAATTAGTTAAATCCCTAATTTCAGTTGTCACATAAAAGGCTTTAATTTCTCATTCAGCTTTCTAATTAGTCAGCACAACTCCTCCTTAACGGGAAGGCCCAGTGGTAAACCAGGCAGACAGAGAACTGGATGGGTCCAGGAACTCCAAACATTGGAGCTGTGTCTACACTTGCATTTCTCTTTTGAAAGAGGCATGCAAATGAAGGGAATCAAAAATGCAAATGATTCACTTATTTACATATCTTGTGCCTAATTTGCATATTCTCCTTTCAAAAGAGCTTCTTTCGAAAGAAAAAAGCAGTGTAGATGGGGCTCTTCTTAAAATAAGCACCATCTTCAAAAGAACCCTTTTCCATAAACAAAATAGGAAGAAGGGTTCTTCTGAAGATGGGGTTTACTTTCGAAAGAGCCCTGTGTACACTGCTTTTTTCTTTCAAAAGAAACTCTTTCAAAAGAATATGCAAATGAGGGATGAGATATGTAAATCAGTGCCTCATTTGCATTTTGATGTCCTTCATTTGCATGCCTCTTTCGAAAGAGTAATGCAAGTGTAGGCATTCCTTTGGAAAGTCCAACAAAAACATCTGTCCCAAGCAGACACCTCTCACAGGGTTATTGACAGGCAAGAACTCAGCTTAGTCCACAAGGACAGACCAGGTTTGTATAAAATATATTTTTAGAATATTGTCTCCTCATTGGCACCTTCCCCCCTTCTCACAAAATCATCCTAACATTCAAAGAGAGGTCCATTTGGTTCTGCCCTTCCTCCACTCCCAGTCACACCATCAGTGTGAACAATCTCTACTTGAACTTTGTTACCTTTTGGGGTCCACTGTTTTTATGAGTGAAAGCAACATCAGAGAATCTCTCAGGCTCTGTTAGTTCTATCCGAAAAACATGTTGTACTAACAAGCATTGGAGCTTCTCTGCTCTGGAGCAGCCAATAACATCAGCCTCTCTTCCAAGCCAATGGGAAATTAACAGTGAAGTGTAACTCTCTGAGCATCTGAAGAATGGAAACTGCAGGAAGCAATGGTAATAGTCTGTGTAGAATGACCCAAAAGTTTATTGCTACAAGTAAATTGATGAAAATGATTGAAGGGAACTGAAGGACTTGTACCCAAAATTATCTTTCTAACGATCAGGTCTGTTCCCTGAGAGAGGCCCCACGGGAAACTACGGAAGTTCCATTGCTTGAGTCAGTAAGACAGCTGGAATAAGATGTTCAGAATAGCTGGTAAGGAACACAGGCAGGCAGCAGGTTAATTTCACTGCCCCTGAATTGTCAGATTCCAAGGTTTGTGTCTCTTCACACTGAAAATGGCACACATGTTCAAGGTATTAATCAAAATGTTAAAACACTGCTTACAGCTCTAATCTCTAGACCAGCGCTCTCCAATAAGAATTCAAAAATTACTACACTTATGGTTGTTATCCATCAATATTTGCCACAGCACCTGCCCCTGCTGTAAATGAATGCCCTCCCCCTCGCCAGGATCCCCCCAGCCCCCTCCATATAAAGGTCCCCCTTCCCCCAGAGCCAGACACCCCCAGCTCCCCCCATTCTAAATCAATGTCAGCGACTCAGCGGAGTAGCCAGAACCTCTATGGCTGCCAGACTGTCCGGGGCTGCCAAGGCCACCACCACTTGGGCCACTGGAGCTGCTGGGGCTGCCAGAGTGGCCAAAGCCACTAGGTCCACTGGAGCCACCAGGGATGTGGAGCCTCCAGGGCAGCCAGGGCCCCTGGAGCCTCTGGGCCTCTGGAGCACCTCCTGGGGCTGCTGCCTCTGCTGCCACCACATGCTTCTCCCCCCAAACAGTGGGGCTCATGTGCAGAGCAGGTGGCCGGCACTCCCCTGCGCGGCTCTTGGAGGAGCCACATTTAAAGGCTCCAAGACCCACACGTGGCTCCAGAGACGGAATCGCCACTCCTCAGGGTCCTGTTCGCTACGTGTGGTGAGTGGTGAATGTGTTGGCCACTGCAGCTCTAGACTGTATGTTACATTATTCTATAACAACCTTAACTTAAAATAATACAAATATATAACGAAAATGGGTATCTCTCAAATCTCAACAATTCAAATATCTTATGCATTCCCTTCTTCTTTGCCCATGCATAGTATAAATTTATAACCTGATTCTTCAGGGACATGTCTACATGGAGCTCCCCTTCCTGATTTGCCCTCTCCTTCCTTTGCAGAAACAGTGTGAACTCTTTGCCACAGGGATCTTTTCTGGATGTATCTTTCAGGAAAACTCCATGCACAAAAGCAGTGGCATGTGAGAATAAAACAGTTGCTGAATAAGCATAGTGATAATATTATCTGCCAGAAGATGGGAATTTATTTTGTATGCTTGACAATAAGGATGACCAAAAAGGTTCTGGGAACAGACAAAGAACAGGGGACTGCAGGAGGCATCTGAATTTTTGAGATTTGACAGACATAGGCTGCGTCTACACGTGCACGCTACTTCGAAGTAGCGGCACCAACTTCGAAATAGCGCCCGTCGCGTCTACACGCGTCGGGCGCTATTTCGAAGTTAACTTCGACGTTAGGCGGCGAGACGTCGAAGTCGCTAACCTCATGAGGAGATAGGAATAGCGCCCTACTTCGACGTTCAACGTCGAAGTAGGGACCGTGTAGACGATCCGCGTCCCGCAACGTCGAAATTGCTGGGTCCTCCATGGCGGCCATCAGCTGGGGGGTTGAGAGATGCTCTCTCTCCAGCCCCTGCGGGGCTCTATGGTCACCGTGGGCAGCAGCCCTTAGCCCAGGGCTTCTGGCTGCTTCTGCGGCAGCTGGGGATCTATGCTGCAGGCACAGGGTCTGCAACCAGTTGTCAGCTCTGTGGATCTTGTGTTGTTTAGTGCAACTGTGTCTGGGAGGGGCCCTTTAAGGGAGCGGCTTGCTGTTGAGTCCGCCCTGTGACCCTGTCTGCAGCTGTGCCTGGCATCCCTATTTCGATGTGTGCTATTTTGACGTGTAGACGTTCCCTCGCTGCGCCTATTTCGATGTTGGGCTGAGCAACGTCGAAGTTGAACATCGACGTTGCCGGCCCTGGAGGACGTGTAGACGTTATTCATCGAAATAGACTATTTCGATGTCGCAACATCGAAATAAGCTATTTCGATGTTGGCTGCACGTGTAGACGTAGCCATACTGTTTCATTATATACTTGTTTGCATTAACTTTAGATTTCTATAAAATAATGTAACACACAGGCTAGACTTGTAATTTTATTCTCTAATCATGTAACGCTAATTTTCTAGTAAATTATTAGTAGTACTAATATGTTAACCATCATCACATAAAATGGAATAAAGTAAAATGGAAATTAAATGCAAACTTTATTGAACATCACTGGGCAGTAGGGAATGGGTCCAGGGAGACCTAGATATATTGGAGGATTGGGCCAAAAGAAATCTGATTAGAATGGAGGAATTCCAAGCATTGTTACAGGCTGGAAACAGACTGGCTAAGCAGCAGTGCTGCAGAAAAGGACCTGGGCATTACTGTGGATGAGAAGCGGGATATGAGCCAACACTGTGGCATGGTAGCCAAGAAGGCTAATGGCAGATTGGGTTGCATTAATAGGAGCATTACCAGCAGATCTAAGGAAGCGTTATTCCCCTCTACTCAGCACTGGTGAGGCCACATCTAGAGTATTGCATCGAATTCTGGGCCCCTTGCTACAGAAGGGATGTGGACACACTGGACACAGTCCAGCAGAGGGTGACAAAAATTATTTGAGTGCTGAAGCACATGACCTATGAGGAGAAGCTGAGGGATTCTGTCTATAGAGGAGAAGACTGAGGTGGGATTTGATAGCAGCCTTCAACTACCTGAAGTGGGGTTCCAAGGAGGTTGGAGAAAAGCTGTTCTCATTGGTAACAGATGACAGAATGAGGTGCAGTGGTCCCCAGTAGTGGTGGGGGAGGTCTAGAATGGATATTAGGAACAACTATTTCACTAAGAAAGTGATGAAGCTCTAGAATGAGTTACCTATGGAAGTGGTAGTATCACCTTCCCTAGAGGTCTTCAAGTCCCAGCCGGACAAAGCCCTGGGTGCGATGATTTAGTTGGAGTTGGACTCGATGACCCCCTATGGTCTTTTCCAACCCTATGATTCTATGATTCTAAGTTGCAATGAGGAATCAGCCAGCACTGAAATAGCCAACACCAACAGTCCACTCATCTGCTGTGGAAAGTCCAGGGCTAAGCTTCCCGTGAATTCAAAGGTACCAGAATCAGGTGTCAAATATGTATGCTTGGTATGTTCAAACATGTGCCAAACTCTCACTGATAATCATTAGAATTTGTGCACTTTGGTTCTCTTGAAAATGGGCAGGTAAAGGATCTGAAATCCAAGCAATGTACATGCCTCTTCTAGAACACTGACTCCTAAATGACCTATGCCATTTACCAGTAGTGCCCCACCCCCAAATGACAGTACTCCATGTCTACTAAGTGGGCCAAGGTATGGCACTAATTAGCAATGGATAGGGAGCTGCAGATAAAATACTAGTCAAAAGGTATGACTTTTCCTTCGCAAAGCCACTCCGTGGTACATTTCTTTCTAGACAGAGCATGAGCCATACAATCCTCCTGGGTGGTGTTAATGGGCAGCAGTCGCATGGCTACCACTGCACGTAGAGCTCTGAAAAATTTACTTCCCCGCATCCCTCTCGGACTTGCACTTCAGTTGACTATAACGAAATACTGCAAAGCAGACTGCCCTTGCTGCCAGTCAGTACATTGTTCTTTCTCTTGCAGCATTGCTAGGATGAACTTGAGATGTTGCTAGTTTTATTTGTCATTTTACAGCATTTAAAACCTTAAAGATGAGATTAACCTTTGCTTCAGTGCATCTTATCAAAGATTCATGGCACTTGCCAAAATGCCAGTTGTTCCTGTGCAAGTCTATAAACGTGTCTACACGTGCATGCTACTTCGAAGTAGCAGCACTAACTTCGAAATAGCGCCCGTCACGGCTACACGTGGTGGGCGCTATTTCGATGTTAACATCAACGTTAAGCGGCGAGACGTCGAAGCCGCTAACCCCATGAGGGGATAGGAATAGCGCCCTACTTCGACGTTCAACGTCGAAGTAGGGACCGTGTAGTCGTTGCGCGTCCCGCAACATCGAAATTGCGGGGTCTTCCATGGTGGCCATCAGCTGAGGGGTTGAGAGACGCTCTCTCTCCAGCCCCTGCGGGGCTCTATGGTCACCGTGTGCAGCAGCCCTTAGCCCAGGGCTTCTGGCTGCTGCTGCTGCAGCTGGGGATCCATGCTGCATGCACAGGGTCTGCAACCAGTTGTCGGCTCTGTGGATCTTGTGTTGTTTAGTGCAACTGTGTGTGGGAGGGGCCTTTTAAGGGAGCGGCTTGCTGTTGAGTCCGCCCTGTGACCCTGTCTGCAGCTGTGCCTGGCACCCTTATTTCGATGTGTGCTACTGTGGCGTGTAGACGTTCCCTCGCAGCGCCTATTTCGATGTGGTGCTGTGCAACGTCGATGTTGAACGTCGACGTTGCCAGCCCTGGAGGACGTGTAGATGTTATTCATCAAAATAGCCTATTTCGATGTAGCGTTCACGTGTAGACGTAGCCTATGTCTCATTAAAATCAGCCCTTCATTTACTTGGAAGCCATTCTACATGAATTCATTAGACTTTCTTTGCTGGTGGGTTTTAGAATCAAGCTACAGCTACTCTATGTTCCCAAACCCTCACTGGGCTTGGGAGAAGGATCTGAAAAACAGAACCCAACTCTGTCCAGAGGCATCTGAACCCTTAGGCAGACATATGGATTATAAAGTCACACCAGCAGTCCAGACAAAATGGGGAGGAGCAGCCACAGGTGTGCAGATCAGTGCTTAAAGTTACTCAGAGAAATGTACCTGGTGAAGGCTTTGTAAAAGAAGCAGGAAGATGCTTGGGTACAGCATTTCAAGAGCTGCTTCAAGGGGAGGGCTTGCATGAAGGAGGCAATGGACCAGCCAAGAGAAAAGACAGGGAGTGAGACAGACAGACAAAGGGAAAGCCGGTGAAAATTAATGCAGAAATATATTGAGCATGTATTTATATGATTGAAGCATTAGCAGCCACTATTTTGCTCCTCATGCAGCCAGTCTGGCTGCCATATTCTTATACTGTTCTCATCAAGGTCACAGTGACACCTTCCTGAGCTGACATGTCTCCAAGCCTCGTCCTCCTTCCTTTCTCTGCAGCATGAAACTCTGCACCCTCACTGCTCGTTCACATCCTGTGGACTACTGGTTCTCTCCCACTGCTCCCATGGGTCTCTCAGCATTTTTGTTAGCAGTTTCTCTTCCTCCTCCGTCCCTCTCTGAGGCAGTCCCTCAATACTTGATTCCCCTCTGCTTCACCTTTTCTCTGGGGTGTGTCTACGCAGCAGTTATTTTGGAACGACAGCCGTCATTCTGAAATAACTTTGTGAGTGTCTATAAAGCAAAACCGCTATTTTAAAATAATTTCAAAATTGCGGACGGTTTATTTTGAATTCTGTAATAAACCACATTCTACGACGAATAGTGCCTTTTCCAAAATAGATATGATGGAATAGAGGCAGTATAAAAAGGGAATAAGGGCTACTTCAAAATAAACTACAGTGCTTCCAGGGGCTCTAATCCAAAATAGCCTCTATTGTGAGTGGACACTCTATTTTGAAATACCAGTGAGCTATTTCAATACGCATTGCCTGTGTAGACATGCTATTTCAAAATAAGCTATTCCAAACACATTTCTTCTCAAATAGCTTATGCTGAAATAATGCTGCTGTGTAGACCTAGCCTGGGTCAGCTGTGGCCTTGTCTACATTTACCTTTACCATCAGTCTCCTTCCGCTAAGCACACTGCAGAGCTAAAGGCAACATACCTACTGCACACTCTTCCACATAGTAAGTGTTACCTTATTTCCACTAAAGAGCACCCAAGATTTACATTCGTGTATTTTATTAAATGCCACTGTTGGATTAAAGGAAAAGGGGAACAACCTTTCAAGCACACACCCACATACACTCATATCCTCCTGCACTCGGACACTGACACAAGTGACGAGTTGCATAGAGACAGCGGAGCAAGCCAAGGCATTGCAGGTCCAGTGTGTCTGGCTGCTGTCACGAATCTGGGGGCAGTGAGTTGATTGTATGACCCCCTTGTCAGCTTGTTCCCTTGTCAGTGTAGTACTCCGGAGCAGTCAGTATTATCCACCCTGGGGAGAGAGGGAGGGACCCAGGCCAGAGCCTATTCCTGCCTCCCCAACCAGTTGAAACTAACTCCTGAAGAGGCAAGAAGGACTCCTCTATATCTTTGCACCCATCTTTTTGTCAGTCCAATAGCTTTTGTCCTGTCCCACTGCCTCAGGACACTGCATGACCATGAATCATCAGCTAACAGCAGACCAGACTTTGATCTTCTCTTGATGGGGCCTCTTTCTCTTTCTTGGGTGGATTCTTTCCCTGGGCTCAGCTCCTATCTCTGGCCATCATAGTGCTGCTGGCAGCTGGTTGTCCAGACAGGCTGGCTTCAGGGACTGATCCATTGCACACACAGCCACATTCACAATTTCTTCACTCACACAAAGGAAATCTGACTTCAGAGAAAGCAATTTCTTTTACAAAAGAACAGCCAAGATTTCTTGCAGACTTACGGTATCTATAAACAATTTCTTACTACCTTATAATACTTAATGTAGACCTAGCAGCTACTACAAAGCGAAGTTTACAAAAAGTCACGGGACTTAAAAGAAGTGATGGCCGAAAGTTTCAGAACCTCCATCTGCATTGTACTGGACTGAGCCGAGACTTTATAACAACACTAAGGTCGAATGGGGGCTGCTCTCCCATTGACGCCAGCTACACTCCTCATTTTGCCGAAGTATCGGTGTCAATGGGAGTGAGCTAGGAGATCAGTTTATTGTGTCTGCAATGACACAATAAATTGGCAGTCAGTGGATGGGTTGACCCCTGCGTAATATAGTGATACCAGTTACCCCAGGGCCCACTGAATTGGGAGAGCACAGAGGTGACCTGAAGCAACCTGGTCCCTCTCTCTGCAAGGCTGCACATTCTGTGCTGTGCCTCTTAGGGAATCTACAGAACCTCACCCCAAGAGTTCCCCTACTGAGGAATAATGGGGAACTTAGGCCACAGAATAAACCTCTGAAGCAAGCCCTTGAAAGCCTGTAACTTTCTAAAACAACACCTTCCAGAGACCCACCATGCAGCATGCTGCAACCTCCTGCAATAACCACACATTAACAACAGCTCTTTATCTTTCACCAGCATAGTCCACCAATGTGGACATGTGCCACGATTGGCCAAGGAAGTTTCTCTCTTCACGTCCATTGTACCACAAGGTCCTGCATGCACTAAATGAGTTTTAACAACAAAGCGTCAAACAAATAAATTACAAAAGGACGGGAATGGGTCAACCTTTAGCTCAAGGGCACAAGCATATTTTAATCCCTGGACTCTGAAAGGAGGGGCCCGTGACCTACAAACTAAGCAGCAATAAGGAGGAGGATGCCTTGACATGAAGGGAACAGTGTGGAACATCAATTTTTGTTTATTGCAAACGCTGTTTTATGTACCGCATGTAAATAGCCTGGAATTTATTATCAGGAAACAAGCCAAGGATGCTGTGTACTAAATCATACTCTGTGTAGAAAGCCTCTGTTTACAGCAAAATAAGAAGTCCATTTACTGTCATGCTCACTGTCAGAGACCCCATCTCCACACCCCAACCGAACATTCTTGCCCTCTCCCTTGGTGCCTGCCCAAACTAACCACCACTGCAGCCTGGCCTACTCCACAGCAGCTTTGTGCACTCTCTCAGCTGCACATTGCCCAGGAAGGAAGGAGGTGGAGACACTGCTACATACAGCAGGAGAGACGGTATCCACTACTGCAGCCAAGAGTGATTGTGCCCAGGTCCCAAAAACAATGAAATGAGAGAACTTTGGATACTCTGGAGCCCTGATGTGGGATGTCCCATGTCATGCAGGGCTCTTGAGCAGTATTGCCAAAGGCAGGGATGGAAAACTGACAGGCAAGAAGAGAAAAAAGAAAACCAGAAATTTTATCCTTATATCAGCAGATCAATCATAGAGTGGGGAGCCAGGAGGTCCTAAAATCGAGCCCCACTTCTGCCACTGACTGGCTTTAAGGAAAGACTGTATTTCTGTAGGACTTTGCTCATCTTTTACACCACCACTGTGCAGTAGACAGACATCACTCAACCCTTCTGCCTTGGTATTTCCATTTGTAACTTGGTTCAATATTGAAGTAGGGTAAATCGAAAGAGATACAGCTCACATGAGCCGCGTCTACACGTGCACGCTACTTCAAAGTAGCGGCAACAACTTCGAAATAGCGCCCGTCACAGCTACACGTGTTGGGCGCTATTTCAAAGTTAACATCGATGTTAGGCGGCGAGACGTCGAAGTCGCTAACCCCATGAGGGGATGGGAATAGCGCCCTACTTCGATGTTCAATGTAGAAGTAGGGAACGTGTAGTCGTTGGGTGTCCCGCAACATCGCAATTGCGGGGTCCTCCATGGCGGCCATCAGCTGAGGGGTTGAGAGACGCTCTCTCCAGCCCCTGAGCTCAATGGTGGCCGCGTGGAGTGGCCCCTTAAAGGTCCCTGCCCCCTGCCTTCCTGTGCAGGAAGCTGAGGGAGCGTGCAGGCAGCCGCAGTAACATGCGGCTAGCCTGCACACTGCTCCGCAGCCACACACACCCCCATCCGCCATGATGGCCGCCCGCCAGCCCCCCCAATGCCCCCAGGGGACCCCCCCCAAGGGGAGCCAGGGCTCACAGCCCAGCAGCCAGGCGGGGAAGCGGCAGCGGGGCCCCTCCTGGATGGAGGCCGAGCTTTGGGACCTGCTGGGGCTCTGGAGCAAGGAGGAGGTGCTCCAGGTAATGGGGAGCAAAAGGCGGAACGCGGATGTGTTCGCTCGGCTGGCCGAGGGCCTGGCCGCCCGGGGTCACCCTGCCCACGCTCCGGATCATGTCCGCAGGAAAGTGAAGGAGCTGCGGCAGGGTTACGCCCGGGCCTGGGATGCGGCCAGCCAATCTGGGGCCGCCCCCGTCACTTGCCCCTTTTACAGGGAGCTCAGGGCCATCCTGGGCCCTCGGCACACCTCCTCCCCTCCGGCCACTCTTGATACCTCGGCCGAGGAGCCCCAGCAGGCCCCGGAGGCGGAGTCCACCCCGGAGGCAAGCCCCGCACCCCGGGGGCCCCCCCAGGAGCCCACCCCCGGGGCACCGGAGGAGGAGGAGGAGGAGGAGAGGGACTCCTCCTCCAGTGACGCCGGCCTCCACATCATCCTCCCATCCAGGAGCTCCAGCCGGGCGTCCACCCACCGGGTGTCCCCTGACCGTGGGAGTGGACCGTCAGGTATGTACCCCCCCGGTGCACACCCCCAGGGTTGAGGGGCGGGGATAATAGATATGGCCAGGGCCCTCCACATGCCCAGATGACCATGGCCCCAAGGACAGCAGTGACATGTCCCTCAGAAGAGCGCATCAGCCCCTGCCCCCACCAGCACGACAGTGCCATGCCCTATCCCCGGGTCTGGGGGGAGCCGAACCTCTAGGGTCCCCCGGGGGGAGGAGGTGGGACACCCAGCAGCAGCAGCAGCAGCATGTGATGGAGTGGGGGGAATGCAAATGCGAGACTCAGGCTAGATATGAGAAACAAGCTCAATAGCTCCCAGTGGCTAAGGATGATCCTGGGGCTACAACTGGCAGGTTACACCTCTGCCCTGAACAAAGAGGAGGGAGGAGCCAAGCTGGGTTTGAATTGGGTGTGGCAGTTAGAGGCTAGGGGAAGGAAGAGCTAGAAGGCAGCCAGCCTGAGCAGGGGGAAAGCTACACCCCAGAGGGGTACCCCTCGGGGTCTTCTCCCCAGGATGGGTTGGAAGGACCATCTCTGACTGCTGTACTGTTGCTTCTGTGAGAAACTGGGCATCTGTTGCCTAATAAACCTCCTGTTGTACCTGCTGAGTGAGAGTCACTCCTGCCAGCGGACAGGGTGCAGTACAGGGGGACCCCAGAACCCCATCACAGCAGCATCTCCGAGGGACGGGGATGGGGAATCTGCAGCAGAGGGGTGGGGGGACAAGGGCCACGGCTCGGGGCCCACACTAATGGCTGTCTCCACTCTTCTTCCCCCACTCCTGTGTTCCGCAGCTGCACCATTGGAAGGACCGGAGAGCGTCGGCAAGGTGTCAGTGGTCACGGAAAGCCCTCCGGGGCCATCACTCCAGGCCAGCCCCTCGGCGGAGCACCGACCAGCCCCACAGCGGGGAAGATGGCAGACGCAGCACCACCAGCCGATGGCGACGGACCCCCAGCTGCTGGCCCTCCACCGTCGGCAGCTGGAGGTCGCCGAGCAGCGGCTGCGGGTGGAGGAACGCCGCCTCCAGCTGCAGGAGCGGGCGCTGGCCTGGCACCAGGAGGCATGGGGGGCCTACATGCGGACCCTCAACCGCATTGTGGACTCCCTGGCCCCCCAGGCGGCACCGGCCGCCGCAACGCCTGCCCTGCCTGATCCACCTGCTGCTCCACCCGCTGCTCCAGCCGCTGCACCGTCCGCCGTCGCACCGCCACCCACCACCGAGGGCCATTCCGCCGAGGGAGACCTGGGGCCAGCTGACACTCGCCGGCCGTATCTCCCGGTCCGCCCGGCCCCCAGCCAGCCCCGGCCAGGGCTGCGTCCAAGGCGGGGATCCCGGCTGCCCACCCCTAGCGCTGGACTGTAAGGGCGTGGGGCCCAGGACATGGCCCCCCCTCCCCCTTTGTATATATTCTCCCCAGTTTATTGTTATTTTGTTGTAAATAGTTTGTATTTGTGACCCATTACTATGCTGATCCTTACCCCCCCATGTAAATAGTTCTCCCCTTCCTTGTCTTCCCCTTTCATGTTATCTCAACTTTTATAATGTATATATATTTATCAGTTAGATTTCCCCTGTACATAGTTTGTCTTGTTCATAATATTAATAATAATAATAATAATAATAAGAGTTCCAGTAAAGATGTTTGAGTTGACAAACAACTGTCTGCTTTTATTTTTACAAGAAAAGTGGTGGGGTGTGCTCTTGGGTGCTCTGTGGTGTGGGCGTAGGGGCAGGGAGTGTTGTGGAGGATGTGGGGGGGTGCAGTGGGGGGCCTGCCAGCATTCACCCCACGGCCTCATCAAACTGGGCCCACAGGGCCTCCCAGAACCGGGTCCCTTCGGGGTCCACCTGGCGACTGGGGGCAGCGGGTGGCTGCACATCGGCCCTGCCGGCCTCCACAGCCCAGCCCTGAAAGAAGGCCTCCCCCTTGCTCTCCACCAGGTTGTGTAGGGCGCTGCATGCACCCACAATCTGGGGGATGTTGGTGGGGCCTGCATCAAGGCGGGTGAGGAGACACCTCCAGCGCCCTTTGAGGTGGCCAAATGTGCGCTCCACCACCTGGCGTGCATGGTTCAGGCGCTGGTTGAAGCGCTCCTGGCTGGCTGACAGGTGGCCTGTGTAAGGGTGCATGAGCCAGGGCCGGAGGGGGTATGCCACATCTGCGATGACGCAGAGGGGCATGGTGGTGTCCCCCACAGGGATCTCCCGCTGGGGGATGTAGGTCCCCGCCTCCAGCCGGCGGCACAGGACCGAGTTCCGGAATACCCGGGCGTCGTGGGTGCTGCCAGGCCAGCCCACATAAATGTCCAGGAAACGGCCCCGGCTGTCCACCAAGGCCTGGAGGACCACTGAGTCGTAGCCTTTCCGGTTTCTGTAGCATCCTCCACTGTGTTCCGGGGCGTGGATGGGGATGTGAGTCCCATCCAGAGCCCCGAAGCAATTGGGGAAGCCCAGGGTGGCAGAGCCCACAATGGCGGCATCCGGGTCCCCAAGCCTCACGAGCCTGTGGAGGAGCAAGGCGTTGATGGCGCGGACGACCTGCAGGAGAAGCACATGGGAGAGCACCAATGAGGGGTGTGCAGGGTGTGTGTGGCCCTCCCCTGCCAGGGCTCCCCTCCCCTCCCCTCCCCTCCCCTCCCCTGCCAGGGCTGCCTCCCCCTCCCCCCGTGGGTCCTCTTACCTCCATGAGGACAGCCCCGACGGCGGCCTTGCTGACGCCAAACTGCCGGCCCACGGATCGGTAGCTGTCTGGAGTGGCCAGCTTCCAGACAGTGATGCCGACCCATTTCTCAACGCTGAGGGCACGCTGCATGGCGGTGTCCTGGTGCCTCACTGCGGGGGTGAGCCACTGGCAGAGATACAGAAATGTCTGCCGGCTCATCCGAAAGTTCTGGAGCCAGCGGTCATCGTCCCACTCTCCGAGCACCAGACGCTCCCACCAGTCGGTGCTGGTGGGGTAGCTCCACAGCCGGCAGCATGTGTGGCGGGGGGGGCAGCGGGGTGCTGCAGGGTTGGGGGTTGAGTCCTCCTCCCCTGCGGGCAGCTGCTCCTCTGTGGCAAGGAGGTGCTCAGCTGCCTCCTGCATGGCATCGAGAAGGGTGAGCACTGCTTCTGCAGGGGCGGCTGTGTGGACCTCTGGCTGCTGCTCCTGCTGCTGCTGCTGGGAGTCCATGACTGCATCGCTCGAGGTGTGTGTGCCTATGGCTCTGCAGACCGCGTGCTGTGCAGGCTGCGTGTGTCTGGGAGGGGCCCTTTAAGGGAGCGGCTAGCTGTTGCCCCGGAAGCGCTAGTCTGCCCTGTGACCCTGTCTGCAGCTGTTCCTGGCACCCTTATTTCGATGTGTGCTACTTTGGCGTGTAGATGTTCCCTCACAGCCCCTATTTCGATGTGGTGCTGCGCAACGTCAACGTTGAACGTCGACATTGCCAGCCCTGGAAGACGTGTAGACGTTATTTATCGAAATAGCCTATTTCGATGTCGCTACATCGAAATAAGCTACTTCGATGTGGCGTTCACATGTAGACGTAGCTATGATGTCCACAGGTACATAGGCTGGTATCATTAGCCTTATATTAGCCTAGGTTCAAAACTAATAAAAGGAAATTTTTCTTCACACAGCGCACAGTCAACCTGTGGAACTCCTTGCCGGAGGAGGCTGTGAAGGCCAGGACTCTATTAGGGTTTAAAAAAGAGCTCGATACATTTTTGCAGGTTAGGGCCATAAATGGCTATTAGCCAGGGGTAAAGTATGGTGCCCTAGCCTTCAGTACAAGGGCAGGAGATGGATGGCAGGAGATAAATCACTTGATCATTGTCTTCTGTTCTCCTTCTCTGGGGCACCTGCCATTGGCCACTGTCGGCAGACGGGATACTGGGCTGGATGGACCTTTGGTCTGACCCAGTAAGGCCATTCTTATTTTCTTATGTTCTTATTTTGCTACAGTGGAATCTGAGTCTCAGAAAGGGCCCATCTACCTGGTCCCTTTGCAGTCTGGCAGCTCATGGAGGGTTTGTCATTAAGGCTGCATCGACACTATGAGATAAATTCGAATTTAAATCAGTTATCTTGATTTTACCATGTGATTGTCTTCACTGTAAAGACCATTAGCTCGATTTTGGATGCACTAATTTTGAGATGACAAAATCGCAGTTACCTGGCGGGTATAGCGTCAAGCTCCAATTCAGAAGTTCAATTAAAGGCAAGTGTGGAAACACCACATCTTAATCAAATTTATTAGCCTCCAAAGGTGCCCCATCTGTAACCCACAATGCCCCTCTCAGTGCTACACTCTGGCCGCTGCTCTCCAGTAACAGGAAGAGCCTGATTTTCCAAGCAGGAGCAGCGAGCCTTTACCTGTGGGCTCATGTAAGTATGACAGCCTGAGAAATGGCTTCTTCCTTTCTATGCTGTTAGCAGCGTGAGTGCATCTGCCCTTTCAAATAGCCCCTGCAGGGTGTTCGTGGCTCTGTCTGTACACTTGCTATTTTCTTGTGCGCTGCCTGGTGCCAGCCCCTGCCCAGCTGTACCACATGTCCACAAGGCTCTGCTGGGGGTTGTGCTTGCATAACATGCAGAAAACTTTTTCTCAGTAGTTTATATTTGTGTGTGACCCCCCTTCCCTCCCCTACAGGCACTACACAGGCTGGGTCTTTCCTGTGCTCAGTCACATCATGTGTGTAGCCCCCAACCCAACCCCATAAAAGGATGTGCCTACCATTCGGTGCTGGCAATGCTGCCAGTCTCGTGGGAAAAATCGGGCTTTGCTGGGGGCTTTGCTGCTGCCATAGGGAAGGAACAGCTCATCTGGTCATCCAGCAACACCCCTCCCCAACTTGGTCCATACCTGGGCTTGCTGATGCCGCTGGTGAAAAGTCTCCCCCGGTAGCTAAGGGGCTGGCTGCCGACATGGGAGAATACTTCAACTGGTCATCTAGGGACACCTCCCCCCAGCCCTTGGCCCATACTTGGGCTTGCTGCCACCGGGAGAAAACCAACAATTCTTTTTTCTGCCATGATGGGAGGTTGAATAGACGGCCAACTGAGAATATGGTCACTGCACCCATGTCAGCAATATAAAGTAGTGGGAAACCAAAAATTCGTCCTTTCCTCTTACATTTTTCTCAAACTAAAGAAATATTCTGGGCCCCCCCATTCTTTTCAGGGATCACATTTTGGCAATGATGGGAGGTGGGATGGATGGCCGGCCAGTTGAGAATACAGTTGCTGCACCTGTGCTGGCAATATAAGGAAGTGGGAAACCAAAAATTCTTTCTTTCCGCCTACTTTCTTCTCAGTCTAAGATTCGAGACCAGTGCATTATTTTTAGGGATCACATTTTGGCAATGACGGGAGGTGGGATGGATGGCCAGTTGAGAATATAGTCACTGTGCCCGTGTTGGCAATGTAATGTACGGGGAAACCAAAAATTCTTTCTTGTAATTTTGTGTGTCTTTTGTATTACTTCCAATGGATTGACGTATTTTCAGGGATCGGGAGGGGAATGATGAAAATGCAATGGGGGAAGATGACATAAAGACCAGAGAGCATCCCCAGAATGTTACAGGGATGAAGGAACTGTGGGATAGCTTCCCACAATGCACAACTGCAACAGTCAATGTTAGACAACATGTATGTGGTAGCAATGACTTGACTTTGTGGGGAGCAAGGTGTGAAGTGAGGATGGTCAAAATCAAACTTATAAATTCCAAAATTAGAAAATCGATATAAATAAGTTTGAATTTATCTCATAGTGTGGATGCAGCCTAAAACTCCATCCAACTCTCAGACTGTGCTACCCATCTAGTGCATTTCTTTCTCTCTGCTGGAGAAGAGAGTGTTTTCAGCTATGATGGAGAACAACAGCACATACTCCCATGACCAGAAGTATTATCCCCTTTGTTTCCATGAACTTCAATGAAGTCACTCCCCTGAACTTGTACGAACTGGGTAAGCACCCAGAAATAGCCCAGCTTATTAGAAGGAGGTGTGACTTGCTACTTACTGAGGGAAATAGCTATCAGGAGACAAGGGGAAGAGAAATGGGTTTGAGTTTGTTCACATTTGCACTGCTGTAAGTCACTGAAGTCAAAAGAGGTACAATAGAATAGGTGTAATCAAGAGAGTAACCAAAATGCTTGTGATGCTTTGTTGTTTGTTGGTGCATTAGGCATCTCTAAGGGAGAGTGTCTCTCCACATATTAATCTGTGTTTGAAACTCAGAAGATGTCGGGCTGAGACCTAAGTGTGGGTGCTGTAAATTAATATTGCAACCCTGTTTCCAAATCAATTGGCGCTTGTTCTCAGGTCACTAAAACATTTAAGACAGCTTATTAAAAGTTTTGAAAAAATTGTTTTTATTTTATTCTGTATTGATGGGCACAGGCAATATTTCCCCGATGCGGCAGAACTTCAGAGACTACAGTGGCACAATGCAAAAAGCCTTCCATGAATGTGGGGGTAGAAGGCGCGTCTGCTTCCTTGCAATATACCTACAGAAAGCTGGTTGTGCCAAATGTCTCGTCAATGCAACACATATATGAAGTTGGATCAAGCCTTTCATGTGTTACAAAACTGTTGCCAAGAAAGAGGGGACTGATCAGCTTTTATTGTTTATATCTTCACAGCAGGAACCCCATGCTGAGCTGCTCAAACTGACTGAGGACAATATCCTGGTAATTAATTTCCTGGATCAACCAACACAGAATCTATACTTGAGAAAAGAAAATATCAGCCTCATCACCACAATTCAGCAACTCTGACTCTCATCGTTGTCTGCAGTTTTTCAAGAATCCCAGAGCAGGTGTCAAGATTATTTAATGACACAGGAATGTTTGTTATGCAGTTGAATAACTTATGCTAAGGACAGGTATGTTCTAAATGTGACTATGGTACCTAAATGTTGATTGCTAAGTTAGTCAGGTCACCTTTGAGTCACCAAAATTGTTAGTCCCTAAGTTGATACAGGACTGCTTGTTATTTGTGAAGCTACAGACTAACGTAGCCACCCCCGAGACTATCTGCTTGTGTCATTCCAGAGTCTGTTAATTTCAAAAGGCTGAGCAACATTGTAGTTGATACAATTGCACAGAATTGTATTGAGTCAACTATGAAAATTTTATGACTTACCAACAGATTTATCAGGCGTTCCTGGGCTCCTTAACTCCACTAAGGTTGGTCTTGGGGTCTGTAGGTGCTTTATTTAAATGATAGTATTTTTCAAGTATTCAGTGGTATGTTTATGAAGTTAATTCTTATTTTGCATTTCTTCAAAAAACAATAGTTAATTTTTTTTCCATTTAATTTTGTTAGTATTTTATAAATGAGAATTCCATTACGTATATTTTTAATTCATCCCTGTGGTCTATTTGGTTTCCAATAACATTTTCTTCTCATTTGCAAACCTCAAGCATTGATTGAGCAGTGTCAAAATGGAGCACTACTCTGAATTTCTCTGTTTTATCTCTTTTCTATAAGATTCATTGAGAAGCAATCCTATTCCAGGTTCATCCTATTTTTTTCAGGCTCTTTCAACATTCACCCAGCTATGTAGATTTTGAGGACTGTGCTTGATTTGGTGATTGTCTCTTCTTTGTTTGCTTTTGTGAGAAGCAATCCCACTCTAGGCACATCCCATATTCCTGGTACAAACAAACACATACGTTGTTTTAAGTAATGATAAGGAGAAGCTGGACACCAAATGTGGTGGCACTAACCCCTAGTATTTAAGAGGAGTTTTTGATCAAACAAACAGACAAATAAACAAACTTTCTACAATATATAATAGACAATGCTACCCACAAGTTTAAGTCGTTCCAAAGAGCTTTAAAATCCATTGTTTTCCTTGAAATAAATCCCATTGCCAAATTTGTCCACATATTTATTCTGAAGACACCATCACTGGGCCTAACCACATTAATTACTGGATTAGGGGCTCATGCTCTTGTACCTCAACCAATGTTATAGGTGCCATCATACTCCAGCAATGCCCCTCTACTATGTATATTGAACACACTGGGCAATCACATCACCTCAGAATGAATGGACATGAAGCAGACATTAGGAATCTGAATACACATAAACCTTTCAGTGAGCATTTCAGCGGAGTGGGCCATACTGTTAAGACCTGAGAATATGCGTCTTACAACAAAGGGACTTTAACAGCAGATTACAAAGGGAAACATATGAACTGCAATTTATGTTCAAATTTGAAACTTTGAGACTTGGCCTTAATAGAGATAGCAATTACCTCACACATTACAAAGACAGCTTCCCCATCTTTGATATTTGTAGTGATCTCAGGCAGGACATTTACAGGTAGTAATTTTCACCCTTTCTCCCCATCCTTCACCCCTCCCCCTTCTGTCCTATGTCTCTGATTTGCCAGTTTTTCTTTTTTTAGATCTCTGTGTTATAAAACTGTATAGCACTATCTCCAGATCTGATGAAGTGGGTCTGCCCCATGAAAGCTCATCACCTAATAAATTATTTTGCTAGTCTTTAAAATGCTCCAGGACTGCTTTTTTTGTTTTGTGAGGATGCAGACTAACAAGCTACAATTCTGTTACTATTCTACAAATAATTCATGTTACTTGTACAACACTACTACTCGCTTACATGGGACACCAACAGGGACAAATATTTACAGGGGGAGAAAGCCTAGAACAAACTGTTGACAGTTATTTTTCAGAGGGTGTGTCTACACTAGGAATTAACTTCAAAGTTAACTTCGAAGTTAGGCATTACTTCGAAGTAGCCAGCAGAGACTCTACACACACTTTCCCTTACTGCAAAGTTAACTTTGAAGTAGGGAGCCCAAATTTGAAGTCCTTACGCCACTCCCGGGAATGGAGCAGTGCCCTACTTCAAAGTTTTGACTTCCAAGTAGGGTGTGTGCAGACTCTCATCTTCAAAGTTGCTTATTTTGAAGTTGTACTTCAAAGTAAGCAACTTTGAAGTCATTTTTGTAGTGTAGACACAGCCAAATAGTCCTATGCAAAAGGCAATGGCCTATTATTTTCTTAAAGACAGCCTCAGTGCGATCTACTAGAAGAAGACTCCACCGACTGAGCTATTTATCTGCCAAATCTTGTTGTGGCAAGAGTTAAGTTTTGGGATTCCCAAATATTTCAATGACTGCTTTACAATTTCCTGTGTGCACGCAAACTACTGCTGAAGAACATTCCTTCGGTCAGCATGTCTCAAGGTCTGTTTAGAGAAGACAGAAGATATATAGGGCCTTAATATGTTCAGTATCCAAATATAATTGGCACTCAAGAATGCTGCTGAGAAAGAGGTGGAAATCCCTATAATTTAGGTATGTTCATCACACTTCATCAAAAACAAAACCTGTTAGCCAGTTGTTTCTAAAATTGTCAGTTTTACTGGTATTTTGTTGTTCTGCTCTCTCTCTCTGCCCATGTGGTTGAATTATTACTGAGTAATTATATAGTCACAAGCACTTTACCATGCTTGCAAAGGAAAGTAAAACATTTCTATTAAAATAGGGAATTGTGTGACTTTTTTTGTCCAAAACTTGCACTTTTTGCCACGATCGAAGGCATAACTTCACCCCTACTTCCTCATGGCAACCATCCAGCTAGTATGAATTACAGTCAGATATTACAAAAAATTAAGGCTACAAGTCAGTCATGGATTCTCTGATTTTATGTGATTCCCCCCTCCTCCTCCCTGTGCTGTTCCTCCCCCTCCTCCCCGGCAACTTCAGTGCCAGGTGACAGGCTCCCGCTTTTGTTATTTTCCCACACCCTGTCCATGACTTTTCCTAAATATAACCTTGAAAAAATCTTAGCCTTAGAAATAATGAATAGTCAAAGTGAGTATTCTATGAAGTACATCTGGGATAAAATATTCTTGCTTGATACTTTTGTGACATAGTTTTGAATAAATAAGAAAGGAGTACAACTCAGCCATTCACTCAGATCATTCACAATGACTACATCTACATTAGAAGCTACTGTCAGAAGAGATCTTCTGACAAAACTTCTGTCAACAGATCATGTCCACACACAAAAGGGGATCAATCGATCAATCACTCTGTTGATCCGCTCTGTCAACAGAGAGTAGCCAGACTGCCTGGCCACTCTCTCGACAGAATGGTCAACCAAAAGCAGAGCAAACAGGATTGACTGGGGACCCAGAGGCCCTGTCTGTCAACAGAGGGCCCCCGGACCATTCACATGGCTTTTGTGTTGACAGAAATCGTCAACAAAGGTGTTATTCTGCATCACGGAGAGGAGAGGTTGCCAGCGGAAGTGCTGAGTTTTGTTATCATACTGTCAACAAAACGCATTTTGTTTGTAGATGGTCCACGGGTTTTGGCAACAAAACTCTCTAGTATAGACATAGCCTATCAGAAAAAGGAGATAAATTTGCTTATGTATTAACTATCAGTAGATTGCTCAACTCTTGCTAAGAGTTCAAGGTGCTAAAAGTACTGGGAAATGGCATTTCTACGTATTATAGGCAGGTCAGGTAGCACCACCTATTAAACTAAGCTGTATAAAACTTCCCATTTTAAGACCCTATTTTCAGTTACTTGTACCTTTGCAAACTTTAACTGTTTGGATTGAAATTTTCCATGCTCACTGTCTGACTCAGGCTAAGACATTCTGTAATATTTCAATGAAAATAGAGCAGCAGTTCCCAATCTTTTCCAGGCAGGGACCCACTCCAACAATTCAGGAAGACTTGGTGACCCACAGCAATTAGAAACCATGGAGGGGATCAGCACCATAACTAACTAATTTTGCACCCGAGGCAAGAATATAAAATTGTGTTCCCTCATGTTTATATATTCATAGTAGTTATTTCATAGAAAAAGGGAAAATACATAAATAATAATAAAATAATAAAACCGCATTTATTATAGTTTACTATATTATTATTATAACTGATCTGGGTTGTGGTGAGGGAAAGACACTCATCCCCAAGCTACTCACCTGCCCCCCTACTCCCCTAGCTTAAACCCACACTCAGAGGCTGGGGGGAGTTACTCTTAGGGGTTGGAGAGAAACACCCAAGGGGCTGAGGGAGCTGGGGGTCACACTCATAGGCTAGGGGAGTCACACTCAGGGGCTGGGAGAGTCATAGTCAGAGGCTGGAAGGGCTGGGGGGAGATAAAAACAAAAAAATGAAGATTGACAGATCAGCTACATGGAACAGAGGGGGCAAAATGGGGGAAGGGAGGTGGGGGCAAAATTATTGGCTGCAAGAATCTATTAAGTGGTTTGCTTGGGATGGCTACAAATATCAAAGGTGGAAAAGCTGACTTTGTAATGCATAATTGCTTCTCTATTGAAAGAGAGAGCTGCTGGATGTGGCAGTGTGAAGGAGCTGCAAATGGCTCCTTTAAGACCACCAGCAGCTGGCAACCCTTACGAAATCTAACTGTGACCCACATTTGGGTCCCAACCCATAGGTTGGGAATCTCTGGTTTAGACATTTCTCAGAGGGAAGCTGTGAAAATATGGTTCTTATGCAGTGTTTTAAAAAAAAACCTGGGGACCTTTTCTTTGAGAAGAATCCATGATTTGAAACTCTTCTTGGAGAAGACTCCATCATTTCAAGCAGGGAGTTAAAATTTGGCAAGGTATGAAGCTTTTGTGTCAGCCAAGTTCCTTTCGCCATTTTTGGTGCCCTTTGCCACTCCAGTGTAGGCAAATTGTAAGATGCTGAAAAACTGAAGTTCACATAAGCTTAGCAGAGATGTCTTAGCATTCAGCAGCTAAAACTGAAGATTCTATCTGCACTGAGCATTCTCCATTCCATTACAGCTCCTGCATGTTACCAGGAAAGGCAAGGAAGAGACTGGGACAGGGAGCCTGGTAAGACTGGGACCAGAGGGGAGGGAGAGAGAGGGACTGGGAGTTGGGGGCTTAGGAATCAGGGTAGCAGAGGCTATGACTCTGGCTGAGCAAGCAGATGGACAGATGGCGGAGGTAGTGAAGAGGCGGTTGAGACTAACTAGACCAAATGACCAGGACTAGGACACAGTGGCTACATCTACACTACAGAGCTATTTCGAAATAGCAGCTGAAATAAGTTTGCGACTGTTTACACTATGCACACACGATCTCAAAACAAATTCAAAAAAGGGGACGCATTATTTTGTAATCGGTAAATCTCACTGCAGGAGGAATAACACATATTCTGAAATAGGTGCTGTTAAGACACAGAATCATTCTATTTCAAAATGAGCCATAATGGCATCCAATGGCGCTATTTCAAAATAGGTACTACGTGTCCGGAAATGCTGTTTCCAAATAGCTGGATGCTATTTCAAAATGCATTCTTGTGTGTAGCTGTGTTCTTTAGAAATAAGGTATTTCAAAATAGCTGTTTCAAAGTAGCTTATTTCAAAACAACTCTGTAATGTAGGTGTAGCCTGCATGAGGGTAGGAAACAGTGATTGGAAGATGAGGGGAGAGAGAGAGACCTCATGAGGAACCAAAATATATGTGGGAGAACTGGAACTGGCTGGGCAAAAAGGAACTAGGAAAAGAGGATCCTGAGACAAGGAGCAGAAGAGAGGAAAGGAAGGAGACTCAGACTGAAGAGGAGCCTGGTACTCTAGGATCATTAAGTCTTCTTCTACAATACAGAGATATTTCGAACGCAGCTCTTCCAGAAGATCTCTTCAGAAAGAACTCCTTTGGAAAGAGGGTGTACACACACAAAAGAGCAGACCAAAAGAGCAATGTGCTCTTTCAAATGAGAGCACGCACACAGCCCCCGCTCGTTTGAAAGAACAGGCCTGGGGTCGAAAAAGCAGGTGCCATGAAGACTGCTCTTCCAAAAAAAGGGCCTGCAGAGTATCTACACATTTTCTTTCAAAATAAGCTTTTGAAAGGGGGCACTCTTCCTGAAACGGGAGTGGAAGAGTGCTTTCAAAAGGAGCGCTGCATTCTTTTGATTTACTTTCAAAAGAACGCTTTTTGTGTGTTGACGCTTTGCGGGATCTTTAGAAAGAGCCCCCTTCTCTCAAGAAGACTTTCAAAAGAACTTGCTAGGGTAGATGCAGCCTAAGTGTGGGAAACGAAAGGAGTAGAAGGACTGACCTGAGCGAAAAACCAAAGAGGAAGGGAGAGACCAACCTGATGAGAAGCAAAAAGCAAAGCACTGAGACCAGCTAGACAAGGGAGACTAAGCATGGTGGTAGAAAAGAGTGTAATTTGAACTCTGAAGAGGAAGTTAGGACTTCCTGGGCAAAGAGACTAGGATAAGAAACCTGAGGAGTGGGGACTGGAACAGGACATGCAAGTAGAATGAGACTAGCACGAGGAGCCAGGGATGGGAAAGAGACAAGACTGGGCCAAGGTGGATGGGGAGGAGCAAAAGGCATGAAGCTTGAGGATAATGGGCAGAAGACGCTGTGCACACTACACCACACTCCCTACCAGAGCATGAAATGGAATCCAAAATTCCTGAATCTCTCTGCTGTCAACACCTCTCTGTGAAACCCACTGGCCAAATGTCCCATCTCTGTCCTGTGCCAGTTCACATATGGAAGTCAATCCACTATCAGTTACTCACAAAAGGTCTTGTGAACCATGCTGAAATAATATAATTCTACAGGACGGAATTTCTACTTTTGGGGGTTTGATTGTTTAAAAAACCCAGGAAATTACATATAAAAACATTCTATGAAGAGAACATGGAGGTTGCAAAATCAAATACAGGTGGAACCATTTTTGTCCAGCACCCTCAGGACATGACCAGTGCTGAATGAGAGAATTTGCTGAACCATGGGAGGTAAATATTTTCTAACACATTACCAATGGTTCCACAGCTTACTGGGCTCTTAGAAGGCATTTAGGAGTATATTGCACCTAAATAACAGCACAGAACACTGAGAGCCAGGCCTGGTGGCTGGAAACAATATTTATGGAACAATGGGAAATTTGGCCACACTCATGATAAGTGGTCATCCAGCTAACTAATATCATGCCTGAGGAGACAGTTCTGGATGAGAGAGTTTCAAGCTCTACCCCAAAGTTAGAAGAAGTCAGAATTAAGATTACCTCTGCAACCTTAATTCAATCTTCTTGTGCATATGTTTTACGTTACTTTGTACTTTACATGATCCTATATTCGTGTTTCGATGGAACCCTGCCTTTTTCAGTGCACAGGATTGTCCTTCCCTGGGGATGAACCCATCCTATGTAGTGTTGGACAGCCTGCTCCATTTGTGGCAGGAGTTGGAAGGTGTGACATGCCTTAGGTAAGGGACTGCAGCAAGACACATGATGGCCTTATGATCAAGACAATTGTATGGTGCTCTGGGAAGCTGAAATCTACACCCGCCTTTCCCTGCATGTTCCTACGTGATGCTAGGAAGTCACATAAACCCCACTTTTCCCAGGTGATCTCGAACTGTGGTTCTTAATTTCCGAATGCTCGAGTACTAAGCATTCATGGCTGAAACTGGCATGAATGGGAGCTGTGCTCTGAACACTTAAGTCACGCTGAGGGACCCCAAAGAATGAGATCCTAGACACCGTAAGTCCGGCACCCAAAATTAGTGTATATTTCTGACCTTGAGCTCTTG
Source organism: Carettochelys insculpta (assembly GCF_033958435.1). Lineage (NCBI taxonomy): Eukaryota > Metazoa > Chordata > Testudines > Carettochelyidae > Carettochelys > Carettochelys insculpta. The sequence goes on along the minus strand of NC_134147.1, from coordinate 9,304,159 downwards.
GTGCTTCCGTCAATCCTGCAACCCCACCACCTGCCCTAAGCACCCCCCATACACAGATAAACACCTGCCAACCCCCAGCCCTGAGCCCTCCAACCCCTGCTCTGACTCCTGAGCCTGAGCTTCCCCTCCCCACCTCAGGCTGGTCCCAGGGAGAAGCCAGCAAGCAGCCTGCAGAGCCCCCACTGCCCCAGGCCTGACTTGGACCCAGGTGATACCAGGTAATTCTTCTAGTTTGTTACTGTTTGCCAAGGACTGAGATACCATAAGAAATGTGCACTACAGAAAAGCCCAGGAAAAAAGAAATATTTCTGTCTTCAGAGCAGGGTTTGAATGCAGTAAATAAAGCAAGGGCCACACATTAAACTATGACAGTAGAATAAAATATTGACTAGTTGTTTATTATACCGTGTAGTGGGTCAGTATGGCCTCCTGCGGACCCAGAGGCCGGGGAAGCTATGCCAAGGCCCTGGTGGGCAGGGCCGGAGTCAGGAGACCAGAGGCCCGCCCCTCAGAGGGCGGGGCCAAGGGCTAGAAGAGCCAAAGGCGGGACTCGGGCACCATTCAGTGCTGGGCCTCCGGTCAAGGAGGACGTGCCTGCACGAGCTCCCCGGGGCCAAAGGGAGAGGGCCTGCAGCCGCCCAGCCAGGCGGGAGGAGCAGGCCCCCAGAGGCTCCACGCAACTCCGCATCCGTATGCCCCAAGGAGACTACTCGGACTTCCCGGACCTACCAGGACCTTCCCGCCGGTGGAGACCCCCTGCCGTGGAAGAGGCCTCGGGAGCAGGCTGCCTCAGAGCCCCGGCGGATCCCTATAACATTCGGACCCAGGACCGCCCTGCATCTCCTGTATTGCCACCGCCTGACTACCCTAACGACGTGGTCATGGACGATTGGCCAGGGCCCCCACAGGTGGATGACCCAGAGGAGACCGACCTAGGAGGACCCCTCGACCAGATGGACTGGGACCTGCCGCCAACAGAGGGTGAGGTAGGAAGTGGCCCGGGGAACGTCGCTCACGAACCAATGGCAGTGTGTTGCGGCCTGGATCCCCACTGCCGGGGTTGCATGTGAGCGACCCCCAGGGCCCCGGGCCGGGTCGCAGTGGAGTGGGAGGGCCTGCGACCCCCTACCCCCCTCCCTGACAGGGCCAGCCCCCACTGAGCCTGTCTATAGTCCCTTGTGTTGCTGCCCTGCCCCAAACTGAGGGTTGGGCCGGTGCGTATCCTTGTGTTGCTGCCCCGCCCCAAACTGAGGGTTGGGCCGGTGCGTATCCTTGTGTTGCTGCCCCGCCCCAAACTGAGGGCTGGGCTGGTGTTTTTCCTTTGTGTTGCTGCCCCGCCCCAAACTGAGGGTTGGGCCGGTGCTTATCCTTGTGTTGCTGCCCCGCCCCAAACTGAGGGCTGGGCTGGTGCATAACTCTTGTGAACTGCTGCCCCGCCCTGGACTGAGGGCTGGGCCCAAAACTATATAACTCTTGTGAACTGCTGCCCCGCCCTGGACTGAGGGCTGGGCCCAGAACTATATAACTCGGGTGAACTGCCGCCCGCCCTAGACCAAGGGGCTGGGCGTCACGGGACGTGTTACATACCGGCATAACTTCTCTCATCTGGCACCCTTGGGACCTGACCAGTGCCAGACGAGAGAATTTGCCAGCAACAGGAGGTCAATATTGCCTAGCACATTACCAACACTTCTACTGTTTACTGGGCTCTTAGAAGACATTTAAGGGTAAATTACAGCTAAACAGAAGCACAGAACTCTGAGAGCCAGGACTGGTGGCTAGAAACAAACTTCATGAGACCACAGGAAGCTTGGCCACACCTATGATAAGTGGTTGTCCAGCTAACTAAAATCATGCTGGACTGTAGATGCTGCTGGACGAGAGAGTTCCAGTTTAGAGAGGTTCAACCTGTATAAGCACTGTCCATCCTATGCATTGAATGAGGCAGAAGTCTCAAGGAAAATACAGTACATGAGCATGGCAAAAACTGTATACACACACAAAGGAACACAGTTAAGGTTGAATGGGCAGCCTTAATTCTGCCATTTCCGAACTTCTGAGTGCTCTATTTTGCAACCCTAACAATGCCTGTTAAAAGTGTGTTTTGAATGTTATAATAAATACAGCTATACAAAATACTCTTCATAAACTCTAACACCACGGACAATTCATCTGTCTGATGTAAGGTCTCATTACAATTCAAAATGCCACTTAGCCACCCTGAGAAGCTGGCTTAGTCCTTTAGGGAAATCTGCCCCTTGGTTACTGTTCTCAAGCAAAACCAGGCAGAGCTTGTGGTTTCAAGGCAAAACCAGATGAAGAGCTCATGGAAATCAAAATAAAAGACCATTTTCTCATGACCTCCTGTGAACTGGACAGAAACCAGGGGGTCTTGCCCAACATAATGTTCTTCTCCAAGACTTGAACAAAGTCCTAGTCCTGAGAGGCACTGAATGCTCCTGGGTAGTGAGCACCTCAGGATCGGGCCCAATTTTGCTGATGACTTTTCACAGAATTGTCAGGATGAGTAACAATGCAACACCTGCTGCTATCTGCACCCTGAAAGAACAGGAAAACCCTTGACTTTGTGAGGGCTTTTTTGGCTTTTTCCCTTTTGCAGAGAGCGACTGCTTCCCTTTTCCCTCCACAAAAAAGGGTTTTGGTTGTTTTTTTGTTTTTTGCTTTTCTCACTAGGCCTGACTTGGAAAGGCTGAAGATGTGCCACCTCCTCCCAAGAATGACAAGCTAACAAAAAGACTATCTTTGGCTCAGGTCTGCATTATTAGTCAACCAAGAAAGGAAACTATTGAGGTGGAATCAACCTTAGTGCCATGGGCCTTGGTGTACTGCTCTCTTCCCAGGACCTGTGAAATTCAAGTTCAGAACACAGGAACAGACTGGACCAGTGGAGATGACACCCACTTGCACCCTTGTCTCTCCCCTGTATGTGCCAGAAGATATTCTTGCCTGCTGGGATTGAGCAAGAAAACTGAATCCCTCCTCCATTTCTGAATCAGTTTGATCCAGGGTGTCCTATGGATCTTTCCTGAAATGCCTGAGATGATCACACTCCTCTATCAACAGATGAACCTTTACCAGCATGAGTATCCAAGGTGAAGAGCAGACACCAGAAATCAGGCACACCAGTACCTCAGAGCTGTAAGAAAGCAACTTCTCTCTGCATCTCCTAAAACTTTGAAAGAAACACCTAAGCTTCCAAATAAACTGGGCATGTTTCTCAACACTGTCTATCAACACTGCCCACCATCTTTCACAATGCAGTGCTGGAGTTTTCTGGGGATTGGGCCAGAGGAGGCAGGTTTGAAGAAATGTTCCTTGTGCCTAGAAGACTCAGAGCCTGAACCCCTCCCCAATTCAAATTATCCCTCCTCCTCCACCTGTCTAAGGCTCTGGGAAGGAGTTTGGGTGCGGGGAAGGGGCCTGGGGTGCAGGCTCTGGTTGAGGAGTGCTCTATCCCAGCTGCACTGCTGGTGGTGGCTGCAGGGCCTCCTGGGCCATTTTAAATCACCCTGTGGAGACTGACGTGGCTGGGGGCCAGACCCAGCCCAGAACTTTGCAGGGAATTTTTCTGGTTCCCAGTCACCACAGGTCCATAGAACTCGACACCCCTGGATTAGGCCTCTGAATTTGGACGGAACTGACTACCCAGTATGGAGGATTACCCATTCTAATGATGTCTGCAACAAAAGGCCAAGGTTTACAAAGTACTGCAGAAGGGCAAGACTCAAGCTCCTAGATTTTCCCAGTGTTGTGGCTCTGACCTCCTTGGACAAAGGTACAGGTAGAAGGCTACAAATACAGATGAAAACATCAACTTAGTGCCAGGTTATGGGCACAGCTCCCTCTAACATGCACAGCTGGGTGGCCATGCTTGAGAGGGATGAAGTAGAGTCATGGCTGGAGAAAAAAAAACAAGGTTGCTGGAGTTAGAGGTTTTTTGTTTTAAAGAATCCAAATAAATCATCTCTTCTCCTCAAAATTGTCATTAAAATCATATTTCACAGGCTGAACCTTTCTCGTCTGGCACCCTCAGGATCTGGCTGGTGCCAGATAAAAGAATTTGCCAGACCATGGGAAGAGAGAAAAAAACTATGAGGATGGAATAAAATATTGACTAGCTGTTTATTATATAGCTGTAACCTCTCTTATCTGGCACCCCTGGGGCCTGACCAGTGCCAGACAAGAGCATTTGCCAGACAACAGGTCAATATTCTCTAGCACATTGCCAACTCTTCCACTGCTTACTGGGCTCTGAGAAGACATTTAGCGGTAGATTACAGCTAAATAACAGCACAGAACACTGAGAGACGGGCGGCCGGAAACAAACTTATGGGACCACGGGAAACTTGGCCCCACCCAGGATAAATGGTCATCCAGCTAATTAAAATCATGACAGATTAAGGATGTTGTCGGATGAGAGAGTTCCGGATGAGAAAGTTTCAACCTGTATAACCTTTTTATATTCACAAACATGACAATGTATTATTTATGCCTAACTTCTACACTGGATGGCAATTCAGAATCACTTAACTGGCACATAGCTTCATGATGGTTTCCTCCATCAGCTATGTAAAATTTATGGCTTTAGTGAAGTCTGGGGACATGTTTCACAGCTTTGAAGTTTGATTCACAGCCTCACTCCTTCATTTTCTATCTTGCCAGGTCCCAGCCTTCGCTCCCAGGATGCAGCGGGCAGGAGAGATGCTCTTGTAATGGAAATCACTTGGATTCCAGAGATGTGACTTTAATTCAGTTCCCAAATTTGTTTGGGGGCGTGTATTGGAAACCATTCAGGCCAACTCTTTACTATGGCCGCATCTACACATGCCGGCTACTTCGAAGTAGCGGTGCCAACTTCGAAATAGCGCCTGTCACGGCTACACGTGGCGGGCGCTATTTCGAAGTTGACATCGACGTAAGGCGGCAAGACGTCGAAGTCACTATCCCCATCAGGAGATGGGAATAGCGCCCTACTTCGCCGTTCAACATCGAAGTAGGGAACGTGTAGTCATTGCGCGCCCCCCAACATCGAAATAGCGGGGTCCGCCATGGCAGCCATCAGCTGAGGGGTTGAGAGATGCTCTCTCCAGCCCCTGAGCTCGATGGTCACCGCGTGCAGCGGCCCCTTAAAGCTCCCTGCCCCCTGCCTTCCTGTGCAGGAAGCTGAGGGAGCGTGCAGGTGGCAGCACAGCCACGCGGCCAGCCTGCATGTCTCTGAGCAGCCAGAACAACCCCCCAGCGCTGTGACGGCCGCCCGCCAGCCACCTAAGCGCCCCCAGGGCACCCCCCCCAAGGGGAGCCAGGGCTCCCAGACCGGCAGCCAGGCTGGGAAGTGGCAGTGGGGCCCCTCCTGGATGGAGGCCGAGCTTCGGGACCTGCTGGGGCTCTGGAGTGAGGAGGAGGTGCTCCAGGTAATGGGGAGCAAGAGGCGGAATGCGGATGCGTTCGCTCGGCTCGCCGAGGGCCTGGCCACCTGGGGTCACCCTGCCCATACTCCGGATCATGTCTGCAGTAAAGTGAAGGAGCTGCGGCAGGGTTATGCCCGGGCCTGGGATGCAGCCGGCCGATCTGGGGCCGCTCCCGTCACTTGCCCCTTTTACAGGGACGTCAGGGCCATCCTGGGCCCCCAGCATACCTCCTCCCCTCCAGCCACTCTTGATACCTCGGCTGACGAGCCCCAGAAGGCCCCGGAGGCGGAGTCCGCCCCGGAGGTAAGCCCCGCACTCGAGGGACCCCCCCCAGGAGCCCACCCCGGGGCACTGGAGGAGGAGGAGGAGGGGGAGTCCTCCTCCAGCGACGGGGGGCTGCACATCATCCTGCCATCAGGGAGCTCCAGCAGGGCGTCCGCCCACTGGGTGTCCCCCAACCGTGGGAGCGGACCATCAGGTATGTACCCCCCCGGTGCACACCCCTGGGGTTGAGGGGTGGGGGTAACAGACATGACCAGGGCCCTCCACATGCCCAAATGACCATGGCCCCAAGGACAGCAGTGGCATATCCCTCACAGGAGTGCATCAGCCCCTGCCCCCCCAGCACGACAGTGCCATGTCCCATCCCTGGGGATGCGGGGAGTGGAACCTCTAGGGTCCCCCGGGGGATGGGGTGGGACACCCATCATCATCAGCAGCAGCATCTCCCGGGGATGGGGATGGGGAACCTGCAGCAGAGGGGTGGGGGGACAAGGGCCACGGCTCGGGGCCCACACTGACGGTTGTCTCCACTCTTCTTCCCGCCCCCGTGTTCCGCAGCTGCACCATCGGAAGGACCGGAGAGTGCCGGCGAGGTGTCAGTGGTCCCAGAGAGCCCAGCGGGGCCATCACTCCAGGCCAGCCCCTCGGCGGAGCACCGACCAGCCCCAGGCGGGGACAACGGCGGAGCCAGCCCCACTCCTGGACGGCGACGGACCCCCAGCGGCTGGTGATCCACCGTCAGCAGCTGGAGGTCTCCGAGCAGCGCCTGCGGGTGGAGGAGCGGCGCCTTCAACTTCAGGAGCGGGCGCTGGCCTGGCGCCAGGAGGCATGGGGGGCCTTTATGTGGACATTCAAGCATATCGCAGACTACCTGGCCCCCCATGCTGCGCCGGCTGCCACTCTGCCCGCCCTGCCTGCTCCACCCGCCGCTCCACCCGCTGCTCCACCTGCTGGTCCATCCGCCATTGCACCGCCACCTGCCACCGAGGGCCCTTCTGCCGAGGGGGACCTGGGGCCAGCTGACACCCGCCAGCCTTATCTCCCGGTCCACCCAGCCCCCAGCCAGCCCCAGCCAGGGCTGAGGCTGAGGCGTGGGTCATGGCCGCCCACCCCCAGTGCTGGACATTAGGGGGTGTGGGACCCAGGACGTGCCCCCCCCCTTTGTATATATCCCCTTCAGTTTTATATTCTTTTGTAAATAGTTTCTATTAGGCGCCTGTTGTTATGTTGTTATGCTGATACCTGCCCCCCCATGTACACAGTTCTCCCCTTCCTTGTCTTCCCCTTTTTTTCTTTCATCTTATCTGACTTATAATATATATATATGTAAGATTTATTTGTCCTGTAAATAGTTAGTTAAGATAATAATAATGAGTTCGACATATATCTGGTTTGACAAACAAATATCTGCTTTTATTTACAAGAAAAGTGCGGGGGGGGGTGCTCTTGGGTGCTCTGTGGTGTGGGCGTAGGGGCAGGGAGTGTTGTGGAGGATTGGGGGGGGTGCAGTGAGGGGCCTGCCAGCTTTCACCCTGCGGCCTCATTGAAATGGGCCTGCAGGTCTTCACGGAACCGGGTCCCTTCGGGGTCCACCTGGCAACTGGGGGCAGCGGGTGGCTGCACATCGGCCCTGCCAGCCTCCACAGCCCAGCCCTGAAAGAAGGCCTCCCGCTTCCTCTCGACGAGGTTGTGGAGGGCGCTGCACACGCCCACAATCTGGGGGATGTTGGTGGGGCCTGCATCAAGGCAGGTGAGGAGACACCTCCAGCGCCCTTTGAGGCAGCCAAATGTGCGCTCCACCACCTGGCGTGCATGGTTCAGGCGCTGGTTGAAGCGCTCCTGGCTGGCTGACAGGTGGCCCGTGTAAGGGTGCATGAGCCAGGGCCGGAGGGGGTATGCCGCATCTGCGATGACGCAGAGGGGCATGGTGGTGTCCCCCACAGGGATCTCCCGCTGGGGGATGTAGGTCCCCGCCTCCAGCCGGCGGCACAGGACCAAGTTCCGGAATACCCGGGCGTCGTAGGTGCTGCCAGGCCAGCCCACATAAATGTCCAGGAAACGGCCCCGGCTGTCCACCAAGGCCTGGAGGACAACAGAATGGTAGCCCTTCCTGTTTAGGTACCGTCCTCCACTGTGCTCCGGGGCACGGATGGGGATGTGGGTCCCATCCAGAGCCCCGAAGCAATTGGGGAAGCCCAGGGTGGCAAAGCCCACAATGGCGGCATCCGGGTCCCCAAGCCTCACGAGCCTGTGGAGGAGCAGGGCGTTGATGGCGCAGACAACCTGCAGGGGAAGCACATGGGAGAGCACCAATGAGGGGTGTGCAGGGTGTGTGTGGCCCTCCCCTGCCAGGGCTCCCCTCCCCGGCCAGGGCCCCCCTCCCCTGCCAGGGCTGCCTCCCCCTCCCGCTGTGGGTCCTCTTACCTCCATGAGGACAGCCCCGACGGTGGCCTTGCCGATGCCAAACTGCAGGACCATGGATCGGTAGCTGTCTGGAGTGGCCACCTTCCAGACAGCGATGCCGACCCATTTCTCCACACTGAGGGCACGCCGCATGAAGGTGTCCTGGTGCCTCAGTGTGGGGATGAGCCTCTGGCAGAGCTCCAGAAATGTCTGCCGGCTCATGTGAAAGTTCTGGAGCCAGCGGTCGTCGTCCCACTCTCCGAGCACCAGCCGCTCCCACCAGTCGATGCTGGTGGGGTAGCTCCACAGCCAGTGGCGTATGAGGCGGTGGGGGACGGGGTGCTGCAGGGTTGGGGGTTGCGTCCTCCTCCCCTGCGGGCAGCTCCTCCTCTGTGGCAAGGATGTGCTCAGCTGCCTCCTGCACGTCATGGAGCAGGGCGAGCACTGCTCCTACAGGGGTGGCTGGGTGGACCTCTGGCTGCTGCTGCTGCTGCTGCTGCTGCTGCTGCTGCTACTGGGGGTCCATGAGCGCTCGAGGTATGCGTGCCTATGGCTCTGCAGACCACATGCTGTGCAGGCTGAGTGTGTCTGGGAGGGGCCCTTTAAGGGAGCGGCTAGCTGTTGCCCCAGAGGCGCTTGTCCGCCCTGTGACCCTGCCTGCAGCTGTTCCTGGCACCCTTATTTCGATGTGTGCTACTTTGGCGGGTAGACGTTCCCTCGCAGCGCCTATTTCAATGCGGTGCTGCCCAACGTCAACGTTGAACGTCGACAGCACCAGCCCTGGAGCACGTGTAGATGCTATTCCTTATTTGGAATAAGCTATTTCGATGTAACGTTCACGTGTAGACATAGCCTATCTGGCATCCTTCTGGTTCCTCCCTCTGCACTGGAGTGGGGAACCCCTGGCCTGTAGTCTGGATTGGGGCCGCGGAGCTCCCCTCCAGAACATCAAACCTGTGGCGAGTGGAGGGTTTGAAGCCCCGAGCCTCACAGGCCGGATCAGGCAAGCCGTGGTTCGAATCCAGACTGGGACGGGGGCCAGAGAGCAGGAAGCAGCTTGAGGCTCTACTGCTGCTCTCTACTTTCCCCCCAGCTGGGAGAAGGAGGAGGAGCAGCGGCAGCCTGTGCTGCCTGCCCAGAGGCTTCTTACTGCTGTTCTGATTGGCTCGAATTCTGGCCAGTCAGAGCAGTGGAGGGTGGTGCCTGGGAGCAGGCAGGAGGGGGCGCAGAGCCATGTGCATCTGGGAGTGCTGCAAAAGCAAGTGCACCACTGTCACCCAGACCCCACATCCCCAGAGCCCTCCTCTGCCCCCTGCCATCCAGACCCCCACTCCCAACCCCTTCGTGCCCCCTCCCTCCCTCCCTCCCAGACCCCTCACCTCCACCCTGACTCCTCCCGCCCAGGCCCTGCACCCCAAACCCTCCCTCCCAGACCCACACCTCTCATGCCCATACCCCCCACCTGTGCTCTGCTTCTGACCCCTCCCTCCCACCTGTATCCCTTCCTTCCAGACCCCAGACTCTCCTACACCCTTCCTCTCACCTAGACTGACGTCCCCAGCTAGCTCCTGCACCCCCTCCCTCCCAGATCCCCACCCCTCTCCTCAGACACCCCTCTGGCCCAGATCACCCACCCCCAGCCTCAGCGTGCTCCTGCACCCTCCCTCCTGCCCAGACCCCATAGACCTGGCCTTCATACAGCACCACATCAGTTGTTTTTTTTTTTTGTTTGTTTTTTGGCTTCTCACTTCTGTACTTCTGTGGCTCTCAACTGATTTGTCTACAGCTCTTTGGCCCCTGGCCACAAACAGGTTCCCCACCCTGGCTATACACCCATTCACTCATAAGTAGCAATCACTAGTGGTTTGGTGCTAGGTGATATGTAAGATAAAGACCTTACTTGCAAACTTTTTGAACCAAGATCTGTCTGCATACTCCAAAGCCACGTGTTGAAGCCTAAAGTGATTTGTAGAATAGGCCCACTGAGCTTTTGAATTGGTGACACACACAGCGTGAAGCCAGGAGGACTTCGCCTGTTATTTACTTTTACTGTTCTGTGTGTGTGAAATCTTTAAACTCATAGCTGACATCCCAAAGAAATCATATAAGCCTAAGTGAATGCCTTTTCCTTTTCTTTTCAGCAGCACTATGCCATCCAGACAGGGCTGCCAACCCACAGAAAATTTCATGTACGGACAAAATGAGAAAAATTTCCTTACAGATAAATTTTTTTACAGACATAATTTTTATACTATTTTAAGGCGACATAAATAGCCAAAAGTGAAAAGTCATTGTTGTCATTCATTGATCACAAGAACAATATGCTATTTAACTCACTTTCATTTAGTTAGTCATGTTGCCAGTGTGCTGACACTAACTCGGCAGGATAATGTCGATGATAACATCATGTGTATCACTTTACATCACCTCAAACACTTAGCGAAATAAACAACTAAAATATCCAAATTCTGCTGCTCCGCAGTAAAATGGCTGAAGCAGCACAGAAGAAATGTTATTGCTATAGAATAATTGTGGTTTTTTGAAATTTTATTGCATTTATACAAAATTTACAACACCCAATTTTTTAAGGACTTTACAGACACATCCGATTTCGGCTAATTTTTTATGGACTGTCTGTAAATTTACTGATGGTTGGCAATCCTGCATCCAGAGGGCAAACTGGGACGTCCACCCCAGACCCCACACTTTTGAGGGTCACACAGAGTCTGGGGGCTTACGTGGGGCCGGGCACAGGGACAGCACGGGTTCCCCATCCCCACAGCACTCACCGTGGCTACGTCTACACGTGAAGCCAACATCGAAATAGCTTATTTCGATGTAGCAACGTCTACACGTCCTCCAGGGCTGGCAACGTCGACGTTCAACTTCGACGTTGCGCAGCCCAACATCGAAATAGGTGCTGCGAGGGTACGTCTACACGCCAAAGTAGCACACATCGAAATAAGGGTGCCAGGCACAGCTGCAGACAGGGTCACAGGGTGGACTCAACAGCAAGCCGCTCCCTTAAAGGGCCCCTCCCACACACAGTTGCACTAAACAACACAAGATACACAGAGCCGACAACTGGTTGCAGACCCTGTGCCTGCAGCATGGATCCCCAGCTGCCGCAGCAGCAGCCAGAAGCCCTGGGCTAAGGGCTGCTGCCCACGGTGACCATAGAGCCCCGCAGGGGCTGGAGAGAGAGCATCTCTCAACCCCGCAGCTGATGGCCGCCATGGAGGACCCAGCAATTTTGACGTTGCGGGACGCAGATCGTCTACACGGTCCCTACTTCGACGTTGAACGTCGAAGTAGGGCGCTATTCCGATCCCCTCATGAGGATAGCGACTTCGACGTCTCGCCGCCTAACGTCGAAGTTAACTTCGAAATAGCGCCCGACACGTGTAGCCGTGACGGGCGTTATTTCGAAGTTAGTGCCGCTACTTCGAAGTAGCGTGCACGTGTAGACACAGCTCATGTGTGCAGCAGGAGCCAGAGGCTCAGCAGAGGCTTGGCAGAGTCTCCACATCACTCTGCCATGCTGCGCGCTCCTGACCCACTGCACATGGCTTCTCAGCAGCAGCAGGAAGCAGAGAGCTCTGGCCCAGGTGCACTGCTTCCTTCTGCCTCAGAGAAGCAGAGTGTAGGGGGCCAGGAGGGTGGGGCAGACAGAGTAGGCTGCTGGGCCCTGCTCCTGCTGCCTGCATGATGAGTGCAGGGCAGGAGGTTGACCCTTGCTGCGAGCACGCCAGGTCCCCTGTGATCCCCTGGACCGGGTTGCACAGGAGAGGGAGAAAGGGGACAGGGTGGGGGTGGAGCAGGGGTAGGGCTTGGGGAAAGAATGACAGATGGCAAAAGGAAGAGCAATGGTCTCAAGTTACGGAGTGGGGGGAGGTTGGATATTAGGAAAAACTATTTCTCTAGGAAGGTGGTGGAGCTCCAGGATAGGTTACCTAGGGAGGTGGCAGAATCTCCATCCGTAGAGATTTTTAAGTCCTGTCTCGACAATGCCCTCGCTGGGGTGATTTAGTTGGGATTCCTCCTGCTCTTCCACCTCTGGGACTCTAAGACGTTATGAAGGAATATAGTGGAGAGAGGGGGCATGGCCTGTGTCAGAGTGGGGGGGCTGCCCCACACCTGAGGAACTGTGGGAATGTTGCCCCACACCCCGCACACACCTCGTAACAGCCTTGCTTCTCAGTATCTGAAACTATATTAACATAGGCGATGAGAGCATGGCTATTCCTGGTTGATTCATGGATTTGTTTAGCGTCTTGAAGTTACATTGTATGTCCAGATAATATGCATGGAAGAGGGGCAGTTTTGCGAACTGGAAAAGTCCACAACTCAGTAGTATTTTGGCAGTTCTTTATTTCAGTGGTTTAAAGTGGGTCTCCAGTGATTTTTTTTTTATGCTTTCCATAATGGCATGTTGTCAGTAGGCCACATTTTGGTATATGTACTAGCTTGAATTGTGAAAAGGATGATAAAATACATGCACCCCAAGGGCAGTGGTTACTTGTCTTTATTTGATTTCATATTAAATAAACATCTTAAGCAGTACACCTTGTTAACTGGCCCTTGTTTTATTATGCTATGTCCATATCTATAAACTTTTTAAATATGTCTAGAGGCAGAGTTTTATTTGTGTTGCTGGCACATTTGTGTTGGTGGCACATAGCCTCGATATTAGTGCACAATCCAAAATTCAATTCACAGGTGGATGGAAAAAATGAGAGGGAACATTGATGGGCATGCTTGGCCTAGCAGAAAAAGGGACAGAAGGTCCAAGCCCCCAGATTCAATGAGTCATTTCTACATTTCCTGGCCTGCTGCATCTCCAGCAGGATTATGCCCTGTTAGCTATGTGGGCATAGGTGAGATGCAGGCTTACAAGCTAAGATTTAAACCTTCACAGTCCTTTCAAGTCTGTTACAACTGTGTAACCGCCCACAGGCAGACTTGAATCTGGGACCTCTGGACCTCAGTGAAGGGGCTGCTACAGTTTGAGCTCAAAGCCAGCTGGCTCTCAGCTACAGCCTTAGAGAAGAAGCCTCATTCCTTGTCTATGTGAGCAGTCTGGGTGCCACTACATAGGCTGTGAGCCACAGCTGTAAGTGTGTAGCTTACATTCTTTCCCTAGCTGAGGAAGTGCATCTGGACCTTCTGAGACCCAGTTGAAACCTGTGAGCCCCCACCTTTAACTGCACACAGGCAGACTGACCCTGCAACTTCTGGAGCTTAGTGCGGGAGCCTCTACGGTTTGAGCTAAAAGCCAGGTGCTGCTCAGCTAAGGCTGTCAAGGAAATTCACTCTTTCTCTCTGTAAGTGGTCTAGGTGCCACTATATGGGACAGTGAATCACAACTAGGTGTGTGGGTTACACAAGCATGGATCATCAACAGCAGAGACTGAACTGGAGGCCTCTGGTTCTCAAAGCAAAAGCCTCTCTTGATTGAGCAAAGAGATCACCTCTACCACCCAGGCCTGACGGAGGCTTGTTAATCGCTCTGTGGCTGCGTCTACACGTGCACGCTACTTCGAAGTAGCGGCAGTAACTTCGAAATAGCGCCCGTCACGTCTACACGTGTTGGGCGCTATTTCGAAGTTGAAATCGACGTTAGGCGGCGAGACGTCGAAGTTGCTAACCCCATGAGCGGATGGGAATAGCGCCCTACTTCGACGTTCAACATCGAAGTAGGGACGTGTAGACGATCCGCGTCCCGCAACATCGAAATAGCGGGGTCCTCCATGGCGGCCATCAGCTGGGGGGTTGAGAGATACTCTCTCTCCAGCCCTTGCGGGGCTCTGTGGTCACCGTGTGCAGCAGCCCTTAGCCCAGGGCTTCTGGCTGCTGCTGCTGCAGCTGGGGGTCCGTGCTGCATATACAGGGTCTGCAACTAGTTGTTGGCTCTGTGTATCTTGCACTGTTTAATGAAAGTGTGTCTGGGAGGGGCCCTTTAAGGGAGCGACTTGCTGTTGAGTCCGCCCCGTGACCCTGTCTGCAGCTGTGCCTGGCTCCCTTATTTCGATGTGTGCTACTTTGCCGTGTAGACGTTCCCTCGCTGTGCCTATTTCGATGTTGGGCTGAGCAACGTCGAAGTTGAACATCGACGTTGCCAGCCCTGGAGGACGTGTAGACGTTATTCATCGAAATAGCCTATTTCGATGTCGCAACATCGAAATAAGCTATTTCGAAGTTGGGTGCACGTGTAGACGTAGCCTGTGTGTCCCACCTGTGGCCAGAGGGAAGAGGTTAGCCATTGTCACCATGCCTGTACGCAAGAAGGGTACAAACAGACACCCCCCACGCCGGCAGCATGGGTGGCAAGATAAGAGAAAATGGGAGGCAATGCTTCTGGGCCTTAGCACTCAACCTCTGCTGTCTTCCTGTCCTTACTCTGACTCAAGGCTCACACAACACGCTATTGCAGCTTGCAGACTCATGACTCCTCCCCTGAAACTGGCTCTGTTCATTTCAAAGTGAAAATCTGTAGTTACTCTGCAGTTTGGAAATTAAGTCCCAGACTGCTGTTTTCTGAACAGACCAGTGTTTCTGAAGATGCACATCATGCACTGTGTCCCAAGCATTCCACGCTGATGTTGGTGAAGTGCCACCACTGAAAAATGTCCTTTCTGGTTGATGTATTATTTGGCAAGGTGCTCTGGGGCTAAAATAAGGATATTCCATATTAGGAAAAACTATTTCACCAGGGGAATGGTGAAGCACTGGAACGTGCTACCAAGACAGGTGATGGAATCTCCATCCCTAGAGGTTTTTAAGTCCCAGCTTGACATACTCCTGGCTGGGATGATTTAGTTAGGGTTGATCCTGCTTTAGGCAGGGGGCTGAACTAGATGACCTCCTGAGGTCCCTTCCAGCCCTAGGATTCTATGATTCTATGAAAAGCCTTCCAGTTTGTCAGACCTATCAGCATAACACAAAACATGTGAAAGAGACATTAAGTGGAAATTCAAACAAACAGGCAAATAAACAAAAAATAAGAAAAAGAAAAATAAAGTCCTATAGCATTTTAAAGACCAACAAGATAATTTATTAGGTGATGAGTTTTCATGGGACAGACCCACTTCTTTAGATCTGGAAAATTCTGAGCATCAGACATGAAGAAGTGGGTGTCTCACAAAAGCTCATCCCTTAATACAGGACTGTTCCTTTGTTTGGTGGATACAGACTAACAGGGCTACCTCTGTGTGATAATTAAACGCATTTAATAGGCATGTGCCAACCGTGAATTTTCTGACAAGAACAGTTGTGTATTAGAGCTAGAGGACCTTAGTTTAAAATTTGCTCTAAATATTTCATTAGTTTGTGTCTGAGGCTTGTCAAATCACATCTCTAGAAATCCTTTCCTACATATTTAGGTGCACAATCCGAGCATTCAGCCATAGTCTTAAATGCTTGGACCTTCAGACAGTTTTTGCTTTTACATAAATTCTTCACAAGACCACTCTGATCTAAAATCAGCGGACAAGTAAAATAGCCTGGCCCCAGGGTCGCCCCCCTCTCCCCACACACACTGTACCCTAATCCCTACACCCAGCCCCCTGCCCTGCCCCCTGTACCCGCCACACGGATGCCCTGCCCTGAGCCCCTCATGAACCCTGGTGCCCTGCTCTGGGCCCCTCACATGCCCCAACCCTTTCTCCTGAACACCTGACATCCCTAGCCCCCTCCCCTAATTTCTGCATTTCCATATATTGCAACCGCCTGCCCTGAGCCCTCATGCACCCCAACCCTGACTCCTGTACCCCCACATCCCCAGCCCACTGCCCTGAGCCTCCCACACTCCAGCCCACCATTTTTAATTGACGCATAGATCTGTTTAGCATCTTAAAGCTGAGCGGCGTGTGGGTAATACGCCTTTTGACGTGTTTGCTAACTTGAATTGTTAGAAAGGATGATTATCCAGGAACTCCAGGGTGGTGTTTATTTAATATGAAATCAAATAAAAAGAAAATGACCATCATAAGCATTGCTCCTTGTTAATTATCCCTTACTTTATTTTCTTCCACCCCTATGGCCTGTTTATAATGTATATTTCTATACAGGTGTTTTGTTCGTACTGGTGGTGCCCATCTACGCACTACCACAGCACTGGTGCTGCACAGAAGAAATTCTACCCTCCCAAAAGTGTTCTTAGAGGGAACACTGCTCCCCTGTCCTGTTCTGCACTCTCAGCAGAGCCCCAGTGCATGTGTGGTTCTGGGGGGTTACTAAAAGACCCCTGGGTACCTAGCAGCCAGGACCCCAGAATGCAGGGCAGGTGGGTGGGGGAGAGAGCAGGGGCTCCAGTGTGCATGGCAGAGGGAGAGCTGAGGCAGAGGGGCAGGGCTGGGGTCAGGCTGGCTAGA
This sequence comes from Carettochelys insculpta, assembly GCF_033958435.1. Taxonomy (NCBI): domain Eukaryota; kingdom Metazoa; phylum Chordata; order Testudines; family Carettochelyidae; genus Carettochelys; species Carettochelys insculpta. Next base: position 9,287,673 of record NC_134147.1, on the reverse strand, counting down.
GTAGGAGGGGTGGGCACAGAGGGAAAGGGAATGCAGGGCCATCTGGAGAGCTGGGGGTGGGGGAAAGAAGGGCAGGGCCCACGCTGTGTGGTGTGGAGGAGGTACATATTTACAAAAAAAGCACGCGCAACCCAGAAATTCCCGTGTCCAGGCCTGGTGTGTACCCAACAGAGCGGTGGGCAAGCTGTACTCAGCTCTGGGAAGGGTGACTTCACGGCTGTGCGAATGGAATGTTTCCTTCCCATTCCACTGCAAGGCGTTCTCCCTGTCCCCAGTGCAGGTGGAAGGAATTATTCCTGGGCTCTGAAGCTGGGGATCTGGGAATGGCCAAAGGTCATATTTGTCATTCTCAATCCACTGAAGATTCCCCTCCATTTCCGGCCTCAAAGCTCTATACTAGCTAATGAAGGTCCAGGCTCCTCAGATGGATGACATCAAAAAACTTAAACAACTCAACAATGACAGAAGCAAAGCCTTCCCCAGCACTCCCACAGATGCAAAGCACAAATGCTCCCTAGAATTCTTGTGCACCTAGTATATTCGTTGCACTTATTGAAAGACAAGTCCAACCTGTGCCCCTCTTAGTAACATCTGCTAATATTTGATGCAGCCATGATCTTCAGTATATAACAACCTGTGCACCCTTATAAATATTACCTTAAATATTTTAGCTCAATAATCTTAGGCTCAAACCAGCAACTGATGAAATACACAGCATAAGGCAAGTATCCCTCAAACTTTTGTAAGAAAAAAAGTACCTAGCAAGAAAAAATCCTTGTAAGTACAGAAAATAACTAAAACATTGTGGTCAGGTAATCTCCTTTGCAAAGAACAGCTTTCTTTAAGGGTGACCATTGGAAAATCTGCCTGCCAGTAGTACACTGTACAGATTGAACCTCTCTAATCTGGCAACATCCATAATCTAGCATGATTTAAGTTAGCTAGACAATTCTTACCACAGGTGTGGCCAAGCTTCCCGTGGTTCCATAAAGATTGTTTACAGCCACCAGTCCTGGCTTTCAGTGTTCTGTGCTGTTATTTAGCTGTAATTTACCCCTAAAGCTGGGTCTACACATGCAAGCACATTCAAAATATCCGGCTCTCTTTTGAAAGGATGTGAGAAGTGTCTACACACAAAATGTGTTATTTCAAAATGAAATCGAAGGAAAGCAGTGCAGATTTCGAAACCCCTACCCTGATCCTGTGTTAGAAAGAGTGTCCTCTTTTGAAAGACTCTTTCAAAAGAAGACATGTAGATGCTCCTCGGCCTGCTTTTTGAAAAGGAGAGTCCTCCATGGCGTCAGCCAGCTGAAGCGTGGAGATGCCCTGGCCCACAGCAGCAGGACTCTATGATCTTTGAGTGCAGCCACCTTTCAAGCTGTATGAACCCAGAAACCCTGTGGCAGGAAGCTGACAGGGTGCTAGCAGCACAACCTCGAGCTGAGAGAAGCACACCCTCGCACCCACCCCCCCAAATCAAAAACACCACAATGGCCAGCAGCCGCCCACTTCAGGAGCCCCAAGGCCCCTCCTCAGAGCCCTTGCAGGACTCGCAGGAGCCTGGGCCTGAAAAGAATAAGGGGCTCCCTCTTGGGACTGCAGAAGGAGGAGGAGGTGCTCTGGAAAATGGAGGTGAAGTGGAGCAATGCCACAGCCTTCAGCCGTCTGGCGCACAGCCTCTCCACCTGGGGACACCCCAAGCAGACTCTGGACCAAGTCCAAAGTAAGGTTAAGGAGCTCCAGCAGGGCTATGCCAGAGCCCGGGGTGAGGCCAGCCACTCAGTATCAGGTCCCACAACCTGCCCCTACTACAGGGAGCTCTGAGCCATCCTTGGTCCTCAGGACAGCTCCTTGCCACATATCACCCTCAACACCTCTGTGGACCAGCCAGCGGCAGAGGCTCAGGAGGAGCCAGGACCAGGGAGCCAGGGCCAGGAGCCATACCCCTCCACAGAGTGGTCCCGGGACGAGGGGGACCTCATCATCAACTTGCCATCCTGGTCATCCAGTTGGGCGACTGGGAGCCAGGCAACACCAGACCTTGGCGAGGGACCATTTGATAAGTACCCAGTAGGCATGCACCCTGGCTTGTGGAACAGAGGAGACACAGCTGCTAGCAGGCCATGCACATGCCCAGTGGTCCCAACCCGGACACATCCCGGCCAGCCCTGGCCCCAGCATGCCATGACAGCCACTAGGGACACTCAGCACCCGCTCCCGTGGACAGCGCCATGAGCGGCATGCACAAGAGATAGGTGGAGCTGGAACACACCAGAGAACTTCCCCCTGGGCAAGGAACCGCTCTGTGCACACAGTACCCCATGGCTGCTGGGCCTTTGGATCAGGGATGTGGCCTCAAGGGGGGAGATGTGGCCCCAAGGGGTACAGCCCTCAGGGCCACGATAAGGGACTGATACACATTTTGTCTCTCCATACAGCTGTGCCATCCGAGGGCAGGGACGGTCCCATACCCTCCATCTTCCAAGACATCCCCCTGGAGGTGACAGAGAGGGCCCAGGCACCACCACCCCCCAGCAGCACCATGGGAGGCCCGTGGCTACAGACCTCGGAGGTGGTCAGGGGACCACACCACCAGCTGCCAATAGGCCGAGGAGGCTGAGCGATGCCTTCGGCTGGAAGAGGCTGATGTGGTCTGGCGGCAGCCTGGGACAGGCTCCTCAACAGCCTAGAGGGCATAACAGTCATCCTCTGGGACCATGTGGCAAATATGGCCCACCTTCTCGCCCCCTCTTCCACCCTCCCTGCTGAGACCCCTGCCACCCCCCCGCCAAAGCACTCCCATCGCCCTACCTGCCTGTGCGGCCTGCCCCATATCAGCCCCACTGTGGACCCCGAACCCGGGAAGGGAGGGGATGCTCAGGTCAATGGGGCTCACGGCCTTCCACCCCTTCCCTTCACTGATCCCCCACGTCCATCCACGTTCCCATCTCTCCTGTTCCCCATCCAGGTTCAGGTCCCTCCCAGCACCCCCAATATACAGAGTTTGCCCACCTCCCCCAGTACATATTTTTGTGTTTGATAACAATTGTTTAGTCATAGTTTATAGTAAATGTTTTGTTTTCCAAAGATCCCCGTCTTCCATGCTCTTTGTGAAGGGATGGTGGGAGTTGATGTGGGGATAGGGACGGTGAGGGGTGGCAGTGTGAGGGGGATGGTGAAGGATGGCTGTGGGTGGGGTCAGTGGGACTCATGAGCAAAGAAGGCCTCCTTGATGCAGACCCCATCCCGGTGGGCCTGGCGACTGGGGGCTGCAGCTGGCTTCTCATACCCAGGGACAGACTTGGCTGCCCACCTCTACACATAGACATCACTTTTTCCTCCAGGATGTTGTGGAGGGTGCAGCAGGCACCCACCAACTGTGGGATGTTCTGCACCCTGACCTCCAGGCGCAAGAGGAGGAATCGCCACTGCCCCTTCAGCGCCTAAAGGCTCACTCCACCACAGTGCAGGCCTGGTTCAGCCAGGTGCTATACAGATCCTGGGTGGGGTCGAGGTGGCTTCTTTAGGGCCACATTAGCCATAACTGCAGGGGGTAGGCGGCATCTGCCACCATGCAGAGTGGCATAGTGACATCCCCAACTGGGAGCTTCCGCTAGGGGGTGAAGGTCCTGGCCTCCATGTGCTGGCAAAGACCCAAATTCCAGAACACATTTGCATCATGTGTCTGGCCCACCCAGCCCACACAGATCTATATGAACCAGCCTTTGGGAATCACCAGGGCCTGGAGCACTACTGAGTGGTAGCCTTTTCCATTAATGTAGTGGCTGGCACTGTGAGCCAGGGTGTGGATGGTGATATGTGCCCATCCAGGGTGCCGAAGCAGTGTGGGAAGCAGAGTGCAGTGAATCTCATGATGACTGCATCCAGATCCCCCATATGGACAACCCTGTAGAGCAGCATCACAGTGATGGCCCAGATGACCTGTGTGAGATGGAGGACATGTGCTTTCGTGAGGGTGTGGTGGGGAGTTCCCAGCTCCCCATACCCCCTTGTCACCTCTCAGTCCCCTGCTTCCAGGGGTCCCCTTTGCCCAGGAGACCCCACCCTGTGGTGGGCATGTGACCCGAGAATGCCTTACCTCCATGAGGACAGCCCCAGCGGTGGCCTTGCCCATCCTGAACTGGTGCCCCACCAAGCTCCAGAGGCGCTGGGGCACCCAGTGGAGTGATGAAAGGATCCAGGGTGGGAGGACTCCACAGGGCAGCTCAGCCACCGGAGGAGGTGCAGGGTAGCTGCGACAACTCTGTACAGCATGGCTAGCACAGTATCCAGAAGACCAGTGTCCAATGCCAGGAGCAGCTGCTGCAGCTCCATTAAGCTGCACGCTCGCCCTCTGGTTCCTGCATAGGCTCAGCTTGGCTTGTGGCAGCTTGGCGGGCCTCAGTGCAGGGTGCGGGTGTTGGGAAGGAAACGGCTGGCTGCAGCTGCCAGAAAGACTTGTCTGCCATGCAACCCTGTCCATGGCATGTCCTGCTCCGTTCTTTCAAAAGAGTGCCTGGGGCTGTGCGGACGCTCCGTTTCGAAAGAACGGAGTGGTCTTTTGAAAGAGTGGATTGAGGATTCGATCCACTTTTTCTGTGCAGCTGTGCTCTTTCAAAAGGGGAAACTTCGAATGTCATCATTCCATGTTTACTCTTTCGAAAGAGCGCTGTCACATAGACCCAGCTTAAATGTCTTCTAAGAGCCCAGTAAGCAGCCGAAGTGCTGATAATGCTGCTAGACAATATTGGCCTCCCATGGCCCACCAAATTCTCTGGTTTGGCTCCCAAGAATGCCAGACTAGAGAGGTTCAACTTGTCTGTTTTCTTTCCCCCCCACATCTGTATATTTTTCGCGTTGCTCTGTGAATAAGTAACAGCATAACTCTGCTTCTTGGAAAATCACATGGGAGGAACACAGTGGCTACATCTACAATAGCCCCTTCCTTTCAGAAGGGGAATGGTAATGAGCCACATTGACAGATGCTAACGAGGTGCTGCCATGAATATTCAGCGCCTCATAAGCATAATGCTGGCTGCACACGGTTCGAAAGCGCTGCTTTTGAATAGTGCACAGCCCATGTAGACAGGGGCCTTTCGAAAGGACTCCCCCACTCCCCGGGTGTCAAAAGCCCCTTCTTCTTATTTGGTTTTAGGAAGAAGGGGCTTTCGAAGTCTGGTGGGTCCTTTCAAAAAACTCCCTGTCTACACCGGTAGCGTGTGATTTGAAAGCAGCACTTTTAAAGTGTGTGCAGCTGGTATTATGCTAATCAGGCACTGCATATTCATGGAAGCACCTCATTAGCATCTGCTGATGTGGCTCATTACCATACCTCTTCCAAAAGGATGGGGCTAGGGTAGACGCGGCCAGTGTGACGTAAAGCCTGATCGTGCACCTTTAAAGTTAATGCAAGTTTTCCCATTCACTTGAATGGGCAAAGTTCAAACTACATGGGAGGCAGACACAGAAAACCTGCTGATTACTGTCTTACTGAAAAAGGTCCTGCAGCTTACAATTATTTAAAGACAGGGCTGGATTGTTTAGGAGACAGTATCTGGATAAGGATTTTCTATCTTTTAAAAGCTCTGCTTTCAATCCAGCCTGAGCCAGCACGCACTTCAGTTCCCAGAGGACAACTACTCTATGATCGTGTCTACACGAGCAAGTTCTTCCAGAAAATCCACCCCTTTCTCGAAAGAACGCACGGAATGTCCACACATGGGCTACGTCTACACGTGCAGCCAACATCGAAATAGCTTATTTCGATGTTGCGACATCGAAATAGTCTATTTCGATGAATAACGTCTACACGTCCTCCAGGGCCGGCAACGTCGATGTTCAACTTTGACGTTGCTCAGCCCAACATCGAAATAGGCGCAGCGAGGGAACGTCTACACATCAAAGTAGCACACATTGAAATAGGGATGCCAGGCACAGCTGCAGACAGGGTCACAGGGCAGACTCAACAGCCAGCCGCTCCCTTAAAGGGCCCCTCCCACACACAGTTGCACTAAACAACACAAGATACACAGAGCTGACATCTGGTTGCAGACCCTGTGCCTGCAGCATAGATCCCCAGCTGCCGCAGAAGCAGCCAGAAGCCCTGGGCTAAGGGCTGCTGCCCACGGTGACCATAGAGCCCCGCAGGGGCTGGAGAGAGAGCATCTCTCAACCCCCCAGCTGATGGCCGCCACGGAGGACCCAGCAATTTCGACGTTGCGGGACGCGGATCGTCTACACGGTCCCTACTTCGACGTTGAACGTCGAAGTAGGGCGCTATTCCTATCTCCTCATGAGGTTAGCGACTTCGACGTCTCGCCGCCTAACGTCGAAGTTAACTTCGAAATAGTGCCCGACGCGTGTAGACGCGACGGGCGTTATTTCGAAGTTGGTGCCGCTACTTCGAAGTAGCATGCACGTGTAGACGCAGCTATGATGTGCTCTTTCAATCCGAAATCAAAAGAACGCAGCTGTTCTTCCAGAAGCCCTCTTCTGTTCAAGCAGGAAGAGCACCTCCATTCAAAAGCATCTTTCAGATAAAAAACACGCATAGATGCTCTGCAGGCCCTTTTTTTCAAAACAGCAGTCCTCGTGGCACTGGATTTTTTCAATACCTGTTATGTTCTTTGGACAGAGCAGAGGCTGTATGGATTCCCTCTAACGAGAGACCAGATCAATGTTTTGTTTCGCTTTTTTGTGTGTGGCCACACTCTTTTGAAATAAGTTTTTTGGAAAGAGATCTTCTGGAAAAACTTCTTTTGAAAGATCGCTGTAGTATAGGCATAGCCTACATGAGCTGGAAATGCACACCAGAAGAAAGCATCATCATTGTGAATATCTGACAGTCTCCATCAGTGCTGGAGGATTATAGACTGAATGACCCTCTTTCCAAGAGGTGGCTTCAGCATACAGAATTTACCCCCGCTGTAGCTTTTCAGAGCAGGACTACAGCTGCCTATGTAATCCATACAACTCCTTTCACAAGAACTAGATAACAACCACAATTTTCCTAGAGCTTCTTAAACAAATACATTCCTAAATTTGTCAGTTGGTTTATTCATTTACAGTCTTCCCCCGCCTTACGAGGGTACTTTGCTCCTGAAAAACTCCTCTTAGGGCAAATTCTTGTAAATCAAAAATGTAATTACCATTAATTTCAATGGCGAAAAATTTTATGCGTTCCTGAGCCCCAAAATTTACACCCATTTACGCTAAAACAACACCAAATCCCATTAAAATGAACACAATTACTTCAATAGTTAACATTAGTTATCATAACACAACCTAACAAGGCATTTTCCCTACATTAATTACTCTACAATATGTCTGTTTACCTGCAGAGACAGGGGAATGGAAATGGAAGAGCACCTGAGAGGGAGGCGCAAAGTCGGGTAGCTGCCTGCAGCTGCAGAAGCAGGGCCGATGCAAGGGGGCAGGCAGGGCAGAGCAGGGCACGGGGAGGCAGCCCAGCCTGAGCACAGCTTAGGTTAAGTGGGGAGGGGCAGTGTCAGGGGCTGGCTGCACGGGGAGCTAGGCAGGCACAGGAGGCCCCCAGTTGGCAAGGGGCGATGCCTCGATCGTGCGGGGCTGCACAGTGGAGAGGCCCCACCAGCAGTGTCCAAGGTGCTAAATGTATAGGAACGCCACAGGCGGCAAGCGGCGCTCAAGGCACAGCTGTGCAGGGCGGGCAGAGGTAGCCCCCTAGCTGCCCAGGGAGTGAGCGGCAGGGGAAGGGCCAGGATGGGCTGCACGCCCAGCAGCCACGTCTCGCGGGAGCACCTGGGAGCACCTGGGAGCTGCAGAGCCAAGGCAGAGACCCAGACCAGCCACAGGTAAAGGCTGGGCTGTGGGCTCCAGGAAACCACTACTGGGCGCTGCGGAGAGATGTGCCAGGCAGGAAGCAGCTGCGGGCAGCCATTGCCTGGAGCCACAGCCTTTCTCCCGCTGGAGGGCGTCCACGTCCTGCTGAGGTGCACGAAATTGAAATTGGTCCTCATAAATTCGAGGAAATGCCTTGTAAGACGAGGTAAGGGTTTTAAATCAAACTCCACATAAACTTGAATTCTCATAACCCAAATGAGTGTATCTTGGGGTATGACTGTATTTACTTATTTTGCCCAGTTTCTGATCATGTCTTTGCTAAATTGTGAAAACATGAAAAGCTTCACCTACTTAAATTTTCACTAGACAAACACATTTCTCAGCAGGATGACAGCCTATTCAGACTCCAAAGAGAAAGCTACACCACATCAGTTTTACTTGACCTGGGAAAACAAATAACAGTTTAATTTTATTAAGATCTTTTGGCTAGCAAACTGTTAGCCTTATCAGCAGCTTGTCCCCATGCAACAACAGAGGAAAACCCACCCCAGAGAAGTACCAAAAGGTCACTGCACTGTAGACTATTAACAGATGGGGTATGCTCCCAGAAAGCACAGATGTTACTTTGTCACAATTTATCTGATGTCACAAATAAAGTTTGAGTTTATTACCCTAGAGACACCATCTCATCAGGAGCCTTCTTCTATAATAATGTTTTAATTATGCTACCATGTTTTCTTTGCTGCTTTAAGCATTTTTGGTTGTGTATTTTAAATTAATGTGCACCCCTTGAAGCCAACTTCATACTGGCCTCTAATGCTCATGTAAAGCCACAGACACATATCTCTCCAAGTTTCAGAATATCCAAAATCCTTTGTGACTCAGATCTGTGTCAAACTGTCTTACCTCATACGTCTTAGGGCATGTATTTTGAAATAACTTTGCAAGTATCTACACAATGCAACTGCTATTTTAAAATAATTTAAAAATCGTAGGTGCCTTATTTCAAATTTGGTAAACCTCACTGTCCCAGGAAAAGTGCCTATTTTGAAATAGATATTTCAAAATAGGCACTATTCCTGGGACAGTGGGGATAGATATTTCAAAATAGGGGCTATGTAGACAGGGAATAGGGGTTATTTCGAAATAAGCTATTCTGGAAGAGCTTATTTAGAAATAAAGCTGCCATGTAGACATAGTATTTGGGATTAGAGACCCTCAAAGCAGTTTTGCTTATTTTGGGACTTTCCTGTAGTGTAGATGCATTATTTCTGAATAGCTTATTTTGGAATAATAACTCCAAAATAAGCTATTCCGGAACAACTGTAGAGTAGACATGTCCTTAATGTTTATGAGGCACAGAAAACAATAACGCTACATCTAAACTGCAGGCTTCTATCTGGACCCACGTGATCGCCTGACAGAAGTCTGCCACTTTAGGAGCATTTTGCTGACATCCCGGTCATTCTCGTTCCATGAGGAAGAAGGGATGTCTTGGCAGCTGGGGATTTTTCCCTGAACACCCAGGCCAGGACTACACTGTAGCCCTTGCTCAAAATAAGCCACACAACTTGAGTTCTGCAAATTGTGTAAGCTATTTCGAGGCATCTCATTTCGAACCCTGTGAAGGCCCTGCTATTTCGAGTGTGGTATTTGGCCTTGAGGTTTCTATTTCGGGATACAAAATAGAAACAATAGTGTAGCCTTAGCCCCACTGACTAGCCCCCTTTAAGTACCACCCTCCTCTATGTACTCTCCATACCTCATATCTCTCAGTGAGCAATATTTCTCAGTGCCACACTCCACCGGACTGGACTGTAAGTTGAGGGCAGGTGTCTCAATACTGACATCACTGTGGTACCTCAAGTGCAACAGCTGTGTACAGACATTTAAAAGCACTTTACAACATACTTAGATAATAGCACCTGCCCTGGAAAGCTCACATTTCCCAACCGTGTGGCTTATTGAACACAAGATCTAGACAACAGGCAGGGATTACAGTGGATGAGAAGCTGGATATAAATGAGCCAACACTAGGCCGTTGTAGCCAAAGGCTAACACCATATTGGGGTGCATTAGTAAAAGCACTGTTAGCAGATATAGGGAAATAATTTTTCCCCTTTGTTTGGCACTGGGGAGGCAGCATCTGGAGTATTGCATCCAATTCTGGGCCCCTCCATTACTGAAAGGATGTGAACGCACTGGAGAGAGTGCAGAAGAAGGTGACCATAATGATTAAGGGGCTGAGGCACATGACCTATGAGGAGAGGCTGAGAGATTTAGGCTTATTTACTTTACAGAAGAGAAGAGTGAGGGGGGATTTGATAGCAGCCTTCTACTACCAGAAGGGGAGTTCCAAAGAGGATGGAGAGATATTGTTCTCAATGGTAACAGATGACAGAACAAGGAGCAATGGTCTCAAGTTGCAGTTGGGAGGTCCAGGTTGGATATTAGGAAAAAACTATTTCATTGTTGAGAGTGGTAAAGCTCTAGAATGCGTGACCTAGGGAGGTAGTAGAATCTCAATGGGAACAGATGACAGAACAAGGAGCAATGGTCTCAAGTTGCAGTTGGGAGGTCCAGGTTGGATATTAGGAAAAAACTATTTCATTGTTGAGAGTGGTAAAGCTCTAGAATGCGTGACCTAGGGAGGTAGTACAATCTCCTTCCCTAGAGGTCTGTAAGACCTGTCTTGACAAATTTCTGGCTGAGACGATTTATGTGGGATTGGTCCTGCTTCCAGTAGGGGGCTGGACTTGGTGACCTTCTGAGGTCTCTTCCAACCCTATGATTCTATGTCAATGGAGGGCTCTCCCATGGGAGATGGTCCCACTACATGGCCTAATAGGAATTTTCAATGTCTAAGTGCTGTGATTAAAACTCCATATGTTGGACAGCTTCCAAACAGGGTCCTATCTGCCAATTGCTATTAGAACATGACGTTAAAATGCTTACTAATGTTAAACAATAGCTGTGTTTTAAAAACAACTCTCTCCATCTTTGTGTGTCCTAAAGGGCATTGTATCTTCCCCAGAACTCATGTCCAGCTACATACACCTTGTTAAATAAACCACTAGTGAAGAACGTAAATTTCATACAATTCAAAGTAAAAAAAAAGCACTCGAAGTAATCTTCAGTTTGGCAATAGACAATTACTATTATTAAATTACCCAGTAGATCAGAATCCTGGAGACACAAGGTGATCAAATCACTCCTGTTATTACCGGGGAGGAGTAAACAGCAGTGTAAGTGGGTCGGTAAGGGCATGTTGTTTTTAACTAGTGTGGCATACCGGAAAGACTCCCTAGCAGTCATCGCCAGCCCCTCTATTGGCTCTGTGTACAGGGCTGGGGCCTGGGAGTCAGGGCTAAGGGCTACATTAGCAGTATTCTGTTTCCTTCCCTGCCGACCCTACCAGGTGGGAAAGGGGCAGAACTGTCAGCCCTGTACACAGACAGAACAGATCTGTGGAGGGGCAGGGGATGGGGCTGGGGACTGAAGTCACCTGGGAAGACGTTGGGAGATCAGCCGGCCTCCCCTCAGCTGGCGTACCTCCCCCATATGTACCAGGAGGAACTTTTTGCTTACTTGCACCACCGTGAATAAATAAATCTCAAGACTCTTCATCACAAAGCCAATAGTTAAAATAGCAATTGTCATGCCAGCTTTCGCAAGCTGCCCTGACCCACTTACTTAGTGCTCCAGGAAAGGATCTGCATTTTAAACAGAGCAATACATTAAATGATTCTTATTTTTATCAGGTAGACAGATTCTATACTGCCCGTTACTGGAAACATGAGGATTCTTCCTGTAAAATTGCAGTATAGGGAAACAGGAAGTGCCTTGGCAATGGAAAAGCTTGAACAGTAAGTACCTACACAAGGAAAATATCAAAAAAAAAGGATAGATATGTAGAAATTCAATCCTCCTCCCTAGTATGTTCAAAGGAGGACTCCCTTACCCCAAGCTGGGAAGCCAGGTTCTTAGCACAATTAACTGGATACAGAACAAGTAATGTATGATGTAGTATGTCAGCTGATTATTAGAACTTTGCTTTTATGAGGAGCTTGCAGATTTTGTATCAAGCAATGTACACTGGGCATCTCTTCCAAGCAACAGAAGATCTGGATAGCAAATATTTTAAATCACCCACTCTCCCACCTCTTCTGGCAAATGTGGGTTTGATACTACGCTCTCTAAAGTACAGATAAAACTCCAAGGCACTATAGGGGTGCAGAATTGGCCCCATATCCAAAAAACATCTCCCCAGGAAAAATGTTATTTGCTATTTGTTTTGTGTCATTTAAATGTCTCCTTTCTGTTATCCTGTAACGTTTTAAACTCTTACTCTGTCCTTCTTGCTATATGTGAAAAGAGCTTCCAGTTGAGCTTTTCATGTCACTGTTGCCTAGCAGGCAGGCAGGTTGGGACAGTTTGTATTGGGAGAGGGAGGGGTAATGAGAGTCATTGAAACAAACTATAAACTGCTTCAAGCCAGGAGTGCTGCCACACCTGCTAGCGCCACCACCTCCTGCACCTATGGAAGGTAAATCAATGCTTGAATTGAAAGGAAAGTTTGTGTAGACTTACTCCCAGAATTCCATGACTGGAGACGTGGCATTTTGCAAAGAGAGATGACTGCAGTTGCTCAGATTAAGTTTTTGAAATTCCACACAGTTTTCTGTAAAAGAAAAAAAAGTTTGTTGTGAAGTTTGCAATACACCTCTCTTAGGGCAAGCTCATTGTTTAATGCCACCAGCCTAACTGAACTGCCCCTTAGCAAAGAAAGGCTTTCCAGGCATTTGAAAATAGCATGGCACTGTCACTTCTGTTATGGAGATACACATCTTATAGAGCTAGAAGGGACCTCAGGAGGTCATCAAGTCCTGTCCCCTGCCCTCTTGGCAGGAACAAGCACCACCACCACCCCCTTTTTTTTTTAAATCTATTTGCCCCAGATCCCTAAATGGCCCCCTCAAGGACTGAGCTCACAATGCTGGGTTTAGCAAGCCAATGCTCAAGCCACTGAGGTGTAGTTTGATCATCACCTCACTCAAAGTCATCCCAGAAGATATTCCTGCATGTTACCTTCTTCTACAGGCCTTTTTGACTGAAAAGCTGTAGTTTCAAGAGCCAGTGCAAAGTCCGAGGTGGTGAAAGAAGCTTTGAACTGTGGTGATTGCTAGAGCATTAAAGCACACATCCTGCTCCATCTGGCTAACTAAGGTTCAGTTCCCAAAGCCAACAGTTGGCTCAAGAATCACTTTGTGCCAGCAAGACATGTCCACTGACTTCAGTGAGGCAAGTGAGAAAGTTACTCCCTGGTGTGCTGTTATCTCTGGTATAGGAAGGAGGGTCAGGGTGAAGGGAAGGATGATGAGATCAAAGCAGCTCAGCATTACTGAGCTGATGTGAACAGAGATCAGGCATCACCGCATGGAGGTGAAAAAGGACACCACCAGGGGGCCTGATCCTTGATTCTTAACACATCAGAAAGTGCTGTGGGGCTGCACAGTCTGCAGGACTGGGCCCAATGGGAATGAGTCAAAGCCACAAAGCTGCAGAATGCTTAAAGCTGCAGTATGCTGAAAGGGGTGAGGGCAGACAGTATTTTAAGGTGGGGCAGGAAGGGGCAGAAATCAATGGTATGAAAACTACAACCTATTCATGACACTAGAGGATGAAAGTATTAGTGGGCACTGAGTTCCACAAACCATTAAGCTCGTCCTTTGGAGTGAAACGCAGTACACATTGAAACTCTCTAATCCGGCACTCTCTCATCCGGCAACATCTGCAATCCAGCATTATTTTAGTTAGCCGGATACCTATTTATCATGGGTGTAGCCAAGTTTCCCAAGGTCCTGTGAAGTTTGTTTCCAGCCACCAGCCCTGGCTCTCAGAGTTCTGTGCTGTTATTTACCTGTAATTTACCCCTAAATGTCTTCTAAGAGCCCAGTAGGCAGTGATAGTGTTTGTAATATGCTAGACAATGTTGACCTCCTGTAGTCTGGCAAATTTTCTCATCTGCCCCTGGTCAGATCCCAAGGGTGATGGATGAAAGAAGTTCAATCTGTGCTTAAAACATTCACAGGCTGTGCCTATACGTGCTGCTTCTTCTGGAAGTGGCACACTAATGTGCTACCGGAAGATGCTAATGAGGCATGGATGCAAATTTTCCACACCTCATTAGCATGTCAGCACATGGTTCGGAGTCCTGAAGAAGCTCTTCAGGACTCCGAAGTACACGTGCAGATGAGATGTGATGGAGTGGGGGATACCTGTGTGTGTGTGTGTGTGTGTGTGGCTCACAGAGGGTGTGAGGCTCCTGCTGAGGGTAACCCTGACGACCAGGTAACACCTTTGTACTGCAAACAAAGGAGGAGGTGGAGCCTGAGGGGTTTGAACTGGAACTGGGAGCTGGAAAGCAGTGAGTCTGGGCTGAGGGAGAGAGAGACAAAGAAGGCGGCAAGGCCCCAGCTCTGGGGGCCCCTTGGGGCCTCCTCTCCTCAACATGGATTGAACTGGCTGTCTCTGCCTGCTGTACTGACTCCTCTGTACAATACTGTGTCCTGTCGGCTAATAAACCCGCTGTTTTCCTGCTAAGTGAGAGACTCTCCTGCCTGCGGACAGGGTGCAAAGCTTGGGGAACCCCAAAACCCCATCACAAGCAGCCTGCGGGGATCTTCCAGAAGGAAACCCTTACCAAAATTTTGGGGAAGAAGGGGCTTCCAGAAGGAGGGTTTCCATCCGGAAGATCCCCCCAGGCCACGCATCTGCACATGTACTTCGAAGTCCAGAAGAGCTTCTTCTGGACTCCAAAGCACATGCCAATATGCTAATGAGGTACAGAAAATTTGCATCCATGCCTCATTAGCATGTTCCGGCTAGCTCATTAGCATGATGCTTCCAGAAGAAGCAGCACATGTAGACACCCCCACAGTGATAAATGGAATATGCATTTTTAAGACAAACCTTCAAATATAGGGCCCTATCCTACAAACCCTCCTGCACCCAAGGAGTAAACCACATAAACAGGACTATTGGTGCGGCAAGGAGTTTGCAGAAGTGGGCCCAGATGCCACCAAAAAATACAATACACCAAAGTTACAGATTTCTGAATAGAAAGTTCAGATACAAAACTCCTGATTTAATTTAAGCAGGCAAGACACCCACCAGTTTCAGTGGGTGTTTGTCTCCGTAAGGGAGGGATGAAAATCAGACAGCCACACTGCACCTGTCGTTTTTAAGCTGAACTCACTGAATATGAAAAAGCGAAAGTATGACACAGTCCTGAGCAGTGATCCCAGGATGTAGCCCTGTCTTTCAAAATTAAGACAGGCCTAGGGCTTCTGATCAGTGTTAATATTTTTGACAAGAACAAATGGTTATATAATGCTGAGAACAAATGAACACACCCCAAAAGCATGAACCTCACAAAACTCTTCTATAAACACTGATAGATACTGCAGGCCAAATTCCGTGCACATGTGATTTTTGCATTCCTACTGACTTCGGTGGTAATGGGCAAATTTCCACCAGCAAAAAAATGTGGTCCCTGCAATTAATTTAGCAACCCATTGCTTTTAAGTAATTCCTCTAGCTGTTAAGATTTTTGGGGCCATACCTGTATTCCATTCATGTCCACACGTGGCCCATGGGAGCTCTGTGGTAAAGCAGTTAAATAGATAGAAGATAGCCCATGCTAAAATGATGATGTAATAAACATTTAAATGTGCTTCAATAACTTGAGTAGCATATCCAATTCCTGGAGGAAAAAAATACAGAAAAGAAACTAATTACAGAAACCATTTGCTTTTTCATACTTTTTTCTCCGTATCTTAACACTAATTTTGCTGAAACATATAATGCATTAAAAAAAAATAACTAGTAGTTACCTTCAAACAGCGGACAAACTTTTCTCCAACATGTAATGCCTCCTTCACTAGTGAATTGCCCTAGGGCAGTCTCCAGGAAAAACACTGGTATTCCACAGCAAATAAAGAAAACCACATATGGAATGAGGAAAGCACCTAGAAGCAAACATCAGTAGGGAACTGGTTAGAGAAGACAAAGATCCTTGCAAGAAAAGTAAGAAATTTTCTTTCCTTAGTAAAGGAAGGACCCTACAAAGCCTTACTGAAACCAACTGAGAAAGCACAACTCATGGGAGAAAGGATCAGGCGCTAAAAGCTAAAAGTTCATGTCTATGGGGTGGTCCATTCTCTTTACTCCCACAGTGTTTCTCGCAAACAAGACACCTGCCGTCAATCCCCAGCTCGGCCTCGCACTTCTTGTATAATTACGTGCAAGTCACTTATCTACCTTGTGCCTCATTTCTCCGTCTGTAAAATGGAAATAATAATATCCTTACGAAGATAAAATTTTACAGTAACCAAGTGCTTTGGATAAAATTGTGAGCCACTCGAGTTCTCTGGTTTTTGAGAATCATATGACTAGCCAGAGAACCAATGGGACTATTTACAGGACTTTAGCCTTTGATCAGAAGATATACACCAGATATTAAAATGTTTAACTTCACACAGCAGGAAACTAACAAAGCATCCAAGATCAAATACAACATATACAAGCACAGTTTAGGGCCAAAGATTTGCTCAGTAGCAACATTCTTTCCTTTATTAACTGAGGTACAACAGAATTATACTGTGTTATCTGTCATATAAACTTTGAAAACAAATATTGCTTTAAGGTTTTATCAGACTGTAAAACTATTTACATACAACACCTGGAAAAACTGGAGCAACAAATATGAAGGGATTGGCTTAGGCATTAACAAAATGGTGAGAAAGGGTAACTGTGTTAGATCAAATTATAATCTCAGTTGCATTTGTCCAATTTCCATTAAGACTGAAGTCCATGTAGCTGAGAACATGAGGAACCCTTTTCAGTGCAAAGAGAACATGAAAGAAAAGCTCCTTCCAGCATATGACTCTGCTATTGAGGCCAAGGGTGAGTTTTAGCACACAGCGATAGCCAGTTGAGACCCAAGCAAAGGAAGAAGGGCATACATCCGGAGGAGGAAGAGACCAAAGATGGCTAATAAATGCAGCGATGGATCAGACAATTCATACTCAGACCAGATGAACCAACAATTACAAAAGACCTTATTCTGCTACCGTTACTCACATTGTGCAGAGCTTTCTCTTGTCAGAAAGGTCCATTTATTTCAGGAGGCCTAGCGGCCGAAGAAGGCACTACTCATCATGCCTTAGAGTGGCAGAAGCCAGGCCCTAGAGATCTGCCTTCTGTTCCTGAGCATACCACGCTGGCATACCTTAATCAGAGCTTGATTTAAGACTTTCCACTCCAATTACATGGACACGAGGTCCATTTCAAAGTAACAAAGTTAAATTCGCAGTGTGTTTCCTGTCTTTTCTTCACAAGATATTTTAAACTCTAGCTACAATAATATGTTTACCATCTGAATCTTCACAGTCAACCAAAAGTTATGGGGCTTTGTTTCAGGGCAACTTTATAGCTGTATAAATAACCATCGATTCCGTGATTTTAACAATACAAAACCAGAGAACATTGCAATAAGAAAGTAAGAACAGCCATACTGCATCACACCAAAGGTTCATCTAGCACATTTAGTATCCTGTCTTCCAACAGAGGCCAATGCCAAATGCTCCAGAGGAAGTGAACTGAACAGGAAACCAACAAAGTGATCCCTTGCCTGACACCCATTTCCAGCATCTGACAAACAGAGGCTACAGACACCTTTTCTACCTATCCTGATTAATAGCCACGGATGGACATAACCTACATGAATTTATCTAGCTCTTTTCTGAACCTTGTTAAAGCCTTGGTCTTCACAACCTCCTCTGGCAAGGAGTTCCACAGGTCTAGTATGTGCTGTGTAAAGAAAAAACTCCCTTTTGTTAGTTAAACCTGCTACCCATTATGTTGAATATTGGATGATGTTTGCCACTCACATCTAGCACAGGAGATAAAGTATGCCTACTTTTCAGAAATCCAATGTGTCATCGTGTGGACCTCCAATTTTCAGTCTGCAGACCTATAGCTAAAGAGAGGTCTCTTCAAAGACCACTTCCTCGCCCAACCTCTCTGAAGCCTGGCTTCTCCTAATATTTCATTCTGCAGAGCCCGCCAGTGAAAACTTCCCAGACCACAGTTGGAGAATTGCTGGTCACATGCACAGGCTTGATGACTTTCCTGTAAGTACCCGTTTAAGTCGGGAGTGTGAGATGACTTGCTGGGGCTTGGTCTACACTAGGCAAGTTAAGCTGACTGCAGATACACAAGTCTAACCACCTCAATCACGCAGCTAGAAGCAACTGATTTGCAATCGAAGTACCTGGCCGTCCTCACTGAGGAAAGTTGACAGGACAGTTTCTGATAGGAATTGACCCTGATAGGTCAATTTATTTCACACAGCCTGGGACTGATTTCCTCTCACACCAGCTTTAGGCTGATCTGACTTCAGTGACTCCAATACATTTATACCTGTGTAACTGAGAGGAGAACCAGGCTTTCTATCCTCTAACAAACGAACAAACAAACGGGCATACAAACAATAGCAGGCCTAAATTAACAAGAAGTCCTGTGGCACCTTATAGACCAACAGATATTCTGGAGCATAAGCTTTTGTGAGCAAAGACCTGTGAAAGCTTATGTTCCAAAATATCTGTTAGTCTATAAGGTGCCACAAGACTTCTTGTTGTTTTTGAAGATACGGAATAACTTGGCTACCTCTCTGATACAGGCCTAAAATTATAAAAGGCCGTTTATCTGATTAGACAATCAACTATCACCAATAAGCGCTTTCCCATAAAAAACTAGGGCAGTGGTTCCCAGCCTGGGGTTTATGGGCCCCTGGGGTCCATGAGGGTATTGCAGGGGGTCCATAAAACAAAATAAATAAGCATGATCATAGAAAATAAGTTTTAAATAAATTGCAAAGTTATACTCATTATTTTTAAATTAAATAGCTTCTAATAATGTTACTAGTCGCTGTACAAAAATCTATGTTGTGGTTTCCTTTTTCATTTAATGAACTGTGCATAGCGTCTAGAATTGGCTTTGATGGCGGTCTGCGAATTGTTTGGAGGGATGATTCTGGGGGTCCACAAACAGTTTGGGGGGTGATTAGGGGTTTGCGGTAGTGAAAAGGTTGGGAACCATTGAATTAGGGTGGCCAGACGTTCAGATATTTGAGGTTTTTTCTTATATAGGCACATTTACTTCCCAATCCAATCCTAATTTTTCCCACTTTCTCCTATCTGGTCACCCTGAAACAAACAGAGACAATTTCACAAACCCTGACCTGTATTTCACATACAGAAGCAGAAAATCCATATATAAAATGAGCCCAATTCTGATTTCAGTTTCAGCATCGCCTCTAAGGTCAGTGTGGTTGCACAAAAAGCTGGGAGCAGACTGGGGGTGAGATCCTGGCCCCAGTGAAGGTAACACAATGTTGCCATTAACATTGGTGGTACGGGAATTCTATATTTTGTTTTTTCATGCCATTCTGTCTTCAGGAAGATGGAGTTTGTTATTTAACTAAAATGTTTACACTAATATAAAAACAGACATGTCTGAAATACTTTCTGTGTGAAGCTAACACTGGTGAAAATGGCAATTTCACATGGTGACCAGTTAGAATGTATAGATATACTATTCGCATAGCTAATGAGAAGATGAATGATACCACAGGAATAAGGGTGTGTATCTTCGTGTCTTTAAAATATTATTTCTGAAAGATTTTTCTGTCTTCCCAGAAAAAAAATGCTTGAGACAAGTCTTACACACTAGCATCAACCATATTCTGCATTTCATAACCAGCTTGTTATCTTTATATAATAAAAATAAAAGCACAACTAGTGATCAATAAGTGACCTCTTAAGAATAGCAGAGCTTTTTATCTCATTTTTGCCAAAGTGCAGGGGTAAAGGAACTAGAGCCAAGTTACAAGGCAAACACACCTACCGGGCAGCAGACTTTAGACTTGTAGCCAACACAGAAGGGTCAGGATTTTCCCTCCTGTTGCTAGGTGGAGTGACAATGGGGATAAATTTGACATTGTTGGCAGAGAAAACCTACTGATGAATGGGTCTTTTTATGTATGTGTGCATATCAGCTACCCAGCACATTGTCTTTCTCTGAAGCTATTTGCTTTAGGCCTGAATTGAAGGAGTGTCTATGTCCAGCTGACTATACATCTAAACTAATCTTTATTTTGATTAATCACTTTTCCACTGGTAGCTCTACCACAGATGTAGTGTTTATTCATAACTGTCAAATGCTACACTCTACGTGTTTGATACCAGCTATAAATAATACCTAAAATATCTTATGTTGTTGTATAGCATGAATTTGTGCTTTGTGTTCCATGACTTCATGTATCTAATGTTATTGATTATATTAAATAAAGTGACTAGCTTCCCTTCTACAACTAACAAATCCAGCCTCCCTTTCTACTCCTTTTGGAAAAATAAATCTGGGTGCAACTGATTTAAAGGGCTCTGATCTGACAGACAACAAACCAAAGAGGCAAATGTGCCCAGAAGACAATCCTCGTAAAAGTTCAGATGTTGACACAAATCCCTTAAATCATTATAAAAAATGTATTTTGCAAAGTATGCTGTTTTGGAGAGTACACAATTACTTTATATTGTAGCTGTTCCTCATGGGGTCACAGAGTTTTAGTTCTTGTTTTGTTTTTGAACGCATACATTTACATGCACAAAAACAGTTTAATAGTACATTAGTCTCTTTTGCACGAGATGGCCGTATTAAAAGGGAACCATTGGGGTGAAAATAGTTTTGAGCCAATTTATCCATTTCTGTATAATGTGCTTTCCACTTAATTTCACGAGTTTTTGCATTATAGTCTTCACCAAATATGATATTTCACAGATGCAAAAAAAAGTGAAAAGAAATTGCAAAACATTTTGCAGAAAAGCAAAATATTTCCTAATTTTGCACAGCTGCAAAATGCTTCACTGAAGTCCTTTAAAGTTCCAGTTCTTTACAACCAGTGCAAGATGTCACTGCAAAGCATCCGCTTACTGTTGATTTACCATGTGTTTCTGGTGAACTGTGACTCTACACGCGATGCCATCTTACCTCCTCCATTCTTGTAGCAGAGATATGGGAATCGCCAGACATTTCCCAGCCCAATAATTTCCCCGGCCACCGAAAGCACAAATTCAACCTTATTGTTCCAATGGCCTCTCTCATGCACTTTCTTGTCGTTGCTGTGGACCAGGTTGGTACTTGAGGCTTCAGGGTCCAAAGCATCTTCTGGCTTGCCATTAATGATGGGAATGGTCTTTTCAGCAGTCATGACTCCGTCCAGCTTGGGGCAGAGAGAAAGAAGTGTGGAGTTTTAAATCACTTTCTCACAACAACAAACCACCACTCACAAACCTTGCATCTGATCTTTGCATCTCTTGTAATATAAAGACTTGGACAGGTAGCCGTGTTGTCTGTAGCTTCACAAAAACAAACAAACAAACAAACAAACAAACAAAACCCAAGCAGTCCTGTAGCACCTTAAAGACTAATAATTTTATTTATTAGGTTGTGAGCTCGAGTCTTACCCACAAAAGCTCACGACACAATAAATAAAATCGTCTTTAAGGTGCTACAGAACCGTAACATACATGGACATGAAAAGACAAGCTGGGAGCTCCTGTTACAGGTATCTCCTGAACCATAGGTGGACACGCAAAGACCACCTGGGGCTCCTGTCACAGGTATCTCCTGTACCACACATGCACACGCAGAGACCAGCTGGGGGCTCCTGTCATAGGCATCTCCTGTACCACACATGGACACGCACAGGCCAGCTGGGGGCTCCTGTCACAGGCATCTCCTGTACCTCACATGGATACGCACAGACCAGCCAGGGGCTCCTGTCACAGGTATCTCCTGTACCACACATGGACACGCACAGACCAGCTGGGGTTCCTGTCACAGGTATCTCCTGTACCTCACATGGACACGCACAGACCAGCCAGGGTTCCTGTCACAGGTATCCCCTGTACCTCACATGGACACGCACAGACCAGCCAGGGTTGCTGTCACAGGTATCTCCTGTACCACACATGGACACGCACAGACCAGCCGGGGTTCCTGTCACAGGTATGTCCTGTACCACACATGGACACGCACAGACCAGCTGGGGGCTCCTGTCACAGGTATCTCCTGTACCGCACATGGACACGCACAGACCAGCCAGCGTTCCTGTCACAGGTATCTCTGTACCACACATGGACACATACAGACCAGCTGGGGGCTCCTGTTACAGGTATCTCCTGTACCTCACCTGGACACGCACAGACCAGCCAGGGTTCCTGTCACAGGTATCTCTGTACCACACATGGACACGCACAGACCAGCTGGGGGCTCCTGTCACAGGTATCTCCTGTACCTCACATGGACACGCACAGGCCAGCCAGAGGCTCCTGTCACAGGTATCTCCTGTACCTCACATGGACACGCACAGACCAGCCGGGGGCTCCTGTCACAGGTATCTCCTGTACCTCACATGGACACGCACAGGCCAGCCAGGGTTCCTGTCACAGGTATCTCTGTACCACACATGGACACGCACAGACCAGCCAGGGTTCCTGTCACAGGTATCTCCTGTACCACACATGGACACGCACAGACCAGCTGGGGGCTCTTGTCACAGGTATCTCCTGTACCACACATGGACACGCACAGACCAGCCAGGGTTCCTGTCACAGGTATCTCCTGTACCACACATGGACACGCACAGACCAGCTGGGGGTTCCTGTCACAGGTATCTCCTGTACCACACATGGACACACAGAGACCAGCCAGGGTTCCTGTCACAGGTATCTCCTGTACCACACATGGACACGCACAGACCAGCCAGGGTTCCTGTCACAGGTATCTCCTGTACCACACATGGACACGCACAGACCAGCCAGGGTTCCTGTCACAGGTATCTCCTGTACCTCACATGGACACGCACAGACCAGCCAGGGTTCCTGTCACAGGTATCTCCTGTACCTCACATGGACACGCACAGGCCAGCCAGAGGCTCCTGTCACAGGTATCTCCTGTACCTCACATGGACACGCACAGACCAGCCGGGGCTCCTGTCACAGGTATCTCCTGTACCACACATGGACACGCACAGACCAGCAGGGGTTCCTGTCACAGGTATCTCCTGTACCTCACATGGACACGCACAGACCAGCCAGGGTTCCTGTCACAGGTATCTCCTGTACCACACATGGACACGCACAGACCAGCCGGGGTTCCTGTCACAGGTATGTCCTGTACCACACATGGACACGCACAGACCAGCTGGGGGCTCCTGTCACAGGTATCTCCTGTACCGCACATGGACACGCACAGACCAGCCAGGGTTCCTGTCACAGGTATCTCCTGTACCACACATGGACACGCACAGACCAGCCAGGGTTCCTGTCACAGGTATCTCCTGTACCTCACATGGACACGCACAGACCAGCCGGGGCTCCTCTCATAGGTATCTCCTGTACCTCACATGGACACGCACAGACCAGCCGGGGCTCCTGTCACAGGTATCTCCTGTACCTCACATGGACACGCACAGACCAGCTGGGGGTTCCTGTCACAGGTATCTCCTGTACCTCACATGGACACGCACATACCAGCCGGGGGTTCCTGTCACAGGTATCTCCTGTACCTCACATGGACACGCACAGACCAGCCAGGGTTCCTGTCACAGGTATCTCCTGTACCTCACATGGACACGCACAGACCAGCTGGGGGTTCCTGTCACAGGTATCTCCTGTACCACACATGGACACGCACAGACCAGCCGGGGCTCCTGTCACAGGTATCTCCTGTACCTCACATGGACACGCACAGACCAGCCGGGGCTCCTGTCACAGGTATCTCCTGTACCTCACATGGACACGCACAGACCAGCTGGGGGCTCCTGTCACAGGTATCTCCTGTACCTCACATGGACACGCACAGACCAGCCGGGGCTCCTGTCACAGGTATCTCCTGTACCTCACATGGACACGCACAGACCAGCTGGGGGCTCCTGTCACAGGTATCTCCTGTACCTCACATGGACACGCACAGACCAGCCGGGGCTCCTGTCACAGGTATCTCCTGTACCTCACATGGACACGCACAGACCAGCCGGGGCTCCTGTCACAGGTATCTCCTGTACCTCACATCCTAGGAAGTGCAGAGCGCGAACGGGCTGTTGTTTTGGTGGCCCACACCCGCTCCCCTCGCCCCAAAGAACGGGGCAGTGAGGCGATAAGGAGAACTAACGCCTCGCTGGATCCCAGCCCCGCGCTCCCTCCCGCGCAGACACCCGCCCCAGGGGCCCGCGGGCCGGGGAAGCCGCTCCCGCTACTCACCCGGGGCTGTGCCGCTGCCTGGGCTGCTGGGCGCCGCGTCTCCGTCCGGCGCTGCGCGGATCCCGCGGCCGCTGCCGCTCTCCGCCCTGCAGCGCTGGAGCAGGCGGCGCACGGAGGCGGGCGGGCAGGGGGCGCCTTCTCCCGGCTCTCGGCTGCAGGGGCTGGGACGCGCCCCGCTCCCCACGCGGCGCAGGAAGATTCGCGACTGCTCAGCCGCTCCCGGCGCGCTGGACTAGCAGCCACCTCCCCCCGCGCCGCCCCCTCCCGCTGGCTCCCCGCCCCTGCCCTGGCCGACGGCCCCCTCCCCTTCCCCGCTGCGGATCCGGGCCCTGCCGGCCCCCGGCTGCGAGGGAGCGGTGGGCAGGCGGAGCAAGGGGCCCACGGCCCAGCTGCAGGTCTGCCGGGAGCAGGAGGGGGAGCCCTGCGCCAAGCGCAGGTCTGGAGGGGCTCCGATCCCTTCCGCTGCGGGTCGGTGGTGGTCAGGTCCCTGTTTGGCCCCGCTGGGGCCCCTCTGTCAGCCTCTGCTGGGAGAGTCTTTCTGCCCCTGGGCCACTGGGATCCCAGGCTGGCCTCACCTCTGTCCCATCAGCCACCATTCGGGCGACCCAGAGGCCTGGGCACAGCCTTGGGCACCTGCCTGGCTGCTGCTGGCCCCGGGCCTTCTCCGAGTTCTCCGCACAACTTGCTCCTGGGGGCATAGCTTCCAGCATTGCTGCTGTGTCTCTGGCGCAGCGGGACGGTCGCTCCCTGCCCCTGGGCCTTTCTAAGTGCCTCTTACTAATAGCCAGGCCCAAGGACGGATGGCAGCCCATGCCTCCCACTCACTTCCACTTTGGCCTGGGGGCTCCTTTCGGCCCAGCACACTCCAGCTGAATGCAATGCCCCTGGAAGAAACCACATTTGCACCATCAGCAACTAGTGCAGAAGGGGCCAACCTGGGTCCCTGGAGCTGCATGTGGTGCTTCAGATGTCAATAGGTGGCTCCTTGCAGAGGCATCAACTCTGGGGCAGGAGCTCCAGGTGCCAACTTTCCAAAGGGGTAAGGGGGCTTGCTGCTTAACCCCCTGCTGTGCCCCAGGCCCTGCCCACACCCTGCCCTTTACGGTCAGGTCCGTGGTGTCCAACACACTAACCCAGTGGCGTCCGATGGGAATTAAAAGATCGCCACACTTGTGGTTGTCATCTTTCTGCATTTGCCAAAGATGCCCCCCAGCCACGCTCCCTCCCCAATAAATGCCAGCAACTCATCAGAGCGGCCAGGATCACTGCCATGGCTCGGGCTGGAGAAGCAGCTGGGTCCCTTGGAAGAGCCACATTTAATGACTCCATGGGCCGCATGCAGCTCAAGACACGAATTGCCACACTGTGGTGTCCCATTCCCCATGTGTGGCAAGCGGCAGCCGTATTGGAAACCACAATACTAACCACTGGCCACATGTGCCTGTTTGAACATTTGAGTGTGGCTACTTGGCTTGAACAATAAATATATTTTCAGAATAATGTGGCTAGTTCTCTATAGAAATAGCCACTATACCTAGGAACTAGTTGGACACCACAAGTCTAAATGGTGGCTGGTCTTGTCATGAGTGCAGGGGATTGGACTCAATGACATCTTGAGTTTCCTTCCAGTTCTGTGATTCTGTAATTCCCTTCCCCTTCCCCTACCTCTGAGCCTGCCACAGCTTCCCTCCTCCCTCCTTCTCTAGAACATCCTGCCTGCTGCGAAACAGCTGATGGCAGTGGGGAGGAGGCACAGGGAGGGAGAGGGAAGCGGTGATCAGCTGGAGGTGGGAGCTGTTGGGGGCTGCTGACATATTGTGGCTCTTTGGCAGTGTACATTGGTAAATCCTGTCTCCTTCTCATGCTCAGCTTGGCCACCCTTGGAATAATGTCTGTCTCTCCATAGAACACACACCACGTACCACAAGCTGCTCCATTTCACCATGCCAATGGGCCTAACCTGGATGGAGCACCTTCATGGGTTTATAGGCAGCGCTGGCTATGTTTCATGTAGGTCAACTAGGAGGTGAGCACAAGACTGGTCAGTGTCAGGGAGGCTGAACCAGTGCCTGCGGAAGACAGCAAAAAGATTAAGCTGCTGTGAGGGTTTGCTCACAGCTGAAGTGGGTAAGATCTCAGCTGGTGCCTTTGCTGTACCCCATTTCAGAGCCCTCAGCCTGTCCAGGCCCTGCTGTTCTCAGTGTTCAAACAGGGGGTTACCAGCTTGCCCCAGTGAATAGTGTAGTACAAGCACGATTCTGTATTTGCAAGGTAATGCTTTCCACCTTTTAAATAAATTTTCTTAACTCTGCCCTTTTTTGAAAACTTTGGCTACGTCTACACGTGAAGCCTACATCGAAGTATTTTGATGAATAACGTCTACACGTCCTCCAGGGCTGGCAACGTCGATGTTCAACATCGACGTTGCGCAGCACCACATCGAAATAGGCGCAGCGAGGGAACGTCTACACGCCACAGTAGCACACATCGAAATAAGGGTGCCAGGCACAGCTGCAGACAGGGTCACAGGGCAGACTCAACAGCCAGCTGCTCCCTTAAAGGGCCCCTCCCAGACACACTTGCACTAAACACCACAAGATCCACAGAGCCGACAACGAGTTGCAGACCCTGTGCATGCAGCATGAATCCCCCGCTGCAGCAGCAGCAGCCAGAAGCCCTGGGCTAAGGGCTGCTGCACACGGTGACCATAGAGCCCCGCACAGGCTGGAGAGACAGCGTCTCTCAACCCCCCAGCTGATGGCTGCCATGGAGGACCCCACAATTTCGACGTTGCGGGACACGGATCGTCTACACGGTCCCTACTTCGACGTTGAACGTCGAAGTAGGGCGCTATTCCGATCCCCTCATGAGGTTAGCGACTTCGACGTCTCGCCGCCTAACGTCGAAGTTAACTTCGAAATAGCGCCCAACGCGTGTAGCCACGACGGGCGCTATTTCGAAGTTAGTGCCGCTACTTCGAAGTAGCATGCACGTGTAGACACAGCTTTTGTGAGTTCGGGGCAAGGGGGAACCCTGTCTTCCGACCCAAAGTTGTCTTCTCATTAATCCAGGCCCAAGTTTATCAGGCGCTTTGTATGTGGTGGGCAATCACGGCTGAACTCACAAAGTGGATGAAAGCAAATCTTGGAACAAAGTTGCACCATTAGACAAGAGAGTGGTGCTCAAGGTTTGATTTATCTTACAGCTCGGCTTGCTCCTAGCAAGATGATCAGCTTCACTAACGAGGTTAGTTAAAATTGCATTTCTCATGTCAGGCAGATCCTGGGCCTAACACGCTCCTGGAGCAGCCTAGCTGTGCCCCAGGGAAGGGATAAAGGAGGAGAGTTCCTCCTTCCCTCTCTCTGTGAGCTGATCATCAAGGTTGTAGAAGCTGATTACAGCTGTTGTTACTTCCAACCTCCTCTCCACAGGGAAAGGGGCCAGCGGATTCACCAAAACCACTGGTTAAAAATGAAGTACCAAAATTGGAGTTCAATTCCATCGTATGCCACCAAGGAAACCACACCACAAACAGCGATAGCAGGAGAGAACAGATGTTTCTGCTGCCCACACAAGGACAGTCTCACATGCTGTAGAATTTTACAACAATATATATGAGAGTATAAAATATCCCTCCTCTCCCCTGCATGCTGAGAAAGACACACAGAGAATCAAAGCGTTCACACTGAGCATTGTCAGAGAGTTAAAACATACAGCATTGTCCTGGAGCACATCACCCCCCACCCAGTATGTTCTCCCTGCACTGTGCACACTCCGTCCTCGTCAGGATTAATGAGGTGAAACAGTCGATACTTGTGGAAAGGAATATTCTCATCATGAATAATCCCGGGTGAGCAGCATTTGGTCTGTAACATGGGCAGTTCAGAGAGATTTTCATGAGTTGGCATTACTGGTCGTGTCATACAACTTCAGAACTGAAGGGACTTGGGCTAAGTGGAACAAATTCTGGTCTCTATTACGAGGGTGTGTGGTGCAACCCTTTTGCCTTCAATGACCAGAGAATATGGGATCCCATTCTCACAACTGAATATAAGACCCCACCTATTCTAAGATTCATTTTAGACTTGGTGTAAAGATACAGAGCAAAGACCTTCCAGGATCAGGCTTTCAGGGTGTAAGTAGCTATGGACTGGTAAGGAAAGCAGAAGAGGAATTTCAAATTATTTGGGATCAAAAGTCTGAGGCAATTTCAGAGCATGTGTTACAATATGATTGAGCTTCTTTGGCAAGACCATCACAGATTGTATTTAAGACAACCTGTCTGACTCTTATCCAAGCAGTTTTGCACAATGAAAAATAAGAGGATTTATTCACTGCAGTGGATAACAGCCATTTAAAATTAAGTATCAATTGATTGTCAAAACTCTATTTCCAGAGGCTTAACAGCTATTATTGTAGATAGGTATCTTTTCCATCTGTTACCCATTCATCACAATGGCAGACACTCGCACTAGGGTTCTAGAAAGCCAGGAAAATCTCTCTTTCATCTTTTGTTGTTTTCCTGTGGGCTCCTACAGCCTAAAAGATCCCCCCTTTCCTTCTACCTCACACTCTCCACCCCCAAGGCCCTGCCTTGCTTTCACCATCATAATATTTGAGCAGGACTAGATGTGACTCCATTATTAACTTGTCACCTTGACTGGGAAAAGGAGCCTCATCTGGTTCCTGTGTGTGGCAGTTCAGCACCATCCTGTGCTACAAACCTGGCACATTAATCCAATTTTAAAAATGCGAACATGTTGGGAGTGGTGTTTCTATTTTAATTCACTGAGAAAGTGTTAATGAACCATTACAAATAGCCCCACACAGGGGCCTTCATACTTACCTGGGCCTCCTGTCCAGTGTTCTTCATGGGACTTTTGCTCTGAACGTTGAAGAACAGTGGAGGGTGAGTTGCCAGAAGTCCCATATTACAGTCAACTCTTTCATATCCAGCAGCCCTGGGACCGGGAGGTTGCCAGATATTCAAATATTCTGCATAACAGGGAGGTGTACCTAGCAATGAATACCACTAAAGAAAAAACAAGAGTAGGTATTAAGAAACAAACAAAAGTGTATGCAGAGTACTAACCAACAACAGTAGTAGTGTACACTGGAAAATTACGTGGCATTCGCTGCATGTATTTAAGTTTACTTTCACGCTTCTGTACTTATGGAAAACGTGACTAAAATTTACTTAGGGTTCAAATGCCGGTTATAGGAGAAGTATCAGAGGGGTAGCCGTGTTAGTCTGGATCTGTAGAGCAACGAAGGGTCCTGTGGCACCTTATAGACTAACAGAAAAGTTTAGAGCATGAGCTTTCGTGAGTTAACTCACTTCTTCAGATGCTGGATTATAGGAGAGTTCTGGATGATAGAATGCCAGACATGAAAGAGTTTACTGTGCAAAGGATGTCCCTTATTTAAATAAAAAATTGCCTGTCCCATACTAAATCATTGCAGGGTGCCTTTTATCTTGTGTTCCAACATATTACAAACACTACCACTATGCAAAGCCAAGTTTCAGTACCTGACACTCCAAAGAAATACCGTTTGTAAAAATTAGACAACGAAGTGATGTTAAATTGGTCCCCTGATTGACAGAAACAATGGAGCTACAGCAGCCACCAGCCGGCAGTTATGTTCCTCTGCTGAGGATTGTAGCAGAGACTCTGCAAGTGGGGGCAGTTGCTGAACCCCCTGCCAAGCAGGTTCCCTTCCTGACCATGGCCCATCAGAGTCCTCACATCTGCCTCCAGGGCACGAAGACCAGTGCACCTGCCCAGTGCAGAGAAGGTGTATGGGGGTTTTGCCCAGGGTCTCGAGTCAGCAGTGGGCCCACTCCTCTCCCTAATCTGACCCTTCAGGGCTGCCCTGTTCAAGTCCACAGCTGCGTCCCGGAAACCCAGACTGCCAGGATTCCTCAACTCCCATCTGGTTAGTTGTTTCCTCTGTCTGTGGTACAGGACATCCGAGCCCTGGCTGCCAGGGGTACAGGGTACTTCTCCACATGGGGTGCTTGTTCTGCCATGGTTTGGGAACCATTGTAACATTGATTCTAGGGATAGGAGCCAGAGGACCCCTGACTGTGCCTTGGCATGACTGCCACAGGGCTTCCATGGGAGTAGAAGATACCTTTCCTAGTAGGAACTGGGCCTCTGGCATATCAGAGTCATATCTGCTGACTTGTCTACCAAAGTTACTGTAGTTTGCAGAAGATAAGAGTGAGGCGTGATTTGATGGCAGCCTTCAACTTCCTGAAGTGGGGATTCTAAAGAGGATGGAGAGAGGCAGTTCTCAGTGGTGACAGATGGCAGAACAAGGAGCAACCATCTCAAGCTACAGTGGAGTAGGTCTAGGTTGGATATTAGGAAAAACTCTTTCACCAGGAGCGTGGTGAAGCACTGGGATGTGTTACCTAGAGAGGTGGTGAAATCTCCACCCCTCGAGGTTTACAAGTCCCAGTTTCATGAAGTCCTGGCTGGGATGATTTAGTTGGGGTTGGTCCTGCTTTAGGCAGGGGGCTGGACTCAATGACCTCCTGAGGTCCCTTCCAGCCCTAGCATTCTGTGTTTCTACGAAATGCATGTTTTTCACTTCAGTTAGCACTTCAGAGCCAGGATCAGTTAGAACAATAAACAAGCAAGGACAAAGCTATTTATAAAGCATTGACAGTTCCTCTCCTGAGGCCTAGAGACCCTGTATGTCATAGTAGAACAATCTGAAAAGCACTGAATCACTGGGCATGGAGGGGTATTACTGCAAACCCTGCAGGGGTGGGGTGCAAACAAGCTGGAAACAGCTTCATCTTCACCCCTGCAAAGTTTAGCTGAGGGCCAGGGAAGCTTCCCCACGTCAGAACTATGCAGAGCTCTGCATGCAGAGCTTGGCTCCTCCTGGGCAGTGCCAGGAGCTATAGGATTTTGAGCTTTCCCTGGGAATCAGCCCAGCCAGAGACAGTGGGCAGAGGAAAGAGCCAGCCAGCCAGGGTGTTTGAGCTGAATGATCCAACCAGGAGATGGTTCTTCACACAGTGCTGGGAGCAGGACACACCGGGGGTGGGTGGTGAGCCAAGTCTGGGAAGACAAGCCCCTAGCCCTGCCCCTTCCATCCAACACCTTGCCCCTGCCTCCCACAGGCCCTGTGAAAGCCAAGCCCCCCCACACTATGGGAGCAGCACCTCCTTCAAAACACATGAAGCCCATGGCAGGGAGGCCTCCTTGACCCCCTCCTTTGGAGTGCGGGTGGCTCTGCCCCTCCCTGACGCAATGCAGCCTATGGGCCAGCTTTTACTCCCCCATAGCACAGGCCGGCAGCGAGCCCCTACTCCAACAACATGGGTAGCCCCATCAGTCTCCCAGCCCTCCCAGAGCACAGGGATGCTGGGCAAGTGGGCGCTCCTCCTAGCCCCCGCCTCCCTGCCCCCAGTGCACTGGGAGAGCTGGCAGGCCACGGCCCCAGCCTGGCAGCCCCAGGACACGGAGGGAACCACATTGAATGGGGGGATGGGCTGGGGGCAGAATGTGTGTGGGGCCGGCCAGGCAGTTTGGGAAGCAGTTGCCTTCCCTGCCTCTTATACCTGGCACCCATGCAGGGCACAGCCCCCTGCAGGGCTATGGAGGAGCAGCAGGACTGGAGAAAGGGTGGTAAACAGGAAGAGAAAGGGAGAGAACAGTGAGAGGGGAAGCATGGAAAGGGCCACCACCAGCTCACACTCTGCAACCACCACAGCAAGCAGCCGGCTCTGGCTGGAAACACCACAAGCTCCACCCTTGCTCTCCCACCCCTATCATCAGCCACTGGACACCCCCCACTTCCCCACTCACTGCTGGTGGGTGGGCAGCTGGTGAACAAGGATCCAGCCGGCCAGAAGTGGGACCCACCCGTACGGAAGGGTGGGGGAGAAGGAAAACATGGTACAACTGACCTGTTGTTCTTGTCTTTGGTTTTGTTTTTCAGTCAGGACATCTGCAGGAGGACTTACATATGGGACTGTCCCTTGAAAAAGTGCTACAGCTAATCACCATATCTATGCAAATCCCATTTAATTAATGCTGATTTTCCTAACTCAGATTGAGTTTGCAATACTGGGCAGTTTGAGAAAAAATCTTCCAGTTTGCAAACTGAGCTGCTTAATAATATTGAAAGAAAATAAATCTAGAAATAGCAGAGAGAGAGAGAGTCATTTTTCTGAGCATCACTGAACTGTAAATCAGTTTTTCCTAAATTTAGAAAATTCCAATGCCGTTTCAAACATTTTGAAATGTTTAGTTAGTCTTAATGTACTCTGCTGTATCTAGTAATTGCTAGTCCTGACATAGTATTGTTTATGTACATATCTTAAAGGGGTTTGCAAAGATTGTTAAGCATCATCCTCATTTTTCTAGCTGGGTAAACCAAGGGACATGCTCAAGGTCACGCAGTAAGTCAATAGCAGAGCTTGGAATAGAACCGTTTCTTTCTGCCTCCCATTCTAATTCCTAATTCACTCGCTGATAGCATCCGAGTTAAAGGCTTCCTAATTAAAGTGGCATGAGTTTTGCTATTGTATTAGTCTGCAACTTCCAGCAGAAAATAATTTTCAGGCAGCAAATCTTCCAGTACATCAAGTCTGATCAATGCACCAAGTCCAATGCAAAAGGGCCGCACCGATCTCTCTTCCTCACTTAATATCACCACACCAGAGTTCCCAGAAATGTTGCTATGCAACCATGTGAGGAAACCCTTCCTTCCAGCCCAGGAGTTAAGCGACTGTCCAGCACTCTCAGCCCAGACAGAAAGGATCACACCTGAGTCTTGAATATAAGTTCCCTCAAGCACTGCCCTGGAAACTGAACCAACACATCCTGAGTGACAGTCCCCCTGCCCCCAAAACTGTAAAGAAAGGTTGGGAGAGCAGAGGCACAGAGACATGCCCAATATCGTGAAGCAGCTTGGTGGCAGTCCTGGGAAGATGATCTGCTTATCTGAGTCCAGATCATTCTGCCTGACCAGTGTGCATAGTGGTGTGGTTTAGACTCAGGGGACAGGATGCATCCGGACATACTCCTACTCACAAAACCCAAAAGAAATCTGGAGACAGTTTCCACCGCAGAGGCTCTTTTTTAAATACGACTCAGAAACCATAGCTGTTTTCTATCCCCAATCTGTGAAAATGTGATCAACCCCTCAAACAACATTTTCAAAACCTACTTACATATAAATCCCCCTTTCCACAGTACAGGCACTAGTTCTTCAGTCTATGGCTACACCTATACTAGGAAATAAGTCAATTTTATGTATGCAGATCTAGCTATGGCATTTACGTAGCTAGAACTGACATATTGGAATCAACTTATTTCCCTAGTGAAGACCAAGCCTCTATTCTTGCATGTCAATCTCCCTTAATCCATGAGCTCACATAGTGTACAAGGGTCGACTGCTGAACCCAGGGCGATTGATTTTTCTGCATCTTCACCAGATGTGCAAAATCGAACTGTGGATGATTGACCCTGACGGGGTCGGTCTTCTGCTTGGTGTAGACAAGCTCTTAGGTAGTAATTTTGCCCTCTCAATGTTTGCTAAGTGCTCTGTTGAAGCAATCCTTGTCTTTAAAGTCAAACCATTTTTGCTGGAAATGCTTCAGTGTTGGCCACACTGGACAAGAAGCATTCAATGAGGAAATGGCAGTGTTTGGAAGAGAAGGTGTGGCACATTCCAAAATACCCAGTCCGCCTTTAATGGGATCATTTTTTAGCACTATAGAAACCAGCTGCAGGTATCAGTTATGGTGATGAATGTGAAATTTCTACACAACGAAGTTGGCCTGATGTGCCTCAGCTGATACTCTGCTACTACATCCACCCTTTTCTATATGTTACAGCTGACAAATCTACAAACAGGCCATTCTTCTGTTGTCTGCAGAAGCATTGCTAATTAAGAATTAATTGCCTTCAACCAGATTCCAGCAGAGCAGGGAATGTGATATTGTCAATGCTTCTGCCAAATTTCACTCCCGTATATTGCTAGTAAAATTTATGGATGTACATTTTTGTTTTGGGGCTTATGTTTTTTTTACTAAATTTAACTGTATTCCCCATATTTAGGTTTTTTAAATTAGTTCAGTATTGGATCACAAACCCCATTTATTAAAACATTTGCCTCAGAGTTAACTTAGCACCTCTTCAATACAGGTTGAACCTCTCTACTCTGGAACGCTCTTGTCCAGCACCATCTGTAATCCAGCATGATTTTAGTTAGCCGGAAGACCACTTAGCATAGGCATGGCCAAGTTTCGTACAATCTCACAAAGTTTATTTACAGCCACCAGTTCTGCCTCTCTGTGTCCTGTGCTATGATTTAGCAGTAATTTACCCCTAAATGTCTTCTATGATCTCAGTAAAAAGTGGGAGCATTGTTAATGATGCTAGACAATATTGACCTCCCATACTCCAGCAAATTCTCTCATCTAGCACGAGTAAGGTCCCAATGGTGCTAGATTAGTGAGGTTCAAACTGTGCCTGTAAATTCATATTCAGTGATGCAAGCAATAGGGATAAGAAATGCTTTGCTAACAGACCTGAAAAACATTCGTTGAAATTTATTTAAAAACGATAGCGCTACATTACTTTTCCGTAAGGGTTCACCCGGCTATGCCCTACAATAGCAACATCACTGTGTTTTGGGTGGGACGCTAGAGAACATTCTGAAATTTTGCTTCTTTCAATCACTAAAAATGTAATTGCATGCACAGCCTAAGGCGTGAACTTCTTTATGTCCATCATATCTCAAACACTTTTAACATGTAGCAGCATCTTATGTGTAGGGGATGGAAGTACTAATTTACTATCAATGGAGGCAGTAGTTACTACTTACTAATTTCAACACTGCTAAAATCAGTTGGAGAGCTGAAAGAAGAAGATACATTTCTAAAGTGGTTCACCATGTGCAACAGCAGAACCAAGTGTAATTTGCTGTTGGTTAGACAACAATTTTCCCCCATATCAAGATAACACTAAAAAAAAATCAATAACTAAAGTGGCAAGCAGCACAGATTTATCCCATGATTTACATAACTCTGAGCTGCTAGCACAACAGAAAGCAGCACGTATAGATTCTGCCTTTGCTGGCACAGGTTTAAAAAAAAACTAATACTGATGAGTGTTGTGGGAAGATAAGAGAAGACACGTGCTCAGTTTGCTGTCCTAGCTGTCCAGAAATTGATGGTGTCTACTTGATTGACAGGATAGAGGAACACAATGATAATATTTGCTGGCAAAAGCTTATGGGTAAAAAGAAATCCTCTCAGAAATGCCTGTTAATGGCAGAAAAGTGCTACAAACTATATTGCCATTAAGCACATGAATAATAGTATTTTACAATATTGTATGATCTGTCTGGTAAACCATTCCCACATGGAAAAGACCTCATCCACAGCAAAGCTAGAATTATTCTTTCTCTTAGTGAGATTTAGGCTGCTGAGTGTCTAAATCCCTTTTGAAAATGAATTTTGGACATTGCAGTACCTAAACTGGGTGTAATACTCCTAGAATTCTAGAGGTCAAATCATCCCTGGACACTTTCTATGGCACTAAAGTCATTTCAGTGATGGGGCCAGGGTGTGATTTAAAAGTTATTTTTGGCCAGAGAAATCAGCATTGCAGAGGGACATTGAGGGTATAGAAATGTAGCGAGACAATGAGAAAGGTATCAGAGATGTAGCCAAGGTAGTCGGTATCTTCAAAAACAACAAGTCCTGTAGCACCTTATAGACTAACATATTTTGGAGCATAAGCTTTCATGGGCAAATACCCCCTTCGTCAGATGCATTAGTGGGGGTGATTCAGAGGAGGATTTAAAGAGGGGGTCTTAGTAAAAGGAAGGGCCAGAGCTAACAAGGTCTATTCAGTCAGGGTGGTTGTGGCCCATTATATATGCCATCATGTGCCAGCAATGCCCCACTGCAATTTACATTAGCCAACCTGGACAGTCTCTAAATAAGAGAATAAATTGACATAAATCAAGCCTCAGGAATGGTACAAAAGCCTGTAGAACACTTCAATCTCCCTGGACACTCAGTAACAGATTTAAAAGTAGCAGTCCTACAACAACAACAATGAAAAATCAAAAATAAACTGCAAAGAGAAATTTAAGAGCTGAAATTCATTTGCAAATTTGACAGTGGGAGCGGTGAGCCAATTACAAAATCAGTTTCTCCGTGCTTGATATTCGCACCTCCACATTAGCAACTTTTAATGGGCCACATCCTCCCTGTCTGAACTGACTTGATTGCTCCTCTCTTGATGTTCACAACTCTACATTAACTGTCAATAATGGGCTACATCCACCCTGAGGCCGTTTGTACATATGGCACTTTTTCCAGAAGAAGATCTTCTGGAAGATGTCTTCCGGAAGGTCCTCTTCTGGAAGAGTGCATCTACACATCAAACAGGACCCCAGAAGAGCCGCCCCTTCTTCTGGAAGAGCACATCTACACATGCACTGGTGCTCTTCTGAAAGAACAGGGCAGGGAACAAAGCGGATGGGGTCGAACAGACAGGGAGCCCTTCTGGGGCCATTGGCCACACAGCCCCTTAAAGGCCCCCACCCAAAGAGCCCCTCCCTCCAAATGCTGCGGAGGCCAGCCATGTCTGTGCACAGCAAGCCAGACCCAGGGCCCTTTCCAGTGCACACCGACCAGCAGGCATGGACCCCCAGCTGCCACAGGACAGAAGGCTTGCCCTCACCCACAGGCTAGCCATCCTCCTGGCCACCCTCCTCAGCCTCCTGTGGAGACAGAGGCTCAGGCCCGTGGGTTCTGAACCCCCACAGCCCCTTGCGGGCCCCCTCCGACCAGTCCAGCGTGTCTGGACCCACGCCACCAGCGCGGACTGGTGGGACAGGGTCATCGTGGGGGAATGGGACAACGACTGCTGGCTGCAGAACCTGCGGATGAAGAAGGAGACCTTCCTCGAGATCTGCAGCTGGATCGCCCCCATGCTATAACACCAGGATACCTGGAGGAGGCCGGCCCTGTCCCTGGAGAAGCACATGGCCATTGCCAATTGGAAATTGGCCACCCCGGACAGCTACCGATCCATGGGCAGCAGTTTGGGGTTGGCACATACACCATTGGGGCCATCATCCTTCAGGTAAGCCCTGCCCCAGACACTGCCCCACTGGTGGGAGAGAGGGGTCCAGCGGGCTCAGGGGACTCCAGGTGCCAATTGGGAGGGGGCAGGGCTGGGCGGGGGAGCCAGCCAGAAGGGATACCACATGGCCGCTGCTGGAGGGGTCCCCCAGTGGGGGGTGGGGTGGGAGCGGAAGGAAGGTAGGGGGTGGAAGGGGAAGGGGGCAGGGACCCCTCTGCGTACACCCATGAGTGTGCCCATTCCTGTGCCCCTGCAGGTCATGAGGGCCATCAACCACATGCTGGTGTGGTGGCTGGTGTGCATCGGGGCGATCGACAGGATGCATATCCTCATCAGAGCCCTGGACCAAAGTGGTGGCCAATACGTCAACCGCAAGGGTACCCATCCATTGTGCTCCAGGCGGTGCTGGACACCCGTGGGAAGTTCACAGACATTTATGTAAGCTATCCGGGCAGGGCACATGATGCATGGATCCTGCGGAATTACAACTCATTCTGCAGGATGAAGGCCAGGACATTTGTGCCTTGGCGGGAGCACACCATCAGGGACGTTGGGATGCCTATCTGACTCATGGGCTACCCAGCCTTCCCATTCCAGCCCTGGTTGATGTGCCCATACACAGGCCACCTCACACCCTCCCAGGAGCTGTTTAGTGCCTGGCTTACACAGCCGTCTGAAGGCAAGGTTCAGGTGTCTCCTCATGCACCTCAATGTGGGGGTGGAAAACGTCCTGCAGGTCGTGGCCACCTGCTGCACGCTCCACAACCTCATCGAGGCACATGAGGGGACCCTGCCCCAGGGCTGGATAGCGGAGCCGGCCCCCCCGCTACCAGCAACCTACTGTGGCCCCGGCAGGCAGCTCGACTGTGACGGGCTCCAGATCTGGGAGGCACTTTGGGAAGCATTCAGCCAAGGGGACCACTAACCCCCACACAGTCCCCTACACACACACCCTTGTGCACACCCCACGCCCCCCAAGCCCCACAGTACAGACAAGGGGGTGCAAAATGTAAACATTTATTTAACCCTCAATCTTTAACAACAGTGACCGATGTAAACAGTAAATAGGGAATTATAAAAATAATGACTAAAACCTCATACGGTGCGAACTATATATATGGGGGTAAGAGGGTAAGGGGGCAGGGTTACTTATATTTAGATGGGAACTGGGGCAGGAATGGTGGGGGACCCTAATTAAGGGACAGGGTGGAAGGCCACGAGCCCCGGGGCCCACAGGTGCCCCTCCCATCCCAGGTGCACTGTTCCCTGTGGGGCACTGATGGGGCCGGAAGCACAGGCAGGTAGGGCTGGTCAGCACTGGCCTGGCCTCAGCAGAGGGGCCAGAGGGGGGCCTCAGGGAGGCAGCAGGGGGGACAGCAGGGGGAGCCTTGGGGTGGGCCTCGGGGGGGGCAGCAGGGGGGACCTCAGGGAGGACTGCAGAGGGAGCAGCTGAGGGGGCTGGGGGCTGGCCTGCTAGTGCCCTGCACATGGTGCGGAGCATCCCCACTGCCTCCCCCCATGCATCCGGCTTCCATAGCAGCTGTGCCTCGTTGAGGGCCAGCCGCCTTTTGGCAAAGGTGTTCTGGTGGTGGAGGGCCGCAGTGTAGGCTGAGACCTTATCCTTGCGGTGGCTGTGTCTGGTCCAGTGCACCCATGGCTGCTGCGCTGCGGGGGCTGGTGCAGGCCCAGTTGGTGGGTTGCTGGGTCCTCCAGCCTGGACAGGGCTGGCAGGCCCCAGGCTCCTCATCCAGCTGGCCTGGCCCTCAGATGATGCCACTGTTATGAGCGAGAGGGTGGGGAGAAGAGGGGGAGTCAGTGCCACATCTGGGACTGGGTGTCATGGCCCCAGTCTCCTTAGGGGGTTACCCCCTCCACAGACCCATGGGACGGGCATGTGCCAGGGGAGGCCACCTTGTGGGCCTGTGTGCACTTGCTGCAGCAGCCCCTGAGGCACGATGCCGGGGCCGGGGCACTGTCCATGGTGGCCCACCCTAGCCATGGGCTTGTGGGCTGTGGGGTGGGGGGGCTGGGACGTTGGGGGTTTCAGATGCTGCTCTGCTGCCGGGGGGGCCTCAGCATGATCAGGGGGAGCTTTCTGGAGGAGGGAGCTGGGTGCCGCCCACAGGCATGGGTGCACCCTGGGCCCTGACTGGGGACAGGCTTTAGGGCTTCGGGGCCCTGGGGCTGGGGCCCAGGTGTCCCCTCCCCCCACTGTTCTTTGCCACTGTGCACACTTACCTGAGGTGGCCTCGTATATGTTGGGTGATGCCCGACTGGAGGGGGTCTGGCTGCTGGCAGTGGAGGGCAGCGCGATGAGAAGGGACCTGTTTGTGGACTCCATCTGACGGTACGTCCACTGTGGCAGGTCCCTCCTCCTCCTCCTCCAGTGCGGCAGGGGGCTCGGGTGCAGCTGTCTTCATGGTGGCGCGGGGCGGAGAGGTGTCATTCACAGCCAGGAGGTCCTGAAGCGCCCAGTAGAAGGGGCAGTTGGCAGGGGCACAGACAGATCTGCGGGCGCTATGCTGGGCCCACATGTATCCCTGCCGCAGCTCCTTCACCTTGCACCTCACTTATTCTGGTGTCCAGGAGGGGTGGCCACGGGCAGCCAGGCCCTGGGCGAGGTGGGCGAAAGGTGGGGCATTCCTCCAGTGCCCGCGGGTGTCCCGGAGCACCTCCTCATCATGCCAGAGCCCCAGGAGATTCTGGAGCTCTGGCTCAGTCCAGGAGGGTGCCCTCCATTTTGGAGCGTGGTTGGGGTCTTGGCTGCCCTTGTCCAGGTTCCTGGGGCTCCCCTGAGCAGTGCTGGCCTGCTGCCCATCTCTGCCGATTGGGACTTGTTGGGCACTGCGGGGCCTCGGGGGGGTGTGCAAGGCGGCCCTGCACATGCTGCCTGTCTCTCAGCTTCCTACTACGGGATCTCCAGGTCCTTGCAGCTTTTAAAGCTGCAAGGGCCAGGAGACCATAGAGGCCCACTGGG
This sequence comes from Carettochelys insculpta, assembly GCF_033958435.1. NCBI lineage: Eukaryota > Metazoa > Chordata > Testudines > Carettochelyidae > Carettochelys > Carettochelys insculpta. Next base: position 9,247,360 of record NC_134147.1, on the reverse strand, counting down.
GGTGTCCAGAGCAGCCCCGCTCTCCAGCAGGCTGCCGTCATGGAGGACCGCTTCTTTCAGAAGTGGTCCAGGAACGTCTGCACATGCCTTCCGAAAGATTCTTCTAGAAGAAGGCCCTGTTCCTGATTCTGAAGCTGAGTACAGAATCTGGAAGAGGGGGCACCACCTTCTTACAGATTTCTTCTGGAAGAGCGCCTGGCATGTGTAGACACTCCTTAGATCTTCTGGAAGAAGGCACGGTTCTTCCAGAAGATCTTGCCTGTGTAGAAACAGCCTGAGTGAGTAGACCTTGTCAGCTCTGGCCCTCCCCCCTGACTGAGACTCCTTCTATATATTCTCCTCTGAAACCTCTCCCTCCAACTCATGCATCTGATAAAGTGGGTCTTTGCCCACAAAAGATTATGATCCAAAATATCTGTTAGCCTATAAGGTGCCACAGGACTTCATGTTGTTACTGAGAAAAGTGATTCAGCAAGCAGAGTAGACTTCAGAAGTAAATAACATACACAAGCTGCAAAGATAGGAATTTCACCCAACTAGCAAATGCCACAGGGCTTAATCTGAGCCTGTTATCTAATCTTCATCCTGATGCAGCTGCATTGGCTTCAAGTGAATCTGCCCCAAGGATAAATTTAGCCCATTGTCTTGGAAGGAAGGATGATGGCTTAACTGGAGTTAAGAATTGTTCTGATGATATATGGCAGGTGCCCTGGGCTGGATATCAATATTTAAAGTACTCCTTTGAAGTTCTACAGACAATCTGGCAGATTACTTTCCATGAATGTTTTATGCATAGAGAAGCTGCTCATGAGCCATGCTCAGAACTGTGTTCAACCTAGAAAAGCCATGAGGTGCAGATGAACCCTGGCATCAGTGGGTTTCATTGCTAGGTGCCATATTTGTTATGTATCTCAATTAAAAATATCCCGTTCAGTCAAGTGTCAATAAAGGAGTGTTTCTAAAGCAGGAATATCACTGTAAATAAATTTGAAGAAAAGCAGTGGCACAATGATCATTAAAAGTTACCCATCAGCACAGGGAATCATTAAGATGCATGTAGTGTCCATAGTATTCTACTCTGTAAAGTAGGGGTCATCATCAATTACAGATATTAAACATAAATGATGTTAAAAGGAAGGTGAAAGACCAACTGAGAAGGAGAATTAACTGATCTAAGTTGACAGCCTGCATGATCAGCTGATAACCTCTATTCATTCAGCATGTTGCAGGAGCTGGTGTAGTTATGTAGTTGCAGGCTTCACCCAGTACATCTTGGGTCGGGGTGGGTGGGGTAATCCTGGAGCTTCTCAACCAGCGATTCCTAACCTTAACACTAGTGAGGTCCTCCCAGTCGCCCCCCCAAACCATTCATAGACCCCCCCCCAATCCATTCGCAGAGCCCCCATCAAAGCCAATTCTAGCCGCCATGTTCACTTCATCAAAGGAGTACGGAAACCGCAGTATAGATTTTCAGACAGCAATTAATATTATTATTGAAAGAAATTTAATTAAAACCAAGAACTGATTGCAACTTTGCAATTTATTTAAATCTTATTTTCTATGATCATTTTTATTTATATTTCATTTTTTTCACAGACCCCCTGCAGTACCCTGACAGATCCCCAGGGGTCCACAGACCCCAGGTCGGGAGCCACTGTTCTCAATACGCAGACCTCTCCTGTTGACTTCAGTAAATAGCTAAGAGAAGAAGGTTTGTAGAATTAGACCAAAAGGGGAACAGGTTTGGCAGGGGTATCCTGAGATGGGTGCAGAGCCCAGGATAACCTCCTCCGTGCCCCAGGTCCCATGCCCACCCTGCCTGCCCCATCCCTGCTCCTGATCTCCCCACGCCCCCCACCCTTTCCCCAAATCTCGGCCCCCCTCAGCGACACAACAGGCTCAACCCCACACTCGCCAGCAGTGGCAGGAAGCAGAGTTCCCCTGACCCAGACCCAGCCCAGCTTCCCGCTCTGTTGCCGGCGAATGAAGGGAGCAGTCCCCCAGCTTTCCCCAAACACCTTCCCGCAAGTGATGTGCCTGGGAGACGGGCAAGTGGAGTGGCCTGGGGCTGAGTCATTCCACTGCCCACCATCTCTGGTGAGTGCATCAGGGACTTTCCAGCCCTCTCTCAAGCTCCCTCCCCTGATTGATGTGCCTGGGGAATGGGCGAGGGGAGCAGGCTGGGGCCACTTCACTGCTTGCCACCAGCACCACTTGCTCTGGGCCCCCAAGAGCATGGGGCCTGGGGAAGCTGCTCTGAACCTCCTGTGGATTTATGGAGGATTTACAAATGTACGTACACGCGCAAGGGTGAAACTCTCAAAGGTATAAATGGCAATGCAGCAACTAGCTCCCTTTGCCTTTCTGTGAGTATTAGGTGCCTCGCTGACGTTTGTGCCTTGAAAAAATATTCCCTCAGGTTCAGCACATTGACAATTTTGCCTCAAGTGTTTGCCTCTCATCAGCAGAGGGGCTCCTTTGGAAGAAGAAGCTGGTCCTTTTAAAGGCCTGATTTGCAGAGGTGCTGATCACCTGCTGTTACGACTGATTTCTCGTTATTCTAATTATTTAACTATGTTGATTGCAGGACCGGTAGAACATGCCAATCAGCACATATCACTGCATTGGGCAATGCAGAAAGACGTAGTAAGAGTCAGTCCTTTCACTGGCAGCTCACAGTCTAGGTTATAACACACCACCAGGCCAGGAGGATGAGGTTAATCTTTGGACACTTAACAGAGGTTTCCAGATCACGGGCCCTGGTTCTCATGGGAGGCTTCAATCCCAGACATCTGCTGGGAGACCAATGCAACAGAGCACAGACAATCCAGGAAGTTTTTGGAGAGAGTTGAGGACAATTCCCTGGTGCAAGTGCTGCAGAAGCCAACTAGGGGTCATGCTCCTCTGGAGCTGAAACAGGAAAGAAATGGTAGGGGTGGTAGATGTGGGCAGCAACCTGTGCAGCAGTGACCGTGTGATGGTCGAGCGCAGGGTCCTGACCAAAGGTAGAAAGGAGAGCAGCAGAATACAGCCCCTGAACTTCAGGAAAGCAGACTGTGACTCCCTCAGGGAATGGATGGGCAGGTCCCCTGGAAGGCTAATATGAGTAGCGGGGGAGTAGTACAGGCTGATTGGCTGTATTTTAAAGGAGCTTTACTGAGGGTGGAGGAACAAATCATCCCAACATACAAAAAATAGTAAATATGGTAGGCAGGCAGCTTGTCTAAAAAAGTAGTGTTGCCATATTTGAACTTTCAAGAAAGAGGCCACCGCTGCGGGGGGTGGAGTGTGTCTGCATCAGTATTGTTAATGTGTTATAGTATATATAACACCATGTGATTAACAATTAATGATCTGTACATGGTATATATAACACAATATTATAAGGTGAGTTGGTAGCTACTGATACATATACACTCCCTTTCAGGGGTGTCCTTATTTTTGAAAGCTCAAATATTGTAACCCTACTTCAAAGAGAAATATTCTGTGATCTTAAACACAAAAAAGAAGCTAACAAGAAGTCAAAAGTTGGACATAGGACTAGGGAGCAATATATAAGTATTGTTTGAGCATGCGGGGTGTAATTAGGAAAGCAAAACTGTATTTGGAGCTAGAAAGGGATGTGTGAAGGGTAACCACAAGGGTTTCTACAGTTATATTAGCAACAAGAAGAAGGTCACAAAATGTGTGGCGCACTTAGTGAATGAGGAAGGCAACCTGGTGACAGATGATGGGGAAAAAGCTGAAGTACTCCAGGCTTTTTTTTTTTTTTTGGCCTCAGGCTTCACACAGAAGGTCAACTCCCAGACTGCTGTACACTATGAAGTGAGCAGCCCACATTGGAGAAAGCAGGTATTAAGGACTATGTACATAAGCTGGAAATGCCCAAATCCATGGTTTCACATCTAATGTATCCGTGTGTCCTGAGAGAGTTGGATGATATGATCACAAAGCTATTGACCATCTCTGAAAACTTATTGTATTAGGGGGAAGTCCAGCACAATTGAGAAAAAGGTAAATAGAGTGTCTGTCTTTTAAAAAGGGAAGGAGGAGGCTCTGGGGAACTACAGACCAGTCAGCCTCACCTCAGTCATGGGAAAAGTCATGGAGCAGGTCCTGAAGGAATCCATTTTGAAACTCTTGAAGGAGAGGAAGGTGATCAGCAACAGTCAAGATGGATTCACCAAACCTAACCAGCCTGATTGCTTTCTGTGATGTGGTAACTGGTTCTGTGGTTATGCGGAAGGTGGTGAACATGATAGACCTTGATTTTAGCAAAGTTTTTAATGTGGTCTCCATGGTATTCTTTCCAGCAAATTAAAGAAGCCTGGCTTGGATGAATGGGTGGATAGAGAACTGTCTGGGGCAGTGAACAACAGCTCAATGTCTAGTTGGCAGCTCGTATCAACTGGAGTGCCTTAGGGGGGGTCGGTCCTAGTGCCAGTGCTGTTCAACGTCTTCATTATTGATCTAGGTGATGGGATGGATTGCACCTTTAGTTCACGGATGACACTAAGCTGCAGGGAAGAGGTAGATGTGCTGGAGGGTAGGGATTTGGTGCAGACTAGCCTCGACAATTTGGAAGACTGGACCAAAAGAAATCTGTTGAGGTTCAATGAGAGCAAGTGCAGAGTCCTGTACTTAGGATGGAAGACTGGCTGGGGACTGACTGGCTACATGGCAGTTCTGCAGAAAAGGACCTGGGGATTACAATAGACAAGAAAGTGGATATGATTCCTCAGTGTGCCCTTGTAGCCAAGAAGACTAATGGCATACAGTTCTGCATTATTAGGATAATTGCCATCAGACCAAGAGGCTGTGTCTTCACTACCCCTCCCTCTCAAAAAGGGTATGTAAATACATTATTTCGAAAATGCTAATGAGGCACTGATGTGAATATTCATACTTCATTTGCATACAGTGGCCACCCACCATGTTGAAAGTGCTGCTTTTGAATTGAAAACTAGCCTTGTAGATGGAGTTCCTTCGAAAGGAAACCCTGATTTCTGAAGCACCCTTCTTCCCAAAAAAATTTGGGAAGAAGGGTGCTTTCGAAAACAAAGCTTCCTTTCAAAGGAACCCCATCTATGTGGTTAGTTTACGTTTCAAAAGCAGCACATTAAATGCTCCAAGTGGCCATCATTATGCAAATGAGGTGTGAATATTCACATCAGTGCTTCATTAGCATTTTTGAACTGTTGTATTTACATACCCCTTTTGAAAGGGAGGGGCGATGTAGATGCAGCCGGGGATTATTCCCATCTATTGATCACTGGTGAGGCCACATCCAGAGTATTACATCCAGTTATGTCCCCTGCCACACACTCTCCCCGAAAAGATGAGGACAAATTGGAGAAAGTCCAGTCCAAGCATCAAAAATTGTCATGAGCTGAATGTCCTTCACACCATTCAGACAGTTTGCAGTGAAATGTTAAAAGTCAACAGTGTTACTAATCCCTATGCATAGAAAACCAAGAGGGTTCTGAACTCTGGCTCGCCACGTTCATAAAAGAATGCTGCCATTACGTCCCAAGTGTGTTCAAGCACTTCTTTTTCCTTACATTCTGTAAATGTCACTGAACAGCAGGACATAAAATATGCATCAGTTATATAAAAAAAAAATCAAAAAGTTAACATATCCAGTCACATCAGCCTCAAATCTACATAGGATGTAAAGAGCATCACAATCAAAAATGAAAGAAGGAATGTTATTCAACAAATGTTGGAGCCAATGCCTATATTAGAAATTTAAAGTACCGCAATGTGTTATATGCTTTTCAAAAATCTAGTTATTTGTGCTAGGTAGAATGAATGCTGCAAATGCAAATGACAGCTCATTTTTCCCAAACAAAAAAATGCAAATAAATTAGCATTAATGCAGCATTAAGATGAAGAAAACAAGTACTCAAATGTCAGTAAAAAACAAAAAGTTAAGCTATGCCAAAATATGACAACCTAACAAATATGCGTTGTATGTAGACCATTGAAGAACAATGTATTAAGCTTTCTGTTTTATTCAGGAAAAAAGAATGAAAAAGTACAGTGTCAGTGTGAGGAACAGAAAGAAAGATTCATGGCTCTCAATACCCCCATTAAACTAGGCTTTATCCTTAAGGTGCGTCTTTTAAAAAAATAAAATGCGAGAGTTATGCAGCTATTATTTTCTTGCAGTTTAATATCCAGTAGTATTATAAGTTCTACATCTATCCAGAGCTGCCAAGCCCAGAATATATTCTTATCATTTCTCATATGACAAGCACTTATGTAGAGCCTTAAAGATTAACAAATTTATTAGGTCATGAACTTTGGTGGGTAAGACTCACTTATTCATATTATCTTATGTATTTTAGGTTACTTCTTCAGGACAATAGTTGATCTTCCAGCGTTCAATTTATTGCACCTGGTAGAGCCATTCTAAATTGAACTTATAAGCATCCCTGTCAACTGTGTTATTCCTGCTCCCGGTTGGGAGTAAGGGAATTTGACAGGAGTGTGGGCTTCCATCGACCTCCCTTGGTGGAGACAGTGCAGAAGCCAGAATTAAGGTACATTGACTGAAGATATGAAAGTAACATAAATGGAACTGCACACCTTAATTTAACCTTCCCCTGGAGAGTAGAGCTGCCCTTGTATACTTTAATTCTTCAAAGACACCTGTAAGATTTTTCTGCTATCAGTTTACTGAGCTTACAAGTTCCACCTGCTTCAACACCACAGTGAGACAGTCTTAACATAGGCATGCTTTAAAATCGTACTATTGTGGCAGATCACAGTCTGCAGCCGACTGATGCCTGGGGGGAAGGGAACATTTTGGGCGTCAGAGGAACCCCTTTCTCTTCCCCTCGTAAGTTCCCGGAGAGCGCGGTCCTGCAGGCTGCATAGGCAGCTGGGGCTCATCAGGGCAGCCAGCATCAGGCTGGAGTGGAAGCACCTGGGACTAATCAAGTCTCTCAAGCTCTTCTATAAAAAGGCTCTCCACTGGCAGCAGGAAGGGAGGGGTGTGGTGCTCAGAGAGAGAGAGCGCAAGGCTGGAGGCGTGGAGAGTGGAGACCACACCAGTCCGGAACACAGCACAGCACAGCACAGCACAGCACAGCACAGCACCATACTGAGGAAGGGTCTCAGAAGGTGGTGATGGGGTGAAAAGGCCCAGGGAGAGAAAGCGGTCATAGAGCAGGGGCAAAAAGCTCCACTGGCTCCCTCCATGCCTAGGGTACCTGGGCTGGAGTCCAGGGTAGTGGGTGGGACTGGACTCCTCCCCACTTTCCCTGCTGGTAGGGCTGACCGACTGGGGTAGGGCCAGAACAGCTCAAGGCAGGAGGAGATGGGAACGTCCTCCTCCACCTCAAATTCGGACTGGCCTATGATGAATATGGCTCGGAAAAGGGAGACCCTTACCTCTGGGAAGCCGCAGGGCAAGAAAGGGGGCCTCATTGAGTCTCTGAGGCCCACAAGGAGCCGCCTGAAAGTGCAGGACCTTTTCGGTACATTCGAGCAGTTTGTCACACTATATATTTTAGAAGTGTCTGTCTGTCTGTCCATGTGTCCATCTTTAAGTCCATGTGTTCAAGAACTCCTAAATGATACGATCAAAAAATTTAGCATGCAGCTTCCTCTTATCGTAATTTTTAAGGAAAGTCAGTGTTTGGTTGTGCCAGGATAATGGAATCTGCCTGGAAACCAGCTGTTTCCCATTAAATAGAAAGGCTATGTCTACAGCAGGTCCCAACTTTGACATAGTGTGGGCACTTTGAAGTACCCGAGGCTTCGCCACGGCTACAAGAAAGCCGGCACTTTGAAGTTCGCTGCTTTGAAGCTGCTGTGGGGAGAATTAGCTTAATGAAGTGCTGCATATGCACCTCAGCACTTCATTAGTCATCTCCCCACACCCTACTTACCATCCTCCCTTCAAAGTTGGGAGCTAGTGTTGACACAGCCAAAGGGAGGGGTCTGAAAGGAGGGACATTTACACTCTGAAATGACTACAAGGGACAGCAAGTGTGGGGTACGGGTGTACTGCAGGGTGACCATAGGGTCGGGTGGCTGCAGCTGTAAGAGTGGCCAGCTGGGGCCAGGGATCTGCATGTTGGAGGCCTCTGGGCAAAAGTAAGTAGCCCTCCAAAGTCACACCTCGACGTATTCCCCTGGTCTTCAGCCCCAGCAGCAGACACTGCTGGGAGCCTAGCAGGCTGGTGGTGCTGCTGGCCAGTGGCCCTGCCACTGCAGCCACACACAACCCAGGGAGCAGCCACCAGCACTGCAGTGCAGCCCCTCCCAGACTCCTGCTCTGACCCGCCATCCCCTACCCTGAGCCCCCCGCCCCCTCCCGCCTCACAACCCCCCGCAACCCATGCCCCACAAGGACCTGAGCAACACCCAATAAATCCTCTGGTACGTTCTATGTTGCAGAAGGCCAAAGACCACCTGTGCTACCAGTGGAACTAGGCTTAACCCCATAGGGATTATTTACAATGATATTCTCCAGACACAGCATGACTTATTTTTATTATTCCTCTGTCTTTAGTTTAACTTTGTTTTCAGTGCAGACCTCTCATCAAAGTAAGATATATCTGTGCATAAACGCTGGCAAGATCAGTCACTAGATTGCTACCATTATGCATTTGTTATAGATTGAGTTAAACCCTCCAAGAACTGAGGAGCATGAACTTACCCCTCAGTTAACAATAAGCCTAACGCCCCATCTACACTGCACCTGGCTAAGTAGTTTTCAGGTTGGGTAGCTAAACATGCATTGCCTTTGACTGAGCTAGTGTGCTGAAAATGGCAGTGTGGCCCAGGGTGCACAGGAAGTCTGAGATTTACAGAGACCCAGAGCATGGAATTGCATCCTTGATCTTTGTGTTGGACCTATTATCTGTACTTTGGTGTGTGTAGCTGGGGAAGGAACAGGAGGAGGTATAGCCCCCAAAAGGTACGTGTACATGACGGAGTTATTCCAGAATAGCTTATTCTAGCGTTATCATTCCAAAATAAGATATTCCGGAATAACACATCTACTCAACAGGGAAGCCCCAAAATCAACAAAACTTATTCCAAAATAGTGTGCGCACACAATGGAGCCTATCTTGGCTTAGAGCTCCAGGAAGCAATGCTTCCAGGGGCTCTGATCTGAAATATTGTGTGTACACAGCAGTGTTAATTGAGAAAAAAGCTATTCTGGTGTGTCGTATTTTTGCAATTGCCCCTATTCCCTGTCTACACAGCCCCTGTTATGAAATACCTAGTTTGCCATAGAGGCTATTCTGAAATAAGCCATCCACGATTTCTAAATTGTTTCAAATTACGGTTTGCTTGTGTAGACCCTTGCAAACTTCTTTTGGAATATCAGCCATTATTTCAAAATCAATAAGCTGCATAGACAACCCAAAGGCTGCTGAGGGTAGCCCGCATAAAGGAGTAAAGGGGGGGGTCACAAATCACAAGTACGCATCCTTCAGTCTACATAGACTATGGATCGCGCCCTTCGTAGCTCTATTTGGGCTCATCACTTGCAGCGTCTACTGTGACTGTGAAGGCCCACACAAGAGTGACAGTCTTTGCTGCATCTGTTGCATGTGCAGTGGGTGTCTGCAGGTCCTTACTGTGCTTTCTGTAGGCTCGCTTCTCCTCTGCTTGCTGTCTGATCCTCATCTCACCCTTCTGAAGGCCCTTGTGTAGTTCCTGCCTCCATCTGCTGCAATCGTCTGACAGCTCCTCCCAACTGTCCAGCTCGATGTCTACCTCCCTGAGTTCTCTCTTGCAAACACCTTTGTAGCGCAACTGGGGGCATCCGGGAGATCTTTTGCCAGAGGTTATCTCACCATACAGGATGTCTTTTGCAATCCTTCCATCATTCATCCTGTGGACGTGGCCAAGCCAGCGGCGTCGACGCTGCCTAAGGAGGGTGTGCATGGTTGGGATTCCTGCTTGCTCAAGGACGGCGGTGTTGGACACTCTGTCCTTCCATGATATTCCAAGGATGCACCTGAGGCAGCGCAAGTGGAAGACGTTCAGCCTCTTTTCCTGGCGGGCATACAGGGTCCAAGTCTCGCTGCCATAAAGGAGGGTGCTAAGGATGCAGGCTCTGTAGACTTGCATTTTGGTATGGGTGTGCAACTTGATGTTATTCCACACTCTCTTTCTGAGTCTGGACAGAGCTGTGGCCGCTTTTCCGATCCTCCTATGTAGCTCAGTCTCCAATGAGAGGGTGTCAGGGATGGTGGACCCGAGGTAAACGATCTCGTGGACGACCTCTAAGGTATAGTTGTCAATGCTGATTCATGGCGGTTCAGCAAGGTCTTGACCAAGTACGTTTATCTTCTTTAGGCTGATGGAAAGCCCAAAGTCCTTGCACGCTTTGGAGAACTGATCCAGCAGTTTCTGAAGCTGGTCTTCTGTGTGTGACACGACAGCAGCGTCATCTGTGATCAGCGTATCGCTGATGAGGACTTCTCGCATCTTAGACTTAGCTTTCAGCCTTGCAAGATTAAACAGTTTCCCATCAGATCTTGTGCGCAAAAAGATGCCCTCTGTTGAAGAGCCAAAGGCATGCTTCAGGAGGAGTACGAAGAAGATCCCAAACATGGTTAGAGCAATGATGCATCCTTGTTTGACGCCGCTCCTGATTCTGAAAGCATCCAATAATGTGCAATCATATTGGAGGGTTCCTCTTATGTCTTCCTGGAAAGAATGGATCATCTTGAATAACCGTGGAGCACAGCCTTTCTTCTGGAGCAGTTTGAACAGTCCATTCCTGCTGACCAAGTTGAAGGCCTTGGTCAGGTCGATGAAGGCAATATAGAGTGGCTTCCTCTGCTCCCTGCATTTCTCCTGCAGCTGCCTTAGAGAGAAGAGCATATAAACGGTAGATATCTCTCTGCGCGGAATCCACACTGCGATTCAGGGTACACCCTCTCAGCAATCTTCTGGGGCCTGCCGAGGACGACGCGAGTGAACAGTTTACCAGTTATGCTTAGGAGGGAGATTCCATGGTAACTGTTGCAGTTGCTTCTGTCTCCTTTGTTCTTATATAAGGTTACAATCTTAGCATCGCGCATATCCTGTGGAACCTCTTCCTCTCCCCAGCACAGTAGGTCATGTAGGGGTTCCAGGAGGGTGTCTGTGGCACACTTGATTACCTCTGGTGGTACACCATCCTCGCCTGGGGCATTTCCTACTGCAATGCTGTCGATGGCTTTCTTCAGTTCGTCCACAGTTGGTTCCTGATCCTGTTCGTCTATTACTGCTAGGAACTCAATGGCATTGAGGGCTGTATCAACCACAACGTTCTCGCGTGAGTATAGCTCGGAGTAGTGCTTGACCCAGCGCAACATCTTTTTGGCTTTGTCAGTGATGACTTCACCAGATTTGGATTTCAGAGGTGCCATCTTGTTCTGAGTGTGTCCTAACGCCTTCTTGATTCCCCTTGAGATTACCAGAGTCAACACTGGTCTGGATGCTGCTGTTGGCACAGCGCCTGGCTGTCTGTTGTACTGTTTTTCTGGCTGCTCTGAGCGCTTGCAAGGTACTCTGGCTCAGTGAGCATTTGTACTCCAGGAGTGCAGCGTGCTTCTTTTCGATACCTGGAATCATCTCATCGCAGTGAGCTTCGAACCAGTCATTTGTGTTTGTAGCTCTTCTTCCAAACACCGAAAAAGCCATATTGTAAATTGTATCCCTCAGATGCTGCCATCTGGATATCACATCAGCACCCACAGAGCGGCTGTGCAGATTCTTCTTGAGGGACTCTCTGAACTTTTTGGCTCTCTCTGAGTTTGCTGTCTCTCTGGCATCAATGCGGGGCCTTTCAGTTGGTTTAGAGTGGTACAGCTTCTTGGGTCTCAACTTGAGTTTGGAACAAACTAGTGCGTGATCTGTATCACAGTCAGCACTATGATAGCTGCGTGTCAGGAGGACGTTTTTTAGGTTATCACGTCACGCGATGACCACGTCTAGTTGGTGCCAGTGTTTCGACTGTGGGTGTCTCCAGATGCTGTGCTGTGGCTTCATTTGGAAAAATGTGTTTGTGATGGACAGAATGTGGCGCGTGCAAAGAAGATGCTGTCCTTTTTCATTTATTTTTCAAACACCAAAGTGGCGTAAGTAGGAAGGCCATGCATCACGATCGGCTCCCACTCTTGCACTGAAGTCACCCAAGATATACAGTTGTTCACAAGCGGGGTTTTGCGCTATGGCAGCACTAGGCACATCATAGAACTTGTCTTTTACTTCTGGTGTGGCGTACAGGGTTGGGACATAAGCGCTGATCAGGTGGACAGGACCAGTGCAAGTTTGAAGTGTGACCTGAAGGAGTATTTCTGATCCACCCATGACTATTTCCTCCATTTGTAGAAGGGTGTTTCTGATGGCAGAGCCAACACCATGCTCCCTGGGTTCTTCTTGGGCTTTCCCCTGCCAGAAAAATCTGTAGTTCTTCTCCTTTAGAGATCTCGAATCTGCGAGTCACATCTCTTGCAGAGCAGCAATGTCAAGTTGGGCCCTCTTCAGTTCCTCATTGATGACAGCAGTCTTTCTGGTGTCGCTGATGTCCTGAAGCTCCTCAGTCAAACCAGTCAGCATGGTCCACACATTCCAGCAGGCAAGCTTAAAACTTTGATGGTTTCCTCGTCTTGTTGATTTTCTTATTGCTTTGCCTGGTGCTCAAATTTCAGTCACTTATCAGGTTTGGGAACCTTAAGCCTCATGCACCCAGTGGGACAGGTGAACTGTGGTGGGACAGTACCCTACTGGCTGGGGGCTGCCCAGCTTGAGGCGGGGGGTGACTGTCCAATGAGATGCGATGATCTCTTTCACCGTCGAAGGCAACCTCTGGTGCTCGTTCTCTCTGCCAGTTGAGCAAGAGCTTATGACTGGTATCTGTTACCTCCAGTGTCAGTTCAATGCTGTTAAGTAATGCTGGAATACCTCTCCAGGCGCGAGCCTGGGCAATTTTTTTTGGGAGCCTGGGTTGCCCAGACGGCAGTGTTCCCCTCTCGGCTTTACTGATATAGTCCAAAGGAGAGGATAATCTTTACATCTGGTACCAGCTCAGCTGCAGGAGTTGCCGGGTCAATGCCAGAAGTTGGCACAGAACCGCCTTAGGACTCCTCTCCGGATTTTCTGTCAGGGTTTACTCCCTTAGCCTTGCTCCTTCCCAGGATAACCCACCAGGCACTGGGGCAATGCCCATGTGTGGTCAAGTTAGACAGGCAGGTCTATTTACTAATACTTTTGGTTTTGGATTGCAAATAAATGTAGCCCCTTAGCACAGTTTTACAGCATAATGCAGTCCGACAGGGGTTTTGTAACAGGTAACGCTGAGCTGTAACGTGAGGATTTGATCGTGTTGCAATGCCTGAATTTAGAGGGACTTTTGTGATAGAATTAAGGCAAGACACCCATTGCCCCGTCTACGTTGGCTTCTCCATGGTGCTGTGCTGTTCGCATAGCTCTTGTGCTTACATAGCTCTTTATACACACTATTTCTTAATCCTTTGCTTCCCTGCTACATTGCTAACTGCATCCTGAAGTTCCAAGTCGCGTTTTCTGTTTAACAAGCAGAACAGTGGCCAGACACAAAAACAATCCATCTGTGTGTCCATTTGATTGAAACAAAATTTGGCTGCTGCCTAATGGCTCGCTCAGGAAGTGTTTGGGTTGCAATAGAATGAAAGCACTAAAGAAAGTTTCTGAGCAGCATTCAGAAACTTAGGTGAAAGATAAAGTACTATAGTGAATGGCATCAGATGTGTATACTACTCCAGTACAGAAGCTCTTTGGAAGCAGTGTAATCTCCATTATTTCATTCCAAGGTCATGGATGTTTAAATCACATTTTGTTATTTATTTTTTAGATAAATAAGAGGGACAAGACTCACAGCATTCACAGTAAAAAATCCAGGATCTATTTCCAAAGATAGGAACTTCTGGGTGTAGACACCTGTAGCATTTGTCTTTTTAAGTTTTTGAGTGTAATGTTAACGTTGTTGTTACTATGTCCATTTGACTATTTCAAATAGGAACCATTTCTTTAGTCCTTCCAAAGTGGCTTATGTTTTCAATGGTATGAAGCAGTTATTATGGAGAAAAAGATTCTTGCCTGAAAGTTAGTTCTCCCTTCGCTTCTAGGATTACCAAGAAAAGAAAATAAATAACCACAATCACCCCAGGGCCTCCACTATCATATTCTGCAAGGGACACAAGAAAATCATACCACCAAGTTTCCCACTTCTGCCCTCTGGGTATGTCTACACTACGGGAAAGATCGACCCAGTCAGGTTTGATCTTCGGTGTTCAATTTTGCATGCCTAGCAGACAAGTGTGAAACAAACTATCTGGGGTCAGCAGTTGACCGCTGTATTTCTCGATATCACAAGGAGTAAGAAACTCTCCGGTCAACCTCCATCTGTGTAGATGGCCAGGCACGTTGATTGCAGATAAGTCAATTTTCATTATGCAATTGCAGTAGCTAGAATTACATGTCTACAATCGATTTACCTGCCTCGTGTAGACCAAGCCTCAGTCAGACATCTAAGATGTCTGTAAAGATCCTAGGTTTGACAGAACAGCTTGTCTCTTTGCTACATATTTCTCTAGCCTATTGTTTTTGACTTCCAAAACAAAGGTATAAAATAAGCCCTCAGCTGCTCAGCCTTGGTGTCTTTGGCAATTCAGTGGGAAAAGTACACCAAGGTATGGCTTGGCTTGGCATAAAATGCCATTAATCATGATTTCTTGATTGATGTCCTTGATTGATTGATGATCACACAGAATTAATTTGGTACCATTTCTGCTGATTTAGTTATAGAAGGACCTACAAGATACATTACAGAGGTATTCAACTTGCTCTATCATGCTTAGCTCTGCAAAGGACTTGGCTAGAGTTTGTATAATCCCTCTGGTAACATTATCAAAACAGTCCTTAAGTCACAAAGAATCATATAACATCAGGGCTTTTTTCTGGTGGAAAGGACCGGAAAAGAGTTCTGGCACCTTTCTTGCTATTAGAACACCAGATAAGTTTGCACTGCTGGTTCTGCAGCAGTGTGGGGACAGGGGCAGAGGCCCCCGTTGCCTTACAACAGTGCAGGACCAGTGCATTAAAACCGCACACCCTAACTTCTATGAGCAGTTATCAGATTTGATTTCTGGCACCTTTTTGTCCTAGGAAAAAAATCACTGCATAAAATTTAAAAAAAAAAAAAAACTCGGTCTGTTATGTGCTACAGCTACTCTTTTGAACAGCATAACAAAACAAAGTACCTGTGACCTGGGAAGTATATTGAATTCTGTAGAATATCTATCTCTTACACAGCTTGTATTCTCTAATGCACTGAAATGTTACTCTATATTCCCAATAGCTAAATACCTTGACTTGCTCTTCTTGGGCAGGATAAAAGAGCTGCATGACTGGCAGAAGAGAGGAATAGAAGTTGGTCGGAAGAGAAGATGCTCTGATAATTGTATTTCCCACCTATCCATTCTACAACTAGCGCCTAAGAAAATAAGCGTGGTCATACTCGGTCGGACCAAAGATCCATCTAACCCAGTAGCACGTCTTCCAGCAAAGCTCCCCATACTTCTGTATTGTGCTGAAATCTTAGACCCTGTTGCTCCCCTTCTTGCATCACTTCCTGTACGGGCGAAATATAGGCATTCTGAAAGAGCCCCAGATCAGTCTAAATCCAAAGGTGTAGCTGGGCAATTGCGCAAATTATTGATACCCACAGCAATCTATGATTCATTGTCACCCAAAAGGCAATTACTTCCATTTTCAATTTTATTTTTATTTTTATTTTGATATATATTTTTTGTGTGTGTAAGGAATGTGGCAGCAGGAACGCAGTGCTGCTTAAGGCTGGGAGGAATGTGTCTCCCAGAGATCATTTGCATGAGAACACAAAGGTGTGCATGTGTGATACCTTTCAGGCAAAGACTAACGGGTAGCAAGTAAGCCCTGAGATTTTGTCTATTGTAAACACGTTGTAAAAATCACAGTTTCTGCTGACACAGTTGTGGGATTTCACCAATGCTCTGGTTTGTTGTGAGGGACAGGGCAGTTGCCATAGCTGCATAACACAGTGATTACACAGGGCTCCCTGGTTTAACACATTGTGAGGCAGGAGGGAAGGGGTACTAGTTGTCTTAGCTTGCTGAGTGTCTTGGCTCTGCCTATGCCTTGGCCTTATAGCTATAAGCCTGGTTTGACTAGCCTTCCCCACGCTTTGAAAGATAGAGGTGCATAGTAGGGTTTTCATGAAACTCCACACTGGAGCTATTAAGCGTTGAAATCACAGAGTGGCAGCTGAGGCCATGCAGGGTGTGTCTACACTTGCATTCCTCTTTTGAAAGAGATATGCAAATTAGGCAAATTGAAAATGCAAATGAGGTATAAATTTGCGTATTCAACACTTCGTTTGCATGTTCTAATTTTGAAAAAGCTTCTTTCGAAAGAATAAAGCCAGTGTAGATGCTGCTTTTTTGAAATTACACCCCATCTTCGAAAGAATCCTTCTTCCCAAAAAAATAAAGGGAAGAAGGATTCTTTCGACGATGGGTTTACTGGTAAGGGAGCAGGAGTTCACGACGGCAGGCAGCGCAACCACTGGGTGGCTGGTAGGAGGAGCGGCAGATGACGGCGGCAGCCAGTAGGAGGAGTGGCAGACAATGGCGACCGGCGGGCAGCGGGTAGGAGGAGCGGCGCACAAGGGCGAGCGACGGGTGGCCGATAAGGGAGGAGTGGATGGACGGATGGCGTGACTGGCAGGTGGCCAGTAGGAGGAGACGCCAGCGGCCAGCAGGTGGCAGTCAGTGGGATGCTGCAGACGAGTGGACAGCTAGTAGTGCCCTGGTGATGTATCTGTGGGCTTTGGGTCTGGGACTGCACCGTGAGAGGTACACCCTGTAACTATGTGTGGGGTAAAGGCCAAGTGCCCCTGCAAGAGACTTGGTTCTATAGTGTATGGGACCTGGAGTGTTTTGATGTCTGTTTTGTGCCCGTTGACCCTTTGTCTAAGGGAGTTAGAAAAACTCTCCAGAGACACAAACCAGTTAGTCAACAAGTTAATAGAATGTGCCATTCAGTCAATGACCTCAGGGTATGTGTGTTACTGAAGAGACATTATCGCTCCGTTTTAGGACGAGAAGTGGACGAACTGACATTTACATTCAAATTGGGAATATTAACACATCGTTTAAATCGTGATGGAAACTTTCTGAGTCACTAGAGGGGCTCGTCTTCATACTTGACTCAATCTAATGCTTGATTCCCCCCACCCCTCCACACTCTGATTTGCTTACCTTGATCATCTTTTTCTGATTTGTCCTCCTTGCTTACTGTTTTTGGTTCTCTGGCTGCGTCTACACGTGCACGCTACTTCGAAGTAGCGGCAGTAACTTCGAAATAGCGCCCGTCACGTCTACACGTGTTGGGCGCTATTTCGAAGTTGAAATCGACGTTAGGCGGCGAGACGTCGAAGTCGCTAACCCCATGAGCGGATGGGAATAGCGCCCTACTTCGACGTTCAACATCGAAGTAGGGACGTGTAGACGATCCGCATCCCGCAACATCGAAATAGCGGGGTCCTCCATGGCGGCCATCAGCTGGGGGGTTGAGAGATACTCTCTCTCCAGCCCTTGCGGGGCTCTGTGGTCACCGTGGGCAGCAGCCCTTAGCCCAGGGCTTCTGGCTGCTGCTGCTGCAGCTGGGGGTCCGTGCTGCATATACAGGGTCTGCAACTAGTTGTTGGCTCTGTGTATCTTGCACTGTTTAATGAAAGTGTGTCTGGGAGGGGCCCTTTAAGGGAGCGACTTGCTGTTGAGTCCGCCCCGTGACCCTGTCTGCAGCTGTGCCTGGCTCCCTTATTTCGATGTGTGCTACTTTGGTGTGTAGACGTTCCCTCGCTGTGCCTATTTCGATGTTGGGCTGAGCAACGTCGAAGTTGAACATCGACGTTGCCAGCCCTGGAGGACGTGTGGACGTTATTCATCGAAATAGCCTATTTCGACGTTGGGTGCACGTGTAGACGTAGCCTCTGTGTCTTAAATATTGAGTCTGTTCTGGTCTGGCTATGGTCTGAAGAAGTGGGTCTCTCCCACAAAAGCTCACCTAATAAACTATTTTGCTAGTCTTTAAAGTGCTACTTGAATGGTTTTTGTTTTTATGGGACCATGGAAAACTTGGCTGCACACTATAAGTGGTCTTCTGGCTAACTAAAATCATACCTGATTACAGATGTTGCAGACTAGAGTTGTTCAACCTATAGAGTTAAGAACAATGAATCCCAAAAGACATGAAGTTCTGTGGAATCTTTATGCATTAGACTTTGTATCTTTACAGTCAGAAGAATAGATAGGGTGCAAAGTCGTGTACCATCTTAAGTGCATTACTTGTCTTCTCCATATTACAGGAAATGTGAAACAGGAACTGAGGCTTTTATGCATGAAGACCTGTTCTGTTTCGTTTTTAGTAACAAAAGTTTTAATTGGCAGAGACTGAAACATTATGGCAGACTGGTAGCCAAGTAGACATACATGTGCCCTCTATACAATGTCACAATGCTTTAAATATTCTTTTGTGATTCAAAGATAGGGAACTAAAGATACTGGATTTCTCTATTTTCCTCTATCTCAATTATAGGAATTATGGAGCAAAAGAGGGTGAGTATTTATGTTTAATAACGTAGTACACAGAAAGATCTTCTAACTCACAGCTATTTAAAGCAAAGTCTTGGTGAGCTTGTTCCAAAGGGTTTCTGAAAGGTGTGGTGGGAATCAAATAACAAAACAAAGTACAAACTCTGATCTTATCTGCATCAGAATCAGAAATGTCGCAGTTCACTCATCACTGTTTATATTTAATTCTCCTCCAGCATCTCCCTCCCCAAACCTGAATTAACTGATAACACTTTCATTCCTACATTTATATCTTAATTCATCTCCCATCTCAGATCCCACTTTGTCATGCTCCAAACAACGCCTTACAGTCTATGTCTACATTACAGCAATCTGTCAACTGATGTTACTGTAGAAAGATATCTTCCTACAAAACTTCTGTTGCGAGAGCTCAGCCAAATTGCCAAGTGGGCTGAAAAAGGTAATCCATTCTGTCAACAGATCATGGCAAGACTGCCAAGTGGACGAAAGAATGATCTGGTCTCTCGACAGAACGGAGAACCAGAAGAACAGAGGACAGGGCTGCCCAGTGTCCCAGAAGCCCTGCTGTTGCTGGAGGGCCCCCAGAACATCCAGACCAGCTTTCTGTAGACAGAATCTGTCAACAGAAGTGTTCTGCCTCATGGAGGAGTAGCAGAATGCTGTTGGTAGAAGTGCTGCATTCTGTTCTGACGGCTTTGTCAACAAAATGCCAGTTGCATCGACAAAACTGTCCAGTGTAGACATCACCATAGATTATCATTTTTTTAAAAATTGGACACAAAGTTAACTTCCAGATTTCCAGATCCATGGGCTGTATCTGCATTTTGGACTAGACAATAGATGAAATCTCAACATAGCCATCTATTGGGAATTCTCTTTCACACCATTATTGGCAATTAGCACCATTATTGTCAATTTCAATGGAAAAAATTTAGGGCTGACTTTATGTAGATTGAAGGATAGGTGGCCATATCTTCTGGTTAACACTTTAAAACATCCATTATGTGCAGTAGAGCACAGGATTTGCAATAGTGGATGAGACCATTTGTCCATTAAATCCAACGTTATGACTCTGGCAGTGGCCAAATTCTACATTGCTTTAGAGGAAGCCCAAAACTACATTATGAACTGTGCCACTTATACAGCGCTCTAGGGAGGAATGGAAATCTTTGTGTGTTGCAGTATGGAGAGTGTGGCTACAGGAGAAGAGATTATGCCCTGCAGAAGATACAGAGGGCATTACCTACAACACATTTCTTTGCCCTGAACTCCATTATGAAAGTGCATGCACCTTGGCACGTGCCTGGAAGTCTAGTGCATTCGTGCATATGACCACCATTCTGACCACCATTCTGTGACAAACTATGTAACATTAACATAACTAACATGGCTAAGAGCCCACACAATTGGCTCTGCTTGCTGGCAGATAAGCTGACCATGGTATGACCCCACCCACACAGGAATGAACCACAAGAACTGCAAGGAACTGGAAAGAACTGGATCTAACAGAACTAGGAGTACTGTGTCCTGTCACGATAAGATGTTAAAGAATTACTGCTTGACTGTTGGGACATACCTGTTTGTTCGTCCACCACTGTAGCCAGTATCCAATCAAATGTATGCTAATTATTGTGTTTAACCAATCAACTGTACCCAGCGTAAGACTATAAATGATCCGTTACTTTGCTATAGGGGGGGTCCCTCTCCCTGGAGAGGTACCTTGTACGCATAATAAACACCTTGTAATTCTACCCCAGAGAAGCCTCTGTGTCTCTCAGTTAGCCAGACCACTGTCATTTTCTCTGCTAGTTTTGGCGACCCAGCTGGGACAAGGCTAACTCGCCGAACTCCAACTGTGCTGACGCGCCGGTGGCCCTTCCTCGACTCTCCAAAGCCGGCGTCAGATGAGTTCACCTCAGAGAACTCATGTGTGGGGTCCCAGTGCAGGCACAGTAGGATTGCTCTTGAAGGCGGTAAGGTTGAAACACCAAGTGGGGTACTGTAGGTCTGGGTTCTGGTTACTGTCTCTGAATGGGGGAAGGAAAAATAAAGTGCTGGTAAACTGGAAATTGAACGATGGAACAGTGGATCTGTCTAGGAAATGAGCCATGGAACTGTGTCAATCTACTTGGCCCACCATGACCGCCTTTCGTACAGCCCACCAAAGGTGGCCTGGAGTTGGTAGTTCTGATTGAGGAAGGTTGCGATTTTTCGCCAACGATTGGAGTCACAGTTCCCGCCTCAGATGGATTATTGGTATATATGGGATAACTATGCGCGTCTAAAGTGTCAGGAACTCTCAGAAAGTTACACTCGAAACTTCTGAGAATAACCCGATCCCCTTAGAGCGAACTCCACCTTATGCCCCACCTGGGGCCGTTGGTAACCCCTTCTTACCACCCCCGAGCATGATGGCACCCCATGTACTCACTCAGGTACTCCCCTTACTCCAGGCTGGCCCGCAACAACCGCAATTTGCAGTAACTAGAGTTTATGTGCCCTTCTCCCCCCATGATTTGATGGTATGGAAGCAACAATTACCTAGATTAAATTATGACCCCAAGCAGGTCATGGAGACCATAGAGAGAATTTTTCAGGCACACGATCCCACCTGGCAGGAGGTCCAGCTTCTGTTAACCACCCTATTTTCTCCTGATGAAAGAATGAAAATCCTAAATGTGAGCAAGCAGAGGCAAGTAACTTGGCCCAGGGAGGACCCTCCTTGGGATCCCACTAATACAGATCACTTGACGCTGCTGTGTACCAGTCGAGGAGGGCTGTCAGACAGTATACAAGCAGCCGGGCAGAAGACTGTTAATTGGGGAAAAAATTTCATGAGTTACGTCAGGCGCCTGATGAACATCGGTCCACTTATCTTAGTCAACTGTTCAGGCAGATTGGTATGTATGGTGGAATAGACCCGGAGCCTAGAGAGCACCAGTCTGTAGTAGTTTCTATGTCTGTAGATCAATCAGCCCTAATATTAAAAAGTACTTTGCTAAATGTGTCCGCGGATGGCAGGGAAAGTCATTGTCTGAAATATTGAGTATAGCTACCTATGTATTTGGGGGCCGGAATGAACGAAAACAGCAGGAAATGAGAGTACAGAAAGAAAGGGAGGATCCATTTTAACAGCGGCACTGCGGGACATCCCTCCCCTCAGCGGAGGTAGAACCCCCTATAGAAGTCAGGGAAGAAGAGAGATACAGACCTGGGCCACTGGGAATAACAATTGTCATTATTGCAAACAGCCAGACACTGAAAAAGAGACTGCTCCCTTTGCCCCAGGGGACCCCCCAAGCGAGGCAGCTTGTGGATTGGTGAGGGGGACCTCATCGAATTGCGAATCATGGGTCCAGGGGGCTCAGGATAATGATTTTACTCAGGACTGACAATTAGTGGGAACCTATTGGGTGGCCCTGTCTGGGGGCTCTTATTGCAATACCTTTCTGTCCTGTAATACTTCAGACCCATTAGTGACCCTTAACGTGGGACAACACAGTTATCAGTGTTTGGTGGCTACGGGACCCACCTCAGACCGAGAAAACATCAAAAGCCTTAATCACGGGGATAGAAGGGAACCCTAGGGATGTCCTTGTGACTCAAGATGTAACTGTCCTGGTGGGTCCTATAACTACCCAGCACTCATTTGTGATACTAGAAGGCAGCTGATGAATGTGTTATGGGAGGATTTGTTGTGTAAGTTAAGCGCTACAATAGAATGCACCCCAGAGGGCTTACGGCTCCGCTTGCCTGAACGCTCGCTTCCTGCATTGGCTACTGTGTTACACAATGGGGAGCGAAAGACTTCCCTCCCAGAAGAGCTAGGGGATCTCCCCACCACCCTCTGGGGCTGCATACCGACCGACGTGCGACTATTGAAATCAGCTGAGCCAGTACAAGTTAAAGTAACGACGGGTCCACCACCAGCAGTGAGACAGTATCCTCTAACCCGTGAAGTGGAAGAAGGAATCCAATAGATAGATGTATATTTAGAACAGGGAATACTGGTGGAGTGTTGCTTTCCCTGCAATACCCCCTATTTTGCCTGTCAAGAAGCTGAAGCGTGGCCTGGACGGTGAACCTGTATACCGCTTTGTACAGGATTTATGGGCGATTAATGACTGTGTGTTTGTCCTGCATTCAGTGGTCCCAGACCCGTCAGGCATTAAAACTCAGAGAGTTTCAACTAACCGATATTTTACTGTAATAGGTTTGTGTGCTCTCTTATTTAGGATACTGATTCACCCTGATTTGCAGTGCTTGACTGCATTCACTTGGCAGAGCGAGGTTCAGTATACATGGACATGACTTCCTCAAGGGCTCACCAGGTCCCCAACTGTCTTTTCATACATATTCACTAATGATCTAAGGGATGTGAACTTGTCTAGAGCTTTGCTGTTAGTTCAATATGTAGACAATTTGCTTATTGCTAGCCCAGACAGAGATGCCTGTGTGGCAGACACGTGCACCTTGCTTTTTATCTTGCTGCTAGAGGTCATCGGGCAACCCCAGCTAAACTCCAATTTTGTGCTGAATAACTAGAATATTTTGGGTAGGTTGTCACCCATGGAGAAAGGAGATTAGCCCCAGGTTGCGTTGAAGCTATCCACCGTATGCCACAGCCACCAACTAAAAAGCAAGTTTGAGCCTTTTAAGGAGTTTCTGGATTCTGTCATCCCTTCATATCAGGCTTTGGAGCATTGACCCCACCTCTGGTGGAAGACACTGCGCAAGAGGCTGAAGATCCAGTTAATTGGACACCCAACAAGGTAAAAGCTTTTGAAACCTTAAAGCAAGTGCTAGCTTCGGCTCCTGCACAGGGGCTGCTGGACTATAAAAAAAACGTTTGCTCTATATGTTCATAAAAGAAAGGGGGTAGCTGCAGGAGTGCTTACGCAATCACTTGGAGATCATCCTCGACCTGCAGCCGATTACCCTCTGCATTTACATCCCGTAGTGAAGGGTACGGTGTCATGTCGCTGGGTGATTACTGCAGCCGCCTTGTTGATGGAAAAGAGTAAAGTGATTATATTGGGACACCATCTAACGCTGTATGTTCCCCATGGGGTTGAGGCACTGCTGAACCGAAATTTAACCCAGGCTTTTACACCTCAGAGGCTGCACCAGTATGAACTGTTACTCCTAGCAGCTGATCACTTGACTATTATGAGGTGTACTACATTAAATCTGGCCACTTTGCTCCCTGACGTCGTAGGAGGAGAGGTAAACCATGACTGCCTGGAAACGGTTATGCAGACTGAGCAAGTCTGAAAGGATTTGAAGGACTTTCCTCTAGAAAAATCCGGACTTTGTTCTGTATACTGATGGGTAACTTTTCTATCATGACTGATGTAGACTTACAGGATATTCCATAGCCACTTCGTATGCGGTTTGGGAGGCTCAACCTTTACCTCCTGCATGAAGCACAGAGGCCATGGAACTGCATGCCTTGGCACAGGGCTGTGCGCTAACAAAGGAAAAAACTGTAACCATTAATACTGAAGCTCATTATGCCTTTGGAATTTGCCACGCCAGCAGACATATCTGGAAACAAAGGGAGGTTATGACCTCCTCAGGGAGTAAGGTGGCCAATGCAGCCCAAATACATAAATTACTGCAAGCTATCCAAGTCCCGAAGGGTGTAGCGCTTGCGTATTGTAGAGCCCATACGGGACTGCACACAGAAGTGGCACAGGGAAATGCACTAGCGGATGCAGCTGCTCAGGTAGCCGCTATGCAACCCCTCTCTGGCGTAATAGCCCCTTTATAGGATCCTAAGGAAAACCGTATTCCACCATTGCAAGACTTGTATGTTGTGGTAACTGACAGTGAACAAGACGCGTGGAAGAAATATGAAGCTGAGCCTGATGATAATGTAGTCTGGAGAATTGCCGGTACCAGTAAACCCATACTTCCCCGTAAGTACCTTATACCCTAGGAGAGGCTGTTGCATGATGATATACATGGACGCTACTATTCAAAGGACTGGAGTGCATCAGGAGTATACACAGACACTAAGCAGGTTACCGCTACCTGTCTTACTTGCCAAGCTTCCAACACTAAGAATTTGAAGGCGTTGGTGAAGTGGGGGGGGAAGCCATGAAGTGGGGGGAAGCACAGATACCTTTTCAACGATTGCAGATTGATTTTGCAGATATGCCCCCTCCTCTAGGCTATAAACTCATTTTGGTTGTAGTGGACCAGCTCATCACTTGGCCAGAAGCTACCCCCATGACACAGGCGGATGCCCCCGCTCTGGTAAAATTCCTTTTAAAGGAATTAATACCCAGGTTCGGGATACCAGAAGTAATAGACTCAGACAAAGGAAGTCATTTCACTGCTCAAATTCTAGAGACTTTTTCAAGTTTTTTTGGTTTTGTTTTGTGTTTTGCTTTTTGTTTTCAAGTGTTTGGGTATACAGCAGCAGCTGCACACCCCATATCACCCCCAATCGGCTGGAAAGGTGGAAAGAATGAATTCATCCCTAAAGACGTTAATCTCCAAGATTTGTGCTGAGACCAGCCTGAAGAGGCCAGAAGCCCTACCATTGGCCTGTGGCAGATTCGGAGGAAAGCTGGAAACCTTTTGGGCTGTCACCTTTCAAGACTTTTTTTTGGTCATCCAGCCCAAATTCCAGGGACTTATGATTCAGCACATATGTGTCTTTTGTCAGGGGACAAAGAGATGACTGATTATCCTTTGCATATGCAACATAGTTTACAGTATATGCAACGTGCAGAGCGACTGCTACAGCCAGTACCTCGTGACTGTAGTTTGCATGATTATATACCAGGTAGCAAGATGTGGGTTAAAAACTTTTGCAAAAGGAACGGTTTGGAGCCGAGATGGCAGGGGCCATATCAAGTCTTACTAACTACCTTTTCAGCTGTTAAGGTGGGAGAGTATCTCTCGCGGATCCACCACTCCAATTTGAAGCTGGCTCTCCTACCAGGGAAAGACACTGCCGCGAAATCTGTACCGGTGGAAGTGACGGGCTGATACAGACAGAGCTATTTATCCAACATGCATTATTATGTATTGTATGTATGCATGCTTTTAGTTATCTGAAGGGAGATATTCATGACGTCTGCACTCCTCCATCCTACTGAGGAAAATTGGTGTGTCCTTTTGGCAACAACATCCATGAATACCTCCCATTTCTGTGTAGGGGGGAGGTTATACTGTAGGGGCAGTACTAACTTCTTGTTTTATAGGAGTACCAACTCTCTTGCAACATCCCATGTTTTTACCTGAGGGCTGGTTCTTAATATGCGGCGTACTGGCTTATACCTATGTACCACCAAATAGTTCTGGTGGACCCTGTGCACTAGAGAGACTAACTATGGGAATACTGCTGTGGGATGCCTCCTTTATTATCATTAGAGTCAAGCATGGTCTGGAAAACTTAAGGGAAAATTGTGATTCAGATTTAAAACTTTTATCAAAAATGGAAGCAGTAACTTTGGCTGTATCAATAGTTGGAGTTCTAGGCTTAACTGGGCATAATTATTAACAGCTTTCTAAAACTGCCTGACCTCGGCTAAATCAATTAACCTCACCTCATCCCTGATTGAATCCATGGCAGAAGATTTGGCCGAGGATCGGCAAGGAGTATAACAAAATCGATGGCAATTGATTACCTCCTTGTACATGAAAATCACGGGTGTAAAGATTTTGAGGGTATGTGCTGCTTTAATATCTCTGATAAAAGTCAGTTAATTGAGAGATGCCTCTCCGATCTCCGACAATTGGCGACATAAATTAAGCAGAACATTGAGGGAATCATTCAGTGATGGGATTGGCTAACATCCTGGATCCCTAATATGGGTGTTTGGGGAAAGAAAGTCCTTCTTATGTTAATAACTGTTATCCTTTTTATAGAACTCTTGTATTGTTGTATCATTGCTGTGTAACCTGTTGTACTAAGCTCTCTTCTAAACTGTTGTATGGAATTGTTTGAATATTGGCACTTAGCCTACAAAACCAAAAGCGGGGACTGTGACAAACTGTGTAACTTTAGCATAACTAACATGGCTTCTGTAAGGCTAAGTGCCCACGCGATTGGCCCTGCTTGCTAGCAGATAAGCTGACCATGGTACGAACCCACACAGGAATGAACAGCAAGAACTGCAAGGAACTGGAAAGAACTGGATCTAACTGAACTAGGAGTACTGTGTCGGTCAAGAAAAGATGTTAAAGAATTACTGCTTGACATTTGGGACATACCTGTTTGTTCGTCCATTACTGTAGCCTGTATCCAATCAAATGTAGCATAATCATTGTGTTTAACCAATCAGCTGTACCCAAGGTAAGACTATAAATTATCCATTACTTTGCTATACGGGGTCCCTCTCCCTGGAGAAATACCTTATGCGCATGATAAACACCTTGTAATTCCACCCCAGAGAAGCCTCTGAGTCTGTCAGTTAGCCAGAACACTGTCATTTTCTTTGACAATTCCGTGGCTTCGTCACTCTCCACAGCAACACCCTTTCAAATCTTAGGGGTTTTTGTTTTTTGTTTTTTAATCAGCGATCATTAAAACACAGCTTACGCCACACCAAAAGCCATTTCAAAAGGGTTCCATATTTTTGGCATTCGCCAAGCTTTGCTTCAAAATGCAGAAGAAGGAGACCTCACCTAAGAGGATCATGTCAAAGTCAAGGAATATACATGAAAAATCCACACAATGCCCGAAATGCTACGCTGCACTGAGATTTTTATAAAGGACTAGTGGTTTTGGATTTGGGGAAAATCTCATTTTCAGAAAGCACTATGCACTGGACCTCCAGCAATCATGCCCCATTCAAGCAAAGTGAAGTTGGGAAGCCAAAATCAGCAGTCATCTTGGCCTAACCATTAAAAGATTCACGTAGCCCTCCAATTGAATCAACTAAGCCACGACAGGAACAGACGTTTGAGCTTCATCGCCAAAAGGTTGGTAGAAACTTAACCCCTAGTTTTCACCTACTCTTAATTGGGAGCAAACGTTAATCAACAGCTCATTTCCTTAAAACATCCAGGATAAAATTACCATTTTGGCTGGTAATGAACAGGAATGCTCTTGAGCTATGACAAATGGAAATTATACTTCGTCTGCCCTCAGAATCAATATTCATTTAAACGTACTGCTCTAATAGGCTTTTGCTGAATCTTTTCTTAAGCAGGTAGAGCTACCTTGTGGAATGTCTGATGGCAGATCTACTCTAGGCATGAGACTTGATGCTAAATATACAATTCCACCTATGGCAATTGCAAAGCTGGAATCAATGTATCTACAATTGAGTTGCCAGGCCATCCTCACTTACGCCCCGCAATACTGAGAAGTACGAGGATCAACTGGCAACCCCATATAGTTCCTTTTTCTGCATTCCCCCAGGCACGTGAAATCAAACCAAGATGATTGACCTTGACCAGGTTGATCTCCTGGTAAATGTAAATATACCCTTAGTGAAAACATGATGGTACATCAGGACGTAGAAAAGAACAGAGTTTGAACATACTTTGGTTCCACCCATTCCAGTTAATTTAATCTGTTGCAATTGCAAACCAGCAGGTCTTTTAATGAGTGCTGATAAATTAACATTTGAACTTTCAGGCTGAAAAAGAGGTCACAACAGATCTGCAAAAAGTAATGGCTACTTTTGAGCAGTTACAGAATTGGTATTTATAATAAAAAAATCTATAAAGAAAGGAACTTAACTTTCATGAAACATTTAATCTCTGTTTTCAGCCAGGTGAGGATTTTAAAAGACTCTTTCAATGAGGCTCCATTCTGAGTTCAAATGGAACACACAAATTCTTGGGCTGTTTCTACCTCCCATTGGAATAACCACACAGCAACTCAACATACACCATGGGCTAATCCACATTAGCCTCCTCCTTTGAAGGGGGCATGTAAATGAGGTTGCTCGATGAATAGCACCTCATTAGCATAATTCTTGCCATGCAAACTTGGACATTGCAATCTTCAAAGTGGTGGCAAACATTGTAACCACAGGCACTTCAAAGTACCCAGGCAACAAAACATTTTGGGAGTAAGGGAACTTCAAAGTTGTGCAAGTACCTCAAAGTGCTCAGGGCTACACTGCTTGTTGGTGCTCCTAATTTAGCAACTTCAAAGTTTGCGTGGTGAGAATTGTGCTTATGAGGTGCTGCATAAACAGCACAGCACCTCATTGCTATTTACCGATCAGGCTCATTTACATGTCCCTTTCGAAGGAGGAGGCTCGTGTAGATAAACCTCATACGTGGTGATAAATGGCTTGAGCATGGGTGATGAGAACAGACCCAACATCAGTGACCTCTTTAAATGTGCCTCTTCTAGGTCACCTGGGCCATTTCTAAAAACTAGGGTTGGTCAAAAACATTCCATTAAACCTTTTTTTAAATAGAAAATTGGGTATTTGACAAAATGAAAAATGCTGCTGAAATTGACTGCTTTCTTTGATTTTTGGTGTTGTTTTTATTAGGTGGAACATTGAAAACCCAAAATTGATTTTTTTTTGTTTATTTCCTTTTGATGAAAAATTAAAATTCTTCAGTTTTCAAAGAAAAGTTAAATTTTTCCAGATTTGGTTTGTGCACAGGAGGAAATGAACATGCAACCGTAGGCGCTAAAGCTGCATGCTATACAGCATAAGCTAAAAGGGAGCTGCCTCTGTCTCAGCCAAGGCTGTAGAGCATGGACTTTGCTATCCCTTGTCAGTGGTCTCAGTACTAGTGGGGTAACATGGCTGTGCAGTTATTTTTCTGTAAAGGAGGAAAACATAGACACCATCTCTTTTTAACAGAAGACGGCCACTCTCACTTTGAATTAATTGTAAAGCAGTTTATAACGCCCTCTCTCTTTTGAATAAGGATTTTGCTTAGTGATTGGATGCTTAAAATTCTGTTCACGTTATGGTTTAAAAAAAAAAAAAAACCCTCTGCCATTGAAGTTGCCACAGATGGGCAGTCCTGGGAAACTCCACATCTCTGTAAATGCTTTATTTGCAACACTTAAATGTAGCTGTTCCTTAATAGCTATAAAATAAGTCCTGTTCCTCTTGCTTTCCTTCAAAATTGTCTGCTGGAATACTAAGAGCTTGAAGGGAATACTGGTAACTGCAGTAGAAATGATTAGCCACATGCTGGGATTTAACAGAATTTGTGTTATAGGCCTTTTAATACTGAAGTCCTTTTCTTCCCTTCTGCACATGAATGCTTGCTTTATTATGGAAAATGGGTTTCTCAGCAGGACAGCAATGGCAACAAAATGTGTCCCTGGCTCAGCAACATAATGTTGTGACAGCCAAGTATCTGGTTACAATAGGATTGGATATTCCTTAAAATAAGTTCATTAACTGTTTGACCTTTCCAACTCACTAGGAAGATAAACGTATCAATGCAAATTGAACACAAATGCTGGACCACCTAAGATGTTGATACATCAGCTTGTCAGTGGGAATTGGTTATAAAAATAGAAACCGACATCTGTGGCATAACTGATGGGGCCTGTAAGACCAAGGAATGAAAGGGACCAAAAGTCATTAACATTCTCAAACACTTTACTGGTAGATACATGGCTATTCAAATGGGCTTTGTCTGCTGAGTTAAAGTACAGTGAGTACCCTTTCCTCAAACATGCCTAACCCAGTGTTACTCCCAAGCTGACAGGTCACTTTTATGTTCACCATGTTTCACAAATAATTAAACCTTATTGGAAAACAGTAATTATTCTGCTTGTGCACAGAAGCTTTTTAAAAAACAAATAACATCACCATGTATTCATTAATCAGAGTAAAAGAGCACCGGAATTCCTACCACCTGTTGCTCCTAGCATCATGTTCCAGACCTTTCCCCACCAAATACAAGCTTTGCAATACAAAGAAACAGGCGTGAAAATGTTTTTTGCCCACATTGCAGGCTTGGTTTGCTTTCTGGGAGATTTTCATAGGTCGAGGTCAATGTCCCCTCTCTTTTCCATCCATGTGCAGACTAAATAAGGTTACGTGCAGTGAGACATATGCAGGTGTGCACCACCAGTAGCAACACCTGCTGCCAGCGGTGAGCATCATGGGTGTTTTGCTAATGAACTAGGTGGCATGTGAATTTCTCCTGAGTGGCTGCCCAAACATATAGCTGGCAGGAAACACTGGTTAAGATGGTCACCTACCAAGGGAAGAAAGAAAATACAAAGAAGCAGCTGTTTGGGCCTTCTTTTACATACTTACCTCAGAGAGCTGGAAGAAACCTCAAGAGGGCAGCAAGTCTAGTCTGCTGCCATGCAGGTAATGCCAAGCACTCTCCTTGGCAGGTTTATTTAAGTCTATTTCAGTCACACCCTAAACAGCCTCCTCAAGGACTGAGCTTGTAACCCTGAGCTCATAAGGGCAATACTCAAACCATCAAGCTAATCCTCTTTTAGGCAAGCTTTGCATACACTCATGTGACTGGGCTCCACTCATGGCTCATCTACCTGGCAACTGAGGCTGGTAAACATATCCCATCTGTAGAACTGTGTGGATGAGTGTGCATGGTGTACAATTGTAGTAGATGGAGACAATAAATGAATTCTATATTAATAATAAATGTGGCATATTGTCATATCCATAGATAAGGTTCTGCCTGGTCTATATTTCTTAGCATAACATTTTGAGCTATGAAATGACACACACAAAACACAGACACTCTTCCTGAGATGGGCAATAAGCAGCCCATGGGCCTGGTGCAATTCACCAGTTTTAACCCCTTGTGGGCTGCTGGGTGCTTGATTTACCTGTGCATCCACAGACAGAGCCACTCACAGCTTCTCTTGGCCATGAATTGCTGTTCTGCCACAATGGGAGCTGTAGGCAGCATCTGGCTTGCATGCTGCTTATTGCACACTGCAGCATTAATAGCAAATGAGAGCTGGGAAGATAGATCATATGCATTACCCATGTGCATAAATATGCCAATAAAATGTTATGCCTCATTTAACTTTTCAAAGAATATTGCCATAACTTGTGAACGTCATGATTAATGAAAATTTTGGCTGTGATTATGTAAAAGCATACAGTCAAGTGCCACTAGCACCGTGCCCTGACCATGCTGGTGCACACAAGCACTCCGAACCTGCTGTCCATGCTTTAATGAAAATTGGTTTATGAATATGAATGTGCGTAACTCAAATGCTTGAGGAAAAATACATCATGTAACATGCTTTTAAAGTCACAATCTGCTAAATGTGTATGTTGTGTTTTTTGTGCATCTTTCACTCTTATATTTGACATTAGAAATATGAAGTGTGAATCTATAATTCCAAATGTGCTAAGCAAAGGCCATACCTGACAATATGGCAAATTAAAGAGCGCGTGATCAAGGTAACAATCCATAATTGTATTTCTCCTGTAATCCTAAACAGTAGTTTGTCCTAACAAGACATGCGGCCATGCCACCTGTTATGGGTATCCATCTTAAATCTGGTATTATCCCATGGAGGTGGGAGATTAAGTTGATTTAAGGAATGAAACTCAGTCAGGTTTTTGTCTTCAACTGGCTTTGGAAGTTGCCTACCCCACCATAAAAGGACACACATGAAGAAACCCAAACACAAAGAATGCTGAAGAGACTGAGAATTGTACACCCAGACCACAGTGAAATAACAGTTTTGTCTCGAAAGGTTTTACCTGAACCAAGGACAAAGGATGAGGAACATACTTTGAAACAATTTCGCTACACTAGAGAGTTTTGTTGACAAAACTCACAGAGCATCCACAATAAAAATTCATATTGTTGACAGTAAAGTGATGGAACACGACACTTTTGTCAACAGCCGTTCGCCTCTCCCCAGTGAGGCAGAACACTTTTCTTGACAGAATCTGTCAACGAAAAAGGCATGTGGATGCTCCAGCAGACCCTCTGTCAACAGGCCACCTTCCAGGTCGCTAAGCAGCCGAGTCTTCTGCGTTTCTGGTTGGCCATTCTGTCAAAAGATCAGCCGGGCAGTCTGGTGACTCTTTGTCAACAGAGCTCATTGCTTTTTCAATCCACTTTGCTGTCTGTCCTCAATCTGTCAACAGAAGTTTTGCTGGAAAATATCTTCCGACAGGAAGTTCTATTGACAGGTCACTCTAGTGTAGACATAGCTTAAGTATATCTGGTTCACTTGTCATGTTTTATTTATTTTAGCTTAGAAACTTACTTTGATTTATTTGTTTTCACTTACAGTCACTTAAATCCTACTTTTTATAATTAATAAAGCACTTTCATTTGTTATCAAGCCCAACGGAAATAATTGTTACCTGTAAGGGGAGCAACTACTCTGCATATATTTCTTCCATTGATAATGAAAGTAAACTCTAAGCTTTCTCCATGTAAAACTTTTACACAAAATAAGAGAGGCTGATGTGGGGATTTCGTCCTCTTTGGGGCTCTGTTGTTGCAAAGCCCTCACAATACTGAGCTGTTTCAGTATTGGTGGTAGTCTGCTGAAGCACTCTTGCTTCAGTTCTGTGCCCTGGTAGGCAGAGGCTAGGACGTCTAGCCCAGGCTGGTGAAGCACCCCAGAGGGCAGGAAGACAGGCTCAGTCAGCACACCAGGTGATAGCCCTGAGGTGATAGCCACAAGTTGATCCAACCTGTCACAGTGAATGGTAAAACAATTCAAAGTGACTTTTTTTTGCCACGATCATAGCAAATGTACATAGTTTTCCATCTTCCAGAGACACCGCAATAGAAATAGGAGGGGATTCTTAGGCTCAAGATGTTTTATGAAGAAGCAGAAAACTTGCACAATACAACTTGTCTCTTTGGAGAGGCGAAATTATCAGTCTGATAGGGATTTCCTGGAGCTGTCAATGGCAAGTTGTATTTAAGTGTTTACCGCAGAAAATATAGTTTTTTTATATATCATTTAAAAGAGTACCATGACTGTGGAGCTCATCATACCGTACAAAAGCAAATTTTGGCTAAGCAGAAACACTAGTACCAAAATAAACAAAGAAGAGCGGAGAATGCAGCTGTGATCACTAATAACCTCAACTGCGATGCATGTGAACAAATATAAATTGCAGACACATCAAAGGATTTTTGGGGATAATGAAATAATGACTCATCATAAAGGGAGGGCCTATGGACAAGTATTCATAAAAACATGGTCAAGTTATCCAAATATGCATTTGCCTAGGATGCAGCAACATGATATTATTGCAGCCTAAGTGTGGATTTGGAAAAGGACCATGGCCCAAGCCCCATTCAGTACAGAATTTTAGTACAGTACCTGTCTTGCAATACACAGTGCAGAAGGACAGAGTCCCTCCTGCCCCTTGAGCCTAGTGGAAGAAGGAAGCTAACTCTTTCATAAAACATCTAAATAAACAACTTGTTTATACATGGCATCTTAGTCATAATACTGGCTTGCCACAGTGTATGCACAATCCTGTTTTGATGATAGCAGCAGGAAGATGCCTCTCTAACCCTCGCTGCTTCTTCCAGCAGTTTACAGACCAGGCTTTTAGACAATCTGTATAGCTTTGCAGTCTTGGAGGGTGGACCGAGTATTTTCTCTTTAAAAAAGAAAATAAAATTAGAATATATTATATACAGATTTGGGGAAGAGATTTCACAAGTAAAACATGAAGTAAAAGAGAATCATAAGAAAATAAGTTATTAATAATGACATATCTGAAGTATATTAAACCAGTTATAGGTTATATATCTGAGATGATGAATAGTTTATAAAGCTAGTATCTCTTAGCTATGTATAATACAATAAGATTTATATTGGTGACAGAGCTATTATATTTATAATTTAACATCACTATGTTATTATATCTAAAACTGTACCGCTGGCATAACAGATATTTCGAGAGAAATATTAGCATAGATCTCAAGGCTATGTCTACACTAGCCAAAAACCGCCACGTGGCTCATCCAGACGGAGCTCCTTTTCGATAGGACCCCAGCTACTTCGAAGTCCCCTTATTCCTATCAGCAGATGGGAATAAGGAGATTTTGAAGTAGCCGGGGTCTTTTCAAAAAGAGCCCCATTTGGATGAGCCATGCAGCGGTGAGCCGCATCAATTTTGAAGTACCGCGCCCTCCCGCATGCTAATGAGGCGCCGAATATGTATTTCACCGCTTCATTAGTAAACTTCGAAATGTCCATGCAAATGGCCATTTTGAAGTTTTTGGCTAGTGTAGACATGGCCATGCATATGTTCCATCTGAGATGCTATAAAACACATTTTCCTTGTAAAACACAAATAACTGTTCTTCACTGGAAATTAAAACATTGATATTTTCAGAGTTTATATGAGTGACCTGGACAGCAGAAGTCCTTCCCCCGCCCCTCCCCCCACCACATAGAAATCATCGAATCATGGAAGTAATGAGTGGTTGCGCAGGTGGTGTCAGCGAGAGTGATTTGGTTTCTTCGACCATGGGATTCTGTTTCAAGAATAAGGATTGCTAGGAAGGGATGAGATCCTCCTAACGAAGAGAGGAAAGAGCATCTTTGTGGGCAGGTTTGCAAAACCTAGTAAAGAGTGCTTTAACCTAGGTTCATCAGTGATGGTGACACAAGCCCTGAGGTAAGTGGTAAAGGAAGAAGGTACAACAGCGGACCACTAGTTCGAAAAGAGAATGTAGGCCAATCTTCTCGTTATCTAAGGTATTTGTACACAATTTCAATAAGACCTCTTTAAAATACCACCAGGAAACAAACAGGAAGAATTAGATGCCCTGGCACAGTCAAAGAAGAATGAGATGACTGGAGTAATAGAGACTTGGTGAGATAATGCACATAACTGGAGTTATGGAACTGTCGTGGAAGAGTATAAACAATGCCAGAAGGAGAAGCAGGCAAGAAAAGGAAGGGATCAGGTAGATGAGGATTTTTTCAGACAACTAAGACAAGCTTCCAAATCAAAGGCCCTGGTTCTTTTGGGAGACTTTAACCACCCAGACATTTGTTGGGAGACCAATACCGCCACACACAGACCATCCTGGACATTTTTGCAGAATGTTGGAGACAAGTTTCTGATTCAAGTGATGAGTGAAGTGACCAAAGGCTGTGTATAGCTTGACCTGCTGTTAAGAACTAGTAGGAGAAACAGAAGTGGGCGGCAACCCGGCCTGCAGCAATCATGAGATGGTAGATTTCAGGATTCTGAAAAAAGGAAGAAAGGTGAGCAGTGAAATACATACCCTTGATTTCAGAAGGATTGCAGACTTTGACTTTCCTGACAGAACTGGTGGGCAGGATCCCTTGGGAAGCTAGTACGAAGAGGGAAGGCGTTCAGGAGAGCCGGCAGTACTTTAAAGAGGTCTTATTGAAGGCATAGGCATTCAGATGTGCAGTAAAAAAGCAAATATGGTAGAAAGGAGGTGGGCAGCCCTGGTGGGGAAAGAACGGGTTAAGAGCTATTTAGAAAAGCTGGACAGACACATGCAAACTCATGGGTCTGGATTTTATCCATCTAAGGGTTCTGTGGGAATTGGCAGATGTCATTGCAGAGCCTTTGGTTATCTTTGAAAACTCAAAGACATCAGGAGAGATCCTGAATGACTGGAAAAAGGCAAATGTAGTGCCCATCTTTAGAAAAGAAAAAACAGAAAATAAAGAGAACTATCAGTGTTACCTCAGTCCCTGGAAAAATCATGTAGGAATCCATTTTGAAGCAGTTTGAAAAGGGGAAAGTGATGAAAAGTAGTTAACATGGATTCAAGAAGGGCAAGTTTTCCCTGACCAATCTGATTAGCATCTGTGATGAGGTAATTGGCTCTGTGGAATGGGGAAGTCATGTATATGATATACCTTGACTTTAGCAAACCTTTTGATACAGTCTCCCACAACATTCTTGCCATAAATTAAGGAAGTATGGATTGGATATCTGGACTGTAGGATGGATAGAAAGCTGGTTTGAAAGATGAGCCCAATGGGTAATAGTCAATGGCTCAATGTCTGGTTGCCAGTCAGTTTCAAGGGGACTGACCCAAGGATGGGTTGTAGGGTCAGTACTGTTCAATATCTTTATTAATATCCTGGATGATGTGGTGGATTGCACCATCAGCAAATTTGCAGATCACACTAAGGCAGGGGTCCAGGTAGATATATTGATGGGTGCGGATAGGATCCAGAGTCACCTACATAAATTGGATGAGTGGGCCAAAAATTTGAAGTTCAACAATGACTAGCGCAGAGTCCTGCCCTTGGGAAGGAAGAATCCCCAGCACTCTTACAAGCTGGGGCCAATTAATTGGCTTAGTAGCAGTGGTGCAGAAAAGGAGCTGGGGATTATAG
Source organism: Carettochelys insculpta (assembly GCF_033958435.1). Lineage (NCBI taxonomy): Eukaryota > Metazoa > Chordata > Testudines > Carettochelyidae > Carettochelys > Carettochelys insculpta. The sequence goes on along the minus strand of NC_134147.1, from coordinate 9,210,436 downwards.
TGGATAAGAGGCTGGATGTGCGGCAACAGTGTGCCCTTGTGGCCATGACCTATGAGAAGAGACCGAGAGATTTTTGGCTTATTTAGCTTGCAGAACAGAAGAATGAGACGGGATTTAATAGCAGCCTTCAACTTCCTTAAATGGGGCTCAAAAGACGCTGGAGAAAGACTGTTCTCAGTGGTGACAGATGGCACAATAGGAGCATGGTTGACTTTATAGAGGGAGAAATGTAGGTTGGATATCAGGAAAAACAATTTCAGCCGGAGGTTCCTGAAGCACTGGAATGTGTTATCCAGAGAGGTGTTAGAATCACCATCCCTAGAGGTTTTAAGTCCCAGCTTGACATAGTCATGGCTGGGATGATTTAGTTGGGTTTGATCCTGCCTTAGGGAGCGGGCTGGACTAGATGACCTCCTGAGGTCCCTTCCAGCCCTAAGTTTCAGGATTCTCTAAGTCTGTGAAGGGATAAAATTTATATGTATAACAGACATCGAGACCACAGACAGGAAGAAATGAAGTATATTTTATAAGCTTTTCAGAAGCATTCCATGCCCCCCTATTCTATTCCCAAAGAAAATCAGGCACAGCATGAGGAAAAACCAGAGAGGACAGAGAAGAACAGGAAAGAAAACTGGCACCAAGTTACCTCCGGGAGAAGAAAGGCTACTTAGATGTACCCAGTGCAGGTAGAAGTAAATAATTGTTATCAGGTTCTCTGCACAGATACTGTGGTGGAGAAGGCTTTGGAAGAAACATCTCAGAAGAGGGCTCAGGAGGAGATGTCATCAATCAGCAGGCTTTGTCCTAAGGATGGGGGTTCCCTGACCACCCCTCCCAAGAGGAGGAGAAGGATGATGGTAGTTGTGGACTCCTTCCAAATGGGAAATGTGCTGCTTGCCTGGACCTAGAGATCAGGATGTCACTGAGAGTCTTCCAAGACTGATCAAGCCCTCAGACCCGTTCCAGCTTCCCTATGTGGGCACCAATAATATTGTCAAGAATAACATCAAACAGATCACTGCAGGTTATGTGGCACTGGGACGAAGGATCAAAGTGTTTGAGGTGCAAGTTGCCTTCTTGTCTGTCCTGCTGGTTGACGTAGGGAGCATCACAATTTCGAAGTGAATGCATGTGGTGTCTGAGATGTACCAGGCAGAAGGTTTGATAGGAAGAGTGCCCAGGAAGGCAGACTCACTGTGGGGATGCTAAAAGCCCTGAAGCCAGACACAGGAAGGCCAAGACCACTTAAGCTTTCTTCCTGGCACCTGTGTGAGGAGAGGGATGCATGACCAAGGTTTAGCGTATCAAACTGGTGACTCTGTGACAGGTAGGTCTATCCTTAAGGACTAAAACTGTGGAAATCTTATATTTCAATTAATTGTATATACATTTGCAACTATGATTACCAGGCCAGCCAATGGGGCCATGGGGTGGTAGAGGTTGCAGCTTTCCCCAGGCCCAGCTTTTTAAAGAGGCCCTGAGTGCTGGGTGCTCCACTGCTACTTTGGCAGTAGCTGGAGTTCTGGGCCCCTTTGAATTGCCCCAGCACTGCTGCTAAGGCCAGGCATGTTGGGGAAGTGACATGGTTCTGGTGACACTGAGGACCAAACACCCTAGGCCCTTCTGCCCTTGGCCATGCCCCTTCCAGGGCAGAGAGCTGGGACCCCTCCCACCTTGCCATGGGGCACACCACAGGTCTCAGTGCCACTGATGGTTGCAGTTTGGAATGAACCATTTCATACTTTCAGGGAAATGGCTCGCCACACTGTGATAGTCTTGTCCTAATCTGGTAACATTAATCCATGTTTATTCTCCCTTACGTTACAGATTGGCCCCAGATGGGGCCTGGTATCTCAAAGCACAGTTATGTCGGAGTACTTTGTCTGGATGCTTTGGATACAGAGTCTTTAGCACAGCCCAGTGAACGTGAAGTCTGGATAGCCAATTACATCTCCATTGTCACACCTCCATATTTTCAGTGATGTTATGCAGCTTTACAGTTGCTCCTGTGCTAATGACTGGGATTTTAGTCTTGTTTTAAAATCAAGCCCCCTGAGCTGTGTCTGTGCTGCTTTTCCTAGATGGTGCTGGTATGTCTCAGGGGTTCCTGAATAAGGGGCACCAGGGGGTGAAAGTGGCTTAAGTTTCTCACAGGTAGACGTTACACCCCCGCTGGGGAGGGGTTGTGAGGCAAGGGGTGCAGGGGCTGTGACACGACAGTTCCTGTAAGAAACTGAAATGTGGGATGGAGGGCAGGGGCCTCAGGGCAGGGGGCACGAATGCGGAGGGTCACAGGAGACAGGGCAAGGGATGGGGTGTGTAGGGTGCTCCAGGGGGACTGGGGTGAGGGTTAAGGCAGGGGCAGGCCTGGCCAATGGATCCCCAAAGCTGTCTGGAGCGGGGGGGGTACTATGCTGCCCAGCTACTGGATCACTGGGGCTGGCATGAGCAGTAACCATGTTGCCCAACTGCCCAAGCTCCAGGGCTGGAGTGCGAGAGCACTGTGGCCATGCCATCCAGGGGCTGTGGGTTCCAGCTCAGGCCCACCAGGGCTTGGGCCTTGTGTTCTCCCACTACAGCCATGGGCAAAGGGGTTTGGGCTCCTGTGGGGAAGGAGGGGCCAGAAGGGGAGGAGTGGGCCAACCATGTGTAGTACCCAGAGGTAGTGAGACCTTATCTGGGGTGAGTGAAGTCTCTGTTGTACAGCCTCAGCTGAGAGCCAGCTGGCCTTTCGCTCATGTGGTAGAGTGCAGGGCTTTAGGCCCTATGCTCGTGGGTTTTATCCCTGGGGCCGGCAACCCAGATCTGTTGGCGTTACAACTGGTGCATTGGCTGGGAAGAACTGCTAGAAGGTCTCAGAAGCTTGGGACGCACTTCCTCAGGCCAGGGAAGCACCATTTATAATGCCGACAGGCCCGGCTTGCCGGCCCCAGGGCAGGGGGAAGGAAGTCCAAACAAGCAGAAGGGACTGCAGGGAAAGCAGAGGCAGCTGGGTGGGAGATGGCTCAAACTAATTAAAGCGAGCTGGTCGCAATGACTGGGCCAATGAGAAGCCTTTAAACCCTCCCCACTAGGAGGGGCAGGGGGAGAGCGTGAGAGGTGAGCAGAGAGATGCAAGGAGACAGGAGCAGAGACAGAACAGGTTTGAGAGGAACAGACGAGAGCAGCAGGAACACCGGAGATCACAGAGCGGGAGTGGGAGCTTCTACAAGATCAAGAGTGAGGACCCAGGACTTCTACGTCCTGGAGAAGGTACCAGGGGTATCATCTGGGGAAGTGGTCCAGGGAGGAGAGTTGCTGTGCCAAGGGCCAAATGAGTCAGCTCCTCCCACTGGAAGCTGCACAGGGTCCCTGGGTCAGAACCTGGCACAAGTGGGTGGGGGCCAGCTTCCCCCCAGACCTCCCCTCCCCCCAGCGAGGGCAACAGGGCCTTTAAAGGATCCTAATGGACTGACTAGAGGACAGAGGCCCAGGAATTGGACTGACTTTGTCACAACAGATTGTCAGATTCTGTTACCTTACAGCTTCACATCTTCCCTATCTCCCACATTCCTTCTCCTTTGCCAGGTTCAGCAACTTGATATTTGTTCAGGCTTGGGTATACTCACCAGGAGATTGACCCATTCAGGGTCGAACTTCCAGCATTCCATTTTGCACGTCTTCCAGAGACAAGCAAATCTACCTACCTAGGGCTGGCAGTTGACTCCTTTACTCCTCAATAGCATGAGAAGTAAGGGATGTTGAAGGGAAAAACTTGCCCAACAACTCCCTCAGTGAGGACAGCCGGGTAAGTTTATAGCAGATAAGTCAATTCTAGCTATACAATTGTTGATACAATGTATCTGAAATTGACTTACCTGTGTAGTACAGACCAAGCATTTATTGAGTCGTGGAGAGATTTTTGTCCTGTAAAACTGGGTCCCTGGGCAGAATTATTATTATTATTATTATTCCCTTTCAGTTTGTTTTCATTCAGTCATCCCCCTCCTTTGATCTTAATGACGTGCTGCTAGAATAAATATTACCAGAGAACCAACTCTAACATGACTATTGTAGACTACTGTTGCCAGCTTTCAAATACTGGAATTTAGACCTTTGAAAAGATCTTTCAGAAATTTGCCCGCCTCAGAGAATTAAATCTATAGGTTATTTGCAGAGTCTGGGATTTTCCTACAAAGTAACAGTATATTGATTGAACTATTGTATAAAGACTTGACAGAGATGGTGGAGGAGATACCGAAGAAAGATGCATTGTTCATCAGAGGAGATTAGAATGCGAAGGTTGGAACAGATAATGGAAGTTGGGAGAGAGTCATGGGAAGGTTTGGATATGGAGAAAGAAATGAACGAGGTGAGAAACTCTTAGAGTTTGCTACAGAGCATGAGATGGTGATTTGTAACACAAGATTCCAACAAAAGGACTGTAGGAAGTGGACATGGTGATTGAATGACGGGAAGTCCAAGAACATGATAGATGTGATTTTGATAAGAAGAAGAAGGGTACCATCAGTACAGCAGTGCCGAACATTCCAATGAGTGGATATAGACTCAGACCACAGTCTAGTGATTGCAAACATCAAGATAAAACTCTCAAAAGAAAATGTAAGACACAGTTTAAGAAAAGAAGGGATGTGGCGAGGCTACATGAGGAAGAAACAGGGAAGGCATACAGAACAGCGCTTGAAGAGAAGATTAAGAATATCGCCACAGAGAAAGACCTTGATAAGAGAGTCGCAGGGATAGCCATCACTATAGAAGAGGCAATTGAGCAGACTGTTCCAGAAGAAGAAAAGATTAATAAGAAGTGGATTACCCAGAAGACACTGAAGTTGGTTCAAGAGAAAAGAGCATTGACGATCAGAAGAGATGTTTCTAAGGTGGCAGAACAGAGATATAGGATGAAATACAATGAGGTAAGGAAAGCAGCCAGAAAGGATAAGGAAAAATGGTTAGAGGAGCAATGTGAAGATATCAAGAGGTATTATGGAGAATGTAAGACCAAGGAGGTGTATAAAACAATTAGGAATATTAATAGGAAATGGCAACCGAAGCAGATGGCAATCAAAGATGAGAAAGAAGTGCTCATGAACAGGGAGAAGATTGTGCAGCGGTGGACGAGATATTGCACTGATCTATACAAAGCACAGTTGGACCCAAGTGTCTCAGAGAGACTGATTGAAGAATTGAAAGTGATATCCCCCAAGCATCGAGAGCGAGACAAATATTTCAAAGGAGGAAGTAGAAAAAGCAATGAAATGACTAAAGAACAACAAGAGCCCTGGAAATGACAAGATCACGGGAGAAATGATCAAATATGGTGGAGAAAGCATGATTCAGAAAATACGCTGACTATGTAATATAGCATGGAAAGAAGGGAAGGCACCTAAGGAATGGACAAGATCTGTGCTAGTGACAGTACCCAAGAAGGGAAGTACACTACTACAGAACAATTGCCCTAATGAGTCATCTGGGTAAGGTGCTGATGATGATACTGACTGAGAGATTAAGATCGCAGATAGAAGAACATATAGCAGACAAACAAACAGGGTTCAGAAAAGATAGAAGTACCATACAGCAGATATTGGCACTAAGACTGATAGCAGAGAAAGCTTGACGAAAGTGACCTGGGAAGTGTTGGAGTCATACGGAGTGGATAGCAGACTAATAGAGTTGTTGAAATATATCAATGATAATGCTGAGGCAGCAGTGAGAGCATGAGAGGAGCTGGAAAGTTGGTTTAAAACAAGTGGAAGTACAAGACAAGGAGATCCAATATCGCCAAGTATCTTCATTGCTCATCTAGAGAGAGTGATGGACAAGATCAAGGAAGAGGTAGAAGGGCTATCTGTGCATGGGAAAAGAATTAACTTGAGGTTCGTGGATGATACAGTTATCATTGAGGAAGATGAGGAGAAGCTAGCGAAAACAATGTGGTTGTTAAATGAAGAAGGGAAGCAATACGGACTGATTATGAACATCAATAAAACAAAAACAGTGGTATTTGGAGATAAGGACATAGGAAGGAAGATCAGTGTGGATGGTATTGAACTAGAAAATGTAGAGAAGTTCACATATCTGGGGAGCAATATAATGTATGATCCAGACTATAAGAGGGAAATAGCGACTAGAATAGCGAAAGCAAGAGCGAGTTTGAAGGCGACGGATAAGATCTGAAAAAGCAAAGCAATTAGCTTAAGAACGAAGCTGGGTGTCTTGAAAACGTGTGTATTTAGAAGCATGTTGCATGGATGTGAGATATGGGTGATAATGAAAGGTTCGAAAAGAAGAATATTGGCGGTCCAAAGGAGTTGTTATAGAAAGCTTCTGAGAATAGGACGGATGCAGGAGGTCACCAATGAGGAATTATATAGGAAGATACAGCCGAATGAGAACCTGCTGCAGAAGGTTATAAAATGGAAGCTACAACTATTTGGACATATTTGCAGAATGAATGATGAACAAAAAATTAATACCCTAATATTTGGCATAATGGATGGTTCGAATAGGAGAGTCAGACGCCCCCCCAGAGAATGGATAGATATAGTAGACTGGTGCAGAGCTAGTCTACAGAAACTAAGCCACTCTGCGCTGGATAGGGAAAGATAGAAGGAAATAGTGAGAGAGGCATCTGACACCAACAGGCGTGGAGCCCACCGTTATTGATGATGATGAACAGTATATTAAAAGCAGCAAGCCGGCTACGCAACATAAAAAGAGATTAACAAGTCTGGGACTTTGCAGCTTAGGAAAGTGATGACTAAAAGGGGAATACAAGAGGTCTATGGAATCCTAACCCTTACAGAGAAAGTAAAAACGGAAGTGGTTTTTATTCTCTTTTTATAACAAAAGAAGTAAGGGGTTAGTGATTAAAATTGTTAAGAAGCGGGTTTAAAATAAACAAAACAAAATAATCACAGTAAACAAGGTGGGTTTTTTTCTCGTGGAAGAAAGAAATTCGTATGAGTTAATGGTCTTGTCCTCTACCAGCTAAGAGGGCCAGGGGTGGTGTTTGTGGTCTTTGTTTGCCAGAAGTTGGATTGGTCTACAGTGAGTACTTTTCTGTTTGTTTTCTCTGAAACACCTGGCATCAGTCACTGTCAAAAGGAAGGACACAGGGCTAGTCTTAAACCTTTAGTTTGACTCAGCATGTTTGTGCCCTTTTTAAGGATGCTAGTAACTTAACAATCTTCTTATTCTTTAGAAGGTGTCCTATGGCACAGACAGAGCTAGTAATCACCTTATCACGAAGCCAGACCAAATCCCAGAGCATATTTCTTGCTTCCATAAATCTCTAGATGAACCTGCAAGAAGATAAGAAAACACAAGGCCTCTGACTGGCCTTATGCCATGCATTCATTTTATTATATCTAACTCTGGACAGGTATAATTGGATTTGCTCAGAATGTTTTTACACGTCTCCACCTGGAGCAATTACTAAAACCTCTATGGGACTGGACATGCTGGCTACAGCCACACAGCCAAGTTATTTCAGGATAACAGCTGTTATTCTGAAATAACTTTGCTATTGTCTACACTACGCACACACTATTGCAAAATAAATTTGAAATAGCAGATGCATTATTTCAAAATCGGTAAACTTCCTTGCAGGAGAAACAGTGCCCATTTCAAAACAACTATTTCAAAATAGGTTCTCTTAAGATACAGAATAGCACTTATTTTGAAATAGCCAGGTAAGCCAGGTACCTGAACTGTGCCTTCAGATGGCCAAAGGAGCACTTGATCTGGTTTCATGCCAGACTGAGGCAAGTGTTTAACAGGTCCTAGGTGGGGTCAAGGTGACTGGTGTACAGCTTCATGAGCCATGGCATGAGGGGGTAGGCAATGTGCCCCATGATACAGGCTACGTCTACACGTGAAGCCTACATCGAAGTAGCCTATTTCGATGTGGCGACATCGAAATAGGCTATTTCGATGAATAACGTCTACACGTCCTCCAGGGCTGGCAACGTCGATGTTCAACATCGACGTTGCGCAGCACCACATCGAAATAGGCACTGCGAGGGAACGTCTACACGCCACAGTAGCACACATCGAAATAAGGGTGCCAGGCACAGCTGCAGACAGGGTCACAGGGCGGACTCAACAGCCAGCCGCTCCCTTAAAGGGCCCCTCCCAGACACACTTGCACTAAACAGCACAAGATCCACAGAGCCGACAACGAGTTGCAGACCCTGTGCATGCAGCATGAATCCCCAGCTGCAGCAGCAGCAGCCAGAAGCCCTGGGCTAAAGGCTGCTGCCCACGGTGACCATAGAGCCCCGCAAGGGCTGGAGAGACAGCGTCTCTCAACCCCCCAGCTGATGGCTGCCATGGAGGACCCCACAATTTCGACGTTGCGGGACGCGGATTGTCTACACGGTCCCTACTTCGACGTTGAACGTCGAAGTAGGGCACTATTCCGATCCCCTCATGAGGTTAGCGACTTCGACGTCTCGCCTCCTAACGTCGAAGTTAACTTCGAAATAGCGCCCGACGCGTGTAGCCGTGACGGGTGCTATTTCGAAGTTAGTGCCGCTACTTCGAAGTAGCGTGCACGTGTAGACACAGCCACAGAGTAGCATGTTCACATCCTGGACCTTCAAATCCTGGGGGGAGATGTAGGTGCCCACCTCAATTCTCTGGCACAGGCTGGAGTTGCAGAACACCTGTGCATCATGTGCCCAGCCCTACCATTCAACATACATGCCCAGGAATCATCACCAGTGGTCAACCAGGGCCTGCAGTATGATGAAATAGTTCTCCTAGGGATTGACGTACTGGGCTGCACTGGGCATTGGTGGGGTTGTGGGTCCCACTGATGTCATGAAGCACTTGGAGAACCTCAGGGCACTGAAGCCAGCCACAACCATGCCCAGGTCTGTGAGGTAGATGAGCCTCCAGAATAGGATGGAGTTGATGGCCATCACTACCTGCATGGGCAAGAGACCAAACACACAGTGAGGGAGTGTTGGGACGGTCTCCTTGGGCCCCGGTGGGCTCCCCTGCCCTCTCCCATCCCATTCCTCCCCTGCACCCCGGCTGTCCAGGTGCCCTCCCTGGGTGGCTGCATCACCCTGGCAGTGGGTCTGTCGGGGGGGTGGGAAGGCATTGTTCCCTGAGGATGGAGCTTCCCTCCCTCCACAGCCTGACTCCTCACACCCCCAACCCCACTCCCTCAGGGTTCCCTTTGGATGGGACACCCCCTCCCCACCACCCAGTGTGGCCTGCAGCCCGAGCATGCCTTACCTGCATGAGGACATCCCCGATAGTGGACTTCCCCATGCTGCACTGGTGTCCAACAGAGCGGTAGCTATTGAGGGTGGCCAGCTGCCAGCGGGCAATCGTGACCCTCTTCCTCAGGGGGATGGAGGGCCACATCTGGGTGTCCTGTCTGCAAACGACAGGGGCAAGCCAGGTGCAGAGCTCCAAGAAGGTATCCTTCCTCCTGTGGAACCTCTGGAGCCACTGCTGGTCATCCCACTAACCCACGACCAGGCAGTCCCACCAGTCAGCACAGATTGCGTATCTCCAGCCACACCTGGCCACCTGGGGGCGGCAGGCACGGGTTGGGCCCTGGGGCACTCAGGAGGTCCTCAAGCCCAGTGGCGGATCTGTCCCACTGGAGGAGGTGCAGGATGGCTGCAATTCAGGTGATCAGCAGGTTGAACAACTGGGAGTGGGTCCAGCGCGAACCGTGGGACTGCTCTGGCACCATGGCTATTGGGAAAGATGAAACTCTCTCTCAGAAAAGTTTGGGAGCCCTGCGGTAGCTGTGTTATCCCTCGAAGAGGTAGGCAAGCCTCAGCATGGAAAGGGAACATGGGTTGAGGGTGGCCTTTTAAGGGCGCTCCAGGCCAGGTCTCCCAGAAGGGCTTGCCGTTCTTGCGACCCTGTCTGCAGGTTTCCAGGGCCCATTCTGTCAAGAAAGCAGCCGGAGTGTCTGGCCACTTTCTACTGACAGAGAAGATCTCTTTTTCGATCCGCTTTTGTGTGGCGACACCATTTGTCAACAGAAGTTTTGTCGGAAGAGCTCTTCCGGCAGCAACGTCTGAAGAAGTGGGTCTGTCCTACAAAAGCTCACTACCTAATACATTATTTTGTTCATCTTTAAAGCACGACTGGACTGCGTTTTTGTTTTGACTAACATGGCTAGCTCTCTGTTACTTCTGTTGACAGATTGCTGTAGTCAGATGTAGGCTGAGTGTCTGACAGTGCCACAGCTACCAGGGTCACTGTCTTCATCCTTCTGAAATCTGGCCATTTACAGTCTCTCTCTTTGCCACAGCCAGTCTTTCTGCCAAATGAATTACACACTTTTCTTGTTGTAGCGTATCTGCTTCCCAATATCTTTCTCAGCTATGCTGTTAGGAACGAATGTATTTCTTTAAAATTTAGTTTGATCCACTGTCCCTGGCATTTGCTGTGTGATTCAAACACAGGAATCCTTTGTTCCCTTTCCACATTGTCCTACACTGACTTGCAGCTGCCTTCACAGCTGCATTAATTAATACCAGCAACCATTATGATTTATTCTGTCCTTTCTTCCAAGTAAGATTTACCAATTATGTGAGGCTGTAATATGGCTACTAACATCGGGGGACAGGGGTTTGGTGAGGGCAAGGCATTTTTACTGAATTGTGGAGCTATCCTGATAGGAAGCTCCCATCTGAGCCAGTTCCGGGATAACAAGCTGTAAGAACTCACCAGCAGATCTTCTATACCTGTTCCCATGATCTCAACTACCTTAACACCTGCTTGCAGCATTGACTGGGATCTAGTCTTTGTCATCAGATCAACTAAAGAATGTTAGACATTAAAGTCGATTGTAGATACGCAATTCCAGTTATGGTAATTGCATAGCTAGCACGGACTTATCTACGATCAACTTACCTGGTCGTCTTCGTAGAGGGAAGTCAACAGGAGACACTCTCCTGTCAACCTCCTTTATTCCTCATCATACTGAGCAGTACGGGGGTTGACTGTTGACCCTGATAATTTGACTTCCTGCATCCCTGCTAGGCATTTGAAATCAAAGCCCAGAAGATCAACCGTGACTGAGTTGACCTTCCATGTAGTGAAGACACACCCTAAAGCTGCTAGCAAAGTTTCCAGAGGTTGCCAATTTAAATGGACCATTTCTATCCCTCTTTCCTGAAGTTGAATCCACATCTGTGATCCCCCACTAAACAGGTCACCTCTTCTATCGTACTGTCCTCTGCCCTGATAGCTTGCTTAATTGCTGTCAGAAGCCTCACAAACCACCTTTTGAGAGGTGCATCCTTGCTCCAGGACTGTCCTTTCTGCCTCCTCAGCTGTTTTAATCAAGCCAGACTCATCTAAATCCATCCAACGACCTATGACCATCTCAATAGGCTTCCTTAAGCCATCATAGATCAAAGCTGTCCACTGTTTCTCCTCAGTCTCCACCAGAGAGCACACCCAGCCATGCTTAAGGCTCTCTGTGCCCTCTGGCATGGGGGTGGGGGCTGCAGGGGCAGGAGCAGGGCAGTGAAACATAGGCACAGGAATCTGGGGAGTGAAGCAGCACCCCCAAATTTCAGGTGTGGTGCCAGATTCTGGCCCCATGCCTGCAGTCCCCGCTGCTGCCTGGGGTCCCAGATGCCAGACCCACACCCAGGGTCCTGGCTGCTAGGCCTACTCCCAGCCTCAGCCCTCACAGTCCTGTCCAGATTCCTCCCCTCACCACAAGACATGGCCCTGTCCCTGGCCCAGAGCTATGTGTGTGGGGCGGGGGGAAGGCACAGCACACCTTACCTGCTAGATGTCCCACCAGACCTAGGCCTAGAGCATCACTTAAGTTGACCAGACATTCCATTTGTAAAGAGACAGTCCTGAATTTAAGTCCTCCTGCAGGTGTCAGGAGGAGTTTTTTGGGTTTTTTTTTTCAAAGGGTTCGTTGTCCCTTTTTTCTGTCACCCCCTTCCAGGTCAGGTCCCTGGCAGGTCACTCTGCTGGCTGGATCCTTGCTCACCATCTGCCCGTCCACCCACTGTGAATTGTGGGGGTGTCCAGTGGCTGAAGAGGGTGGGCGTGAAAGGCTTGGTGGTTGGACAAAGCTGCAGCACGCAGGGTCAGCTTCTCCTCCTGGTGGTCAGTCAGCACAGTCGCTGCTGCATGCTGGCTCTTGGTCAGCAGGATCTCTCCCTTCCCCACCACCACTCCAGCCATTTGCTGTCATGGCTAGTTACAGGTCACCTCTGCTGCTCACCCGTCGGCCCTTCACCTGCTTCCCCTCTCACGGTCCTCTCCCTTCTGTGTCCATTCACCATCATCTTCAGCCTCACTGCTCCTCCATATCGCCCCAGCAGGGGGCATCCTGTTCCTGGTGCTGTGCAGAGAACCAGCCACTGATCAGATCATACGCCACTCCAACAGCCTGGCTGGCTGGTTCCTTCCTTTCACCTCCACCTCTGGCTGGGCTGATACTGAGGGAAAACTCAAGACCCTACAGTCCAGAGCACTGCCCAGGAGACTCCAAGCCCTGCATGCACAAAAGCTTTGCACAGCTCTGACACGGGGAAGCTCCTCCACCTCTCAGCTAAGCTCTGTAGTGGTGAGATAGAAGGTAATTCCTACCTGTCTGCTCCCCAGCACTGCAAGCTCCACAGCAGCCTCAGCTAACTTGGCCAGACAGGTGGCTCAAGAGAAGAGGGTAAATAGGGAACAGCAGCTCTGCACGTCCCAGGGCAGGACATAGGACAAGGGCATATCTCCCTCTTCACACACTCACCAAGGCCTAGATCCTGTCCACAGAGCCTGCTGAGCCATCTCTCTGGCTGGGTTTGCTGAAGCCCCCGCACTGGGATTCTCTGAGCCTTAGACATTCTTATGGCTTCACACCATCCTGCACATGTTTTCTACAGGGAGCAAGAGATGGCTGGGTTATGTCAGTGGACAGCAGCAGATGTCGGGTGTTCACTGCCTTTCAACGCTGTTCAAGCAGGAAGGGTCAAGCTGCGTTCAGCCTCAGGGTAGAGAAGGGTGGGGGGGCAGGAGGGAAGAGATTATCTCTCCAATATACAGGTCAAGTCATCGCTACACCTTCCCCCAAACCCCCACAATAACTCTGGCTGGAAGCAGCTCCCATTCATAGAACCAAACATAGAACAAGAACATAAGAATGGCTATACTGGGTCAGACCAAAGGTCCATCCAGCCCAGTAGCCTGTCTGCCAACAGTGGCCAGTGCCTGGTGCCCCAGAGGGGGTGGACCAAAGACAAAGATCAAGCAACTTTTCTCCTGCCATCCATCTCCAGTCTCTGACAATCATAGGCCAGGGACACCATTCCCACCCTTGACTAATAGCCTTTTATGGACCTAACCTCCACGAATTTATCTAGCTTTTTCTTAAATTCTGTCATAGTCCTTTCACTTTCACAGTCTCCTCTGGCAAGGAGTTCCACAGGTTAACGATGCACTGAGTGAAGAAGAACTTTCTTTTATTAGTTTTAAACCTGCTACCAATTAATTGCATTTGGTGTCCTTTAGTTCTTGTATTATGGGCACAAGTAAATAACTTCTCCTTCTTCACCCTCTCCACATCTGTCATAATTTTATATACCCCTATCATGTGCCTGCTCAGTCTCCTCTTTTCTCAACTGAAAAGTCCCCATCTTCTTACCCTCTCCTTATATGGGACCTGTTCCACACCCCTCATCATTTTAGTTGCCCTTTTCTGAACCTTAGGAGGTAACTGAGTCCAGCCCCCTGCTTCCAGAAGGATCAACCTCCACTAAGTCATCCCAGCCAGGACCTTGTCAAGCCAGGACTTAAAAACCTCTAGGGATGGAGATTCCACCACCTGTCTTGGTAACACATTCCAGGGCTTCACCACCCTCCTGGTTAGTTATAATTTCTTCCCTCCTGCATGGTGCTGAAAGGCTGCTGCTGGCCATGCTCTGGTGTGAATACTGAGAAATTGGATGAAGGGGACCCAGGACCATGCATGGTGCCTCAAGAAGACATGGCACCAGATGCCTGCAGAGGCTGGTCCATCACAAGGGGCTCAGCCAGGCATAAAAGGTAGAGAGCATTGGGCAAGGAGGGTTGGGTCAGGTCAGTCAGTTGCCCCATTTGCTTGTGAGAGAGGTGTGTGTGTGGGGGGTGATCTCTTCCCATGTAAAACCTGAAGCCTTTATGATAGAGTAAATAAAAAGAACCCAGCTATACAGCATTTCTTTTTTAATGTGGGCTTGGTCAGTCTGATGTTAATATGAACATTTGTACTGCACATTTCTGATTGCCTTTGAGCGTGCTGGAATAGGAGTAATTTTACCAGGTGCCCCATATTCAGCAAAAGGAAATATTCTCACCCTATGCTAGACAGTAGCCAAACCTCAAGTTGATGATGTTTTGCAAAGGAAGATAGGGTGGATTTATACTGGAGGATGCCCCAAAGCCTCTAGGTAGGGGCAATGAGTGCTTGCTTGGGCAGATGTGTAAAAAGCTTGGGGTCTGATCCATGTCTGCCTGATGCAGTTCCTGCACTCCATGAGAAAGCTTTTGACAACTTTGCTGTAGCAATATTGAAAGGTTACACTCCTGAGAAAGCCCAAAGAGCAGCACAATTCTTCTGTGCTATGTATTGTGCTGTAGATAAGCTTGTAAAGGACTGAGGTGTTTTGGAACGTCAGCAAGGCTGTTTAGAAAAAAAAAAATTACCTGGGAAAAACTAAAACCTCAACATGAAAAGCTGAAATGTGATTTGTAAACTGCTGTAGCACAAAAAGTAACCAAGGCTCAGCAGACAACTGCTTTAACCCATTCATGTCAGAAGAAATATACAGGTGATCAACCTGTGGAACTCTGTACCACAGGATGTTTTAAAGACCGAGATTATGACAGGGTTCAGAAAAAGAAACTCAGGCTGAACCTCTCTCATGCTGTATGCTCTTGTCTGCAACATCCAGCATGATTTTAAATAGCCAGAGGACCATGTATCATGGGAGTGGCCAGGTTTCCCATGGGTCCCATAAAGTTTGTTTCCAGCCAACAGTCCTGGCTGTCAGTGTTCTGTGCTGTTACTTAGCTCTGTTTTCTCCTTAAATATCTTCTAAGAGCCTAGCGAGCAGTGGAACTATTGGCAATACCGCTAGACAATACAGACTTCCTGTGGTCTGGCAAATTCTCTCATTCAGCACCGGTTTGGCACTGGACTACAGAGGTTCACTCTGTAGATAAAATCATGGAGGATAGGTCCCTTACCCAGGATGGGCAGGGATGATGTTCCCAGCCGCTGCTTGTTCGAAACTGGGAATGGGCAACAATGGAGAGAAATCACTTCACGGTTATCTATTCTGTTCATTCCCAGGGGGACACCTGGCACTGGGCAATCAGAAGACAGGAGATGGACCTTTCCTCTGGCCCTGTATGGCCATTCTTATGTTAAGAGGAAGAAGACCCCTTGCAGGGGGCCTCCAGCAGCCCAGCCAATAGTGAGAGAAAAATGTTTCAGCCTTCATGGCAAATAGAAGAGCATGTAAGCGGGCTTCTGACTGATAGTGAAAAGCAGGCACTGGCTGAAGAATTGGACTTCCTGACTAAGAGAACATGTTTGTCTTGGCTGTTGGAATACATGGTTAGAAAACATTTAGCACTTAGAGGTCTGAGAATTGAGGCTGCTCTGCAGCAGGAATGGTTTTGCTGGCAAAAATTGAGGCAGAGTTAAACAAAGGTGACAGACACAGTGCTGTCCAGAAGGTGGGTAGATACTTGATGACCCCTCTGCATTGAGACAGATGGTGGTGTTGATACATCAGGCGGCCCGTAAACAGTTCATTTGGCATGGGCTGAGAGTTAGGCAATCTGGGCTGGAGTGGATGCAGGAGTAGGTTGTGGGTGGGGGATCTGGGCAGGAGCAGGGTGTAGGAGAGGGGTGAGGGTCTGGGTGGCAGGGGTATGTAGGAGAGGGCTGGGGTGTGCAATCTGAGTGAGAAGAAGAGTGCAGGATGGCATGGGGTGGAGGGTCTGGAAGGGAGGGGTCAGGATGGTGGAGGGGGCTGGGGTGGGGGCAGAAGCAGGTTAGAGGTGGGTAGTCAGGGTGGGAGAACAGGGATAGTGCAGGAAGTGGATGGGAGTGGGTGTCTGGATAGAAGAAGGTGCAGGAGCCATTGCGGAGTCTGGGCTCTGGGCAATGGGGGCACATTTACCTGCTTACCCCTGGATTCTGTGCCCCCTCCCTCTGCTGTTCTGATTGGCTGACATTCCAGCCAATCAGCAGCAGGATGAAGCCTCAGGCAGCCCTGCAAACACTGGCACTGCTCCCCATGCCCTCCACCCAGCTGGGGAAATAGCAGAGAAGAGCAGTGGTGCCGCTCCAGGCTTCCTCCTCTCCCCTTCCCTGGAAAAGCCCCCAGTCTGGATCCCCCACTGGTTTACCTTAGCCAGACCACGACTCTCGCAACTCTACAACACCAACCCCGCCACTGCCCAGATGCTATGGAAGAGAGCCCCAAGCCTCAGGGTCTGGATCCAGAACAGGGGTCTGGGGTATCCCACCCCTGTACTGGATTGTGGTGGGTATGCTCAGGGCTGTCCTTGGGTACATGCAGCTGCAAAGGCCTCTTCAAATCAGGGAGACCAGAATGCCCCAAATTTAGTGGTGCTAGGGTGACCGTATTTCCCTATGCTGAATATGGGACACCTGGTAAAATTATTCATACTGGAAACATTATTTTGAAAGTCCTCATTCCAAAGCTGGTGCCATTTAAGTTCAGAATAAGCGGCTATTCCGAAAGTTCTGTTACCCCTTGTGCCACGATGGGTGCCAGATCCAGAATACCACACTGGAAAAGCCAGCCCTATTTTGAGCACTGGGAAAAGCTATGGCATTGCTATTTTGGGAGACATTTGTATCCCGAAATAACAATTGCCGTGTAGACATAGTCATAGTCAGAAGTAAAGGGGGGAAACTCTTTGGTCCAGCTATCCAGAAGGAGAGAAATGTTGTCTCTTTCAGGGGGTGAAAGGAGAATAGCGATGGAAAGAAAGGACAGGAAGATTTTGGAAGCAAGTTTTTGTCCAGTAGTAATTAAAATGCTAATATGTTTTAGGTAAAGGCAGTCCTTTGAAGAACTTATTTAAAATGTGATGTTTTAGTGATGTGCTTTTTATAATCTTCAGCTAATGAAATATTTAAAGTTTAAGCTAAGTTTAAAATTTAAACTAAGTTTCTGTAGACGGAGTAATGTACAATGGGTTTTTGTCAGTAAATAGGCCTGGCACATGCCTGTTCAATGGTTTCATTATTACTAAAATGTCTCCTTTACACTGTCAATGTTATGCTATCAGGTTTTGCAGGCTGGAAGGGTTTTCATGGATCCACTCTAGGGGAAGAGTATCAGAGAGGTAGCCATGTTAGTTGGTACCTTCAAAACCAACAAGAAGTCCTGTGGCACCTTATCTCTTAGGCTACATCCACACTAGCACACTACAGCTGCGTCTACACGTGCACGCTACTTCGAAGTAGCGGCACCAACATCGAAATAGCGCCCGTCACGTCTACACGCGTCGGGCGCTATTTCGAAGTTAACTTCGACGTTAGGTGGCGAGACGTCGAAGTCGCTAACCTCATGAGGAGATAGGAATAGCGCCCTACTTCGACGTTCAACGTCAAAGTAGGGACAGTGTAGACGATCCGCGTCCCGCAACATCGAAATTGACGGGTCCTCCATGGCGGCCATCAGCTGGGGGGTTGAGAGACGCTCTCTCCAGCCCCGCAGCTCACTGGTGGCCGCGAGGAGCGGCCCCTTAAAGGGCCCCTCCCCCGCCCTGACTGCAGGAGGCTGAGGCAACGTGCAGGCTCCTGCCTGTACACGCGGCGGCGAGCCTGCACAGCCCTCAGCCCCTGACAGCAGCCATGGCTGCCCAGCAGCCCCCCCCAGCGCCCCCAGGGGATCCCCCCCAAGAGGAGCCACAGCAGCCAGGGCAGCCAGAGGACCGCGCAGTCTGGGAAGCGGCAGCGGGGCCCCTCTTGGACGGAGGCCGAGATGCGGGACCTGCTGGGGCTCTGGAGCGAGGAGGAGGTGCTCCAGGTAATGGGGAGCAAGAGGCGGAACGCGGATGCGTTCGCTCGGCTGGCCGATGGCCTGGCTGCCCGGGGTCACCCTGCCCGCACTCCGGACCATGTCCGGAGTAAGGTCAAGGAGCTGCGGCAGGGTTATGCCCGGGCCCGGGATGCGGCCAGCCAATCTGGGGCCGCCCCCGTCACTTGCCCCTTTTACAGGGAGCTCAGGGACATCCTGGGCTCCCGGCACACCTCCTCCCCTCCGGCCACCCTTGACACCTCGGCTGACGAGCCCCAGCAGGCCCTGCAGCCGGGCTCCGCCCCGGAGGTAAGCCCCGCACACCGGGGGTCCCCCCCGGAGGCCATCCCCGGGACATCGCGGCAGGAGGAGGAGGAGGAGGAGGAGGGGGGCTCCTCCTCCACCGATTCCAGCCTGCAGATCCTCCTCCTGCCATCCCGGAGCAGCAGCAGGGCCTCCAACCCCCGGGGATCTCCGGACCATGGGAGCGGACCCACAGGTAGGTACCCCTCTCTGGTGGACACCCCGGGGCTTGAGGGGCGGGGGGAACAGAGATGTGTCCAGGGCCCCCCACACGCTCACATGGCCATGGCCCCAAGGACACCAGGGCCATGGCCCTCACAGCACTGCAGCCATCAGCCCCTGACCCCCGCCACCCTGCATGACAGTGCCATGCCCCATCCCCGGACCAGGGGGGAGCGGAACCTCGAGGGGCCCCTGGGCGGAGGGGGTCGGACACCCCGCAGCAGCAGCATGCGATGGAGTGGGGGGAGTGCCAAAGGGAGACTCAGGCTACATATGAGCCACCCGAGCCGAGGAGCTCCCAGGGCCAAAGGAGGATCCTGGCGCTACAGCTGGCAGGTGACACCTCTGCCCTGAACAAACAGGAGGGAGGAGCCGAGCTGGCTTGGAATTGGGGGGCGAGGGCGGGGGCCACAGGTAGAGGCTAGGGGAAGGGAGAGCTGGTAGGCAGCCAGCCAGAGGAGGGGGAAAGCTGCATCCCAGAGGGGCACCCCTTGGGGTCTTCTCCCCATGACGGGTTGGAAGGACTGTCTCTTCCGACAGCTGGTGCTGTCACTCCTGGGAGAAACTGGGCATCTGTTTCCTAAGAAACCTCTCCTGCTGTCAGACCCTGCGGGGTGAAGTGAGAGTCGCTCCCACCAGGGGACGGGCTGCAGGGCAGGGGGACCCCTGAACCCCATCCATCACAGCAGCATCTCCCGGGGACAGGGATGGGGAACCTGCAGCACAGGGCGGGGGGGACAAAGGCCACGGCTCGGGGCCCACACTAACGCCTGTCTCCATTCTTCTTTCCCCCCTCCTCTCCTGTGTCCTGCACCTGCACCTGCACCATCCGAAGGACCGGAAGAGAGCGCCGGCGAGGCATCGGTCATCCCGGAGACCCCTCCGGGACCCTCGCTCCAGGGCAGCCCCTCGGCCGAGGAATGACCGACCCCGCGGAGGGCCAGACGGCGGATCCCGCACCTGCTACCGCCGGCGGCCACAGACCCCCAGCTGCTGGCCATCCACCGCCGGCAGCTGGAGGTGTCAGAGCAGCACCTCCGGCTGCAGGAGCAGGCGCTGGCCTGGCGCAGAGAGGCATGGGGGGCCTTTCTGGATACCATCAATTGGCTGATTGATTCCCTGGCCCCCCATGCCGCGCCGGCCACGCCACCGCCCGCCATGCCCGCTCCTGCAGCCCCACCACCGGCTGCTCCAGCCGTCGCCGGGCCGTCCGCCGTCGCCCCACCACCTCCCCGTGAGGGCCACCGCGCCGAGGGACCCCTGGAGCCACCCGCGACTCGCCGGCGCCGCTACCTTCCGGTGGAGCCCGCTCCCACCCAGCCGCGCACCAGACTGCAGGCCCAGCGGAGCTCCCGGCCGGGCACGCCCACTGCTGGGCTGTAGGGGCGAGAGGCCCGGGACGTGGCCCCCCCCCTTGTTGGACAGACTTTGGGGACTGGGTGGGTGGTGTGGGTGTTTCCCCTGTTTGCCCCGTCCCCCCCTGTACATAGTTCTCCCCGTTCTCCTCCCTGCTTTTTGTTTTTCTTTTGATGGCGCACAGTGCTTTCATTTTTATTGTTGTACATAGTTTTATTTGTGCCCATCTTGGTTTTGTTGAATGTTTGTCCCTCCTTTTTGGTTTCTGTCTCACATATATATATTTTTTTATTTAAAAAAAAAAAATCGTGAGGACAAAAAAAACATTTACGTTCACCCACAAGTTCGTGCTGTCATTTCTCCTGGACAAGTGTGGGGGGCGGTGGGGTGCTCCATGGTGGTGTGGGCGTTGGGGCAGGAGTGTGGGGGAGGAAGGGGCGGGCAGTAGGGGGCCTGGGCACAGTTCACCCCGCGGCCTGGTCGTCGAAGTGGGCCCGCAGGGCCTCCCGGACCCGGGTCCCCTCTGGGTCCACCTGCCGACTGGGGGCAGCAGGTGGCTGGAGGTGTGCCCTGCCGGCCTCGGCGGCCCAGCCCTGAAGAAAGCTCTCCCCCTTGCTCTCCACGAGGTTGTGCAGGGCACAGCAGGCACCCACAATCTGGGGGATGTTGTTGGGGCTGGCATCCAGGCGGGTGAGGAGACATCGCCATCGTCCCTTGAGGCGGCCAAATGAGTGCTCCACCACCTGGCGCGCACGGTTCAGGCGCCCGTTGAAGCGCTCCTGGCTGGCGGAGAGGTGGCCCGTGTAGGGGCGCATGAGCCACGGCCGGAGGGGGTAGGCCGCATCCGCGATGATGCAGAAGGGCATGGTGGTGTCCCCCAGAGGGATCTCCTGCTGGGGGATGTAGGTCCCCGCCTCCAGCTGGCGGCACAGGCCCGAGTTGCGGAACACCCGGGCGTCGTGGGTGCTGCCAGGCCAGCCCACGTAAATGTCCTGAAACCGTCCCCGGCTGTCCACCAAGGCCTGCAGGACGACAGAATGGTAGCCCTTCCAATTGACATATCGGCCTCCACTGTGGTCCGGGGCACGGATGGGGATGTGAGTCCCATCCAGAGCCCCGAAGCAGTTGGGGAAGCCCAGGGTGGCAAAGGCGGCGACAGTGGCACGTGGGTCCCCCAGCCTCACGAGCCTGTGCAAGAGCATGGAGTTGATGGCACGCACGACCTGCAGAGAAAGCACATGGGACAGCCCCAATGAGGGGTGAGCAGGGTGTGCATGGCCCTGCCCTGCCCTGCCCTGGCCCCCCTGACCTGCTCTGCCCTGGCCTGCCCTGCCCTGGCTCCCCTACCCTCCCCTGCCCTGCCCTGGCCCCCCTGCCCTGCTCTGCCCTGGCCCCCCTCGCCTGCTCTGCCCTGGCCTGCCCTGCCCTGCCCTGGCCCCCCTGCCCTGCCCTGGCCCCCCTGCCCTGCTCTGCCCTGCCCTGGCCCCCCTGGCCTGGCTCCCCTGCCCTGGCCCCCCTGCCCTGCTCTGCCCTGCCCTGGCCCCCCTGGCCTGCCCTGCCCTGGCTCCCCTGCCCTGCCCTGCTCTGCCCTGGCCCCCCTGCCCTGCCCTGCCCTGGCCCCCCTGTCCTGCTCTGCCCTGCCCAGCCCTGCCCTGGCTCCCTTGCTCTGCTCTGCTCTGCCCTGCCCTGCCCTGGCTCCCCTACCCTGCCCTGCCCTGCCCTGCCCTGGCCCCCCTGGCCTGCCCTGGCCTCCCCCTGTGGGTTCTCTTACCTCCATGAACACAGCCCCGACGGTGGCCTTTCCGACGCCAAACTGCTGCCCCACGGATCGGTAGCTGTCCGGAGTGGCCAGCTTCCAGACAGCGATGCCGACCCGTTTCTCCACAGGGAGGGCACGCCGCATGGCAGTGTCCCAGTGCCTGAGTGCGGGGCTGAGCCACTGGCACAGCTCCAGGAATGTCTGTCGGGTCATCCTGAAGTGGCGGACCCAGTGGTCATCGTCCCACTCCCCAAGCACCAGCCGCTCCCACCAGTCGGTGCTAGTGGGGTAGCTCCACAGCCGCCGGCGTGTGAGGCGGGGGGTGGAGCGGGGTGCTGCAAGGGTAGGGGCTGAGCCCTGCTGCCCTGGGGGCATGTCCTCCCCTGGGGCAAGAAGGTGCTCAGCTGCCCCCAACATGACAAGAGCCAGGGCAAGCCCTGCTCCTGCCGGGAGGGCTGGGTGGACCTCTAGCTGCTGCTGCTGCTGCTGCTGCTGCTGCTGCTGGGGGTCCATGCCTGCGGCGCTCAGGGTCTGTGTGCCCATATGGCTCGTCAGACCGCGTGCTGTGCAGGCTGAGTGTATGTGGGAGGGGCCCTTTAAGGGAGTGGCTAGCTGTTGCCCCGGAAGCGCTAGTCCGCCCGTTGACCCTGTCTGCAGCTGTGCCTGGCATCCCTATTTCGATGTGTGCTACTTTGACGTGTAGACGTTCCCTTGCTGCGCCTATTTCGATGTCGGGCTGCGCAACGTCGAAGTTGAACATCGACGTTGCCGGCCCTGGAGGACGTGTAGACGTTATTCATCAAAATAGCCTATTTCGATGTCGCAACATCGAAATAAGCTACTTCGATGTAGGGTGCAAGTGTAGACGTAGCCAGTCAGTGCAGCCACACCAATTTGGCCATCTCTCCTGAAAGGAATTGCCAAAATGGGGTTAAAGGAAACCTGTATCTGTGGGAAATCCTCCTCTGTCAGTTTGTTCCATCCCTTCAGCTAGTGTCTCCCCAGATCCCCACCTAGCCTTGACAGTAAAGGAGAAAGGAAAAATCCAACATAGCTGCTAGGATACTAACAGGCGAGGTAAGCCAGGAGCACCAGGAGTAAACCAAAAGGATAAGAGTCACCACAGATTTTGAGAGACAGATGAGAAACTCCTTCACCTTCATGAACAAGAGAAAGAACTACTTTGAAGCTGCCTCTCACACTGGAAAACTGCTCCCCATAAACACCTGCAACGCTACCTTGTTATCCACTTCTCATTTCCTCCTTAAAACTCAACTTTGCCATATTGTCAACAACAGTGTCAACAAACCCTGACACCACTTAGCCTGTTGGGGTGCTAAGACGACTGACTGTCACACTGAATAGCATTGTCTCATTCTTTCCCCATGCTCCCCTGTTTTTCTGTCTGTATCCATCTATTTATTTTCTCATATTTTGTGTTACTGATGGGAGACTTCAGAAGCATGGATTTCATCTGCCATATGTTGACAGGAAACTCTTTGGGGCAGGGGCCTATTTGTTAGCTCTATTTGTACAGAGTGGGATCCTAATCCATAATGAGGGCTCTTTGGTTCTATTGGAAGCCAAGATTATGTACAGTCCTACAAATTTTTAACACATTACCTGAGTAATTTCATAGATTCAAAGATTTCAAGGCCAGAAGGGACCACAGTGATCATTTATTTTGACCTCCTATCAGAGAGACAGGACATTCCTTGCAAAAAGTTTCTAGAGCATATCTTTTACAAAAGCAGGCAAACTCCATTTTAAAAATCAGCCCTTTAAGACGACAAACCATACTTTGCATATTCAGTGGTTACCTGATCTGCTTTTCATATGTCTAAATAAAAGACCCGGTATTATATCCTTATTTATAACCCCTTTTATAATTTACATATTTCAGTGGGGTCCAAGAGCTTGGACATGCTGAATGCCCGACAGAATGAATTCTATTGTGTAGCACCAAAAGACAGGCAGTATTTTAAAGAAAACAATGGTTAACTTAAGCCACATCTGCATTATCCAGAAGATCAGCCGGCTCAGGGTCATTCTTCCAAAGTTCAATTTCACGTGCCTGGTGGAGATGTATGAAATTGACTGATCAGGGGTCGACAGTTGACCCGTGTATGCCTTGCTATTGTGAGGAGTAAGGGAGGTTGACAAGATAAACACCCGTCAACCTTTCTTAGTGAGGACAGCCAGGTAAGCTGACCGCAGGTAAGTTGATTCTAGCTATGGCAATCGCCATAGCTAGAATTGCTTGTCTGCAATTGACTTACCTACCTCCCATGGAGTACAAGGCTTCTCTCACACCAGTTCACTAGAGCTATTCCTTAATTACACTACTATAAGACAGCTGAGACCCAGACCTATAGATTGAAAAGAAATTATTTGCACCCTTCCATTTCTCCTCCTGTCTTGTCCATACACTTTCATATTCCAGTTCAACTTCCCTGCTCCTCCCTTTTTGTCCTACGTCAGGTAAGGAGGGACAAATCCAATAACCAGAGGGACAGTCTAGTAATAAATGTCATGCTAAATTGCCTACAGAGCTAGCCATCCTCTTCCTGTTAATCTGGGAAAATCTGCAAACTGGCTGTCCTGGTAAGCAGAGATGTACCGTATCAGTCTATGACCATTAACAGTTTTTTACGCTATATCTTTTCTTTCTGTGTGATGCATGTAGTGCATTCCCTGCTGAAAGGGAATCAAACATCTAGTAGTGATTCTAAATCCTTTTCCTTGACTCTCTTTCACACTTTCTGTAGCATAGAGTTCTCAAAAAGCAAAGACAATTTGCAGGACTGATCTCCTTGGGAACTTTGGGGCTCTCATGGTCTTTTGTTATGGTTTATGTTATTTTAAAGAGCCATCCTATGCATAGCAAACTCCACAAGAAGTGACATTGACTATCTGGGGGTGCATCTACACTACCCAGGAGATCTACCCAGTCAGGGTCAATCTTCTGGTGTTTGATTTTGTGCATCTAGCAGGGCACAAGAAATTGAACTATTGGGGTAGACAATTGACCTCTGTAGTCCTCATTCTCAGAAGCAGTAAGTCCTCAGTGAGGACAGCCAGATAAGTCAATCGTAGAGACGTGTATTTCAGCTATACAATCGCCATAGCTGGAATTGCATATCTACGATCAACTTTAAGGTCTAATGTAGACCTGCCCTGGGGACTTCAGAGAAGAGTTAGCTCACAACAGTGCTCTGAGGATCCTGATAGTCAGTTTTACTAGAGGAACTGTTGGGTTAAAATGGAGTATAGTTTTCCCATGAAAATTCATGAAGAGCTCTTTCTATTTCAGTCCTGTTACTAAGCTGCAGCTCAAGCTGTAGATGAAAGTAGTTGCTGCCCTCAATGCACTGTAAGTTTGAGAGTGATAATTGCATGCCCACACCCTAAACTGCAGATATTATAATAGTAGAATGCAGCTATGTGGCTTCCTGCATTGCATGGAATTGTCAGTTTTAGTTCTTCTCGCATGGCTGAAGACAAAAGCATAGGAGAACGGGTTATTCTGTGGGAAAGGGAACAGAGGGAAAAATCAGTGTTGATGCTTTGGAGAAAAATAGACCTGCAGTTGGGATTGGGAGGCAGCTAGAAAATTATGGACCTGTTTCAGCATGAAAAATCTGGTGGAAGAGAAAATGGAATGGATTCATAACCTAAAGCTAATGGAGAGAACAAGAGAGAGGAATTTGTTAGGTCTCTAACATCTCCACAAGGCAGGCTTTTACAACACCAATCTTTCAGACTAGATTGTTCCTGAAAAGCCTGGCTCCTGTTACGAAGTGATGTGGATTGGACACCATCTCAGTGGATGGTGGAAAGCATTCTGCCTCTCCAAGGCAACATGCCTCCCAGAACTTCCTATATGCCCTGGGAGGAGAATATTTGCCATGCAGCTGACTGCCTCCAGGAGCCTGGTGGCCAAGATCGCTTTGGATTACCAGCTCTCTGTGCTGTTTCCAATCTCATTGCCTGCCTGCCTGCCTATCAACCCTGTCTATTCCATGGATATCAAGAAGGGAGCTGACCTTGTCCATGAAGGCAGAGACAAAAAAAAAAAAAAATCATTGAGAACTTCAACTTTTCCCACATCATGGCTACGTCTACACGTGCACCCAACTTCGAAATAGCTTATTTCGATGTTGCGACATCGAAATAGGCTATTTCGATGAATAACGTCTACACGTCCTCCAGGGCTGGCAACGTCGATGTTCAACTTCGACGTTGCTCAGCCCAACATCGAAATAGGCACAGCGAGGGAACGTCTACACGCCAAAGTAGCACACATCGAAATAAGGGAGCCAGGCACAGCTGCAGACAGGGTCACGGGGCGGACTCAACAGCAAGTCGCTCCCTTAAAGGGCCCCTCCCAGACACACTTTCATTAAACAGTGCAAGATACACAGAGCCAACAACTAGTTGCAGACCCTGTATATGCAGCACGGACCCCCAGCTGCAGCAGCAGCAGCCAGAAGCCCTGGGCTAAGGGCTGCTGCCCACGGTGACCACAGAGCCCCGCAAGGGCTGGAGAGAGAGTATCTCTCAACCCCCCAGCTGATGGCCGCCATGGAGGACCCCGCTATTTCGATGTTGCGGGACGCGGATCGTCTACACGTCCCTACTTCGATGTTGAACGTCGAAGTAGGGCGCTATTCCCATCCCCTCATGGGGTTAGTGACTTCGACGTCTCGCCGCCTAACGTCGATTTCAACTTCGAAATAGCACCCAACACGTGTAGACGTGACGGGTGCTATTTCGAAGTTACTGCCGCTACTTCGAAGTAGCGTGCACGTGTAGACGCAGCTCATCTGTCACTAGTTACTTCCCTCATCCAGTAAGGTCCCAACACCCTCCCTGATCACTCTCTTTTTGTTAACCTTGCTTTTTACCTTTCACATTCCTGGCTGGCTGCAGTTCCATTTGTGCTTTCACCTTCCTGATTACTCCTCTGAATTCTCCAGCATATACTCCTTTTTAGTCATCTGTCCAAGTTTCCACTTTTTATGTGCACCCCTTTTGAGTTTAAGCTCACCAAGGATTTCCCTGGTAAGCCAAGCTGGTTGCCTTCTATATTTGCTTTTCTTACTGTGCATCAGGATGGTTTGGTCCTGTGCCCTCAATAAGCCTTCTTCAAAATACTGCCAGTTCGCCTGATCTCCTTTCCCCTTAATATTAGTTTCTCAGGGAATCCTGCCCATCAGTCCTCTGAGGGAGTCAGTGTTTGCGCTTCTGAAATCCAGGGTTTGTATTTTACTGCTCACCTTTCTTCCTTTCATCAGTATCCTGAAATCTACCATCTCATGATCGCTGCACCCCAGGTTGCCACCCACATCTAATTCTCCCACTAATTGCTCATCGTTTGTGAGTAGCAGACCAAGCCACACATACTTCCTGGTCGGTTCCTTCAGTACTTGTACCATGAAGTTAACTCCAACATTCTCCAAAAACTTCCAGAATGGTCTGTGCGCTGCTATATTGGACTCCAACAGATGTCAGGGCCATCGAAGTCTCACATGAGAACCAGGGTCAGTGATCTGGAAGCTTCTCTTAGTTGTCTGAAGAAATCCTCGTCTACCTCATCCACCTGATCTGGTGGCCTATAGCAGACACAAAGCACAACATCACCTCTGTTACTTCCACCTCTAAGCTTCACTCAAATACCTTCAACAGGCTTTTCTCCCTCTATACACTGGAGCTCTGAGCAATTGTACTGCTTTCTTACATACAGTGCAACTCCTCCTCCTTTTGTCCCCTGCCTGCCCTTCCTGAACAGGTTATACCCTTCCATGACCATGTCATGTGAATCATGCCACCAAGTCTCTGTTATGCCAATTACCTCATACTTCAGTAGCTGTGCCAGGGTTTCCAATTCTTCCTGATTGTTTCTCAGGCTGCTTGCATTTGTGCGCAAACACCTTAAATACTTTGCTGATAGGTCTATCTTCTCCTTTTGAACCAAGGGTCCTCCTTTGTTCCTTCCTCCTGGTGTACCCCATTTCCTCAGGGCTTATATCACTGTCCCCTGACAAACCTAGTTTACAGCCCTCCTCACTAGGTTTGCAAGCCTGCCTGCAAAGATGCTCTTCTCTCTCTTGGTTAGGTAGATCCTGTCTCTCTCTAACAATCCTTGTGCCTGAAGCAGAATCCCATGGTCGAAGAAAGCAAATCTCATTCTCCGACACCACTTGCGCTCCATATTCCTTGATCGTCCTTCCCAGTGCCACGTAATCTGCAGTGATCTGCTCAAGGTCACCCTTGGCTGTAGCTTTAGTTCCAAATGGAGAACTAGGAGGGGGTAGCAACCCAAATGTATGAATTTTGGAAGACTCTCCAGTCACATCCTGGGTTCTAGCTCCTCTTAAGCAGCATACTTTCCTAAATTCCAAGTCTAGATGGCAGATCAATGACTTCTTCTGATGGGGTGGTGGTTCTAGAACCCCCATTCCTAGGGCTACACATCCCATGCCTTCCTGTCAGTGGAGACTTCCTCTGATCCCTTCACGGAGAGGTCTCTGCCATAGCAATCCACTGTGTTGCCTGTGCAGAGAGCTTGAAAGCAGTTGCTTACCTCCGCTGGAATTGGGGATACCGGAGTTGGCTTTCTTCCCCTGGAGGTTGCATGCTTCCAATTTTCTTCCTTCTTCTGTACTATCCTCACTGGTTCTTTTGCCTGCTGTGCCTGCAGTATTAAATGTTGCCCTCTCTCAAGGAAGTCTTCATATCCTCTGGTGGCCCAGAGAGTTGATATTTGGGCCTCAAGTCCTCTAATCTTTTCTTCCAAGGTGGCAACCAGCTTGCACTTGGTACATACAAAATCCCTTCTATCTTCTGAAGGAAGACAAACATGGCACAGGTTGTGCAGGTCACAACAGCTGACTTATCACTATCCATTTTCCCTTTCTTCAGAGAGAGCTCCCTCAGATGATTTTATTGCCCCGTGAAGGGCAGAAGAGAAACAAACTACAAAAAAAGACCAAACACAGTATGGAGCTCCCCACAAGGGTAAACTTCCCTGTTGGCTGCTGCCCTGTTGGCTGTTCACAGCGTTCGCTGTGGCTGCCTTTTACTAAGGCTGCTGGCTAGGCTTGGCTCAAATCCTGGCCTCCAATCCAATCAGCCCTTGAAGGCCTACCTGGAACAAAGCACTCCCATTTCACACATTTCAAACTGCCAAACACACAGTCAAACAAATGCTCACAGACAGACACTTGGATATGCACTCCACTAGCTCCCAACACAGCTCCCCAAAAGCTCCTCTCTGATGCTCCTGAGCTCCTCTGTGATGTTTTCCCAGTAAACTCCACTGTTTGCTGTATAATTGTCCCCCTGCAGAGCACCCAGGAAACCTACCCCCAGATGGGAATAACACCTGTCCCAAATCCAGCTTTCCTTGTGTAAACTTTACTCTGTGAATGCTCATAAGGTAAGACATCTTTATTATTAAAAGAGAGATACACATGCAAGAATGATACATGCACCAAGGCTTGGCCTGCACTAGGGAGTTAAACTGACTGCAGATATACAATTCTAGCTACAGGAACTGAGAAGAAAGACTCAGCTTATCTGCAATAGATTTACCTTGCTGTCCACACAGAGGTAGGACGATGGGAGAAACTTTCCCATCAAACTCCCCTACTCCTCACGATATCGAGAAGCACAGGGGTCAACTGCTGATCCCACAGTTCAATTTCACATGATCCTACTAGGCACACAAAATCAAACTCTGGAACATTGACCTTGACTGTGTTGATCTTCCCGGGAGTATAGACATGTCCCAAGATAGGATATAAGATCCAGCTGATTATAACATTAAATTTGACAGACTACATGAGATATTTCACCTAACACATCTCTGAGTTATGCGTATTTATATTCATAAATCACTTTTCAGAAAGCATGGGGGCGGGGACCATCAACCTCCCTCTTGAGATTGTTGCCAAGGGGTTGGAGAGTGTCCAAAGAGGAGGCAGGGTGTTCAGAAATTCACCACATGAGTGACACCAAACCCTATGATGTCATTCATGGAAGTTTTTCCAAAGTCCTAGGTTTCTGTTCCCTAACTGCCTGCAAACATGTAGGGGTGTGGCTGTGCTCCCAGAATGCCATGAGGTGGTGTGTCTCAGTTTCCCCTTCAGTACAGCACTGCAGACTTGTTACACCTTTGCTGCAACATCTAGCTTTAAGCTTGTGTACAGGTTGCTGAGTTAGTCTGTATCTTCAAAAACAACAACAATTCCTGTGGCACCTTATAGGCTAACAGATATTTTGGAGCATCAGCTTTCATGGACAAAAACTCACTTCGTCAGATGCATGATTTGGGATTCCAGAGGAGGGTCTATATTTATAGACTCATGAAAAGGAGAGAGTCCCAGTCAAGAGGAGGGCCAGAGTTGGCAAGGTTAATTCAGTTACTGAGGATGTGGCTCATTATCAGCAGGTAACATGGAGGTGTGAAAATCAAGAGCAGAGAAACTGCTTTTGTAGTTGGCCAGCCACTCCCAGTTTCTGTTCAATCCTTGGTTGATGGTGTCAAAGTTGCAAATAGATTGCAGCTCTGCAGTAAAAAAAAAACCTTCAAAAACAGACTCCAAAGAAAAACTGCACTCTTGCCTCTGATGAAGTGGGTCTTTACCCCTGAAGGCTTGTGCACCAAAACATCTGTTAGTCTGTAAGATGCCACAGGACTACTTCTTGATGTTTGTGTAAAGGCTGTAGCTTAGAAGCTGCATGCTTATGGGACTCCTTTGCTCCTGCCCCTAGCATGTACAAAAGCTTTTCCAGAAATCATGAATGTTAGACACTTTCAAGGGGTTTACCTATGTTGCAGACCCTTACCTGGAAGCTTCCAGAGCCTTCTAGAAGATCAGTATACTGGGTCCTATTGGGAATCCACGGAGTGGGTGGGCGCAGCCCACCCACGACTAAAAGGCCCCTCTTAGAGGGAGAGGGGACCCATTAAAAAAAGGTCATGGGGGAAGGAGCAGAGTGCAAGGCGGCAGCTGCCACCTGGGCGTACAACCAGGGGGCCGAAGAGTCGGAGCCCACAGGTGCGGTGGTGGGAACAGGGAAGCAGGGAGAAAGGGGAGCTGCGCTGGATGGTGTTGCAGCAGCAGCTGGGGTAAGAGCCCCCGCCATGGGAGGATTGGCCTTCCGGGCAAGGCTTTTGCCTTTTTTTTGCCCCGGCCCTTGCTACCCCTTCGGGGGGCTGGGCTTGGGGCGGGGTCGCCGGAGGACGCCGCGGCGGGGATGGCAGGAGCCCCAGAGCCTACGCCCGTGCCCTCGGCCAATGATAAGGTAGTGACCCCGGCGACCTTGGACGGGGGGGGGGCCACCATTCAGTGGTGGGACGGAGACTAGTTGGGGGAAGGGGAAGGGGGGTGTCACCAGATGACCCCCCAGTTGGCACGGTGGCCATCATGAGGGGTGTAAGGACCAAGGGGATCTATGAGGGTGGGGATCTTTAAGAAAGAGGACAGGGGAGAGGATGAAGGGAGGAGAGGTGAAGGAGGAAAGTGGCTGCCCCTCCCCCGCCAGCCAAGCTGAGGACCTGGCCGGGTGGGGGTGGGGCAGAAGGAGGGAGGGAGGAAAGAAAGGTGCAAAAAAGGCCACAACTCCCAGCACAAGGTGGTAAGTGGCTCCTGCTACTGCACTGGGATGTGTGGGGGGGTACAATATATGTAAGTGTGTAAGTGTGTGGGGGGTGAGTGAGTGAAGGGGGAGGGCTCAGGCACCTAATAGAAAGAAAAAAGGGGGGGGCGTGGGCACAAAAAGCAGGGGGCAAAAAGGAAGGGGGGAAGAACCAGCCAAAGGCAGGGGATTGGAGGGAAGAGTGTGCCCACGGGTGCCTGAGGGTGGGCCCACAGCAGCTGCTGCTACAGAGCCCCACAAGAGCAGGCGGGGAGGAGGAAGGGGCAGATGGTTTGGGTGGGGCCCAGATGGGGAGGGCCCCGGCAGCAGCTGGGTGTGTGGGCAGGGGAGCTGGGGAAGGAGGCAGTGGCTGCAGGGGTGGGGCAGGGACCACACCCTTACACCCCACCCCCAATTATGCAGCCACCCCTGTGGAGCCCCGGTGGAGAGAGGCCCCACCCAAACTCAACCCTCCGCCAAGCCACTCCACAGCAAGCTGTGGAGGGGAAGCCCAGCCACCGCCCAAGAAAACCCCTTACCTCCTCTGAAGCAGCGGGGATGCAGCAGCCAGCAGATGGTAAGGTGGGCCCAAAGTGGGGGCCAGCAGATTCCCCCCCAGAAGATGGAAAGGGGGGGTACCCCCTCCCTGCCAAAAGACAGGGCAGCAGGAGTCCCCATGCACACCACCCACCCAGCAGTTCTAGGAAAAACTAGCTGGGAAGGGTGGAGTGGGGGGAAGAAGGAAGCAGCCTGCCTAGGGCGGGAAAGAAAGCTGGCCCAAGAGAAGGGGCCAAGGCTGCCCACCTCCCAGCCACAGGGGCCCTAATGGGCTCTGTGTGGCAGCTCCCCAGCCCGTGGAGACAGGCTGCAGGAGCTCCCCAGAGAGAGGAGACTGGGTGGTGGGCCAATGCGTCTCTGCTCCCTGTCTAGGCCCAGACCCAGGCCCTCATTGGTCAGATGGGCCCTGTGCTCCCTATAAAAGGCTCCCCATCTGGTAGCAGGGGGGAAGGTTTTGGAAGGTGCACCAGAGCAGAGCAGAGCAAAGCGGAAGGTATCACAGGGAAGCGGTAGGTGAAGTGGCCCAGGGTGAGGCTACTACATTGGGACAGGGGTAAAGGTCCTGCCGGTTGCCTCTTGTCCTTGTAGGGACTCTGGGCTGGAGTCCAGGGTAGAGGGTGGGTCTGGACTCCCCCCACCCTTCCCCAGAGGGGTCACTTTACTGGAGCAGGTGTGGGCCTGCAAAGGGGGCTGGTATTATCTCCCCCATACTGGTCTTGCCTATAATGAGGGTGGCTCGCTCAGCAGAGACCCCTGCCTTTGGAAAGGCCTAAGCTAAAAGTGGGCTCCGTGAGTCTCTGAGGCAGCATAGAACAACCAGGAAGCACAGGGACCCACAGGGGCTGACAAGGGACTTTGTCACACCATCCATATGAGTTAATTAGTGCCAGTCTACTGCAGGAAAAGGTTACTATGAAACTAATGACAGAGTAGTACTTCCAAGTACAGTTCTCATACCACACCCTCTGTTCAAACCACTCATGTTGTGTTGTATTTCTTACCTCCTTCAAATCCATTCTGTACCAAAGTGTGTATTCAACAACACATACTCCTTGGAGGATTTGGTGTGGAAAGAGTTTTGAATGGCAACTCACCTCTCTCTTCACATGGAGGCATTCCTCACGTCTTCCTTTAGGTGGTCTATCAGCATATCCACATGCACGTCCAGCCTCCCAGGGATTTCTTCCTTCCTGTCTCCAAGAGACGCAGTTCACTTTGTCAGGCGCTGCCAGTTCAGCTTCTGAAACTAGTGTGTCTTGAATCAGTGGGGTTCCCATTGATTCCCCAGGTTCTGTTCCCGAAAGGCTCAGAGCAGTCACCTGCCACTGAGAGCCCAGACTCACCTTTCCCCCTTGAAACCTGAATTACAGATAGGCAGCTTGAGTTTACAGACATAGCTAAGGTACCGAGCTCTCAGGTCCTCCTGCCAACCTGAGGAAACAATCTTGCCCCCTCCCCACTTTTTTGAGTCATTTGCCAATTGTTCAGCAGGAGGCACACAGTTCCTTGGAAAGCCCTGTGTTCTTTCTTCTCTTTTCATTGGGCAGGATCTCAGCCATAATGCCCCAGGGGCCCTTTAGTTCCTGCAGAAGCTTCTTGGACCCCAGCCTCTGTCTGAAGGCTTTTCTCTGAGACACCCCACTTCGCCCCCATGCATCCTGCCCCCTCCCATTCCTTTGCCCCTCCAGGACATAGCACAACCTGGACAAGTCCCATGATGCTAGGCAATAATTCACCCCTCCCCCTTGTTGCAAATTGCCTAGCCCAGCTGGAGGGAATCAGAATCTCTTGTCCCTTTCAGAACCTCCTTGGCATTTCTGTCCCATTTCCGATCAGCTGCATTTGCATACCCCTTTCAAAAGGGAGCGGCAGTGTAGCCGCGGCTGGTACGTCTACACAGGAGCCTGATTTTGAAAGCAATTCTGGAAGAGATTTTCCAGAATAGTTTATTTCAAAATAATGCTACTGCACACAAAATGGATTCTGAAATAGTGCTCAGCTATTTTAAAATACAGCACCTAACACACAATGAAGCCTATTTCAAAACAGAGGCATTGGATGCATTATGGTTTATTTCAAAATATATGCTGTTAAGACTGGGAATAGAACCTATTTTGAAATAGCTTTTGGCTATGTCTACTCTGGAGTGATCTGTAGACAGAAGTTGCTGTCAGAAGATGTCTTCTGACAAAACTTCTGTCAACAGACCATGGCCAGAGTTCCAAGTGGATCAAAAGATAAATCCATTCTGTCACAGAGAGTGGCCAGACTGCCCGGCTTCTCTCTCGACAGAAAGGCCAACCAGATGCACAGCAAACAGGGCAGCCCAGTGTCCTGGAAGCCATGTCTGTTGACAGAGGGCCCCCTGAAACATCCAAACTGGCTTTCTGTTGACTGAATCTGTTGACAGAGGTGTTCTGCCTCATGCAGGGAGTGACCGAATACTCTTGATTTACTGTCAACAGAACACCTTGGGAATGTGGACATTCCATGGGTTTTGTCAACAAAATGCCAGCTTTGTTGACAAAACTCTCTAATGTAGACATGACCGTTTTGAAATAGGTCCTGTTCCTTGTACAATAAGGTTTACTGATTTCAAAATAAGCCAACAGTTATTTCGAAAGTATTTCAAAATAGCAGTTACATTGTGTAGACACTGACAAATTTACTTTGAAATAACAGCTGTTATTTTGAAATAATTTTGCTGCGTAGCTATACCCTTACTGATACACATGTATTTTCCAGTGTGTATGTATAGTTACTGAATGTATAGGTCATTAGGGAAGCAAATTACTATTAAGCTAAATATATTACCTGCAATGAGGCGATAAGTGTTATTGACTCTTATTTTAACCTGAATGATAACATTTAACAATTGTCATGTAAACTTGGATTAATAAATATAAATGTAGAAACACAATATGTGGCTGAAAAATAGTGTATCATTGGAGGACACCTTTTAAAGGGAACAGAATACAACAGAAATGTGCAATGTTTATTTTGATAGAGAACTTTATTCTGCAGTTAAAAGCTAAAAGCACAACAAGAACATTGAGAAGTAAAAATCTTCAGGGGACTCAAGTGTAAAACTAAAATATTTTGATTATTTTAACTAAAATCTAAATAAAGGACAATTATTTCTGGAAAAAAATGAAATATAGATGTACTAAACCATTTTAAAATATTCAGTAAATAACTCCACTCTACACAGTCAAATGCTTTCCAATAGTAATCAAGAATAGGTGTAAGGATGTTTAATAAACTGTTTCCCAAGTTCATAATGTTTCTTTAGGATTCAGCCACTGTTGTTTGAAAATCCCACGGTGGTATAATTGTATGAATTATTTGCTTATAAATGCATTATTAATATTTTCCAAAGTCTAGATTTGTCAGTGAAATGAAAACTGTAGATTTAATGTATACATCGAATTTGGAATGGAGGACTAATATTTCAAAAGTGTCTCAGGTGATCTCTTTCAGTGGTGGATGGGAATTCTGTCTGAAATAATTAAAATACTTTCTATGCTGGAAGTACACTGACCTGTTCTCCTGGCAGCTTCATGCTAATGAGCAGTCTTGCAATTGCCAATGGCTGCTCATTAGCATAAACACAGAGTTAATTAGCATAGCACACAATATCTCCCTGTTGGCAGAGGCTGCTGCTGGTATTAAACAGGCTGTGTAGACCTGCCTCTGCTGGCTAAAAGCCCCTCTGTCACCAGCTCCGTATGTTTGAAAGTTAGCTATCCAAAATTAAGATGAATAAGCAGTTGAAATCAAGAAACCTACTTTCAACTGTCCAGAGTCTCAAAAATAACCCAGACATCATAATCAAACCAGCTGACAAAAGGGGTGCTGTTGTCATCCTGAATAAGTCAGACTATGAACAGGAGGCAGCCAGACAGCTCTCCAACACCACATTTTACAGACCTCTCTCCACTGATCCCACTTTGGAATTCCAAAGAAAATTGCAACAACTACTGCAGGAACTCCCTGCTGCTACTCAGGACCTCATTCACTCAGACACACCATCTGAGCCACAGCCTGGATTATTCTATTTACTTCCCAAAATCCACAAACCTGGAAACCCTGGGTGCCCTATCATTTCAGGTATTGGCACCCTTACCACCAGACTATCCAGTTACCTGGACTCCCTCCTCAAACCTTATGCCACCAACACTCCCAGCTATATCCCAGACACCACCGACTTCCTGAGGAAATTACAAAACATCGGAAAAGTTCCTGATAACGCCATCCTTGCCACAATGGATGTAGAGGCTCTGTACACTAATATTCCACATAAAGACAGATTACAAGCAATCAGGAATACCATCCCTGATGCTACCACAGCCAATCTGGTGTCTGACCTCTGTAACTTTGTTCTCACACACAATCATTTGCGATTTGGGGACAATTTATACCTCCAGATTAGTCGAACTGCTATGGGCACCCACATGGCCCCACAATATGCTAATGTATTTATGGCTGACCTGGAACAACAATTCCTCAGTTGTCGTCCCCTATTACCCCTCCTCTACTTAAGATACATTGATGACATCTTTATGATTTGGACCCACGGTACAGAGACTCTAGAAGAATTCCACAGAGACTTTAACAATCTACACCCCACCATCAATTTATGCCTCGATTACGACATGCAACAGACACTTTTCCTGGACACTACAGTACTAATCAAGGACGGCCTGATCAGTACCACACTGTACCGAAAACCTACTGATCACTATACTTATCTACACCCTTCTAGCTTCCATCCTGCACACATGACTAGATCCATTGTTTATAGTCAAGCTCTTAGATACAATCACATTTGCTCTGATACAATTGACAGAGACCAAAAACTACAAGATCTTTACCAAATATTCATAAACCTGAATTACCCACCAGGAGAAGTAAAATAACAAATTGACAGGGCTAGACGAATACCCAGAGACCAGCTACTTCAAGATCGGCCCAAAAAAGCCAAGAACAGAACACCACTGGTCATCACCTACAGCCCCCAACTCAGACCACTGCAACGAATTAATAAAGACCTACAACCTATCCTTAATCAGGATGCCACACTCCAGAAGGCCCTGGGTGACATGCCTGTTCTCTCCTACAGACAACCTCCCAACCTCATGAGGATCCTCACTAACAGCTACAGTCTATACCCCAGGAATACTAGTCCTGGAACCTTTCCTTGCAACAAAGCCTGCTGTGAGCTTTGTCCACATATCTTCTCTGTAAATACCATCACTGGACCTAACCAGGTTACTCACAGAATCACGGGCACTTTCTCATGTTCCTTCACTAACATCATATATTCCATCATGTGCCAACAGATGCAGATGCTTTGGATATTGGAGTGACTTCTAACTCCCTTAGACAAAGGGTTAATGGGCACAAAACAGACATCAAAACACTCCAGATCCACAAACCAGTTAGTCAACATTTTAATGGAATGGGGCATTCTATTAATGACCTAAAGGTATGTGTGTTATTCAAAAAGAATTTTCGCACCGTTCTTCAAAGGGAAGCAGCCGAGCTGGCTTTTATATTCAAATTTGGCACATTAACACATGGTTTAAACCGGGACAGGAACTTTCTGAGTCACTACAGGGGCTCGTCTGCATACTTGGCTTAATCTAATTCTTGACCTCCCCCCACCCGTCCACTCTCTGATTTGCTCACCTTGATTATCTTTTTCTGATTTGTCCTCCTTGCTTACTGTTTTTGGTTCTCTGTGCCTTAAATATTGAGTCTGTTCTGGTCTGGCTATGGTCTGAAGAAGTGGGTCTGTCCCACGAAAGCTCACCTAATAAACTATTTTGCTAGTCTTTAGAGTGCTACTTGACTGCTTTTTGTTTCATGGTGTATAGACTAGCACAGCTTTCTCTCTGTTACTACTTTCAACTTTGTGAGAAAATAATGTGGCAAGCCAAGGTGGAATTTCAGAAACTTACTTTAACTTCATTATCCTTATATAAAATATCATGGTTGATCCACCGTGTTTGTATTTCCATGTTTTAATTCTTGGGTTGACTGCATACTCTGATATTTAAAAAAAAAGATTAACATTGAAGTACATAAGTGAAGACTAAGTGAAATAAATATTTCAGCTGCATAATTAAGAGCCAGTGAGCATATTCTTATCTTGTCAAATCCATTCTGGAGACATTTAAAAGTATTTATTACATTTATGCATTTATTCTAACTTATTCCTCAAAATGCAATTATTCTAACTTTTTCCTCAACCCATATTTATAGAATTTTTCACATCAAGTAGTATTAATAGAAACCATTCTGTTGCTGGATTGAGAATGAGCAAAAATCTTTCCAGGAAGCGGATTAATTAATCAATATACCTCAAAAAGAGAGCAGGGCATTGGGCAGTCACTTTGGGGAAAAGAAAGTCTTCCTAGTTGCTAGAGAATCTAGAAGTCACTAGGATCACACACCCTGCAAAATATTCAAAAGCCACAGTAGTATATCATAAATAAAGAGCTGCAGTTTATTTGGCGAACTCTCAGCATCCCATCTCTAATATCTGTACTTCATTGATTAGTCCTTCGATCTCCTAATGGAGTATAGGGCCATCACAGTCATCTCTTATGAGCCTTGGCAATAGTTTTGATTTGAACCCATTTTAAGTCAGCAGCTTTTACTTCATGTAGGAAGCTTCGTCGCCATGTTTGTTTGTGAGTCCCCTTTTCCCCTTTCCCTTTTGGATTCCATTATAGGCTACCTCTACACTAGCCAAAAACTTCAAAATGGCCATGCAAATGACCATTTTGAAGTTTACTAATGAAGCGCTGAAATACATATTCAGCGCCCCATTAGCATGCGGGCGGCTGCAGCACTTCGAAATTGACGCAGCTCGCCGCCACACGGCTCGTCCAGATGGGGCTCCTTTTTGAAAGGACCCTGGCTACTTCAAAGTCTCGTTATTCCTATCAGCAGATGGGAATAAGGGAACTTTGAAGTAGCTGGGGCCCTTTCGAAAGGGAGCCCCGTCTGAATGAGCCGTGCGGCAGCGAGCTGCGTCAATTTCGAAGTGCCGCAGCCGCCCGCATGCTAATGAGGCGCTGAATATGTATTTCAGCGCTTCATTAGTAAACTTCGAAATGGCCATTTGCATGGCCATTTCGAAGTTTTTGGCTAGTGTAGTGCTTGTCCGGTGATACATTCCTCCCAGTCCTTGCGCAGGATGTGGCCTGTTCATCCCCATTTTTCTCTTCTTGATCTGGACCTCCATTTGCTTCTGGTATGTTTTGGTCCAGAAGGTTTCAGCTGGCATTCTACCATACCACATTAGCTAAAGAATGCATCTAAGGCATTTATTGACGAACTTCTGAATTTTCTTAGTGTTACTCTAGACAACGTATCATGTCTCCGAGCCATAGAACAGCATTGATTTCACATTGGAAGTGAAAATACTTTGTTTGGTTCTTGTTGAAATGGCTCTTG
Source organism: Carettochelys insculpta (assembly GCF_033958435.1). Classification (NCBI taxonomy): domain Eukaryota; kingdom Metazoa; phylum Chordata; order Testudines; family Carettochelyidae; genus Carettochelys; species Carettochelys insculpta. Next base: position 9,171,082 of record NC_134147.1, on the reverse strand, counting down.
TACACCAGACTGGTCATAATATGGCAAAGGCTTGTTGCACCTTTCGTATTCTTGCAATGATGTCCTCTTCAGTGCCCTCATTCTTGCTGATAACACTCCGCGAGGATACAAACTGGTGAACATCTTGCACTGCTTTTCCTTCGCCTTTTGCTTTTTTGCTTTCCTGTCTGCTGGTAATGTGCATCAACTTGTTCTCCTCTTGATGGATCTTGAGGCCCACTCACTCAGCTGTTTCCTGTACAGCATCCATCTCCTCTTGCCTATGCTCTAGTTTTTCTGCAAGCAGGGCTAAGTCATCTGTAAACTCTAGATCTTCAAGTTTTCTGGTTTGGGTCCATTGGAGTCCCCATCCTGAGTCGGCATATGCTGTTTTTGTGACCGTGTCTAGGACAGTCAGGAAGAGTAATGGAGATAGAAGACAGACTTGGCATACACCTGTTGTGACCTGGAATTTTTTGGACAGCTTTCCATCACGGATGACTTGGCAGAAGTATTCTTCATACAGTTTCTTGATGGTGGTAATCAGCTTGCTTGGGTTTCCATAATGTTGCATGAAGGTCCAAATGGACTGCCAGTCCACATTGTCAAAGGCTTTCAGGAAGTCTATGAAGCTGATGTCGAGCGGTGCTTGCCAGTTGATGCATTGTTCTATGATGATCTGAAGTGTTACAATCTGTTCTATGCAAGATTGTACTCTCCTAAAACCTTCCTGTTCTTCTAATAGTTTGTGGTCTATGGCATCTTTATTTCATTCCAGGATAACTCTGGTTAGTACTTTGTTTGGAATAGACAGGAAGGTGATCCCTCTCCACTTTTCACACAGAGACAGGTCTTCAGATTTAAGGAGTTTTCACGAGTAGCCCTTTTTGCCAATCCTTTGGAATCTCTTCTGTTGTCCATATGAGATTTATCAAACTGTGTAGCTGGTCCACTATAGCATCTTCTCCTTCTTTAGTACTTCAGGTGGAATATTATCAGGCCCTGCTGGCTTCCCATTCTTTAAGTTCCTTATTGCCTTGTGTACTACTACTTTTTTAATTGCCCCAGTGTTGATGTCTAGGGGTTCTCCTGCTTCAAGGTGTGGTGGTCTTGTTGGTTGTGGTCTGTTAAAAACTTCTTCAAAATGCTCCTTCCATCTGGCTAGCTTTTTTTCTAATTTGTCAACCTTGATTACTATTTTTGGTTCTCTGTGCTGTAAATATTGAGTTTGTTCTGGTAAGGCTATGATCTGAAGTGGGTCTGTCCCATGAAAGCTCATCATCTAATAAATTATTTTGTTATTCTTTAAAGTGCTACTGGACTGCTTTTTTGTTTTGATAGTATATAGACTAGCACAGTCTCTCTGTTACTGAGGTAAGTAGATGACCATCTATGTTTTTGACTGGTCTGTTTTGGATTTCTTTTCCTTCCGCTCAAGACTTGCGTTTTCAAGTCCCTTTGTTTGGATGCTACCTCTGCTTTTTCTGCAATCTCATTTCTGAAATTTCATGTATCCCTGCAAAGACTTTTCTTTACTTCCACAGTGATTTCATGGTATCTGGATGATGCAGATTGTTTCTGGTCTCTTGGTTTTGCTTGATTGACTTTGTTTGAGTGCCTTCCATTCTTCGATCATTCTCCATATCTGATCTGTGATCCATTTTGCCGGTTAGTGGGAGGTCACCCTAACACCACGTCATACATTTCCACTATAGCTTCCTTCACTGAGTGCCAGACTTCCTCCACCATTTGTTCTGCTCCTTCCTTGCTTTGGAGTGCCTCAAAGCAGTTGTTCAAGGTCATCGGGAAGGCTTCTTTTGTTTCTTGTATCCTCAGCTTCCCCACATCCAATCTTGTTCTTGTGCTGGACTGTCATTACCTGTACTTTGTAGAACCTTAATTAAAATCTTGCATTGGATACATTGCAAGAGATCTTCAGACTAGAAGATAGACTTCCCTCATGAGGCATGGACATGCATCTGGGGTGGAGCCAGAATAGCTATAGTCCAGCACTTCAGAAATAAAACTCTGTGCTTATACCTCATTGAGGCCAGCTGCATTAAATACCTGCTGCCCAAGAAGCACATAATGTTATGCTCCAGCCTCATCCCTTTTATTTTAATCCTGGACTCCACACCAGTGAGCCACTTCTTGTCCCTGGGCAGCAGGGCTGGACTAATTGGACTCGGATTCTCTTTCTTATCTTCTATAGGTGGCCATTTCCAGTTAGCAGTCCCTGTCATGGCTGACTCAGAGTTCAACGTCGACTTTTAATGCCACCTTTCTCCCTCTTTCCTGGTGCCAGAGCTTGGTCACTTGCACCAGGGAGGAACCACCTTGGACGCATGGGTCCCTGTGGCTGGTCAGGACAGGTCATGAGGGGAAACAGAGCTAAGCATGATTCCTGTCTACATCACCTTTCCCTTGATGACCAAGCAGCTGGAGAGAACCAGTAAGTTGGTCCTGGCCAGAAGTAGCCTGACCTTGACCCCAATAACTGCAACAGCCAATCCCAGCACCCTCATTGACTTCCTGCTGAGGTCTGTGCTGGTAGACCTTATGCCCAACACACTAACTGCTCTGAAAGCTGGTCTCCCTATCTACCTGTGAGCTCCACACCCTGAACTCCCATATTGGAGATCAGTGGAAGGTAACTTACATCTCTACCCATCTACACTGCAACCTTCAATTCCATTACAGCAGAACCGTTTTTACCCGATCTAATTGGTACTGAAGCTAGCTTGGATAATTAAAAAAAAAAAAAAAGCAGATAAATGTGAGGCAGCAGCACCATCTCCTGGCCACAGGAGAAAGCACCCCCTTGTGGTCCTATGTATGAAGATTGATTGGTTACTCTGGAGAAAGAGTCAAATAAATGAGGGTCTTAGCTCATACAGCTAAGAAACAGACTCAGTCCTCCCACAGCCAAGTTAAGATTGGCAGATGCTGACACGATTTGTAATTGTTGGGCATTCCAATTTCATAAAATATTTGTGTAGTTTTATTTTAGCTCCTGTGATTTGTTCTCTTGGAACAGTGCTGTGAGATGACACACAAGGGGTGCGTCTACATTAGGAACCAACTTCGAAGTTAACGTCGAAATTAGGCGCTACTTCAAAGTAGCCAGCAGAGACTCTACACATTTTCCCGTACTTCAAATTTAACTTGGAAGGGAGCCCAACTTCGAAGTCCTTACTCCATTCCCAGGAATTGAGTAGTACCCTACTTTGAAGTAGGGTGTGTGTAGATGCTCAACTTTGAAATCTGTTACTTTGAAGTTGTACTTGGAAGTAAGCAACTTCGAAGTTATTTTTGTAGTGTAGACACAACCAAGGTGTTCTATTTAATAAAATCATTACTTCTGACATGCTTATTTTAACTATGTTGACCAAAGACCTACTTTATTCCTCATATTTTTGCAAAGTATAGGATTTTCAGTTTCTATTGTACTGTCTTAATAAAACTATGAGGAACAGAGGTCTTCCTACCTTCTTGGCTTAGAAAGGATGATGGTGGCGAAGTTTGAGACTATTCTTGATCAGTTATAGTCATTTATAAACAAGCAGTGTATTTATATATTTTCCATAAAATTGAAAAACTACATACTAATTAAAACAAAAGAGAGGGGGAGATGGGAAACATTTCTTGTTATATACAAAGTTTGTTATTCCTCATTATGCAGTGGCAGATGTTGTGATTTGTATGTATTACAATGTCTAGGAACCCTAGGCCCACAACAACGGTGGCTTCTGCCCCAGAGAGCTCAGTACAGGGAAAGGTGGGCAAAGCTGGCCTGACAAGGCTCGGCTGGTGTGCAGGGCCAGGGTGGCACTCTGACAGATGCACCTGGATGGTGCGTACTATAGTCAGTTGGAGCATGGGGCTCTGAAGTCACAGGGCCCAAGGCAACCATCTTGCTCTGAAGCTGAGCCTGAAGGAGAGAAGCAAAATGAACAGAACTGAGGAAGCAGAAGTCAACAGCTCATGAACCAGTGGAGCTTGATGTTGTACAAACTGCAAATAGACAGTCTATTCCACAGGAAGCTTCCAAACTAAGGCCGTGTCTACACGTGTCCCAAACTTCGAAATGGCCACGCAAATGGCCATTTCGAAGTTTACTAATGAAGCGCTGAAATGCATATTCAGTGCTTCATTAGCATGCGGGCGGCAGCGGCGCTTCGAAATTGACGCCGCTTGCCGCCGCGCGGCTCATCCAGACGGGGCTCCTTTTCGAAAGGACCCCGCCTACTTCGAAGTCCCCTTATTCCCATCAGCCTGCACCACCCTCAGCGATCCAGCCAGCTGCAATGGCTGCCCGGCAGCCCCCCCAGCGCCCCCAGGGGACCCCCCCCAAGGGGAGCCAGGGCAGCCAGCCCAGCCAGAGGGGCAGCCAGGTGGTCAAGCGGCAGCGGGGCCCCTCCTGGACGGAAGCCGAGCTGCGGGACCTGCTGGGGCTCTGGAGCGAGGAGGAGGTGCTCCAGGTAATGGGGAGCAAGAGGCGGAACGCGGATGCGTTCGCTCGGCTGGCCGACGGCCTGGCTGCCCGGGGTCACCCTGCCCGCACTCCTGACCACGGCAGGAGTAAGGTCAAGGAGCTGCGGCAGGGTTACTCCCGGGCCCGGGATGCGGCCAGCCGATCTGGGGCCACCCCCATCACTTGCCCCTTTTACAGGGAGCTCAGGGACATCCTGGGCTCCCGGCACACCTCCTCCCCTCCAGCCACCCTTGACACCTCGGCTGACGAGCCCCAGCCAGCCCTGCAGACGGAGTCCGCCCCGGAGGCAAGCCCCACACCCCGGGGGCCCCCCCCCGGAGGCCACCCCCGGGACATCGCAGCAGGAGGAGGAGGAGGAGGAGGAGGGGGGCTCCTCCTCCGCAGAATCCAGCCTGCAGATCCTCCTCCTGCCATCCCGGAGCAGCAGCAGGGCCTCCGCCCCCCGGGGATCTCCGGACCGTGGGAGCGGACCGACAGGTAGGTACCCCCCTCTGGTGGACACCACTGGGCTTGAGGGGCGGGGGTAAGAGATATGTGTCCAGGGCCCCCCACATGCTCACATGGCCATGGCCCCAAGGACACCAGGGCCATGGCCCTCACAGCACTGCATCCTTCAGCCCCTGCCCCCCCGCACCCCGCATGACAGTGCCATGCCCCATCCCTGGGCCGGGGGGAGCGGAACCTCGAGGGGCCCCCGGGAGGAGGGGGTGGGACACCCTGCAGCAGCAGCATCATGTGATGGAGTGGGGGGAGTGCCAAAGGGGGAGACTCAGGCTACATATGAGCAACAGGAGCCGAATAGCTCCCAGGGGCAAAGGAGGATCCTGGCGCTACAGCTGGCAGGTGACACCTCTGCCCTGAACAAACAGGAGGGAGGAGCCGAGCTGGCTTGGAATTGGGGGGCGAGGGCGGGGGCCACAGGTAGAGGCTAGGGGAAGGGAGAGCTGGTAGGCAGCCAGCCTGAGGAGGGGGAAAGCTGCATCCAAGAGGGGCCCCCCTTGGGGTCTTCTCCCCACGACGGGTTGGAAGGACTGTCTCTTCCGACAGCTGGTGCTGTCACTCCTGCCAGAAACTGGCCATCTGTGGCCTAAGAAACCTCTCCTGCTGTCAGACCCTGCGGGGTGAAGTGAGAGTCGCTCCCACTAGGGGATGGGGTGCAGGGCAGGGGGACCCCTGAACCCCATCCATCACAGCAGCATCTCCCGGGGACGGGGATGGTGAACCTGCCGCACATGGCTGGGGGGACAAAGGCCACGGCTCGGGGCCCACACTAACGCCTGTCTCCATTCTTCTTCCCCCCCTCCTCTCCTGTGTCCTGCACCTGCACCATCAGAAGGACCGGAAGAGAGCGCCGGCGAGGCGTCAGTTGTCCTGGAGAGCCCTCCGGGACCATCGCTCCAGGGCAGCCCCTCGGCTGAGGACCGACCAGCCCCACGGCGGGCTAGACGGCGGACCCCGCGCCTACAACTGCCGACGGCGACGGACCCCCAGCTGCTGGCCATCCTCAGTCGGCAGCTGGAGGTCGCGGAGCAGCACCTCCAGCTGCAGGAGCTGGCGCTGGCCTGGCGCCAGGAGGCATGGGGGGCCTACATGCAGACATTTAACCACCTGGTGGACTACCTGGCCCCCCATGCCGCGCCAGCCGAACCATCGCCCGCCCTGCCTGCTCCTGCAGCCCCACCACCAGCTGCTCCGCCCGTCGCCGGCCCGTCCACCGTCGCCCCGCCACCCACCCACAAGGGCTGGAGCACCGAGGGACCCCTGGAGCCACCTGACACTCGCCAGCCCCCATACCTTCCGGTCCAGCCCGCTCCCACCCAGCCACGGACCAGGCTGCAGGCACGGCGGGGCTCCCGGCCGGCCACGCCCAGTGCCGGGGTACAGGGGCGAGGGGCCCGGGACGTGGCCCCCCCCTTGTATATAGTTGGACCCTGTTTTTTTGGTCCCCCCGTTTGCCCCCGTCCCCCCCATGTAAATAGTTCTCCCCTTTATCCTCCCTGGTTTTCTTTTTATTATTTATGGTAGACAGTTGTTTCTTTGGATTGTTTTATTTTTGTACACATTGCTTTTCTTGAACGTTTGTACCTCGTTGTTTTCTGTTTGTGGTTCACATATATTTATTTACATCCAAAAAAAAAAAATTTCGGAAAGGAAAAAAAAAAGGTTCGGAAAGGAAAAAAAAAAATTAATGTTCAGCCACAAGTACGTGCTGTCATTTGTCCAGGACAAGGGGGGGCGGGCAGTGGGGTGCTCCATGGTGTGGGCGTTGGGGCAGGAGTGTAGGGGAGGAAGGGGCGGGCAGTAGGGGGCCTGGGCAGAGTTCACCCCGCGGCCTGTTCATCGAAGTGGTCCCGCAGGGCCTCCCGGACCCGGGTCCCCTCGGGGTCCACCTGCTGACTGGGGGCAGCAGGTGGCTGGACGTGTGCCCTGGTGGCCTCCGCAGCCCAGCCCTGGAGAAAGGTCTCCCCCTTGCTCTCTACCAAATTGTTCAGGGCGCAGCAGGCACCCACAATTTGGGGGATGTTGTTGGGGCCCGCATCCAGGCGGGTCAGGAGACATCTCCAGCGTCCCTTCAGGTGGCCAAATGAGCGCTCCACCACCTGGCGCGCACGGTTCAGGTGCTCGTTGAAGCGCTCCTGGCTAGCGGAGAGATGGCCCGTGTAGGGGTGCATGAGCCACGGCCGGAGGGGGTAGGCCGCATCTGTGATGACGCAGAAGGGCATGGTGGTGTCCCCCAGAGGGATCTGCCGCTGGGAGATGTAGGTCCCCGCCTCCAGCCGGCGGCACAGGCCCGAGTTCCGGAAAACCCGGGCGTCGTGCGTGCTGCCAGGCCAGCCCACGTAAATGTCCTGGAAACGTCCCCAGCTGTCCACCAAGGCCTGCAGGACGACAGAATGGTAGCCCTTGCGATTGAGGTATCGTCCTCCACTGTGATGCGGGGCGCGGATGGGGATGTGAGTCCCATCCAGAGCCCCGAAGCAGTTGGGGAAGCCCAGGGTGGCAAAGGCCGCGATGGTGGCATCTGGGTCCCTCAGCCTCATGAGCCTGTGCAGGAGCATAGCGTTGATGGCACGCACAACCTGCAGAGAAAGCACATGGGACAGGACCAATGAGGGGTGAGCAGGGTGTGCGTGGCCCTGCCCTGCCCTGCTCTGGCCCCCCTGCCCTGGCCCCCCTGCCCTGGCCTCCCCCCGTGGGTTCACTTACCTCCATGAAGACAGCCCCGACGGTGGCCTTGCCGACACCAAACTGCTGGCCCACGGATCGGTAGCTGTCCGGAGTGGCCAGCTTCCAGACAGTGATGCCGACCCGTTTCTGCACTGTGAGAGCACGCTGCATGGCAGTGTCCTGGTGCCTGAGTGCGGGGGTGAGCCACTGGCACAGCTCCAGGAATGTCTGCCGGGTCATCCTGAAGTTCCTGAGCCAGTGGTCGTCGTCCCACTCCCCAAGCACCAGCCGCTCCCACCAGTCGGTGCTGGTGGGGTAGCTCCACAGCCGCCGGCGTGTGAGGCGGGGGGTGGAGCGGGGTGCTGCAGGGGTAGGGGTTGAGCGCTGCTGCCCTGGGGGCATCTCCTCCCCTGGGGCAAGGAGGTGCTCAGCTGCCTCCCACATGGCATGGGTCAGGGCAAGCCCTGCTCCTGCCGGGAGGGCTCGGTGGACCTCTAGCTGCTGCTGCTGCTGCTGGGGGTCCATGACTGCGGCGCCCGGGGTCTGTGTGCCTATGGCTCCTCAGACCGCGTGCTGTGCAGGCTGAGTGTGTCTGGGAGGGGCCCTTTAAGGGAGCGGCTAGCTGTTGCCCCGGAAGCGCTAGTCCGCCCTGTGACCCTGTGTGCAGCTGTGCCTGGCATCCCTATTTCGATGTGTGCTACTTGGGTGTGTAGACGTTCCCTCGCTGCGCCTATTTTGATGTTGGGCTGCGCAACGTCGAAGTTGAACATCGACATTGCCGGCCCTGGAGGACGTGTAGACGCTATTCATCGAAATAGCCTATTTCGATGTGGCGACATCGAAATAGGCTACTTCGATGTAGGCTTCACGTGTAGACATAGCCACAGTGTGAGAAGGACAGAGTGGGCTGTGCCTCAGCTATTTCTACCCCACCAAAACACACTGCTGACAGGTAATAGGATTGGGATAAGGAGGGCTTGGCCCTGAGGTGGGGAATGGGGGGCAGCCACTGGGGGTGAAACTGGAGACAACTGCTGAGGTGTTGCACTTAGTTTGGTAGCCCGCAGGCAGCCGCAAACAGACCAGTCTCTGGAGTAAAAGGCAGCTTGACTCAGGCTTTGACTCAGACTCAGGCAGCTTGACTCAGGTCTCAGGAGTTAGAATGGGGGATCAGGGGTTTGGAGGAGTCCCATGGAGGGTGGGAGACAGAGCTCAGAAGGGAGCAGACAGGATGAGGGGCACAAGGGAGGTGAATCAGTGGAGGGCTGGTAGGGCTGGGTTAACTCTTCTGGAGGCCAGGGCTATTCGATTTTGTGGGGCCCCCTAGGATCTGGGGTAAGCACAAAATTGTGGGTGCTCAGGCTGGCCTAGAAGGCTGGGGTGGGAGATGGGGTGAGGGTGCTCCAGCTGGGAATGCACGCTCTGAGGTAGAGCCTGGGATGAAGGGCTTGGGGTGCAGCAGGAGGGGGCTCTAGGCTGGGGCCCAGGGGTCTGGTGTGTGAGAGGGGCTCAGCCTGGGGAGAAAAGGGGGTAAGTGCCTAGGACTCCAGGAGCCCCAGACCCTTTTAAATTGCTTGTGTGGGTGTGTCAGGTGGAACCCCTGCTGTGGGGAGGCTAGCCCCCTCCTCCATTCTTTCTGCCTGTGTCTTACCCCAAAGGCCAAAGTCACAGCTCTCCACCCTTTGAGAGGAGGTGGGGAAAGGTAGGGTGATGGGAGGCATAGGGTGGGCGTAGGGAGTTCAGCTGCCCCACTTTGCACAGGTGTTAAGGATTTAGAAGGGAAAGAATTCTTTCAACAACATAATTCTTTTGGAGTTTTGTAACTATCTGAAAAACTGATAATTTTTTTAAAATATCCTTTACTTTACTGTCTGGTGTATGGTAAGTTAAAAATCAGAAGAACTTTACCACAGATCCTGTTTATTTTTGTTTCTCTTTTTAGTTGGAGTTGGATTCCCAGATATATGGTTTCCATCAAGTTCTAGCATTTGTTTGGGAAGGAGTATTTGAACCATTAGGCTGCAACCTTCATCTCAATCTGGCCCTGCTCTGGAGAATGGGGGAGCTAGCTAGGCCAAGACTGCACAGCTGGGGATGAAAGAGTGGCCCAAAGGCAGTAACTAAGAAACAATAAGCACCATAATTTATCTGTTGTAAAGCCACTGACTCCAGTGACATTTAAATGGGGGGAGGGATTAAATTAACCTTGTAGGTTTCATTTTCTTTTTATACTGCTGCAACAATATCAAATGGTTTACACTGTTCCAGAACCCAGCCATAGGGCCCTTCCTGCTCCCAGATGCCTGTCCAGACTCCTGTCCCTTAACCCTGACTCCTGCCCGCCTGTGTGTACACACACCCACCCACCCTGATTTCAAGTGGCTCACTCACATACCGCCTGCCAGCTGTCCCCCACCCCCTGCTCTGACTCCTGCACCTCTCCCTCTCTCTGTCTCTCTCACTACCAGCCCTCACACTACCAGTCCATACTCTGGAGGAGAGCAAGATGAGAAGAAGGCGGGAATTTCTGTAGAGCAATAACCACTTAATTGTAGGGCTGTATTTTTATTTTTTACTTATTTTTGTTAAAATAACACAGTATATGGTTTAAATGGATGCTCAGTTAACATAATGTTATATTGAACACTTGTACTGCATAGTTCTAATGGATTGCCATTGAACTTGCTTAACTCCGAGCAGTGTTACCAGTTTTCCTGTATTTCACATAGAGAAATATGGTCACCCTATACTTTATCCAGATTTTAAGGATGAGCTGGTAAAGCTGCCAAATTACCTCTGATTCACCATCAATATTTAGATGCACATTCTGAGTATTCAGATTTAACTTTAAATGCTTGGCTCTTCAGGCATAGTTTTAAAATAAATTCTTCTAAAGATCACCCTTATATAAAATACAAACTTTAATTTTAATTACTTTAGTACAAAAATTTCTTTCAAAATTTTCCTGCCCTTTCTATCCATTCCTACTCTACTTTGCTTCCGCTATTGCCCTCCCCCACTCCCTCTGTCGATGAGCCCTTAAAGGAACAACATTCCTTTTCTTCTAGCTCACTGGGCATATGATTTTCCCTTTCTTTATTCTGACTATGTGATGAACTAGATTTAATCCTCTGCCAAAATCATTACTTTACTAAATTATAAAATCCTTTGTTATGCCTAAAATCTTTGGAAATGTATTTTAACATAAACATATGGTGAAATTTCGGACACATGGCTATTGTTATGGAGATCACATACTATAAACTAGGGTATGTCATTACTATCCAGTCAGGGTCAATCTTCTGGGGTTTGATTTCACATGCCTAGTAGGGAGGTACAAAATCGAACGATCATGGGTCTACAGTCAATCTCACAAGGAGTAAGGGAGGTCAACGGGAAAGTTTCTCCCATCAACTTCCTTCTGTGAGGACAGCCAGCTAAGTCGATTGTAGATAAACTGATTCCAGCTATGCAATTGCTGTAGCAGGGATTGCATATCTACAATCGACTTTAAGGTCTAATGTAGACCCGGCCTTAGTGTTCCTTTTTTTTTAAAAGCAATTAACTTTGTCATGAATACACCACACCGATTAATTTCAAATAACTTCTTTGTTTCAATGTGTTAACTATTTAGTAATGTGGAATGATGGACTTATGAAGGCTTAAGAGTACATTTAAATATAAAATCAGTTCAGAAAGACTGTTAAGAAAGCACAAAACAGAGCAGAGCTACATCACATATTGCATAATATTTAATATTGTATTTAGCAGGACAGCTGACTTGCCCTTATTACAAAGTTTTGCAAATAAATCTCTGACAAACTTCAGGAGGTATCAAAAAAAAAAGAGTGACATTTATATTCCCATATTTAGTGCTTCTAGTTAAGTCGCTCCTGCACAACAAATTTAAGAAGGGTGTGTTATTTTATTTTATTTTATTTTTTGCTTGTTTTGTAAATATGGCTACATTGGGTTTCAGGGATTTGACTTAAAGAGGTGAACAGAATAGGTAGGCAGTGGGAGAAAGTGGACCTGGGCACACTTGGGGGCATGTGCTATGGGCAGAGCCAAAGGCTAGGGAGCTTGCTTCCCCAAGCAGTTGGCGCTTGTGAAGTACATGCATTGATAGATATCAGATATGCTGACACAACACAGACCTGCACAATCTTCTTGTAACACTTTTCTGAGGGCAGTTTGACCTCCTGCAGATATTACACAATTTCTATATATTTTTTCTCTTTGGCTATGTCTACACTACAGCGAGCTGAAGACAGAAGTTGATGTCAAAAGAAAAACTTCTGTTAACTAATTGCGGCCACACACAAAAGCAGTTTGCTCTGATGTGCTCTGTCGACAGAGCGACTGGACTGCCTGGCTGCTGTCTCAGGAGAATGGCCAACCAAAAGCACAGCAAATAGGGCTGCCCAGTGCCTCTGAAGCCCTGTCTGTGCACAGAGGGCCCCGAGGGCTTCCACACGGCTTTTTTGTTGACAGAATCTGTCAACAAAGGCATTGTGCCTGTGGGGGAGAGGCAGAAGGCTGTCAAGGAAAGTGCCGGGTTCTGTCAACAGAATACATTTTTAGTGTGGACACTGCGTGGATTTTGTCAAAACACCTGTTTCGTTGACAAAACCCTCTAGTTTAGACATAGCCAGTGTGTTTTTCAGGGGTTTCGAATGTGAAAGTGTCCCTGGGCTACTGACTTGGAATCGGAAGGGACAAAAAGAAATAAACAAAGAGTTCTTCAGAGTGATTTTAATTCTGATTCCACGATGATTTATAAAGGGTGTGTACATTGTGAATAGTTGGAATGAATGGGCCTAAGCTCCAAGGCAGGGCAAAACAACAAAAAACAAACCCTGAGAGAAAACGGAGACTTCGCCTAGGCTGTTTCTACGCTATCACACCCCTTTCAAAAGGGGGATGCTAATGAGATACTTTGGGATATGCTAATAAGGCACTACAATGAATATGCAGCACCTTATTTGCATAATGGTGGCCGCGGCACTTCGACAGTGCCACTTTTGATCACGTGCAGCTTGTCTACATGGGGTCCTTGTCAAAGGGACCCCACAGACATTGAAATCCTCTTATTCCTATAGCCAAACAGGAATAAGGGGATTTCCAAGTATGCGGGGTTCTATCGAAAAGGACCCCATGTAGATGAGCCATGCTCAATCAAAAGCAGCACTTTCGAAGTACCGCAGCTGCCACTATCCTAATGAGGCTCTGCATATTCATTGCAGCACCTCATCAGCATATCCCGAACTGTCTCATTAGCATCCCCTTTCAAAAGAAGAGGGCTAGTGTAGACGTAGCCCGTAAGTGAAACAGAATTCAAAATAATTCTGGTTTCTAGTTTAGTGGTCATTCCCACCAGTCTGTCCTTTCCAGAACTATAGGCATAACAGTCTTACCAGAACAATTAAAAATTGCAGATTAGCAACCATTGTCCATAAAGATCCTATATCAATGTAATGTCAGAATCACTCTCTTAATTAAATGTATAAACTCAGCTGTTGTGCCTGGTATTTTAAAGGACTGTCAATTACCTCTATCGCAGCTTAGATGAGATAAACCAGCATGCTTCAAGTCAGCTCCAGCAGACGTCTTATTCTTTAGAGAGATCAGATTGGATATGGACATGCATATATTAAGTTTCAACTCCACCATGCTGTGAAGTCCATTGGGAATTTATCATGCATGTAAGACACATTGTTGCATGCAAACGCCAATGAACAGAGCTGCAGCACAGTGATCAACAGAAGAATTCTTTTGTATCCTAACCAGTCGCTTCCGTTAACTTTTTAAACCATGCTACAGAAAAACCCATGTGGAGAAAGGCAATTTTATTTTGCTATATATTAGCTTTCAAATGTTTGTGTATTTTAACTGGCAGTGAGAAAACAATCCTCATAGTTATAAGCAGGGGAAAAAAGCGAAGTACCAGAGGCTTCAAAACATAGTTTTTGGCTATTTTGACAGATAAGAACTTGCTGTTGTGATTGGTACTATAGCTAATTCCCCCACACATTCTCCCCAAAGAAAAGAAATTCCCAGCTTGGAAATTTTTAGAAATCTGAGCTTTCCCACAGAAAATGCAAATGTTTCTGTTTGGTATCAGTCTAGGTTTTCACAGGCACAATACCCGCCATGACCAGCTCATGTACCATGCTTTTAGGTATGACACAGATGTAGTATTCATCACAGCTGTGGCTACAATTGGAAACCTAAAAGAGATTTAAAAACAGAGGAAGAAAAATATGCCTTATTTACTCACTTATTGGGCATGCTCCACTAGCATTTTGCATCATGTTTCCAAGGCAACAGCTATGATCAAGGGATACACAATGCCCAATATTTAAGCGAGGGTTTTGTTTATAATCATTATAAAATGTCCACAACCTTACTATAATTTTCCATTTGCAACTATGAACTGATTCAGGTTAACCAATGTCTCATTTCTAGCTCGTCATGAACACAGGCCAAGATATGCACAGCACTGGCAATATATTTAATGATAACACGGTCAACAGAGTGACTATAAATTTTACTGAAATTGAATGGTTTCAGCAACCAAGGATGCTACCCAGCTACGGTGACTGAACCACACCTTTGTCTTAATTCCCTGCGCTTTCGCAAAAAGGTTATTTACATGATGACTGATTTATTGTTCAGTAAGTGTCAAGGGGCTATTCAAACCCTCTGGTCTGATAAACCACTGCGTGTGCAAATATGGCTGAAATACCATGTCATCCCACTTACTCCCAGCTGTTGAGCAAGCTATAATAAGGAATTACTTTCTGTAGGAGGAGGAGGGGCCAGAGCAGCAGAAGCGTGATGAAGCAAAGAGAGGGTGCTTAGAAGGGCAGAACTGCTTAGGGCAGGGGGCTGCAGAGCTGTAAACGGGGGAGTTTGCCTGGGAGAGAAGGTGAACTCCCACTGAACCAGGTGAGAGCTGTGGAGTGTGTTTGTTTCCTGGGCTGTTTGTCAGAATTTGAATTTCAGTTACTGACTGACCTCACTTGCTTGTGGGAGAGTTTGATTGGTGGTTTGAATTTGAATTTCGGTTTCCTAAGTTGATTGTCGGGCTAAATTTGAATTTCTGAATTTGAATCTGAATTTTAGTTACTGATTGAGCTCAGTTAGTGTGTGTGTGAGAGTGAGTGAGCCCCTCCCCCTGTCACTCACTGGGGGGTAGGAGGGACCACAGGAGAAAAGGCTTCACAGATCAGAGGCTAGAGACCATCAGGAGTGTGACCAGCCAGGAGCTGCAAACAGGGAGCTGCGAACAGGAGAGTTTGCCTTGGGGGGAGCCTCATATCATTTGGTCTTTTAAGCTCTGTTTCTTCCACCCTTCAAGGCGACACTGATATCATCTGAGGGAATTCTCTGAAGAAAGGGAAAAATGGACAGTGACAAGTCAACTGACAACTCAGCTATTGTGACCTGCACCGCATGTCTTCCCGGAAGATAGAAGGGTTTTCCTATGTACCAAGTGCAAGCTGGTTGCTTTCTTGGGAAAAAAAATTTAGATCACTTGGGCCAAAAATCAACCTTCCAGTCCATCAGAGAAGGTGCAGACTTCCTTGACAGAGGGCAGCGTTTAGTCCTGCAGGCACAGCAGGCTGAGCAACCAGAGAGGGCAATACAAACCGAGGAAGAAAACTGGAAGCATGTAACCTCCAGGAGAAGAAAGCCAGTTCAGATATCTCCAATTCTGGTGAAGGTAGGCAACTTCTTTCAGGCTCTCTGCAAGGGCGATATGGTGGAGAAGGCTGTGGCAGAGACCTCTCAGAGAAGGGATCAGAAGAAGACCCATTGACTGGAAAGACTGGGATGTGTAATCGTAGGGATGGCAGTTCTATAACCACCACCCCCAAGAGAAGAAGACGGGTGGTAGTGGTTGGGGACTCCCTCCTAAGAGGGATGGAATCATGCATCTGCTCTCCAGACCTGGAATCTCAGGAAGTTTGCTGCTTACCAGGAGCTAAAATCCAGGAAGAAATAGAGGGACTTCCAAAAACCACCAAATCTGCAGATTACTCTTACTTCTCCATGTAGGAACCAATGACACAGCAAAGAATGACAGAAGGGGAGATGGAGGAGAAAAGGTGATAGGGGAAGAGCAGGAGTGGGGGAGGATCTGTCCATAGCAGCTGGGGCTCTCCGGTTAAGCCTACCCATCTAGCTCTCCTCCTGACAAGCCCTACTTTCCTACAGCATGACCCATCCAACAACCCCTCACACCCAGACCCCGACCCCACTCAGCCCTGGCTAGCTACACCTGGACACCCCCACCTCATCGAGTTCCACTTTCCCAGCACATGGCCCTGCTTCCCCTCCAAGCCCAGTCAGAGTCCCATTGCTCATACACCCAGAACCCCAATGAGCCTCTATGCGCCCAGATGTCCCACTAAGCCACCCACACCCAGACCTCCCTGCACCCAGATGCCCCACATGAAGCCCCTCTACATGTGGATCATGCTGGGTGATGGCCCCCACATTGATGCAGCCAGTAGCCTGTGCTCCATGCTGCTAGAGATGTGAAGATCTCAGGTTTTCTTATGGGAAAAAACACCTGAGCTTGGATAATTTTCCATGGCCAACACAGACTGTTGCTGACGCATAGGGGGCCATAGCTCCAAACTGTCAAGAATTCCAAAAAGCAGCGGCAGAACTTCTGAAAGGCCAACAGCAAAACATACAGGGAAACGCTTGAGAAGAGTGTGGTGACAATACCAGCCCGGTATATTGTGGTAAACAAGACCTACCCGTGCTTTGTCGGTGCTGTCTGCAGAATAACCTGCAGGGCCATCTCACACAGTTGCTTCCCAATCTAAAGCCCCCGTCCCAGTGGCATGAGCATGGCCTTGCATCAGCAGTATGAGACACCTGGGCTACGTCTACACGTGAAGCCTACATCGAAGTAGCCTATTTCGATGTGGCGACATCGAAATAGGCTATTCGATGATTAGCGTCTACACGTCCTCCAGGGCCGGCAACGTCGATGTTCAACTTTGACGTTGCGCAGCCCAACATCGAAATAGGCGCAGCAAGGGAACGTCTACACGCCCAAGTAGCACACATCGAAATAGGGATGCCAGGCACAGCTGCACACAGGGTCACAGGGAGGACTAGCACTTCCGGGGCAACAGCTAGCCGCTCCCTTAAAGGGCCCCTCCCAGACACACTCAGCCTGAACAGCACGCGGTCTGAGGAGCCATAGGCACACAGACCCCAGGCGCCGCAGTCATGGACCCCCAGCAGCAGCAGCAGCAGCAGCTAGAGGTCCACTCAGCCCTCCCGGCAGGAGCAGGGCTTGCCCTGACCCATGCCATGTGGGAGGCAGCTGAGCACCTCCTTGCCCCAGGGGAGGAGATGCCCCCAGGGCAGCAGGGCTCAACCCCTACCCATGCAGCACCCCGCCCCACCCCCCGCCTCACACGCCGGCGGCTGTGGAGCTACCCCACCAGCACCGACTGATGGGAGCGGCTGGTGCTTGGGGAGTGGGACGACGACCACATGGCTCAGGAACTTCAGGATGACCTGGCAGACATTCCTGGACAGCTACCGATCCGTGGGCCAT
Source organism: Carettochelys insculpta (assembly GCF_033958435.1). NCBI lineage: Eukaryota > Metazoa > Chordata > Testudines > Carettochelyidae > Carettochelys > Carettochelys insculpta. The sequence goes on along the minus strand of NC_134147.1, from coordinate 9,153,851 downwards.
CAGTTTGGTGTCGGCAAGCCCACTGTCGGGGCTGTCTTCATGGAGGTAAGCGAACCCACGGGGGGAGGCCAGGGCAGGGCAGGGCATGGGGGCCAGGGCAGGGGGGCCAGAGCAGGGCAGGGCAGGGCAGGGCCACACACACCCTGCTCACCCCTCATTGGTGCTGTCCCATGTGCTTTCTCTGCAGGTTGTGCGTGCCATCAACGCCATGCTCCTGCACAGGCTCGTGAGGCTGGGGGACCCAGATGCCACCATCGCGGCCTTTGCCACCCTGGGCTTCCCCAACTGCTTCGGGGCTCTGGATGGGACTCACATCCTCATCCGCGCCCCGCATCACAGTGGAGGACGATACCTCAATCGAAAAGGCTACCATTCTGTCGTCCTGCAGGCCTTGGTGGACAGCCGGGGACGTTTCCAGGACATTTACGTGGGCTGGCCTGGCAGCACCCACGACGCCCGGGTTTTCCGGAACTCGGGCCTGTGCCGCCGGCTGGAGGCGGGGACCTACATCCCCCAGAGGGAGATCCCTCTGGGGGACACCACCATGCCCTTCTGCGTCATCGCAGATGCGGCCTACCCCCTCCGGCCGTGGCTCATGCACCCCTACATGGAGCCATCTCTCTCCGCTAGCCAGGAGCGCTTCAACGAGCGCCTGAACTATGCGCGCCAGGTGGTGGAGCGCTCATTTGGCCGCCTGAAGGGACGCTGGAGATGTCTCCTGACCCGCCTGGATGCGGGTCCCAACAACATCCCCCAGATTGTGGGTGCCTGCTGTGTCCTGCACAATTTGGTCGAGAGCAAGGGGGAGACCTTTTTCCAGGGCTGGGCTGCGGAGGCCGCCAGAGCACACGTCCAGCCACCTGCTGCCCCCAGTTGGCAGGTGGACCCCGAGGGGACCCGGGTCCGGGAGGCCCTGCTGGCCCACTTCGATGAACAGGCCGCGGGGTGAACTCTGCCCAGGCCCCCTACTGCCCGCCCCTTCCTCGCCCACACCATGGAGCACCCCACCGCCTCCCCTCCCACTTGTCCTGGACAAATGACAGCACACGCTTGTGGCTGAACATAAACTTCTTTTTTTCTTTCCGAAACTTTTTTTTTTTTTGATGTAAATAAATATGTGAACCACAAACAGAAAACTAGGTACAAACGTTCAAGAAAAGCAATATGTACAAAAATAAAACAATACAAAGAAACAACTGTCTGCCATAATAAAAAGAAAACCAGGGAGGATAAAGGGGAGAACTATGTACATGGGGGGGACGGGGCAAACGGGGGGGGCTGAAAAAACAGGGTCCAACTATATACAAGGGGGGGGGCACTTCCCGGGCCCCTCGCCTCTATAGCCCGGCACTGGGCGTGGCCAGCCGGGAGCCCCGCCGCGCTTGCAGCCTGGTCCGTGGCTGGGTGGGAGCGGGCTGGACCGGAAGGTATGGGGCCGGCGAGTGTCAGGTGGCTCCAGGGGTCCCTCGGCGCTCCGGCCCTCGCGGGTGGGTGGTGGGGCGACGGCGGACGGGCCGGCGACGGGCGGAGCAGCTGGTGGTGGGGCTGCAGGAGCAGGCAGGGCGGGCGATGGTTCGGCTGGCGCGGCATGGGGGGGCCAGGTAGTCCATCAGGCGGTTAAATGTCTGCATGTAGGCCCCCCATGCCTCCTGGTGCCAGGCCAGCACCCGCTCCTGCAGCTGGAGGTGCTGCTCCGCGACCTCCAGCTGCCGACGGTGGATGGCCAGCAGCTGGGGGTCCGTCGCCATCGGCGGTTGGAGGCGCGGGGTCCGCCATCTAGCCCGCCGTGGGGCCGGTCGGTCCTCGGCCGAGGGGCTGCCCTGGAGCGATGGTCCCGGAGGGCTCTCCAGGACGACTGACACCTCGCCGGCGCTCTCTTCCGGTCCTTTTGATGGTGCAGGTGCAGGACACAGGAGAGGAGGGGGGGAAGAAAAATGGACACAGGCGTTAGTGTGGGCCCCGAGCCGTGGCCTTTGTCCCCCCAGCCCTGTGCTGCAGGTTCCCCATCCCCGTCCCCGGGAGATGCTGCTGTGATGGATGGGGTTCAGGGGTCCCCCTGCCCTGCACCCCGTCCCCTGGTGGGAGCGACTCTCACTTCACCCCGCAAGGTCTGAGAGCAGGAGAGGTTTCTTAGGCCACAGATGGCCAGTTTCTGGCAGGAGCGACAGCACCAGCTGTCGGAAGAGACAGTCCTTCCAACCCGTCGTGGGGAGAAGACCCCAAGGGGTGCCCCTCTGGGATGCAGCTTTCCCCCTCCTCAGGCTGGCTGCCTTCCAGCTCTCCCTTCCCCTAGCCTCTACCTGTGGCCCCCGCCCTCGCCCCCCAAGTCCAAGCCAGCTCGGCTCCTCCCTCCTGTTTGTTCAGGGCAGAGGTGTCACCTGCCAGCTGTAGCCCCAGGATCCTCCTTTGCCCCTGGGAGCTATTCAGCTCTTGTTGCTCATATGTAGCCTCAGTCTCCCTTTGGCACTCCCCCCACTCCATCACATGCTGCTGCTGCGGGGTGTCCCACCCCCTCCTCCCGGGGGCCCCTCGAGGTTCCGCTCCCCCCTGGCCCGGGGATGGGGCATGGCACTGTCATGCGGGGTTGTGGGGGGAAGGGGCTGATGGATGCAGTGCTGTGAGGGCCATGGCCCTGGTGTCCTTGGGGCCATGGCCATGTGAGCATGTGGGGGGCCCTGGACACATATCTCTTACCCCCGCCCCTCAAGCCCCGGGGTGTCCACCAGAGAGGGGTACCTACCTGTCGGTCCGCTCCCACGGTCCGGAGATCCCCGGGGGGGCGAAGGCCCTGCTGCTGCTCCGGGATGGCAGGAGGAGGATCTGCAGGCTGGATTCTGCGGAGGAGGAGCCCCCCTCCTCCTCCTCCTCCTCCTGCCGCGATGTCCCGGGGGTGGCCTCCAGGGGGGGCCCCCGGGGTGCGGGGCTTGCCTCCGGGGCGGACTCCATCTGCAGGGCCTGCTGGGGCTCGTCAGCCGAGGTATCAAGGGTGGCCGGAGGGGAGGAGGTGTGCCGGGAGCCCAGGATGTCCCTCAGCTCCCTGTAAAAGGGGCAAGTGACAGGGGCGGCCCCAGATCGGCTGGCCGCATCCCGGGCCCGGGAGTAACCCTGCCGCAGCTCCTTGACCTTACTCCTGACGTGGTCAGGAGTGCGGGCGGGGTGACCCCAGGCAGCCAGGCCGTCGGCCAGCCGAGCGAACGCATCCGCGTTCCACCTCTTGCTCCCCATTACCTGGAGCACCTCCTCCTCGCTCCAGAGCCCCAGCAGGTCCCGCAGCTCGGCCTCCGTCCAGGAGGGGCCCCGCTGCCGCTTCCCAGCCTGGCTGCCCCTCTGGCTGGGCTGGCTGCCCTGGCTCCCCTTGCGGGGGGTCCCCTGGGGACGCTGGGGGGGCTGCCGGGCAGCCATTGCAGCTCTGTGGGGCTAAGGGTGGTGCAGGCTGGCCGCGTGTGCAGGCTGCAGCCTGCACGTTCCCTCAGCTTCCTGCAGAGGAAGGGAGGGGGAGGGGACCTTTAAGGGGCCGCTCCATCCGGCCACCAGTGAGCTGAGGGGCTGGAGAGAGCGTCTCTCAACCCCCCAGCTGATGGCCGCCATGGAGGACCCGGCAATTTCGACGTTGTGGGACGCGGATCATCTACACGGTCCCTACGTTGAACGTCGAAGTAGGGCGCTATTCCGATCCCCTCATGAGGTTAGGGACTTCGACGTCTCGCCGCCTAACGTCGAAGTTAACTTCGAAGTAGCGCCCGATGCATGTAGCCGCGACGGGTGCTATTTCGAAGTTAGTGCCACTACTTCGAAGTAGCGTGCACGTGTAGACACAGCTCTGGTGAGCCAGACGTTCCTGAGCGTTTCATTGAAACATTTGACACGGCTTCCCAAGCCGGATGGGAGGAGGTGACCAAGAAGATGCACTTTAGCCACTCCTGCCACAAGTGTTGGCGTCTGTTTTGATGCCTTGGAGCAAGTGCAGCAGCCGCCTGTACTCAGGCAACCCTCAGTGACACCTAACCTGGTAGACAGACAACTGTTTAAAGTGTTTGGAGAACCTCTGGAGAAATAAGTGCAGAGACAAGGGAATGCATGAGGCATATTTAAACGTGTAAAAAATCAGAAGCAGCCCAGACCCATTCATGGTAAGAGCGCTGCAACAGACACTGGGTAGCAGCCAATGTGGACCAGTTAACGGCTACGATAACGTATCTCCAGAATTCCTAGAAAACCTTGGCCCTCTGCTTGACTTTGGCTTGTGCTATCCTTTACTAAGACAATCAGTGAAGGCAGGCTGTGGTGCACTGCGAAAGTCATTAGTCTTCAGAAGCCTGGTAAGGACCCAAGTCATGTATGATTCTGACTATTTGTACTCTTAGCAGACCCAACAGTGGTGGGGATTTCAGCAGGTGCACCACTAAGTTCCTTCCCCTGCTCCCTCCACCCATGCCCTTCCCCTACTCCCATGCCTCTGCTCCACATGTGCCCCACCTCTTTCTGCCCTGTTCCACCCATGCCCGGCCTTCTCCCTGACCTCTCCCCACCCCAGGTCTGCCTCCACCTGGTGCTCCCCACAGCAACATCTTACTGCTTCCCCTGGAGCAGCATGGCCCAGGAATAGTTCATTTGGACTGCACTGCTGTACGGGGGAGGGGGAGACTGCCCCCTACTCATTAGAAGCCATGTGGTGCTCATGCTGAGTGGCGAGGGGTGAACGTGCCCCCCCCACAAGTCCCCACATGTTGCCTCTGACTTAAAGGCAGTGGAGCATTTAGGGAGGCCTATACTAAAGGGGAAGGTGGAATTAAGGTAGGCAATTCCAGCTATGTTAATTATGTAGCTGGACTCAATGTACCTTAATTCAGGCTGCCATTTATCTCCACTGTGGGAGGTCAATGGGCACGTTGACTTACTCCTAAAGAGGGGTGGGGGGGCAGGAGTACCGGTGCCAACATGGGTGCCCTGTGAGTTTGACTGTGGCAGTGGCAGTTTTCCCAGGAGTAAAGCCAGGCCCTTAGTCCTACACTGCAGACTACCCAGCTTGGATAGAATTTTGAGCCCCAGCCACGCCAGCTTTCACTGAGGCCACAGTACACACGACTGGGTACTCACACAGACCACATTCAGTGAAAGTGGATGCCAAGGAAACTTGAAAACAGGCACGATTTTCATTGACCTGACAACAGCATATGGCACGTTGGTTGCTTGTAATCAGGAAAGCAAAAGCACAATTGGAACTGCAGCTGGCAAGGGATGTGAAGAGTAACAAGAAGGGTTTCTACAGGCATGTGAACAATAAACAGATTATCAGAGAAGGTGTGGGGCCATTACTGGATGAGGGAGGTAACCTAGTGACAGATGATGCAGGAAAAGCTGAAGTACTCAATGCTTTTTTTGCCTCAGTCTTCACGGACAAAGTCACCTTCCCCAGGATGGTCCTAGATGATGCGGTATGGGAAGGTGGAGGGCAGCCATCTGTGAGGACAGAACAAGTTCTGAGCTATCTAGAAAAACTAGATGTGCACAAGTCCATGGGTCTGGATTTAATGCACCTCAGGGTACTGAGGGAGTTGGCAGAGGTCATTTCTGAACTTTTGGCCATTATCCTTGAAGACTCTTGGAGATCAGGGGAGATACCGGATGACTGGAAGAAGGCAAACATAGTGCCCATCTTTAAAAAAGGACAGAAGGACAATCCAGAGGACTATAGACCCGTCAGCCTTACCTCAATCCCTGGGAAAATAATGGAGGGAATCCTCAAGGAATCCATTCTGAAGCACTTGGAAGAGGGGAAGGTGATCAAAAGTAGCCAACATGGATTCACCAGGGGCAAGTCCGGCCTGACCAATCTGATTAGCTTCTATGACGAGGTAACAAGCTCTGTGGACATGAGGAAGTCGGTGGATGTGATATACCTTGACTTCAGCAAGGCTTTTGATACGGTCTCCCACAACATTCTTGTCCATAAGTTAAGGAAATATGGATTGGATCCTTGGACTATAAGATGGATAGAAAGCTGGCTTGATGGTCAGGCCCAACAGGTAGTGGTCAATGGCTCAATATCTGGATGGTGGTCTGTTTCAAGCGGGGTGCCGCAAGTCTCGGTTCTGGAGCCGGTGTTATTCAACATCTTTATTAATGACCTGGATGAGGGACTGGGTTGCACCCTCAGCAAGTTTGCAGATGACACAAAACTAGGGGGAGAGGTATATATGTTGGAGGGTAGAGAGAGAATCCAGAGCGACCTGGATAAATTGGAGGACTGGGCCAAAAGAAATCTGATGGGGTTCAATAAGGAGAAGTGTAGAGTCCTGCACCTGGGGCAGAAGAATCCCAAACATTGTTACAGGCTGGGGACCGACTGGCTCAGCAGCAGTACGATGGAAAGGGATCTCGGGGTTATGGTGGATGAAAGGCTGGATATGAGTAAACAGTGTGCCCTTGTAGCCAAGAAAGCTAACAGCATACTGGGGTGCATTAGGAGGAGCATTTTGAGCAGATCTAGAGAAGTAGTTATTCTTCTTTATTCAGCACTGGTGAGGCCACATCTGGAATATTGTGTCCAGTTTTGGGCCACCCCCGCAGTATCAAAAGGATGTGGATTTGCTGGAGCAGGTTCAGCGAAGGGCAACAAAAATGATTAAGGGTTTGGAGCACAAGACCTATGAGGATAGGCTGAGGGATTTGGGCTTGTTTAGTTTTCAGAACAGAAGACTTAGAGGTGATTTAATAGCAGCCTTCAGCTTCCTAAAGGGGAGCTCTAAAAGGAAGGGTGAGAAACTGTTCTCAGTGGTGTCAGACGGCTGAACAAGGAGTAATGGTCTGAAGTTGAAGAGGGAAAGGTGTAGGTTAGATATTAGGAAAAACTTCTTCACCAGGCGGGTGGTGAAGCATTGGAATGCGTTGCCTAGAGAGGTGGTGGATTCTCCATCCCTTGAGGTTTTTAAGTCCCGGCTGGACAAGGTCCTGGCTGGGATGACTTAGGAGGGGTTGATCCTGCTTGAAGCAGGGGGCTGGACTAGATGACCTCCTGAGGTCCCTTCCAGCCCTATGATTCTGTGATTCTGTGAAATGTCTCACAAGTCCTGTTACCTTGGGTCACAGGAATCACTGATCTGTTTCTCCACAATAGACAATTCAGAATCCCAACTGGGGAGAAGATGAGCCTTTGGAGATGACAGACCCTGGGCTACCCCAGTTTCTGTGCTTTCTTCTACCCTGCACAACCTTTACACCAGTGACTTGCCAACCATAGCACCACTGAAGTTAATTTATGCAGATAACACCTGTTGCAGTACCTAGGTCTGGATGTTAGAGAAGTTGATGCTACCTTAAATGAGAACAATTAGTTGACTGCTGTAGGACTGGTACCTCCCCCAAGCATGATAAAAACAGCCTCCAGTCTTGTTTTTCCCATCCGTGCTCGTGCAACCCAAGGACCACATGGTTTATCAGAATGGTCAGAAAGTGAAACATGATGTAGACTCGGTCTATCTAGGTGTGACCTTAGATGCAGACTGAGTTACCGTGGCCATCCAAGGAAAAAAGCTGCTAAAGTTCAGACGTGTAACGATCCTCTGAGCACACTGTCAGGTTCCTAGTTTCCCAGCCCGGTGGACCTCTGCTCTTGCCCCTTTGTGTTTGGCAATGGAGTGCTGCACACCAGTATGGAGTTGATCATCACATGCCAAAATGTTGGATATTCAGCTACTTGCCACCATGTGCACCATTTCTAGCACCCTGTGTTTGACGCCACTCCTGTGACTCCCAATTCTGAACAACATCGCTCAGCCTCCTGTCATATCTCCACTGGAATGTTTTTGGTCTGATGTTTTGTGGTGTAAGACTTTCAAGGTTTAATACCTTGGGACCAATGCACCCAAGCATTTCCAGCAGGGAAAAACAAATCACATCCAGATTGGTGCAGTGCAAGCTTGAGAAATGCTCCCTTGTGAACAATTCTGCATAAAAGTGTTTTGAATTTAGTTAGCAGCTTTGAACTTAATTAGACAGGCCAATATTTGGGAGCACAAGGTTCAGCTGAGAAGGAACTTGAATACAAAACAATCACACTAGCCGCAGATATTGAAATATTCATGTAACATTTTATCATTCAACCTATGTTCTGTTTTCTGCTCCTTTAATACCCCAGAAGCTCTGGTTCTTTTTCAGGACAAATACATGACAAAAAGTCAGAGCAGAGGACTGTGTGCAAGAAAATCCTTGTTATTCAGTGACAAGTTTCTTTATTAAACATTTGGAAACTTTCCAGTGTTCACTGGAGGCTTGATTCACGAGTGCTTTGGTCCCATTTTAAACAAGTATAATTGCTTGAATTGTAGTCAAGTTACATTGGTGTAAAATTCTTACCCAGAACACTGACATTTAAATAAGAATTTTGGCTCCATAAGCCATGCACTAGCAAAGACCAGCAAATCATTGTGATCTATATGCCTTATACTATAACAGGATAAGTGAAAATAACAGTACCATTTGAACTCCCTGGAACTGGAGAAGTTTATGATGGAAGAAAGGGGATGGCGTGTAAGATTTTGGAAGGGGGATGGGAGTTCTATTTTCAGTTCTGGGCCCCACATTTTAGGAAAGATGTGGAGAAGTTGGATGTGGTCCAGAGAAGAGCAACTAAAATGATTAAAGGTCTAGAAAATATGACCTATGGATAAGATTAAAAGAATAGGACTTTTTTAGTTTGGAAAAGAAGAGGCTGAGAGAGGACACGATAGCAGTTTTCAAGTATCTAAAAGGGTGTTACAAGGAAGAGAGAGAAAAAAAATATTCTACTTAGCCTCTGATTATAGGACAAGAAGCTTAGGTTGCAGCAAGGAAACTTTAGACTGGTCAATGGGAAAAATTTCCTGGCAGGGTGGTTAACTACTGGAATAAATTACCTAGAGTGGTTGTAAAATCTTCATCACTGGAGATATTTAAGAGCAGGTTAGACAAATATCTAAGGCTATGTCTAGATTGCAGGGGGTTGTTGACAAAACTCGTGGAGTGTCCAGATTACAGAAAGTGTGCTGTCAACAGGGAGTCAACAGAATGAAGTGCTTTTGTCAAGAGCTGCACCCCACTTGCCAGGAGGAAGAACACTTCTGTCAACAGAGATCTGTTTGGATGTTCCAGGGAGCCATCTGGCGACAGAAAAGGCCTCCAGGATGCCATGAAGGAGCCTCCAGAGACATCCTGTCTGCAGCAAGCAGTGCTCTGTGGTTCCTGCCTCCAGCCCTTCTTAAAGCTTCAGGGAGCCCAGGCAACCCTGTGAGAAGAACTCCTCCAGGACCACAAAGCCAGGTACCAGAATGCTGACGTAGACAGCTGGATGGCAGAAGCCCTGGCAGAACAGGACCCCACCAACACACACACCCTGGAGAAGGTCAGGGCAAAGGTAAAAGAACTCTGCAGGTTTGGGACACCACCGACACTTGGGGACAGGACCACCCTCATGCCCCTTTTAGTGGAAGTTCTACTCCAGCCTGTGCATTGGGAGGCCACATCATCCCTATGCCTGAGTCTTGATACCAGACTCAAGGGCCGCTCCACCACCGCAAAAGTCCCCCCCCACCCCACCCCCGCAGGAGGAGGAAGATCCAGCCAAGCCCCAAGTCCTACCAGAGTTAGCCTCAGAGGCCAGCAGGCTTGTCCTACCATTGGACCTGATCCCCAGCAGCCAGGCCATGTCCTGGGCTTCCTCAGAGCTGGACAAGCGTCCTTCTCATGGGTATCCCATGTGTCACATACCCAGGGCATGGGAGGAGGGTGCAGACAGGGCATACTGCAAGTGTCACTTGGCTGGCCTGGGGCGGAAACTCGCACTGTGGTCCCAGCGAATGGAACCACATGCAGCAGTCGTGTGCACTACCTGGAACTAGCAGACAGCCCCTGGGCATGGGTGGCATCCTGCTGCCAAGCTCACAGGGGGCTGAATGAGCCCCAGGCCCTGGCGGGCAGGGGGGGCAGCCTCCCAGAACCTGCCACAGCTAGAAGCGGGCTAGTCACAAGGGCCCCAGCCCAACCCCAGACACACTGAAGAGTGTGGCACCTAGCACACAGGCATTCCCACAGGCACTGCTGGGTGTGGGGGCGTGGGGGTGGGCCCCCGGGAGGGCTAGGCTGCTCCCAGCTTATCTGCCACCCATGAAGGGGTTCTTCTGTGGCTGAACACCCCCCTTGGCCACTAGCCCGTCAAGCGGGAAGGGGAACACAATGGTCAGCACGATCGTGGAAGCACCGCAGCGCCCCCCACTGTGCAAGCCATGCATGGCTTTGCTCCTGGGATATCCCCATTCCTTTGGCCGGGGGTGGGGGGTGGGGGGGCGTTGCTCACAGTTGGAGGCAGGGCCTAAGGGGTGCGTTGCATGAATGACTCGCTCTCTCTCCTCCTTGTCTTCCTTACAGATGGACCCACGCTGTCTGAAAGCCGGGCCACCTCCACCTCACCACCAGGCAGCTCCTGCAGCTGCAGGAGCCAGTGGCATCTCCATGCAGACCTGATACAGAACCACAACACTGCCCTGTGGGCCATCCAGTGGGTCCTGGAGCACAGGCTCAGGGCTGACACAGAGTGGTGATTACAGGCTTGGGACCAGCTCACATCCCACTTTGATGCTGTCACCAACATCTGGAGGGACATGGTGTCCCAGTCACCTGTAGCTGACCCCGCCACCTTGCACCTACAGAATGCCCTGGACCCCTGCCTGATCCCCTGCATGATGGCAACAGCCCCTCTCTCTGGCCCCCAGCGCTCCTGCTCCCCAGGCCCTGCCAACCCCGACCCCACCACATCCCCTCCCCATCAGTATCTCCCCCTGGTCCCAACCCCAGCCCAGCTCCAATGGGGGCCCTGAACCCATGGTGGGAGGGGATCCTGAGGCTGATGCCACTTGGGTCCAGCTCCCCCTTGGATTCATTACCCCCCTCATCCCCTCCATGTTCTGAAGCCCCACCCGCCTCATGTCCCAAGCTTGCCATTCAGGTTGAGGCCCCCCACCCCGTTTCCCAAGTTTTGAGGCCCCCCCACGCCACATTGCCAGCCACCATCCCTCCGCCGCCCCACACACACACATTGTAAATAGTTGCATAAACTAGTTTTTCATTAGACACACAAACGCATGGCTTTATTATTCAGGCGGTCAGGGAGACATGAGGGGGCAATAGGAAGGGTCGTAGTGGAGACAGGTGTGGGCTATGAGCCTGAAGACCCCAATGGAGGGCTCTGGGGAGGATTACTTGGGTCCTTCCCCTCCACAACAAGCCCCCTAACAGCCTGTTGGATGTTGCACTCCCCAATGTCAAGGCAGTGGAGCAGTCATCAGAAGCATGCCTTGAAGCAGCCACAGGTGCAGTTCAGGTATGATTGTCTGGCTGGGGTCCAGCTGGCTGGTATAGGGCTTCATCAGCCATGGCCTGGGGGGTAAGCCGCGTCCCCACCTCCCTGCATCTGCACATCTCCAAACACCAGCTCACAGCAGGGAAAGAGCGTGCCTGCCTCCAGCCTTGGCTGGAGTTGCAGAACACACATACATCATGTGCCCAGTCTGCCCACCTAATGTAAGTGTACACGAACTGTCTACGGTGGTCAACCAGGGCCCGCAGCACCAGGGAGAAGTAGCGCTTATGATAGGTGTATGTGGAAGCTATGCTCCAAGGCATGGATCCAGATGTGAGTCCCATCAATGGCCCTGATGCAGTTTGGGAGCCCCAGGGCTGTGAATCCAGCCACAGCTTTGTCAAGGTCTCCCAAATGGGCGACTCACTGCAGCAGGATCATATCAAGGGCCGTAAGACCTGCAGAGGGAGGTGACTGAACGCACACGACAGGGCCTGAGGGAGGTAGTACCTAGGCCCTGGGGGAGGTCCCGGGCCCCTTCCCATCCACTCTCCCTGAGCTCTCCAGGAGCCCCCCTATAAGACTGCTTCCACCCCAGTATCAGGGCCATGTGAGGGAAGGATGGCACGATCCCCTGGAGATGGGGCTTTCCCTTACCCCTCATGCCACCAACCCTGCTTCCCCCAGGTCCCCCTTTAGCAGGACACCCTCCCCTGCTCCCCAAGACTGCAGTACCTCCATGAGGAGGGCTCCAGCGGTGGACTTCCCCATGCCAAAATGGTTGCCCACTGAGTGGTAGCTGTCAGGGGGTGGTGAGCTTGCAGAGGATAGCAGCAACCTGCTTCTCCATGGGGCTGGCAGGCTGCAGCTGTGTGTTGTGTCTCCGGAGGGCAGGAGTGAGACAGGCACAGAGCTCCAGGAAAGTTTCCTTCCACATGCAAATTTTCTGGAGCCACTGCTGGTTGTCCCACTGCTCCATGACCAGCCAGTACCACCAAGCCAAACTGGTGTGGTGCCTGCAGAGCCACCCAGGCACCTGGAGAGATGCAAGTCCTGCATCCAGGGCACCCTCCCTGAAGGTCCTCTTGGGCCCAGTGAGGAAGAGACAGACAGCTATGTCAAAATGTAGCAGCTGCTGCAGCATAGCTGTATGGGGCCATTGCAAGCACAAGCGCAGCTCTGGCAGCATGGCACCCAGGGACTGGCCGTGTCATCCCCAAAGGTAGGGCAAGCACAGTGGGCACTGGGAGGGCACTGCTGTCCCTTGCAGGGGTAGGCGAGCCCACAGCAGGGTCAGGAACCAGTTGTCCGAAGGAGTCCGTCTAAGCATCTGTCTCCACAGGGCTCTGTCACCGGTTGCCAGAAGGACAGAGTGACCTGCAGCTCTGGCTGATGTTTTTCTGGGTGATGGTTTTTGTCTGGCTGCTCTCTGTCAAAAGACCAGATTTCTCTTTTGATGCACCTTAGTGTCTGGATGCCATTTGTTGGTAGAAGTTTTGTCACAAGATATCTTCCAATATAAACGTCTGCTGACAAATCTCTGCAAGCAAGACATAGCCCCCATGGGGATGACATATGTGTTGCTTTGTCCTGCCATCAAGGCAGGGGACTGGACTTGATGACCTCTTGAGGTCCCTTCCAGTCCTAGGGTTCCATGATTCTATGATGCATCTGGAAGTAAGGAGAAATACATTGGGAACCCGCAAAACAATTCTGTATTAAATCTCTGTAGGGTCAGACCAAACCTACATATAATGGAGACAACATCTGTCATTGTGCTCTACTGGAGTATGTTGGCTGTGTAGATAGATCAGAAAATAAAAAGCAAACTTAGATCTTCCAAAAAATCTACTACATCTAGGAAAAAACTTACTGTTGCTCAAATGGCATCAAATTTCATCCTTCATCATCCTTATACGTGACCTTTGTATGCACATTTCTTCTTTGGTTTCCTGAGGGATGGATGCAATGTAAGTCCAAAGTGAATTAATTTGCATTTCTGATATGTAAAAATCATAGAATCCGAGGGCTGAAAGGGACGTCAGGAGGTCATTGAGTCCAGACTCCTGCCTAATGCAGGAACAATACCAACTAAATCATCCAAGCCAGGGATGGAGGGATGGAGATTCCACCACGTCTCTTGGTAATGCCTTCCAGTGCCTTCACTACTCTCCTGATGAAATAGTTTTTCCTAATATTGAACCTCCCCATCCCCCTCTGTAATTTGAGACTATTGCTCCTTGTTCTGCCCTCCATCACTACTGAGAACAGCCTCTCTCCATCTTCTTTTGAGCCTCCCTTCAGGAAGTTGAAGGCTGCTATCAACTCATCCCTCTCTCTGCTCTTCTGCAAATTAAATAAGACTCTCCTTCCCTTCAGACTCTCCTCATAGGTTATGGGCTGCAGCTCCCTAATCATTTTTATTTCCCTGCGCTGGACCCGGTCCAGTGCATCCACATCCTTTCTATACTGGAGAACCCAGAACTGGACACAATACTCCAGATGTGGCCTCACCAGTGCCAAATAGAAGGGAATAATAACTTCTCTAGATCTGCTGGAAATGCTCCTCCTAATGCACCCCAATATGCTGCAGGCCTTCTTGGCTACGAGGGCACACTGTTGACTCACATCCAGCCTCTCATCCACTATAATCCTCAGGCTCTTTTCTGAGACACTGTTACTTAGCCAGTCATTCCCGAGCCTGTAACAATGCTTGGGATTCTTCTGTCTTAAGTGCAGGACACTGCACTTATCCTTGTTGAACCTCAGCAGATTACTTTTTTATGTGCTGTGTGAGGCGAAAGCGTCATAGGATTTTTGGGGACATGTTGAAAATTGCTGGTTTTGTTTCAGAGAACACTGCAGCAGCTTCAGTGATACGTCATTTTTCTTCAGTGGCAGATGATTAGTTTAGCATGTAGAGTGGTCTGCTCTGCCCACACCATTTTATTGAAAGTGTGAATTTCACGTTCAAGATGCATCAGTAGCAACTTTTGGCCAAAAGGTGAGAACATTATTGATTTTCCCACTGGGCTGTTCAGCTGCTTAAGAAAAGCTGAAGCGCAGAATAAGGGGAAAATATCTGAAATTCAAATACAGGTTAAACCTCTCAAGTCCAGCACCCTGAGGACCTGATTGGTGCCAAACAAGAGAATTTGCCAGACTGTGGGAGATCAATATTTACTAGCAACTTTACCAACACTTCCACTGTTTACTGGGCTCTTAGAAGACATAAGCTGTGTCTACACGTGCACGCTACTTCGAAGTAGCGGCACTAACTTCGAAATAGCGCCCGTCGCGGCTACACGCGTCGGGCACTATTTCGAAGTTAACTTCGACGTTAGGCGGCGAGACGTCGAAGTCGCTAACCTCATGAGGGGATCGGAATAACGCCCTACTTCGACGTTCAACGTTGAAGTAGGGACCGTGTAGACGATCCGCGTCCCGCAACGTCGAAATTGCCGGGTCCTCCATGGCGGCCATCAGCTGGGGGGTTGAGAGATGCTCTCTCTCCAGCCCCTGCGGGGCTCTATGGTCACCGTGGGCAGCAGACCTTAGCCCAGGGCTTCTGGCTGTTGCTGCGGCAGCTGGGGATCCATGCTGCATGCACAGGGTCTGCAACCAGTTGTCGGCTCTGTGGATCTTGTGTTGTTTAGTGCAACTGTGTCTGGGAGGGGCCCTTTAAGGGAGCGGCTTGCTGTTGAGTCCGCCCTGTGACCCTGTCTGCAGCTGTGCCTGGCACCCTTATTTCGATGTGTGCTACTGTGGCGTGTAGACGTTCCCTCGCTGCGCCTATTTCGATGTGGTGCTGCGCAACGTCGATGTTGAACATCGACGTTGCCAGCCCTGGAGGACGTGTAGACGTTATTCATCGAAATAGCCTATTTCGATGTCGCCACATCGAAATAGGCTACTTCGATGTAGGCTTCACATGTAGACGTAGCCATACAGTTTATTGGCAACTTTTTGGAAGAAAATCTCCACCTCCAATGGTGACAAGTTTGCAGAAATTTAGTGGTTCACAGCATGTCCAGAGCCCACACCCCACCCAAAGTTCACCCCAACTTGCCTAAGGCTGTGGGAGGGAGTTTGGGTGGGGCAGGTGATTGGGGCGCAGGAGGCGGTGTGGGCTCTGTGAGGGAGTTGGGCACTGGTGGGGTTGGGGGAGCACGTGCAGGCTCTGGCTCCCAGCAGGTTTGCAAGAGTGCACCCAGGGAGGGAATAAGGGGGATGCATATTCCCTGGTTGCAGCTGCAGACCTGCCTACAGCCTGTCCCAGCATTTTCCGTCTCAGCTTGCAGCTCCACCATGCAGCCTGTGCAGACGAAGTAAGGGGTGGGGTCTGTGAAGGGAAGCTGTGGGCAGAGCAAGAGCCCGTGCTCCTGCTGCTGACCGTTCACAAGCCAGTCTGCAGCACTGCTGCCAGAGGAGGCTGTTCCAATGCCTCCTTCCCTGGCTACTGGCTCACAACTCTTTCTTCCACTTACTAACACCTGCCAGAGAATAGCATGTTTCCCTGGCACCCGAGAGGAGTCAGTGATAAGCTGACTGTACTGCATTTCTCGGAGGGGTAGCCGTGTTAGTCTGGATCTGTAACAGCAATGAAGGGTCCTGTGGCACCTTATAGACTAAGTATAAGGTGCCACAGGACCCTTCGTTGCTGTTACTGCATTTCTGTAGCTCTCATTGGTTACGCAAGCAGTAGTAATAACAGCAGTTTTCTAATTGCTATGCTATGCTGGTGATGATGCCCAAAGGTATCAGGGATGGGATTGAGCAGGGATTAGGAATGCACAGAACTAGGCATTGCCCAGAGGAGTTTACAAGATTTATTCCAGGAGTTTAAGTCAATGTCTACAGAGTCAAGGGTGGCCCTTCTGTTCATTTCACTTGACTGTTGGATGAAGCTATAAGAAGACACAAGAGATCATAAATACGGGGCGAAGCTTTCAGAAAAAATGAATTATACAGAGTATGTTGGATGACTAGTATAAAAAGTGACAGTCTTAACATACGATTGACTCACTCACAGGCAGGAGTTCTACGTGGCTCTTGGCAGAGCTGAGTTTTATGAGGAGAACTGGGTACTAAACACTCATCTTTAGGGTGCTTCCAGGCTGAAAGCACGAAGGGGTTGGAGAGGACATTGAGCTAACTGGTGGATAAAGGAAAGTCTAAAAAAAGGGTACTTGGGATAAATATTTAGAGCTCAAGGAAATACAACTAAACACAATGCATCTGATGGAGTGGGTCTTTGCCCAGGAAAGCTTATGCTCCAATCAATTTGTTATTCTGTAAGGTGCCACAGGGCTTCTCGTTGTTTTCATGGATACAGCCTAACACAGCTACCCCTGGTAACTAAACACAGATTTTTCTAGATTCCAGTTAGGTT
This sequence comes from Carettochelys insculpta, assembly GCF_033958435.1. Taxonomy (NCBI): domain Eukaryota; kingdom Metazoa; phylum Chordata; order Testudines; family Carettochelyidae; genus Carettochelys; species Carettochelys insculpta. The sequence continues at coordinate 9,137,127 of NC_134147.1, read as the reverse complement.
GTTGTCGTGACTCTGTGTAGTTAAGGAATGCCAGTGAAAATTAGGTGGGTATAGAAGCTAAAATAGGGAAAGGTAAAGTAAAATAATTACTTTCATGTCTTCGAGTTACCAAGGTCTGATGAAATATATCTTAGAACAGGAGTGTCCAACCTGTGGCCCGCAGGACAGAATCTGGCCTGAAGAGCTTTTTTACCCAGCCTGCTGAGCTGGCAGTGGCATCACTTTACAAAGGCAGATGGGTGTCACCAGTAAGGAAACATTTGCACTCTGCCTCTGCTGCCTGACTCCTCCTCCAGCTCCCAAACAGCGTGGACGAGATAGCTCCCAACAGGCTGCAGGTGCCATGGCACATGTGGCTGGTGGGGTCCCCGTTGTGTGCGGGTGGCCTCACGTGGCCTAGAGGAGCAGCTGCTGGAGCCACCACATGCTTCTCCCACCAGGGGTGGGGCGCGTATGCGAGAGTCCTCTGCTTCTGTACATGCCCCGCCCTGGTGGGAGGAGCACGTGGCAGCTCCAGTCGATAGGCAGTGGTTCCTACAGTCAAGGCAGTGGTAAGACCATTAACTTTGGCATTGTGGGGAAAGTGGATGATTTTACAGATCTCACAGGACTTCAGGAACAACAGGGGAGTCTGTTGTTCCCGAAGGCCACTAAATCGGGGTCCATAAAATTAAGGGTTTACTGTAAATAGTGTCCTATTCTTTCAGTACAGCAGAGTGCTGGGAGCCACCCCTGCCGCAATGTTCAGGGGGGAGCTGGAGCATGGGGGGGACCCACACAGCTGCAGTGAAGAGGAGAAGGATGGCCCAGCAGCATGCAGAGCTCCTGTTAAGTTAACCCTGGGTTTGGGGAGAGTGGTTTGGGGTTGCCGGGGGTGGGGTCTAAGACTGGGGGCAGTTTGGGGTTTAAGGCTAAGGCTGTGGGCGGAGGGGAGTTGGGGCTATTTTATGTTTGGTCCCCAGAACATGTAAAAATTGCCGTGCGGTCCCCGATGAAAAAAAAGTTGGAAACCCATTGCTTTAGAATAACCGAGGAGCTGATGGAGGCGATAGCTCGGCCATTCGTGCTTATCTCCAAAACATCATGGAATACAGCAGAGATTCCAGAAAAGTGACAAAGGGCAAACGTTGTGCCCATTTACAAAAAGACAAATAAGGACAAGCCAGGTAATTACAGACCAATCAGCTTCACTTCTTTACCAAAGGGTGATAGGTGATAATTTAGAGAGTACATGGATTTGACACGAACAAATCATGTCAAACCAATGGGACACGCCAACCCCCCACCCCTTGGTCACTAGGAAAGCTGTCTTTGACAGGAGAACAAGCCTTGTGGAGCAGGGGTGGAATGATAGATCCAGTTATAGCTAGACCCTAGTAAGGCATTGGCTACAGTCTTGCATGACCACCTCATTAACAAGCTAGAGAAATATAACCTGTTATCGGGTGCATATGTGGCTGGATAACTGCTCCCACAGAATAGTTATCAATAGTTCCCAGTCCCAGTGGAATGGCATAACGAGTTCTGGATCCAGTTCATCAGTGAGATAGATGCCTAGAGCAATGGGTCCCAACCTTTTCACCAGTGTGGACCCCCAACCACCCTCAAACCATTCACTGACCTCCCAATCATCCCCCACAGCCTGTTCACTGACCCACATCAAAACCAGTTCTAGCCACTATGAGCACGTCATTAAATGAAAAATGAAACCACAATATAGATTTTCAGACAGCAGTTAATAACTTTGGAAGATATTTAATTTTAAAGTAGTAATTGATTGCCACTTTGCAATTTATTTAAAAGTTATTTTCCATGATCATTTTTATTTATCTTTTTTGTGCCCCCCCTCCATACTCTCCCAGACTCCCAGGGGTCCACAGACCCCATGTTGGGAGCCACTGGCCTAGAGAGTACACTGATAAACTTTTAGCTTGGGAAGCATTGTAAGTGCTTTGGATTACAATTCAAACTGATCTGGACAAACTAGAAACATAGTCTGTTATATATAGAATGAAATTCAATTAGGACAAATCAAAGGCCTCCACTTAGGCTATGGCTACACTATAGTTGCTCCTTTGGAACCCAAATGTATCCTGAAATAGCAACTCCCTGATTAACATCACACTCAAAATTGCAACACTATTTTGAACACAGTAGTCTGGTTCTGGTACCCCTTGTCACACGAGGGGTAGTAGAAACTTCAGAATAGCAATTTATTTCAAACTTCGGTGCCACCTGAATGGCACCAAAAGGCATAATAAGTTATCTTGAAATAAATTACAAAATTTGCACAATGCAAATTGCATAAGGTATTTCAGGTTATGACTACAGTGTAGTCATAGCTTCAGGGAATAACAATCAGACCACAGAGCCTATGAAGAAGTGCTGCTGAAAGGTATTAGAGGGAAGGAGGTCATAGTGGATCACAACCTAAATATGCAGCAATAGTGTAACAACTGCAAAAAAAGCAGGCATCATTCTGTGTTATTCTAGCAGGAGTACTGTAAGCAAGACACAAGAAATAATTCTGCTCTAATCTTCACTGATTAGGACTCAACCAGTGTGTTGTGTCCAGTTCTGGGCACCATGTTTCAGGAAATATGTAGACAAATTGTGAAGTTTTTCTATGCGCTCTGTGAAAAGCCCTTCTGGCTTACATTTTCAGCAGAGTTAAAAAGGATTTGTACAAGAGCAGATATGTTAAGAAAAAGGTAGGGTGAATTTAAGGCATTGAAGGCTGAAGGTAAGGAAAGTGAAAGATTATTTTTATGCTGTGGAAACAATTTCCATCGGCAGCAATGCAGCTGGGACAAATTAGACTAGAATTCTGACTTGTAAATGTACAATATGAAACCTGGGCAGAAAAAAGAACTACATCATTCTCAGTTCTAGATCCTTCCCATTGCTAGCATTCTCTCTTCTTTACTGTGAATGACCAAATGGCCAAAATCTGCTTTCAAATTCACCATTTGCCTTCCCCCCACTAGCCTGAGTGCTTCAAATGATTGCTTCTGTAGCAGTGTGATGGGAACGGAGAGCCAGTCAAAGATGAAGTTTACCCCGTTCTTTAACTGGTAGCCTCTGAACCACAAAAACCCTGTGCTCTGGTCTCCAGCAGTTATAATGTCAGAATGCAGGAGATACAATCATAGTCAACTGAGAGGGACAAGCCAGGGCTAAGTGTACTGAGGTGTGGATCTAAAAGAATGGAGCCTTGTTGCCAAGCGACTCTCATGGCAGCCTCTCATTGAGTCATATGGCAGAGACAGGGAACCAACCAAAATGAGACCCTTGAAAATGAAAGGAAGACCAATTCCCCATTCAGAGGTTCTGCAATACCTTCTGCCTGTTCTAACCCTGCCTCCCACCCCCATCCCACGCAAGGGATAGCTGAGAGCTTTGCTCACTGGCCTTGTAAACCCAGAGTTGGGAGCTCAGTCCTGGAGGTTGTGGGTAAATAAATTGAAACAAACACACACACACAGAAAAATCTCTCAGGTCTGGACCTGGGCCCTGCTGAGAAGGCAGGGGACTAGACTGTACTTAATGACCTCTCATGGTCTCTTCCAGCTCCATGAGATATGCCTGTGTCCCCAGTTGCTAACTTAGCATGAACCACTAAAACAGGCCATGCAAAGTGGTAACTGCCAGTGTGTCAATATTTCACCTGGTGTTTTAATTAAAAAAAAGGGCATGTTCAGAAAACAAATTGATTTAGCAAAGTAGGAAAATTAGGCTACACCAAAAGCTTTGGACATAGAAGGCATCTGTGTTGTAATCATAGAGCTAGAACCTGACCTAAGAGCAAACCCTAAAATTGAGGCTTACACCTGGGAGTGCAAACCCCACCTTTTTCCTCCAGAACATGCTCACAATGTCCAGGTGTAATGCAGGGCACATTCCACAGTCTTTAAAGTACGTTTGTACTCACTAAAAATAGTATCTGGAACTGCAGCTGCAGAAATGTCAAATAGCGATGCCTTCAAAACACAAACTAATCTGCCAGAAATTTGCAGAATCTGCACACCAAGCCAAATGTCAAGAAATTCTCTGAAGAGAATATAAAATATCAGTGTCAGCAGCTCTAAAATGCAAATGTGGGACCCAAGTTCTCCAAGAGGAAAAGCAACGAACCACTAAAAAGCCATACTGCTGTCAGTGATCAGAATGAGAATTAGAACACATTCTACATCAGACCACACAAATGAGACTTTTTCATGAAGAAAAGTCTTTTCATGAAGACTTCATCCATCCCAGTGCTTGACACAGTAGAAAATAGCTTCCTTGCAGGAGCTCATTAATTGATTAGGAAATAGAAATAAACCCTCTTTCAACCATACTTTTAATACAGCTATTCAAAGATTTGATTGGCTGCCTTTCATTCAACTTTTTGATGGTCTAGGGTGACACTATGTGGCTAAGCGAAGCATTGAACTATCTCATGCTTTCCTTTATTATGAAAGGGCTAGAGACAATCTCTTCATTTCTAAAATTTATAAACTACTTTTGTAGCACACCTCACACACATAACTGCCACCTGTCCCCTTCAAACAATAACTAGCCCCGTCACTGTGTTAATCACCTCTCAAATCCATGCACTCAATTTAGCTTCACACATCATCTCCAGAATGGTGACCTCCTGTATGCGCCATCCCAAACAGAAGGAAAAAGTATACAACTTAGCCATTTACATAACAAGTTTTCTTCAGGATATTTTTCATCCTGTTTTTTGTTCCATCAAAATCTCCACAAAGCTTTGCTCTCTCCACCTTGTTTCCCTTCAGCTACAGAATACATATTGTTTATGCAAAAATCAGCCAGCTGAGACAGACCCCAACCATTTTCTTCTAATGAAATATTTTCTCTAGCACAGGCTTTCCCATCTCAATTTGTATGGCTTAATTCTCAGGTGCTGAAGAGAACCAGACTACAACCGTGTTCTCCAATACCTTCTGATTTCATCCTTCCATAAACATTTGGGGCCAGTCCCAGGACCCACCTACGTGCCGTACACCATTTCATTTATTCACATCAGTACTGCATCAGCTTTCTTCCAAGGTTTATCAGGCTTAGGGGATCATGCCCTTCTTTCGTCTAGGACTGGGAATCAGATCAGAGCCCTCAATACACGTATGCCACATGTGAGACTGCTGATCAGGTGAATTATTCACTCACTAGAACTTCTGCCACTGTCAAAACCTCTCTTCTATTTTGCCTAAACTTCTTTTAGCTACCAATATTCATTGCTAAACCCTTTCTCAGATTCGAGCCCAAGCACTTTCTTTGTCCCCTGGCTCCAATTATCATAGAATCATAGGCGATTAAGGTTGGAAGAGGCCATCTACTTCATCCCCCTGCTGAAAGCCAGATCAACCCCAAATAAATCATTTTAGCCCAGGCTTTGTCAAGCTTCACCTTGAAAAGTTGTGAAGGACACAGGGTCCACAACTTCCTTAGGCAACTCTGTCAAATGCTTCATCACCCTGTTAGCAAAATAGTATTCCTTAATAGTCAATCTAGATTTCCCCTGTTGCAACTCGATCATTTTTTCTTGTTCTGTCATCTACCACCACTGGCTCCATCCTCTGTGAACTTCCCCTAACCCCCTTAGAGGTAATTGATGGTTGCTATCAAATTCACCCTCACTTTTATCTTCCGAAGACTAAGTAAGCCCAGTTCCCTCAGCCTCTCCTCATCCCCCCATGTGCCCCCCTCCCATTCCCTAAGCATTTTCATTGCCCTCTTCTGCACTCTTCACTAGCTCAGAATAAGAGTGAGACTAAAGGAAACAAGCCCATTAAACAGCCTCCTCACCTTTACCTGTAGCAAAGAGGGAAAAGGTTTTACTGCTTATTGAGGCACCCTGTCAGGAAGGTGTAACTGAGCCTTCAGTCAGCCCTCAGGTCTTTTCCATTGTTCCAGTTTGAAAAAAAAGATGTAAATACCAAAATCTATGGGGGAATACAGAAAACTAAATGAAGTCAGAGGATTATTATAATCTAGTCCATGCTGCATGAGGTAAAATCATTCAAACATGTTTACTACACTGAATTCTAGAAGTTTTCTTATCTTAGGGGCCTGAACATAGATCCATAACACCAACAGACACAGGTCACCAGCACCAGCGATTGAAGTGGCTAAAGCCCTGTGCTCTACCACATGAGCTAAAGGTCAGCTGACGCTCACCCATGGCTGCAGGGCAGAGACTTCACTCACCCTAGTATGATGTTTCAGTGCCTCTGGGTACTACAAATGCAAGATGCATGGGAAGAATTGGGAGCTCTGGCAGAGTGAAAGACATATGATGTGACTGGAATGACAGAGTTTTGGTAGGGTAACTCACATTAGTGGACCACTGTCATGGATGGGCATAAATTGTTCAGGAAGGACGGACAGAAGAGAAAAGATGGAGGAGTTGCACTATATGGCTACGTCTACACGTGCAGCCAACATCGAAATAGCTTATTTCGATGTTGCGACATCGAAATAGTCTATTTCGATGAATAACGTCTACACGTCCTCCAGGGCCAGCAACGTCGATGTTCAACTTCGACGTTGCTCAGCCCAACATCGAAATAGGCGCAGCGAGGGAACGTCTACACGTCAAAGTAGCACACATCGAAATAGGGATGCCAGGCACAGCTGCAGACAGGGTCACAGGGCGGACTCAACAGCAAGCCGCTCCCTTAAAGGGCCCCTCCCAGACACACTTGCACTAAACAACACAAGATACACAGAGCTGACAACTGGTTGCAGACCCTGTGCCTGCAGCATAGATCCCCAGCTGCCGCAGAAGCAGCCAGAAGCCCTGGGCTAAGGGCTGCTGCCCACGGTGACCATAGAGCCCCGCAGGGGCTGGAGAGAGAGCATCTCTCAACCCCCCAGCTGATGGCCGCCATGGAGGACCCAGCAATTTCCACGTTGCGGGACGCGGATCGTCTACACGGTCCCTACTTCGACGTTGAACGTCGAAGTAGGGCGCTATTCCTATCTCCTCATGAGGTTAGCGACTTCGACGTCTCGCCGCCTAACGTCGAAGTTGGTGCCGCTACTTCGAAGTAGCGTGCATGTGTAGACGCAGCTTATGTAAGCGAGCGGTATGATTGCTCAGAGGTCCAGTATGAAACTGGAGGAAAGGCTGCCAAAAGCCTGTAGTTGAGCTTACTGGAAAAGCAACGAGAGTGATGTCATCATGAGCACTTTCTACAGGCCCCCAGACCAGAAGGATGAGATAGATGAGGCTTTTTTCAGACAACCAAGAATTTTTCTACTTTGCAGTTCCTGGGTTTCATGGGAGACTTCAGGCACACTGATATCTGCTGGACAGACAGTCCAGGATGGCTCTTCACACCTCAGTTTACAGCTCTGAGACGCTCTTTCTACAGTGACCCATTGGGGTTTCAAGTCAGGAACACTTTCTACAGCATCTCACACAGAGTTCAAAACCTGTTGCTACAGTAATCTTAAACTCTGTGATGCTTTCTGCAGTCAATTCCGCCTTCTCCACATTTGTCAAAGCTCTGAGAAACTTTCTATACTAATTCTCATCAGCCTCCCAATCTCAGTTAGCAGTCTGAGACACTTGCTACTGTAATAACTGTCCTCACCTCTCAGAGACTTTCTGCAGCAGCCTTTAAGTCTCTATGCAGGCGAGTTACAGCTCTGTGGCAATTTCTACAGTAAGGAGCATGTGTGGCCTCATAGCGGTTTCAGATCTGAGCCATGTTCAAACAGCTTCTCAGACCCACTAGGCGCGTGAAAGCAAACCCTAGAAAATTGACCCCCTGACTGGATCAATCTTCCCGGTAGTGAAGACAGCCCCTCAGTGTAGTGATGGAGAGATTAGGCGTATTGTAAAAGCAGCTTTAGAACAATAACACAGGTACAGGTTGAGAAACACCTGAACCAGCATATCAATGCCATAACGGAGCCTGGAGAGATATTTCAGAAAGTGTTTCAGTTCAGTAAATTAGATGAGAGAGGATTACAGTGGAACGTGTCTGAGAGCTGCAATGGTGAGCTGAGCCTCGGTTTGCCAAGACTCTCAGAGCAGTTGAGCCTTACTGTAGAAAGTATCTCCAAAGTGTACTTGAGCCATGAGGACAGTTGAGGCTGTCTGCAGAAATTGTCTCAGAGCTGTAACGGATATAGCAAGAGAGTTGAAATCTACTGGAGAAGGAGCTCAGCACTGTAAGACATGGGAGGCAGGCTGAGGGGTTTGGTAGAAAGGGTCTGAGGGCTGGCAATAAAAGGTGAGGCGAGTTGAGCATTACTGCTCAAAGGGTCTCAGCGCTACATTCGAGGTTTGAGTGCTATAGACAGTGTCTCAGAGACAGGCCCTATCACAGGTCCAGATAGACCCCAGACCACTTCTAGCTTTTCAAGCCCCTTCCCATAATACAAATAAAAACAAATGCCACGACTTGAAAACAAAATAAAGCATCAAAAAAAGTGGGACATAATTGGAATTTTATTTATTTAACAAATGCTTTTCTAGCCTGCTTCTGTGAAAATTCAAGACTTATTAAGGGATATTAAGAGGTGTCTAAGTTTGAGGCCCTCTGTGAGCTTGAGGCCAGGGTCAAATAACCTTCCTACCCACGACCCCTGATTAGCCTGACACAGAGATGTTAATAACCTGAAAGAATAGTTGAGGGTTACAGTACAAAGTGTTTCAGCACTGCAGCTATGTCTAGCCTATAGACTTTTTCCAGGAGACTGGAGGGCTCCCAGAAGAGGGCTGCTGTGCCCAAACAACTCATCTGCTTTTTCAAGACCACGTCAGAAAAGCAGACACGTTCTGCCAACCTCCCTGTACCCTTCATGCCATGAGGAAGAAGGAATGGCCCAGCAGAGGGGGTTTTCCCCAAAGTTCGGGCCTGTGCGGACGGGTCAAATGTCAGGAAAGCCTCTTCCACCAGACCTGTCAGCAAAAGATATGCAAATTATGGTGCACAATTTGCATCTCTTTTCCTGACATTTCCCCATAGTGTAGCCTACGCCTTCTACAAAGAGCTAAGGGTTTCTGTAGTGTCTCAGGCCTGGTCTACGCTGGACCTTAAAGTCAACTGTAGTTACGCAGTTCTAACTACAGCACTTGTGTAGCTAGAATCTACTTATCTACAATTGACTTACTTGGTTTTCCTCACTGAATGAGGTCAACAGGAGTAATGCTCCCATCGACTTCTCTTAATCTTTGTGATATTGAGGAGTACAGGGGCCCACTACCAACCCCATATAGTTTGATTTCACGTGTCCTGACCAGGCACATGAAACTGAACCCTGGAAGATAAAGCATGGGTCGATCTTCTGGTTGGTGAAGACATATCGTCAGCATTGCTATGGCAATTTAAAGCATGCTGTAGAAGTAGTGTACTGTGTCTGAGAGGTGTAACAGAGAGTATCATTCCAGAATGCGATGGGAGGTGTAGGGAAAGTTCATAACTACTTCAGAAAAGGTCTCAGCACTGTTGGGAGGAATTGGGGGTTACTGTAGAGAGAGGCTCAGAGTTGTAACTGTCCAGAGCAGTGAGGTTCACTGGAGAAAACATTTCAGAGCCATTATAGAGATGTTAGGTTTATTGTAGACAGTGTATTGGAACTCTGAATGTTGAGGTTTACTGTGAAAGGGCTCAAAGTTGTACATGAAACATGGGAAGATGTGAGGACAATGGCTGAGATGTGAGAAGAGTTGAGGATTGGAAGTGTCTGAGACACACTGAGAGAATTTCAGAGGTGGTGTTGCTGACTTAATTCCAGCAGTTCTCCCCACTGCCTTTGCCCACGCCCCCATCATTACACTCTGTTTGTTTCCATGGGTTTTCATGTAATTCCTTGAGGTGGAGCAGCAGTCTCTAAAGACCCTTGCCATAGATGGTATTCCATAGGGCAGGAAGTTTTGTTCAATTCCCCACACCCCTACGGCAAATTCAAGATGGATTCCAGCAGCAGGTGACAAAGACACATGGGTTTGGGTACAACTACACTTACTGGTGGGGACATGTGAAATCAAACTATTTGGGCTTGGCAGTCCACCCTGGTACTCCTCATTATCGCAAGGAGTAAGGGAGGGTGATGGGAGAGTTTCTCCTGTCAATCTTCCTCTGTGAGTATGGCTTGATAAGTCAAGCCTAGCTATGTCGATTCCAGCTATGCAATTGGTGTTGCTGGAATTACAGATCTAGGACCAACTGTCAGGTCTCGTGTAGATCTGGCCTTTGTAGTACATCAGGGGGACACAGTTCTTCCCCACTCAATTACCACTTGACAATGTCTCTGTCTGGCCTCCAGTTCCTCATGGGCTGGAAATAGGCTTTTCTCAATAAGAACAAACTGAAAACATTAATATTCAGAATTTCAAATCCAGGGTACAGGCCTAAGAAGTGAACATACACATTCAGGGGATTGCAAGCTTTCCAATGATGCCATATTTTGTATGAAGGATATCTGAGCTGGGTTGTAGGCATATTTCCATTAAGCATATAGAGTTGCAACATCAAACGGGGAAATTTAATGTAATGAATAAAATAATTACAGTGGAGGTCATGTCAGAATTCTTTTGGGCATCCTCAGCAACAGTTATTCCCTTCGCGAGGGTAGTGCTCTTAAACTTCAAACTAAATTGTGATATACTTGAACAATTCCAGAAGAAGGTGTCATTTCAAAAAGGAGTGCTGCGCAGGGGGGTTCTTTTGTCAACGTAAAAAATGAAAGAGCTCATGGTCACCAAATATCACCCAAACTATCATGGCCCTTAAAAGCACTCTAATTTGTGGTGTCACAGTTCCATTTCCATTGTTAGTGCTCCTTTACACTGTTTAAGCCACTAAGTCATATCTTCTTTAGGCTAAGTCTACATTAGGCAATGTAAGTTGCCCACAGATATCCACTTCTAGCTATGGCAATTGTGTAGCAAAAATCGATGTATCTGCACTTGGCTAACTTGGCTGTCCATACTGGGGAACGTCAATGGGAGAGTTTCTCCACTCACCCTCCCTTACTCCTCATGTTTTGTGAGGCATATAGGGGTCAACTAGATGCATGAAATCTAATCCTGGAAGTGGAACCCTGAGTGGCTCGCTCTTCTGGGGCAATGTAGACATAGCCTTAGATATTAAATTGCAAGACTGAAACTCTCAATTACATGTACTGTGATGAAGTATTAATTCTTTCGTGAATATTGGTTGTGCATCAAACCACATTTCAATAAGCAAGACAAAAGTGTCTGTTGTAGGATCAATATATAGTTCCAGTTACACAACTAGATTGCCAACTGCGTTTGGAATTCAGTTCCACGTTCCTTCTTTTGCTGCAAGAAAGAGCTGGCTGGTCACGATGGCAAAATTTGCCCAAATTTTTCTTTCCACTTCCAAAAGAGAAATTAAAAAAAAATGCAATCCACTCTGAAAACCTTCCCTCATCTCACTGGCAATAACTGAATTAATCCAGTCTTATGTCAGTTTTATCAAACTCTTCCAAAGGAAGAAATATGTCTTGAAATAAATGCTGTCTGGCTCTCGCTCGTTGATCACTCCTTCACTGCAGCTGGTCCCATACTATCACCTCATTTTAAAACCAAAAGAAGTTTTAGAGCTCCTCTCCCAACTTGCCATAAAGAAAGGGAAGGAGAGTGACAGGAAAATCTCTGATTGCTGCTGTTCCAAATGCTTGGGTGTGGCTCTTCCGGGCCCTTTATTAACTATGTGCTTGCAAGCTCACCACACTCAGCTGGTACTATCTCAAGGAGGAGGAGACAGGTGATGGCAGAGAAAACAAGTGCCCCAAAACCATACAGAAACAATCCTAGAACTTGAATTCCAAGATGCAGTGGCTCTCCTTGAGCTAGTCCTGTGTCTGCGTGTCACAAGATGCCTGAGATGCATCCCAGAGGAAGACACTGGCACGGTTCTACCTGGCACGTGGTTCAGAGTTCATGCCAAACAAACAAATGGCAGAAGACATCCTGCTCCACAGACATCATATCAGTGAAGTGGCCTAACTAAATTAATCCAGCCGCACTCCCTCATACAGCTCTCCGCCCCCACCCCAATGTATCTGCAGAAAGAAGTGAGTGTCTGGTGATGGAGTGCATTAAAGTTTTGTCATCTTTAAAACCAAACCACTGACTCATGAGTATTTCAGAAGCCCCTTGCAGCTCCCAGAGCCAATTAGCTAATAAAAATGCCCTGGGTGAAGAACTCAGTTCAGTTCCAGACTCAGTTCCTACTAATCAAGAAACTGTTGGAAGTATTTTAGTTCAGAGTAGCCAAGAATTGATTGAAAACAGAGACACCACTGGAAATCCAAGTTATGTCAAGCTCTGAAAAACCCTGAGTCTCATTACTCTGGGTACAGACTTCAAAACTCAGCATCTTCCCCATACAACATGTGAAACTGTGAAGGTTAGTCAGGGTTTGGTGGGGGAGGGCTCTTTCCAACTGTGGTTTGTCTTTTCTGCAGGCTGGGAGAGACTCTTTGCAGTTCTGTTAGAATAGGGCTGGTAGGTTAAGATGTGCTACAGTGCTCCTTTTTTTTTTTCCATATAAATAAACTGAAGACAGTGTGCAAAGGGTGGATTCAGCAAATAAGTGCTGCAAATATTGTTGAGTTCAAACATTTTATCATGTGTCCACGACTAGGCAGACAGAAAAATTGTTGTTTGAAGGGCTTTCTCTCTTGCTTACATAGGCATAGCATATTAGGATTAGTGCACAGAGGCTTAGGATACAATGTCTTATCAGTTTCAACCCTTTATTTGCCATTCTGGTTACCTGCTAGCCCCATGTACTACAGACTGTGGTTTGTTAATTTCAGTGGGTTTTTTTTTTTTTTTGTGCCAGTACTTGCAGGTACTGAGTACCAGCACCTTGGCAGCCCTGGCCATGGGATGGGATACGTTGGTGGGAAGCCGGGTGAATACCGGCACTGGTTACTCTCATGCCTAAGAAACATGCTGCACGTTGAACCTCTCTCATCTGGCACCCTAGGGACCTAACTGGTGCTGGACAAGAGAATTTGCCTGATCATGGGAAGTCAATATTGTCTTGCAGCATTACCAACACTTCCACCTCATACTGGGCTCTTAGAAGACAATTGGGGTAAATTACAGCTACATAACAGCAAAGAACACTGAGAGCCAGGACCTGTGGCTGTAAACAAACGTTATGGGACCACAGGAAACTTGGCCTCACCCGTGATAAGTAGTAGTCTGGCTAACTAAAGTCATGCTGGATTATGAATGGCGCCTAACAAGAGAGTGCTGGATTAGAGAGGTTCAACCCTTACCTGTATTTTATTCCCTGTTTTGGCAAGTCTTACTTCAGCCTGCTAATAACTAAAGCTAGAGAAGCTCCTTTTTCTTTTTTTTTAGACCCTCTCTCTTACAAAACTATGGAGGCTGATGTAAAAGGGAACATCAGCCCCACATTTTTCAAAGCCTCTTCAAAACAGAGTGGCACATTTACATTTCGTCTTTGAAGACCTATGGTTTTTGGCAGCTTGGGGGAGACTTATTGTCAAGATATTTGGAGGCGTTTCTCCATCTCTGTGCCTGCCCCTTAGACCACATGACACAACAGAGGAATCGTGAGGAAAATCAAAAAGCCAGCTTCTCTGCCAATTGCCCTGGATGGGACATATTGTGGAGGGTGTGGCAATAGACTAGCTTCATTCTGCTATGCCATTCCACCACCAACGTAAGGCCACTCTATGCTAGTGAGGTAAGCTAGAGAAGTCAACAGGTCATGGCGGGTACAGGCTTTTGCAGAGTTAGAGATTCATAAGCAGTGACCTCAATGGCTCCCCATATCCCTGGTTTGAGTGAATCTTAGACAAATCAAGAAGGCTAAAAGATGCTGCCACGACAAATGCATGAAGTGCTAAAGAGAGAAAAATGGAAAATAAATGGGTAACGTCATGGGAGTGCAAGACCACCACTTTGTGTGCATGTGGAGCACATATTCTTACTATATGTTTTCAACAGCGTAAGAGAAGCTGTTATATTACTGTAGAGAACTTGTAACACACAACATGAGATGAAAGGCAAATGCACAGCAGGCTGAGCTAACATGGTAGTTTCAGTCTCTCCCCATAGTCATCATCCTTACCTCCTGAATGGCCAAAGAAATCTTGGCAATAACTGGCCGACAGAAGTTGCTATAGCGAGAAAGGGGTGGGGGGGAACTACTTATTGCTCGGTGAGGCCTTTCACCACTTCAGGTTTGTAGAACACAGTGTAGCAAATGTGGTAGACATGACGCAGGAAGGGGAATCAAACCTGCAGAGGACTAAAATGGGATACCAAAAGAATTTAGAATCCTTGACGATAACTGTTGTAAAATGTGTTTAAAACTCCACAGAAAAGGTACAGCATAGGCAACCATCTCCCACGCGCCACTACCCCCATGTCTGTTGAGAAGTGGAAACATGTTTGTTACCCTGGTGCTCTGACTTCAACCAAGAGCATCTTGTCCACTAGCTGTCTGTCATGAACGTGAATGAGATCAGCTCAAAGGTTGGGAAGAGGCAGACTTTTTTTTTCTACTTTCAAAGTCCAGGGCTACACCAGACCTTAAAGTCGATTGTAGATATGCAATTCCAGCTGTGGCAATTGCATAGCTGGAACCCATTTATCCAGGATCGACTTACCTGGCCTTCCTCACTGAGGAAGGTCAATGGGAGAACCCCTTCTGTCAACCTCCTTAACTCCTTGTGAGATTGAGGAGTAAAGGAATCAACTGTTGGCTCCGACAATATGATTTCACCTGTCCCCACTAAGCATGCTAAATCGAACTCTAGAAGATTGAGCCTAACCGGGCCAATCTACCAGTAGTCTAGACGTTCCCTAAGTGTCTGCTTAATTTTGAAGCCTCTAAGGACAAGCCCTAGGCCATGTCTACACAGCAGAGCTATTTCAGAATAGCTCAGTATCCTGAAATAGCTGTTCCGTGTCTTTGAAAAGTGCCATTTATTTCAAAATATTTTTTGAAATAACAGGTGTGCTACTGAAGCATCCCTGTACTTCTCATTGCAGAAGGAGTAAGGGGTGTTTCAAAATAGCACATTATTTAGTGCCAAATGCCGAAATAGCCTATTTTGAAATAAAGTTGTATCTTATTCAAAATAAACGCTGCGACAAGGTAAGGCTGGGAGCGGGTGAGAACAAGCGGGAAAAGCAGGGCTGGCAAACAAGCAGAGTGTGAGCAGCTGGGGAGGAAGCTGCCCCGGGGCCAGTTGGGGCCAGCTGGTCCCACTTAAGTCTGCTTTTAAAGGAACCCTTTGCCCAGTAGGACAGGGGGAGAGGGGAGTGATAGAAGAGGTGATAGAGGAGAGGATAGAGAGTAGAGGAGAGAAGCAAAAGGAGTTTTTCTAGAAGCACCAGAGAAGAGGAGTGCTCAGCCACAAGGGACTAAGGCCCTTGCCCAGGAGGTCCCATGACTGGGTGTAAGGCCAAGCGGACTGACCACACAGGAGGAGCCAATCTAGAAGGGAGAACATGCTGCTGCTGCTACCTGGAGGAGGTACCGGGGTGGTGGGGGAATCATCTGGGGAAGTGGCCCAGGGAAAAGCTGCGGTGTTCATAAGGAGGGGAGCCCTCCCACACCACTAGCAGCCACAGACGGTCCCTGGGCCAGAACCCAGAACAAGTGGGTGGGGCCCAGGTTCCCCCACAACCACCATCTCCCCGCCCATCATCTCAGGAAGGGTGACAGTATTCTGGCTGTGGGGTTCGTGGACTAAACAGAGGCCCAGAGCCCAGGAGTGAGACTAGTCTTGCCACACATGAGCCGTGTCTACACGTGCACGCTACTTCGAAGTAGCGGCACTAACTTCGAAATAGCGCCCATCACGGCTACATGCGTCGGGCGCTATTTCAAAGTGAACTTCGACATTAGGCGGCGAGACGTCAAAGTTGCTATCCTCATCAGGAGATGGGGATATCGCCCTACTTCGACGTTGAAGGGCACGTGTAGACGATCCGCGTTCTGCAACATCGAAATAGCGGGGTCCGCCATGGCGGCCATCAGCTGAGGGGTTGAGAGATGCTCTCTCTCCAGCCTCTGCAGGGCTCTATGGTCACCGTGGGCAGCAGCCCTTAGCCCAGGGCCTCTGGCTGCTGCTGCTGCAGCTGGGGATCCATGCTGCAGGCACAGGGTCTGCAACCAGTTGTTGGCTCTGTGGATCTTGTGTTGTTTCATGCAACTGTGTCTGGGAGGGGCCCTTTAAGGGAGCGGCTTGCTGTTGAGTCCGCCCTGTGACCCTGTCTGCAGCTGTGCCTGGCACCCTTATTTCGATGTGTGCTAGACGTTCCCTCGCAGTGCCTATTTCGATGTGGTGCTGCGCAACGTCGAAGTTGAACATTGACGTTGCCAGCCCTGGAGGACGTGTAGATGTTATTCATTGAAATAGCCTATTTCGATGTTGCTACATCGAAATAAGCTACTTCGATGTAGGCTTCATGTGTAGATGTAGCCATGGTGTCAGAGGTGGGATTGGAGTGCTGCTGTGAGACCCTGCAGCAGACCCACCTGGAGGAACTCAAAGAAAAAGAGAGATGGAGGATGTGGTGAAAGCCCTCATACAAGCCACTGCAGCACAACAGGAGGCCACACGGGCATATGCAGCATATGCAGGAGGCCCTGTGGCTAGAGCAAGAGACTAACCAGCTGGTCGTGAGCCAGGCAGCCCAGGACTGAGCCACCCTCAGAGAGGTCATAATGCAGCTGAAAGCCCTGACTGCATGGACTCGACCCCTGAAGGCTAGCAGCTACCTCCAGAAAATGACAGGGAAAGACGACCTAGAAGCACACCTTTTGACCTCCTACTCCATGGGCCTGGCCATTACAGCCCCTATGCAGGGTTGGGGTCAGGAGAAAGGAGAGGGAGGGACAACCGGATGTCCCCAGAGGACTTGGAGTGCCAGAAAAGGAGGATCTGGGGGTGAGGCCTAGCAGCTCCAAGGGAAGGCGAATGCTCCATGTGGGGTATAAGTGTTACACATGTGGGCAATTGGGGCACATAGCAGTCCACTGCCCAAACGTGGACGAACCCATGCAGTGCAACTTTGGGGATCTGGGGGATCTCTGCAGCCTCATAGATGTGGTGGGCATCGCAACGCTCCCCCCCCCACCGGTATACCCAGCCAGTGAAAATGGCGTGGAGACTACGGCCCGGTGCACTCGGGGAGTGCTCTCACATTAGTCTCAGGGCAGCTAGTTGGGCAAGACCAGCTTACCCGAGCCAAGCGCACAGGAAGATCCTGTGTGAATGGGGATATGCGTTATTACCCAGTCATCCCCGCACAAATAGAGTTCCGAGGAAATGTCACAAGAGTGACAGCAGGTGTGGTACCAAGGCTCCGCTACCCCCATGGTGATCGGGTGGGACTTCCCTGGCTTCAGCAATCTGTTGCCCGTGGAGGGAGGGAGAGTAAAGGTGTCACCCCCAATCTTCCATGAGTTCTCCCAGGACCTCTTTGCTGCACATGAGAAACCGCAGAAGTCAAGGCGTGAAAAGAAGGCAGCCAAACAGCTGCATACCTGAATCCTGTCCCGGAAGGCGGGACCAGCCCTGGTGGTGGAAGAGGCTGAACCCGCAGGGAAGAGGGCAACCCAAGGGATAGAGGAGCCCAAGGCTGATCCCAGTACTAAGGGGCCCCCAGCATCAGAAGAAGAGGGAGCGTCCCCCGAGCTTGAGGATATAGGGTCCTCCCTCCCAGACTTTGCACGGGAACAGGCCAAAGACCCAGTATACACATCAGGAGGTAGTGGAGGTGAATAGGGTACCTGTGGAAGGAAGAGCCAAAGGTCAGGGACCATACTATATAATCGGGGAGACCTACTATACCATGTAGGGAAAGTACAGGCCCAGCTGGTAGAGCTACTTCTGGTGCCCCAAAGACATTGAAGGGCAGTGATGGCCTTACCCCATAGCCATCTGTTTGGGGGTCACCTCGGGGTTGAGAAGACCCTAAACCGGATCTTGCATTGGTTCTTTTGGCCTGGGGTGTACGTAGAAGTCTGGCGTTTCTGTACCTCCTGCCCTGAGTGCCAGCTGCATGGACTGCAACAACATCTGCAAGCCCTGTTGGTGCCCCTACCCATTATTGAGGTCCCCTTTGAACAGATAGCCATGGACTTAGTAGGCCCACTGGAGAGGTCAACCCAAGGCCACTGATACAGTTTGGTAGTCCTGGACTATGCCACCCGATACCCAGAGGTGGTACCCCTGCAGAATGCCCACTCAAAGTCCATTGTGAGGGAGCTAGTACAGATCTTTGCCAGAGTCAGAATCCTCTGGGAGATATTAACAGACCAAGGTACACCCTTCGTCTCTAAACTGATGAAAGATTTGTGTGCATTGCTCCACATCCATGCCCTGAAGACGTCAATATACCATCCACAGACAGATGGCCTCGTCGAATGGTTCAATGGCACCCTCAAAAGCATGATTCACAAGGTAGTGAGCTGGATGTGTGAGACTGGGATGCCCTTCTCCCATACCTAATGTTCACCATCCAGGAGGTTCCTCAGGCCTCCACAGGGTTTTTGCCATTCAAGCTATTGTATGGGCAGAACCCCTGAGGTATCCTGGACCTTGCCAAAGAGACCTGGAAGGAACAGCCGAACCATGGGCGCAATATCATCGAACACATCCTTCAGATGAAGGACTGGATCGCCAAGGTTATGCCCATTGCCCGGGAGCACCTGGAGCAGTCCCAAGAAACCCAGCAGGCATATTATAACTGACAGGTGGCTGTCCGGAGGTTCAAGATGGGGGGGACCGGGTGATAGTATTGGTCCCGACAGCTGAGAGCAAGCTCCTCACCCAGTGGCAGTGCAGCTATGAGGTAATTAAAGCCATAGGGGAGGTAAACTACAAGGTACGACAACCAGCTCATTGGAAGACTGAGTAGGTTTACCATATTAACTTACTAAAACCTTGGACTGCAAAGAACAGCTGGCTGCCCTGAGCATATTGGTGCCAGAGGAACACCAGGAGAGACAGGTGGGAATCTCCCCACAGCTAAACACCAAAAACCAGAGGGAAGTCCTCAACGTGTTGAAACAACACACATCGGAGGCAGCACTTCTGAATTTAAAGACAGCCCTGCGTAGTAACTCAGTCCTTATCACCCGAGATGGCAAGAAGGAATTCTTACTACACACTGATGTCTGCGATGTGGGCTTGGGAGCCGTGCTCTCCCAAATTGTTGGAGAAGAACACCCTGTCCTATACCTGAGGGTCCTTCCCAGATACCGAAATTATACCATCATCGGAATGTCTTGCAGTGAAATGGGTGGTGGTAAGCTTAAAATACTACCTCCTCAGATGGCAGTTTACCCTTGTCACAGACCACCTGCCCCTACAGTGGATGCATTCCTATCTTTGTTTCAGCAAACCCTGTGTGGACCACAGAGGTGGAACATCACATTGTCACTGACCCAGTGGTAAGGGTGCATGTGAGGCCTTACAGACTCCCAGAGGTGAAACAAGAGGAGGTCCAAAGGGAGGTGCAGAGGATGCTGGAACTGGGCATTATTGAGGAGTCTCATAGCCAGCGGTCCAGCCTGATCGTTTTAGTGCCCAAGCCAGGTGGCAGCCTCTGGTTTTGTAATGATTTCAGAAAGCTAAACAAAGTGTCCAAATTTGATGCATACCCCATGTCCTGTATTGGTGAACTGATAGATCAGTTGGGAAAGGCCCACTTCCTGCCTACCCTTGACCTGACCAGGGGATACTGGCAGATTCCCCTGGCCAGGGAAGGACAGCCTTTTCCACCCCAGAAGGCCTATACCAGTACACTGTCCTCCCATTTGGGTTACATGGAGCCCCTACAACATTCCAACAGCTAATGGATAAGTTATTGTGACCACCCCATGACTATGCTGCAGCTTATGTCAATGCCATTGTCATCCATAGCCCAGACTGGGACACCCACCTAAGGAAGGTAGAGGCAGTGTTAAACACCCTGGGGGAAGCTGGCCTCACGGTGAACCCAACAAAATGTGCTATAGGGCTAATGGAAGCAAGCTATTTGGGGTACATTGTGGGCCAGGGCACAGTGAAACCCCAACTAAACAAGGTAGAGGCAACACAAAAGTGGCCTCGACTGCTCCAGAAGAAACAAGTCCGGGCATTCCCGGGACTCGTGGGGTACTGTTGGAGGTTCATCCCTCACAGAGGGTCCCTAGGCTGGAACCTGGAACAAGTGGGTGCTGCCCGGATTCCCCCTAGACCACCATCTTCCCCCACCCTCCCCCGCCACCATCTCAAGAAGGGCAGTGGTATTCTGGCTGTGGGTTTAGAGGACTAAACAGAAGCCCAGAGCCCAGGAGTGAGGCTAGCCTTGCCACAATGCTTACTTTGAAAGAAAATCTTATTTCAGTTTCAGGATGCTGTGTAGAGGTAATCATAGAAAATACACTTTGGTAGGGAGATTCACAGGTACAGTCCTTGAACCAAAAATTCCCTTGGATAGTGGGAACCTGAAGACACACAGTAAGGACAGTTCAGAGGATTACAGGTGTTTGGAGGGACATAGGCCTCAAGCGACTTGCTCAAGCCTCTCAGGCCTAGATCAGTTGCTTACCAGCACCCAAGTCATATGATAAGGCATGGACACGTTCACTTCCCATGTTCCTGCACTGAGGAGTTGTCCCATTTTTATAACTGGTACAATATTTGGGTCATTTATAAAGGAAGCCCAAGCTTGAGTGAATTTCAATGATATAATCGTATAAATAATTACATTGTTTAGTCACAAAATAGGTTTCTAATCAGAATCTCATGCATAAGGAAGATTAGGGTGAGAAGAAGCTTTAGTAGGCCTTCGATTGAATATTTAAAATGCTATATGCTTCCCTAGTGGCTTTTTCAAATATAATTGTCTCCTGTTTACCAGCCTCTTTTCATTAAGGTTATTACATCACAATGCAAAACCCATTCAAAAAAATCAAATAAAAATTGGAGTGAGATAATGGGTAGAATCCAGTTATGTATTAAAGGCAGCGGATGTTTTAACAAAGAGATAAATCAAATGGTGCTATTTGAAAAATGCTAAAGGGGTTCCAATTGTGACAGCAGACAGAGGGAAAGCTTCATCCAGGATACTATAAATTCCTTAACAATGCTTCATACCAATTTTGCCCAAATCAAACCTCAATGCATCCAAAAAGCCTCTTGCCCAACGATAACTAGCTAACATAATATAGAATCATAGAACACTGGAACTGGAAGGAACCATGAGAGGTCATTGAGTCCAGTCCTCTGCCCTCACGACAGGCCCAAGCACTGTCCAGACCATCCCTGGCAGCCGTCTTTCTAACCTGCTCTTCAACATCTCTAGTGATGGAGATTCCACAACCTCCCTAGTCAATTCATTCCAGTGTTTAACCATGCTGACAGTGAGGAAGGATTTCTTAGTGTCCAACCTAAACCTCTCTTGCTGTAGTTGTGCATTGCTTTTTGTCCTGTATGTTAAAAGAAAGCACACCACTACAGTCAGTATGTCTCCTGTACAATTTTCAAATCCCCACTCCCATTTTGAGTTTGCGTGTTTTACAAGTATTAACAGTCCTCTGTCAAGCTTGCCAGAGGTACTTCTGTCTTTTCCTTATTGCTTAGTCGCTCATACACATCTGAGCACTAGAGGATGTAAGGAAGGGACATTTAGCACTTGTGCTGAACTACTTTTTCAAAAGGGTGGTTCTAGGGCTGAAGCCTTCTATACCTAAGGAAGTTTGACATTCAAACTTCCAATGAGCTGAGAAGTGAACCTTCATGAATCTGTACCTCAGCGCCAGGTATCTTTCTGTGTTCAATTTATCATATTTATCCCGGATCAGGAAAACACAAGATCATTAGCCAACGCAGTGAACGCTTAGTGCTTAATGTCAGGGCTTGATTTGTGCCAGGGCTGAGCTTCGGCACCTCTAGGCTTGGCAGTTTGTAGTCCTGGCCCCTCTTTCATGACAAATCAATGAAATGTCAGATGTTAGTTGCCATGGCTAACACCATAGAGCTTTGTTACAAGGCAGTGTATACTACACCGATAGCACTTGGAACTCCTGCACCAGCACATTCAGGGCTGAGCGCCTGCTGCCAGAATGGGCATATCCCCAAATCCTGAGGGCCTTTCTGCCAAAGGGAGTGATTTAGATTCAGCCCCATGGAGCGGAAAAAGCCTGGGTGTTAGTTTTAAGGATCATCAGGACCAATATGGAGGTGAAGAGGAATGATGAAACCCTCTCAGGACAGACGGACTAAACCTACCACCAACGGGGCAAAGGTGGTAAGAAAATGCACTTGATGTGCTGGAAAAAGTCTGGTGGTAAACTACACCAGCCTCCTTCATCATGACCAGCACCAACACAACAAAAACAACAGCCACATCTCACCCGGAAAGGCCAGCACTGCAAGTCTCTGTCATTGCCTGGTAGCTCCACAGTTTGTAAGAACAATTGTGTTCTGGGCTGGTTTGTGGTGCAAACTGTCATTGTAAGCACAGTATAACAAGAGGCTTTAACAATCATTTTCATCATCACTCGGGAAAAAAAAAAGCAGCAGGCATGTGTACAAACACACAACCCTGTGCAATAATACATGCCCACAGGGTTCAAGTTATGGTTTTGGTGATTTAAAGTGAAAATAAAGACGGATGTTAAGTTCAGACCATTATTGTTCATGCTGCTTTGTGAATTTATTTTTATTTAATTTTCCACTTGTGCTCCTGCCAGGAAATATCTATTTGAGCGCAGCAAGAATAAAACTTTATCATTTTGTTTCAAACTATAAAATAATTTACATCACATATTTTACTTAGTTTTGTCTTTTTTTGTTTGTATGTTTTTTTTGTTTTTAAACCACAAACATTCCAGCATCACACTGTAGGAATAAGAATAAACAACAGAAAGCATAACCTTTTGCATAGTATTAAATGAACAGAGACAGTAAGTTATTTATTTACAATTATTGTCTAGATAAAAAAATTCATAAAAACAGATGAATTAACAACCCCCTAATGGGACAGATTGCCAAATGTACCACTGTATTGTTTTCCACAAATCTCATGCTGCTAAGTACAGTATGTAGAAAGCAAGCATTATATATTGCAGTGAATTTTAACAAAGTGATCATCTTGGTTTTTTTTTTTTTAGATCCATTGTTCTCATCACAGAGAGGTCAAGCAATAAAAAGAAAAGAATTGTGATGCATGTCTTGAAAGGTCATAACTATTCTGTTTTTTTAAAAAAGTCTATCATTTATCATATACATAAAGCACAGTCTCTGCTCACAGAAGCCCAAGTTTTCTATGCATCTCAGTTTATATATGTTTTTACTATATATACACACAGAACGCTGTGTTCATTTATCTGAAAACAGTTTTTCAAGTCCGCAATGGTACCTTTTCTACTAGAAGAAAATGAAATCATCTGAAACAAAGGAAGAGTCTGAAGAAAAAAAAACAGCTTGAAAATAAAAGGCAAATAAATCATCACTGTTAAGTTATTGAAACTTATGGTCCAGTACTCCAGATTTTGCAGCTGCTCAAGTCCAATGCAATGAATGAGGCTCTTCCCTGTAAATAGAATGGATTTTTTTTCCTGAACACGGTATTCCAAGTAGGTCATAGAAACTCAACACATGTTTTATAAATGTCAGTCCCTGTATTTACAATCCAAGGAAAAATGCTGACTAAGTTGCAATCACTTTGCTAATAAGAATTAGCTAAATTCAATTATGTTTTCCTGCCAGCCTTTACTGTTAAGAAATGGGCAATGCTGAAAACAGTTCTGTAAGCCCTGAAAGAGCTGCTGTTACGTGAAAGTTTAAATTAGGGCTGTGAGTCTGAGCCAAAAAACATTCAAGCTTCTGCACAAAAAGTCCGGAAGCTGATTAGAGTTTTCCCTGGCTGAATAGTCCCGATACACCCAAAAACTCTTTTAGTTATGTCAGTCTGCAGTTTGGCCATGAGTCTAATATTGTTTGGTGAGTTCTCTGGCTTGGAACAGGTGTAGTGACTGCAGAGGTGCACAGGTTCCTTAGCCAACTTTAAAACAACACACAATACGACAACAAATTAATTTATCAAGCTAGTCTGAAAGTGATCATGTTATTCAAAATGTCTTTTGCACTGTACAAGATTATGGAAAAGATCATATGCTCGCTGAAAAGTCTCGAAGCAAAGTTTTGTATTAAATACAAAATTATTTTTATGAAAAATCTGTGACCCACAAAGTGCTTAGCATTCAAGTGGTTGACATAGCGATTATAGGAGCTCACAAATTTAAGTTACCAGGGCTGTTACCATCTTGAAAAATATTTCTCACCCATGATACTGTAAGTTTTCAAATTGGCTTTCCTTGTAGAAAGCTCAATACATAGGTAAAACAACATTGTTAATTAGCTACAGTATATTTTGTGACTACAGGAAGACAATTTTCTTTAAAAAAATCACACAAAGCACATTTCAATATACACTTCATGAAATTTCATTCAGCTCTAGATAGTGCAGAAAATGATTATCTTTTTCTTTAAAAAAGTCAAAGCAACAAACAATAGTGATTTTCATCCAAAATGTCAACAGCCCAGACTCTTCTAAGGAAATAAACGTCTAAATTTCTAACTGAAAAGAATCAACACTAGATATCACAATATTTCAACACTAGTTTCATCTCCATACATAAGCCAAATACAATTTTTTTGTGAATTGTTATTCATAAACTAAACTGAGTTTCATATAACAACTTAAAAAAAAAAGACTTTGAAGAAGCCATTGCAATACCCTTTAATAATGAAATGGCCTCCATGATTTAGTGTCGCACCAAAACAAGTTCAAGCAGTTTATTTAAAAAAACAAATGGCGGGGGCAGGGGAAGGGAGAGAAAACCTGATCATTTCAACTTTGTATGTGAAACAAAGGAAGCCTGTTCACTGCCCTGTATATAGGATAACAATGCTACATCCAATATGTTATATTTTGGCTTCTTTTGTTTTTTCCTAGCAGTATCTACATTATTTAAGAAAAAAAAAAGGCAGGCAAAATCAGACCACGGTTGTAATAAAACATCCAAGGTGCAATATTACAGAAGTTTTTAAAGAGCTGAGCAATTTTTATACTACTTCGGCAGGAAGTGCTTTCTTAACCCTACAAATAGTTAAGGATATTATCTACAGGTTTGTAAACAAATTACATTCTTTTTTTTAGGACATAAATAAGTTAAAATAGTCAGAGCAATTTGAGCAGAAACAAGGCAACATGCCAACAAAGAAACTTTATATATAACTATATATATAGATAGATAGATACATATATATAGTTAATTATGTATATATTTATATGTATATATCTCTATATATAATCTCATAAATGTTTATTAAGTTCTTCTGTCCAACTGGTGCAAATCTACTGTGCAAGTTAAGCTTTGCAACTTCAAAAATGTTATTTAAATTAATCTATACAACTGAATTCATGCCACACAAGCATTTCAAAAAACTCACAGACCACTGAATTGGATAAATAGCCTCAGAAAAATGTCCTCTGCAGTTCCTGCTTAAAAAAGGGAGCGAGATAGCGCACGTGAGAGAGAGGGGAGGGTTGGGGTATGGCGGGCGCACAGTACATTCATGCAGGAAGGTGTTTGTTGTTGTTTTTCTGCGAGAAAGCAAAAAGGGTTATGTAAATCAGCCATTCATTCTTTCCCCAAAACCACTGTGATCAGCAATTTATTCACTTGCCACAAAGTGAATAAGAGTTCAAACAGCTTCTCAGCCAGCACAGTTTTTGTATCTCTCTCTCTCTATATATATATATACTTCTGTAGCTGTTTTTATGTGTATTTTTTGCAGTGAAATTTCAGCTAAAGTGATGTCTCCAGGCTATGTATTGGGCTTCCTGGACTAGAAGAGGTAGCTGATTTACTTGTATCAGTTGTAAGATTTATGCCACTGTCGATAGCACTGTTGTTCTTGTTCAGCGAAGATGGTGGGCTAGAGTTTTGCTTCAGAGCAGGGTCTTCTTCTAGGTCTGTGTCATCAATGAGCGGGATGTGGGGTTGGGAATCCTCTATCCTAAACTCAGGATGAGTCATGAAGTTGTGAATGGAGGTTCTAGATTCTGGTTTTTCTAACCCTTCATAGAGAGAGCTACGGAATGCCTTCACGACGCGGATCTGGAAGGAAAACAAGAGGCAAGATGTTAGCGGTCACTTCCTTTGGGAAACAACGCTGCTCGTGAATACTTTTTTAAAAATGTAGCACATGGTTAGAGCAGTGCAGGCAGCTGGAGTCCATGGTCTCTGGATGTTATGTGCATAAACGAGTGGCTCAGTTTTGTGCATTTAGCGTGTCTGTACCAACTGCAATATTAAAACAAATTGAGTTTAAAGCCATCAAAGAAATGATGGGAAACACTGGTTAAAGAAAGCGAGCGTCCACTCATGTGGTACATCCCTAGTAAAAGACAAGCCATGTTAATTTTAATGCAAATGTAGAACCATGCATTGTTCATAGTTTTGTGGTGAGTAAGTAGAAAGGTGTTTTGTTTTGTTTTTTTGTTACATTTGTATAGTAAAAAAAACCCCAACATAGGACATATCACACTTCACAAACGTGGAAGCACAAAACACAGACAGTCGGACAGGTATGTATGAGACACACACACAAAGAGGAGCCAAATATACGCACAGAAAATGTTTTCAAAGCAAAAATTGAAATTAAGGCAGCCAGGAGCACAAAAAGCCAAGCAGACATAATATGAGGCAAAACCATGCTACCACAGAGGGGGGAAAAATCACAATTACCACACAAATACAGATAACGGGTACACAACAACTACACTTGGAAGCCTGGACAATGTGAACATAGAATTGTTGATCCAACTTTTATTTTTCCTTCATGCAGATGTAAAGTAAACACTCGAGTATAGACCCACTGTTTTAGCCATTTAATTTTTTTTAAATATATAGAGCCCTTATATAAAATAATGTATTGATTGTGGGGTTGGAAAGAACTGATTGTTTGGTTCCATAGAACTTAACAGCAACTTCTTTCTGTATCTCACTTGCGACTACCCATCACAAGGGTCATTTCTGAGAGATGTACATTTTATGCCATGTCTGCAGTCCTTAAATTATGTCAAAGCTTATTCTGCTAAGAGGACTATTAGTTTTTAGCCCCCTAGCAGTAAGACGACAGGTGAAACAAAGCTACAACCATCAGCAATTAGGCTTTCACAGTAGCAGTGGGAGCACAGAGTGTGGTCTGCCAGTAGGAACAGACAGAAGCTAAAGGAGAGCACATTGCTGAGTGGAGGGCAATCAGTGTTCTGTGTTTTGGCGTGGGGCAGAAGAGGAAGCTTGCTGCCCAAGCCATCCACTCAGAAAAGAAGTGAAGGGTCGCACAACAGGCTACTAGTAAGACAACTTCTCTCTTGGGGGAGTGGGGGGCAGGGAATCAAAGGGAAAAAACAGAATGGCAAAAATATGAACTATTGGCAATGTTACATGACTAAGTATGAGCTCTATCCTTTCTCTAATTGCTTAATTTATGAGTGAATTTTTAGTGTTTATTAGAGTGAGACACCAGTGGCACAGGCAGAAATGATGCTAGCAGGCACTGTGAAAGCTGTGCAACAGAAGTTTGAAATGTACTGGGTGATACACATGCCCTGGGTTTGATTACCCTACCTAAAAAGTACAGGTTGAACCTCTCTCTTCCAGAAACCTTGGGACCTGACCACTGCTGGATGAGAGAATTTGCTGGACCATAGGAGATTAATATTGTCTTGCAGCATTATCAATGCTTTCACAGCTTACTGGGCGCTTAGAACATATCTGGAGTAAATTAGAGTTAAGTAACAGCACAAAACACTGAGAACCAGGACTGATGGCTGTAGACAAAGTTTATGGGACCAGGTAAAACTTGGCCACACCCATGGTGAGTGGTCAACCAGCTAATTAAAATCAGGCTGGATTACAAGTGTTGATGGATAAGAAAGTTCTGGATTTGAGAGGTTTATCCTGTAGTTTTAAATAATCTTTAGAGGTTCTCTTCTATTTGGCTGAGACCCGTGTCTTAGATGCAGAAAAGTTCACTAAACCAGCTTGTGTAGTTCAGCTGGTAGTTTAATCAGAAAACCTAACTGCGTTTCAAAGCATCAACCAGTGATTTATGACTGTGTAGCACAGTACTGGAAAAAGACTGGACAGAATGAAAGGTTGATTTTGATTTGCTCTCATCTTTTTCCTTTCTTATGCCTTCCAAAATGAACATTTATCACATATCTAAAACTTTAGCAATAGGATGGTGTTATGGACCACCTGCAAGTAGATAGTCCCAATCTACACATCACACCTTGCTTCACTAGATATACGTGGTAATACCCAGGAAACAAACACAACATAGAATGTGAATGTGATCATCTCCCCACCATAGCTGTGTTTTAAGGGAAGGGAAACAGACAGGCAGAATGGCCTGAGCAGAATGGCCTGAGAAGCTTTGGGCCGCAGGGGGAGCCAGCCCTCTAAGGGACATGGTATCACGAGGAAGCATGGCTAGCCTGGTCTCTATATAGGATATTACAACCTCGTTATATCTGCCAACATATAATACAGGTTGATCCTATCTCATCCAGGGCCCTCGGGACCTGACCTGTGCTAAAGAAGAGAATTTGCTGGAGCATGGGAGGTCAATATTGTCTAGCACATTATCAACACTTCCACTCCTTACTGGGTTCTTAGAAGATATTTAGGGGTAAATTACAGCGAAATAACAGCACAGAACACTTAGAGCTATGACTGGTGGTTGTACAGAAACTTTATGGGAGTACAGGAAAGTTGGCTACAACCATAGTAAGTGATCGTCCAGCAAACTAAAATCATGCCATATTATGGATGTTGCCAGATGAGAGAATTCCAGATCAGAGATGTTCAACCTATTCCTAAAATTGGACTCGCCTAGTTCCTGGTTTTAGAGTCATAGGCTTTATTTGAGTAGAATCCACCTAAATTGTGCCATGGTACATGATGGATTTATAATACACACAAATGAAGACTAAGCTAAGAAACACATTTACACTCACAAGTTAAGATAGGATTTGAACTACATTGCCAGAGTAGAAAAGCTTGTGTACTACTAGTTCCCTATGTTTTCTTAGCCTTTCCAGCATTTTTAGAGTGCAGAATGCAATACCCCCATGAATTAATGACAATTAACAATATATTGCTTATGGGAATCTTTATAGGTAGGAATCAGGTAAAAATGGTAAATCAAGAAATTTTTAAGCATCTTTGCTGTACACCGAGTTCACATAGTAATATTTATTTTCTGAAATGCTGTTTACCATTTCTTTCTTGATAAGATAATTTATCTGAATAAAATGATCTTTTAAAGATAAGATACTTTACTGGAAAAATAATCTTTTTATCACCTTTTCTGCACCTTATCTATTTTCTGCACCTTATCTATTGGAGTGAAAAATTCACTTTCATTCTCTTGAACATAGTCCATTCCAATCTAATAAATTTATCTTCTAGTCTGTCAAGTGGATGAAAAACTATAGAAAAAAATCAATGGGAGTTCTGCCAAAGTAAGGACTGCTAGATTGGCTCAAACAAAACAGAATATACCATGGGTGCATCTACACTAGGAACTAACTTCAAAGTTAGGCACTTCATCAGAGTAGCCAGCAGAGTCTGCACACAGTTCCCCTTACTTCGAAGATAACTTCGAAGCAGGGAGCCCAACTTGGAAGTCCTGACTCCATTCCTGGGAATGAAGTAGTGCCCTACTTTGAAGTTTTACTTCGAAGTAGGTTGTGTGTGAATGCTCAAATTCGAAGTTGCTTACTTCGAAGTTGTACTTTGAAGTAAGCAGCTTCGAAGTTATTTCTGTAGTGTAGACACAGCCTATGTGTGTAGACAAAAATCTTTGAGCACAGTTTTAAAGTGGAGAGTGTTCAGAGAAGAGCCACAAAAATTGCTAAAGGATTAGGTAACATGGTTCAATAATCAAAAATAGCTTAAGCCATTTGGTTTAACAAAATGAAGGTTAAGGCATGACTTGCTTACAGTCTGGGAGTGTCCAAATGGGGAACAATTCTTTAATAATGAGCTGTTCAGTCTAGCAGAGAAAGGTCTATATCAATGATCCAATGGCAGTATATTCAGCCTGGAAACAAAATGTACATTTTGAACTATGCAATTCACATAGCTAGAGTTGCATATCTAAAATCAATTTTACCTCCTTGTGGAGACCTGGGCTGAGTGTGGGAACTGTAGGACTAAATGCAAGTATTTGAAACTCCCCACCTCTTTTACTGCCTGTTAAGACAGTTCCGTGCGAACCCTGCTAACACCCAAAAAATCTCTGGACGGCAGTTTCCAGTGCATCTTGGGGTAATAACATAATCAACAAAACGAAAGCATTGAACTCAGGTCTTGGCACATTTTTGTAACTCAGATATTTGAGTAAAACCCATACTCCTGGCAATCACAAAAAGTAAGAGAAGTTAATGAGACAGTTTTTCCCATCAACCTCCTGCTGTGTGGTGGCCACAAAAATCAACTTTAGATACATTGACAAAAGCAATATGATTTTCTTATAAGCTGGCCACATAAAATACACATATTAAAAATATTGTTCTCTTCTGAAAGTGATGACATCTTGTAGTTCTCTGTGCGTGTCTCCCAATGACTTCTCATTTACAAGATTACTTTTACTCAGCATAGAAACAGAACTGGCTTTTCTGACTTCCCTCCTTGCAGATTCAGCCTGGGATCTGACAATGTGTTCTTTCTGGTCTGTGCCTCAAAAACAGTAAAAGATTCTCCAGGATGTGTGTAATTCAAAACCCTGTTAAAACATGGGCAACTGAATATAGCCCACCTTATTATGCCAGAGCTAGCAAGAGAAAAAATAGCTCTGGTGCTTGCAAGAGAAATCAGTAAAGACAAACCTGAATACACTCACAGAAGGTGGGTCTGCTGAGTTCATAAATGCCAGGCTATTTGCACTTCCAGTTAAACTAGCACCATGCTAAAAATAAAATGTTTTGCTAACAATAATATGATCCCAATTCAACAAAGCTCTTAAGCACGTGCGTAAATTCAAGAGCGTATAGTTCCATCAGAGTCATGGCACGTTTAACTGCTTTGCTGAATCAGAGCCCATGTGTAAATATTGTAGTCTATGGGTAAGCACACAGCAAAGTTGTTTCAAAATGACTTTGAAATAGTGCTTGGCTTATTTTGAAATTGGTAAACCTCGCTCTATGAGAAATAGCACCTATTTCAAAATAGCTATTTTGAAACAGGAGCTGTTAAGGCATGGAATAGCGCCTATTTCAAAACAAGACATGGTGGCTGGGGCTACATTAATCCCTGCCTTTCGAAAGGTGGGATGCTAATGAGCCACTTTGGCAGATACCAAAACCAAATGGGAAGAAGGGGCTTTCGAAGTCTAGGGGTCCTTTTGAAAGGCCCCATCTACACGAGCGGCGTGCGTTGCAAAAGCGCCACTTTCAAAACACATGCAGCCACTCTTATGCAAACGAGGCACTGCATATGCATTGAAGAGTCTCATTAGCATCTACTGAAGTGGCTCATTAGCATACCCGTTCCGAAAGGCAGGGGCTAGTGTAGCCATGGCCAGTGTGTCCAATGGCTCTATTTTGAAATACACTCTCTGTATGCAGATGCGATATTATGAAATAGCTAAATGCTATTTCAAAGTGCATTTTTGTGCACAGCCGCATTCTTTCAAAATAAGCTATTCCGGAATAGCTTATTTCAAAATAAGGCTATTGTGTAGACTCAGACCATTTCTACACAGGCCACTTGGTAATGCACGGCCTGAAATATGGTAATGCGGCACGGATGCAAATTCCCCGCACCTCATTAGCATATGGTCACGTCATTTGGAGCCCGGAAGACCGTTCTTCGGGACTCCACAACACAGTGTAGAAGTGCGGCCTCCGGGGAGCTTCTGGAAGGAAGTCCTTCTTCCAGAGGCCCCTTCTTCCCGAAAATTTTTGGGAAGAAGGGGCCTCCGGAAGAAGGTCTTCCTTCTGGAAGACCACCACCCCTTCCCCCCGGAGCCACGCTTCTAAACGGCGTTTTGGAATCTGGAAGAGCGGTCTTCCGGACTCCAAAGCACGTGACCGTATGCTAATGAGGTGCGGGGAATTTGCATCCATGCCTCATTAGCATGTTTCGGGCCATGCATTACCATGCCACTTTCGAAGAAACTGGCCTGTGTAGAAATGGACATACGCTATAACTGTATAACATTTATTCTTTTAACTTTAGCATTGCAGTACAGAGCTCTCTGTGATCTTACTTTCATTGTGCAAGGTGTGAAATTTGGTGACATGTCAGCTGTTGCTATCTTGATTTGTAATGAACTACATAGAAGTTAAGATACGATTTTTTTTTCATGATGCTGACAATGCCAATGGAAGACAAACAATGAGATAGTCTTTTCTTACAGTAATGGAGACAACAGAAAAAATGAATTGTTTTAAACAGAAGACTGTGGGCACAACACTTCTGGACATTTTGACATAGCTATAAGTTTCCACTTCTTTCTTCTCTGTGGCTGTAATTAAAAAAAAAAAAAAAGCTCTTCAGTTCGTCCCACCCTGAAAGTTAGACTTAAAATCAGGGAAGAAAAATGAAAGAGAAACAATTTTTAAATACTACAGAGCTTTTGTCAGTAGAGGGAAAAGATTAGAGAAAAATCTCACCCCTATGTAAAACAGTATAAAGGTGAAATACATAGGACCCATTTTAAGATCAACAGATATGGTATGGTTATTAGAGTATGGGCTTATACTCGAATGTTTACTCAGCTTCAGATAAGCCAGCTATCTTGAGTTTGGTTCACATTCATTTCAGGCTCAAGGTTAAAGACTCACAACCTCTTTTTATTTCACTCTCTCCTGCTGAACCCTTTTGTCCAAGTGTTCTCTAGCCCTCTGGGAAAACAAACACATTTGATATTCAGACAGTAGAGAGTAGAATACTGCAAAAGCAAACAAATTCAATTCTACTGAAATGTCAGTAAGGTGATTAGCATAAAAAAGTCAACAAGAGGTCAAGTTTGCAAAGAGATGCCAACTCTTAAGTGTACCTCAAAAATATCTAGAATCTGGCTGTGCAAAAGTTACAGTGATGGTGTTTGGTTAAATACCGTAGATGGTGTGAAGCTTCGAAACAGAAGATAATTCACCCATGGGGCCTCTTGCATGTGTTCTCTTGTGGCTTCTTGCATTTTTAGGTGAGCAGCATGAGAAGTCCATAAACTAGGACGATGTATATGTGGAAGTCATTTTGTAAATAATAGGTTCTGTATCACATGCAGCCAAAGTTGTGAAAATTGGAAGCTACATGAAAAAGCAGTTAACTTTTAGGTAGCAATTTTTATTTATTTATTTATTTTATTTTTACTTTTAAATGTCTGAAATGAGTACAAAGGCTTTGGGATCTGTAACCGTTCTTTATGCTCATACAGTAATTTCAGATAGGGCTCTGCAAAGTCACATGTTGGTAGTGAGAACAGGACAATAGGTGCTCTAATATAACCACAAAAAGGGCCTGATGCTGATTATACTGAAATTAATGGTGTTAGTCCTGAACCAACCCCACAGCATGTAATTTCTACAGCAGCTCATCATTAACATATCACAGTTGTCAGAAAAACCTTAATGTTCTGAAACATTTTGAACTGATATTAACAGGACTTATATTGGGGCTGTCAGATGATCAAATAAATAATTGCAATTAATCATGAGATTAACAATAGTCTCAATCACAATTTTAAGTGCACTGTTAAATATTAATACAATGCCAGATAAAATTTACTATAAATATTTTGCATGTTCTTCTACGTTTTCAGGTATACTTATTTCAATTACAACCCAGAATGCAAAGTGTACAGTGCTCATTGCATATTATTTTTATTACAAATATTAGCACTGGAAGAAGAGAAATGGACGTAACAGTAAAATTTCTGTTATGAACGTGCAATTTACAAATACAGATTTTTTTACATGAACTGCACTAAAACAAATCAGTGTCAATTATTATAGCCCACATGTTGAAGCATGAAGGGGCACGTGAATGTTTAGCATAGATGACATGTTTAGCGTATAGCACCTGACAATGAGTGCCATGTAAATGTGTGTTTTCAGGTGTCTTTATAAATACGAAGCAGCATTAGCATCCCAAAATGTAAACAGACTTGCTTGTCTTAGTGGTTGGCTGAATAAGAAGTAGGAGAGTTGACGTTATGTATATATGGCTATTATAAATTTAAACTGGCATTCTATTATTGTTTAACAGTGTGATTAAAATTATGATTACCATGATTTGTAATCTAGTTAATTTGTTTTGGATTAATTGTATGTAATAACTGTGATTTAATCGACAGCAGTAGTTTATAAATAATGCCATTTAAGAAATTTTTTATATTACTGGCTGAAACCTACTGACATTTATTTTAGTGGAACTACTATATTCAAATAAGCTGAACAAGATTTAGCTGTACATTTAGTTTTTCAACCTACTTAGTTTCACCACAGAGGAAACAGAGAGAGCCAGCTTCTGATCTCAAGTAAGTAAATATAACTCTGTATTAACTTGAAATTGACTAGATTTGCAATTGTTGATATATTTCTATTCATAGCACAGAATTTATACCAGAAAAATGCCCAGTTTGCTTGGACCACTTTCACATTAATGTTGCATATGGAACCTCAGATTTTACATTTCTTTCTTATTTGTAATTTCCAATGTGTGAACACTGTATTGAATTTAAATAGCTGGTTGCGTTTTGGGGGGATGTTGGTTTGTTTTTGTACTGTTAGACAAAGGAAACAGCCTTATTTCCATTTCAGATTTCATTTCAATACGTAGCCAAGCTATAGGTCTCAAACTAAGACCTTGAGAGATAAGGGAATGCTGCAATGGGTCTTATCTCTTCATTAATACTGACAATCACAAAAGTAGAACTGGCCACTAAACATTCTAAACCATTGTGATAACTAGAGAGTAGCAACGTAACTTGAGATCGTGAGATCCAAAATAAAGTATTACTTTTAATGAAAATACAACAACTGAACTATTCATATGCAGTGCCTCTCTGTAAAAAAAGAGGTGCCGGTACTCAGGCGGTTCCCCACCCCTCCTCTTCAGCCAATCGTGTGGCTGGGGCTTCTGAGGTGTCAGTACTTGACACCAGCAGGTACCGGCACAGAAAAAGCACTGTTCTTATGTTTCCACATCTATGAGAGGCTGAAAATCCACAGGCGTTTTCCTGGAAATGCAGCTCACAAAATACTCTGGGTGTGGCGATATCAAACAGATATTGACATAACCTGAGGTAATGTAAGTACTTATACATGATCAATGAACTACTAGAGAGGTAAATGTTAACAGGAGAAAAATCCCTCTGTGCATTAGAGTAACGCCAATACTCTGCACTGTATGTGAAATCTTTTTCATGCATTTTCTTGCTTGTATTTCTTTCGGGTTTTTTTTGTTTTGTTTTGTTTTTTTGTTTTTTTTTTTACAGAACGTATGCTATTGTATACCACTACATGGGCATTTCTGAATGGCTCTTAAATTAGAGAGTTCAAGCCATTAAAAATTGGAATAAATAATTTCCCCTCCAAGCTATGTGGTCTACTACAGGGGTCAGCAACCTTTTCGAGGTGGAGTGCTGAAATTTGGCCTTTTGACCTCTATGTAAGCTCAGAGTGCTGGTGCTAATAATCCTACTTACAACAGTTTCATTAATAAACAGATTAAGATGCAGAGTTTTACCATTTAGATGGTGGTTGGTAGCATTTGCTGTTCTTTTGTTAATCCACAGGTGGCACGGCTTTGATTAAGCTCCCAGATGTATGGTGGAGAAGGGGGTGGGGCTGAGCTCCCACCTCACATGCCAATGAAAATTGATTCATGTGCCACTTGTGGCACCTGTGCCCAGGGTTGCTGACCTGTTGTCTAGTAGTTTGAACCAAGAACATTGATTAACTGTCCGATGTTCTGTGTGCCTTTGGAGAAGTCACTTGACTGATACCTCAGTATGATTATTTGCAAACTGGGGATGCTACAAATCCTACAGTTGAGTGGCAAGGGATAACAGGTGGTTGTGTAGAGGTTACTGTGTCAGTGCTTATTAGTGCCAGATCTGCCATATGGTCCATGGCATGCTTAAATTTTCAAATCAGCAGTGATTTTAGATTTCTAAAGTCTTCAATTTTTGGAACCGCAAAGTGACATCTGTGAAGGATCTAATTTCCAGAGGATGTTTTAAGCCATCTCAAGTTGGCCTCTCAAAATCACCATTAACTTCTTGAAATATAGAACTCTCTGCCACAATACATTCAGGCACATGAATGGATAAATGGTCAGCCCCCGTTACAAAACATCAGTGTGTTTATGTTAGAGAAGTGGTTTTTAGATTCCTGGGGAACTGAACAAGTGCCATTCTTAATAAGCATCACAGAAAACATTCCTAAAGAGATGCTCAGAAATTTAAAAAAAACATTGAATGCTCATCTAAAAACAAACAAAATAATCCCAGTCCACAAGTAAGCACTGAATATTAAGCATCTCATAGACTCCGTTATGTCTTTCATACAGCTCTATCTATAGAAGAGCCTTAAGGAGTCCAGCATCTTAGGTGGCTGAAAAATGTTACCTCTCAGAGACTGAGGGATCATTTAATCCAACCGACGGAAGAAAAGGTTTATTGTGCATTTATTTTTTTAATTCACCCCTGCCTAGGTTGTCAGTTTGCTGGAGGAATATCCTAGAACATCTCACTAGAAGCAAGAGACACTAGAAACAGGATTTCATTTGAGCTTGACTTGGAGACACCTTCTGAAAGGGGGGGAGGGGCATTACAAATGCCATCAGAAAGTGATCTGGCTTCATGAAGTAAATAGTTTTATTCAATTGCTGAAAAAAGCTAAATATTTTGCACATAGTAAGGCTTTTCATAACCAATAGCTAACCATAGCGCTTCACAAGCAGCACCATTGGTTAGAACTGAAATATTATTTTTAAAAAGCTAATGTAAACAGACACCCTGGTTCAGTAATAAAGCCTATGCAAGCTATTATCTAAAGACCAGACTCTAGATGCTCTCTGAGGTGTAGATACACACCCCTGATTATCTTAAAATATCAGCCACACTGTCTTGGTTCCCCCTCCCCTCCAAAATGAAGACAGCTAGTTTCATGGCCCTGGAGACCAACCTGGACAATGAGGACAATCTAAGTTCTCCATGCTGCAACAAAGGGACACAAGCATGGCCTAATGAGACCCACATGGAAGTAGGTGCAAAGGCAGGGTGGGAGTTTAGATTCCTTGCCATTGCCATTTAATCTTTGGTGTCTCTGCAGAGATTGCTGGGAAAAGTATGGGGGGGTGATGAACTTTGTTTGACGGTTTGAGATCACTATGATATTGTGCTGAAACACTTCGGAGCTCGCTATTCCAAGAATTAGTTTATCCTTGGCTACTATGGGAAATCGTTCACCAGATTAGAAGATTCTTGCATGTATGGTGCTGCTGGCTTCCATTCTGCTTCCTCTCTTGTCTGGCATGGTTACAAGTTAGTTAGGTAGGTTAACAACTGGTGTTATCCTGCCTTTGGCATCACTGCCAACTGAGGCGCCATCACTACTTTGGCAAGATCTATATCTCCATGACTACAGCTGAGGGACCAACTGTTTGAACAGACAGAGCTGGGTAAAGCCTAAAGAAGATGAGACACTGGGCTGAGGGAAGGAACTGCAGACACCTAGGAAAGGGAGCGTGGCTGCCATTTGCACACAAATATAAGGTCATTTATCCTGAAATTGGCTACTGCTGGTAGCAGTCTCAGTAAGCACTCCTTTTTTATCTGTTTTCTAAGGCAACTACTTCTATTGGACATGACACTCCTCCATGTCTGTAATTTCGATATTAGACAAATAATTGTCTCTATGTTCCGAGCCCACTTGGAAATTGATGCCAGTGTTGAATATAGTTGTCTGTTTATTTAGAACAATTGCATGTGAACAGCTCATACATGCTTGCTCTGGAATTTTTACTTTTTGAACAATTGGGTGAAATCTATTTGATGGTTTTGAGTTTTCAAAGCCTAAAATTCATACCTATGATTGCCTCGCTCTACATTACTTTAAATCCGTTTACAAATAAGGAGGGAAGGATATTTTCCCGGCAGGGGAGAAAGCCCATGGCTTTGTATTTTACTTCCCTCTTTGATTTATCACTGTGTAGATTTATTAAATATTCAGACATGACATTAAGCCCATCTTTTCTCCCAGGCATTCCGGAAGAAGATTGACATAGGGAGATTTTTAAAGTACTTCTTTTGCAATATATGGGGGTTTTTTTTCAGAACATTGTAGAAATGGAACTTTAAGGCAGGATGAGACTAACTAAACACTGTAAGGAGAACCAGACTACACAATGGGTACCCATTGCATGTGACTGTAAATCTAAAAAATATATATACATAGTGACAGAGGGTATGGTTTTGTTCATGTGGAAAGCAGCTATCACTAAGAAATGGACAGAAGATGTCACTGAATTAATTGGCAAAATAAGCATATATGTGTACCTGGATCTAATATTTCAGTAGTCTGTTAGTGCTTGCTATAATATGAAATGTACCTTACCATACTTTCTCTCTCAGCAAAAACAACAAGAAGTCCTGTGGCACCTTATAGACTATCAGATATTTTGGAGCATAAGTTTTTGTGGGCAAAGACCCACTTCATTAGATGCATCTAATGAAGTGGGTCTTTGCCCATGAAAGCTTATGCTCCAAAATATCTGTTAGTCTATAAGGTGCCACAGGACTTCTTGTTTTTGAAGGTACAGACGAACATGGCTACCTCTCTGATACTTATCTCTAAGCAAAGAAGCTGTAATTATGTTTATTAACATAAGGCAGAATGATTTTTAAGGATATATTTTGCAGTACGAATAAATGCATCACACATGATGAAGAAATATGTTAGGGAAAAAAAATCACCATTACAGAAATCTATGTGTACTGCATGGTGGGCAACCAGAAACACGTGTCCCGATCTGAATAAGGACCTGTAATAAAAAGGTCAAAGAAGTGTATCTACGGTATACAAAATAATTCAGCTATGAAGGTGTGTTGTTGGTGGAGGTTTTTTTGGTGTTTTGCATAAGGTGGAAAAAGGGCAATACAGATAAAACCTCAATGACTAGTAGGTGAGTTGGCATCTCAGTAGATCTGATGCATTAAGAATACACACTCACGCCCAGCCGCAGCAGCAGATGTGCTGGTAGGAGAGGAAAGAGCATTGGATAACGATACGTGACTAGGGCTAGAAATATTGGTTACATCCTGGTTCTGGCTTGTGACGGAGGACTGTCTCCTTAGAGCCCCCTGAAATGAAGTGCCACTCTTGAAAGTATTGACTACTTCGATCTGCAATGGAGGAAAAATGAGACAAGTTGCTTAAGGAATGGACACAGTTGCACAACTGACAGGAATAATAATTAAAAAAATACTCAACCATGCAAACAGTTATCCTTCAGTTGAATGAATTAAAGCCACAAGTATTTCTTTTAATTAGTTGAAATAAATAGGGCCTGATTCTTTCTTGTGGTAAACTAAAGCAGCTTCCTGGAAGTCAGGGAAACTGTACCAATTTATGCCACTACATGATTTGGACCAGTATTTTTAAAATTTAAATCCTACATATGCGTATATGACAATTAACATATTTTGATGACACTCATCAATAATACTTTGTCCTGCCTTGAGTGCAGGGGACTGGATTAGATGTCCTCTCAAGGTCCCTTCCAGCCTTACAGTCTATGATGCTAATCGCCATCTTTTTGGCTAAGAATAAATAGTACTTGATTAGTGGCATCTAGATTGTCTGCCAGAAGAGAAACAAAATTAAATCCCCGATTTTCTTATAATAAAGAAATATGAAAAACTATTCAAATTCAGAGAATTTGCTCTTTCACTTTAGAAATTTCAAAGAAGTAGCTCAATAAAGTTACTAGGTACTTTGACATTTATTCAATTTTTTTATTTTTATTATTGAAGGATCATATAAATTAGGCAGAGAGAAAAAAATGGTTATATTTTGTAATTGCTAATTAGACAGTATTTTAAATTACATGGAAATATAGACCTGTTTCCAGAAGCATTGTGATACTGCCTGTTAATATTACGCATTGTAAGTTTTATGAATACTCTTATTGTTGGCCTCAGAAGCCAAACTGATGAAGTGTTTAACATTTTATACAACCACATTTGTCTTTTTTCCATAAGTTTTATATTAGAATACAACAGCTTGTAGCTGAGAGGCATCATGACAACTGCAGTCTTGTACTTTGCAAGCTGTGTGTCATTAATATAGAGACGTTTACAGCAAGGAGCTTCCTAATTAGTTTCATGTACAAAATAGTGAGCTCTGAGTCTAAATGGGGTTTAATTCCCCTTCATAACTAATGCCAATGAAGGATAAATATTAGACACAAAGTATTTTTAAGAATAATGCATCTAATTCTCCTTTCAGTTCCACCAGTATAACCAAAATACAGTGGGTTAGTACTGACATACATGAGAAGAGAATTCATGCCATCGCTCCTTAAAAGAGCCTGCCATCCTTAATTCTAATTTCCAGGGAAAGAAAAGCCAGGAACTCCCAAAGCTAGAGTCATGATGGCTGTTTTCCCACATACATTGGCATATACTTTGTCAAACAGTTTTCAGAAAAATGTATAGATGGTGTAAATTCATTTGCCAGGCAGCATGGATTTTTTGCTATTTAGTGATAAAATATCTACGAGATTATTTTAACCAAAATCAATTCATTCTGATGTCCCTGTGCAAAGAAAACTCTGTTGTTTAGGTGAATCAGCAATACCATCATAAAAACAAACATATATACAAAAATGCTTGTATTTTCAAACCCAAAGAACAAATCCATTTTCACTCCAAAGAACAGGAATCCCCATGCCTTGTGTGACCTAAGTAAGCCATACCATGAAGGGTACCATTATTCTAACTCGGTGATGCAAGTTGCTAGTAATGCTACCATTTGAAAACACACTGTCATAAAAGTGAACCTAAAATTGTAACGCAAGCCCCAAGATAACACAACACTGAATAGAACCAGGGCTCCCCAGCTACAGTATATTTCAGTTTCCTCATCATGTAAAGACTGAGAGCAGAACTTCAAAATAGTATGTATGCCCAAAACTACACAATGCCTTTTCCTTTTAACTGGAGAGAGCTATCATCCAGGATGGTAATGCTGCACCTTTACTGATTAGATAGCTGTCGTGAATCTAGATGGACACCCTCCACATTGTTTTTCAGAGACAGAAGTACTAAAATGGTACACAGTGGTCTACAATACCACTTTTAGAGATATGCAATTACTGCATATTTGCTGAAACAGCTGCAGCCTCTTCAGCTCTCTTAGGGAGATAGTTATTTATTTCTCTGTGTTACATAACACCCGTATGTTTATCTAAGGAGCGTCCATCTCAAAACCACTTGTAAAAAGTGCACTAGAAACCACAATAAAGGTTTTTGGTGGAACATGCTTGTCTTATAAGTGCAGCACAACATGTACTGAAAATTTCCATATGCAAATGATAAAGAGTTGGTAGGGTCATGGTCCATTCTTTTCCCATATGAATCTGTGTAATAGAACTAGCCAGGTATTAATATGGAATTAAAATGCATAATCTTTATATTAGGTCTTAAAATCTCTGCACTAAGCAAACACAAATGAAGGCATCTTGCTGTGCAAGTTTTCTTCTGCAGGCAAATTCCTGATTATAAACCGGATAGAAATAGCAAAGTTAGCAGGCCCCAGGGGAATGGATATGTAGAGAAAGCTGTGAGTGAGCCATAAGCTACAGGACATACACACACGGGAAAACCAGTATGTGGCTCAAGACAACATTAATCACACATTAAGGAACATTGAATTACCTACCTGAAATGTTCATTCTCCAAAGGCAGAATTTAAATAGAGATCCTGGCTTTCCATGTTGTGACCCAGAGTCATGGAGCACTCTCCAAAAGAGAATTCAAAAGGCTATTAAGACTCACTACAGACAGTACCAGGTGTACCATTGTGGATGGTAAATTTTAAACCTCCATATGCCAGTTTCTTAAAACATATCTGCAATGAGCCTCCATAAGAAGCTGAAAATAAGATCTCCAGTATAAATACAGGTGGAAAGATGAGGGCAGATCTGTATTTAATATTGTGTCCAGAGAACAAGAATTACAGGTATGTAATTTGCTCTTTCTCCTAAGGAAACTAACTAAATACAGATCTCATTTTGTGGAATCTGTGGACAAGAATATCTAACAGCCCCTACAGAATTTCACAGGCTAATGTATGTGGTCATGTCCTGCCTAAAGTCAATAGGGACTACGTGAAATGCAAAACCAGGAGGAATTTGATCCCAGATATCTGTGGCAAAAGGAGGAAACCACCAAGAATGAAGAATTACCATTTAAATAGTGAGTAAACTGACATTGTTAGAACACATGGAATTGCTAATAAAGAGAATGGTAAAGGTAAAGAGACGTCACTTTTGTATTGTTTTATTTTGCATCCATTCAGTGTTCCTTTTTAAAACTGAATCCACAAGAGTTGTCTTTGTGAGGAGCACACAATTAATAAAAGTATGAAAAAAGCAGGCTGAAAGACTTCCACTCTGTCATGACCGTTAATGGGTCTCAGATAGCTGTATCTCTCTACCAATAAATGCTTATGGAATTTTGCATAATAAAAGAACATTTTGGCCTTTATAGCGTTACTTTAAGAACATTTCTCTGGCTATCCTCTTGCACAAAAGATTTCCTAGAGCTGAATAAATACCATGGATAGTATTTATATTATAGATAGCTCCTGGAGAGTGTAGACTGCCCAAATGTCGAAACAGACATAGACTATAGTCAATGTCCATAGACTGTCCAAATGTCAAAATAAAAAAAAGTGAGCTAGGAAATCTAAAAGGTACATTCCATTCAAGTTAGCCCCTTGTACCTTTCTGATTTTCTAGTGTATGTTTGGTATAAAATGCTCCAATGTAATGGTGTGAGATGAGATAGGCCAACTTAGTTTGCTTAAATTTCAAAACCTCTTGGAAGGTTTGACCTTCATGCTACTTGATTTGCATTGGCCCTATGATAAACTGAAAAACAAAACAAACTGAGGGTAGGAGAAGAAATCTGATGAAAAATTCAGTATACGTTCTTTGTTCATATCTGTAATGGCATCCACTTATTCAAAACAAACTCTTTCAAGGGTGGATTGAACTCTTCTAAATGCAGAGCAGAGGCTCCCCTCTAAACTAGAAAAGTTTAGGTATATTTACTGTTGCGTTTATTTATAAGCTTTCCTGTGGCATTCATGATAGCCTATGACCATTTTACACACGGTTTATTTTTATTCTCAAAATGCCCTTGTTTGGTAGGGAAGTAGTACTGAATCACCGTTAGAAAAAAATAGAGTTGGCTTATGAGACAGGAAAAAAATTGTACAAACTCTCAGCTATGGGAACCTGCAAAATAGTTTTAAAGGTCTGGAAAACCTGAGTCCACAATTTTAACCACTGTTAAGTTTGAGAGAAATACAGAACTTTCGCTTAAATTATGTTTTAATTGTATTACAATTATGTTGATATCTGACTTAACCTGGATTTTCTACCCTGCAATTCGCCTGAAGACAGACTATTTTAGCTGTTAAAAGATCATTAAGGCTGTCATTGCTATCTATTCAGTCCTATCTTAACTCTAGTTCCTTAGTACTAAGATTTCCTGCATATATATCAGCTGTAAAAGATGCAGCAAAAATATTAGCAAATTATTGATATAGGTGAAAAATATTTTTGTGGAAGATCACATTATTACCTTATCTTTATGAGGTCTTATGTAGTTACCGTGGGCCAGCTATGAGAGTTTACATGGTATTCCTCTTATTAGCCACCTTGTGGCATTCACAGATGAGTATATCAACACAAAGGCCAAAAAAGTTTAGTGAACATAAGTAGTGAAGACAAGATGAAATGTACATGGCCAGATTTCTTGACTTAAATTCTTCCTGCATCTTTCTTTTAAAACAAATAATTTGAGATCTTTGCAAGTAAGAACTAGAGATGTCCCTGACTCTTTGATATGAGGAAGCAACAGTAGAATCCTTTCCCTTTTGCCCAGGTGTGAATGCTCTATTTTCAGAGAAAGAAACATCCCACAACTGATGTCGCTCATATGAGTTTGGATGAATAGGCTTTGCAGAAATGCAGCTGAGATGTCTGCCAGTTAACTAGAAAAAAAATGTGGATTCACTGTGCACCTTCTTGGGACTCACAAAACTTTTTTTGTGTATGTGACATGATTACCTGCCCAGTAACAACTGGACAGAAAATAACCAAAAATTCATTTCACACTGAACACAACACAAGTGTCAGATGGTGGAACGTGGACTTATCCAGATTTGAACCAGCCATCTAGTGGTGAAAGGTTCTACATCCAATTCCCAATCTCATTGCCATCC
Source organism: Carettochelys insculpta (assembly GCF_033958435.1). Classification (NCBI taxonomy): domain Eukaryota; kingdom Metazoa; phylum Chordata; order Testudines; family Carettochelyidae; genus Carettochelys; species Carettochelys insculpta. The sequence goes on along the minus strand of NC_134147.1, from coordinate 9,092,531 downwards.
TCTTTATAAAGAAATGGAGTAGATGCTCTACCTTCTTCTTCTGCATCTCCAGAAGTGCATTAGACATCAGAGGATTCCTGCAAATCCTCCAGCTCCACAAGGATGCTAGAGACATCCTCATCTTCTTCCATCAACTCTTCTTTAGATGGCTTCCTGGGAAATGCAGTACAAGTGTATGAATTTATTTGCATGGGGCACAAAATTTGGTGCCTCAAAATGCACTAACAGAGGCCAATAATGGGTTTTGAACTGATTTGACCAGCATATGAGACACTCTCCAAGGGACATCTTGTGATTGCATTGAACCCTTTTTTCAAAGTGACCTATTTCCTTTTTCCAATATCATTCCACAGATGTCAAGTAAATGTAAAACATCAGAGTCACTGAATAAACAAAATATTGGGGAGGGAAAAATCACAAAAACCTACTGGCAGGAAAGGAATTATATCCTACCAAAGACACTTCTACAACTAAGAGTAGAAAAGATACTAAGTAGATGGGGGTTAGCAAGAAAACATAATTTATGTTTATTTTGTTTTAAATAGGAAACAAGAAGAATAATTTATCCATGGATTATGAAGGCAAAGGTCTTAGAAGAACTACAAGATACTTCTCAAGCTAGAAGAAAAACTGCAAGGGTGTAATTTGCTTTTTGTTGTTGTTTAGACTCACCACAACCAGAAAGACATCCTGACAGAAATGCCAACAGACAACACTCCTCCTACAGCCACCAGGAAGAAAATAATATATGTTTAGGGAATAACTCTTAAAGTCTATAGACCTCACCTGGGCCCAAGCTTGTCACTCTTATCTGAAGGGTCCTTTTAACAGTTTGGATTTTCTCTCTTGATGAGTGCTCCCGAGTCAATGTCCTCAGGACACAGAATCCCCACGCTGGGGATCTATATTTAATTACTTACCTTGGGAGCTTTGGGATTTAACCAGATCCTTAACCTCTGTAGCAGCAATTGCCCCCTTCATTCTCCTGTTTTCCCATAACAGCAACACAATAGTGTCACTGCAGAGACCTGATACACCATTACTTCTTGCACCTATTAATTCCCTTCTTCCTAAAAATATAAAAATGTATCTTTCTTCAGAAAGGTTTGTTAATGTTTAAAATGAAAAAAGGGAAAGCAGTATTTTCACATAAAACAAATATCTATGTTTTCAATAGCACAAAAAATGCATCTCAGATGAAAATTCCATTTAAGACACTATAAACTAGAAAAAAGCATTCAGGCATTGTAAGTATTTAAATATTTGCATGTTCTCCTCTAACACCCTATATAAACTGACGTATTTGATATCATGGGGATTACATACTTGTCTTCTCAAAGTTCCACTCTGTTGTCATTGAGACTATTATGTTAATATGCTATTTTTTTTGCAATGGCCATCTATGTATGTTGCTAAAAAATATATGGATCCTGCCTGAAGACAAATTTTGTTTGTGGCCATGTTATTTAGTAAATTGATCTATTTTGCATATTTAGGGTGCCAGTGCATGTATAAACTTAATTTTCTCTAGCTGTGTACAGCAGCAATTTACATGCATATTTTTGTACACTTAGCGAAACATTCTAAAAAGATATAGATGATATATTAAAGTTCATAAATAAAAGTAAATAAATAAATATATCTCAACTTTTTGATGGATTTTAACTTCCTGTTACCTAAAATAAATACAGGTTCACATTTTTCAAAACTGACAGTCAAAGCTGTACATACATGCCTGAATGTTCTGCTGCAAAAAAAAAAAAAAAAAGGTGGTTTTACAGTTTTTGCTGAGCAGAAAGGGGATTTAATATTTACCAAATTAAACCCTGTTCTTCACAAATGTCGCATCAATTTAAGCCATTTATTATTGCAGAAATAAGAGTTCACACACGTAAATCTGAACTAGTGAAAAGCCTACATTTTCCAATAAATAATTTTTTTTTAAAATTGCATATTACTGTATGTTTGTTTGCTCACTATTTAAAATACTAAAATAGAAATATTTCACTTTTTTAATGATTGCTATAGATGTGAAGTAGAAAATACAGATCAGCTCTCTGTCATCAAGGAAAGCCATTCTTAGGTCTCTTATTTTATTTTCATGTTACTGTTTTAAAACCAAACCATTTTGAGTGTCTCTGATTTAATAGCTTTTGAATTGCTGATTGGGAATGGAAGTGTAGTTATTGAGGTACCTTCCTTTCAGTCTCATAAATCCTGTATGATTCTACTTTGTGGCATATTCTTGTCTGACTGGAAAATCCTGTGTATACTTTGCCAGAGGTTCTACAGCTGTCTTTTAACATACCTGAGTCTGGATTCTGTTGAGCCCTCTGAACCAGAGAATTTGTCCACGGCGAAGTTCTCTCTCTGCATGGTCAATTTCTTCAACATCTTCATTCAGCTCTTCTTCAGGTACTTCCTCTTTTTCTGTGAGCCGTCCTGCTTCCTTTAAAAACTTTAGCCTACTTGTTGGGATGGTTGCAATGATCTGAAAAATCACATTATAAAAGAATGCTAAAAATGTAAGCCTTATCGCATCGAAGAGACAGGAGTTATCAGTAGGACTTGTAATCTTCCAGGAATGCCGGATACATATGTTTATAATGGCACTTTACAGTTATACAGTTCCTCTCAGTCTAGCACACTTTGCATGTTTATAGATGCAAAACTATAGTCACAGGGCAAAGAGCATTGTCCAGCTATGCTGAAAAAACAGTACAGGACACACTTGATGTGGTTTAATTAGGCTGCACTTTTATTCATAAATGCCTGGGAGTACCTGGCAGATAAGTAAGTGTACAGTGCAGGTGATTCCATAGTTCTTTCAGTACATATGGGTGAATCTTCCATCAGTCTTCCCCATTACCTATCACAGTCCACAGCCAACCTGCTGGTGGGACCTCACCTCCCCGACACCTTGAATGAGGGTTAGAAGGGGAGTGTTTGTTTCCCTGTAGTAACAATCATAGGAGACTCAACCCACGTAGGAAGAGGGAAAAAAACCACAATTGGGACAATCCTTCCTAGATGCCAATCTTTAGTCTAGAGATGGGATGCCTGTGGGGTAGGAAGCTTTGGCAGCCAGGAAAGTTGTGGACTGGAGGCTGAAGGTATCTCTCAAGTTTGCAACCATGACTTCCCCCTGTGGAGATATATTATGGGGTCCAACACATTTTTGTGCTGGATGCTGGGATGCCAGACTCAGTCTTTGGATGCTGTGGTGGGCAACACAGCCAAGGACACATCAAGCTATGGTATATTCCAAGCTGAAGAGGATCAGGGCTCAGGTGGAGGCAAAAAGATGTAGGAAGATAGGTGAGGAATGAAACAAAATATTTGTGTGGGTGCTATCTCACTAGTTCAGGAGTGGCAGTGGTAAGGAGGAGTAGGATGGAGATAGAATGGAGATGCTTTGGGAAGGATTTTGGTGGAAATGTTCCTGAATTAAATGATCCACATTAGAGTTTAAAAAACAAAACAACAACAAAATGAGGTTGAACCTGTTTCTTTTAGGAGTCAGTTTTCCAATCCCAGCCTAAGCAAATTCATCTCCCTAAATTCAAGTAAAGGTGAACGTTGCATGTTTAAAAGTTTGATGTGAACTGGAAATTTAATAGTGTGGCTGTGAAATAGTGAATGGGCAGAGGGGAGAGAGAATGGCAAGTGACTCGCTGTCACTGAGATAATTTCTGATTCATTTGGCCTTTCTAGGATTTGAACTGCTGTACCTTAGAAAGTTCCTGTGCTAAAGAATGAGGTTACTTCTAACTGGAGTTTTTAACTGGGTTTTATTAGAACTGAAAAGGACAAAGTGATTCTTGGCCTAGCGAGGTTGTATCACATGTATAGAGGCAACTCTGTTGCATTCTACAGTGACTTTGTGGGACCAGGAGTACAGAGCCTTGAGGGACCAAGGGCTGTTTCCTCTCAGCTGGGATGATTCACTTTACCCAAACTTTGGCAGATGCCTACTGAGACAGCTTGCTGCAGTGTAAAGTCCAGGCCACTAGAGGTGGGCTCTAAGGAGCCAAATACCATTCCCCAGGAAATTGAATTTATCAGTTAGGGCCACGATTTTCAAAAATAACAAGTGATTTTGGGAGCCCAACTTGAACCACCCTAAAGGGGGCAAATGATCAGAAAGTGCTGAGCAAGGAGGGCCCTTCAAAGTGTCTCCAGTTGGTCTCTCAAAAACTGAAGCACCCTAAATCCCCAAAACACAAATCCTGATGGGGTGTGATGGATGTCTGGGGAAGAGAAGTTCCTGAAGCAAAGGGAAACACATGCTGAACCTGAACTGAACAGGGCAGGTGAGAAAGGGCTTGGCTTTCTCTAAGGCAAGTGGGGAGAGAGAAAAAACTTCCCATTAAAAGGTTGTAGGAGAGAGAGAAGAACATAAGAAGGGCCACACTGGATCAGACCAAAGGTCCATCTAGCCCAGTATCCTGTCTTGACAGTGGCCCCTGCCAGACACCCAAGAGGGCAGGAACAGAACAGGTAGTCACTATGTGCTCCCTCTCCTGTTACTCATTTGCAGCCTCTCTCAAACAGAGGCTAGGGGCACCATCCCTGCCCATCCTGGCTAATAGCCATTGATGGACCTAACCTCCATGAATTTACCAAGCCTTGCCACAGGTCAAAAGTGCTTGCTATCTACTAAATAAATGATGCATTCATTTGTAAACAATCTCTTTTCTGGTTGCCCAAATGTTGAACACTGTTGCTATCTTTTCCCTCCATGCTTCAGAAACAAAACCCTAGCGTACCCAGTGAACAAACGAGTGGGCTAAAACTATTAGGCTACATCTACACTAGAGAGTTCTGTTGATAAAACTGGGGTTTTGTAAACAAAATTCACGAAGCGGCTACACACACAATGTGTTTTGTCGACAGTCTCTGGGCAAAACTTGGCACTTCCGCCAACAGCATTCTGCCTCTCCGCAATGAGGAACAACATCTTTGTTGACAGTTTCTGTTGACAAAAAAGCCATAAAGGTGCTCTGGGAGGCCCCCTGTGACAGACAAGACTTCCAGTTTACCAGGCAGCCCTGTTTGCTGAGCTTACAGTTGGCCATTCTGCCAAGAGCACAACCTTGCAGTCTGGCCGCTCTCCATCGACAGAGTGCATTGCTCTTTTGATCTGGTTTTTGTGAGCCTTTGTCAAAGTCTAATGGGGAGCTACGAGCACCCAGAGCAGAGAAACTGCCTTTGTAAGATGCGAGCCACTCCCAGTCTCTGTTTAATCCATGGTTCATGGAGTCAAATTTGCAAATAAATTGCAGCTCAGGGATTTCTCTCTCCATTTGATTTCCTCAAACTACAATACCCACCTAAGGAAGTGAGGAAACAGATTGATAGAGCCAGACGGGTACCCAGAAGCCACCTGCTACAAGACAGGCCTCACAAGGAAAACAAGAGAACACCAGTGACCATCACATACAGCCCCCACCTAAGGCCCCTCCAGAGCATCATCAGTGATCTGCAACCCATCCTGAACAATGATCTTTCACTCTCAGAGACCTTGGGAGGCAGGCCTGTGCTCGCCTACAGACAGCCTGCCAACCTGAAACAAATCGTCACCAGCCACTAAAAATCACAAACCAGTGACCCTAGGCCTGGAACCAGCCCCTGCAACAGTCCTTGCTCCCAACTCTGCTCACATATCTACACCAGTGACATCATCACAGGACCTAACATCAACTATACCATCAGGGGCTCTTTTACCTGCACATCTACTAATATAATATATGCCAGCATGTGCCAGCAATGCCCCACTGCTATTTACATTGGCCAAACTGGACAGTCTCTCTGTAAAAGAATAAATGGACATAAATCCGATATCAGGAACGGTAATGTACAGAAGCCTGTGGGGGAACACTTCAATCTCCCTGGACAGTCAGTGGCAGAGTTGAGGGTGACAGTCCTGAAACAAAAAAAATTTCAAAAATCAAATGGAGAGAGAAATCTCTGAGCTGCAATTTATTTGCAAATTTGACTCCATTGACCATGGATTAAACAGACACTGGGAGTGGCTCGCAGCTTACAAAGGCAGTTTCTCTGCTCTGGGTGCTAATAGCTCCCCATTAGACTCTGACAAAGGCTCCCATCCCCGTCTGATCTGACTTGTTTTTTCCTCTTTTGATAAGTATTGTTGATACTGGGCCATTTCCACCTTGCTGAACAGACCTTGTCAGCTCTGGCCCTCCCTCTTACTGGGACCCCACTCTTTAAATACCCCTCTGAACGCCCCCCCCCCACACTCATGCATCTGATGAAGTGGGTCTTTGCCCACGAAAGCTTATGCTCCAAAATATCTGTTAGCCTACAAGGTGCCACAAGACTTCTTGTTATTCTCAAAGCTACAGACTAACATGGCTACCTCTCTGATACGTGTCACCATGTAGTATAAATGTAACCATAGAGTTTTATATTGAAGTTTTAATGCTACAAGTTTAGTTAAGTGCCTAACAATTTCCAAGTGTTGGAGGGGTGGCCGTGTTAGTCTGGATCTGTAACAGCAACGAAGGGTCCTGTGGCACCTTATAGACTAACAGAAAAGTTTTGAACATGAGCTTTTGTGAGCACAGACTCATCTGATGAAGTGAGTCTGTGCTCAAGCTCAAAACTTTTCTGTTAGTCTATAAGGTGCCACAGGACCTTTCGTTGCTGTTACAATTTCCATTGACCTCTGCAACTGCTTTCACTTCCGAGTGTAACTCAGAAGCTTGTTAATCTTCCCTGGGTTATGTTGTAATATTTATAACTGAACATGCAGAACAAAACCCAGAAGCAACCCAGTGCCCTGTTTTAAATGTTTTAAACCACAGATCAGAACTGAGTGGTTCAACAAATTGCATAATCACCACCACTTTTTCTCCCAAAATGAAGATGTTCCAACCTGCTGAGGACAAGCCCATTCTTACTAATTGCTATCGAACTGACATTCTGATTTTCCCAACTACTGTGATTCATTGCCTCCTGGGGGGGGCGATTTCATCAGCATAATAAAGTAGTGACGGCACCCAGCTATGACTGCCAGGAGGCATTTGCTTACACCAAATTGAGTTCTTTTCTTCAAAAATACTTGTGACCCCACTGTCCAAGAAGTCTTGCTTAATTTTTTTCCAGACCACAATAACCATCCATCCCAGAAGCCCAGCGTCCATGAAGACAGTTCCGCCAGAATCACTTTAAAGAGTGTCACAATTAATTAACTAAATGTAGGGGCAATTTTCCTTCTCAGGATAATGAAAAGCCATTCCTGCCTATGATTTATTTTTACCCGAGACAGTAAAATACTTCTGGGGCCTCTTCTTGTTTGGGAGTAGGTAGCTTTTCAACACATCAATAACCCAACTGGCTGATATTTACAAAATATTTTTAGAGGGAAAATACTGTGTATTCTCTATTCCAACACTATCCACACACGAGATTGGTGGTTATATGCTGCACCCTTGCCTCCGGACAGTATCTGTTCAAGTAATGTCTAAGCCATTGCTTCTAGACACCTAGTCACAAAATTAATTTATCCCTTTACCTCTAGACTGTTGCGGATGTTTGATACATTCATCTACACATAATTCTACTAACTCTTGGCACCAAAGGTTGTAGCAGACCTTAATGCTTGCACCTGGATTAAAATGCATCATGAATTATCAGCTGTTCTGGATGCACTGCTGAAGGCTGCCATCTTTCGGCTGCCAGCTTTCTTCCTCAGCAAGCTGAAGGTATGGGAGGTAAAGTATGGGACCAAGGTCAGCAGTGGGCTATACGAGGGGTATGTCTATGCAGCAAAGTTATTCTGGAATAGTTTATTCCAGAGTTATTATTCCAAAATAAGCTATTCCAAAATAATGTGTCTACACTCCAGAGAAGCCCCAGAATAAGCAAACCTTATTCCTAAATAGTGTGTATGCACAAGATACAGCCTATTTTGAAACAGAGGCATTGGATGCACTATGGCTTATTTTGAAATAGGTTCTAATCCCTGCATACACAGTCCCTATTTTGAAACATCTATTTCAAAATAGGCGGTATTCCCCATGCAGGCTACGTCTACACGTGCAGCCAACATCGAAATAGTCTATTTCGATGAATAACGTCTACACGTCCTCCAGGGCCGGCAACGTCGATGTTCAACTTCGACGTTGCTCAGCCCAACATCGAAATAGGCGCAGCGAGGGAACGTCTACACGTCAAAGTAGCACACATCGAAATAGGGATGCCATGCACAGCTGCAGACAGGGTCACAGTGCGGACTCAACAGCAAGCCGCTCCCTTAAAGGGCCCCTCCCAGACACAGTTGCACTAAACAACACAAGATCCACAGAGCTGACAACTGGTTGCAGACCCTGTGCCTGCAGCATAGATCCCCAGCTGCCGCAGAAGCAGCCAGAAGCCCTGGGCTAAGGGCTGCTGCCCACGGTGACCATAGAGCCCCGCAGGGGCTGGAGAGAGAGCATCTCTCAACCCCCCAGCTGATGGCCGCCATGGAGGACCCAGCAATTTCCACGTTGCGGGACGCGGATCGTCTACACGGTCCCTACTTCGACGTTGAACGTCGAAGTAGGGCGCTATTCCTATCTCCTCATGAGGTTAGCGACTTCGATGTCTCGCTGCCTAACGTCGAAGTTAACTTCGACATAGCGCCCGACGCATGTAGACGCGACGGGCACTATTTCGAAGTTGGTGCCGCTACTTCGAAGTAGCGTGCACGTGTAGACGCAGCTGCAATGAGTTTCACTAGTTTCAAAATAAGGCATCTACTATTTCAAACCTATTTCAAAATAGTGGTTGGCTGTGGCCACACTTTGCCAAAAGTTTGAAAGGTCCATGCCCATGGCCAAATTGGAGGATATAATGAGGCTCTGAAATGAATATTCAGTGCCTCATTAGCATGCTGCTGGCCACAGCACTTCGAAAGTACCATGTTTCGATCACGTGTGGCTTGGCTACATGGGGGTCCTTTTCGAAAGGACTCCACAAACTTTGAAATCCCCTTATTCCTATCAGCTGAAGGGGATTTCGAAGTCTATGGGGTCCTTTTCGGAAAAGACCTCCATATACCCCATCCGCGTGTGATTGAAACACAGCACTTTGAAGTGCCATGGCCAGCAGCATGCTAATGAGGTGCTGAATATTCACTTCAGCACCTCATTATATCCTCCGATTTGGCCATTAGCATGGCCCTTTCGAAATTTTGGCCAAGTGTGGCCACAGCCATTGTGTTGCGTAGATGCTAGCAAAGTTATTTCAAAATAGCGGCTGCTATTTCAAAATAACTTTGTTGTGTAGACCTACCTTAAATGAGCTGGTGGAGCTCATTCTGATCCATAGTAGAGAAGAGGCCATGTCACAAAAAGTAACTGGCATCAATTGCACCACTGTTAATGGATAGACAAACTCATAACCATTGTTAACAACCTCAGCACAGAGAATAAATGGATAAGCGTGTGCACTGAACTATTCACTCGCCTCCTATTGCTTGTCACTGTGGAACACATTCAAGTGAAATTAGTTGGGGACAACACAGGGAAGCTTATCCTACAAGTGTCCTTTTCCTGTGATTTCAGAAGTACAGTTCTAAAGGTGAGGAACAGAGATCTGAAGAAGTGGGTCTGTCCCATGAAAGCTTATCACCTCATAAATCATTTTCTTAGTCTTTAAAGCACTACATGACTGCTGTTTTGTTTTGTTAGTTCTAAAGGCTATAAATTTGGCATCTTTCAGAAACAAAATCACAGTATTACTATGCTCTATTGAAGAAAAAGTCTGAAAATTAAAAAATGTTAAAAGAAACCATAGTGCCTTATTGAAAACCCCTGTATTCTTAAAATGGTAGCTTACTTCCAGTTTATTAACTAATGTAATAGAGTGAGAGATGGTTGAATGGCAAACAAACGTTCTTATGAATAAAATTACTCACTCACAAAGCATTCAGAAAACCAGACCTGACATCTTTTTGTAAAAACATAACGGGTAGAACACTATGTGACACTTACCTGACCCCAGACAAGTTCTCCTAATCCAATAAATACACACCACATCCACTGGTCAAGCTGCAGAGGAGAGCAGCTGAAAGGTTTCCCGCCAAACTGCACAATTATTATCTGCAGAGGAGAAATGAGGGGAGGAAGAAACACTTTATTTCTCTTCTGAAAATATAATTTCCCCACATATAGGTGAGCTTTTGCTCTCCCTTTCAGCAGGCTTGTTTATCTTACACTTTGATTCAGCAAGTCCATTGCTCGTGGCACAATCAAGCCCATTAGCAGTGGTGGACAAAAGGGACAACTGCCTCACGGCCGAGCAGTTCTAAAGGGTCCATCAATGCTTAGAGCCCTGGGCTCTTTAAATTGCTGCCAGGGCTGTGTGTGGCATATTCCGGCCAGCACTGGTGGAAGTGCGATACTATGTGGTACACTCTGGCAGTGCTGATGGCTGCCTCAGCGGAGGCTAGCCCCAGACTCCCCCTTCCATTTGAGGGTCCCTCCCTTCCTGGAGCATGGTGCTACCCTCTCCCCTTCCTTGCCCAGGGACCCTGTGAGTCTGTCAGCCCCACTGGGCATGATTAAGTATGCTAAAGTCTAGGTATTTCCTTTCAGCACAGGGCTGAAGTAGGAAGACCTAGATTCTGACACTTGACATCCTATGTGACACTAGTGCTACGTCTACACGTGCACACTACATTGAAATAGCTTATTTCGATGTAGCGACATTGAAATAGTCTATTTCGATGAATAACGTCTACACGTCCTCCAGGGCTGGCAACGTCGACGTTCAACTTCGACGTTGGGCAGCACCACATCGAAATAGGCACTGTGAGGGAATGTCTACACGCCAAAGTAGCACACATCGCAATAAGGGTGCCAGGAACAGCTGCAGACAGGGTCACAGAGTGACTCAACAGCAAGCCACTCCCTTAAAGGGCCCCTCCCAGACACAGTTGCACTAAACAACACAAGATCCACAGAGCCGACAACTGGTTGCAGACCCTGTGCATGCAGCATCGATCCCCAGCTGCAGCAGCAGCAGCCAGAAGCCCTGGACTAAGGGCTGCTGCACACGATGACCATAGAGCCCCGCAGGGACTGGTGAGAGAGCATCTCTCAACCCCTCAGCTGATGGCCGCCATGGCGGACCCTGCTATTTTGATGGTGCGGGACGCAGATCGTCTACACGTGCCCTACTTCGATGTTCAACTTCGAAGTAGGGCGCTATTCCCATCCCCTCATGGGGTTAGCGACTTCGACGTCTCACCGCCTAACGTCGATTTCAACTTCGAAATAGCGCCCAACACGTGTAGCCGTGACGGGCGCTATTTCGAAGTTGGCGCCACTACTTCGAAGCAGCGTGCACGTGTAGACACAGCCTAGGTTGACATCCATAAAAGTAGCCTCCAGTCAAATCAGATGTGTGCACTTAATCCTTATTGCAGTCAGTCGAGGTGTCAGATGTTCAGGATCTCTGGAAAATCAGGCTCAGACTATTTTAAACAGGGTGCCCATAAACTGACTTACACTGAACTAGGCATCAAGGGAAAAGTATTCTTTCAGTCTGGAATTTCCATAGTAGAAGACACCTTTCTCCAGTGTCAACATTTTGATCCATTAATACTATGCTTTAGATTAAATCACAGACCAGTATGGAATATATTCATTTATCTATAGTCAGAATAGCCTAAAACCGTATTAGTTATTACACACACTCCTCTGTTCAAATCCACTTGACCATCATATGATCAAATGTTCTGGATCATGTACCATAAATTGTAACATTTTTTCTTCACCTTTTTATTAGCATCCTAGTGATTATAATCAGCTATGGTCTGAGGTTAGCATGGTTGCAAATGAATAACTGATGGAAATGTAATCTAAAACTCAGTACCAATTAGATAAATGTGTAACATTGAATTGGATTAAGGTTTCTAGTGTAATTTGTATCAAAAGGCAAAACTATATTATTTATGCAAAAGTAATGTTGACTTGGTCTTGTGGTCTCCGTATTTTACTTATGTCATGTGAATGAAACAGAATACACTGTTATCTAAACGGCTTTCGATATAACAGCATGTACATGTCTCCCATCACAGTGCTGACCAGGTTCATTCTGATCTGGAAAAACAACTCTTAATTTTCATTAATATACTACCTTTTCATAGAATCATAGAAACCTAGGGCTGGCAGGGACCTCAAAAGGTCATCAAGTCCAGCCCTCTGCCCAAAACAGGATCAACCCTAACTAAGTCATCCCTTCCAGCCCTGTATCAAGCCAGGACTTAAAAACCTCTAGGGATGGAGATACCCCCACCTCTCTAGGTAATGTATTTCAATGCTTCACCTGGTGAAACAGTTTTTCCTACTATCCAATTTACACCTCCCCCTCTATAACTTTAGACCATTGTTCCTTGTTCTGCTGTCCACCACTACTGAGAACAGCTTCTCTCCATCTTCTTTAGAGCCTCCTTCAGGTAATTGAAGGCTTCTGTCAAATTGCCCCCATTCTTCTCTTCTGCAAACTAAATAAGCCCAGGTCTCTCTGCCTCTTCTCATGGATCATGTGCTCCAGCCTCCCCATCATTTTCGTTGCCCTCCACTGGAGCACCTTTGCTTTTTAAAGTTGAGTTTATAATAGCCACTGCAAGGTACTGCAAAAAAAATCTATAAAATGTCTGTCCTTACTGCAGATAACTTACTTTTGAAGTATAAAATGAAACAATAGATAGGACATGGGTAGCACACTGAAAACACTGAGTCAAAACTGGGCAGCGGTCAGTGTCACTGACAAATCCAAAAACAATTCAGTAACGCCCATGATATTACTATATAGGCCAACGCCCTTCTTTCTCCTCATCTTCCCTGCACCTCTCTATAGAATGGTAGATTCTCAGGTCAGGTCTACACTAGACATTAATGTTGATTGTGGATATGCAATTCCAGCTACGGCAATTGTGTAGCTAGAATCAACTTATCTACAGTCAGCTTACCTGGCCATTCTCACATAGGGAGGTCAACAGGGAAAACTCTCCAGTTGACCTCCCTTACTCCTGATGATATGAAGGTGTACAGGGGTCATCTGCCGACCCCAGAAAGTTCGATGTCGTGCATCCCTTCTAGGTGCACGAAACTAAATTCCCAAAGATCAACCCTGACCAGGTTGATCTTCTGGGAAGTGAAAACATACTCCACCTGTGAATGAGAGAGGAAGGAAGAGGAAGAAAGGGACAGCAAATTGAAAAATGTGGTGAAAGAGAAAATGGAGACTCAAGCATAGAAAAATCAGGATACAGGAAGATCACAAACATAGAAAATCTACGAACAGGGTAGTCCGGAAGAGATCTGGGTAAACTATTTTGACCAAAACATTTTTATCTACCCCAAAAGACAGGTTTAGATGAAGTAAAACCTCTCATACATTCACATTGAATTTACTGAATTATTTCATATAACCCCTCTCCAAATTCTGAAAAATTTAGAAACATTTCAAATGAAAATTTTGATTTTATTCAGATCAACTTTTCTTTTACAATTTTAATAAAGTTTTAAAAGGTTAATTTTTAAGACAAAAACCTTACATTTGACCTGAAACTGGTTTTTTTGTTTTGTTTTTTGTTTTTTTTTTAATTAATTTTTGGTGTTGCAAGTGAATCAAATATTCAGTTGTGTACATAACTGCTAACAGGAGGAGTGAAGTATTAAAAAGAGAAGATGGAAAAGTTAGGGCTCTAAACAGGGAAGAATTTAGAAAAGAGTGCTGGGCTATAGAAATTTTATTAAAACAAAAAAACAAAGAAAAAAACCCACCACAAATGGAAGAAGCTGGACCTAAGGAGATTCAAAGGGACTCATGCAATTACTGTCCCCTTGTCCTTTGCTGTACCATATTCCTTGACGGTTTATTCTGAAAAGGGATAAGAATGATGTGAAAGACAAGAGAGGGACATTGTTTGGCTGAGGAGGGTGAAGAGGCCACCCCTTTTCTTCCTCTATAGGTTATAATTGTTCATTTTTCTCAAACACACAGCGCCCACTGGCTTCAGCGGTGGTTGCACCTGAATACAGAGATCAGAAGAAGGCTGTGTATTTTGGAAGGTTTGTACATATTGTTGGCTGGTGAACAGGCTGGGAGAAGTAGATAGAATTCATCACATGAATTCAAGTCCATGAATAGCAGCTGGCTGCCACTCCCCATTCCTCTCAGCCACAAGACAAGTATGGTAACACCTAGAAATAGAAAAAATCTTCAAGACCCTTCCATGGCAAGGACTTTACATTTGGTTATGAGTTAAAACCAATTAGGATCAGATTTGTGAGTGTATTTAGGGTTGCGTCACTCAGTGTTGCAAGGCCTAAATAACTTAAGAAGGTAAGTCTCATTTTCAAAAACTCAGTTGCTTGAGGCTAAACCCATATTGAGATTTAACCGCCACTTTAGGTCTCTTCATTCAAAATTTAGATCCTCAACCCCCTCCTCACCCTCATTGCGTAAAGTCCCAAGGCATCGCAGCGTTTTTGTGGAGAAGTTCCCATTGTACTTCCATATCTGCTGATGGGCAAGCCTGGTCCTGACGCACAACTCCTCATCAGTGCCTGTGGCCTAGTGGGATTCACACTTAGTTATCTCACACCTTCTCATTTGTCAGGTCCAATCTGGAAAGCATGCTCACAGGCTTGCCCAAACAGTAGCAGGAGTGCTTCCACCCTCCTTTTGAAAAGAGCAAAATACACCAAATAGTTGGAGCATTCAACCCAAATGTGGGAGACCTGGGTTCAAAACCCTTTTCTAACTGATGTGAAGCAAGGACTTGAAGTCAGGTCTCCAATCTCCCCTGTGAGGGCCTTCAGCATCATTTTCACATACACTTTCTGGCTCATTGAATAGTCAATCATATTTATAAAATTGGAAATTCCTCAACAGAAGAGATTGAGAAAGAGCTAAAATAATTCACAGCCCAGGGGTTAGGGCAATTGTTGGGAATATGGGAAATCAGATGCTTAAATATCTTCTGGACCTTTGTGTGGAGTTGCAGAATTCCCCACAAAGGGCTTACAAGGTGATGTTTGATCTAGGACAGAACAGAGGAACGGCTTATGTGGGACTAAAAGTATCACATCAAGGGACAGATAAGTTTTCTTCAGTGATAGCCAAAACTATTTCATGCTGGGCTACGAGTGACGAATACTTGAAAGATATCTGATGGATCTCTACATCCCACCTGATGTGATGGGAAATGAGTTAGTACGTGTGCCTCTTAGATACCAACTTGTTTATCTCTACTATGGACGCCAGTAGTAAATACGTGTAAAAAGTTTTCTGCTATCTTTGGTTAATGATACATTCATTAAAATCTCCATGGAAAATAATGACTTCTATTTGCAACAAACCAATTACTCATGGGCTACGGCTACAATACAGCTATCTGTTGACAGACACTTCTGTCTCTTCTGTCAGAAGAGATTTTCCAATAAAACATCTGTCAACAGAGTGCTGCCATACACTAAAGTGGATTGAAAGAGCAATCCGTTCTGTTGACCGAGTGGCTGGACTGCCTGGCTGCTCTCTCAACAAAACAGCCAACCAGAAGCACAGCAGACAGGGCTGCCAGTGTCCTGGAAGCTCTGTCTGTCACAGAAGGCCTCCCAGAGCATCCACACAGCTTTTTTGTTGACGGAATCTGTTGACAAAGGTGCTCTTTCTCATCTGGGAGAGGCAGAACATTGTTGGCAGAAATGCCAAGTTTTGTCAACAGACTGTCGACAAAATGCATTGTGTGTGGACATGCAGTGAGTTTTGTCAACAAAACTCCTGTTTTCTCAAAAAAACTCACGAGTGTAGCCATAGCCACTATGATTAACCTTACTTCTTAAAAATCTTAACCGGAAGTGCTCTTGTGAAAATGTAACAGGTTACACTCTGTTTAAATTATCACGGATAGAAGCAACATTTAGATGAAAACAGAACAGGTCCGAACAAGCATTTTGATTCACTGGAGAGATTTGTTTTCCAAAGAACACAGAGAGAAAATAGACCTTATTCTACACTTCTGATGGTAAGTTGCTATTTCTTGAATGAATAATTACCTGTACAGCAAATGTACCCAGTACAATAGTGCAAAATATAGGGTTTCTAAAAATGCCATCAAAAACGTTCCTCTCGCCATGGATTTTGCGTGCGTTGATTTCATTGAATAGCTGCATCATGACGAAGGTATTAAAGATAATGGTGTAGTGCTCAGAAGGAGGAGAGTGGAGTGGTGCGTTTCTCCCACTATCAATCATAAACAATTTTTCACCTTAATGGAAAAAGAAGAAAAAGGTTTGTTTCTGCTATCAAACATTCAGCTTTGGTTTTATGTTGTATTCCCATTCCCTCTTATTAGCTGCCTCCTTTGTAGAATTAAACAGCATTGCGTCCACAATGATTACAATTCAGGAATAAAAACAACAAGAAGTCCTGTGGCACCTTATAGACTAACAGATATTTTGGAGCATTAGCTTTCGTTGGCAAAGACTCATGTTGTCAGACATGTCTGATGAAGCAGATCTTTGCCCACGAAAGCTGATGCTCCAAAATATCTGTTAGTCTATAAAGGTGCCACAGGACTTCTTGTTGGTTTTGAAGATACAGACTAACTCGGCTACCTCACTAATTCAGGAATAGAAATTCCTACTGCGAAACTTCATTATGTTGATTATAATCCAGTGACTCAATGTACCAGTTCAAGTGATTTTGGTAGTGGCTTTTAATTCCACCAGGTAAAGTCATTTTTTTCATTTCATTTACTCAGAGTTGGCAACTTGTTGACACTGCATTTGCCATTTCTGAAATAATTGGCAACAACCTTCTTTCAACAGTTTGTGCATATTACCTTCCAGTACAACATATGTTTGACAAGTAGTCAGGGACATTAACTAAAAAAGCAACAGCTAACACAACCAATGTGCAATTTTAAAATATTTTTTTTTGTTCTTTTGCTTATTAAGCTGCTTTGTAAGCATCTAGTAGGAGACCATATTATCTAGTTAGATAAAAGAGGCTATTAAAGGAATGACTAAAATATCTATGCTAAAAGAAACAAAAGTTCACAGTTTGAGCAATAATTGTAGAATTACCTAACACTTGAAAATACATATACACACACAGGCCACTTTACATATTCACTCTGGCTAGTGTTACACTCACCTCTAGTGCCAGCAGCTTGAGGCAAATAGTAGTCTCGAAAATGCAAAAAGGCTGCTCATTTGCATGTTTGAGTGACTCATTTGCATATTCACAGCAGAAAACAAGCAGTGAAGATGCGGTTCTATTGGCAAAAACCCCCTTTCTCAGCAGCCCCATATCCCTATCTTTCCCCAGTGGTTTGAGTGTTGGCTTGCTAAACCCAGGGTTGTGAGTTCAGTCTTTGAGGAGGCCATTTAGGGGTCTGGGGCAAATAGATTATAAAAAAATTGTTCAGGATGGTGCTTGGTCCTGCCGAGAGGGCAGGGGACTAGCTTCGATGACCTCTCGAGGTCCCTTCCAGCACTATGAGATATATGTATCTCTCCATATTAACCTGGCCATCCTCACATAGGGAGGTCAACAGGAGAAACTCTCCTGTTGACTTCCCTTACTCCTCCTGATATCAAGGAGTACAGGGGTCAACTGAAAACCCAAGATAGTTCAATTCCATGTGTCTCTATCAGGCACACAAATTCAAAATCTGGAAAATTGACTCTGACCAGGTCAATCTTCAGCCTAGACTAGACGTACTGTAAGTTTCCATTGCCTTCTCTTCTCCAAAGCCCATTAGAAATATTTGAGTTTTAAAAATTCATAGGTCAGCACTAGGACCAAGATACAATGTTTCCATGTACCAGTTTTAATGAACAGGACAATGGCTTCTAGATTTCTGACACTAAAAATAGAAATAAACAGCCCAAACTCACTTATATCATATTAATTGCCAACAAATAGCAGAAATGGGAAAACAGAAGAAGAGGATGGATTTGACTTACTGAACTGTTGATCAGCATCCAATTTGAAGAGTTAACTTATGAATTGGGAAATCAGCTGTGGACTACTGGCCTTTGGAAACTGTGTAGAACATTAAATAAATCCTAAGATTTCACTGAAAAAAAAATCTAGCCCTTTTCCTTACCAAGGCACTTCTCAAAGTTTAACAAGATTGCTCGGAAACTTATTGGGAAGGAAAGAAGCAATTTTTGTTCTTATCTTGTAGGATACAGCTGAGCCTCCTCAAGATCTCAAGAGAGATTGCTGCTGCTGCTAAGGCTCTTGGAGCAGGGAGTGGGCTGTACACCTTCAAAGAAACGTGAAGAGAACTGGGGAACCTCCTGAGATTCACTGTGTGGGGAGGAGTAAAGGTACTTCAAGAGGGAGTCCTTCTCTCACTCTGGGAAGCTCACTTGGAGAGGCAGCTAAAATTCCTCCCCCCAGCATCTACTATAGGCTCATAGCTGCAGGGAGAAGCCTGGCCCTCCTAAGACAATTTTTTGGGAGAGTATTAAATAGCCTGCAAGACAACTACTTCAACAAATTCCAATTTAACATAGATAAATTCATGGAGGATAAGTTTATCAATGGCTAGCAGCTAAGATAGTCAGATATACAACCTTATAATCTGGGTGTCTCTAAGGGCACATATACATTTAGGGAGAAAGTTGTCTTAAGAGACACATCTCCAGCTACATGAATAGTGTAGCTGGAGTTGACATACCTTCAGCCAAATTCCTGTGGCATCCCCAGAAGGGAAGTCAACAGGAGAAAATCTCCCATCAATTTATCTCACTCTTCGGCCGCATCTACATGTGCACGCTACTTCGAAGTAGCGGCGCCAACTTCGAAATAGCGCCCGTCACGGCTACACATGTTGGGCGCTATTTCGAAGTTGAAATCGACGTTAGGTGGCGAGACATCGAAGTCGCTAACCCCATGAGGGGATGGGAATAGCGCCCTACTTCGAAGTTGAACTTCGAAGTAGGGCACGTGTAGATGATCTGTGTCCCGCAACATCGAAATAGTGGGGTCCGCCATGGCGGCCATCAGCTGAGGGGTTGAGAGACGCTCTCTCTCCAGCCCCTGCGGGGCTCTATGGTCATCGTGTGCAGCAGCCCTTAGCCCAGGGCTTCTGGCTGCTGCTGCGGCAGCTGGGGATCGATGCTGCATGCACAGGGTCTGCAACCAGTTGTCGGCTCTGTGCATCTTGTGTTGTTTAGTGCAACTGTGTCTGGGAGGGGCCCTTTAAGGGAGTGGTGTGCTGTTGAGTCCGCCCTGTGACCCTGTCTGCAGCTGTTCCTGGCACCCTTATTTCGATGTGTGCTACTTTGGCGTGTAGATGTTCCCTCGCAGCGCCTATTTCGATGTGGTGCTGCCCAACGTCGAAGTTGAACATCGACGTTGCCAGCCCTGGAGGACGTGTAGACGTTATTCATCGAAATAGACTATTTCGATGTCGCTACATCGAAATAAGCTATTTCGATATAGCGTGCACGTGTAGACGTAGCCTTCATGACTCTGCAGAGTATTGTGGTTGATGGGAGAGCAAAAAGCAATAGATTTAACATGTCCCCACAAGATCCATTAAATCAACATCCAGGAGATTGATTTCTGTGCCACTGACCACTGTTTAAGTGTAAATAAGCCCTAAATGTCTCACTGCCAGAAGCAGGGACTGGATGCAAGAGGATGGACCACTCAATTGCATCTGGCACTGACACTGTCAGAAGACAGGATATTGCACTAGATGGACCACTTGTCTGATCCATATTGTCATGAACACAGTACCTGAGCCCCACCTGCTAATCAGTCCCTTGAGGAAATTCACTAATTGACCTAGAGCAATTGTTCTTCCTGGGTTATTCCTTTCAATGAGAAAGTGTTCTTTCTCCCCCCAGG
Source organism: Carettochelys insculpta (assembly GCF_033958435.1). Lineage (NCBI taxonomy): Eukaryota > Metazoa > Chordata > Testudines > Carettochelyidae > Carettochelys > Carettochelys insculpta. Next base: position 9,072,632 of record NC_134147.1, on the reverse strand, counting down.
GCCCCATATCTCATGTCCCCAATGGCCCTATTAGAGGAGAAAAGCATTCATTCATCACCAGTATCATCTTATATGATAAACACTAACAGTATTGTTAGTTCCCAAATTGAAGTGGCTTTTTATACTAGGATCAGTTGAATATGTCCATTTCAGATTCAACAAAAAAAAAATGCAGTTTGGTAGCGAAGAGGACAAGGCTTAAAAGTTGATCTTAAGAACAGACTGACTAGTTTGTTTAAGATCCACAATTACCCAAACCTTTGCCAGTGCCCAGAACCCACATTCTTCTCAACATTCCAGAAAACAGATTAAGCAAATCCTGTGTTCTTACCAAGAAGATATGAAAAGGTCCAGAATGGTTCCCTACGTCCTATTATCGTCTAGTTGGGACTGTCCCATCTTGCCTTATCTCTCTTGGTCCCACTGCATGACTCAACATCTGGGACTTGTCTTGACTCTAGCTTACTGCAGATGTTTGGTACTTTGGAATATGCAGTACATTTGGGAGCACATAACTCGATTCAGATCACTTGCAAGCTGTATTAGTGAACAAAAAATACACTGTTTATCTTACCAACAAAGAGAAGTGTGAAAATGAGAGTGAGCTGGTAGACAGCGTGGCCTAGAATGTTCTTCATCATGGTACGTGATATAAGAGGCTTGTTCCTGCCATATGGTTTCCTTAGCAGTAGAGACTCTGTAGGGGGTTCAGTGGCCAGAGCGAGAGAAGCAAAGGTGTCCATAATTAGATTGACCCACAGCATCTGCACGGCTTTCAGTGGAGAGTCCTTAGGAAACAAAATAAAATAGACTATGTATCTTTTTTTTGATAAAAGGATAACTATCTCAGCCATTTCTCCCTTTCACAGTGTCTTTGGGTATGTCTACACAGCAAAGGTATTTCCAAATAACAGCCATTATTTCAAAATAAGTATGCTAGCATCTACACGACAGAGGTGCTATTTTGAAATAATTTCAAAATAGTGGTTGGCTTATTTCAAAAGTGATAAAACTCATTCTATGAGGAAAAGCGCCTATTTCAAAATTTTTATTTTCAAATAGGGGCTGTGTGGACAGGGAATACAGCCTATTTCAAAATAAGCCATAATGGCTGTATTTTGAAATAGGCTCTGTGTGTGTAGATGCCGTATTTCAAAATAGCTAAGCATTGGCATCCAATGGCTCTATTTCGAAATGTACATTGGGTGTAGCAGCACTATTTTGAAAGAAGCTCTTCCGGAATAACATCGTGAAAGAAGGCTGCCATGTGGACCTACTCTTGGGCCACGTGTACACTACAGCGATCTTTTGAAAGATAATCTTCCACAAGATACTTTGAAAGAGTGCGTCCACACACATAAAAGCAGATCAAAAGATCAATCCACTCTTTTGATAGAGAGCGTCCACACAGCCCCATCTCTTTTGAAAGAATGGGCCAGGGATCAAAAATTCCAGCACCATGAGGACTGCTCTTTTGAAAAAAGGGCCCGTGGAGTGTCTGCACATGCATTTTTCTAAAGAAGATTTTGAAAGGAGGCGCTCTTCCTGATCTGGGAGCAGGAGAGGGCTTCTGGAAGAAGAGCCGCATTCTTTCATTTTTGGATTGAAAGAGCGGATTTCACGTGTTCTTTCAAAAAAGGGCCTGATTTTCCAAAAGAACTTGCTAGTGTAGATGCAGCCTTAGTGTGCTATGCAAGTCAGTAACAACAGAAAGGACATGGAGCTGAGCATAGACAAACAGCAGCATTTACACACACACATATTATTTAGCATCACATTTACTTTAAATACTTTGATACTACAATGTACTGTCGCTTGTTACCTCATGTGCTGTTTTTAATTTTTCTGGAAATAACAAGTTTGGGTGACTAAATATTAAAGACTATTAAAATATGTTTCTGGGCAGAGACAGAAAAATTACATACAAATACAAATTAAAATATGATGTTCAATGTGAATTTATATTCAAGCTATGTCTATAATTTGCTGTGTTGCCTGAAATTTATCAAAATCTTGGAGCAAATCAATGTGAGATTTTTGATAAATTAATTTTTAAATGTTTAATTATTTTAACGTAGCAATAAAATTCCACAACTCAGATATGCATGAAAAGCACTCAGCATCCGACCGAAAGAAAGTACGGAATGAGAAGACTGATTCATCTACTAAATCACAGGACGAGTCATTAGGAATGATGGAGCAGAATGTTCATACTCTTCATCCAAAAATATGCACTAGAAATCCAAGCATCAGTATTACTACCACTGTGTTAAAAGATTTTAGTAGGGTTAGGTATGGTAAGGTTAGATATTTATTTCCCAAATTAGATTAGCAACCACTAGAAGGAGCTATTTACTCATTTAATCTAAGATGAAGATAGCCTAAGGGCCTACAGATACAGTTATAGATCACATTACAAACAAACAAATAAATAAAACCTAATACAGATCTCAGGTGAAAAGTAAATTTTATACATATATATATATATATATATATATATATATGTATAAAATTATGATTTGGCTAACAGTCCATTCTCAGAAGCTGTACTTCACAGGTCCATTCATAATGACATGTAATTGTGATTGCTTGTAAGAGCCATAGCAGGGAAGAAAGTAGATTTTTATTATTATTACTACAATGCATATGACATTCTGGTTCCTGTGCCTTTCTTGAGAAATCTGTTTTCAGATTTAGAGAGAGAGCAATACTTTATTCATGTCAGGGATATGTAGGAGAAATCTCAAAAATAATATGAGCTATCACCCTGAAAGATTTTATTACGTAACAGTGTGAAAATTTGAAGATCACAGTATTATTGTTATGCACCACATATTTCCTACCATGGCTGATAGGTGAGGCAAAGGAGTTCTGGAATAATTTACAGACCAAAATAAATACCATTAAAAATGCTTTTTGAGGCCTTCAATTTTCTTGAGAGATGTTTATTTTTAATGAACCTTTCTCAAGTTTTTTTTAAATAATTCTAATGCCAAGGACAAAATTTTATTAAGGACAGCACCTGGAGACAAACTGTAAAGGGTCTGGTCTCTGCAATGGCTTGAAATTACAGACTGGATCTCATGAGGGACACAATAAGTTCATTCTCCTGCATCACATGAACATGCAGTTTAAAAAATGTATATTGAATGAACGACGTTCAGGGTCTGCCCCACTCTGAGCTGGGGGCCCCAGCTTCTGCTTTGGCAGAAATTGGGCATTCTAGGGAAGAGAGATGGATTAGCTTAAGAAAGTGTCTTGATTTCCTGGCAACAGGCAGTACAAACTTGGCTTACCAGGGAGAGAATTCAGTTTGGCCATCTGATATGCAGCCCTAGCAAGAGGAAGTGCTTGTATTTGTAGGGATGGGGGGAAAGTTAAAGGATAATTAGGATTAACTAATTCCCTGAAGTTATGGTACATGAAGGCTTTACCAAGATGGAATGGCCTAAAGCAGTTGTGACCTCATGCTAAGGAGTCACTGTCATTGTTTCGAGAACGTTAGAGATATGGTACCTAACATACATAGAAAGTGGGAAACACAATCAGATTTTTACTGAAGAATTTGCCTCATCATATTTATTTAGCATGAGTGCTACACAAACATCTTTTGTTCAGAGATAACTGTAGAAGCTGAAACTACTGCCTCAGTTGTTCACCTCTTATCAATGAAAATGGCATCTCTATATTATTCCTCAGAAATAGTCATGCAGGAAAAAGTCAAGGCCTCAGATACTCCTATGAACAATGTTTCAGGCAGTTTCTGTCTTTGGCCCATTCTCACACAAGTGCAGCCAACAACTTGGGCAGCTGTGCCATTCATCCTGAGTTCCTAAGGTGCCTCTAACAGTCAGCTATATCTGCAGTGCTGCACAGCTCAGCCAGTTTTTAATCCTGTGCTGACCGTGCAGCTCCAGAACAGGTAAACGGGATGCAAACTTAATGCTCTTTTTGCAGTCTCTGCCCACCCCAACCCGCTAAATCACAGGATACTAGAAGTGGAAGGGCCCTAGAGAGGTCATGGAGTCCAGTCCCCTGGATTCCTGGAAGGACCAGACACATTCTAGATCACCTCTGACAGATGTTTATCTACCCTGCTCCCAATGACAGATATTCCACAATCTCTCTAAGCAATTTATTCCAGTGCTTAACCACCCTGAACGATCAAAGAATCTTTTGATCTGGTAGGTGAGGTTCAAAATAATACATCATTGTGGACTCTCGTGATTGTAGAGAGTAAAGGTATTCACATTGCAAGCCACCTGAGATCACCACTCACTTGTCAAGTTCTTTCCCATCTAACCTTGGAAAAGGTTACTATTTGCCGAAAGGTGAAAGTGCCTCATATCAAGTGATGTTACACTTGATCTTGGAAAACACTTAAAGTACAAAACAGAAGAGGCTGGCAATAAATCATAAATCTATTGTGACACACACAGCCTCACAAATTTTAGAGATTATTACTTTTGAGTTAATATGACAAGTTGTAAGGGGATAAAAAAGGTGTTTTTAATCCTTACCTTTTAACTCCCACTTGTTCCTCAGCACAGGCTCACAAAGGTGTACATAAGCACCTTCAAATAAAAGCATGGCTATTTTGGAAAGCTTTTGAAATATTCTCTAGGTACAAATATTTTTGCTGCCCTTAGATATTATTTACACTAATATCTAATAGGACTACTGGATAGTCCTACAGGTTGAACCTCTCTAATCCAGAACTCTGTCATCCAGCAACATCTGTAATCCAGCATGATTTTATTTAGCGAGGTGCACAATTATCACAGGTGTGACCAAGTTTCCTGTTGTCCCACAAAGTTTGTTTATGGCCACCAGTTCTGGCTCTCAGTGTTCTGTGCGGTTATTTAGCTGTAATTTACCCTAAATGTCTTCTAAGAGACCAATAGGATGTGGAAGTGTTGATAATGTTGCTAGACAATATTGATCTCCCATGGTCCAGCAAATTCTCTCATTTGGCACCGGTCAGGTCCCAAGGATGATGAACTAGAGAGGTTCAACATGTATGAGATATTAGTTTAACAGATGCTACCCACTCCATTAAATTCTATTTGAATGCTTCTTGATATTTACAATTTAGATGATTAATATAATCTAATTCTATTTACACTGCAGTTTTGTTAACCAAAGACACAGAAAAGCCCCACATTGTTAGGATTTTTCAAATGTTGTTGTTTGGAATGCTAGAGCTTACTAACAGTAAAAACATGCATAATAATACCTTATCAATTTCTGAAGTATCTTTCATCCTCATTATACAGGAGCTGAAGTGTGTAGGAACAGCTGTAGTACTTAGAGTTCAATTTCTAAAGAATTTTTGAAAAAAACTTTAACTTTTGTTATTTGTAGCCTTTTAAGATGAGATTTCCAGGTTCTAATCTCTGCCAAAATATTAATTCCTTCTCAGTCCAAGAAAAACTCATCAATTTTTGAGCATGAGGTATATAAAATATAGTCCTTTGACTTTTTTTTAAAGTAACCTTTTACACAGAAACCCCCCACAAATCCTCAACTATTTGACATAGAACTAGAATCTGGAAAAAAACTTAATTCTCCTTTGGTAGTCTCTGACCAAATTGCAGAACACTAGAAATGGAAGGGACCTTGAGAGATCATTGAGTCTAGTCCCCTGGATTCATGGCACGACCAGACAGATTCTAGATCATCCCTGACAGATGTTTACCTACCATCCTCCCAATGACTGAGATTTTTACCCATCTTAGTTTGGGTATTTGTCTTTTACTGCACATGTAAAATTCTGTTTCAATTTGCCTGAGCAATGTGCATTATATGCTTATTTTGTGCAAACACATTTTTTTGAATCATTAAAAAAAATAATGTCACAGCATTTTCTTGCCACTGTGTTTGCCTCAGTGTGTAAGACGCATGGAATTTTTGGTCTTGGAAGGAATGTATGGAATTCCGTGGGCTAACAGAGGGTATGAAGTCCCGCCTCATTCAGTGCACCTCAGTACAGTGTTTAAGGCAGAGGTCCACAAGTCTCTCTGGCCCACCATGAAATCTATAAGCCACAGCCACTACACCTGAGCTACATCTACACTAGAGCGCGATTTCGAAAGGCACTCTTTCGAAAGCCATGGTTCAAAAGATCGCTTTTCGAAACTGAGCACCCACACACAAGCAGCAGCTGGCGCCTCCGATCCACTCTTTCTCAAGGCTGAGGCACTCTTTAGAAATGGAGCATCCACAGTGCAACAGGCACCCTTGTGACAGAAAGGGCCAGGAAACACCACAGATGGGGTCGCTTGGTGGACAAGCCCTTCCGGGCCCGCAGCCAGATGCTCCCTTAAAGGGCCCCTCCCCAAAACCCTAGCCCTGCACATGCTGATGGCCGCTGAGCTGCCACAAGCCCTGCAGACCCAGTGCAGGCACCAGATGGTGCTTACACAGCCAGATGGACCAGCAGCAGAGCTACTGCTGGCCCTCACAAACGGCATGATTGCTGTTGACGGTGGTAGCGGCCACCCTAAACCTCCTCCTGTGGGTGCTCCCTGCCAGGGCCGTGGAACCCCCTGAACTGGGACCCCACTCGCACTCCCCCCAGGTGCCCCACCAACTCTGGAGCTACCTCAGTAGCCCTGACTGGTGGGACCGTCTGGTTTTGGGGGAGTGGGACGATGCCAGGTGGCTGCAGAACTGCAGAATGAGGGGGCAAATCTTCCTGGAGCTCTGCCATTGGCTCAATCCCACCCTCCTGGCACAGGTCCGAAACCATGGATGGTGTGAGCTTCTCCCATCCCTCTGATGGCACAGCTGTATAAATGGAAAGGAAGAGACAGACAGCCTGTGAGTCTCACGCTGCTGCCCTTTGGGCCACAACCCCTACCCCTCCAGTGGCAGCGGCCCCCCCCCAGCCCCCTGGCAGGGTGAACCTGATAGATTATGGAAGCTGATGGGGTTCCTGCCCCCATGGGGACAGCCCCCTTTAGAAGTCCAGACCCTCTCACCCCCTGTGCATGTGAGCGGCCCACTGTGATGTCATGTGAGTGGGAGCTGACTGTCGCTGGTGGCTGTTACAGCATCCCAAAGGCCGCGGCCAGCTGGGCTGTGTCTGGCCCATGTCCGTTGGGTGTGTGAGTGGCCCTCTGATGGCTGTGGTGCCCCTTCCCAGTGACCTGGGGTGTGTGCCCACCAGACTCTTACCAGAGGGTTCCCCACTGAGGTCTGGTGATGCCTGACTGGCTAAGGCACGGCTCAAGGACTGGGAGAGGAAATCAATCCTCAGCTCCCCATCACTGCTGGACCATTCCATTCTTGCCTCTGTGTCTGGTGTGGTGGTGTCTGGAGGTCCTGCCTTCTCCTCATCCCTGGGGTGTGGCTTTTCAGTCGTGCTGTCCAAGAGGTTCTCTAACTCCCTGTAGAAGGGGCAGGACGCGGACACTGCCCCTGACCTTCTGGTCGAGTCCTGTGCTCAGGCATAGCCCTGTCACAGCTCTTTTACTTTACTCCTGACTTGATCAGGGGCACAGACAGGGTCACCCCAGGAGGCCAGTCTGTTGGTGAGCCAGGCGAAGGCAGCCATGTTGCGGTGCTTGGTGCCCATCTCCTTGAGGACCTCCTCCTCCTGCCAGAGGCCCAGGAGGTCCCTGTACTCTGACTCAGTCCAGGAGGGGGCACACTTTTTCATGGCCTGGCTGGGCCCCTGCAAGCCTTGGGAATGCTCAGGGGGCAGCCCTGGGGCTCCTCCAGTGGCTGGCTGCTGGCCATACCTGGCTGTCACGTTCACGCGGGAGTCCCTGAGATGTGCAGCGGGAGCACAGGCAATGGCTGCTCCTAGCACACTCTCAGATTTCTGCCACGGGGTCTCTGGGTCCATGGAGCTTTAAGGGCTGCTGGACACATTGACCAGAGAGCCCCGCTGCTGCCAGCCAACACGTACCCGTGTCCCAGCTGGCCGGCGCCATGGAGGACCTGCTCTTTCAAAAGAGCAGCATGCGGAGCATCTATACACGTTTTCTTTCACACGGACCTTTTGAAGGGGGAACTCTTCCTACTACGGGTTAGGAAGACTGAATCTGAAAGCTGCGGTGCGTTCCTTCAATTTACTTTTGAAAGGGAACATGTTGTGTGTCGATGCCCCGCACTCTTTCGAAACAGGGCCGGAAATGTCGAATACACTGGCTAGCGTAGTAGTGGCTGTGGTGTCTGCAGAATAAGATGAGAGCCTCTCAGTATGGACATCATTAATCTACAGAAATCGGTATTCTTAGTCTGAATTTACATTGGCTTAACAAAATAGATCTGGAAGCTCACTGTGCAGAATGGATAGCTTGTAGTAAACCAGACACGATGCATCCAGAGGCCAACCACACTTAAAGCACAAGCTAGACAGTGCACAGTGAATGGGGCAAGGAATAAACAAAGAAGGTTAATTTGAAAATGGAGGTGTAGTAGAATGGCCTGTCCTAGAAGAGTCCTCAAGGCAGCTAGACCCATCCAAATAGGCCCATCTGCTGTTTATAGTTTAACAGAAGCAGCAGGACGCAGAGAACCTGATAGCCCAATAAAAAGTAACAGGAAGCTGCAAAGGGAGCAGGAGGGAAGGAGACAGGCACAGTGAAGTTAGAGTGAGAGACTTCAGCAGAGGCTGAGGCAGGGTCAGGTTTGGTCTGCTGGGAGTGAGTCTTCAGGGAATATGCTCCAGGCAGAGGCACTCCCAGTGGGAAAGATGGACACTACAGACCTGCTGGTGATTGAAGAACTTAAGTTTGGGAATATTCTGTTACTAAATCTATCCCCCAAGTTGTGTGAGGCTGAAAAGGGAGGAAATTCTTGTAATGATGGCAAGTGGTCAGGACCTCCATTTTGCATCACCTGAAAAACTCGTTCAGCACCAGAGCTTTTTGTTGTGACTCAGCAAGGTGTTCAGTCTTCAAGAGAAGAATACCATCTATTATGCATCATCTCCTGCAGCACCTAAGAGCACTTTTAAGGTTTCATTAAATTGTTGTCCAGGGCTATTCTCCTGCAGTTGGAGTTTTGTACCAATTTGTGTCCCATTGTCTTCACTGGGACTCCATGGGGATGTCTACTACCTGTGCAGTGCAGATGTAATTATCAGAGCAGGGCTTATAGGTAATTTATTGGATATAGTAAGTCCAAGGAAATATGGCTGCATGCTACATGCTGAATGATAGAAAATTAATAAAAAGGGGAATTTATCATGTCTATGTCATCTTTAAACAGAAGAGCCAAAAGACCAGAATTAAATTAAAACCAAAATCTCTCATTTTCAGACATCAACATTTGTAATCTTGTGCAGAAGTGATGAATTGCGAGGAGGTTTATGAGAGAAGACAATAGGGTAAAAGAGATACCAGTGTCTAGTTAGCAGTTTCTCATTCTAGATCAGACAAAACATAATGGGAAGTAGCTGGTTACCATAAACCTAAATATTAAGCTAAGAATAAAATTATATTCTATATATACAGTAAGGGCAAAATATCTATGCAAAACTAGAGCAGAATGTCTCGGAAATGTTTCTTATAAAGAAAAGGCCTTGTCAAGGTCATTGCAAGCTATGCTGGTGTTTTGGAAACAATGGTTTTCAGTTTTCTTTACTTGTTAATTAAGAATTTAAATATTTTAGTGAAATTAATATTTTAAGACCAGTGTAAAGCATTAGTGGTACCTATAAATGTGCAACCTGGCTACTGTACCTAAGATTTTTCAGTACAGTCATACATTTTGTATCAGAGCTATTTTTATAACCAGAGGGTACAGTATGTTCTGTAATGCAATTTTTAGAAATGCTCGTAAGAGGCAAACACACATTTTTTAGGAACTTTGAGTCTGAAAGGCTAAATTATAATCCAGCATCTTCAGGGAAGCTCTTGCTGAACGATGAGGAAATAAACAGCTGCTTGAAATGCCCAATAATTGGGAAGTTAAGGGTAAACACTGCTACCAGGCAAGTCTACTGTTGCATATTTGCAACAATTTCTAATTTTACATTGTTTTAGAAGTTCTCTCTCTTTGGGTTTGCTATTTAAGTCTACAACGAAATAATTTCATAGAGATTTATTTTGATAAAAATGAATTAATCTTGAGAGACAAGTTTATTTTAACAGAGTGATCATACATTCAAAAGCACATGACTGTGGGAAATGGACATGATGGGGGAGATCTTAGTTACAGGTCAATTGGTGAAAACCACACTTTTTTATGTACTTTGATGGCTTCATTCAATTCCTGTTGGAAGCCAGAGGAAAAACTCCCAGTGTACTTTGATGGAAGTTGAACTGGTAGGGAAAATATCATGGAGCACACTCACTATCTAATTTTTAAATATTTGTAATATATTTTAAAAATCTATTTTCAAACACAACAAATTAACTACCCACACAATAATGGTTGTGTTATCCAAGCACAAAAAGGGACAACATTATTTAAAAAGTGGGTGACGTTTGTTTCAGGCTCACAAAATAACTGAAAACTTGTTGGAGACCAAGCAAGAGAAATTTAGTCCTAAAAGAATGTTTTGAAGAGAGGGAAGACAGGTAGTGTTCAAATGACTGAAAATAGGGATTTAAAAGGAAACCATCACCTCTGCTTTGACCACAGTGTCAGTGATGTGAACCTATATTTTTTCTATAATATTTGTACATTTTTTTAGTTACCAGCCATTCTCCTGTAATGCTAAATATTCTGTCAATATGCTTTGAAGTATTCTTGAAGAGAGAAGCATAATGATACAAACCTAATGGAACTAGAAGGGACCTTGGGACATCTAGTCCAATGCCCTGTCCTCCTGGCAGGACCAAGCACCATCCCTGACATCTATTTGCCCTGACTCCTAAATGGCCTACTCAAAGCTTGAGCTCACAACGCTGGATTTAGCAGGCCAATGTTCAAACCACTGAGTTATCTCACTCCCTGACCAGGTCCCTGCTATTCTCCTTCCTCTCACCTCACCATGAGCTCAGTTGTGACTACCAAGCATAGCCATAGTAGGGATCAATACAGAAGGGCACCAGCTCCTGCAAGCATTGTGCTTACAGGACAGCAAAGGGAGTGTTGCTACTCTGCTGCCCTTTGCAGGAAACAACACGGATTTCACCTATGTAAGGCATTTTCTACTGGCTTCTGCAGAGCCATTCCTGCTTCCTCTGATGAAACTAGTACTGCCCTTGTGCCCAGAGGAGCTAAATGAACACAGTTGGGTCCAGTCCCTGCAAAAGTGCTTACTGGTACCAGTGGGACTACTTGAGACCTTTTCACACCTTGCTAAGTAAAACTGAAGCCTGAGAACTGAGAGGAGTGTTGAAAGGAGTTCAACCTCTTGGCTTAATAGAGAGACCAGGTCTCAAGTTTCAGGTAGCTATTCCATGACTGCAATGTAAGCGTGTTCCTGATGTGGAGCTAATGATTTATTCATTGTTTAGCTCACAGGTATGTGTATCAGAGATGGAATTTTCTTTCAGTGACAGACACATACATTTGTGAAATGGACTGTAAGAGGAGCTGCAGTGTTTTTATAGGTGTCCATTTCATCTATCAAGCTTAAGAATTTGAACCAGCTCTCATTGCCGGCACATGTTATTTTAGGGGTGTGGTGAAACGGCTAACAACAATGTCATTTACACATTGGTTGTGGCTAGGGCTGCATCCTAGGGTATGTCTCTGTGGCAAAACCCCCCTCAGAAAAACAGTTTTTTCTGAAACCCAGGGGGTGCGTCTACACTAGCAACTAACGTTGAAGTTAGGCACTACATTGAAGTAGCCAGCAGAGAATCTAGACACTTCCCCCCCCCCCCCGCCCGCCCTTACTTTGAAGGGAGCCCAACTTCGAAGCTTCAAACTCCTTACTCCATTCCCAGGAGTGGGAATTTTTGTCGTGTAGACACAGCCAGGATCAACTGACTGGAGCTCAGGGTTTGAAACTTGGTTTACCCTTAGAGATTTTCCAAACGCAGCCATTAATACACCTGTGAATATGTAGATCGCTACCGTGAGGAGGAGGGGCACAGAAAATAAATATTTTAAACACATCAGTATCTTAAAAGGTGAGTACAGTTTGAAACTCCCTCATGTGACACCTTCGGGACCTGACTGGTGCCAAATGAGAGAATTTGCCAGACCATAGGAAGTCAGTATTGTCTAGCAGCATTACCAACAGTTCCACTGATTACCGGGCCCTGAAAAGACAGTTAGGGGTAAATTAGATCTAAATAACAGCACAGAACACTGAAAGCCAGGAGTGGTGACTGTAAACAAACTTTATGAGACCTCAGAAAACTTGGCCACACCAACGACAATTGTTCATCTGGCACACGAAAATCATGTTGGATTGCAGATGTTGCCAGATGAGAGAGTTCCAGTTACAGAGGTGCGCATTTGATCTAATGACAAGCGATTTGCTGAACAGTATAACCAGAAGTCTTAATTTCACAGAGGCTGTCCCAATAATGAGGACCTTGTCTTGTCTTAGGCACTTATTATTCACCTCCCCCGCATCTTGATTTTTTTCATACTTGCTATCTGGTCACCCTACTGCTGAATAGCATAAAGCTGTTGATTTTTGCTCCATTTCTCACAGTGGATAAGTTCAACAGGGTTGCTACAATAAGATTAGAATGGATTATGCTGGTAAAAAAAAACAGTCACAAAGGCATTTCTGAACATGCCGCTCCTTGGTTTTAGTTGTTTGAATCAGCGAACACAACTTAAAAGCACCAAAACATTCTCTTCCTTCTTATTTGGAAGTTAGCCTATCTGGATCATTTCTAAATGACAGAGCTGCCGTCTTGACAGTACCAGCAATCACAGTACAATCAAATGTGATACTACTTGAGATATCTGTATGAATGATAATATGAATGATTCCAAATCTAACTCTGACCTGTAACTAGTGACCCAAACTTATTACCTGGAAGCCCTGCTTTCCAACAATATATTAGGACTTAAGAATACACAGTGACCATTTGAAAGCATCTGTTGCAAAGTTGATGAATTGGCTTTTTAGACAATCTTATCATCCCTGCTTCCCAGTATCTCTATGACCCAGCTTACCTGTGTTATACATGCCCCTGTGAAAGCCACAATCACAGCCACAACGTTAACAGTAAGTTGGAACTGTAGGAACTTGGAGATGCTATCATAAACGTTACGGCCCCACATGACAGCCTTCACAATGCTACTGAAATTATCATCTGTCAGGATAATATCTGAGGCTTCCTTTGCAACATCAGTACCTGCAATGCCCTGGGAAAATTACAGAAAATTATGAAAAAAATGAGTTATGCGAAAGAAAAAGCAGTAGTTAGAAAATGGATCTTTGGACAGCCTTTCCCATTGAAGATTTACGCACTGGCCACAAATGAAATAACGGTAATTGGTGCATCTCAGACCTATGGGGCAATCGGTATGGAGGCATATGCTGGTAGAAAGCAAAGGAACACTGTGTGATATGTTATTTGAGTATCTGATGATAGCAACTGAGAATGAACATCCCTGTGTTGAATCATAGGGCCGGAAGAGACCCCAGGAGGTCATCAAGGGCAGTCCCCTGCCCAAAGCAGGGCCAACCCTAACTAAATCATTCCCAGACAGGACTTTGTCAAGCCCGGATTTAAAAACCTCTAAGGATGGAGGTTCAGCCACCTCTTAGGTAACACATTCCAGTGCTTCACCACCCTCCTAGTGAAATAAACAATAGGGCTGGCGGAGTTCTGATTTGTCTTTCTAAATGTGCCTATAGAGAATTGACAGGACAAACTGACATTGAATTCAGCATCTACTGTACTCTCAATTTCTTGTTTTCAGATGCTGTTGTAGCAATGTCACAAAGTCTAAGTGGACCAGTAAGTTATATTTTGAGAAAGATTTACTAAGTCAAAATAGCATCCTGTTAAATAGGAGAATGTTCTTCCTCTTCTACCTTGCTATGAAGCAGAACTCTGAATGCACTTTCTTCTACTGGCACCAGGATTTTGCACATTTTCAATCTTTATTTTGATAAGATTCTTGCAAAAATTAGACCAAGCAAAACTGTTGATTACAATGTGCAAAATGGATTCTGGAAATGGAATAAAATGCCATTTCCAGAAAGCTGAAACTTCTCCCTACACTTCTTGCATCACTAAATGAACGATCAGTAAACCACTTCACTCCTTGTATTATATAAACTCCCTTTAACAAATCTATCATGCAAATAAAATGACAAATTACTTAATTCAGGGTCATACCATTGCAAAGCCAACATCGGCTTTTTTAAGTGCTGGTCCGTCATTAGTTCCATCACCTGTCACTGCAACAACCTGCCTCTGCTCCACCTGTGTGCTGTCAATAATACCTACAAAATAGATTAACAATACATAAAATATTGACCCTTAGAATAGGAGGCTCCACTTTGAAGTAAAATATCTGAATGATGTGTCACAGGCCCCATAGAGAATACAAATTTTGTTCCCTGGGAAAACAATGCGGTAAGGCTACGTCTACACTTACCTGGAAAGCTGCCAGCCGCCATGTGATTTTTGGTATCCCAACTGCTTACCAAAAATTGACTTTGCAGCTGTTGACTTCTGTGCCTGTTTGCATGGCAGAAGGTCGATGGGAGCGCTCCTCCTGTTGACCTTCCCTAATCCTCGTGGCTCAGGACTCTGGAATGCACTGTTTCGGGTATGCACGAAACAGCATCTTGGAAGATTGAACCTAAGCGGTCGATCTTCTGGAGTTAGTGTACATATAGTCTAAGTAACATAATAACTCCTGATCATACAAGGACTGACCCTGCACCCACTAAAGTCATTTGCATGACATTCACCAGCACCAATGGGAACAGGGTCAGCCTCATGAAAGATGAAGATTTCTTTTGTCTGAAACTTTGTTTCCCAGTATAATCCATTGAGGCCCAAATTTCCTGATTAACTTTTATGGAATTTGAATATGTGTTTAAATGCCTTGCTGAAAGAAGACTGACTTAAGCAGCTTGAGTGGTGCAACTAGATGTGTCAATCACTTAAATATCCCTTCTAGACTCACTTCTGCTGTTCTCCAGCAGTGACTCTATTTGACTTGCATAAATAATGCCTTTTATTTGCTCCCATCCCTTTATATAGTTAATTTCATTTTTGTTCTTGTCCCAAAGTGCAGGGCACATCCATATAGGACTAGCTGGGGGCTCACAATTGTTCTTTAATTTATAAAAAGTAAGATTCTAGTTACTGCAACTAAAATCTTCAAAACTTGAAAAGGGAGATATTTGAGTTTTCAGAAAGCCCGAGACAATAGCCAGGATGTGAAATATCTGGTCCATTTCAATAAGTGTGAGGTCAAATGCCAGTGATGGTATTGACTTAAAGTGTCACTGTGCGTTGAAGTAGTTTGGCACTGTGGCCAAAAAGGATAACACATGGAGATATACCTACCTCATAGAACTGGAATGGATCTTGAGAGGTCCTTGAGTCCAGTTCCCTGCACTCACAGCAGGACCTATCACCATCCCTAACAGATTTTTTTTAATCTGTTTGCTTCAGATGTTCTGGTGTCCCCCCTTCAAAGCTCTTGAAAAATTGGAGAAGGTTCAGAGCAGACACACAAGAATGATTAAAGAATTAGAAAACTTGCCTAATGGTGACTGACTCAAGCAGCAAAATGTATCTCATATAACAAAGAGAAAGTTAAAGAGTGACCATAGAGTTTGTGACTTGATCATAGTCTATAATTTTCTACACATGGGGAATGAATATTTAATAATGGGCTTGTCACAGAAAGGTAACACACAACTGAAAGACTGGAAACTGAAGTTAAACAAACTCACACTGGAAATAAGGTTTGTGCATTTAAGAGTGAAAGTAATTAACCACTGGAATAATGAATCAAAGATGCTGGTGGATTCCCCACCTCTGGCGGTTTCTAAATCAAGATTGGATTTTTTTTCCTAAAAAAATTTGCTCTAGGAATTACTTTGGGAGTACATCTAGGCTCTGTGTTATACAGGGATACAATGACCCTGTCTGGTCTGGGACTCTATGAAGCTATGAAAAAAAAAAAAAGGATAAGAATTGTCATGTTATGATGATCTACACTTGCATCTCCCCAGAAAGAGGGTCACATATAGGAATAGCTGAGGGAGCAGAATAGATAGGTCCTTCATGGCAGAACTGAGTGGACTTGGCTGAATTAAATGTGCTGACCAGGAGCTCTGCTTGCAAACATTTGGAAAACACCACACTGACATATGGCTTGGCTTTCCAGCACATCAGTGTAAAGTCTGAATGAAAGAAAAACATAAATTAAAATATCTTCATTGAAATTTGACTTTTTAAATGACCATGTAAACATTTCTATTCACATTCAGTTTTGTAGCCCTGAAACTGCATTTCTTTGTATTTCATTAATAAACAGAGCTTAGACTACCTGGAAATTTCGCTTTTCACTACATGCAGATAATCCCTTTTATTTACACTAATCCAATTTTATACTCCTACTGGCATGTATTGTGTTTCATAATAAAGACACTGAAGGAGAACTTGTAATGATTAATCAGTCGACAAATACATTTGCCACAGAATAGTATCATTACAAATGCAAGTAGAACCTCTCTAGTCTGTCACCCTTGGGACCTGACCAGTGCCGAACAAGACAATTTACTAAAACACAGGAGGTCAGTAATGTCTAGCACATTACCAACACTTCCACTGCTTACTGGACTCTTAGATGACATTTAGGGCACAGAACTCTGAGAGCTGGGATTGGTGGCTGCAAACAAACTTTATGGGACCTCAGGAATCTTGCCCACACCCATGATGAGTGGACTTCTGGCTAACTAAAATCATTCTAGACCCTGGATGTTGCCAGATGAGAGAGGTTCAACCTGTTCCTGTATTCAACAGGGATCATTTGTGACTACAGGTTGAACCTCTTTCATCCAGCACCCTCGGTGCTGGACGAGAGAATCTGCTGGACCATGGGAGGTCAGTATTACCACTACCATTACCAACACTTCCACTGCTTACTGGGCTCCTAGAAGTTATTTATGGGTTAATTAGAGCTAAAGACACAGAGAGCCAGGACAGGTGGCTGTAAACAAACTTTATGAAACCATGGGAAATTTGACCACACCCATGATAAGTGGATATCTGGCTAACTAAAATCACTCCAGACCACAGATGTTGCCAGATGACAGAAGTTCAACTTGTACTCACTTTATAGAAAAACATAAGAATTAAATGTGTATTTAATTTAATTACCGTTATTGCAATAGTATAGAAAGCTTACCCAGGATTCAGACTTCCAAAATAATTATGAAAGTCTAGCAATCCAGGTACAAATATACCAACATCTACTCTTACCAGGGGAGAATTATAATGAAAAAAATTGTATTTAAATAAATAAGTAATATTATTTACAATCCCTTCTGCCTTAAGATCTGGGGCCATGTCTAGACTGCAGGCTTCTGTTGACAAGACTTCTGTTGACAGAAGTTTTGTTGGCAGAGCATGTGTCCAGACTGCAGATCTCTTGGAAGAGATCTGCCGGTCAGGAGCATTCCATCAACATCCCTGCATACCTTGTTCTATGAGGAAGAAGGTCTGTCTTGACATACAGGTTTTTTTCCAACATTTGGACTGGCCAAATGTTGGAAAAAACCTCTCTTGGCAGAACTGTCAGCAAAGGATACGCAACGCATTGTGAAATTTGCCTCTCTTTTGTCGACGGTTCTCAGCAATCAAGACAAGGCCTATGAATCTATGAACCCCAGCTTGGACTCTTGTATAATTAGCCACTGAGCTATGGAAGTTATAAACAAAGGGGAAGTTGCAAAGATGGTCACTATATTGCCTCATGGAACTATATTTGTTTGTTGCCTTTCCTAACCTGCTTCTGATCCTGTCTCACAATTGGTGCCTGTCATGCAAGCTATATTTCCCAGTTCATGTCTATTTTTGGTCTCAATAGAACACAGTGGTACTTTTGGGAAAACAGCCACTTTATTAATGTGGCTAACCCAGAATATTTCACCCTTTTAGGCTTTAGCTCAATAAACTACTAGAAGGCTACAAGAGGAAAAGATGCTCTATCACAATACCAATGATTTTGCTGATATTATGAAACAGTATAATCATCTTGGCTTTCCAAAGAGGGATGCTAATGAGACACTTTGGGATACGCTAATGAGGAACTGCAATGATTATGCAGCACCTCATTATCATAATAGCAGCTGCAGCACTTCAAAAGTGACACTTTCAATCGTGCGTAGCTCGTCTACTTGGGGTCCTTTTCAAAAGGACCCTGCACACTTCATAATTCCCTTATTCCTATTTGGTTATAGGAATAAGGGGATTTCGAAGTGTGTGGGGAACTTTCGAAAAGGGCCCCATGTAGATGAACCACGCGCGATTGAAAGCAGCACTTTCAAAGTGCCTCGGCTGCCATTATGTTAATGAGGCACTGCATATTCACTGCAGCACCTCGTTAGCATATCCCGATGTGTCTCATTAGCATCCCCCTTTTGAAAGGGGGAGATGCGAGTGCAGACGTAGCCTGTGTGTCAACAAAACTGAACTATATGAGATGTAACACCGACACAGAGAAGAAGAAGGTCAGTGGTGTGGAACACAATCCAAGTCCATTTGACACACACATTAGACTCTTTAGAAGAATGAGTGAAGAACTTGTGGTGTGTGAAGAACTTTCCTTCTCATTCAACAAATCAGCTGAAAACTGATGAAAAAACCGATTCAAATACCAAACCCAACAATAATTTGGATCCCATTAAAGACAATCATCATACCCCTGAGTAGACCTTTGCGAAAAACTCTTATTCTACTCTATGGAAAAGATAAACCAAATAGTATAAACTATCTGGTATAGATGATCCCAGGTTGGACAGCAATAATCATCCCACCATTGTGGATAGAACTGAGGCTTACAATACATCCAGAAGCACTGAATGCTCTGAGCACAGCCCTGCTGCTCATTAAGTAGCCAATTATGGTTCCTCTAGGCTTACTAAAATAATCACCAAAGGCAATCTTCCAACCTGCCTGAAAACTACGTGCATCTTTCCCTTTCCCAGGAAACCAACCATTCCCATCTGTATTGAAATGATCTTTCACTTGCCTACAAATCACGCAACGTTAGTACCAGGACTAGAAAGGGAAACACAGTATATTGACTCTTCTTGTGGCATTTGGCTAAGACAGAGTCTGGGACTGACTTTTGAGACTAGTGACAGGCTGAAGAGAAAGGCATTCCAAGATACATAAGTTTTGATGTTTTTTGACTAAGCCAAAAATATCTCAGGTGGGAAGGGGATGCATGAAAATGTAAAATAAAATTTTCCTTGTGAGGCTCTATTGCAGAAATTCTCTTTTTCACGAACACTTCTGGAGGGAAACATAATCTTGTCACCAGTTTCAGTAAGGCTGATTTCCTGAAGGATGGAGTTACTAGGATCTGCTAGTTAAACTGCAAATACTGACTAATTTGAGTTGACTAAAATTTCATATATACAGGAAGATAAAAGAATGGTTAATTCATTTTGATTATTATCAGGTATATTGATTGATTCAATGTGTGCAGTGGTTTGCCTTTGATATCACTAACTAGTGGTTACTCTGTGGTTATTTAAACTTCTTTCTTCAACTATTGCTATTAACAAGCCCTTTGAGTTTGGCTTTATTTTTGATTTTTAAAAACCTAGTACTTATGCTGCTAGTTGCTCAAACTAACCATTCCTTTGCAAAGTATTGAAATCCAAACCCCATCATCATTTGACACCTGCCAACTCCCTGGGCCCTTCACAAAGGCAGGTAAGCATAAAATGCATTAGCTGTTGATCTCTCAGTTGTTTATGAACTGAAACCTAGTCTCAATACTGAGACAATTCTATTATTTCACTTCTGCCATCATAAGATGATGTGAACTCACTGACAAGGTTTAGTAGGCTTAATAACATTTTGAAGGCTTCAATCATTACTCTGAAAAGCAACCCAGACTACTGTGATAAAAGCTCTTGATACTCCAGAAGACTAAGATGAAGCATCTTGTAAAGATCAATACTTTTTTGTCTTATTTTTAACATTTGCAAGTGATGTCATGGAGACAGACACAGTTACCACCATGACCATCTCTACCTCTTCATTAAAGATATACATACCACGAATGCTGTCAAAGACATTAAACCCCACTTTAACAGACAAGCACCTAGATGAAAAACAGCCCGATAAAGCTTAACCCAGTGATTTGGGTCACTAAGACTAAAGTGGTTGGGCAGGAAGATAGAAATACTGGAAAAAGTCTGATAGGACATTGATTTCTACCTCCATCAAGGGCATAGGCCTTCCATTTGACAAAGTAGCACCAAATATTGAGGCCATACAGAGCTAACAGCAATCTCAGAGGGGTAGTTGTGTTAGTCTGTAGCTTCACAAATAACAAGCAGCCTTGTGGCACCTTAGAGACTAACAAATTTACTAGGTCATGAGTAAAACCACTTCTTCAGATAAAAATACTAGTTACCGAGAGCCATAGTGGTAAAAATGCTGAAAAATTAACAATTCTTTTTGTACCAGTACTTACCATACTCTTTGCTTGTAAATTTCCAAGTTAAACAAAGTGGAAACTCTAGCTTGCCCAGCACACAGTAGAACATTTCCTAGACACCAACAGCCCATCAGACCAGTTCTCAGAACCCTTTACGGGTTCATCATTCACTAACAGAGCCAATCAAAGTTCTAGTCTACATTTTAAAGTTCCCATTGGGCAGGAACCAAATCTCTGTTCATGACCTGCCTGGAGAGGTGCATGCGTCTAAGACAATGCAGCCAAAGGTGAAGCTCACTTCAGCTGGCAGTCAGGCATCTTTGGTGAAGAGCCAGTGATTGTGACGTGGCCTGTGACAGGACACCAGAATGCGCCATGTCAAGTACAAAAATCAACTGGTTTGCAAATGAAAAATGATGCAACAAATGAAGAAAAATAATTAATAATAAATGTACTTCTGTAAAGAACATAAGGACAAAAGCATGTACGCACAAACAAAAGGTGATGAGCAAATTCCCTGAATGTGAACCCTGTATTTAGGGCCCCACGTTTATAAGGGCTGTGATAATGATCAGTGAAGAATATCAACAGGGATGGGACCTAAGATCAACCAGAATGAGAGCTTAACAACAACCCCACTAGTTCACAGGTGCTGTAAGAATACCTTTTGATTTCAAATGCCCACTTTTAGAGTCAGAAAAATAGGTTCTGGTATTTAGTGTTAGTCCAGTCAGCTACTTATGTAACCATCGGGGGGGGGAGGGGAGGGGGCCTTGAAGCTGGGACCTCCAGAGCTTAGTGCAGAGCTTCTAATGCTCAAGCTTCTAATGCTTGAGCTAGCACCCAACTAAGTCAGTCCCGGAAACTCACTCTTCCTGTGCAAGGGGTCTAGGTACTACCATATGGGACAACGACCCACACCCCTAGGTGTGTGGGTTTTATACTACCCCTAGCTGAGGAAGCTCATCCAGCGCCCCAGTTGAAATTCTGGACAAGCCCCCACTTGTAATCACCCACAGGTGGAATCATATCACTGGTGCTCCGTGCAAGAACTTCTACAGTTTGACCTAAAAGCCAGCTGGCCCTCCACTATGGCTGTGGAGGAGACTCATTCTTTCTCTGTGTAAGTGGTCCAAGTGCCACTACATGGGACTATGAACCACACCCTTATGTCTTATGGGTTATACTTACACAGAGATTTTTAACACACAACTCCACAGGGTATGGGAGAACTTCAAAACCCATACAATCTCTCTGACCTGAACCCCACAATGTGCACTGTCTAAAAGTTATGCTGTACGCAGTCATAGGCAGCCACTGCATCCAACACAGCACAACAAGATGTTAAAATGAAATATATCAACTCATGTGTCTTCTCACCATCAAGAAGCTGCGAGATCAAATGCCTAGAGCTCTGCAAATCTGCAGTTCATTTTTTCAGATGCAGGGGTGGATGCAGATAGCAATTTTGTATCAGTGCAGGGCTCTACAAATGCCCTCTGGATCATATCACAGAGAATTTTAGTCAGCAAGTGTGTCTTCTATTTCATTGACAAGTAAACCCCTTTCCACCCACTGCGTAGATCAAAGGCATTGACAAGCAGAGCCTCAGGGTTTTACTTTATTGTAACATAAATGTGCCTTAATTTAATGAAACTCATTAGCAATGCCACCCCTTAGAATTATCGGTAAGATACCATGCGTTTCCAAAGAACAGAAGAAACTGGGATTTAGTTGTCCCTTCCCACATCTATAAATAAACTGAAAACAGTGAGAGACAGGGAAAGCTATAAATATGAAGATTCAGATGCACTCATGTTTAGGTATTATTGGTCCCGTATGGTTAACCACCCTGTACATATTTATTTTAATTTATTTCACAACTTTAATGCAAGCAATTATAATGTCTCCTAAAATGTTTGCTCAGTGCACTTTGGCCTTGAAAATTTTGATACATTTCCTAACTTTTGAACTTGCACAGGCTGCTCAATAATAAAAATAATAATTTGGAGCTTTTTACTCAAAAGGAACCTTGAAATAAAGTCACTTAAAATTAGTTGGAGTTAACCTTCTTTTCATGAGGCTCACTGCCAATGTTTGTGGTACTCCAATCACATTTTTTCTACTGTGTTGATGTGTGAGTAACACACATAAGAGGAGAAACCGACTATAAAGAGAACAGACAAACTATTTACAAAAGCACAATATTTGCAAATTCAGAAGTTGTCTGACAAAATATAGAAAATACTTCTCCCTCTAGATTTTTTTCAGTCATCTTCACCTCAGTGCCTGGCTCCTGCAAACATGTGCTCAGCTGAGTGGTCTCTGGGTCTATTCCAGGGGTGTACAACAATTTTGATGGGGTGAGGGGCAAGCCAAGATTTTGGTAAATGGTCAAGGGCGACACTCTTCTATGCAGGGTGTGTGGGGTCGCATGGTGGAGGTTGGATACAGAAAGGAGTTTGGGGTACAGGAGAGGGTGTGGGGTCTGACAGGGAGTTTGGTTGAAGAGGGGGTTGTGACCTAGAGCAGGGTATTGGGGTGCAGGGTCTGGGGTGGGGTACGGATGCAGGAAAGGATTCTGGCCTAGGGAAGGAGTGTAGGAGGTGGTGAAGTGTCTGAGAGCGAGTTGGGGAGCTGGAGTGCAGGGGGGAATAGGTGCAAGAGGGAGGCTCCGGCTAGGAAGTGGTTACCTAAACAGCTTCCAGCCAGCAGCACTCTTGGGCAAGCTTTCCTGGCTCTCTCTACTTTGCTTGCTGTTCACACCACCAGTAAAATCTCTCAGCTCCTCTTGGCTAGAAACTAGCCAGTGGGTGTTAGGAAACTATGCTGCACAGTCCCGCCCCCAGCACAATCCCTCAGCTCCCATTGCCTGGTTTCCCCAATAGGAACGAGGAGATTTTGCCAGGGAAGGGGAGTAGAGTGTGCAACTGGCAATGGGAGAGATTTTGCTCAGGGTGAGGGCAGCACCTGAAGCTCGCTCCCCTCCACAGCTCTAGAGCTGACCACAGGCTAAATTAAAAGGCCCATGGGCTGTATCTTGCTGCCCCGGACTATTCACATGCAAAAAAGTTAACAGTTTATGTATGTACAGAACTGGGCTTTTGGTGCTAAGGAGACGGGAGTAACTTGACACAACACTGGGTACATTTTCAGGCAGAATTATGATATTGAAGTGGCTGGTGCCTCAATATTAAAATTACTGTTAGAAATGAAACAGAAAATCCTGCAATTAGATCAGCAGATGCAGGGCCCTGAGCCCATACAGAACACATCGATTTCAAAAGGACTGGGGCAGACATCTGTTTGTGAACAGCCACTTACAGGAAGAACACCTTAAAGGGTAAGCTCAAGGCACCATGGGGCTGCTACCTATTGTATATGAATACATATTATAAAATACACGCCCACAAATAAATACACAATGGGGGCACTTTTCTAGCTAGAAATCAATCTTATCTTCACATCCAAGACAATAACTTCTCAAACTAATTTTGGAAGCTGAAAATTCCTATGCTTTGGCGCAGCCTTAGATATTTACAACATGCTGTCTTCCCAACTTAAAATGCAGAACAATGCCTTTCTGAGTCTCACATTACAAAATACAAAAACGCACAATAATGAAAATGCCTTATGCGACACAAAAATGATTTTTGATGGCCAGGACTCTGGCAGTGAAATAACATAGTGCCTCCTCCTTCTTGTAGCTGTAAGCCATTAAAAATTAAATACAACAGTTTGTTTTGTGATGTGTTTTCAGCTCTAAAGCAAGCCTAATGAATCAAAGTAGAGAAAACTCTGGCTGTCTCTTAAATGACTGAGAAATATATTCTTTGTTGCAAGAGGACCAGAACTACTCAACATTTCAATAATTTCTTGCAACTTTTAAGCATCCTTTCATGAAGAGATGTTTTGAAACGTAACTGGATATTTAATTGCCTTTTCATTTTGCCTCATCATTCTCTCCAAAACATTACCAGCAATACCAATTATATAAGGCATTCTGCAGTGGAATCGCTTTCAAAATCTCACATTGCATATATGCTAAATTTCTTATTAATATTTTGCTGTTTACTCCTCTTCCAGTCTGATGAGTTCATTTTCCTCATGATTCACTTATCCAAGCAGTCTCTCATGATTTATTTACTTTAATTTCGGACACTTAAAATATGCCCTTCTGTTAGAAGTTAGAGCTACGCACCTATGTTAGGCTCTTGTGTAAGAATATGTCCTGCAAGTTGCACCTCAGAACTGCAGCAAAGACCCTGAGAGAGTTTTAAGCTGCTTTTGTACCCTCACCATTTGGGGCAGTTTTGGTGAGGCTAACCAGCATCTGGGACAACTTAGTCCTGAAAAGCTAAGCTGCAGCTGCATGTATCCATCTTCTCCCAGGCAACAGTGAACCTCAAAGTGTCTGTCATGCTGTGTTCGCACCCCGACACACTCCTGATGCCAGGGGGCAAGGGAGGGGTCTTCAGAAGACAATCTATGGCTATCAACTTCAGCTCCTGACAGGAGAATTCTCTCCTAGAAGCAAACAGGACTTGAAGAGATCATTTTTCACATTAGACTCTGGCTCAACATACTGAGGCCGAAGTGAAGGTGAAAAAAAATCACCATATGTTTTCAAAAGCACCTAAGTGATTTAGGAGCACATATATTAATTCTCAGTGGGGCTTATACACCTCAAAGTCATTTAGATGCTTTCAAAACTCCACTCTAAGTTCCAGTGTCCACAGTGAAATAGTCCCATTAAAAGGACAGAGTGAGTGGCTTTTCCTCATCCAAAAATCTGGAAATACTTTACTAAAGATTAGAGCAACCTTGTAACATCACCTAGCACACCAGCCCATATCATGGCCCTTCATCTCCATAGCATGACCGTAGACAGAGGCCGCGGAGTAGATCTGCAAGACCAACAGATTCAGGGAGGCATTGGTCCCAGTGGAGGGTCTCTAGGAACAACACACTGCAAAAGGCACTTCTCTTACAGCAGGGAATTATATTAGTTTATGCCAAAATAGAGTCTGCCATATAAAACGGTAACCTTACATTTAACAGCTAATGTGGCCAATGTGAGTCACATGAATGGTGTCAGCATGGTGAAAAGACTCTCGTGCTAATATGCAGGTTTCTAAACTGTGGGGCATCCCTCCTTTGCGGGTCATGGAGAAAACTGGAGAGGCAGAGACACCATGCAGCTTGTACCACCCGCAAAGTGGGGACCAGATGGGGGAGTTCCACCTTCACATTCTCCCTCTTCTCAGCAGGCCAGCCAGACTGTGGGTCAGTGTCAACCTTCTCCACAGTCGCCTAAGTTCCTCTGCCACTGGAATTTTGTTATGTGCACCAATATGAAGGTGCTGCCTCACACATCACCTCCATATTGGTGCAATAACAAAGTCTTTCTACACACGCATGGGAAAAATGAGAGGGGACACTGGTAGCTATGGCAATTTCTGCCCCAACCAGCCACCATGCCCAGCATTGGCTCTGCCCTCAGAGACCATCACTTGTGTCTTCCTGTACCCTGAAGACCTGAGGGGGAGGGGCAAGTATTGTCTAAAGGGTCAAGCACGCATTCAGTAGAACGCATTCAGTAGAACGCATGCCTGTCCTTGAGGTACGGTATTCATTTTTATTCATTTTGTTTCTGATGTGAAGAGAAGTTATCGAGGAAGTTAGCAGCAGAGGTGGACATAGAATGCTGCCCCTCAGGGCAGTGCTCCAATCACTGGACAACACTTTCGTGTTATAAAAGACAAACTAGCTTATTTTACTGAGTCTCGTCTCCGCTCTCTTCTATTCTCTCCTTTCTGCTCTCACACATTTCTCCTCACCTCCCCCATTTCCCCCTGTGTCTCAAATATCACTGAGGCCTGGTCAACTCTGGAAAGCAAAAGCTTCTAGCACAGACCTGGCCTAACTCTCTGATGAGTGAAAAAATTCTAACCTGAGAAATTGTGGACTTAGCTCCTGCTTCTCCTACTTCTCTTTCTCTCTCCACGCTGCCTTACCCACAGTACCTTGCCGTGTCTCAGGAGTGGAATATTAAACATAAGTACAGCACTATTAGACAACTCCAGATATTACAAACACACACACACACACTATTTGCACTCACCTTTCACCAACGTGTGCTTGTCAGTGGGAGACGAGCGAGCAAGTACTCGGAGCTTTGGCCAGATCTTATCAATGCGTTCTTGCTCAATCTGAAAATAATAATACAACCGGCCACCTGTCAGAAGCCAGTCTGGGTGCCTGTTTTCCTGCTTACCAAGTGTGACATTGTTCACATTGAAAACTGGTAAAACAAGATAATCATGGTATGTCTACACTACCAGGAAGGTCGACCTAGTGGGGACGCACAAAACTGAACTATCTGGGTCCGGCAGTGGACAATGGTACTTCTTATTATTCTGAGGAGTAAGGGATGTTCATGGAAGAAACTCTCCTGTTGACCTCCCTCTGTGTGGATGGCCAGGTAAGCTGATTGCATGTAAGTCGATTCTAGCTATGCAATTGCCACAGCTAGAATTGAGTATCTGCAATCAACTTAATTCCCTACTGTAGACCAACGCTTGGTCAGTCCCCATGCTGGAAATCAGGAGCCACCTCTCTCCAGAACAAATGGCAGGGAAAGGAGAGCCAGGAGAGACACTGGGTTCCCCATATTCTTTTGCTGAATTGCCTTGACTGCTGGCTGAAATTGGCTGAATACCCCTCAGTGACAGAAGTGACCCTTGTATTGGCAGAAAGCAGTGGTGCCCACAGTTTTCAGCCTCATGTCCCTCACTTACCCACTCCACACCCTCTCCCAGGCAAGACCAGGGGTGGGAAAGCAGCTGTGGGAGTTCTGGGAGGGGGCAGTCAGGGATAAGGGAGTCAAGGCTAGGGCCGCAGAGGCAGGCTGGCAGTAGCGCACAAGGCATGGAGCCCTAGGTTCAATGGCAGGAGCAGGGCCAGGGTCAGGAGCACAGCTGGGTAACACTCCCTCCTTAACCCCATGGGGGCTGACTCAGGCCCAGCCATGCTCTCCCGAACTGCCCTCCACACAGCCCATGCAAGGTGGAGATCTACGTCTGCAGCCTCTCCAGCTCTCCCAGATCGAACAGGCTCAGCCTACAAATAGAAAAGGGTTTCTGTTTGCAAGCCTTGACAACTCGTGCTGAGACCTGCACATCCAGCTGGGTGCTTCATCTCCCTCATCATCGCCAAGAGAACAAGTTCTGCCAATTGTGCCCTCAGGGTCCTCCCAAGCAAGCCCCACTGTCTGACAGGTCTGCTCACCTGTTGTCTCAGTAGGTTTGCTTGGGTTTAGCCATACATTTAATCTCATCTGAGGGTGGAGAAGCCACATTTTAAAAGAGAGCTCAGAGCTCCAGCTAAGGAGAAGCACGTGGAGTTTGACTCTGAATGGTCACCAGGTGCTAGTGAGCAGTGAGAGACCTGCTGCTGGGCTCTGGGGGAATTGTTTGCTGTTCTTTTTAAGAACTTTCCTGAACTTGTACTTTTTAAAACAGTCCAACATCATGGTTCAGAAAAGAACTGAACTGGGTGGGCACTAATATGACAGTGACGCTGATTAGATAACTCTCAGAGAAGTTAAATATAACACGCTAGCTTATCAAAGGCATTTGAAATAACAAAGGAGCAGTGCTGGAAGTCAAACCATCCCTCAGGCTGCTGGGCTGTCTTTTCTGCTTAAGGGAGGGACATCACAATGGAAGAGAAACACAGCACATTTCTCCATCCTTCACTATAATTTATGAAATGCGGTATCAGAAAAAAGTGACTTTATACACAATTCATGGATTACCTCTCCCTTCTCATTCCGGATCCTCCTGTTAAACTCCTTTCCCTCAATGCAGAGAAAATCTTCTCCTGGATGAATAATTCCACACTTTATTGCAATGGCACGAGCTGTATTGATGTTGTCCCCCGTGACCATACGGACTGTAATTCCCGCTCGCTGGCACTTTCTTATGGCTTCTGGAACCTGCAAACACAGTACAGTATATGTATGCTGAGAATACTTTCTTTGTTTTCTACTTGCCATATTTTAAAAGGGAACAATTCCTAAAGATAAAAATAGGATTAATAAAAGAGCAAAGAAACCATGGAACAGGAGTACCTAAACTGCCCACCAGAGGGCCACTCTCTCAACTTGCCCACAGCCCAAAAGCTGACCCTGCTTTTTAATATAAAGTCATAATTAGTGGCTGACTTAAACCTTAATGTGGAAGTGAGGCCTGCTGAGATGACGGATGGTCCATTGGATCCAGCAAGAACACCCTTGCTGCCTTCTTTTTTCCTCTCATATTTCCCTCACAGATGACACACTGGTAAACATATCATTTTTAACAGAAATGTATTGATTTGTAAGGATGAACTAAATACACTGCAGTTATTTTTCTAAAATTATTTACAACGAATATATCCATTCTTCATCTGAGCTCTAATGTTATTACATATATTCTGCCCTGACAAATCTTGGCTACATTGAATTAAAGTTGCAAATATGTATCACTGATTGGGGGTTTTATTAAACTCAAATATTATGGAAAAAATAGTAAAGTAAAAAACCAAGATATTTAGAAGTGAGGCTGCAGTTTCACATGAAGTAGCTGAATCCTTCTGCTTAACTCTTAGCTTGGTTTTCCAATTCAAAGCCAAACAAGAAATAATCAGGCACAACTGAGTTTTGTAACTTGTTTCACACACACTTTTGAGTCTGTCACCTCACTAACTTTAATGGTGGTATGCAAAAACACGCCATTGTTTTGTGGAGGGGAACACAGATACTGCAAAATGGGTAGTCTCACATCTGAAAATCATGTATATTGTTGGATCAAAACCCCCTCTTGCATAGACTAAGGGCAGGTCTATACCACCGGGGAAGGTCGAATTAAGGTATGCAATTCCAGCTCTGTTAATTACGTAGCCAGAGCTGACATACCTTAATTCAGCTGCCGCACCACCTCCACTAAGGGAGGTCAATAAGATCCTGCACTCCCTTTCACTTTCCTTACTCCTAATGGGGGGCATAAGTACCAAAGTTGATGGGGGTGCCCTGTAAGTTTGATTTAGCGTATCCCACTAGGTGCCCTAAATCCGACTCTGGAAGATCAACCACAGCAGGGTGAATCTTCCCTGTAGTGAAGATGTACCCTTGGGCCAACCCCTCCTGCACTCTTGTACAAGGCTCCATGCATGTGTATGGCAGCTCCATCGGCCCTAAAAATGTCGGACTGCACTCTCCCTGAGGAGGGAGTGGTGCTCAGTTGCTCTCACAGGGGTTGTCAACACTTCCATGAAGGTCAACCCGGTCAGGGTCGATCTTCAAGAGTTTGATTTAGTGTGTCTGGTAAAGATGGGCAAAATCAATCTGTCTGGAGTTGGCAGTCAACCTCTGTAGTCTTCACTACCATGAGGAGTAAGGGAAGTTCCCATCAACCTTCCTTAGTAAAAATAGTCACAAAGTCGATTTCCGATACATTGATTCTAGCTACGCAATTGCCGTAGCTCTGAAATCGACTTTCAGGTCTAGCGTAGACCTGGCCTCAAAGTGGAAGGTACATATAATGTTCCCCCTTTCCGTTCACACAGCATTATATTTCTCCACAGCAAGGGGACTGCAAGTCCCTAAAGACAGCCAAAACAAAGTAAATTCAGGTAAAACATAATTCCCTGGAAATGAAATGAAACTTGACTTTTTCCATCTTAGCAGCTATCTTTGTTTAATAAAGAGATTCTTCCTTTCCAAAGTCCATCCCACGTGTTGCAAAAGACTTTCAGTCCTTAATGCACAAATATCTTAACCAGGTAATTATACTTTTCAGATATGAAACCAGAGAAATGTTCTATTACGTTTGATCAGTCTTCTGCCGCTTGTGGGAAATAAATAGACAGAGATTCTGGAAATACTGAAAGACAGCAAAGAGAAGCTGCCTAAATATTAATAAATTTGCTATAAATACCCAATTGTGATACTCTACTGCCAAATGATATTCAGAATCAAAAATTCATGCAAAAATGCAACCCCATTATTCCAGCTGTGCACGATGTGCTCCCATGTATTATTTATTAATTAAAACTAAGGGAAATTTTACCAGAATGAATAGTTTGTAAATACATCCAAACCATCCCTGTGATGCATCACAGTCATGCACTTCAAGTACAATAAAGTATTGTTTTTTTACTATTATCTGGGAGATCATTAAAAAAAAGTTCAATGTTAGGTAATTGCATGCAAATCAATATAAGGTAAAAAGAGAGAAAAATATGTAAATAGGTTTTTAGTTTGTTTATAGGAATTATTTAAAATTCAGTCAAGTCAGTAAGATAAGTCAGCACCATTTTACAGCTAGCAATCATGGAGACAGGTAAGAGATACTAATTTTAAAATACTAACACCTTAGTTTTCATTCGCTAGGCTAACATGCACTATACTGTCTTTGCAGGTCCGCTAAGTGTGACCTTTAAAGAAAGAAAAAAATTGCTCTCCTCCGGGTAGACCTACTGAATACATGTTCCAACAAAGTATGCATACCCTATTGCAATGGGTAGTGGATATAGGTAGGTTGGAATAAGTTTCACTTCTACAGTGATTATAACTATTCACTAAGTCATACCCTGACACTGGTGCTGTAAAAACCAGAAGAAAATCCAGCCCAAGCCTCAGGGGCTTATACTCAAAGCAAACATGTTAAGAACATACGAACATAAGAACGGCCATACTGGGTCAGACCAAAGGTCCATCCAGCACAGTATCCTGTCTGCCGACAGTGGCCAGTGCCAGGTGCCCCAGAGGAGGTGAACCGAAGACAATGATCAAGCGATTTGTCTCCTGCCATCTGTCTCCAGCCTTTGACTAAAGGCTAGGGGCACCATACTTAACCCTTGGCTAATAGCCATTTATGGACCTAACCTCCAAAAGTTTATCAAGCTCTATTTTAAACTCTGTGACAGTGCTGGCCTTCACAGCCTCCCCTGTCAAGGAGTTCCACAGGTTGACTGCGCACTGTGTGAACAAAAATTTACTTTTATTAGTTTTGAACCTACTGCCCGTTAATTTCATTTGGTGTCCTCTAGTTCTTATATTATGGGAACAAGTAGATAACTTTTCTGTATTCACTTTCTCCACACCATTCATGATTTTATATAGCTGTATCATATCACCCCTCAATCTCCTCTTTTCTAGACTGAAAAGTCCCACTCTCTCTAGCCTCTCCTCATATGGGACCCGTTCCAAACCCTTAATCATTTTAGTTGCCCTTTTCTGAACGTTTTCTAACGCCAGTGTATCTTTTTTGAGGTGAGGAGACCACATCTGCATGCAGTACTCAAGATGTGGGCGTACCACAGTTTTATATAGAGGAAGTACGATATTCTTAGTCTTATTTTCTATCCCTCTTTTAATAATTCCTAACATTGCTTTACTGACTGCCTCTGCACACTACGTGGATGTTTTCAGAGAACTATCCACTATAATTCCAAGATCCCTTTCCTGATCTGTTGTAGCTAAATATGCCCCCCATCACATTGTATGTGTAATTGGGGTTATTTTTCCCAATGTGCATTACCTTACACTTACCCACATTAAATTTCATTTGCCATTTTTCTGCCCAATCACTCAGTTTGCTGAGATCTTTTTGAAGTTCTTCACAATCTACTTTGGTTTTGACTATCCTGAACAGCTTGGTATCATCTGCAAACTTTGCCACCTCACTGCTTACCCCTGTCTCTAGATCATTGATGAACAAGTTGAACAGGATTGGTCCCAGGACTGACCCTTGGGGAACACCACTAGTTACCCCCCTCCACTGTGAAAATTTACCATTTATTCCAACCCTTTGTTTCCTGTCTTTTAACCAGTTTCCAATCCATGAAAGGATCTTTCCTCCTATCCCATGACCCCCTAATTTACATAACAGCCTTTGGTGAGGGACCTTGTCAAAGGCTTTCTGGAAATCTAAATATATTATGTCCACTGGATCCCCCCTGTCTGCATGTTTGTTAACCCCTTCAAAGAACTCTAATAGATTAGTGAGACATGACTTCCCTCTACAGAAACCATGCTGACTTTTTCCCAACAAATCATGTTCTTCTGTGTGTCTGACAATTTTATTCTTTACTATTGTTTCTACTAATTTGCCCGGTACTGACGTTAGACTTACTGGTCTGTAATTGCCAGGGTCTCCTCTACAGCCCTTTTTAAATATTGGCGTTATATTAGCTGTCTTCCAGTCATTGGGTACCGAAGTTGATTTAAAGGATAGGTTACAAACCACCATTAATAGCTCTGCAATTTCACATTTGAGTTCTTTCAGAACCCTTGGGTGAATGCCATCTGGTCCTGGAGACTTGTTATTGTTCAGCTTATCAATTAGTTCCAAAACCTCTTCTACTGACACTTGAATCTGGGACAGTTCCTCAGATTTGTCACCTACAAAGGACGGCTCAGATTTGGGAACTTCTGTAATATCCTCAGCTGTGAAGACTGAAGCAAAGAAATCATTTAGTTTCTCTGCAATGGCATCATCTTCCTTGATTGCTCCTTTTATATCTCTATCATCCAGGGGTCCCACTGCTTTTTTAGCGGGCTTCCTGCTTCTAATGTACTTAAAAACATTTTACTATTGTTTTTTGAATTTATGGCTAACTGTTCTTCAAAATCTTTTTTGGCTTTTCTTATTACATTTTTACACTTAATTTGGCAGTATCAAAACAAAAAGCAGTCAAGTAGCACTTAAAAGACTAGCAAAATAGGATATTAGGTGAGCTTTCATGGGACAGACCCACTTTTTCAGGCCATAGCCAGACCAGAACAGACTGGCTATGGTCTGAAGAAGTGGGTCTGTCCCACAAAAACTCACCTAATAAACTATTTTGCTAGTCTTTAAAGTGCTACTTGACTGCTTTTTGTTTTGATAGTGTATAGACTAGCACGGCTTCCTCTCTGTTACTATTTACTTTGGCAGTGTTTATGTTCCTTTCTATTTTCCTCACTAGGATGTTGCTCTTAAAGTTCACCAGAGAGCACCTGCCCCATTAATTCAGGTGCAAGCCAATGACACTCAAAACAAAAAACACTTCAGAGCTATCTGAGTAGGCACAGCCTGCTGTTTTTTTGTCAAGCCTCCTAGCAGCAGCAGAAGAATTATCACAACATATTAGAAAAACAATGGATATGCCTTCCACAAAATATCCTTCAAGAGATGAAGAGCCATGTTTCAGTCCTGATGTGATTAGAATCATAGAACACTAGAATTGGAAGGGAGCTTGAGAGGTCATCGAGTCCAGTTCCCTGCCCTCTTAGCAGGACAAAGCTCCGTCTAGACCATTCCTGATATGTATCTATCTAACCTGCTCTTAAAAACCTCCAGTGATGGAGACTGAGTACTGTTGGCGCTCATTAGGGCATGGAGTTTCTCTTGCTTGTGTACACACCAACTCTATGCCACTCAGTAAAACATAAAAATAGTTTTCACTAACAGAGTTCCTTTCCCCACAGAAGATCACAAAGTCTTTACAAATAAGTCACACACCTGTGTGGGGCAGATGAGTAAGATACTATCACAGGAATCATAGAATCATAGAAGAGTAGGACTGGAAGGGACCTCGAGAGGCCATCGAGTCCAGCCCCCTGCCCTCATGGCAGGACCAAGCACTTTCTAGACCATCCCTGAAAGCCATCTATCTAACCTCTTCTTAAATATCTCCAGTGATGGAGATTCTACCACCTCCCTTGGCACTTTGTTCCAGTGTTTGATCACCCTGACAGTTAGGAACTTTTTCCTAATGTCCAACCTGAACCTCCCCTGTTGCAATTTAAGTCCATTGCCTCTGGTTCTATCCTCAGAGGCAAGGAAGAACAAGTTCCCTTCCTCTGCCTTATGACACCCTTTTAGATACCTGAAACTGCTATCATATCCCCCCTCAACCTTCTCTTTTCCAAACTAAACAAGCCCAATTCTTTCAGCCTTTCTTCATAGGTCATGTTCTCTAGACCTTTGATCATTCTCGTTGCTCTCCTCTGGACCCTCTCCAATTTCTCCACATCCTTCCTGAACTGCGGTGCCCAGAACTGGACACAATACTCCAGCTGAGGCCTAACCAGCGCAGAGTAGAGCAGGAGAATGACTTCTTGAATGACTTCTTGTGTCTTGTTCACAACACACCTGTTAATGCATCCTGGAATCATGTTTGCTTTTTTTGCAGCAGCATCACACTGTTGACTCATATTTAGCTTGTGGTCCACTATAACCCCTAGATCCCTTTCTGCTGTACTCATTCCTAGGCAGTCCTTTCCCATTCTGTATGTGTGACGCTGATTGTTCCTTCCTAAGTGAAGCACGTTGCATTTGTCCCCTGTTTGCCTCAGCCCATTTCTCCAGTTTATCCAGATCCTTTTGAATTATGACCCTATCCTCCAAAGAAGTTGCAACCCCTCCCAGCTTGGTATCATCTGCAAACTTAGTAAGTGTACTTTCTATGTCAATATCTAAATCGGTAATGAAGATATTGAACAGAACCGGTCCTAAAACAGACCCCTGCGGAACCCCACTAGTTATACTTTTCCAGCAGGATTGAAAACCATTAATAACTACTCTCTGGGTATGGTTATCCAGCCAGTTGTTCACCCACCTTATAGTAGCCCCATCTAACTTGTATTTGCGTAGTTTATTGATAAGTATATTATGTGAGACCGTGTCAAATGCTTTACTGATGTCTAGGTATGCCACATCCACCACTTCTCCCTTACCCACAAGGCTCGTTATTCTATCAAAGAAAGCTATTAGATTGGTTTGACATGATCTGTTTTTAACAAAACCGTGCTGGCTGTTCCTTATCACCTCACCACCTTCCAAATGCTTGCAGATGATTTCTTTAATTACCTGCTCCATTATCTTTCCTGGCACAGAAGTTAAGCTGACTGGCCTGTAGTTTCCCGGGTTATTCTTGTTCCCCTTTTTATAAATGGGTACTATATTTGCCCTTTTCCAGTCTTCTGGAATCTCTCCCGTCTCCCACGATTTTCCAAAAATGATTGCTAAAGGCTCAGATACCTCTTCTATCAGCTCCTTGAGGATTCTAGGATGCATTTCATCAGGCCCTGGTGATTTACAGACATCTAATTTTTCTAAGTAAATTTTAATTTGTTCTTTTTTTTATTTCAACTTCTAACCCTACCCCTTTTTCACTAGCATTCTCTGTGTCAGGCATTCCTTCAGATTTCTCAGTGAAGACCAAAACAAAGAAATCATTAAACATCTCTGCCATTTCCATATTCCCTGTTACTGTTTCTCCCTCCTCACTGACCAATGGCCCCACCCTCTCCTTGGTCTTCCTCTTGTTACCAATGTATTTGTAAAAACCCTTATTGTTTCCCTTTATGCTTGTAGCTAGTTTGAGCTCATTTTGTGCCTTAGCCTTTCTAATCTTGCTCCTGCATGCTCGTGTTGTTTGCCTATATTCGTCCTTTGTAATCTGTCATAGTTTCCATTTCTTATACGATTCCTTTTTTATTTTGAGATCATGCAAGATCTCCTGGTTAAGCCAAGGCAGTCTTTTGCCACGTTTTCTATCTTTCCTACGCAGCGGGATAGCTTGCTTTTGGGCCCTTAATAATGTCTCTTTGAAAAACTGCCAACTCTCCTCAGCTGTTTTTCCCCTCAGTTTAGCTTCCCATGGGGACCTTACCTACCAGCTGTCTGAGTTTACCAAAATCTGCCTTCCTGAAATCCATTATCTCTATTGTACTGTTTTCCCTTCTACCCTTCCTTAGAATTGTGAACCTATGATTCATGATCACTTTCACCCAAGCATCCTTCCACTTTCAAATTCTCAATAATTTCCTCCCTATTTGTTAAAATTAAATCTAGAATAGTTTCCCCCCGGTAGCTTTTCCAACCTTTTGGAATAAAAAGTTGTCTGCAATGCAATCCAAGAATTTATTGGACACTCTGTCCCCTGCTGTATTAGTTTCCCAACATATACCTGGATAGTTGAAGTCCCCCATCATCACCACCAAATTCTGGGCCCTGGATGATTTTGTTAGCTGTTTAAAGAAAGCCTCATCCACCTCTTCCACCTGGCTAGGGGGCCTGTAGTAGACTCCTAGTAGGACCTCATCCTTGTTTTTAATCCTCTGAGTCTAACCCAGAGACTTTCAACCCGTCCATCTCCTACGTCCATCTCCACCTTTGTCCAAGTGTGTACATTTTTAATATACAAGGCAACACCTCCTCCCTTCTTTCCCTCATTTCAAGAAAACTCATTTCAAGTTCATATTAATGCTTCTTTGTTCTAAGGGTCTCTGCTAATCAAGATGGTTAGAAAGGTCCCAGTAAGCATTCACCTTATGAAATCAATCCCCTAGCAAAGTCATTTAAGACAGAGAAGGGAAGACACGTGTCAGTGAGTGGATGTATACCAAATAAATGGAAAAGACAACCCCACTATCAAGGACCCTTAGATGCATCTAAGTCCGAGAGTGAAGTATTATAAAAACATATATTGAGAGGTTCTGAGCACCTTCCACTGGAACAGAGGGCACTCCACAGATCAGTAGATCTGTCACCTTGAATGTAGCCTCTCTCCCCACTGAGCCACCTTCATCATAGGCCAGTCAGTTGGGTTTTAGGTGAGAACCTCCTTAGTCCCCGTCTTCCCTCTCAGGAAGTGTCTTCTGCCAACTGTCACAGAAGAGAATAGGTATTTTCTTTATTCTTATTTAAGCTCAGTTGCTAAGCCCAGATAAAATTAACTCTTAGTAATCATAAGAACATAAGAATGGCCCTTACTGGGTCAGACCAAAGGCCCATCTAGCCCAGCATCCTACCTGTTGATAGTGGCCAGTGCCAGGTGCCCCAGAGGGGGTGGACCAAAGACTATGATCAAGCGACTTATCTCCTGCCATCCATCTCCAGCCTCTGTCAAACAGAGGCCAGGGCCACCATTCCTCCCCCTGGCTAATAGCCTTTTATGGACCTAACGTCCATGAATTTATCTAGCTCTTCGTTAACCTCTCTTATAGTCCTAGACTTCACAGCCTCCTTTGGCAAGGAGTTCCACGGGTTGACTGTGCACTGTATGAAAAAGAACTTTCTTTTATTAGTTTTAAACCTGCTACCCATTAACTTCATTTGGTGTCCTCTAGTTCTTATATTATGGGAACAAGTAAATAATGTTTCTTTATTCATCCTCTCCACACCACTTATGATTTATATACCTCTACCATATCCCCCCTCAGTCTCCTCTTTTGTAAAATGAAACGTCCCAGTTTCTTTAGCCACTCCTTATATGGGACCCGTTCCAAACTCCTAATCATTTTAGTTGCCCTTTTCTGAACCTTTTCTTATGCCAAAATATCTTTTTTGAGGTGAGGAGACCACATCTAAATGCAGTATTCAAGATGAGGGCATTCCATTGTTTTATAAAGGGCAGTAAAATATTCTTTGCCTTATTTATTTTCTATCCATTTTTTAATAATTCTTAACATCCTGGAAATATAACATATGAAATTTTATTCTGCAAATTGCCTTCAGAAATTGTTTTAAAGATATATTTCATGAGTATTCAATATCAGACTTGTAACTTGGACACAAGTTTGTTGCACTTCATGAGATCTAACAAATTGCATCATAATCATTGATGTTTCAAAATACAGAAATTTCGTAACTTTTACAAACAGAATTAAACTATTTTGTGTGGTAGAAACTTTGAGCCCAAGGACACTTTTTAAGAATATGTAAAATGGTCAAAGATCTAAATGGCATCTATTTCACAGAATCATAGCACTGGAAGGGACCTCAGGAGGTCATCTAGTCCAGCCTCTGCCTCAAGCAGGATCAACCCCCTAAGTCATCTCAGCCACGACCCTGTCAAGCAGGGACTTAAAAACCTCAAGGGATGGACAATCCACCACCTCTCTAGGCAATGAATTCCAATGCTTCATACCCTCCTGGTGAAAAGCATTCCAATGCTTCACCACCCTCCTCCAATATCTCCTTGTAACAATTAATCTTCCCTTTGAGAAGGCAATCAAAGAGAAAATTAAGAGGCAACATGATCACTCTGTAAGTACCTACACAGGGAGAGAAAAATCTAACACCCCAGGGCTCTTTAATTTACCAGACAAAGGGATAACAAGATCTAACGGTTGGTAGCTGAAGCTAGAAATGTTTGAACTGGAACAATTCAAACTATAAATATTTGTACCTGACATTTGCAAATCCAGTTGTCTAATTAACTAATATTGATTCTGCAACCTTAAATCTGTCCAAATACTAATGCATTTAGTTTTAAAAAATGTGTGCACCCAGGCTTTATAAAATGTATGCATGAAGATTTTCTTTCCCTTTTAATAATAGTGCAGAGGCATTTTATAATAGTAATATGTCATTCCAGAACACACAGGCTTATCTCAGAAGGAAATCTCTCAAGTGCCCAATAGAATATTCATTCAGCTTCCTGTTTCAAGACACAGTCAAAACACCCACCTTCTGGACAACAGAGCACACCTTATTATACCTTGTGTGGCAAATTCCCATTGGTGCCCCATGGGTTCTGCACTTCTAGGAAGTTGTGAGCCTCAGAGGTTCACTGTGACCCTCCACACTGCCTCTTACCTTTTGCTAGGGTGTTGGTACCTGTTTCTCTTTATCAGAGTAACTGGTTCATCAGCAAGGACAGTGTTGGATGGCCTCCAGCTTATTCAGTTGGGGTCTTACTAGGCCTTTCGCCACCACGCAACCAAGGTATTTGGCTTCAGTAAACCCTACTGCACATTTGGCAGGATTGGGCACCAGGCTGACTTGTTAGAACATCTCAAGAACCACCTCTACCTTTTCCAGGTGGGTTTCTCAGACCAGAGTATGGATGACCACATCATCCTGGTAGGCAGCAGCAGAACTGGTATGGCAGAGTAATAGCATGTCCATGAGATGCTGAAAGACAGCAGGAGCCCCATATCAACCAAAAAGTAGGAACTTGTATTGGTTGCCACTCCAGTGTTGACAATGCTGTTTTCTCTTTCACATCTTTGGCTAGGGGGATCTGCCAGTAACCCTTTGTCAGGTCTAGGGTTGTCAAATATTAGGCATTGCTTAAACAATCCATGCATTTGTGTATGTAGGGGCATCAGGTATGCTTAAAACTGGAATATTTAATTCAACCAATGGAAGTCATTACAGTATTACATGATGCCATCCGACTTTGGGACAAGCACTATTGGGCTTGACTGCTGACTGTGAAATTCTTCAATGATCCCCATCTCCAGCATTTGGTCTCTCATCTGCAACACATGCTCTCTTACATTTCTCCCCTCGGCTGGTTCTTCTTCCCAAATTTCCTTGGCTATATCTAAGATGCTCTGGGGATGGTGTCTGTACAAGAGCTCAAAGACAGAAAATCCAGGGGACACCTGGGGAACCTTACAGATGGTAAACATAAGATTGCACAGTAGCATGTCCCAGTCCTTCCTATTGTTGCTTACCACCTTTCTAATCCTAGCCTTGAGGGTTTGATTATATCTTTTGACCAGGCTGCGGGTGATAAATGGAGGTCCATAAGATCTGCATATGGAGAAGGGTACACAGGTCCTTCATCACCCTGGACATAAACAGGGTCTTTTGGTTGGTGAGGATCTCTTTGGGTAGTGTGACAATGTCCCCTG
Organism: Carettochelys insculpta; assembly: GCF_033958435.1. Classification (NCBI taxonomy): domain Eukaryota; kingdom Metazoa; phylum Chordata; order Testudines; family Carettochelyidae; genus Carettochelys; species Carettochelys insculpta. Next base: position 9,032,422 of record NC_134147.1, on the reverse strand, counting down.
TCGGCCCCTGTGGGTCCTTGTGCTTCCTGACGGTTCTCTGTTGTGCCTCAGAGACTCATGGAGAATCCTTAGCTGCCCAGGCCTTTCCAGAGGCAGGTGTCTCCACTTAGCAAGCCATCCTCATCATAGGCAAGTCCAAAATGGGGAGGATAAAGCCAGTCACCTTGCAGGCCCATGCCTGCTCCAGTGGAGTAACCCTCTGGGGAAGGGTGGGGGGAGTCCAGACCCGCGCTCTACCCTGGACTCTGGTCCAGGGTCCTGAAGAGGACAAGAGCCAGCTGGCACGGCCTTCACCCCTGCCCCAATGTAGCAACCTCACACTGAGCTACTTCACCTACCGCTTCCCTGTGGTACCCTCTCGCTCTGCTCCTTCTCTGCTCTATCTTCTCTCAGGTACACCTTCCAAAATCTCCCCCCTGCTCCTAGGTGGGGGGGGAGCTTTTTATCGGGAGTCCAGGGCCTCAGCTGACCACAAGTACTGACTAGACTCAGCTGTGGCTGACTACTAACAGGGCCCCAGCTGCCTGCCCTAATTGGGCTTAATCAGGAAACAAAAAGGCATTAGCCCACCAATCGGCATATCTCCCTTCTAGGAGATTCCTGCAGCTTACAGGCAGCAGTGTGCCACAGTAGTCACACTCAGGTAAAGATGGCTACTATTAAGTCCTTGTCAATAGTCATAGAACTTTTGGGTTCGAACAGATGTTGTACCCCTAAAGACACCAGGATTCTTCCTTCAACTGAGGGTAATCAGTGGCATTCTGGGCAGACAGATGATAGTAGGCCTTCTGGTCCTCTCCACAGAGAAAAGAGCGAGTATGCTGGCCCACTGTTCCTGTGGCAATGCCTTGCACTGAGTGGTTCTCTCAAAAGATAGGAGTTATGATTTTACACCATCTTAACCTGTCATTTTCAGTCGGCTGCCCATGGCTGTCAGGGTCTGGGCCCAGGAGTCCAGGTGGTAAGTGTTTTCAACTGGCTCACTACCTCTCAGAGGAGGGCTCTGTCAGATGCCACTCAATTCATTAACAGCTTGTTAGTTTCCTGCTGTAGCCACGTAGCCTCCTGTAGTGCCAACCCCTGTAAACAAGTGGCCTCTTGTTGGGCTGATGTGGCCTGCACCTGGGCTTTCACCAAGTCCTCCATTGTGGTGACAGCCTCTAGTCCAATTAAGCAAGAGGAAAAAAACCCCATCCTGGTGCACATTGTTGCGGTCTTTGCCCCCTTACACTACTTTCACCACTGCACTGTGAACAATCTCACTTCTCACACCAGTTGTGGCAAGCTCTGGAAATGCCCCATGGTTTCTGGACTTCTTGGTGGTTACTGCATGCTTCAGAAGCTCGATGTGACCCTCCACATTGTCTCTTACTCTTTTTTAGAGTCCAATGTCAAAGCTTACTGAGCCATCCTCATCACTAGCACAGACAAAGGATTGGGGTGAAACCCCTCCATAATCCTGGCCCCACCTTTCCAGGAGCAGACTTTTTATGGTGTGGAGAGGGCTGGGGGGAACCAAGGCCATCTCAGGACTCTGGATTTCTGGCCCAGGAACCTGAGGTAACAGCAACTAATGGGGTTTTTCCCTAGTCCCAATACAGCAGCCTTTTCCCTGGCCCACTTCCTCAAACACTCCACTATTACTTTATCCCTGGTACTTGAGCTACTCTTTCCGTCTTTAGCTCAGGCACTCATTCCTCAGAATTCCAGCAAAGCATTTCCTCCTCTCAGTCCTTCACTCTTCTCCTTCCCCACTCCTTACCTGAGAGGAAAACATTTTAAAGTAACCCAGTAGGTCTTAATTGGCTGCAGGTGTGTGATTTGCCCGCTATTTCAGGAAAGCTCTTAGTTGGCTGCTACTTCCTGCCTGCCTTGATTACATGGCAACAGTCTCAGCAGTTTATTAAGGAAACAGAAAACCATCCACCCAGCTCTTGGTACGCGTGCCCTCTGCCAAACTATTGGAGCAGCTGCTGTGGGTCTATCGCATCGCACTTGTTAAAATAAAAGATGAAAAGACACAGGGTAGGCTTCACACACACACACACACACACACACACACACACACACACACAGAGAGAAAATTATCTTCCTTCTGATCAAAATGTTTATTTCAATGAAATTCTGTAAAGGCATCAACAATCATTTGGTTATACACCACATACACCCCTCTAGATGACAATGCTGATGAAGGAAGAAAAGTTTATTTACTTTACCTCATAGGCTTGCAGGATATTATATTTGAACACCATAACAGGTAAATAATTGAGAATATGCACAGTGGTGAATACATTTTTGAACCATGTCATTCATTAGGTTACCATGACTCATTCTAACATTATTTAAAACATAATTATTTATTAACTTATTATTATTATTATAGTGCTTACAAGGCTTTATCATGGACCACAACCTCATTGTATTAAGTGCTGTAAAAACACAAAATGAAAAGAAGTTTCCTGCGTCTCAAGATTTCTTATAAATTCTCCATAGCTCACCACATGATATTGTATTTCAAAGTTAAAAGAGAATGAGGAATATGTATTTTGTCTATTCTTTACTTTCTATCATATTACTTTCTCCTGAAATACAAAGCTTATGTCACTAAGAAGCTATTCAAGGTACAACAGGGCCCATGAGACAAATGAAAGAGCAGTATGTTGGCCAGTGCATTGGAAAAAACAGTGCTTATAATGTTTCCTGTGTGTCCTGTTTCCTCCAGCCATCACCCTTATTTAAGGACGTGGAGATTTTCTCCAGGGTAAATGAGCAAGTTCTGAGAAATGAGTTCATACTAGTTAAAAGAAAGTTTTGCAAATACTTAAATGGTACATGAAGAGAAGGAAGTGTCTTCAACAAAGCTTTTCCATCATTCCTAATCTGCGTAATTCCTTCCATTTCCCTTAAACCAGAGAAAGGAAAGGAGGATCCTGGAGTCCACCTGAGGATGGAGACCTACAAAACAGTCACTGAAATGCTCACTTCCCTCAAGAAGATACAGTAGGCAGATATAGCACAACTGAAGAGATGGCTTATGTTAAACAAAGAGGGATTCACTGGATAAAAAGGTAGACAGGCTTGGTAGCTGTAGCAAGAGATCTCAAAATGGGGACATTGCTTTAATATGCATCTATGTCTATGTACGAACCAAAACTGCACTTACCAGTACTTTGAAGGTCATCTCATTGCCTAAAACAACTAAAAATGGCCTGGACTTCATACATGCTACGCCGCATTACACACTGAACACACTGTACTCTAAGCTATCCAGTACATATGCCATAATGTACAACTGATATTAGAATAGATTATATAAACACTGATGACTGCTTATTTGTAAACTGTAACACCACCAGCTGAGCTGCCAATAATGACATTCTGTTGTGACTAAAATTCTGTGGCTTTAATAAGCAATAGTGACAAGCTGAAAATGGATATCTACTGAATATGATGCAGGGTATTCATTTTTTACCTGCATTACCATTTGCCACTGAAAGTCCAACGCTATTTGCCATGCTCTAACTTTATTGTAGAAATAAGAACATCCTAGAAGAAAATATAAGCCAAAAAGGTAATTCAATCTCATGCTTCAGGACGTAAACTGATACCAAAAGGGGCTGAGAAGGGCTTTTCCCCTAATGTTCAACACTGAGCAACCAGTTATGTACACTGCAAGGGGTTTCACCTGTGCAGTAGCAAGCAGAAGACAGTGGGAAATTTGCATTGTTATGAAGTCATTTTCCCTCCTAAAACGCAACAACACTCACTAACGTGGTAGAATTAGATATGAGCTCAATGCTGCTAAAGGAATTGAGGTAGGTGCTCGTTCCACGTGTGTGACAGTTTATGAGGTCATTTGTGCTTTTCTTCACTCTTCCGTTTATCTGATAAACCAGATAAGCCAAAATGCAGATCATTCTAATAAAAACTAGACTATAGGAATAATGAATCTGAGCTTTTCATGGGCCATAAGTAAGCCACTCCACCATCAGGAGATATCAAGAAGGGCTTTCAGTCTGTACAAATAATGTAATAGAATTAACAGGCAAGAAAGGACAAAAAGACTGAATAATGTCCTCCTTATAGCTATGACCTGCAAGAGGCCTTCCCAGCTCCTCCTTTGAGTCTGGTCTGAAAACCTCTCCTGGTCAACCTTAAGTTGTGGTAGTATTGGAAAATAACACCAATTAAGCTCATAAGTCATCTGCAACTTCCACAGGCGGCTCCCAAATGACTGGCTGAGGCTTTGTTATGCTACATTTACCCTGCTTGTAAATTCAAAATGACCATAGCAGCAGTTTTGAATAACAGGGCTCCCTCGCTTACTGGATGTCAGAGACAGAGATGACAGTTTGAAAGCCAGAAGTCAAATAGGCCACACAAAGGTGAAAAATGATAGTCCCAAGTGTCAAGCTTCAACTGCAAGTGGCACTTCTTTTCAGCAAGTCCATGGAGGCAGAAACTAGTTTCTAGTGCACATCAAAATAATATTTAAGGAATGAAATAATGCTATTTTCTCTAGTTTCATTTTTGGACAGCTAGTGGATGGCAGCTGAATTAACTGTGCAGAGTAAACATTAAAATATTTCTCATATTTCTCATATTTTTCTTATTTATGTAGGTAGGAGATGGCACTAGCAGACTGACTGGACAGTAGACATAGGCATATGTCCAACAAGTTTCCACAGAACCTAAGTATACCTCTACAAAGAATCAAACTCCTAGCACCTATGAATGTACAGAAACCCTGTAAGCCTGATGCAGCAATCACTATGTGAATCTTGTGAAAAAGAATAGGCCAAATCAAGATCGTAGAATCATGGGGTTGGAAGAGACCTCAGGAGATCATTGAGTCTGACCCCTGCTGAAAACAGGACCAATCCCAACTAAATCATCTCAGTTGGACTTTAGACTAAAGGCATAAGGGGCTGGTGACAGAGAGGGTTTGTGCTGGCAGAGGCACATCTACACAGCCTGTTTTCTGCCGGCAGGGAGATCTCACGTGGCTATGCTAACTAGCCATGCAATTATTCTAATGAGCAACCATCTGCAGTTGCAAGACTGCTCATTTCCATGAAGCTGCCAGCACTACAGGTCCGTGTAGACCCAGCCCTAGTGAAAGAGTTGTTCCTACTATCCAACCTAGCCCTCCCCCACTGCGACTTAAGACCTTTACTGCTTGTTCTCTCATCTGTTACCACTGAGAACAGCCTCTCTCCATCCTATTTGGAATGTCCACTTCCAGTAGTTGAAGAATTCTATCAAATCCCCCGACTCTTCTCTTCTGCAGAGATGTGATGTAACAGACAATGAGAGCATATTGGTGTAAGCTATCTGAAGTTTTTTGGCAAATGTTTGGTGAAATTTTGAAAGGATGTAAATTTTACCACATGCTTTGAAATGAACATACGGAAAATGTTACAGCATATTTCAACATTTAGGAATTCAATACAGTGTTTAAATAATTGTTTAGAAATAAATTGTTTTCTGATTTTATTTCTTTGATCAGTTATATAGGTAATAACCACATTCACCGCACTTGGAAAGGAGTAACACTCATGCACACAACCACTGCAATATTTATAAGTCCAATTATGAAAATATACACTGTTGCCTTCGATTGAAGCGTAATAACCCCCAAGCCTATTACAAAGACGTTATTTTAATGGTTCTATAGTAATGGGCCAAAAACGAAGCTTTAAAACCAAAATCCTGTGAATATTTGGTGGCCAGTGTAGACTCACAGCCCAAGAGCTCAGTACATTCTTTGAAAAACAAATTGCTTTTGGTGAAGATAAATGACGAAAAGTTAACTATCTACCGACTAAGCCAGTTAATTAGTATTCAAGAAAATCTTTTTACGCACTGGATTCAGAAGATCAAACAGTACATACAGACTACTTATTATTATTATCCCTAACTAGGCACAGCAAGATTTTTAACAACCACTACCCAGGGAGAGCTCGATTCTCTTAACATAACAAGTGCATGGGAGCTATTTCTGGAAACAAATCATTTTAAAGTTGGTGAAAGGAGCTCTGCATTAGAGTGCCCCCTACACGTACCTCTTTAACAGTGAAATTATGCTTCTAAAGTCAGCAATAATAAGGAAAATTAGCAATATTTTTAAAAAGTAAAGTTTTAGCTTATTATAGATGCTTATCCACAGTAACTTACATGAGAAATTTAACTACACTTTGTTATACAACAAATAAGCAACTTGGTGACTGATGCTGTAAGTCCAATGCTGACTTGACCACATTTAATCTAAAAGCTGCCAAAATATAATGGAATGGAAAAAAATTGTAATATATCCCTTTGATAATTACCCACTGTTTCTTTTAATCTGTTTTCAGTAATGAGGACCTGCATCATCATTATAACAAGTGTTCTCATTCCTAACTAATAATAACTAAGTGCCCCAAGGGAACATCAATAAACAATGCATCAAAGCCAGAGTTGTTTGAAACTACTTCAGTGCTTGCAAAAATAATAAAAGAGAAACACCGAATTCACATTTAGTCCACACATTCATCCCAGGGAATTGCTTTTGCTTTTGTCAGACTCTGAGCACAAAAGATAAGCTAACAAAATATTAGCTCAGCATAGGTAAATGGAATTCTCTTTGCAACATCCCAAATCCTTAATATAAGAGGGCACAGAAAACAATGGAGAGATATGAATTACAAAATATTAAAAAGAAAGCAATCTTATCATCTTTGGCCTTCAAGCCGTAAGATGGAATTACCATAAAGATGTCCCTCGTTTCTAGATACAATAAAAACGCCTTGGCTACATCTACACTACAAAGATCTGTCAACAGAAGTTATTGTCAGAGGAGATATTCTAGCAAAACTTTTGTCAACAGATCATGTCCACACACAAAAGCAGACTGAAAAAGCGATCCGCTCCACCAACAGAGTGGCCAGGCCACCCAGCCACTCTCTTGACAGAATGGCCAACTGGAAGCACAGCAGACAGAGCTGCCTGGTGAAACAGAAGCTCTGTCTGTTGACAAAGCGCCCCCTCAGAGCATCTACACAGCTTTTTTGTCAACAAAAACTGTTGACAATGGTGTTATTTCCCATCATGAAGAGTCAGGCTGCTGCCAGTGGAAGTGCTGAGTTTTGTCAACAGGCTGTTGACAAAACGCATTTTGTGTATAGATGCTCTGCAGATTTTGTTGACAAAACTCTCCAGTGTAGACATAGCCCTAGAGAGAATATTTGGCTAAAATGGAAAATAATTCAGCAGTCTGGAAGAAGGGATGGGACAAATGACTTCGAGGACTGGAAAGGCTCCCTCACTATTTACATGAGTGATCTTTCAGTCACTCATGAGAGAGCGCCAGATGGTTAGCAGGTGTAAACGGGCACAACTCCAATGACATATAGAATTATGCCAATTCATGCCAGCTGAGGAGCCAACCTATATATTTTGATTTAAAAATTATTAGTATTAGGAAAATAAAACAACTATTGGATGGTATCTGATGTAGAATTTACCTTTACTAACACTCAGGGAGGCAGTTTGTTTTGCCAAAGTTATTTTTAGAAGACCTGTGTTTCAGTGTAATGAAGATTTCACTTAAGACATTTAGTCCATTTGAATTCCATTCCAACAGGACCACTGTGGAAGATGAGGACTACACACCTGCAGGAATATATACCATCAGAATCTTTTTTTGCAGAAGGTGGCTGATCACACAATGAGGACTGCCAGTCATGGAGAAACACACTCACACCTGTTACCAATAAAGAAAACAAGTCCAGCAATAAACGAAAGAGGAGGCAGAAAAGCCTGGGGAGGCAGAAGGACAACGGCCCCATGTCAGGCTGCCTCTGAAAAACGAGGAGATAAAAGGAAGTCATAGGTCTGGAGGTTTAAGGGATGACATGACTCAAAGCAAGTGAAGAGTTTACGAACAATTCTCCTTGCAAACAAATTGAACTTGAGCAGTTAGGGGAATGCTAAGACCCCTAGAAAGACTGCACCAAAAGCTGTTGGCAGATGGTCACTCAAATTCAATAAGGAAATGAAGTCTGCAGTACTCTCAGACAACTAGAGAACTCCCTCATCTTCTTCTGGGGGCACACTTGGAATGAAGAAGACCTACAGAATGTCCCAAATCCTGCTCCCAGACATGAACTAGGGGCCACGAAATTGGTTCTGCTGCCAACAGTCCCCAAGAACACACATAGGATTTGCTCTGTGTACACGTTTGTTTTAAATGCTTCCCAGATCTGTATCACCAAATTTATTTTTAGGCCTTGGACTCTCAGATATGTTTGAGTGGGACAGATGAATTAGTGGTCAGAGGGCTGTAAATTTGTAAAAATAACAGAATTGTAATGAAAGAAGGGAAATTGTGTATATTCTTCAAAGAAATAAACCTGTGTTTAAAGACACTAAGAATTATCTGTGTAACTGAAAAACAACCTTTTCCATTGCATTGAAGCACAGATGATACTGCATATGCAAGAATCATGATAAAACATATGCAAGTTCTAGTCCCCGTACAGCCAGCTCTGTCAGGATTTAATATTTCAGCTAAGCAGAAGCTGAATTTGCAGAACACACAATCTCATTATCTGAAGTAGGGCACACGAATAATTGTCATTATTTACACTACATAAACAAAGTGGGTTTTTTTTTGTTTTTTTCCCCCTCAGAGATTCATAAGCTTTTAAAGTGATTAGAACCCAAGATTATAAATAGATTCTTCATGTTAACGGCCATGGTATAAAGGTTTTAAACATATGACCTTGGGATTCCTATATTTGTGAGTCAGAAGTAAGTCACGCAGGTCACCCCAAATGAATCCCAGTAAAACCACTAAACTTCCAGAAATGCCATTTTTTTAACTGTCACATTTTGAGACCCAACAAGAAGGTTTGGTCTGTATTTTTTAAATCAAATTTGTTTTTAGGCCTTGGAATCTCAAATGTGATTTGGAGAGAAATGGATTGGTAGGCAGAGTGCTGGTGATAATGGACAAAAATCAATGCTTTTAATCTCGAGTGAGTAGTATGCCACATGGCTACAGAATTAGGGAATTTATGACAGAGATGGCTTTTTCTACAGCATTATTGTAGTCAGAAATATAAAATAGTGGTTTTGCACAGCATTCAGGGAAACATAAGACCCTTACGTAGTCGTTCAAAGGAGGCTAATGTGTACTTTTGGGTTACGGCTACACTACAGCAATCCTTCGAAAGAAGGTCTTCTGGAAGATCTCTTCCAAAAGAACTTATTTCGAAAGAGAGCATGCACACACAAAAACACGGATCAAAAGACTGATCTGCTCTTTCAAAAGAGAGCATTCACAGACCCTCCTTTCTTTCAAAAGAAAAGGCCAGGGATCAAAAAAGGCCAGTGCCAAAAGGACTGCTCTTTTGAAAAAAAATGGCCCCCGAGGCACCCACACACGTTTTCTTCCCAAAGGAATTTTTTTCAGAAAAAAGACGCTCTTCCTCATCTGGGAGAGAAAGAGGGCCACTGAAAAAAGTGCTGCATTCTTTCAATTTCAGATCAAAAGAGTGCATTTTGTTTGTAGACACTCCGTGGGTTCTTTTGGAAAAGGCTTGTTTTTTTTCAAAAGAATGTGCTAGTGTAGACACAGCCTTGATGTTCTCGGAAAATTAAAAAAAACAGTATTCCTTAGCGTATACACCATTGTGGACAATCTGATATCCTGGCAAGGAGAATCCAAACAGAAGGATTAAGAAACTGACTAAAGTATGCAAAGTAAGGGCAGGAAGGAGAGAGTTTGCCATCAGACTGCCACTAGCTTCAACACAAACTCCCACTCCCCTTGTAAAGGTTAATAGTGATATCGATGAATGGTCAGATCCCAAAATGAATTATTGCTATTAGTTCTATGCCACAAAAAAGCAGTGTGATTTAATGGACTGAGCATGTGACTTTGGAGCTCCCAGCACTTTTAATTTACCTTGGCCTTATCCTCTGTGTTATACTTTTCCTCAACTGCAAAATGGGAACAACCCCTCCTCTACTTGTTATAACAATTACTAATCAAGCACTATCTAAATATGTCAGATACAACTCAACCATCCCTTAAACTGTCTCCTAAGGTATAGCCTTATGGGGAGTAAACACTGTTCTCATTTCCATGACAGCAGAAAGAAATTTCTTACTGGGTTCTGTTTTATTTTTAAATACAAGTTGTTTTCTTTGTAAACTTTCAGCTGACACCAAAAATCATCCAAAACTGAAGTATAAATCTGCAGACACTTCACACATGCAGCTCTAAGACTGATTACAACAGCAGTGAAGATTCTAACTGACATTTTGCATATAGTGGCAGATTGATATCTGAGAATTTTATGTTTGGATTTTTAATGCTTCAATTGCTAAATTCTCCCTGGCAAAGACACTTGACAAATGTTGTATTCATCCAAACACAATATTAAAAACTACTTGATATCTGGCCTCCTGCAACTGTAGTTCAGTAACTGATGCACCAACATAACAAAAGGCTGGTAAATATAACAGAAAACAGACCTTCCTCCAGAGCAGATTTATTTTATGCTGAAAGCAAAACTCATTTCATACTTACGCTACTGACTTATTTTCTCAAAGAGAACCCATCCCTCTCCCTCATACAATTTCAACATTGGACTTCACATATTACCTAATGCAACATTTCTCCCTTACTTTCTAGATGAATGTTCAAAAAGGGGAGCTTTTCTGATAAGACTTTTTCTAAAGTCTAAAGCACTCACTGAGACAAAAATGAAAATCTTACCACTTTTTCCTTGTAATAGGTCACATCACCCTATTTTTTTGCCAACTGAATAATAATTTGCCAATAATTTGCCAACGGAACAATAAAGGCTTTTTCTCCATTATAGAGGCTGCAGCTAAGTTTTTGTGGCATGCAATTTAAACAAGTTAACAACATAACAGATTTTTTCATTCCATCTTAAGTATCAGATTGTCGGAACTATAATTTAGAACTTGGACATACCTCTGGCCTTACTGGATCTTCAATACCAACTACACAAATGCAGGTCAGGTCAGTTAAAATGTCATTTTCATTATCCCAGTCTGGTTCTGGGTTGCTGCTGAAGTCTCGGTATGCAATGCAAATAGTTCTCAGTCCATCACAGGCCATGGGCTCAATCACTTTCTTCACCATCTCATCCCGGTCACGGGGCCTGAAGACACAAGTTTCACCTGCTGCATTAAGGATTCTAGAACATCTGGAAGAAAGGGACATGAATTGTTTTCAGTTGGTTATTGGTTTCCATTACATCTGCTCATTTCACCCAACACTGAACTTTTTTTTCTTTATTTTAAAGAAACTGAATTTCTACCCCACCAATGAAATCAACAGTCATTATTCTAATGTTAGGTAGGAGAATGTACTGATGATTGTAACAAGTGTTGGGCAGATCTTAAGATGCTTCTATCTGACATTTCAGTTAGATGCTATATAATTTCCAATAGGCCTATATTTCGTGAAGAAATTACAAAGAAACTGAAAAACATCTTTCTAATCCAAATGTGAGGTATGTTCATGTCAAATAACAAGAGAACATTTGGATTTATATCTCCACTTGATAAAAGCACATTTCCAAGTGCATTTGTTTACAGTCTATGCGGAGGGAGCTGATGAGAGCAGAGAAATGCCAATGGGAATATCCTTTGGTGACTAGTAGAAGATAGGAAGGATGACCACTGACATTGTCCGTCCAGGCAGTTGAGCTAAACTGACAACTTTAAACAGAATATAAGGGTAAATCACATGAAAATATATGTTATAGTCCTGCAATGAGGTTGGTACCTTCTATTTGGAACTATTATTTAGTTTCCAACTTCAAGACAATAAGGGCTTACCCCTATTCTATCTGAAGTCAGTGGCAAAATCCACATATATTTTACCTTGGTGGAATCACTCCAAGTCACAATAAATAATGCAAAGAGACATATTGCACTTACTTCTTCAGAACAATTTCAGAAGCACCTTTGCTGTACATTCGGAAACTGCCATCTGGCATTTTAACGACAGTGCTCATTGACTTTCTCACAGAGTTAAATGTGTACACTTTATAGAGTTTCTCCTCAGGGATTTGATTCCGAACAGGCTGGTAATCCTGCTTCAGTTCCAGGACAAACCCCAACAGGCCACATTCTGTCTTGTTGCCAACCTGACGTGGAAGGCCACCTTCTTTTTCTGGTGGCTGAAGGGAAGAAAGCATCAGAATTCAGCTCCTTGCTCTCTCTCATGTTTGACTGTATACTGTACTGTAAAAGCCCAATAAATAACGGAGGTCCCAAGTTATAAGTTCAGGTCTAGCACCTTTGCAGTAAAGTCATACCTCATTGGATTTTAAAGAGGCAGTGAAAGCTCTATAGAGTTATAACAGACTGAAAACAATCTGTTTGATAATGGAACACTGTTTTAAATGACCAGTGTAACTCTCTTCCACCTTTTAACCCTCTGGACACTGAAGATTTTATAATTGTTATGGTATTTGCCATTAAATATAAGTGCATTTTCCTCAGGATCAATGTAGCCAATTCTCTTTACTCACAAACAGAACAACACTTTTTCCCCTTTTCCCCATTATATTTCTCCAAATTTTGTTGCTTTGCTGTTTTTCATGACATGGTGGATATCTTCAGGTAGCATTCACCCGCTATAATTATAAAAATAAATCTACATCATATCAGAAGAATAAATAACCAATGGCATTTCTAGTGATTCATGAATATATCTGTGTAAATAGTTAAGAACCTCTAAATATCTGAATTACTGCAGTATTTCAGTCTGATCATTTGGAATGTAAATGCCTTATGTGGGAAAGAAAGGAAGAAATTATGACAATTATACTAATCAGGAAGTCTAGCAAATCTTCTTGGTACTAGCATTAAAAGAGACTTTTAATCAGAAAATACTGATCCCTCCATTTCTAGTGCAGTAAAGTACAAAATAAAATAAAACATTAGAAACAATATGGAGTGTCAATTGTGATAAAACTAAAAAAAATAGTTTTCTCTTTAACAATGCTCCTAAAGACTTCAGTGGTCAAGTTTACTAACTGTAAAGGTCTTAAAGGTAAAGACTGTTGAGGTTTTAAATCATCTTGCACTCAGCAAAGCTATCAAATAATAAACAGATAAAACTTCAGTGGAATCACTGAAGCTGGTGAATTAAATCCATGGGGACTAGAAGTGGAGAAAATCCTTTCACAATTTTAATTTATAATATATTGCAATATATGATATAAACTTACACTTATGCACTGATTCCATGAAGAATTTAAGTCACTGTCTTTAATGGGACTTAACTATCTGCTTAAATGCTTTACTGAATCAAAAGTTTGCCTAAGTACATTTCTGCATTTAGAAATACGCCCATACTTAACTTTATCTATTTCAGACAACACAATTGTCTGGAAACTGCTGTGTGCCAAAGAGCATCATGAATGATGAAACTGAACTTTCAGACTGATACCTCACTTTAGATCTGAAATCCTGTATCCAGTAATGATGCAAGTGGAGTTACCTAGAGCAACAGTCATATTCTTAATATAATTATCCCAGAGAATCACCTAAAATGGTAACAATTGGTTTACGAAGAAAAGACAAGAGGATAAAGTTGAACAAGACTAGAACTAAAGAAGACTAATAGATAAGAGACCTTTACAGGAAAGCTATCTCCAAGAGTCTATATTTATACGCTTTAGGAAGACATGCATCTATGGCCAAGTAAATAAAGTTAGGCTAAAAATCTCTGCTCCAAAGACATTTCTTTTTTTCAAAAATAAACTTAACATTTTACTAACTTCTGAGCAAAACAGCATTCCTTCTGTTGACTGCAAGTCTAGTAACTCACTTGGGGCTTGTCTACACTACATGCTCGATCTATCATGTCTGCTCAGACCTCCAAGCATTCCAGTGTCAACCCCGGCACTCCACCAGGATGAGAAGAGTAGCTAGAGTCAATGGGAGAGCAGCCCCCACCAACCTTACTGCTTGGAAGACAGCATGGTAAGTATGCTGACTATAGCCATGCTGTGTACAGAGCTGACTTTGCATAGACTAATTCAACAGGGGATGGGAGACATAGTATAGATTAGACCTTAATCTTACTGTTTTCTTTACCTTTTTCTGCCTCAATATAAAATACTAAGCACAATTTTAGAGTCTCACAGCTTGTCCTACTGCAACATTAGTATCATGTTGCTGAAAATCTCCTCTGGACCTAAAAAATCACTTTTAAAAGACCTGCTAGTAACAAAACCCTACCAGTGAATGTTTATGCATGATCTTGTAAATGGTTCTGCTCATATGATGCATAGAGACAGCTCCAGGATCGCAAGTTATTCAACAACACAGCCTCAGCTGGGCTGACAAAACTAGTCAGACAAGAAACTTAAGTTTTGAGCATCCAAGAGGATTTTACAGTGGAGAGGAGGACAAAGCAAAGTATGAACAAAATGGTTGCTCCTTTAATAATAAAAGTTGGTAAATATAACATTCTGGGCACGCAGTTCTTGGAAAGAGATAGAGACTATTCATATCTCAAACCACGATAGGAATCAGCTCATTCCCCATCAAGAGACGTCAAGGCAGACAGATTTTCATATGCATGTGATGCCGACTTCTTCCTGTTGCTACTGGCGATCTCCATTTGTGGCTTGATCTTGCTCCTGTACTGAAGCCATTGGGACTGTCAACAGCAATGTCAGTGTAAATTGCACTGGGACCTTGGTGACCAAACATCAGAAACCAGTGACTGCACATACAAAGTGTTTGCTTTTCCATCACGGACGTGTGTTTGGTGCTCTGACCAGCTAGCAAATGGATACTGAAAAAGCAAACATCTATTGGCATTTTATAATGTCTATACACAAAGATAACATCTATATTAGGTTTTTCTCCAATCTTTAGTCCCTCAATTTTCATTCCCCCTTAAAATATTTAACTGGGATCTGAAATCTGGTTTGATTTTAGTTACCAGCTTGATTTGAATGTAAATTGTATATAAGAAAAATATTACTTGTGGCATGAAAATGGCTACACCAGAGCAGTCCTGACCCATATGCAGAATATTCAGCTGTGTAGGGCACCCAAAAATTTGTGGCACCATTGGGCCTTAATGTCCACTCACATGCCTCTTCATATCTCTGCTTCCACCAAAGAGGATCTAGTTAAGTCTAAAATAAAAAGCCTGCCAGACCTATTAGCAGAACACTGAGCCTGTGAAAGAGCCATTCAAGTGGCAGTGAAGCCATTCAACAAGCATTCCCAACTCCAGGTATGTGCTGTCAGATTCTGAATGGCCTCTATTAGTGCATTGGATCTTAGTTTCAAAATTGGTTTAAAAATATTTTAGTGTACTGCTGAAGATTATAAAACCATGGCACTAAACTGTGTCATCCCAGCTTCCTAGGCTGCCATCAGGCACAGGGCACCAGTTTAATAATGCAGGTTACGTCTCTCTAATCCAGAACTCTCTCACCAAGCAACATCCATAATCTGACATGATTTTAGTTAACTGGACGACCACTAATCGTGGGTGTTGCCGAGTTTCCTCTGGTCCCTTAAAGACTGTCTATATCCACCATTCCTTGCACTCAGTGTTCTGTTCTGTTATTTAGCTGTAATTTACCCCTAAATGTCTTCTAAGGAGCCCAGTAGGAAGTGGAAGTGTTGGTAATGCTGCTAGACTATATTGACCTCCTGTGATCCAGCAAATCCTCTCATTCGGCATCAGTCAGGTCCCAAAGGTGCCTGGTGAGAGAGGTTCAACTTGTACTGCATCGGGCACCATAAATCCTAAAGACAACCCTAGACTGCACTGCTTTTTAAGCAGAGGAGCCATTATGTGGCTTGCTGGGGGAAGAGGTACACCTCTTTAAGGGCAGCAAGGCATGAAAACTGCATCATCCTCCAGGTGATGGGAAGAGAGGGGAGATGATGCAGGTGCATACTCAGCATGAGAAGCCCTCTTTCCCTTGGACCAAATAGAGCAACGTCCACCCCTGAAAGTGGTGAAGTACCAGGTTTGGTCCCAGGACTCCTTGGGCACTGCGCTAGTCGCTCCTTCCTCTGGCAGCTGGGAAGGAATTTCTCCCTCACTGCCAGATTGGCCAGGTCAGACTGTGTGTTGGTGTGGGGGTGGGGGTTGCTGTCCTGACACCAGGTTGGGAGGGGCCTTAGTTGAGGTGATAATGGAGTGAGAGTTAGGCTGCGATGTCACAACCCATTATGTAAAAGCAGAGTGGATGTCCAATGCCAGTACTCCGCAAGGAATGGATACTTTGCTCAGGTAAAGGATTTAAAGGAGGTACTTTTTAAAAGGGGGTTAATTCTCCAATGCTGGCATGGCAGAACACCAAAACCCATCTCCCCCATCCTTTATAGCCCATCTTAACCCTCATTCAAGGGAGTGGAAACGGCCAGGTCTCAGCAGCAGGTTGGCTGAGAACCAGGAGGAAAAAGTGAAGGAGCTGACTGAAGCACCACAGGTAGAAACTGAAATGTCTTTGCCTGCACTGTACACTTTTATTTTCTAGGGGCAACCACTCAGTTGACAACAAAGCTGCGGCCTAATTAAACCATATCCAGTGGCTCCTGTCCTTCTTCTGGTACAGCCAGACAATGAAGCATGCAGAAGGGTTTTAAAATTTGCTAGGAAGCGTCCGCTTTCCCCTTTAGCAGCTGCTGTCTCCACACTCTCTGCACACTATAGCAAATTCAAGCATATGGTGGTGAGAGTTGGCAGTGGCACTTCCTTTCCTATACTGTTTCACCACAAAATTTGTATGACGTGTGAGTCTCCTTTTGCAGATTGCTCTCTACAATCCATACCAGAAGCTGCTGGACATTATGACTTCAAACTGTGCCCACTGGAAGGTTATTTCCTGCTCATATCTGCAATTTATAACACTCGGGACAAAATTAAAAGGACTGCTCAAAGAGGCTCCCAATGAATAATTACCTGGAAATACTCTGTTGATTAAAGGGATGAAAACGTTCATGGTATGAAAGCTATTGCAAAGTCTTTTAGCTCTGTTTTGTGCAGAGAAACCCATTCTTTTTTGATGTTCAACTCTAGAACACATTCAAGGGGGCCGAGCGTCATTGCAAACCTCAGAGCAAAGTGTGAGGGGACCGAGCTCGAAGGAGCAGGCCTCTGGCATTCAGCACGCCCCCATGCACCTAGTCCTTGGGGCAAAAGGAGTAGCATTCCCATGCCAATTCAAAGGGGCCTGTGGCTCTGGCCACTGCTACAATACCAGTAGCCAGGAGCTCACCCCACTATCAGCCAGCCTGACCACATTATAAGCTACTTTGGGTACAAAAAAGATTATTTGCTTATGTAACACTGATAGACCTGGGTTGCTAGCACCAGGAACAGAACCTGCAAGCATAGGGTCTAAAGCCCTGCATTCTACCACATGAGCTAAAGGCCAGCTAGCTCTCAGCCAAGGCTGTAGAGCAGAGACTTCACTCACCCCAGATGAGGTCTCAGTACCTCTGGGTACTACACTTATATATTGCTTATTAGCAAAAACTTGCACTGGAATGGAGAAAGGCTAAGTGACCTAATATGTCTGTCTTTTTCATTTCTAGAGCTTTTATTATTCAATAGGAATGATAATGCCTTCAGAGAGTTCATTTAAGCCTGTATGTAATTTTGTACAATATTAATAATTCAGGATTAGTTATTCACTTGAAAAATGTACTGATATATTAAAAAATGCAGTTTTCACCTCAGTCCCCTAAGAATGTCTGTAGGTCAAAGCAAATAAGTAAAGAAAGAAAGAAAGAAAGAAACGCCAACAAACCAAATTAACCTTTTTTTTTGTTTTTTTTTGTTGTTTTTTTTGAGCTAGCAATGACACAATACAAGGTTTTGGTACATGTTGTACATACCTATTCTAAGAAATACATGGGATTAATTTGCTTCATATTCTGCAAAGCAAGTCACCTTTGACCACATCAGACCACTTTACATTTCATAATTAGTGCTTTCAATAGTGTCCTATTAGCCTACAACACAACAGTATATAATAAATGTTCATGTACCACTCATTGAAAGATCAGAGCTACACTATCTTCCACTGAGATCATTAACCACTTTCTGGCACCTGGGTGTATCCTATATTAATCTGTTGACAGAAATACAATCACCATGGCTGTGGCCACACTAGCCCCTCCTATTGTAGGGGGCATGGTAATGTGGCACTTTGGCAGACACTAATGAGGCACTGCTGTGAATATGCAGTGCCTCATTAGCATAATGGCTGCCGAGCGCCTTTCGAAACAGCCCCTTGATTTTGAAAGCCCCTTCTTCCCAAAACCAAATGGCTGCACCTCATTAGCATCTGACAAAGTGCCATTTTACCATGCCCCTTCCGAAAGGAGGGGGTAGTGTGCCCACAGCCCATACGTACTGAACAATGAGAATGTCATCTGTGTCAATTTCATATACATAGGGAAGTAGGCAGAGGCTAGATAAGGGTATGTCTACTTAGCAAAGTTATTTCAAAATAAGCTTCCTAGCATCTACACAATGCAACTGCTATTTTGAAATAATTTTGAACCATTGATCGGCTTATTTTGAATTAGGTAAACTGCATTCTACAGGACATAGCACCTATTTTGAAATAGCTATTTTGAAATAAGGTCTGTTTAGACAGGGAAAAAGCCTATTTTGAAATAAGCCATAGACTTATCCCTGCACCCACTTCCCCAAGCTCCAGTAGAAGGGTTTTAAAGGGGAGCCAAGCCGAGCCGAGGAGAAGTACAGGAGTCCCAGTAGGCAGGCACAGAGCCACATCAGGGACTCCATCAGCCAGCACATTTGAATATCCAGCAACCTCATGTTCAGGGGGTTCTGGATATCAACGAGTTTCCTGTAATTAGACATGTATCATCTTCTTGTCAGCTTTCCAATAAACTAATTTTGGCAGCATACTGTATCTACAACGGATGCTTCTTTTACCTCTACTTGTGACAGAGGAAAGAGGAAGCCATGCAGAAGAGAAATATATATAAAATTATTTTGGTTTAAATTATAGAATAATTCAAAAACTACATTTTGGGCACCGAACCAAGGAAAAATGGCCAGGCTATGCGGAGTAGACTGATGGGTTTTTTATTTTAATTTAAACCCAAGTGAACAGACTTGAAAAATAACTTGGGAAAAATCAGACTGTTCAGACAATTTGTTGTTTGTTTCATTCCTGGTGCTATCCAGAATAACATTTTCAGACAACTGAATGAAGTGATAGCATTGAAGTATCTGGAAATGTTCCATCTTTACTGCTTGATTTGGCTTAGTGTTTTAAAATTCTCTACTACGAAAATCATCTAAAAAAAGATAAAACAGTCACACACTAGATTTAAAATCAAAGAGATCAACTTGTCTTAGAGAAACACTCTGGTACACAGATTTATTATACTAAAGATGACAGAAGAATTAGCATTTATAACACATTGCAGCCAGGTATAAAAAATAAGGGGAAAGAACACAAATTCTACTCATGCATAACTCTCTGAAGGAAGTTGCAATAAAGAGAAGATGAATTAAAATTCTCATATTCCTATTCACCCAAAAACTGGAACTGATCTAAGGAAAATCCAAGTATTTGAGCAGCATCATTTCAGGGCTCTCCTTATTTCAGGGCTTATTTCAACCATTATTTCAACCCTTATTTCAGGGCTCTCCTTAAAGGTAAAAAATAAAAAATAAATAAATAAATTTAAAAAACAAGAAAAGCAGATGACAAGGGTCAGTTACAAACTGTTATTGTACCTTTAAAAGGAAACAACCTCTACAGTAAGGTGCCATTAACGCACCTCCAGAAAAGAAAAAGGAAAAAAAAAAAAAGACATCCCCTTGCTAGTCTCTGCCCTCCCATACACAGCAGGTGTCAAGTACCACCATATGGAGGACACACACAAAAATGTATGATACCCTCATGTATGATACCAGAGAAAACTCTTCTGGTTTTATATCCATGGCAGACAGGGGGCCAAGAGCACTCTTCTGCATAAAACTAGATGAATGGTCTGCCTGTTCTACAATGGTTTGTTTGAGGAATGAACATCAATATTCTTTATTTCTTGAGACTGATTCTGCTCTCAGTTATTCTGTGCTTAGATCTAAAGTAATGACATTGATTTAACTGGTAATGGAAATGTCCCTGGCCTTTAAGCATTTTTTACATATACTGTATAGTTTAATAAGGAATAAGAGATTGCCTCTGGGTTTTGTACATACCGCAAAAGGGGTAAGCAGTCAAAATACACATAATACTTTTAATTAAGTTTTTGCTTTATAGCTCAGAAATACTAATTTAAAATTCTCACCAGAATATTATTGACTAATCGCCTACATTGCAGCAATCTCATCACCATAACAAAAAACCTATGTAAATTCAGTTAAATTGAAGTCGTAAAACCCAACTTGAAATGTGAACATTTATTTCTTCACATACTGGCGAGGCCACATCTGGAATATTGTGTCCAGTTTTGGGCCCCCCAGTATAAAAAGGATGTGGATTTGCTAGAGCAGGTTCAGCGAAGGGCAACAAAAATGATTAAGGATCTGGAGCACAAGACCTATGAGGACAGGCTGAGGGATTTGGGCTTGTTTAGTTTACAGAAGAGAAGACTTAGAGGTGATTTAATAGCAGCCTTCAACTTCCTGAAGGGGAGATCTAAAAAGGAGGGTGAGAAACTTCTCAGTGGTGTCAGATGGCAGAACAAGGAGTAATGGTCAGAAGTTGAAGAGGGAAAGGTGCAGGTTAGCTATTAGGAAAAACTACTTCACCAGGTGAGTGGTGAAGCACTGGAATGCGTTGCCTAGAGAGGTGGTGGATTCCCCATCCCTTGAGGTTTTTAAGTCCCGGCTGGACAAGGTCCTGGCTGGGATGACTTAGGAGGGGTTGATCCTGCTTGAAGCAGGGGGCTGGACTAGATGACCTCCTGAGGTCCCTTCCAGCCCTATGATTCTGTGATTCTGTCAAGAGACTGAAGAAAGAAGAGTCACATTCCTGGAGCGGGTTTCACAATCATTTTACTATCGGAACAAATATGTTATCCGAACTTCCTCTGCCTAACATTTCTTGGATTGAAAGCCAATGTCACACTTGAGAAAACTGCCAATCTCTAAGAGTTTGAAGATTTTTCAGCATTTTTGCACAGTACTTAAGTGACTCCTTTAAGTGCTATGACTCACTTCTATCCCACTTCTATTATATCCACGATCAAGGTGGTGACTATATCTTCCTCTTCTTTTTTGGTCCTGAGGAAAATTTTAATGTTTTGAAACCCTAAACGGAGATAAATCTCTTCCATTATTTGCCCTCAAATTCTGGCCAATTTTTACAACCCATCCCAACCCTTTTCAACACAAGTATGTTCTTAAAGATAGGCAAACTTCAAACCTGAATATTGAAATTTCCACATTTTTTTGCCAAAACAGTACTCAGACTATGCAGCCAAGGTCCCAACATTCATTTCCTATGTCCATGACTGGAACTGGCAACAAGTACTGATGTTAAACATTTTCTGGGAACCCTGCTACAAATAAGAATGAATATCTTCTCTAATTTTGTCACCAAGGGTGAGCCATCAGTTTCCTAAGCCACTGGAAGATGGTTTTCACTAGTCAATTTCATCTAGTCAACTAGTCAATGTTAGAAAGCATTGAGGGCAAGAGGAACATGCTCTTTAAAATGAGAAAAGTTTCATATATATACGCCCTCTCTTGTACACACACACACACACACACACACACCCTTGCACCTTGGCAGAGAACACATCCTTCCTATGCAATTTCCCCACATCTTCCCTGTCTCTAACACCTCTCCTATTCCTCAACTCATAACTCAGCCTCTTGATCTTCTTGAGGCTCACGCTACTATTCCAACTCCTGACACAGAAAACCTCTCCCTCTCTTTTCTCCCCTGCCTGCCCAACTCAGAAAATCCCCATGTCTGCAAGATAAAGATTGAGAGCCTGGTAGGGCTAGGGATATGGATGTCAGAATGTTAGAGCTCAGAAGGGAGTTGGGTTGAGAAAGGCAGTGGCTGGGTAGATTGACAGCTGTTTAATAGTGAACTGGTGACTGACAGTGTCAGTGTGGGATTGTGGTGGGGAGCACTGTAAGAAAGGGAAAGGAAGAGACCAGGGGCCAGAGATGGGGGACTACAAAGGGACACAGAGATAAACAGCTAATACAAAGGTTCTTCAACCTTGTCCCAGAGAGAAGTTGAGGAGAGGGAATGTGAGGCAGTTCCTTTTCTTCCTGCTGTCCGTATCAATCTCCTCCCTCCTCCATGAAACCGATAACATCCCTCCAATCTACTTTTTCACTTGAAAAATCTGTAAGGAATTCAGCAGTCCCCACTATTTGTTTTGGATATCAATCACTTCCGATCTAACTCAGCACAGAAAACAGGGGACAATGAAATGAATTCTGAATCATACATGCTAATTAGGTAGACATTCTAACTGATAAGCATACTGAGCTGTTACCATATAAGAAGTGTTCCCATTTTCTTTGTTGTAACCACTTATAATTACATCTGACACTGTGTCTATGTGATCACTCAGAGCAATCAGTGCCAGGTCACTGAAGGGGAGCTGCAATGGCCCAGACCTAAATCAAGAGTTCTTGCCTATGTAGTTCTAATTAAATCATGGGAAGTCCCCAGAGCAAATTACTCAAGTTAAAAATAAGCAAAACAGAAAACCTTTTTCACCAGCCTTGTTTTTAACTTCAGAGGTTGACAAGAAATGACGAAGTTAAGCATTTTCTTTTAATATATTACATGTTGAACAAATCATTGTTGCAAACATTTTTAACCTTCACCTTTATGCAGCATTGGCTCTGAGGAATGTTATTTTTCTTTTGTGTAAAAAATAAGTTCCCGTTAACTTTTAAAACAATAAAGCTGCAGCTATGATAGTTTTGGTAATAGGCTTGAAAATGTGAACCAAAAATCATCAGTGCAGTCATTTCTGCCTAAGGTTGCAGGCAGCCTCAAATAATAACTGTCAGAAATGTGAACTGCATCATTTCCATTCATAAAGGTATTAAGTCTGACACTGAATGATGCATATTTAAAGGTTAACATCGTTAACTACTTAAGAACTAAACAAATCTAAAACAGGCTCACCAATATCATCCTTTAAAATGGTTGATTATCTGTGATGGGCTGTCCACTGCCTGTTGCGTATTGAAGCAATCTCACATTATTTTGGACTGCATGTTAAATTTAAATTGTTTACTTGAAGTTTAAAGATCTGCGCAACTTTGTCTATACTCTGGTGAATACCTTGCCAACAAGAGTGATTAGCTGCCCATGGAAGTTAGGGTGGAGAAGCTGAGTTGTTTTATAACTGTTTAAATATTGAATCCATTCAAATTCACCGTACAGTTAATAAGAGCATCATCTTCTCTAATGCTCAGATTACAACACTACATAGCATAAAATAAAATAAGATGCAATACACTAATAATAGCTCAAGCAAATGTTAGACATTTAGGCAGACTTGCAACTGACACAGTTAAACCAATCACTTCGGTTTAGATTTCAATTTAAAGTCAGGCTTCCTACTTCACATTAGGAATAATATTTTTTTTTATCTTCTGAAAACTTTTCTGCAAATTATGTAATACTGTTTCTAACCTGTAACGCCATCTCACTATGTTCTGTAATTTCACTATCACGATCTCAGTGTATATGTTCTCTATGGATTGACCATATCTAAAAGTTTAGAAAATTCAGCATCCATTGTCTCATCAAAACCAGAAATGCAATCATACAAAAATGGCTGGTTGTAATTATATAATGTAGCAGGGTGACATTTCCAATCAGCATGGTAAAGTTGAGAGCAGCAGCAGTGATGTGGCTCAGTGAGCATGTCCTCATGAGGATTTCAACCCACATTATAGCAACAAGAAAGAAAATGGTATGGAAATCAGAACGACCCAAAACTCCCAGAAGAATAATGGTTATGAAAGATTTTGAAATCATGCATAAAGAACAGACTAAAGAACTGATGGAGCTCTGCTCTGCCTGCTACATTGTCACATTTTAAATAGACAGTGGTAAAATGCACTGCCTTTAATTTTAACAGCAAATAACTAAGTCATCCATTTAGTTTTAAAGACCAGCTTATATGTGATGCCTTTCAGCATTTAATTATATGGTCAAAAACTCTATGGCAGCACTGAAAGCTTTTTTCCTGTTAACATAAAAGACTGGTATGTCATTACTCCGGTGAGAATTTCTCCAAAGCAGAAAAAGCACAGGTTAGAAATAAGGTACCTAATTTACACAAAATACCCCACACATTGTGCAATATATTTTCTCATATATGCAAAATGCAGACATATAAAATTATGTGCAGGGTTCATGTTCAGGTTTTGTTTTTTTCCCTTTGTTTACATATGAAAAGAAAATATTTCCATCAACTCTGTAAGTAGGAAGATGACAAATGGAGAAGTTACAGTGGAATCTATTGTTAGGGCAGACTTGTAGGCTATTTAGACATTGCTTTAAGCAGCTTCTGAATAAACTGTAGGCAATATACAGAGTAATTCAACCAGCACAACTAAATTTCATAAACAAAATCTACTCTCCACATGAAGCTAAGGAGTGTAGCAATAGGGAGCTCACCACTGATTTTCCGTAAAGCAGGTTTGCATTCTTAGAGTTCAGCATACGAATAACCCTGCTACAATACAGAAATGGTTTTATTCAAAATCTGTATAGCAAATATCTGACAGGATTTCAAATGCAAGGATTAATTACAGGAAATTAGTACTACAAATTAAGACGATATTCAAGATCTGTAAAGTAAGGCTATTCATAATGACACGCAGGTGAAAGAAAGATGGACATGGATGGATTTGAGCAACAGGCACTATCTACCCACAAGAAATTTAAATGCAGGAATTTCTGAGATCATAACATTTATTTACAAATCACTGAGTTGATTATTTACACTGACTACTTTTTATACAAAACACCTTTTTATGAATTTCCTCCTCTAATCTCCAGTTAACTCCAATTTAAGAAACTCTTTATCTAAGTGGTCCAATAGCAATATCACACATCTGTAGTAGTAGTTGGCCTCTATAGCGGTCTATATTATGGCAATATTTTAAATAAACTCTAGGAGTTGAATTATTTTTATAGCTGGATTGAGATTTTAATTGAGATAACAGAATTTAATTTACTGATATTTAATATTTCCATAACTATCCTATGGTTTCGTGAAAAATCATCTTCTCTACACTGTTAGAAGAACATCTACCAGGCCTGATCAATCTGAGATGGTTTTAGGTGGCCTACAACTTCAGCATCTAAACGGTGATAGTGGTATACATTTCTCCTACACATCTATAGGCATACCTTCCAGATTTTCCACTTCTAGTAAATACTGATTTTTCAGTGGAAAAGTGAAATTAACTCCTGTGTAGAGGACCAAAACAAGGTTTTAACACCACAAAGTAATCAGATTATGCCCATATTATGCAGGGGATCCAACTGGCATGCACACCTCATGTTGGCTCTCTTCATAGATATGAATTCCACACTAGCTGATTGTATATATTAAATATTCCATTTTGGAAGTATTAGCCTTGTAGCTATCAGACATACATGTGTTCTAAAAATCAAAGACTGTTTGCCACAATCCACATATTAAATAGGTCTCTGAGTTTGCGTCTACACTACAGTGATCCTCTGGAAGATGGTCTTCTGGAAGCTGTAATCTGGAAGATTGTCTTCTGGAAGATCATGCCTACCCCTACAGAGCAGCTTGAAAGAGCTACGCATCTCTATGGAAGAGCGAGTCCACACAGCCGTGCACCCTCTTTTGAAAGAACAGGGCAGGAAATGCCACAGACAGGGACACATGGCCGGAAAGCACTTCCAGGAGTGCTGGCCACTCGGGGCCTTAAAGGGCCCCCCCAAACACCCCATCCCTGCATATGCTACTGAGGCCTGCTGATCTGTTTGCAGGGAAGCTGAGCCTCTGCCTGGTTCTGACCATTGCTTGTGAGAGACATGGACTCACTGCAGCCACAGACCTTCAGGATCGCCCAGCTATGCCTGCTGGTTACCATCCTGGTAGTCCTCCTCCACCTCCTGTGGGACTTGGGAGACCCTGCCCCTGAGACTCCAACCAACCACAGCCACTGCCAAGGCCTCCTAGGCCCATCCAGCAGGTCTGGACCCACCCTGTCAGCACTGACTGGTGGGACCGGGTGGTCCTGACCAAGTGGGATGAGGTGTGCTGGCTGCAGAACTTCTGGATGAGGAGGGACACCTTCATGGAGCTCTGCACCTGGCTCATTCCCACCCTCTGATGCGAGGACACCTGCATGCAGCATGCCCTCTTCATGGAGAAAGACATGGCTATCGCCCTTTGGAAATTCACCACCCTGGACAGCTACCACTCCATCGGCCAGCAGTTCTGGGTGGGCAAGGTGACTGTCGGCATCTGCGTCCTCCAGGTAAGGCATGACCCCGCCCCCTGCCTGGCATGGGGAGGCGGAAGAGACTTCCGGGAAAGTGGGACCCATGGACCAGGGATTTGAGGGGGTGGGGTCCTGAGGGGAGGTCCAGCCTCAGAGCAAACCAGGCGCCCCACTCCCAGACAGGTCCCCCTGTTGGAGGGGCTGCCCCATAGGGTGGGGGCATGCCCAGAGGGCTTGGAGGGAGAGGGAAGGGGGAGAGGGCCCTGGAGGGGGCAGGGGCACCCTTGGTCACATACACAAGCCTATCCACTATCCGTTCCCTGCAGGTCATCTGACCCATTACCTGGGTGCTGCTCTGGAGGCTGATGTGTGTTGGGGACCTGGGCAAGTTGGTTGCAGGGTTTGCGGGCCTCAGCTTCCCCAGCTGCTTTGGAGTACTCCATGTGATGCACATCACCACCACTAAGCTAGAGGCTCAGGTAGATATATTGAGGGTAGGGATAGGTTCCAGAGCGACCTAGACAAATTGTAGGATTACGTCAAAAGAAATTTGATGAGGTTCAACAAGGAGAAGTGTAGAGTCCTGCACTTGGGATGGAAGAATCCCAAGCACTGTTACAGGCTGGGGACCAACTGGCTAAGTAGCAGTGCAGCAGAAAAGGACCTGGGGATTACAGTGGATGAGAGGCTAGATAAGAGTCAACAGTGTGCCCTTGTAGCCAAGAAGGCTAATGGCCTATTCGGGTGCATTAGGAGAAGCATTTCCAGCAGATCTAGAGAAGTTATTAGTCCCCTCCACTCACCACTGCCATGTGCTGTCCATGGGAGGGAGGTGGTGTGGGTGGGTCACCCCATGGGTGTGCATGGGGACATGTTAGAACCTGGCTCGTGTCCCTGCTGGTGTGATGGGGTCCACAGGACTCACTGCGACTTTAAGGGTGGCTGGAGCCCCAAACGATAGAGGTCTCCTGGTGCTGTGTAGAGAGTCTCCATACTCCCTGCAGCCACTGCCATGCCGATCTGTTCTTTTGGAAGAGTGGCTCACAGAGCATCTACATGCACTTTCTTCCAGAGGATTCTTCTGGAGGAAGTTGCTCTTCCTGCAACAGAAGCAGAGTAAGGACTCCGGAAGAGATGCCATGTTCTTCTGGATTGCTTCCAGAAGAACGGGTTTTGTGTGTAGATGCTCCTGGGATCTTCAGTAAGACTGCGGCCCTCTTCTGGATGAACGTGCCAGCATACACAGCCTAAGGGTATGTACACTACAGAGTTATTCCAAAATAGTTTATTCCAGAGTAATTATTCCAAAATAAGATATTCTGGAATAAGGTGTGTACACTACAGGGAAGCCCCAAAATAAGCAAAACTTATTCTGAAATAGTGCGTCCACACAAAATAGAGCCTATTTTGGATTAGAGCCCCTGGAAGCACTACTTCCAGGGGCTCTAATCCAAAATACTGTAGCTACACAGTAGTGTTATTTTGCAATAAATTATTCTGAAATAGTTTATTTCAAAATAACCCCTATTCCCTGTCTACACAGCCCCTATTCTGAAATATCTATTTTGGAATAGGCACTATTCCTTGTACAATGAGATTTGCCAAATTTGAAATAAGCTAGCTGATATTTTGAAAGGCTGCATTGTGTAGATGCTCACAAAGTAATTTTGGAAAAGCAGTTGTTATTTCAAAGCAGCCACTATTGTAAAATAACTTTGCGAGCATCTACACAGTAAAATTGCTCCCTATAAATAATTTCAAAATAGTGGATGGGGTTTGTGTGAAAATGGAGTTTGTTTTGAAGGAGCCCCATCTACACTGCTTATTTTTATTTCTGAAAACAGCACTTCTGGAACAGCGAGTGGCTGCCATTATGCAAATGAGGTGTGCCATATGTAAATTACCACCTCGTTTGCATTTCCAATCAACCGCATTTGCACTCCCCTTTTGAAAGGCAGCCTGAGTGTTGTAATCCTTCCTTAGCGACTCAAAAAATATACCTTATTCAATGCATGTTACCGATTGCTACAGCATGCAAAACTATTGACTGCAGTTACTATGAAATCTACAGATTTAACACTGATCACTAGTGTAAATACAAATTGTAAGAAAACAATAATATTTGCATTATTTATATATTGCCATATTGCTTAGGAGGCCTAGTCATAAACCAGAACCCTGCTGGGCTAGGCATTGTACAAACAGAATGAAATATAAAGAGAAGTTACTCACCATAGTAACGATGGTTCTTCGAGATGTGTCCCCATGGGTGCTCCACAATAGGTGTCGGGCTCGCCCCAGTGCCGCAGATCGGATCTTTCCAGCAGTTTCTGCCGGACCGCGCATGCGCCGGCGCGCGCCGCGCCCCTGCACGCTCCCAGACAGGTGCGCGATCCGGTCCTCGCCAGTTCCTTGACCAACCGCCTCACATGCTCCTGAAAAACACCAAACAGAGATCCGAAGGGGGGAGGATGGGCGGGTGGTGGAGCACCCACGGGGACACATCTCGAAGAACCATCGTTACTACAGTGAGTAACTTCTCTTTCTTCCTCGAGTGTCCCCGTGGGTGCTCCACGATAGGTGACTACCCAGCAGTAACCCAAGAAAGGAGGTGGGTAATCGGGTTATGTGCAGCTTGCCCCCGAAAGGACCGCGGTCGAGAGGCAGGTATCCTCTTGGAATACCCGGTGTACGGCGTAATGCTTGGCGAAGGTGTCATAGGATGACCAGGTCGCCGCTCTGCAGATGTCCTTCAACGCGATGCCCTTAAAGAAGGCTGTTGACGCCACCACCGCCCTGGTGGAGTGAGCCCTGGGCGGGGCCAGCAAAGGAGTCTTTCGAAGTTCATAGCACATCTTTATGCAGGACACAATGCGCTTCGAGATTCTCTGTGAAGAGAGACCCTCTCCTTTTGATCTGGGAGCGAGAGAGACTAAGAGTCTGTCCGTTTTCCGGAAGGACTTAGTTCTGTCTATGTAGAAGGCCAACGCCCTCCTCACGTCCAGGAGGTGCAGGCGTGCCTCCTTGTTGGTGCTATGAGGCTTCGGGTAAAACGAGGGTAAAACTATAGGTTCATTAAGATGGAACTCTGAAGAAACTTTCAGAACAAAGGCTGGGTGCAGCCGTAAGGTTACCGCCTCCTTTGAGAATACCGTGCAGGGCGGCGTTGCCATAACTGCTGCGAGCTCACTCACCCTGCGAGCTGACGTGATTGCAAGAAGGGAGGTTGTCTTTATCATAAGGAGACGGAGGGAAACTGTGGCTAAGGGTTCAAAGGGTGGTCCCGTTAGCACGCTGAGCACCAGGTCCAAGCTCCACAGTGGTGGAAGCGGTTTCCGAGGGGGGTACAGGTTTACCAGCCCCTTCAGGAACCTGGTAACAATAGGATGGGCAAACACCGTGGGGCCTTCCTCTTCATGCCGAAAAGCTGATATAGCGGCGAGATGGACCTTCAACGAGAAGAGGAAGAGCCCGCCTCTTCTTGAGGTCCAGTAAATATACTAGTATGACAGGTATAGGCACTTCAAGGGGAGCTAACTGCTTGGTGGAACACCATGCAGTGAATCGAGTCCATTTCTGTTTGTAGGTCTTCCTGGTGGAGATCCTTCGGCTACTTTCCAGGACTTGTTGTACTCCCTCCGTACATGTACTTTCTAGGGAGCTGAGCCATGGATTAACCATGCTTGTAGGCACAGGCCTTGGGGGTGTGGATGCACTATGGACCCCTGGGCCTGCGTGAGCAGGTCCGGCGCTACCGGAAGGGGAAGCGGTGGACGATCCGACATGCGGAGAAGCAAGGGGAACCATTGCTGTCGATCCCATGTGGGGACCACTAGGATCATGCGGGCTCTCTCCCTCCTGGCTTTCTGCAGGACCTTGTGGATGAGCACCGTGGGGCGGGGGTGGGGGGGAACGTGTAAAGCAGTGGGCCCTTCCATGAAATCATGAACGCGTCCCCCAGGGATCCCCGCCCCAGTCCTGCCCTGGAGCAGTATTGGGGGCACTTCTTGTTGTGCTGAGTGGCAAACAGGTCTATCTGGGGAAACCCCCATGCATGAAAAATCGGTCGTAGCAGATCGGAGCGGATCTGCCACTCGTGTGTGAGTGCGAAGTGCGTGCTCAGCTGGTCTGCCTTCACGTTGTGAGCGCCTGGTAAGTACGAGGCTTTCAACGTTATATTGTTGGCGATGCACCAGTTCCACAGCCGGACTGCTTCCGCACACAAGGCACGGGATCGAGCTCCGCCTTGTTGATTTATATAAAACATGGTGGAGATATTGTCTGTATTGATCCTGACTACCTTGCCTTGTATGTGGTCTTGAAAGTGTTTGCAGGCGTTGAACACCGCTCTGAGCTCCAGTATATTTATATGCAGTGACTGTTCCGTAGGGGACCACAGTCCTTGCGTCACCTTTTTGCCAATATGTGCTCCCCACCCTATGTGGGAGGCGTCGGTGGTGAGAAAAATAGAGATTTGTGGTTGGTGAAAGGGTACCCCTGTTAGCATGTTCTTAGGGTTTACCCACCATTGCAGGGATCTGCGCACCTCTGTCATGGGCGACACCACCCTGCGGACGGTATGGGATTCCGGCTTGTAAACGCTCGCCAGCCAATGTTGTAGGTTGCGCATATGCAATCTGGCGTTCTGTACCACGAATGTTGCCGCTGCCATGTGGCCGAACAGCTGCAAGCACGTTAAAACTGGCACCGTGGGGCTGTATGTAATGACTTGTACCAGGGAGCCGATGGCGTGAAAGCGAGCGTCAGGTAGATAAACGCTTGCTGTGATAGAATTTATGCATGCCCCTATGAACTCTATGTCCTGTGTGGGGTCGATCTTTGACTTCGCAAGGTTGATGACCAGGCCCAGCGAAGAAAACGTGTCCACTGTGACGCATATCATGCATAGTACCTCCGCCTTCAAGGCCCCTTTCAGTAGGCAGTCGTCCAGATACGGGAATATAAATACCCACTGTCTGTGCAGGGAGGCTGACACCACTGCCAGGATCTTGGTAAAGAGTCTGGCTGCTGAGGAGAGGCCGAACGGCAGAACCTTGTATTGGAAATGTTCTTTGCCAACCATAAACCGGAGAAAACGTCTGTGAGCCGGGGAGATCGTTATATGAAAATACGCATCTTGTAAGTCGAGGGCTGCAAACCAATCTCCATCGTCCAGTGCCATGAGTATAGAGGCGACTGTGATCATCCGAAAGCGTTGTTTGCGCAAGTACCGGTTGAGGCCTCGAAGATCTAAGATGGGCCTCCAGCCTCCTGTTTTCTTCTCTGTGAGGAAGTATTGTGAATAGAACCCTTTCCCCTGAAGTCGCTCCGGCACTCTTTCGACCGCCCCTATAAGCATCAGGTGGTCCACCTCGTGCTTGAGTTTCACCTCGTGGGAGGCAACCCTGAGATGAGGCCTGGGCGGAGGTCTTGGCAGTGGGAGCGACTGAAAGGGAATCACGTAACCCGTGGCTATGATCTCTAGTACCCACTTGTCTGTGGTGATCTTTTGCCATTGTGAGTGGAACGGTTGGAGGCGATGATGGAACATTAATTGTGGATCACATTGCGCGATGGTAGTAATATAGCAGCCCTCGACCTGTCCGTCAAACTTGTTGCCTTTGGGCCTGCCCCGAGGATGCACGGCCTTGTTGGGAACATCGCCTAGGAGTTCTATACTGTTGTTGCTGTTGATGCCGCCCTTGGTCGTAGCCCCATTGGTACTGAGCACGCTGAGGTTGGTACGGGTATCGCCGTTGTTGAAGGTAATACTTTTTCTTTCTGTATGGAGGGGTATAAATACCCAGGGTTCTGAGTGTGGCTCTTGAGTCTTTACTGGAATGAAGGACCGAATCAGTTGACTCTGCAAACAATTTCTGCGTGTCGAAAGGGAGATCGACAAGTTTTGCCTGCAGATCCCTCGGGATACCCGATGTCTGGAGCCAGGATTCCCTGCGCATGACCACTGCTGTAGCTGTTGAGCGTGCCACTGTGTCCGCTACGTCCAGGGCGATCTGGACTCCCATCCTTGAAGCTGCATAGCCCTCTTGCATGATGGCCTTCAGCACCGGCTTCTTATCTTCTGGAAGTGAATCCATGAGAGAAGTAAGCCTGGAGTAATTGTCGAAATTGTGGTTCGCTAGATGTGCT
The DNA here is from genome assembly GCF_033958435.1 of Carettochelys insculpta. NCBI lineage: Eukaryota > Metazoa > Chordata > Testudines > Carettochelyidae > Carettochelys > Carettochelys insculpta. Next base: position 8,999,787 of record NC_134147.1, on the reverse strand, counting down.
GCATAATTAGCCATTCTCAGCAGCAGGATGGAGGAGGAGTATACCTTTCTGCCAAATAGCTCTAGCTTCTTGGCATCTCTATCCGTTCCCCCCGCTTTGTACTGAGAAGTCTTCGATCTCTGCTGAGACAATTCTACCACCAGAGAATTTGGTTGTGGGTGACTAAACAGGAACTCCATGCCCTTCCCCGGGACGAAGTATTTCTTATCCATCCTCTTGTTTATAGGTGGAGCGGAAGCCGGGGTTTGCCATATGGTAGTAGCAGACTCCATATTGCATCGTTGAGCGGGATAGCGATTTTGGATGAGGCCGGAGGCCTCAGGTTTTTGAGGAGCTTGTGGTGCTTCTCCTGCACCTCTGCTGTTTGGATGCCTTGCGTGAAAGCCACCCTTTTAAACAGCTCCTGAAACTGTTTGAGGTCATCCAGGGGGGCAACATCCCCGGGGGCCGTAGCCTCGTCGGGGGAGGACAAGGAGGAACCACTAGGGTAGACCTCCCTTGAACTCTCAGGGTCCTGCTGCTTGTGGTACACCCTCTCACTGGAGGCTTGCGAGGGAAAATCTCGGGGTTCCAAAATCAGCTCCCCTTGAGACAGCTGTGTTTCCGTCCCTGTCCGTGAGTGCCCGCGGGGGTACTGGGTGGTCGAGGGGGACCTGCCCCTGGGTGTATGCCTGTGGTGTCTATGCCCAGCATGATAAGGACGACCGTGGCAGCACAGGCATGGTTCCTGGGATGGAGACCTGGACCACTCTCAAGGTGCATACCCGCGATGTTTGGGGGAGCGAGAGCGTCTGGATGATTGAGACAATGGTGAAACTGGTTTGTGGTAGTACTCCAGAGGGTCAAATCCCAGAAAAGGCGAGGGTGGCCCGAGCCATGGTGACGCTAGTTGGAGGAACGGAGAAGGAGGCTCTGGGTAGGCTGGGGGAGACCCATGTGTCCTGGTTGGTGTACGCAGCATAAGGGGAGGACTTGTTGAGAGCAGCCCTGCAGCCCTGTCCAGAGAAGGGCTGTGGTGCCGGGTTTTCGCTGCTGCCTTTCCCCTCCCCTGCGGGGTTGGCTCTGCCCCTCCCCGTGCTGGGGATCTCGGCCCCGCTGTTGGCGCCGTGCTCGGCACGCTCATCTGCGGTGCCGCGCGGGTGGTCTCCTTCGGTGCCTGCAGGCTACGTGCCTGTTGGCCCTGCACCGTTGGTGCCGCGGGGGTCTGTGCCGCTTGCAGTGCTGTCGCCGGTTCCGACGCTTGCCTGGCCACCGCTCTGAATGCGCGGGCCAGCTGCTTAGCAATCGGAGGCTCAGCCTCTGCCACGTGCGCTGCTGCGCTGCCGCTTGCTTGTGACTGCGGCTGGGGGCTGTGCGCTACGCCCGTCCCGCTCGCTGTGACCTCCGGCAGGAATCGGGCTGGAGAGAGTTTCCTCCGCTTCTGCACCGAGAGGGTGAGGGACACTGCCGTCCTTTTATGGAGCCCTGTGGGTCCCTCCACTTGAGGCCTCTCCGGCACATCTGGCTGGAGGGCCTTATCAAACAGCAGCATTTTCAGCCGCATTTCTCTATCCTTTCTGGCTCTGGCCATAAGCTTTGCACAGAAGGAGCATTTTTGGGTGACGTGTGATTCCCCCAGGCACCTAATACATTGACTGTGCCCATCAGAGGCCAGCATAGCTTCGAGGCACGACTCACACTTCTTGAATCCTGAAGAGGACATTGCGGTGAGTCTTTGAGCTGTTAATAGGGTACTTAGCACCTTCTCTGTGCCTGTTCCCCTCTCACGGACTCCAGACTGCCACAGCAGGAGGCCTACTGGCCTTCACGTCCCCGGGTTGCCTCTGCTCCTCCTTCTCGTTACTAAGACTTTCTACTTATATATATATATATATATATTTTTTTTTGCAATAAAGAAACAAACAATTTAACTAAGAACTCTGAAAAGAAACTCTAAAACTCTGAAAAATTCTAAATACGCTGACTCTGGCCGCAGCCTGAGCAGATTCCGTCTGCAGCCGATGGTGGTTAAGAAGGAACTGGCGGGGACCGGATCGCGCACGTGGCTGGGAGTGCGCAGGGGAGCGGCGCGTGCTGGCGCATGTGCGGTCCAGCAGAAACTGCTGGAAAGATCCGATCTGCGGCGCCAGGGCGAGCCCGATACCTATCGTGGCGCACCCACGGGGACACTCGAGGAAGAAAAGTATGCTTACACCACAATCAGATGCGCAACTGCAGCAAGGGTAGACATAAACACACTGGCATCAATCAAGCTAGCATAAACAACAATTGCAATGAAGATGCAGCAGCATGGGGCACAGAACTGGATGTAAAAGCCTGCCCAGGACACTCGATATGTACTCGTGTGGCCACTATTTCATTTCTCTTATTTCATCAAGCTGGATCAAAGGTAGCTCAAGCATAACTGCATGTGCTATAGCCACACCTTTGATTGCAGACATCCCCGAAGAACACAGCAACAGACAAGAGATACAGCAAGACAAGGGGACTACAAGGAAACAAGATGACAATATTGGTGAACACAATAGGCAGTGGTCTCAGCTCAGCAGCAGTGAAGTTATTATAGGCATCACAGAAGAGGTTCAAGGAGTTCTGCAGGAAGATAATGAGCCAGCTTTGTAGATATTTCCAACTCAAACATAAAAGTACATCTTACTTGCCATACGCTAGCCAGCACAGTAAACAAATCAATCAAAAAGCACTGGGATCAAACTAATTAGTGCATGAGTTGGATTTGCTATAGCAGCACAGAGTCCTACCCTGTCCTATTATATTAGTGAGAAGGATAAATATTCACACTGAAAGCTTTCACTTAGATTGTTAAATGTATTATTAGACAAATTATTGACAATGTATTTTCTACATTTTGTTAATTCTTTAAAGTGCTAGAGAACAAAGATTTAAGAGCTACACAAACTTAGCAGATAATTTTTTTCAATTCAGTTGTAAATCTTCTCTTACATTCTATATCACAGACTCAAAGAAGTCAGAGATAGGAAAGACCTCATAGACCCCACAAGTTTTTCTAAACTTTTGGTTATTCTTGTTTTAAATATGAGGCAAAAGAGATCTACCTCTCTTAAGAGACTACTCTCCAAACTAATATTCACTTTCAGAGAAGCTTTATCTAATACTGCTCAGCAGCAGTACGACAGAAAGGGACCGAGGGGTTATGGTGGATGAAAGGCCAGATATGAGTAAACAGTGTGCCCTTGTAGCCAAGAAGGCTAACGGCATACTAGAGTGCATTAGGAGGAGCATTTTGAGCAGATCTAGAGAAGTAGTTGTTCCCCTCTATTCGGCACTGGTGAGGCCCCATCTGGAATATTGTGTCCTGTTTTGGGCCACCCAGTATAAAAAGGATGTTGATGTGCTGGAGCAGGTTCAGCAGAGGGCAGCAAAAATGATTAAGGATCTGGAGAACAAGACCTATGAGGATAGGCTGAGGGATTTAAGCTGTTTAGTTTACAGAAAAGATGACTTGGGGGTGATTTAATAGCAGCCTTCAACTTCCTGAAGGGGAGCTCTAAAGAGGAGGATGAGAAACTGTTCTCAGTGGTGTCAGATGGCAGAACAAAGAGTAATGGTCTGAAGTTGGGAGGGAGAGGTGTAGGTTAGATATTAGGAAAAACTACTTCACCAGGAGGCTGGTGAAGCATTGGAATGCGTTGCCTAGAGAAGTGGTGGAGTCTCCACCCCTTGAGGTTTTTAAGTCCCACCTTGACAAGGTCCTGGCACGGATGACTTAGTGGGGGTTGATCCTGTTTGACGCAGGGGTCTGGACTAGATGAGCCCCTGAGGTCCCTTCCAGCCCTATGATTCTATGATTCTATACTATTCAGACAAAGTTTGGTCTCTCTTAATTTCATCCTAACGCTCCAATTTAAGACACCTGGGCGTGGTCTACACTAGGCAGGTAAGTTGATTGTAGATACACAATTCTAGCTATAGCAACTGGGTAGCTAGAATGGACTTATCTCTAACTGACTTACCTGGCCATCTTCACAGAGGGAGGTGGATGGTAGAAACTCTCCCACTGAGCTCCCTTACTCCTCATGATATCAAAGAGTACAGGGGTTGAATGCCAATACCAGATAGTTTGATTTAGCGCATCTCTACCAGGCACACAAAATCAAACTCTGGAGCATCGACCCTCATCAGGTCAATCTTCTGCATAATGTAGACATACGCTAGTTCGACTTCAATGTTGGCAATTACAGCTGTCAATTAGCTGCACTGAACCACCCCAACAACTTCTTTTAACAGTGCCTTATAAACTTTTCCCATCACACTTGATAGTTTTTGCTATTCTAATATGAATTTAGTCCAGTTTATAATTAATATTCTATATTTTGAAACAAAAAGCTTTTTGGATGGAATGAAAGTGGAATGTATCTGTATCATAAAGCTAAATCAACATTACTGAAATATTTGTATTTATCCCCAAATCAAACGTTACAGTCACAGTACCTTCAAAGTTTACTTTTAACTTAAAGGAAATCATATGAAGGTACGAAAACACACACACAGCTGAGGCATCCAAATAACCTAAATTTTGCCCAGGAGAGATCTGTGATTAAGATTAATGTTTTGTAGTGGGGTTTTTGGGGTCTAGATTAGATTAAACTAAAATGATTTTTAAGAACACATCAGGTATTTCTCTCCATATTTTTTCCTGCATGGTGCCAAACAGAGTTATGGTAATTTAGGTGTTTTAAACATGCGTACCTATACACTAGTATGTTTTTAAGTAAATATTTTAATATCTTTTTTTGTTTTGAGCTGTCTTGTTTTCTCACATTTATTTGCTATTGTTAGCAGCTGGACTTTGTACTACACAGTTTTAGAAAAATGTCAATGCATGGTATGATGGTATAGAAATATATGGGCCGCCCTTGTAATGGAAAAGCTTTCACACTAAGTTCTACTCAAGAGAAGGACCCAGAAGAGGATAAGTATACAGAAATTTGGTCACCTCTTTCAGCAAACTCACAGGGGGATGACTCCCTAGTCAGTGAGCCAGAATCTTTATTCAAATTTTCTCAGTGTTAAACTAAGTCTGGGTGAGTAATCAGCAACATGCTATCTAGGACATTAAAATTTTATTTTACTTTTCCTTAATAATGTTTTTATGATTAGTAAAAATGTCATATATGAACACTAGGGGTCTGTCAACACAGAAGCCTAATTTCAAAATTAACTATTCCAGAATAGCGTATTTTGAAAAAACATCGCTACACACAAATATGCATTTCAAAATAATACTTAGGTATTTTAAAATACAGTATCTACACACAGTGCCTATTTTGAAACAGAGACATTGGACGCATTATGGCTTATTTCAAATAGGCTCTATTCCCTGCCCTAACAGCTCCTATTTTGAAACAGCTATTCAGGGTTGATCTTCCATGGTTTCATTTCACGCACAGAGTGGGGATGCACAAAATCAAACTATGAGGGGTCAACAGTTGATCCTTATACTCCTCAATATCACACAGCATAAAGGAGGTTGATGGGTGAGTTTCTCCCATCAACCTCCCTCTGTGAAGGTGGGCAGGTAAGTTGATTGTAGATAAGATGATTCTAGCTATGCAATTGCCGTAGCTGGAATTGCATACCTACAATCAACTTCAATGTCTAGTATAGACCTGCCCTAAGAGTTGTGGATGCTACCCTGTTCTCTCTCACACTAGCATCAGTGTACATGTGCAACGTACTCTCTTACAGAAAGTCATGGAACTTTGTAGAATTTGGGAGCGGAAAGGTGGGAATCATAGAATCCCAGGGCTAAAAGGGACCTCAGGAGGTCATCGAGTTAAGACCCCTGCCCAAAGCAGGATCAACCCTAACTAAATCATCCCAGCCAGGACCTTGTCAATCTAGGACTTAAAAACTTCTACAGATGGAGATTCCAGCACCTCTACAGTAATGCATTCTCGTGCTTCATCACTCTCCTGGGGAAATAGTTTTTCCTAATATCCAACCTACACTTCCTTCTCTGTAACTTGAGAACATTGTTCCTTGTTCTGCCATCCATCACTACTGAAAACAGCCTCTCTCCATCCTCTTTAGAGCCCCACTTCAGGAAGTTGAAGGCTGCTATCAAATCGCCCCTCACTCTTCTCTTCTGCAATCTCAATAAGTCCAAATCCCTCAGCCTCTTCTTGTAGGTCATGTGCTCCAGCCTCCTAATCATTTTCATTGCACTCTGCTGTGCCATCTCCAATGCATCTACAACCTTTAGTATACCTGGGTTCCAAGACTGGATGCAAAACTCCAGACGTGGCCTCACCAGTGTCAAACAGAGGGGACCAATAACTACCCTAGATCTGCTGGAAATGCTCCTCCTAATACACCCCAATACGCTATTAGCCTTCCTGGCTACAAGAGCACACTGTTGACTCATACCGAGCTTCTCATCCAGTGTAATCCCCAAAAATGTAAAGGGGAAGTAGATAATTAAGGGGGGAAGCCAGCGAAAAAAGAAGTAGGTAGCTAGAACCTGGCACAGATCTTTTCAAAGTTGAAAGTAAAACCCTTAAGAAGGTCAGAGTATCTAAAGATCATATCTTACAATATATCTCAGATGGATGAATTAAGGAAAGAACTCACAGGACACCTCTACGCTACAGTGATCTCTTCAAGAACTGCTTACGTCAAAAGAGCACGTCCATACACAAAAAAGTGGATCAAAAGATCAATCTGCTCTTTGTGGCTGAAAGTTCTTCAGAATTTCCACCCAGAACAAGCTCACAGTGTTATGAGGCCTCCATAGGTCAAGTCCTTCCAATACTTCTCTAAAGATTTGGGTAATCTGTTGATCAGAGGCCCTCTCCAATTGGTGGATCCATAGGAAGATCCCAAATCAAGTTAAAAAACAGGCTTTATCCAAAAGCTTTTCTCTGTCTGCTGGTCTCTGGAGAACTCAGTTCAAACCTTTATATGCACATCTTTTCATGGAGTGCTAAGACTGGTTACAGGAAGATTATTAACAGCTCCCCTCTCTAACAAAGAAGGTAAATATAATGCTGCAACAACACGCACACAATTGCAGTTTTACTATATGTTGAACCTCTCAATCCAGAACTCTCTTGTCCAGCAACTTCCATAATCCAGCATGATTTTATTTAGCCATACTACTACTTATCATGGGTGTGGCCAAGTTTCCCATAGTCCCATGAAGTTTGTTTACAGACACCAGTCCTCAGTGTTCTGGGCCCTTATTTAGCTGTAATTTACCCCTAAATGTTTTCTAAGAACCCAGTAACAAGTGGAAGTATTGGTAATGTGCCAGACAATATTGACCTCCCCTGGTCTGGCAAATTCTCTCGTCTGGCACTGGTCAGGTCCTGAGGGTACTGGATGAGAGAAGATCAACCTGTACTATTTCCCACAAAGACATTAACCCTAATTAAGTAAGATTTAGCTTACTTCAGCAAAGTGTGTCTTAATTCTATAAAAGCTCCTTTCTGATATTGTCAATCTGGCACAGCCAGTATAGCCCATCATTTAGTGACAGGGTCCTGTGAAGTGGATTTAGAGGACGGCATGCCCTAAAGAAGCTGAGGATTGAAGTTGTGACTTCTAATGTCTGAGAGAGCAAGGAGATAATCCTCCTTCCCCAGCTTCTTAACTTTCATACAAATGGAAACAGCTGGGGTCCCAGAATCAGGCTTGAATCAGTTGTGAAAGGATGGAGACAGTCACTTTAAAAAAAATCACACTGAAAAATATTAAGAAAATTATTCACTGGATTATGGCAAATAAAAGCTGGTTTATTCTATCGAGTTTTAAGCAAGCAAAAAACAAACAATATTTCAGCATGTGTGCAGTGGTAGCACCCTGTGGTGGATTAAGACTGATTGGAGGCTGGAGCTATTGAAGTGATTGGATACTATGTAGCTTTCATAGTCATTGTTGCTACAGAATTCAGTGAGTAATGGAGGACTTCATTTTACACATGTCAATCAAGCACCTTTTCCAAGCCAAAATATATATGTATTGAAATAAAAGAGGAGTCATGTTTTAATCATAATGATGCAAATGAGTTTACCACAATCTCTCTTAACCAGCTTCTATCAATTAGTAACTCATATTGGTTTAATGAAACTTAGTAGCTATATTTATTTTCCTTATCATATAAAATTGCAGTGGCAAGCCATGCATGAAGGTTATTATGTTCTGCTAATTACCACTTCAAGAACCAAAGGCAACCAACGAAATGACCTATTATTAGTATTAATATTTATTACATATAAAGCACCATATGCCACTGCAGGTTATTTTCCTCCAGCTTAAATTATTCTCTGAAAAGGTTTGAAACCTATTTTACAAAAAAGCCTCCAATAAAAACTTATTTCACTTCATTGCTTTTGGTGAGAGCAAGAAAGTGAAAAAATATGAGATGAGACAGAATTAGAATTCACATTTTTTCTTTTAGTCTTCTGTTCAGACTACATTGTTATAAATGCTCTGTAGTGTGAGTCAATGACTCCTAGTTAAATCATATACTATTTGTGCCTACTTAATTATTCAGTAAGCTTTGAATGTAATTCAAGTAGGGACAAATTTTAAAAAAGTATCAGAAAGGAAAGAATGACCATACTGTGTCAGACCAATGTTCACCTAAGCTAACAGTCTAAGTTTGAACAGTGGTCAACGCCAGGTGCCTCAGAGGGAATAAACAGAATGATAAACGAATATAAGAATGTAAGAAAATGAAACTTCACACTCCAGAACATTTATAAAACATGATCTAGTCCTAAAGTGGGAATTAAATTGCAGAGCTGGGGAGGTAAGGTTTCCTGGCATAAGCAATACATCAAACCCGGCTAGAGACATGCTCTGGAGCCATAAACTCTAATCCTAAAAATGTAATTTTATACTCCTTCTGTAATCAGTGAACAACACCATTCATCCTTTCAGAGGAGACCCTAAGCAGTGAAGCCCTCCTACGATGTGTGGATCAAGATCTTATGACATTTTTCCCAAGAGTGTGTAGATGCAGCTGCCATTCTGACCTTTCTCTTTAGTGAAAGTTCCTCACCAGAGGACCTGCCTACACATAGGTAAGGGACTGTTGGCTGACAACTGAATCATCTTCCCGTCAGATGACTGCTCAGCCTCTCAGATCATCCCACCAGTCAAGAAGTGAGATGGCCAGCAATTTTTTCAGCTTAGTTTTTAAGGGGGAAACTATATAAGGAATAAACTAGAATTCAGGCCATGTCATAAACTTGGATGTCATTTTAGATTATAACCAATGAAAAATTTCCTCAGCCTTTCCTCATTCTTTACCATTTCTGTCCCTCTTTTTATTTATCTGTCCATCCCAGAACATTGGTAATAGTGATGAGTGAACTTGTCCTGAAAATATCATACCTGACCTGAGCTGTTTATCTGAGAAAGCAGGCCCCTTCATCCACATAGAAGAAATGGCTCATTTTTACAGGAAAACATCACTGAGCACAAAACCGACTACCTAATTTCAGGTAGTGAGATAACCAAACATTTCTTTGGAAGAATAAAAAGCTATTTTCTTGTGGTCTTCCTTTGATTAAGGACCAGATTCCTCTCAGGTTACATTGCTGGATTCACTTTAACATGATTATATTTGGAAGGCACTTACAATAAAATATAGGAGCTTCCTCAAGTAAACTGGTGTTGCTTTCCATAAATATAAACTCCAGCTTTTTTTCTGTTGATAGGCATGGTATAAGATGATCTTTGGTTTGAGCTATGTGTGAAAAATGGTCTAACTTGTTAATCACCCTGACTCGTTTTACTCTGAGGGAAGGAACAATTATTCCTAAACACCTTGGCTACGTCTACACTAGCAGGTTTTCCCATCTGCAATTCCAAAAGACCATCCCTCTCTTTTGAAAGGGAGCATCCAGACGTCACTGGCCATTCTTTTGAAAGAATGGACTAGGAAACGCTGCAGCAAGGGTCACATTGCAGGGCCCACAGCCAGAAGCTCACTGAAAGGGACCCTCCCAAAAACCCTTGCCCTGCACACACTGATTGCTTCCCTGCCACAGACAGCAGAATAGACCTGGTGCTGGGTCCAGATGAACACTCACAGTGTCATGGATCCCCAGCAGCTCCTGACAGGGAATTTCTCAAGGTCATAGTCCACATGCTTGGACATGGCGCTCCTCACTACCCTACAGTGACCATGGGCAGCCACCCACATAGATCCCCTCCTGCAGACCACTTCAGCAGGGCAACATCCACACCCTTTCCCCTGGTCAATCCAGTGCCTGTGGCGCTATCACACAAGCTCCAAGTGGTGGGACCAGCTTGGGATGGGGGAGCAGGATGACAACTGTTGGTTCCAGAACTTCAGGATGAGAAAGCACACATTCCTGGAGCTGTTCCATTGGCTCACCCCTGCATTCCAGCACCAGGACACCCGCATGAGGCCCTTGCTCCCCGTGGAGAACAGGTAGCCATTGCAATATGGAAGCTGGCCACCCCAGAGAACTACTGGTCTGTGGGTCACCAGCTCAGGGTTGGCACAGTGACTGTCGAGGCCACATTCATGGAGGTAAGGCATGCTCAGGTATCACACCTGAGATGGTGAGGAGGAAGGGGGCTCCCAAGTGATGGGAGGTGGCCCTGGAGGGAACAGGGGAGGGGGACCTAGGAGCACAACACCACACACTCACGAGTGCATATGCCCTCCATCCCATGCAGATTGCCAGGGCAATCAACACCATTCTGAGGAGGGTCGTCCATGTCAGGGACCTTGATGCTGCCATGGTGGGATATGCTGTGCAGGGCTTCCCCAGCTGTTTTGCTTCACTTGACGGGACCCACGTCGCCATCCAGGCCCCAGAACACAGCATGAGTTGCTCCATCAATAAGAAGGACTACCATTCCGTGGTGCTCCAGGCCCTCATAGACTCAGAGACGCTTCATGGATGTGTGTGTGTGGGCTCGTTGGGTCTAGCTCATGGTGCCCCGGTCTTCCAGAATTCTTGGCTTAGGCGTAGGATGGAGAGGGGGATCTACATGCCCCCACATGAGCTCCCAGTTGGGGATGTGACCATGCACCCCTGCATGGCAGCCGATGCCACCTATCCCCTGAACCCTTGTCTCATGGGGCCCAACACTGGTCACATGGACCTGAGCCAGGAGCTTTTTAATTCATGCCTCAACTGAGCATGCAATGCTGTGGAGTGCATGTTTGGGCTCCTGAAAGGGTGATTTAAGTGCCTCCTGACGCAGCTGGATATTGGCCTCCAGAATGTGCCACAGGTGGTGTCCACGTTTTGTGCTCGCCACAGTATTGCGGAGGGCAACCACGAGCCATTCTTGCAGGGGTGGGCTGCTGTGGCCAGCCCCAGATATGAGTAGCCACTCCGTGCCCCTTGTCACCAGGTGCATTGGGATGGGGTGCAGGTGAGAGAGGCCCTCCATGAGTCTTTCACTAGGGAGCCCCAATGACCCTGCACCACACACCCACCCTCCCCCAGGCACTCCCTGCCATGACCCCCCACCACACATCCACATCTTACCATCCCAACACCATTGACGAGGGACACAAGTGTGTTAAAGAATAAACTCTTTTATTAAATCTCACACTTTTTGTTTTAAAAACCACAACTCTATAAGAAACCAAAACTGTATAGAAAAAAGAACTATATACCAGGGGGAAGAGCAGGAGCTATTTTCAGGGGTGTTATAAATAAAATCTTTTAAAAATGCAAAACGTTGTTTCTTGCAAAAAACGCAACTGTATAAAAAACAAAACTGTTCAGAAAAAAGAACTATTTGTGGGGTGTTAAAAAATAAACTCTTTCACTACATCTAACCACTGTGTGTTATAAAAACCAAAGAAACAACTATATACAGGGTGGGTTGGGGGGAACTATTTACATGATGTTTTCCTGGAATGGTGGGAAGCGTAAGGGTCTAATCCTGCCACTGGAATGGTGGGTCATGACCCATTCTGGCCAAAGCCCCCTCTGCCTCCTCTAGTACGGAGTCCGGCTGGGACTATGGGGAGGTAGCGGCATAGTTGGGCCACAGCGGACTCTGCCATGGCGGTTGGTGGCAAGGGAATGCAGTGGAGGGTTGCGGCAGGGGCTGCAGGAGCTGGGGGGAGGCAGTCAGTCACTGAAGGACACGAAGGGTGCCCGCCACCTCAGCTCAGGCCTCCTGCTCCATCTCCATCCACTCCGTCAGTAGGGTGTTTTGGTCCCACAGGGTGTCCGCATAGGGCAGGTACTCTTCGCTCTTGCGCTGTTGGCAGGTGGGCATCCTGCCACAGAGTATCACAGGCACGGGAGATGGGAGTGCCACAGCCTTCTTGGTGACTGCTGCCATGGGGCTCCCCAGCCCCTGCACAGGGATTGTGTGGGAAGGCAGAGCTGTGGAGACAGATGGGAAGGGGGACAATCCACCAGTAGTGTGACCTGCATCCAAGGTCCATGCCCTGCACCCACTCTGGGAAGTCCCTCCAGTCTTCTGCCCCAGTGTCTGTTTGGGGTTCTTGGGTGCCCAGGGGTCCCCATGTTGGTGTGGCAGGCATGCTCTGCCCCTCCGTACCTAGACATGCAGCTGATTGTGGTGCTGTCCATGGGAGTGGGTGCTCAGTGCCACGTATTGCCCTCTCCGTGGCCATCTGGCATGCACCTGGACCACGGTCTATGGCCATATTACCGGCCCACTGCTGGCTGTGGTGTAGCTGGGCTCCCTCTCCCCATGCCACAGAGTGCTTGAAGTGCAAAGTACATACCTGAGGTTCCCTCCATGAACTGAGGGGAGGCCCTGGTTGATGTCACCAGGCTCAAGGAGCCGGATGGGATGGTGACAATGAGGGCACCCTCACTGGAGCCTTCCTCCTCTGATCCAGGCTCAGGCTCTTGCAGGGATGTCATTCCAGAGGCTTCAGGCTGGTCCTTCGCCTCTTCCTCCGGCTCCTGATCAGGTGCTGCAGTGTCCTGCACTCTAGTTGGGGCAGGGGTCTGCCTCTGTGGCCCCAAAGAGCTGGTCCAAGTCCTCATAATGAAGGCAGGTGGTATACGCCCCTCCAAGCCCCGAAAGGTGCCCTGCATCCCTGACCTTCACATAGGCCTGACATAATTCTTTGACTTTTGACCGCAACTGGTCAGGGGTTCGTGGTGGGTTCCCTTGTGTGGTTAGGCCAGATGAGAGGTGTGCAAATGCCATGGCATTGTGGCACTGCCTGGTTGTCTGCAGGAAGACTTCCTCCCTACCCCAAAAGTAGAGGAGGTCCCACTTCTTGCCTGTGGACCAGGATGGGGCCCTCTTCTGTATGCCATCCTGGGAACCCTCTGCTAGCTCAGTGGGGTGACCCTGATGGGTGCCTGGCTCCTGGCAGCTGGTCATGAGGATAGAGCAAGCGGCTGCATAGCACAGCAAAACAGAATCCTCATGCACTGCTGACTTGCTCGTGCTGCTGCAGCTGAAAGCACGCTGCAGATTTAAGACATGGCCAGATGCTGGGGCTCCACTCGTGCTGGCCAAGGCATCGCTACACACCAGCTGGCTGGTGCCATGGAAGATTACTCTTTCAAAAGAGTAGCCTATGGAGTGTCTACACAAATTTTCTGTTGAAAGAAGGCACTCTTCCTGAAATGGGAGTGGAAGAGCATTTTTGAAAGGAGCACCAAGTTCTTCTGAAATTACTTTTGAGAGCACATGCATGTGTAGACACTCTGTGAACACTTTTGAAAGAGCAGCTTCTCTTGAAAAATGTTTCCAAAGAACATGCTAGTCTAGACATAGCCCTTCAGTCTTCCTGCTCCTACTCCATTTCTAATGTGCTATTTCAATTTTTTTTTAATGAAGGAGTAGGGTAGTTTCTGTCAGACAACGCATTTGCATTACATAGTTGCATAAGCTGCAACCAGAAAGACACCACTGTAAAGTCCTCTTTCCAGCCAATGATATCTTTTAAACTGTGGGGAAATACTTAAAAAACCTACTTGTGCAAAGCTTTATGATTGTCTATTTGCAACATTGCAATCAAGTGACCAATAGAAATGAGCCATTCACATTTTTTAAAACAATAGTATATTCCCACATGTAACTTCTATATAGCTGTTTTTAAAGCTTCTACCATCTGAGAACACATGTTAAGACATGACAGTCTTGACTCGTTTGAAGAAATTGTATTTGGAAATATGCAATTACCCATAGAGCTTGGCAGTATATTACAGTAAAAGCCGAACATTCACAGGCCTGGGTGCCTGCAGTATGCAACACAGAAGACGCTGGGACAAGAGGTTCAGAAGGGCCGCAAACACTGAGTGATTACTGCATGGATGGGCAAGATGTGGCCGATGGGCTGAATCCGGCCTGCCAAGGTTTATAATCTGGCCCACAGCTGACATCTTTGCTGGGGATGGGCGGGGAGCTTCAATTGCCTCCCCCAGCAAAATGTGTCAGCTCCCATTGACCAGTTTCATGCCTCCCCCACCCTCAGCTGCCATTGGCCAGCCAATACGAGCTGAGAGACAGGGAAAGCAAAGGGTACCAGGGTAGAAGGACAGGGGCTGCTAAAAGGTGGGCTAATCCAAGGCAGACTCAAGGACTGGGGGAGGTGGTTGGTTGAGGTGAAGCAGCCAGGTATGCAGGCAGACTGGTGGTGTGGGTTAATGGGCCAATCGGCAGTGCTGTGTGGCATGTGGTCTCGCCAAGGTTGTTTCCACAGCTCTCCAGGGCTTCCAAAGCGTGCAAGGCAACACAAGAACCAGGCTGTCTTCTTCCATGGAACATGTGGGATGGGGTGGGGTAATGCTGGTTCCCGGGCTGTGAGCTTACCCAGACAATGGGTGAAGGGACAGTTGGTGCAGGTTATATTAGACCTTCCAGAGCGGCAATGGTTGGCTACTGCAGAGGCTGCTGGGAGGTATAGGACTAGGGCACAACCAGTCCCTCAATGCGTGCACCTGAGAGCAACAGGAGTGGGCCCAGCAGTGTTCTAAGGAGTGGGAGTACCAGGAGCCCAGGCAGACTAGCTGGAAGGCTGCACTCTCAGTGGGGCATTGATGGTATGATGTGGCTGCAGATTTAGCATTTATTGCAGCAACTCCAGGCATCTAGGTGCGAGGACTCTGGACAGGGTAAGCCCAGCATGGGCCCAAGCTGGGTGGCAGGACATAAGCGGGTCCAGCAGTCCCCCTGTATGGGTGGGGAAGCTTGGGTTGGGAATGAAACCCCTGGTCACATTGGGAATCACCAGCCATCAGGAAATGCAACTTCATGGGACAGAGTAGAGACACCCAGGGACCCCTTAGGTGAAGCTTTGCAGATACCCCTCCATATAATCCTCAGCACAGTTTTGCCAGGGTGGCTGACCCACTGCAAGTTCACCTACTTGGTAAAATTAAGGAATACATCCAGAGAGGTGACTATGTGGACGCATTGTGCTTATTGCACAGGGAGGTGCTGATGGAGAGCACGCAGGGACAGAACAAACAAAACCGGGAGCCGCCCATGTGTCCCCCCAGTACATAAAACATGGGATCACTGGGAGTCACCCTTCCTCATCTATGCAGGTGTGATATTACAGGCCTACGCAGAGAGGAGCCCTCCTTAATTATACAGACAGAATTAGGGGGGGCACACAATGCAGGTGAGAGCACATGCTGCTTTAATTATGATGAGCATGTCATTTAAGGGCATCAACACAACTGGAGATTCAAAGGGGGACACCTCATCACACACTGTGGTTGGAGTGGATGACACCAAGAGAGCCAGGAGCTCACACAGACAGTGCTTTGTTCATACCGTAACAAGCCCAGGAAGGGCCCCTGTGAAGTAATAATATTTGCTGGGTGTTTAACAGTGGTGGTTGTTTTCTCAGCACCCGTGAACTCAGGCACACTTGTGAGATGCGTCTGGAGACTCATTCAGCCCATTCTTGCCAAGGTGGTAGGAGAAGCTCAAAGGGAGGAAAGAGGAGAAGAAATGGCTCAATATGGTTTGGCTATGGCAGAACAGGGGTTAAGCTGAGGGTAGTGCAATGGGTATGGGCACCAGTGGCAGTCAAGCCTGCAGTGCTAAGGGTCTTCGATGGGATTTCCTTAACAAGGCAAGTGGGGCATATTTATGGGAAGGGTTTGCAGATGGATTTCAGCCCCCTTTGTGGGGAATAGGATCCAGGTGACATCAACAAATTTAAAGCCAGGAACTGGAAAGGGGCAGGTTGCTCAGGAAAAGACTGCACAGGAATTAAGGTAGGGCTCGATAGTCCGGCAATGTGAGCAATTACCTCCAGCCCCCCGCTAGGCCCTCCAGACATCTCCAGGGACATATTGATCAATCCATCACCTGTCATACCATGAGGGGGCTCTGATAAAGATGAGCTAGATCCCTGATGAAGCAGTTCATATGGTTAGGGGCTTCTGGCTCAGGGGCACTAACAGCTAAGTGTGACTTCATCAGCTCTTTGACCACCCCGGTGCACTTTGACCTTTCAGGTTCCGTTTCTGAAGGGCTGTTTTACTTTGACAAGGCTGTGCCCATAGGCTGCTCTCTGCCCTGTGCAGCATTTGAAAAGTTTAGTGCAACCTTGCAATGGGCAGTGGTGTGGGCAGTGGGGCTATGCCAAGCAGTATGTCATTTAGATGATTTTTTATTCACAGGATGAGCCAATGCAGATGCGTGTGTTCACCTGTTGGACATGTTTCAGGCCCTTGCTAAACATTTGGGGGAACCTTTAGCAGAGGAAAAAGAATCTGAGGGCCCTTCCATTACGTGGACCTGCCTAGGGACTGAGCTGGTCACCAGGGAGGCCAAATCATGGCTCCCTTCTGGATAAGCTCCAGGAGCTATTTGGGCTTAGGCAGAAGCACATGAATGGCTAAAAGACTCATGCTGAGAGACCTGCAACCTATCTGGGGGCATCTGAACTTTGCCTGCAGGGTCGTCGCTCCAGGGTGGGCATTTTGTGCCTGGATGGCAGCAGCTACAGCCGGCATAGCCAGGACATGCCAGGACACATGAGTCACTAGAGCGATGAAGGAAGACTTGGAGGTGTGGGAACATTTTCTAAGACCATTTAATGGGGTATCATTGTGGCGGGAGGAATGGCTACTAGAAAGGGGATTAAAAGCCATTCAGATGCTGCTGATGTGACCAGGAGGTTACTCTGAAATGGTAAAGAAAGGGTTAAAAACAGAACTGGAAGAGGGCTGTCTTGGCAGCCAATCAGGGGGCATGATTGTGCTGCCAATAAGAGCCCAGAAGGACTTTATAAGAGATGCCTGGCCAGGGTAAAGACACTCTTGCTCCAGCCCTGGCGGGAGAGGGACATAGCTCTCTGCCAGGATCAGGTACCACGGACAGAGCAGTGCTGGGCCAAGGCAGAGTGAGCCATGGGAGCTCTTGTCAGGCAAGCCCCTGGCTGCAGGGTCTGAGGCAAGGCCCAAGGGTACTAATGTGGCAGAGAGGCAACCAGAACAACAGAAGGCAGCAGATCCAAAACCTTGCCCATGATGAGTGGCCATTTCAGACTGTAGTCTGCCCCTGAGCTAAGGGGCTAGATGAAGACCAGCAGTGGGTCACTGAGGCAAGGTGGGTGTAGGGATCTGGGGTTCCCAAGGAGGGAAGGACCTCAGGGCATGGAACACTGTAGTGGGGCAGTAGCCTGAGGGAAGGACTCCACGGTCAGGAAAGGACACAGGTCCTGACATAAGATGGAGAACCAACTGGTGGGCAACAGTAGGTGAGACACTGACCTGAAGAGGGTGCTCTGGGGGCTGTATGAGCTAATTCCCATGTGACCAGCAGGAGGCACCACCTTGGTGAGGTGTGCCCGGTTATAGGGAGACACTGGTTTGGGGGTCTGCACAGAAATGGTCTGGCTCCTGGACACAAGACAAGGTTGTGTGTGACCTGACTTTCTTGGGAATTCTCCCCAGTGTAGTTGCAGTGATTATTTGGAGAGCAGAGCTGGCTAATGAGGGTATGCTTCTGGTGTGACCACATGGCAGTGGTACAAGTTATCAATTGCCAAATGTCCAGCTCAAACAGCATTGTGAAGTTGGCAAGGGCATTTGCTTTACAATGTTTAACCCTGAAAGCCTGTTTTATTTTAAGTCTGTGCTGGGCATGGATAACGGCACAGCAGACACCTTGTCTCATTTCCAGTATGCCAGATCTTGAGAGCTGGCACTAGGCTAGCAGTGAACCCAAGAAGATGCTAATGGCTCTCAAAAACCTCGGAATAGCATGTGGTTGGGGGAGTGGTAAATTGGGCTCCAAGCACACACGTTGTTTAGTTTGTTTTCTGTTAAGGAGTTCTGTCAGTTCAAGGTTCTAGAGTACAGGTCACCTGTACAGCCCACTGTGGAGGGCAGTTTTTGCAGTTCCTGGGTCCAGGACAATGCACTGACTGGCACTGCTTATTGATCTTACACTGGACTATTAATGCTTTCTCCTGAAAAAAACTGTTCACCTGTCAGGGCCACTAAGCAAGAGGCCATTGGGAGAGGTCTGGGAATGGGGTTGAGAGGGATGCACCAAGCAAATTGCTGGTGCCCCCCCTTGTGGTAGATGTTTTGTGCAGGTACGCCATAGAGAAGGCACCCAGAGACCAGATAAATGGCCCAGTTAAAGGACCTAAAAGAAGGTACTGGAAACATGAAGAGAATGGGGGAAGTTCTAGCCCTCCCAGCCCCCAGTATAGAAAGGATGTGCATGCATTGGAGAGGGTTCAGCAGAGGTCAGCTAAAATGATTATTCAGTTTGCAGAAGAGAAGACTGAGGGAGGATGGAGAGAGACTGTTCTCGATGGTGACAGGTAGCAGAACAAGAATCAATGGTCTGAAGTTACAAAGGGAGAGGTGCAGGCTGGATATTAGGAAAAACTAATTTGATTTTCTCAGCATCCACACATATTTTTTGTTTATTCCAGCAAGGCAAGTAATTCATTCCTATTTTGCAAAATACTTATTTTTCAATTATTTACACCTTTCTCAAGCAATCACTTTCTGAGATGCAATTTTTATGCTAGTTCTCAGGCCAGAGGCAATTTGTGTGTGTGTAAAACACATGAACAGTGTCTATTCAGGTATTCTGAACTGGACTTTTTAATAAATGTAGGCACAGTTTTTGGTGAAACAACATCCTCTTTTCTAGTTCAGTATTTATGCTTGCAAGCAAACCATTACGCTGAAAGCTCTGACATTCCTTTCAGTGTCTAGAAAATTGAAATTAAGTTTCTCATGGCAACTTTTAACTCCCTCCACATATACAAATCTATGATGATAAAGCCCTTTTATTAGAACAACAAGACAATCTAAGTTATGTCTTTATCTTTTATATGCATCCTTTAGGGGATGACCTGTCTTCATATTATCTTGTGCATGCTGTTGGAGCATAATAGAAAATAAATTACAGCAACAACAGGCAATGCTGCACTATTAGATAATAAAATGAAAAGAAGCAGATCTTTCTCTCTGTACTGCCGCTCCAGTAAACTTGTACAAATTCTTTAAATTCTGTATTGATTTATATGTCATGTATCCCTTTTTCTGTAACTAATTACAGACTACTACCTATTACAAACATTTACATGGTAAATTTATGGATTATTGCACCAAAATTGAATTATTTCAGAGAGTTAATGTGGTAGGGGGTTGGGTTTCTTTTGCATTTCAAATAATATTGTGGCAGAAGTAAATGTGTGTTAGAGAAGGAAATTAAAGTTTTGCCCTTTCCCTTATGGTCATAACCTATAACTCCCATACAGTCTTCCCTGCCTCCACAATTGTACCATTGGTATGTAAAATATACCTCGCTATGTATTCAGCAAGTGTGAATTGAAGCAACTGTACTGACTCAGATAGCAAAAAAACAGTCAAGTAGCATTTTAATGACTAAGAAAATAATTTATTCATTGATGAAGTTTCATGGGACAGACCCACTTCTTCAGAACTTTGATTTTTAGTTTTTGCTCTCTCTCTCTCTTTTTGTTAAATTCGCAGTGTACCAGTTTACTTTCATCAGAATTTCCAGATCTGAAGAAGTCGGTCTGTACCAGGAAAGCTCATCACCTAATAAATTATATTGCTAGTCTTTAAAGTGCTACAGGACTGCTTTTTGTTTTGTGAAGATACAGACTAACACACCTACATCTCTGTGACTCAGACAATTGAGACTTATCATTCAGTACAGACTGTCAAGGCCTAGTAAAGAAGTATTTGGTTGGTACAGTCAGGCCTGAGTTGAATACTGCAAAACTAAGAGCTATTTAGGGTTTCCATTTAACAGGGGCCTGTTGCACCAGACAGTAAAGGAGGTAGAACTTCACTGGATAGGCTTATGGTAAAAAAGAGGGGACTGAATACCTTTTTGGCTGAAATCAAACTTATATACCGGTATATGATTCAAAAAAAGTTTGCAGCTGGTTTAGACCAATATTAGATGTATGGAGTCTATTTATCATTAAATCCAAGGTCAGCCATTTAGAAGTATAGCTATTCAAAATGCAATTAAAATATTCCCAAAACACAGATTTTGTTTCAGATTAAGAGAATCATTAAACTAAGTCCTCTCCATAACGTATATGAGCTGTACTTTGCTTCTCCTTCTGGGAAAGCGTTTCTCAAAGTTGTCTCATATTTATTCTGGAAAAAAGCTTTCAGGAGACTAGCCTGAAAGCAGTAGTAACATTACTCTGAAGTGAACTGAATGTCAATTTAATTTATAACATACCTTGTTCTAAAATACGCAGTCCTGTAGCACCTTAGACTATGTCTACACTAGAGGATTTTGTTGACAAAATCTGCGCAGCAACCACATTCCCAAGGCATTCTGTCGGCAGTAAATCGACAGAATGCAGCAGTTCTATCAGCAGAGTTCTGCCATTCCCCAATGAGGCAGAACACCTCTCTGAACAGAGATCTGTCAACAGAAAGCCAGTCTGGATGTTCTGGGGAGCCTTCTGTCAACATATAGGGCTTCCAGGACACCAGGCAGCCCTGTCTGCTTGGCCTCCCTTTGGGTGTTTTGTTGAGAGAGCAGTCAGGCAGACCAGCTGCTCTCTGTAGACAGAGTGGATCACTTTTTTGATCCACTTTGTGGTCTGGCTGCAACTTACCAATAGTTTTGTTGGAAGATATCTTCCAACAGTAACTTCTGTGGACAGATAGCTCTAGTGTAGATATAGCCTTGGAGACTAACAAATGTAGTAGACCATGAGCCTTTGTAGGTAAAACCCACTTCCTCAGATAAAAGCACATGACCTAATACATTTGTTAGTCTCTAAGGTGCTACAGGACTGCTTGTTATTTGTGAATTACAGACTAAGTGGGTCTTATCCACAAAATCTCATTACCTAATAAGTAACATTTTTAGTCTGTAGGGTGCTGCAGGACTGCTTGTTTATTTTTCTTTGTTTGTTTTTGAGAGGGACCCTAGTGAGACTTGAGCAAAAAAAAATAGAAAGAGCTAGATTGAATGTTATTGTAACTCTAGTGGAATAATTACTCAGGGAAATGCAAATTGTTTATCCCAAGCCATGGTGCATATATATGTGATTGATGACATTACTAACCTTTAAGCAAAAGACAATGTGAGGGAGAAGTCTTCATTACTCATTTAGCAGTGAGTATGTAATCAGCCAATATAGGTTCACACAAAGTGCAATTGACAGAGTATGTAGATCTGCATAATTATTACTAGAATAAGCAAGTTTCCTTCTTTGTGACATAACACATACTCCCTTTGGGTGTCAGCTGATGTCCACAAGTCATTAAAATATGTTCAAAGAATGTGTAACGAGGTATGCCTTCTGAATTAGCTGAAAAATAACCTTGGGCATCTCATCCTGAAAACAAATTTCTTTATATATTTTATACCAAACTTTTTTATGATCAAAATGGAAAGAGTGCTGTGTGACAACGCATCATGTGTTCATTTTATTTCATTAGAGCTGAGATCTTTGGCACACCTCAGTGTAAGCATCTCATAAATAGTATAAACAGGAAGACAACAGCCATAATGAGAACGCTAACCGTGTGCATCAGAAGATAATGGAATATATTTTAGCACAGCATATCACCTTCTTCATGGATTCTGAAATCTTTAGCCTGAGGGCACTAAAACAGCCTCTCAGAACAACCAGAAATATCTACTGTGTCTATCTCCAGTTATCAAATCACAGGACAAAACACTTTGATTCCTGATCAGAACATGCCCACTAAAGATACCACTCTTCAATTATTGAACAACACAGTAAAAATTCTGGCATCTTCCCATCATTTCTCTACATAAAAATGATAATATACCACATAGAGGAGAGATGGAACACATAACATGGCAAGATTCTTGAAAAGATGATAAAGAAGCCCAAATTGTTTCAGGCTTTTGATATCTGACTCTGCAATCATTGACATTTGGCCCAGGGTTAGAAAAAAGTTGAGTTAGCTCTCTCAGCTCAGGCAAGTCCATTTATTTTTAGTTTTATGAAAGCCACTGCATTGACATGTCTACTCTGTGTTGTAACACAATAGGACTTACGTTTACACTAAGCCAGTTGACAATGGAAGGTTCAAATATATCATATCACCTACAAATACAACTCACAGTAGCACAATGGAATACTCCCACTGCTCAAAGACACTGAAAAGCAGTAACAGAGCGGCAGACCTTTGCTGGGGAAAAAAAAAAACTTTCATCATAAACATACTTGGTGTCTGCTAACAGATTCCTGTCAGGCTGTTCAACACACTCCTCCTCCAAAGAATGACTCTTATGCCTATGTATTTCACTCCTAAAAATTATGCCAGAAAAGACAAGAGATGCAGCTTTTTCTTAAGAAATTCTTAGACAAAGAAAATCTTGATTTGGATTTAATAGTTCTCCAGAAATTTTATTTATATGCACTCATGTGTTTGTAAACAGACTATCTCTGTATTTTGGCTGACAATTTTTAAAATCATATTAATGTGTACATGGGCATGGAAGCAATGCTTACGAATAGACAGTTTCACTGGACTGGCCACATTATGAGGATGGATGATACAAGGATACCAAAGATAGTTTTCTATGGCCAGTTTGCTCACGGAAAGCATCTTATCAATGGTCAGTGTAAGTGCTATAAAGACACCTTAAAAGCCAATGTGAAGTCATGCAGCATGTCTTCATCATCTGGAAACTCTAGTTCAGGACAGATTGCCCTAGTGGCAAACCACAATACAGGCTCTCAATTGGTTTGAGAGTCAGCATATCCAGGCAGTACAGGAAAAGCATAGGGTCAAAAAAGAACTTACAACGCTTTGCAGTTTGTGACTTTTTACGTGGTATCTGTAATCGGCTCTGCCAATCAAGGATTGGTTGAGTCACTCACCAGTGGCATCACAGAAGATGAGCTCCATCAATCGATGGTTCAGTCCAAGAAGAAGAGGAAGAAGAAGAAGGTGTTCTTTGGCTACTCCAAGCCATGCAGTATCAATGTGCAAATAGATAAAAATATTTCCTATGCCTAAAAAAACCTCAACCTACTCTATAACAGTTTCAGCATGATTTGCCCTTTTCAAATGATAAATATATTGAAGAAGCAGAAATCAGAATTTTGTAGCCTCTTAATCCTCCCAGAATAGTGGCATTTACAGTCCCATTAGAATCTGCTGCTTCCAAAGTGCCCTTCTTTACACCATGATCTGAATTCATCCTAGGTTAAATTCATCCTCCAATGAATTGTAATGAAAACAGATCATTGGTCTGACCAATCTAATTCTTTATATTGTGAAAATTCGGGTCCACCTCCTGCAAAGTTTTATGTATACAAGTAATTTTAAAGACAAGTGGTCTCGCTGAAGCCACTGAAAAATATTTGTGAAAACAAAGTTACACGTATACAGCTTGGGCCCTGAATCACACGAATTCAGTGTTGCTGGGGGAACGCACCAGTGCACCATGGGACCCTTGATTTTGGGACCAGGCAGGGCAGTACTCATCCCTCCAATAATCAACTGTACCTTTTTCTAATTTATAGAATAAATACATGAAAAAAATTCCATTCGCAAAGAATCAAATGATAAAATGTGTACTTTTGTTTTTCTTTTTACCTTCTACTCTCATTTGCAGGACCTAAATGCTATTTAACAGCTCACGGTTATGAAAGTATCAACAATGTTTCAAAAAGCTGGAGTTTCTTTTGGCCATGTTTCACCGGACTGATCACAAACGCCTACTTACCAGAATTTTTGTAGTATAAGCACTGTTGATGGCAATTGCATTAACCAGCAATTCAAGGATTTTGCTTGTTATAGATCCTGGATCAGGGATCTCTTTGTAGTGGACATCACCAATGTAGACTTGTACTACTGTCATCCTGTTGGTTGTTAGTGTCCCTGTTTTGTCAGAGCATATGGCCGTAGCGTTACCCATCGTCTCACAAGCATCTAAATGGCGGACCAGGTTGTTATCCTTCATCATTTTCTGTCAGAAAGCAAAATAAGAAGTCTTCTAAAATTTGCTTTGGTAGATTTTTAAAATCTCTCATCATTGTAAAAACACATAAAGTTAGATGTGACTAATGGAGTGTGGTGCTTGCTTACCAATGCGTCAATGTAAAGAGCACTTAGTAGTCACCCCTTAAAATGTTTGCCAATTTTGCTTTTGATGAAAGGATATATACCTCAGAATTTGCAGTGTATACATTCTAAGAAATTGTTTCTGTGGACCCCTTTTATTGTCAAAGCCTCTCAGCTTTACTGGTATCAGAGAGGTAGCCATGTTAGTCTGCATCTTTGAGAACAACAAGAAGTCCTGTGGCACTTTATAGATGAACAGATATTTTGGAGCATAAGCTTTCGTGGGCAAAGACCCACTTCATCAGATGCATGAGAGACATGAAGCGGGTGTTTGCCCACGAAAGCTTATGCTCCAAAATATCTGTTCATCTATAAAGTGCCACAGGACTTCTTGTTCTTCTCAGCTTTACTGGGAAGATCCTGCATTCTGCAATCTAGCCCGAGAGACCACATCTCCCATGATGCTTTGGGGAAAAAACGGGGGAACCTGTTCTCATCCAGGAATGCCGGGTGCAGGGCAGACCAGATGCTGGGCTCCACTGGAGCTCTGTCAAGACCAAGAGCTGCTGCTGGATGCTAGAGCCTGCTGGGACCATGATCAAACAGGGAGTTTCAGCAACTGTTGGTGCTACTCCCTGATGGGGAGGGACCACTGCTGTGCCTGGAGCTGACTGAGAAGGGCCTGCAGGGAAGGAACTATGAGCAACTGTGACTCTTAGTCAGGAAAGTGCTTCCAAAGAATGGGCACAGCAGAGAGACTGATGCCAAGTCTCCAGATAGGCAGAGATTTGATCTGTCCAGTGAACCAGGCCCCTGGACGTGTAGCATTTGGTGGGATCAGCTCTAGCTTCAGAGGGGTCTTGCAGCTCACTGCCCTGGCTCAAGTGATTCACAGAACCTGCACAGTGCTGTCTCCACTCTAGCTGCAGATCTTCAAGCACACCCACACAAGTGCCAGGACCTCTGAAATTCGGAGGAGTGTACACTTAGGGGTGGGGTAAATGCCGGCAGTGGAAATGGCAGTTAGAAAGGTTTCATTTATTTCTGTACCCTTTATTAATTGATTTCATTTAACTGCAAACTGTGGATTTCATTGAGGAGTGATATTTATTCTTAGTCTGTTAAACCCTGTTTCTTTAAGTTGTTAAGTGAAAACATGTTAATTCTAATTGAAGTACCTTAGATTATAGGATTTATAATGGTTATTTTGGAGTTAGATGCATGCCACAGATTATTACTGAAATGGATTTATTTGTGGAGGTTTCCAAGGCACAAGGTTACAAGGGCCAGCCAGATGGCAGCACTGCTGACTTTGAATTCTTACAGAAGTTAGGGACTGCAGCAGAGGGGTGGATAGAGGGTTCCCACTTATGCAACATTACCATTGAGTTACTCAGGGTCTCCTTTAACAACAAGAACACCAGGCGCCCAGGTATATAAGTGAGTGCTACCTGCTCCAGGGAGGAAAGGGGTCATTACATTTTGATGCCAGCGGTGTATCCACAGTGTTGTATATGCATGAACAAATGTGGGAACCTCATGTCTTAATGTGGAGAACTTCTGAAGAAATCAAATATTTCCCCAGTATACTGAGAGAGCAGGGAATGGAAGGATAAGCAAATGTGCTATACAAAGACTGTGCTTCTCCAATTAATAAACATTCACAGTGACTTTCTGGGAGATTGTCTTGTATAAGTAAATCTCTTTAGTATCACCTTCGTATATTGTTCTGCAATGCATATTTACAAAACTGTCCTACGTTTGTTCTGTTGGAATTTTTACTCTGAAGCATCTTCCATATGTTTAAAGCAGCTTCCTTTACAGTGCCCACTGTGTTTATATTGGTAGGTGATTCAGCTTTCCATCAGCTGCATAAAAATTAAATAGCGAGTCCACTACCAAACTAAAAAAAAAAAAACATTGGGAGGTGGTGGAAAGAGCAGCTCAAAGTGCTACTTACCTTAACAGAATAAGCTAAAGAAATCGTGACAGCAAGTGGAAGCCCTTCAGGAACGGCGACCACAAGAACAGTAACACCAATGATGAAGAACTTGACAAAATATTGGACGTAGACAGGAGTGCACTCAGGCAGCCACTGCTTCTTTTTGACAACGAACGTGTCAATAGCAAAGTACAGTACCAAAATGATGACAGTAATGGCAGACATCACCAAACCTGAAAAGACAATAAGCATTTGCAGTTTGAACCCCAGTCTTATCTCAAAGGATTTGAATCTATTCTGTTAGGCCACAGTGGGGGGAAAAAGCCATCAATATTAAAGTAATGGTGAGTCACATAAGTTCAGGAGATCATAGTCCATAGATAAAGTTTTAAATGGAGCTTTTGGGTTATCTGTTGCATTCCTCAGAATGAAAGAGAACTGACCTCTGCATTACACCCATGTGTTATCACATTCATTTTTAAATACCTCTAGTCTCAGTGCCTTATTAATCAGCCTTGAGAAACTGTTCCAGGAGCTCAATTTAATCAAATATTTTAAATTAATTTAAATTAAATTAATAAAATATTTCCTGTTGTCTAAACTAAGTCTTCCTTTTCCTGCTTGCAGGATATTAGCACAAGTTTGACCTCCTTGGCCCAACACCCTCAGGACCTATGTGGTTCCTGACCAGGAATGTTGCTGGACCAGGGGAAGTCAATGCGCCCGTGCTGACTTCCCACCCCAGCTCCTGGGCTCCCCTCCCAGCTGCCACCTGCAGCTTCTTGGTCCCCCACCTCCTGAGGCTTCATGGCCCCAGTTGTTCCTGGCAGTGAGCCACCAGCTTCCCAGACACAGCTCCCCAGCCCTGGCTGTCCACACCCCAGGCATGGGTGGGACCAGCCATGGGCCACCTGTTTCCTGGCCCCAGTTATGGCTCCCTGCCCAATTACAGTTCCCTGGCACTGGCTGCCAGCTTCCTGGCCACAGACCACATGCTTCCTAGCCCTGTCCAAGTGTCAGTGGCTTCCCATCCCCAGCCGCTGCTGGCACCCCTGCCACTGGCCCAGCTGTGGCTGCCCCAGTTGGGGCTCCCATCTCGCACTGCCCCACCCCAGCCAACAGGACCACAGATGTTATGGGACAAGAGTGTCCCCAGTTTCAGAGGTTTAACCTGTAACACCTCCCAAATGCAAATCTATATGAATACCCGAGAGGGAATACCACAGATGTAACCTCCATCTTTTCTGTGCTATTGCCTCTCCAGGTATTTATGCGCCTTTTTGTTTCCATATTTTTCATTTTTTCTAAAAGCACATCTTATTAAATCTTGGAAAAAATTTGTTGTCTTTCGTGTCTAGTTCAGGTCTGTGAAAGGCATTCTGAGCCCCAGGGTTAATGCAAGGTGGAACACATTGTTTAGCGCAAATCACTAGGAAGGACGTAAGGTACATCTAGATTACGTGGAAGATAGATCCAGTCAGGATCAATCTGCCAGAGTTCAATTCTGTGCACCTGGTGGAGACGTGCGAAGTAGAAGTATCTTGTGTCGGCAGTTGACCCCTGTACTCAGTAGCACAAGGAATAAGAGAGGTCAATAGGAGAGTTTTTCCTGTCAACCTCCCTCTGTGAAGACAGCCAGGTAAGTCAACTGCAGATAAGTAGATTCTAGCTACGCAATTCCCATAGCTAGAATTGCGTATCTGCAATCGACTTACCTGCCTAGTGTAGACTAAGTCTCAGTCTACGAGACAATTCAGGGTAGAGTAGCCTAAAGAAGAGCTCTGTGCGGCTTGAAAACTTGGACTGCTCTACACTACAGATCTAAATCAGTATAAAAATCGACATCCCTGAGCAATATTGTCATACTGACACAACTGCCCACGTAGTCAGCACTAAGAGCATCTGACACCAACATAGGTACTTCCCCTCAGGCAGCCAAAGGGATGTCTCTCTCCTGTCGGCTTAGAGCATTAAGAGCTGCAGCTGCAGTGATGCAACATTTTCAGGGTAGTCTTGCCCCTGTCTCTCTCACAGACCTAAATTTCTCCAATAAAAGATCCATTACCTCACTTGCCTTGTCACTCCACATATGACGTAAACCATTTGACATAGCAATCTCTATGAATATTTCATATTTCTAAAGAAAGATACTGTATCTGAGTTTTACTGTAAATCCAATAAGCATAGATAGGCCTTGTAGAGCATTTTGTCTCTCAGACTGTTTTACTTGTTAGCATGGTAAAGTGGTTATTTTCATTCATAACTGTAACATTTATTAAGCAACGGGCCATATTTTCAAATGTATCATTACTGTCATTTGAAATCTAAAGGCCAAGACAGCTTCAGTGATTCTCTGGAATCTCTACGTTTGTAAGATTTATTCAGCGATGGCCAAATAACTACCAAGGATTCATAAATCTTAATTACCTTCTAGGGGAAGTAAAGAAACAGACTGACAGTGCCAGACGAGTACCCAGAATCCAGTTACTTCATGATAGACCCAAGAAGGAAGATAAGAGAACACCACTTGCCATCACCTATAGCCCTCCATCATTGACAATCTTCAACCTACACTGGAACATGATCCCTCATGCTAAAAGGCCTTGACTGACAGGCCTGTCCTCTCCTACAGACAGCCGCTCAGCCTCAAGAAAACACTCACTAGCAGCCAAAATCATAACACTAACCCAGGAACCTACCCCTGCAACAAACCCCATTGCCAGTTCTGTCCACATATTTATCCTAAAGACACCATCATGGGACCTAATCATATCAGCCACACTATCAGGGGCTCATACAAGTGCACATCCACTAATGTGATACATGCCATTGAAGCGGGCTTGAACCTGGGAACTTTGTGCAGGAGCCTCTACTGTTTGAGCTAAAAGACAACAGGTGCTCAGCTAAGACTGCACAGAAGACTTATTCCTTCCCTCTGTAAATGGTCTAGATGCCACTATATGGGACAGTGAAGTGTACCTAGGTGTGTGGGTTACACCATGATGTGCTAGCAATGCTCATCTGCCATGTGTACACTGGATAAATTGGACAGTGCATGTGCCAAAGGATGAATGGACATAAATTTGACATCAGGAATTGGAATACACATAAACTTATAGAGGAACCCTTTAACCTCCTTGGACATTCAATACAGGATTTTCAAGTAGTCATTCTGCTACAAAAGGATTTTACTACAATAGGGAGACATCCGAATTGGAATTCATTTGCAGATTTGACACATTTAACCTGGGGTTTAACCGAGATCTCAATTATCTTACATACAACAAGTGAAATTTTCTCACCTTTGATATTTGCAGGAATGGGGCACAGCATAGTGAACTTAGTTTACTTCTTCCACTGATACGAATAATGACAGGTGACCTCTCCCCTTTTTAAATCTTCCCTTCTACCTTCCTCCCCTCCCTGTGATATAAACCCTGGATTCATAATTATTTACTCAAATCTGAGGAAGTGGGTCTAATCCACAAAAGCTCATTACCAAATAAATAAATTTGTTAGATTTCAAGATGCTACAGGACTGCTTGTTTTTGTAGTGCCTTCCTACTTCCATTGTAAAGCATTCCCCAGTATGAATCAGAGAATCTCAAGGGCATCTGACTTCCATCTGTAAGAAATGGATTGATTTGTAATCCTACTGTGTCAAATTGACAAGAATGAGACTCCTGATCAGATGGGGCAGGCTCAGCCAATCAGGGAAATAAAACAGAATGTGACTGAAATGCTTTAACCACATGACTTGTTCTGATAAATGAACCTTTCCTGGACATACACAACAGAGAATACAAATATAAAGGGCTTGTCTACACTTTTCCCCAAGTTCGAAGGGGGCATGTTAATCAGGGCGATGGGAGATTAGTAATGAAGTGCTGCGGTGAATCCACAGCACTTCATTAGGCTGATTCTCCCCTGCGACAAATTCAAAGTGTCAGACTTTGAAGTGCCAGCATGTGTGTAGCTGCAGGCCCGTTGAAGTGGCCGCGATATTTTGAAGTGCCTTTACACACATGCCAGCACTTCGATGTGTGACATTGCGAAGTTGCCGCAGGGGAGAATTAGCTTAATGATGTGGGGACTGGACTCATTACTAATTGCCCATCGCCCTGATTAACATGCCCCCTTCGAAGTTGGGAGCAAGTGTAGACCCAGCCAAAGTGTGATTATATCAAGATCAACAAGGAAGCTGGAATTTGTGGGGAAAAATGAGAGTGAAGCACGGATGGGTCATGGTTGAAATTCAAACAAAGAGAAACATTATCATCAAAAGGTTTGTTTTTCATCTTTTCTTTTGAAAGACTGGAATAAAGCAGCATCACACCTGGTAAACTTGGCTACTGCAGGGGATAGAGAACTGGGAAGTCAGCAGGGCCCACAGAGGGAGAAGAGGGGCTGGCTCCAAGCCTGAGACAATATCATAGATTTATGAATGCACATTCTCAGGAGTCCTGAGGGGACAAGAAATTAAGTATCTTGTAATTACTGCACTTGGGAATACTGGCTACGAGAAACTGCACTTCACTTGGATTCAAACAGTCCCCCAACCAAAGTTGCTCAAAGCATTTAGTTTCTCGGTTCTGAAAGTAGGGGGGAGGGATAGCTCAGTCATCTGAACATTGGCCTGCTAAACACAGGGTTGTGAGCTCACTCCTTGAGGGGGCCATTTAGGGATCTAAGGCAAGTAGATTTAAAAAAAGAGGGATAGTGCTTGGTCCTGCCAAGAGAGCAGGGGACTGGACTCAATGACCTCCTGAGGTTCCTTCCAGTTCTACATGATGTCTATTCACGTAAAAGATATTCAGCATACAATTCTAGAGTACTTGTATTAATTAAATACTGTTAGTAAAAGCCAGTCTGTTTTCACAGTAACCTGGTTTGAAATCCCACAAAAATGAGCCTCAGCATAGCACAGTTCTCTAGCCAGTTAGCCATTCATACCTGCTTTGCCTATTTGGACAGCCAGTTTGGTCAGCTTGCCCTGGAGGACAGATTTCTCTTTCTTGTGCATGTTTGCCTTCTTCTTGTCTTTGTCATCTCCCTCTCCCCCTTCCGCACTCTTCAGTGGCTGCATCTCCATGGCAGCAGCTCCATCCTGCTGCTTGGCTAACAATGCAGAAGAAAACAGTTACCCCAGGATTTTTATCCAACATAATTTCTACCCTTTCTTAAAAAAATAACTCTGAAGTTTTTCATTCATTCAAAATTCAACTTGAAATAGTCCCACATGTGTACAGTAATAACTATATGATTAATTATGAATATATGCAGCACCCTGAACCTGCAACCAGAAGTCTGCAAGAGACTTTGCTTATCATCACAAGGGTCCATTCATTTGCAGGCTCAAGGTCTGAGACTGTAAATTCTTTGGAACACATAAGGAGACTTTAAAGTGCCAAATATATTTATATAGGATTCAATACCTTCTACCTATTAATAAATATTGTGTCTGTGTCTTAATAATACACCAGTTGTTCTAAAAATGAGATTAATATTACCTCACTCCTGCAGTATTTTAGATAACCCCAGGGTCTGAAAAATGTCAACATCTATCACACTAATGACTATGTCTTCTAGCACAACTGAAAAGTATCTATGCAGGCACGCACCCTCAATATCTTTATGAATGAAAATTAAAGAAATAAAAACACTTCCTTCTTTCAGGAGAAACAGACTTCTATGGTACCAGCTCTACATAGGAAGTTATACAGAATACTGCAGGGAATAGAGAAACTTTATCTAGTAGGTAAGGCAAAAATAGTATCCAAAGCAAAACTTTCATTTTTAAGTGAAACCAGCTTGCTGCGTGTGGTCAGTGTGGTAGATAGACTAGATTACATGAAATGGACTGGAATGAGACAGAAAGTCATTCTGATCTGATTTCAAAAGCACTATGCTTTGTACAAAACCATATTAATTCAACTAGGAGACTGAACATTTCTCCCTAACTTTAGGCCATTATTCATGAACTGTCCTATTTAGTAGTTATCCAGGTTAATCTCACCAGCTTCTACTCCATCTCACACTCTGCAGGAGTGCATTTAAATAATCATCAAAGGAAAATATCTACTGGGCTTATTCTTTTACTTGTCAGGTTCTGAAGTAAATATGGCATAAAACTTTTCCAAGGAGGAAGACATTAATTTCTTCCAAAGAACACACAATACATGTTGAACCTCCCTAATTTGGCACCCTTGGGACCTGACCAGTGCCAGACAAGAGAATTTGCCAGACAACAAGAGGTCAATATTGTCCAGCAGCATTACCAACACTCCCACTGCTTTCCAAGCTCTTAGATGACATTTAGGGGTAAATTATAGCTAAATAACAGCACAGAGAGCCAGGACTGGTGGCTATAAACAAACTTTATGGGACCTCAGGAAAGTTGGCCACACATACGAAAGTCATCCAGCTAAAATCATGCTGGATTGCAGATGTTGCCAGACGAGAGAGTTCCAGCTTAGAGAGGCTCAATCTGTACATTGAAAACTGTTAACATGCTTTACTTTTCTTATTATTCAACAATATCCCTGTGTTTCTGTTTTTATATCATGATGCAAGTCAATTTGCATTCAGATTTCCTTTTGCTATATGTAGTGTTATTTACCTTTTCCCTGGAAAGAAAAATATATTTATACTATGTCATTAGCAGACAAAGTAGAAAAACTTAAGTAAGAATAGGATTCATTAGCAGTAATTAGCATGTCTGGATTTGTAATTTGCACGAGAAAAAATGAATTCAAAATGATCTTTGAAACACACATTTTATGTATAAATGGTATATTTGAAACAAACTTGATATTGTTAATCAGTTCAAATTCTGCTGTGTGAAAATTCTGTAAACTGTAATTTATTTTATTGTTACATTTTCAATAATTCTCTGACTTGGCTTTACACAGTGTCAACTTTTTTCACATTTAGCCATCACGTTGTATGTTCAAACAAATAAGATACTTTCCCCACATATCCTCAAAATTGTTATTTTATTTGCCAAATGGACTCTAGTTGCATGCTAAACATAAAAAGCCACAACCTGCTTAGTATGAAAGAAGATTACCTTTGTTCTGGCTGTTCTCCATATTCCCATCCTGCATTTTGCCTATATGATGAAGAATTGCAACAGACAACAAAGAGCAGACAATAAACAGTCATCACACTGACAGAACACCACAATGGGAATTTAAATAAATGAGCACATGAAAATAATGAATGTGTTTCATATAAACATTTATGATCAATGGGCATTTTCATCATGTTTTAATTTAGATGCATAAAGAAAAAAAACTTATTTGGACTAACTCAAAGAACTGCAACCAAGTCCAATGTTCTAATAGCAGAAATAATGCCAGTCTTGTTTCCTTACTGAAATAAAAAAGTGATACATATTTTTGGAGAAATTAATTAACTTGTGGAAAATATATAAAACAACTTCAGTACGAGCTAAAACAAGTGGTATTTCCAAACTGCAGTTTCATCAAGATACGATTTAGCATATGGTTTTACAAATAACATTAAGTATATTAACAGAGAGAAAGCCATCCTAGTCTATATACTATCAAAACAAAAAAGCATTCAAGTAGCACTTTAAAGACTAACAAAATAATTTCATAGGTGAGCTTTCGTGGGACAGACCCACTTCTTCAGACCCTAGACAGACCAGAACAGACTCAATATTTAAGGCACAGGTGACACATTAACACATGGTTTGAACCAAGATTGGAACTTTCTGGGTCACTATAGGGGCTTGTTTGCATACTTGGCTTAATCTAATTCTTGACTTCCCCCCACATCCACCAACCTTCTGCCCCTCTACTCTCTGATTTGCTCACCTTGATAATTTTTCTTCTGATTTGTCCACCTTGATTACTGTTTTTGGTTCTCTGTGCCTTAAATATTGAGTCTGTTCTGTTATGGCTATGGTCTGAAGAAGTGGGTCTGTCCCACAAAAGCTCACCTAATAAATTACTTTGTTTGTCTTTAAAGTGCTACTTAACTGGTTTTTTTTTTGTTTGTAGTAAGTATACTATTTTCTTTTGATAGAAACACATAATACTCAGCCAGAAAATGTTTGGCCCTCTGTAATCATGAGTCTGAATTGACTAATGCAGATACTTTGGTGGCTTAAATCATGACTGGCCAGTTTCAAGTTGCATACAAGTCTTGGAAATAAATGGGAAGCCTTGTGCATTATCTACAGTGAAACAAGCACTGCGCATATGGAAAAGACAAACATTTGAGTCTATAAATGTTATACACACATGATGAAATACATTCTCTCAGCTGTTGTTTGTTGCTGGATGTTCACAATGCTCAATTTAAAAGATCCACTAAGGATACTGAATAGTTAATACATTTCCATGGTACTTTTGGTTCATTCTTCATATTAAATAGTAGTCGAGAATTTATCCCAAAAATATAGCAGTTAATACTTGCTCCTTCAATGTTATATTACAGCTGAAGTCAACATATAGTTGGACAGAAGCAGAAATTATGCTTCAAAAATTTATGGACTAATTCTAGGTACTACTGGAACACATTTTATTACAGTAATATAATTGGGTGGCTAAGAAATCGACTTGTGAGGATTACTATCTTAATCCATCTACTCCTGTCTTGTTTATATTTTCAGCGATTTAGGACAACAAACTCGGGCTTCTTTTTAAACAAAACTTAAAAAAAAAAAAAAAGTCAACATAGCTCCTGTATCAGAACTCTGCCCTGATAAGACTATGATTTTTGAGAAGTTGAGAGAGAGGAGGGGGGGGGGATACCGACTTGAGAAAGTACACTGCTATCCTCTGATGTTTTTCGAACTCAAAAGGCCCATTGAAGCATAGCAAAGTACACCTCCATTTTGGATTTACAATACAGTCTCTTTCTTTCACTCAGGCAGGCCTGATGTTATGGTTGGGGGTAGGAGGCAAGAGGGTATCTGCCCCATGGGCCATGATTCAAAAGGACCCAGCCTCCCAGCTGCTGCTACTGCAGCAGCATCCGGTGTTCTGGGCCCTTTAAATTGCTGCCCCTTCCCTTCCGCCTGAGGCCCAGCTCCTCTTGGGAGTGCTGTCCCCTCTCCTACTCGCTGCTCAGCAATCCTCGCAGCATTAACTTATCCATATTTACATAAAAACAAAGCAATTATTTTACATAGACTATTCACATTAGTAGACATTTACAAATTTCAAGGATTCATGCAGGAGTTTAACATTTCTGCACTGCAAATACTGTTTTCTCCTTTACTAGCAGCAAGAACCGTTCTTAAAATGCAGTAATTATTATTAATTCTGAAAGCACAACAATTTATAAGATCATTGAAATATACATATGTTCTTCAGTTTACCTTGGCAATTTTTTGAGGATGCAACAACCTTTAGTCCCACATTAGAAACAGGGCAAATTGAAGATTATATTTTTGAAAAGGTATCGTTATGTTCAAAAGACCAATGCTTTCAATGAGAAATGCTTCCATGAGCTTTCATTTTTCTAAAAAAGTCAATTGATTATTATCTGTAGAAAACTGCTCATACACTTTTTATAAAATCTAAATATTACAGTAGTGTGTTGTTGAATTGCATTGTGGCATCTGACTGCCTACGAAAAGTTTACCGCTAGGCTTGCATTAACATAATACAGCAAAAGACACCAAGTATTCCTGGAGATACTGATTTCTGACCTGAGGAAAAGCCATCTTTGGAGTCAAAGTCTTATTTTAGGGCAGACATAGACTATTTTTAAAAAAGTTAAATGATTATTGACAGCCTTCTCAAATCACAGTTAACATTTTCTCATATCACAAGAGCATTAAGGCTTTCAAAGCATTATAAATGCCAAGCAGCAAAGTATGGAGGTCAAAGTGCTCAATTCATCTATGAAATGTTGTAGCTGTGCTGGTCTGAAGATACTAGAGAGCACGGAAGAGATCTGCATAATGCAAAAGCTTCTCTCTCTCATCAACAGAAGTTGGTCCAATAAAAGAGGTTACCTCACCCATCTTGTTTCTCTATTATAAATGATACCTACTGCATAATTAGGAATATATGAATTAGCACACCGAATTAAACCAACGGTTCATTAGTCCGATGTCCTGTTTACAAAAATGGCCTGGATATGATATTTTAAAGAATGGCAAATAACCCACATAATGGACAATTATGGGCAACACCATGGACGTACCTATGAGACAGATATCTTCCTTGTCATGGCAGTTACAGGTTGATTTATACTGTGAAACAAGAGGGTTACTATCCCAGTTAAATGTTTATTCTAGTTAGTCTAACTACGAATATTCTTACTATTCCTGTAGAATAAATGACTAATTCTTTTTTGAATCATGTTAAATTCTCTGTCTTGAAATTATCATGTGGCGATAAGTTCCAGAGTTTCATTATGCATTGTATTCAAAAGTTGCTTTTTGTCTCTCTAACGTGGGTTGCTTGTGAATTACACTGTTTGACTTTTGCATTCCTGGCACTACAAAAAGTAAATCAAAGCACCAAATTGTCCCTTTTTTAACATTCATTATTTTACATACAGTGATCATTTATATTTATTCATGTATCTTCTATTCACACTCTAAATTAATCCTCTTCCTCTTGAGAGCTCCTCATAAAAAGTTTTTCAGTGCCACTGATAATTTTCCTTGCCACTCTCTGGAGCACTGTATTTCTGCTAAACCCTTTTTAAGATAAGGTGAATAGAGCTGACCACCAGGTGAGTTCATTGATTCAGATAACAGCTTTTCTGTTATTATTCTCTCTCACTTTCTTAATATAACCCTGCATATTGTTGGCTTTTTTGAACATTATTTCCCATCAAGTTAAAGTTTCCACTGAGATGGTCAATGATTGTGTTTGGTCTTTTTCTTGCTTAACTACTTAATATAGGAAATATCAATTTTTGAGAGTGGTTAGCCTATTAAATACCAAAAATCAGTTGATTAATAATGGCAGTATTTCTTGAATAATGTATTTGATGAATGCATTCAACAGGACTCCAATTTTTCCTTCCACTGTGCATTTTGCACACACAAATACTAAATTTAATCTATTATCACATTGGCCATTCAATTAGTTTTACTGGGCTCTTTTGAAGTCCATACAAGCTTCAGTCCTGAATAACTAGACAATTTGCCTCTCACAAGTTCCTCTCTCTTTTCAAGAATGTTAGTGCATCAACCAAAAGATAATCTAAGAACAGACGCTTAGCATGTCTGCTACCAATCTCCTTCCAATAAGAAAACTGCTAATTTTATGAGAAAAATTTCCATTTCCTTGCTGTGACTGCTTAGTTCCCTTAAATCCTTATGAGAAATTTTATCAAAAATTATGCCTAATAGTTCTCTTTCCACTATTGTGTTGAGTGCCTCAGAATTCTAATAGACTGGAGAAGCACAGTAAATTAAGATGGGCTTGCTTCTACCACATCATAATCATCTAGGTATTTTCTAACTTTATCTTTAATTACTATTTCAATGAATTAAGGTACTGAAGGCTCACTTAACTCTCAAATCTAATGAAAACAGAATTCTGCAGAGGACAACAACATGAACCAATCTCTTACAAATAAAATAAAATTTGATCATGACAATGATTAATTAGACACTATCAGGTTATTTTTATTTCGGACTTGGTGTGGGACTTTCTAGGCTGGTTGATATATTTTCCCCTGCACTCTGTAAGGTCTAAGCTGAATTGCAGGGAGTTAATTCTCTGTGCTATAACTTTGATATTTTTAATTGTTTTTGTTATACACAGAAACAAGTATGCTTATTGGCTTTCTTGGTAATTTTCATTTTTTTGTGTTGTTAATAAATTACATTTTTTAAGGCAATGATTTGATTCCTGTCTCCCAGAGGAGTATCTGTGTATTCATGCCTAGACCAAAAGGTCAGCTATTAGATTACAGCATAACTAATTTTATTGAGCAAATGTTTACAACAGTTAATAGCCAAATTGCATAGGGTAAGAAATAAAAGCACACGAGTCATCCATGGTGCAGACGTGGGTTACAGAAGTAACAAGCACTGAACGTAATTAACAAATGTACTTCGTAACCCACATTGCCCCAGCTACATGTGGTGGGAAGATTACCTTTAAGCCAATAAGTAACCTAATTTCTACTCTTTGTTTCCAAGTCTCTCCTAAGGGAGGAGTGAAGTTGGGGTTACCCCACAGGGAGATATCCAAGTGTCTCCTCCTGGGTTTTAAAGGTGTGGGAGGGTACTTACTTGGTGGTGGTGGCTACTTCCCCTGCCCTCCAGGGTCAGGGAACCTGTAACCTTGGGGAGCTTTTTTAAGCAGAGCCTTTAAGACAAGCTAATTTTAAGATTTTGGGGAGCTCCACTTTCTGCATTCAGAGTATCAGAGTGGGGATCAGTCCTGACAAACTCTAAGGAAGGGGACAATGAAAGGAGCATTAAAAATTGTCATTACTTTTCTCTTGGGGCTATTTTTGCACAAATCTTCCAGGAAATGAGGAGGATTGAACAGCGGTAGAGGCTTTGAAGGGTAGTGGAAGTCGGTTCCATTTATGACAATTCTTGTCCCTTTTCCAACCTAGCATATCAGTTCAAGAAGTTTGGGGAGAAGCCTCACTGTCCACATGATGTGTTGTACACCTTACAGGCTTGGGACAGCCCCGCTAATTGCTTGCATTGTCAATATGTGGCTGGGCTGCAGAATCAGCACCACTTACTTTCTGTGTTTTGTCATATGAGTTTTGATACCCTCACATTGCATTGCCTTCACCTTTTTTAAGGCTTCTGTATTTTGCAACACGATCTGGGCATTGTCACAGTCAAGCTTCATTCAAATCTAGTTTAGATCAGTGCAGCAGGATAGAGTTTAGAAATAATCACAAATAGTTACAGGAATCTATAAGAGTGGCCTGGAAATTGAATAATAGGGGGCAATTGCTGCTTAAAAATGTAGAACCTATTCTAATTACATTTTTCACTGTTGGAATTGTCCTAGAAAATATACAGAGTACTGTGACTATATCTTACGTTGGAAATGAATTATTTCCTTATCCGCACTTCAGTCTAATCCTACAGGTAAACAAGATCAGACAGTGTCAACGAGTCTATATGTAGTCAAAAATATGATGGAAAAAGCGCTCAAATAAAATTACTGGTAGCTCTTTATAGGTACTTAGTCTCAGGATACACCTACACTTATGGAAGATCAACATGCTGGCAGTCGATCTTCCGGGGTTCGATTTAGCACATCTAGTAGGGATGCAATAAATTGAACTGTGATGGCACCGCTGTTGGTACTTCTGGCAGTTGCAAGGAGCAAGGCAAGTCAATGGGAGAGTTTCTCCTGTTGACCTCCTGCTCTGTGGATGGTGGCAAAGATCTATTTTAGATCAGTTGACTCTAGCTACTCAATACTCGTAGCTGGATTTGCAAATCTAAAAGCAATTTTACTTTGTAGTTTAGACTGGGCATCTGATTCACAGGGTTACCAAAAGTGAGACTAATAGCAGTGGAGATAAGGGTCAGAGGGGTAGTCGTTTTAGTCTGAATCTGCAAAAACAACCAGAAGTCCTGTGGCAGCTGATAGACTAGCTTATAGCTTATATATTGGAACATAAACTTTCATGGGCAAAGACTGATGAAGTGTGTCTATGCCCACAAAAGCTTATGCTCCAATATATCTGTTAGTCTATAAGGTGCCACAGGACTTCTCATTGTAACAGCAGTGGACTATCTCCTGTAACCTTTTTGGAATTCTTTTCTGCAATTAGTGTCAACTCAACTTCGTAAATCTATTACATTAAGGAATTACAACTTATTTAATAGAAATCCTGGCAGTAAATGCATACAAATGCCCTCGGACTGTCAAAGTTAACAGTAGGTAAGCAAGGTTTTACCTGATATGTCACTTTTAAACAAGTGTGATATTTAAGTATGAAAATATAAGATGAAAATAACATTGAGTCTCTGACCTGAGCCTCTCAAACTCAAGGAAACCCTGAATTAAGATTAAGGTAACATTCTGGGAGATAACCAGAATACAGCCACTCCCAAATTCCAAAAGAGGCTACCAGCCATTCTTAACAGCATTTCCTGCCAAGCGTTCCACGTAACTGTCCAAGTTCAAATCTCATTGTCGTATGTTGACAAATGGCATAGACAGCTGTGTTTACTCCTTATGCTGCCCATCTGTAATTCTCATCAGTGCTAAAGAAAACTATGCATGTTCATCAAGGGAAAATGTGTCCCGCAGTTTCAACATAAGAAACACAGTAATGCCCTTCTAGGATGGATTCTAGCTACTGAATTTTAACCACTGTTAAAAAGAGTGGGCAAGTCACCTGGAACTGTGCTCACTTGGCCACACTACCACAGAAGATTGACCAGCGCAGGGTCACTCTTCTGTGGGTTTGTTTCATGCATGCATGAAACAGTGCTTTCCAGGGTCAAAGTTGACCCCAGAACTCGTTGCAAGCAGCAAGGGTTAAAAAAGGTTGATGGGAGAAACGCTCCAATCAGCCTGTTTTCTGTAGACAACTATAGCAGTCAACAGCTAATAAGTCGATTTTAGCTATGCAACTGAAGTAGCTAAAATTGCTTATCGGCGGTTGACTGCTAAGTCTAGTACAGACGTAGCCTAAGGGTAGGACTACAGAACAAAGTTATTTCGAAATAACTTTCCTAGCATCTACACAATACAACTGCTATCTTGAAATAATTTTGAAATAGCAGTTGAATTATTTTGAAATAGGTAAACCTCACTGCATGAGGATTAGTGCCTATTTTGAAATAGGTATTTCAAAATAGGTTGCTGTTAAAAGCTGCGTCTACACGTGCACGCTACTTCGAAGTAGCGGCACCAACTTCGAAATAGCGCCCGTCGCATCTACACGCGTCGGGCGCTATTTCGAAGTTAACTTCGACGTTAGGCGGCGAGACGTCGAAGCCGCTAACCTCATGAGGAGATAGGAATAGCGCCCTACTTCGACGTTCAACGTCGAAGTAGGGACCGTGTAGACGATCCGCGTCCCACAACGTCGAAATTGCTGGGTCCTCCATGGCGGCCATCAGCTGGGGGGTTGAGAGATGCTCTCTCTCCAGCCCCTGCGGGGCTCTATGGTCACCGTGGGCAGCAGCCCTTCGCCCAGGGCTTCTGGCTGCTTCTGCGGCAGCTGGGGATCTATGCTGCAGGCACAGGGTCTGCAACCAGTTGTCAGCTCTGTGTATCTTGTGTTGTTTAGTGCAAGTGTGTCTGGGAGGGGCCCTTTAAGGGAGCGGCTGGCTGTTGAGTCCGCCCTGTGACCCTGTCTGCAGCTGTGCCTGGCATCCCTATTTCGATGTGTGCTACTTTGACGTGTAGACGTTCCCTCGCTGCGCCTATTTCGATGTTGGGCTGAGCAACGTCGAAGTTGAACATCGACGTTGCCGGCCCTGGAGGACGTGTAGACGTTATTCATCGAAATAGACTATTTCGATGTCGCAACATCGAAATAAGCTATTTCGATGTTGGCTGCACGTGTAGACGTAGCCAAAGACAGAGAATAGAGCCTATTTTGAAATAAGCCATAGTGCATATAGACACTGTATTTCAAAATAGCTAAGTGCTATTTCAAAAAGCATTTTGTGTGTAGCAGCACTATTTTGAAATAAAATATTGTGGAATATCTCTTCAGCTGTGTCTACACTTGCATTCCTCTTTCGAAAGAGGTATGCAAAGGAGGGAAATTGAAAATGCAAATGAGGTGCAGATTTGCATATCTGGCACCTCATTTGCATATTTTAATTTCAAAATAGCTTCTTTCAAAAGAAGAAAACCAGTGTAGACACTGCTCTTTCGAAAGTAAACCCCCATCTTCAAAAGAATCCCTCTTCCCATAAAAAGGGAAGAAGGATTCTTTCAAAGATGGGGTTTACTTTTGAAAGAGCAGTGTCTACACTGGTTTTCTTCTTTCGAAAAAACTATTTTGAAATAAGAATGTGCAAATGAGGCGTCAGATATGCAAATCTATACCCCATGTGCATGTTCAATTTCCCTCATTTGCATACCTCTTTTGAAAGACGAAAGCAAGTGTAGACACAGCATTCTGGAATAGCTTATTCCAAAATAATCCTGCTGTGTAAACATGCCCCTATTGTGGGTACTAGAGCTATTTCACTTTATTCCAACATTTATTCTGAATACTGAGTTGTTGAATAACTATGATTTACAGTTATCATTTACACTTCCCAAAAGGATGATATGTTCCCAAAGAAATTGAGGTTCTGAGCAATTTAGCTCCAATTAAACAATTAGGATCACACAAATTGTTAAATGTCATGCTACTGAACATACAGATGCATGCTCGTATGCTGGCTGGAAGCCTACAGATAAGGAGCAAGAACAGCAGAACATTGCAAGGCACTCAGGGCTACAGGACAATCAATGACAACCTCCCACTGGTCTGAAATACACCCCAAATGGTCACACTGGTTGGCTCACAGCTTGCCTGTCCAGCAGCAAGGCAGCCTGTCTGCATTTTTGCCTACCGGTATCCTGGCTTCCCGGCTCAAAGTTCTTCTGCTGCCTGGGTTCCAGAGCTTGCAGGATATGTGGTTCCGGGGCAGGATACCAGGTTGAATGCCCCAGAGCTGATGTTCCACTCCCTTTCATGGAGAATTTCAAAGTGTGCGGTTTTCATTCCACATCAGAATGAAAACAAATTTTGGAATACCAAAATCATTTCAAAAGGGAATTAATGTTCTCTACCCAGCTCCAGTGTCATCTGACAGCTAAAGACCTAACCCAGTGGGAGGGATAGCTCAGTGGTTTGAGCACTGGCCTGCTAACCCCAAGGCATGAGCTAAATCGTTGAAGGGTCCATTTCGGGATCTAGGGCAAACAGATTTAAACAAAAAATAAAATAAAAGGATAGGGCTTGTCCCTGCCAAAAAGGGCAGGGGACTGGACTCAATGACCTCCCAAGGTTCTGAGATGTGTATCTCCATATACATAAAATCTTTAAGTAATTATCTGGTTTTCTGCCTGAAGATATGGCCCTCAAAATAAAAATTAATTCCCATGTGACTGAATGTAAAAAAGGGAAACATTCCACCCACAGTGAATATGATCAAGCAGTTGCAGTTACAATATTTAAAGTGACAGACCCCTCTGTTTGCTAATTTTTAACATGTGGGATCGCCAGATCATGACTTGAGAACAAAGAGTTGAGTTAATTGTATTTATCCGTTCAAATGTGGAAGGAGAAAGGCTTCCTCTTCTGGTTTGCTTACTACAGTTCTCCTTTCTCTGGCTGTCCAGAGGTTCCTGTAGATCTTAGATCTGCAAAAATCTCTTAGGAGATCTACATGCATAGAGGAGGCACGGATCAACACTGAGTTAGTATGAACAATGGCGAGGGCATGGAAAGTGCTTCTGGAATGGGAGATTTGAGGATAAAGGACGAAGGCAACCCGGGGGGCGGATAAAGTGAGGAGCATCAAAGGGAGAATGGGGTTAAAGGAAAATGGAAACATAGAAACAGCAGGATCAATATCATTTCCCTCCTCCTACAGACCTTAGGAACTATTGCTGCCCATTTCTGAGTTTTAGAAAACCAACTGACTGTCCTCCTTCCCACAGA
The DNA here is from genome assembly GCF_033958435.1 of Carettochelys insculpta. NCBI lineage: Eukaryota > Metazoa > Chordata > Testudines > Carettochelyidae > Carettochelys > Carettochelys insculpta. The sequence goes on along the minus strand of NC_134147.1, from coordinate 8,955,717 downwards.
CCTTCAATGGGATTTTCTTGACAAGGTCCTTATCAGTAGTTCTCCAGTTTCACCACCAACTCATTGGTCTAAAGTGAGATTCCACATAGGATCACTGGGAAGCTAGTAATCTTATTGAGCTCTGTAGGCGGCTGATGATCTAATTTTCATTAGCCATGACAAACAAGGTTTCCAAGTTTTGCAGTCATTGTTGCTCCTCCAGCCTTCTGAACAAATACTTTGACATTTCAAAATGTGTTTTAAAATAATATAATGAAAAGTGCACTTTTGGCACTCTTTCCATTTTAAAAGTTTTTTGCTTGCTTGTGTTTTCTCTTCTTTTAATACAGATTGGCAAAAACAGGATAGGACATTTTCAAATTCAAACCATTTAAATAGTTTGTCCACCAGTCTATCTACACTGTCATGAATTTAAAATAATAAATGCATGCATCCATAATAATTAGCAAACAAGTCTTCAGGTTCAGTTGCTAACTACGGAAGAGTAGAAACGTGATTGTAATTTGTAGACAAAATTTCTTAATCGGCTATGGTAACAAAAAGCATCCTATTGCAATTGCTAGTCAAGTATGCCAATATAAATCCAATCAAGGAATAAATCATATTTTTGTTTTGAATTTATACAGACAACCGAATTCATTTGCCCAGGCCCGCTTTTTGTAATTTGCTGATTTTCAGCTACCATACAACAACACTTCTTATAAGAGTGTAACACTACATTTGTTAGACAGTCTAATATTTGCCACATTCATGTTTCTTGAAACTGTTCTTATCCTGACAAGCCAGTCCTAACCAAAGAAGGAAAGGTGTTCTTAACAAAAGTTCATCAGAAATTAAGCTGAGAGCATCCTTGAAAACATCCACGCAGTGTGCAGAGGCTGTCAAAAAGGCAAACAGGATGATAGGTATTATTAAAAAAGGGACAGAAAATAAGAGGGAGTATCTTACTGCCCTTATATAAATCTATGGTATGCCCACATCTTGAATACTGTGTACAGATGTGGTCTCCTCACCTAAAGAAAGATATCCTGGCACTGGAAAAGGTTCAGAAAAGGGCAACTAAAATGATTAGGGGCTTGGAACAGCTCCCATATGAGGAAAGGCTAAAAAGATTGGGACTTTTCAGTTTAGAAAAGAGGAGACTGAGGGGGGGACATGATAGAGTTATATAAAATTATGACAGGTGTGGAGAGGGTGAATAAGGAGAAGTTATTTATTTGTGCCCATAATACAAGAACTACAGGACACCAAATGAAATTAATAAGTAGCAGGTTTAAAACTAATAAAAGAAAGTTATTCTTCACTCAGTGCATAGTTAACCTGTGGAACTCCTTGCCAGAGGAGATTGTGAAGGCTAGGACTATAACAGAACTTAAGAAAGAGCTAGATAAATTCATGGAGGTTAGGTCCATACAAGGCTACTAGCCAAGGGTAGGAACGGTGTCCCTGGCCTCTGATTATCAGAGGCTGGAGATGGATGGCAGGAGACAAATCGCTTGATCACTGTCTTCAGTCCACCCCTGCTGGGGCACCTGGCACTGGCCACTGTCGACAGACAGGCTACTGGGCCGGATTGACCTTTGGTCTGACCCAGTATGGTTGTTCTTATGTTCTGATGTTCTTAAAGAAGATGGGGAAAAATTTACAGAACACAATCAACTGCATCAACTTTTTACCTTGTGCATCTTACAGAATTGGATTTATAGGTCTGTGTGGTTCTGGGAATCAAAATTCTGAGAGAAGCATGGACAGTGACTATAATTTTCAGGAAAGAAGGAATTTAGTACACCTCATGATTGGAAATATTGAGTTACCATTACTGAAATGAGTGAGACAGTAAGTATGAATAAGACACAGCTGTCTTTTACCAGCTCAATAAAAATGACGAGGATTCAGGAATGAGAAATTAAGCTGGAATCACATTATGCACAGTCTGCAAACTCTGGATCTGATACAGCAAAGCACTTAAAGCGTCTGCTTAACTTCATCAGAGCTGGAATGCTCAGCACATTGAAAAATCAAGCCCTTAGTGCAGTATTGGTCGCCCCAGGACACTGATGCAAAACATCTCTATTAAGGATTACTTGTATATGTATCAGCAACGCAGGGTCCTGTGGCACCTTATAGACTAACAGAAAAGTTTTGAGCATGAGCTTTCGTGAGCACAGACTCACTTCATCAGATGCTGGTCTTGGAAAGCTGCACGGCCAGGTATAAATAAGCCAGAGCAAGGGTGGGGATAACAAGGTTAGCTGAGTCAGCAAGGGTGAGGCTTACTACCTGCTGTTGATCTGGAGGTGTGAACGCCAAGGGAGGGGAAGCTGCTAATGTATTTACCCAGCCATTCGCAATCTTTGTATAAGCCTGAGCTGAGGGCGTCGAATTTGCAGATGAATTGTAGCTCAGAAATTTCTCTTTGGAGTCTGGTCCTGAAAGTTCTTTGCTGTAGGATAGCTACTTTTAAGTCTGCTACTGTGTGGCCTGGGAGATTGAAGTGCTCTCCTACAATCTCCCAGGCCACACAGTAGCAGACTTAAAAGTAGCTATCCTACAGCAAAGAAATTTCAGGACCAGACTCCAAAGAGAAGTTGCTGAGCTACGATTCATCTGCAAATTCGACACCCTCAGCTCAGGCTTAAATAAAGACTGCGAATGGCTGGGTAAATACATTAGCAGCTTCCCCTCCCTTGGCGTTCACACCTCCGGATCAACTGCTGGTAGTAAGCTTCACCCTTGCTGACTCAGCTAACCTTGTTATCCCCACCGTTGCTCTGGCTTATTTATACCTGGCCTTGCAGATTTCCAAGACCAGCATCTGATGAAGTGAGTCTGTGCTAACGAAAGCTCATGCTCAAAACTTTTCTGTTAGTCTATAAGGTGCCACAGGACCCTTCGCTGCTGTTACAGATCCAGACTAACACGGCTACCCCTCCAATACTTGTAGATGTATGTTCACTTTATATAAAAACTATGGTGAGTACATTTATTATAGCAATAAACCACATCACGGCAGGGTGAAGGAAATATTAATTATTAACTTAATGTTCTGTGTCTTTCTGGCTATGTCTACACTAGAGAGTTCTGGCAACAAAACAAGGGTTTTGTTGACAAAACTCCCAGAGCCTCTACATACAAAATGTATTTTGGTGACAGTGTTGACAAAACTAGGTACTTTTGCCAACAGTGTTCTGCCTCTCTGCGATGAGGAATGCCTTTGCCGACAGTTTCTGTCAACAAAAAAAGCAGTGTAGATGCACCAGGGGCCCTCTGTCAGCAGACAGGCTTCCAGTTCACCAGGCAGCCCTGTTTGCTGAGCTTCTGGTTGGCCCTTCTGTCGAGAGAACAGCTGGGCAGTCTGACTGCTGTCTGTCAACAAAGCAGATTGCTCTTTTGATCTGCTGTGGTGTGTGGACGTGATCTGTCAAGAGAAGTTTTGCAGGAAGCTCTCTTCTGACAGTAACTTCTGTTGACAGATTGCTATAGTGTAGAAATAGCCTAAGGTGTTTGTCAGTCAGTGGAAAAAAACATCTTGGGGATTCCACTTTTTATACCAGGGCATTTCATATAAATATAAAATCATTTCATTTAATGAAAATTATCTTAAGGGTCTGCAGATTACTAATTGTGTATTAATTTTAATACAATCACTTTAAAATGTGTTGAGAATTTTCCATGTCATCACTTAGCAAAAAATGCCACCTCGCTGAACCACAGTAAAGTTTACTGCTATGTCAGAACTCCATTTTACCTTCATATGCACAAAACGATGACTTCTATAAGACAAGAATCTACTTGTATCACAAATATGATAAGTAACTATGAGAAATAGCATTTATATTCCCCCATGTTAATGGTGCCGTAAAATAGTGCAGTTATAAGGAACATTCTGCTGCACAAAATGTGATTAAGATTGTAACGGAAATTATGAGCAAAAATAAAAGCTATTTTGAAGCCTGAACTAATAACTATCCATTACATTTAAGGTATTGTCATTAGACTACCAGAAAAGGTATTACTAAAGTATTAGCATGCTAAGAAATGGGGTCAAGAAGCTGCACTAGGTTGAAGTCAAAACTGAAGTAACGGTAGTTTAGCGTAAACAAATGCAACTCTTTTAACAATTGATGAAGAATGGCACATACTAGCATCAGCATGTTTCTCTATTCAGTCGTAACCTCTGTCAAAAGAATGCTAAGAGCAGTGCCAAGTTAGAAGATGCCTCTCAAGTGCTACGTGTTGCATATGAGCCAGATTCCTGACCCCAGGACTATTTCCAAACAGCTACATTGAGACTGTATATGCTTATGAGAGTGCCGCTTGGAATAGGAGAATGTAAAATACACTTACAGTAGTGTTCGGCTTCAAATCTATATTAAAACATGTAAGGAGGAGTTTGACCCTGAAATTTTTAAGAAAAGACAAGTTCTTTTGCAGGCTTTTGAAACAGCCAATGCTTGAAAAGTATATTTATCGCCATTTCTAATTCACGGTAAAAGAAACAGTAAAAATTCCTGGTTGATAGAGACTCCCATTCTTAGTTCAAGACGAAGAAAAGATGTGACACACAATATTGTTGGGGCATCTCTAATAAGCTACTGTACCGTATATGGAGTAGGAGATCTCACAGGGTAAACACATGCACATACAACATCTGTGCAGTTCATAAGAGGAAGAGGAAAGCTGATATAGTTAGGAGAGAAATCCATCAAATAAAACAAGCTAGGTGTTCTTGACGTACCATTGACTAAGCTGGCATTTGCATTATCAGTGGCATTTGCACCTGCTGCACCATCTGTTGCTGAAGGAGGGTGGGAGGAGGGATGGGAAGAATCTACTGAGTAATAATGGACAAAAAAAAGAATAAATAATAAACAATAATAATAATATGAACAAATTTACATGACACAAACAATAACATTTATGGACTCACGTGGCTTTGTGTTCTCCAAAGAAGATTTGTTTTAAATTAAGTAACATAATGTCCAAAAATGAATGTTATTACAAAGATGTTACCAAAATCAGGAATAAACTCATACATGAAATAGTTAAAAGAAAATATGAAAGACACATGTAACAAAGTTAGCAGAGCTGGTGAGAACTGTCTATACACAGTACTATGTATTACTATATCTCTGCTCCTTTATGCAGCTATTACATGTACTTTATTTAAAAAATTTAATATAAATTGGCTAAATATAATGTGCCTTGAATAAATGCATTTATAAAGCCAAGTCTTTTTCAAAATATACACTGTCTTGCTGCTGTACAACCAGTACACACTGTAAAATAGGTTGAAAACATATGTCACAGTAACCTCTTTTATATGGTTTATTGATTTCAAAAATATTGTATTTTTCAAGAGTACAGATACAAGTTTTGGGAAATAAAAAATATATCAACTTGTCATATTTGGTCCCTGCCTTGTTCAAATTCATGTGTGATAAATAATGGATATAAGAGGGCTTGTCTACACGTCCCCCAACTTTGAAGGGGGCATGTTAATCAGGGAGACGGGAGATTACTAGTGAAGTGCCATGGTGAATCCACAGCATGTGATTACGCTAATTCTGCTCCGCAGCAACTTTGAAACATCAAACTTTGAAGTGCCGACCTGCATGTAGCCGCGGGCACTTCAAAGTGCCCATGCTATTTCCAAGTGCCTTTAGTCTCCAAAATTTTGAGGAGTAAAGGCATTTTGAAGTCGCACGGGCACTTTGAAGTGCCTGCGGCTACACACATGCCGGCACTATGAAGTTTGATGCTTTGAAGTTGCCGCAGGGGACAATTAGCCTCATGAAGTGCGTATTCACCAGAGCATTTCATTAGTAATCTCCCATCACCCTGATTAACATGCCCCCTTCAAAGTTGGGGGAAGTGTAGACCCAGCCACAGAAATTAAAATCCCAGCTTATATTTCATCGGTCTTCCTTACTTCAGTGGAACTGCTCAAACACAATGTTCCTTCACAAGAGGAGGAAGAAAAGTTCCCTAAAGTTTTTCTTTAGTATTGCTAATGCTCATTTGCACTACTGTTGAGGGAACAGTTCATAATGAATAAGCAACTGGATGAATTTTGCTTTGCTTTCTGTTGGCTAATTGTTCACAACAGAAAACAACATTTTCACATTTACTCCGCTTTGAAACTCCAGAAATTCTTTAGTGACTAATGATGACAAATGATAACACTGTGCAGGTTAATTTATTCAATTTAATGTGATTAGCAGTTTTACAGATGAACTAAGAGCAAAATGAACAGAGCAAAATACTAACTTTGAAATTCACCATGTAGTACATACATGCAAATTTAATATTTGACTGCAGTACTCATAATTCATACAATATTGAGTGTTTATCTAGGTTAGCCATCACAGCACGTAAACTGCACATTTAAAAATTCAATATACAATAATTTATTTTTCAGGAATAATAGAGCATCCAAAATTAAAATTATTATTTGCAGCACTAGTAAAGCTTGGGCACTTTAATATTTACTGAAAGCAAGCATAGCTAGGTGTCAAAGAAAGTCAAATGAAATCAATTTTTTGAATTTGCATAGAATATTCAAGGATAATTTTTTCCAGCCCTGATTTTTTCAGCCGTGATTTGCACCACAATCTGTCCTATGGCAGCAGCTAAAAGCCTCATACTTCTAACTGATTTGGTAGATTTCTTACTCTACCTGGAAGCTGACGTCCATCCTCCTGTTTCATACCTGTATGATGATTTTTACAAAATGTTAATGAAGGATAAAGGCACACATGTAGAGAAAACTGACATGTAAACACACAATTGGTCAGATTTCAGATGACTGCAGGTGTATATAAATGGAACATATATTTTCAGGGAGTAAGGCCCTGATCCTTGCACACAGCTCAATGCAAGCTGACTCGCCCACAGACAGACTAGAATCTGAGACCTCAGTGCAGGAGCTGCTACAGTTTGAGCAAAACACCACCTGGCTCTCAGCTCAGGCTATAGAGAAGACTCATTCTTTCTGTGTAAGTGGTCTAGGTGCCACCATGTGGGACAGTGAACCACACCCAGTAGGTGTGTAGGTTACACTTGCAGGATAAGAGCCTGCATTTTGAAAGTACTTTAGTTTATGTTGCAGTTGTGTGGTTCCAATCTGAGTATACGTATGTGTATCATATGACTTTTTGCCCTCCGTGTTTGCTTAGAATCCCTGTTCTATTGAACTGCTGTGACAGATGTACTTCTTTTTCTTTACAGACTACAAACAATAGAGCTTATGATACAGACAAATAAACAGACACTGAGCAAGCAGATCTAGAGAGTGGGATCTCCCTAGTCCAAAGCAGACAAACTATGTCAGTTCTAAAGAAGCATTGACATTTTAACATCCCGCTCACTCTGCTGATACAAACTGCCAAATCAGAAACTGGTGTTACTGCTAAAGGGCAGATTTTACTCTCACTGTTTTGAATGAGAGCAGGATTGGACCTGGGATAATACAGTCTACCTTGGAAACAGGCACCGCCTTCCTCTTGAATGCTTCTAGAATTAGCATGTTTATTAAGAGCGGTGGCAACAGCGTACGCTTATGTGGCATAAATGCGTGGGTTTCCCTGTAGTAATGTGGAGTTGAGCCCAATCACTTCATGACAGCCCCTTCTGCCAATCTCCTTTAAAATGTTAGCAGGTAGGTGTTAGTATATGGGAAATTTTCTTGTCCACAGTTTTAAGTATAAAAATATGCAGTGCAGGAGAAAGATAAATGATCTCCTAAAGGACCAGGTGGGTCTAGTAACACCATTAGGGGAAGTTACAATTGCTTATGTTACTCATGACAGTCATGCTTCTTACCCCTTAAACACAACTATATGTTTGAGGAGAATAGTTAAAATAACCCTTTTAGCCTCAGACCAGTGATGCGGCAATCATACTTGAACTGATTACCCTGAAGACTATGTACATGTAAACCTGGACAAAAAGACATTAAACCAATTGTTTTGCTTATTTTGTCACCCATAAGCTTAGGAAGTTCTTCTGAATTTATCCTACAAAAAGGTCAAGATCTAGAGATACTTCTTGGTTTGACTGCCTGGAGACTGAAGTTAAATTGCAACCCTCATTTACTCATAGAGAGGTAGCCGTGTTAGTCTGTGTCTTCACAAAACAAAGCAGCAGTCATGTAGTACTTTAAAAACCAATAAAATAACTTATTAGGTGATGACCCTTTGTGGGACAGACCCACTCCTTCAGAATTCCCAGATAATAATAAATAAAAACGAATAAATTATTTTGTTAGTCTTTGAAGTGTTACATGACTGCTTTTTTGTTCTGTGAACCCTCATTTCAGCATTGCAGGCATTGAGACTTGTTTTCTTCCGATAGTCTAACCTGATCTGTCAATCCTAGGAAGTAAAAACGTGTCAGTGAACACCTTTAACAAGTTAGCCCATAACAAGAACTGCAAAGATAGGCACTCACCATTCACATCATCAAAAAGGAACAATTTTTAATTTCATATTTTCAGACTTAAAGAAGAGTGCTGTTTCTATGTCTGACTTATGATACTAAAATGAATGTAGATGTAAATGGGCAAAATTTAGGTGAGTGTCGATTTATGTGCAAAAGCAAAACATTGGGACGGGAATATATACCCTTATGTTTCCACTCATTTGATCAAACACTACACTCTGCAGCTTAAAACGAAAAGAAAAAAAAAAACTTCTTAATCACAGCTTACGTATTAGTAATATATCCTCTTGCTGTATTCCCTCACATGTGTAATGAGAAAAATATACATGAATCATTACTGTAGGTAGCTGTAGTGTTTGGCCAGTAAAGGGCCCACAAGAATAATTTGAGATCACCAAGATATGCTCCAGGGGGTGTTACCTTTCTTATCTTTCTTTTCCTCCTCTTCTCCACCAGCCCCTAACAGAGTAAAAATGATGCCTGTCTGAGAATTGACTCCCACAGCGGTTACAAGCATTCTCCCAGAGCCCTCCATAACATGGGTACCTGAAAAATGACAGGACATAAGAGAAATTAACATTTTTGCTAATACGTCATAAAATACATCCTGAAACTACTTTGCAAAGACTATTACCAGGGAGGCAGTGGGCCATATTCTGACTTCAGTTACACTGGTTTAAATCCAGAGTGACTTTGGTCATCACATTCCAGTGGAACAAAACCAACCACTATAAAGACCACTGGCTTAAACTATGTTCTGTGGAACACTGGTTTTCCGTATATAACTCGCAGGTGGGCCGCAAGCATCTGACACTTTTTTGATATCATACACTGATGATATATGTCTTCTGTTATTAAAATCAGATACAATGTTACTTCTTCATTGCTATGATATCTGATTAAATTACTTCATTTTGTTTTTCTATTTGTTTGTTTGGTGGCGTTTTTTTTGGTCTGACAACAGTTTTTTTGAAGAAAATTTTCATATGTTCTGCATAAAAATATTGTTTGGTGTTCTGCAGTCTCAAAATTTAATAAACAGTGATATAGACAATAAAAGGTACTGAATTACAACATCCAGTATGCCTGTGCATCAATTAAATAGCTGAAGTTTATTTTAAAACTTGATTTCTAGTGTCAATGTAATGGAAAACAATACAATTTTTAAAGATAAAAGTAACTTCCATTATAACACTTCCCCCTAAGCCAATTATTGAGCTTTTAACATACATTTTGCTGTTTTCTACAATGTTTTTCTCCTGTTTGTGTGAAAGATGCAAAATAAAGGAGGAAATGGAGTATATAGGACAAGCAGCTAAAGTTATTATAGAGAAACCAACATCAAATGCATAAGCAAATTGAAAGCAAAAGGGAAAATATCATCTCTTTCAAGTTACAGTAATCTCAGTTGTACTTATAGTACAGTATTTTTAGATGAGTATGATTTTGAAGTTGATCACACATCTTTAAATAAAATGAAAAAAAGTTGTGAAGTGTTGCACAGATAATTGTGTTTAATAAATTATGGTTCATTGGACTATAAGAAAATGAATTTCTAATTGCCATAACCGCATGTTCCCAACACTGAAGAAATCAAAACTGAGACATATTTTCATGGGTTTACTATTTAAATAATAATGTTTTTCAGGGGACAAGGAGAAGTTTGAACCCACATGAAAATTATTCAACCTGAGAAGGATTTTTTACTGTGGGCAGAACAATTAAAGAGGCTAACAAGGGAGTTTTTCTGAGAGGGATCATCTACAGTAGCATTTCTCAAAGTGTGGTCTGTGGCCCAGTACCAGTCCTTGAGAAAAAATACTGGTCCTCAGAAAATTATAAATTACCACGATGTGCTACTATTATTGTGAATAAATAATAAACAGTGAAAATGTATTAATTTTTCATTTTTTATGTGTGTTTACATTTTTGGGCTGCCCAAAAAGGTACTGAAAAAAACAAGGTCCCAACGACACAAAATTTGGGAAAACCTGATTTACAGGTTGAACCAGTCTGGTTTGGCATTCTCTCACCCAGCAACATCCAAAATCCAGCATGATTTTAGTCAGCTGGAGAACCACTTATCATGGGCGTTGCCAAGTTTCCCATGGCCTCACAAAGTTTGTTTACATCCACTGTGTTCTGTGCTGTTATTTAGCTGTGATGTCCACTAAGTGTCTTCTAAGAGCTCAGTTAGCATTGGAAGTGGTGGTAAAGGTGCTAGACAATATTGACCTCCTGTGGTCCAGCAAATTCACTCATTCGGCAATGGTGTGGTCCACAGGGTGCCTGACTAGAGAAGTTCAGCACGCATTTAGTGAACATATAATTAGGGCTGTCAAGCAATTAAAAATTAATCTTGATTAAAATTAATCTTGATTAATTGGGCAATTAAAAATATCTCAGTTAATCACACTGTTAAACAATAATAATTTATTTGTTAAAAAAATTTAGCTTTTATGGTTTTAGAGAAAAAAAGCTTGAACATGGGAACCGCAAGGGACCAGAACCCAGAAAGCAAACAGAACCCCAAGCTTTATTGTTCTACAGGTCTCCTAAATTGCAAATCAAATCTCCCAGCTTTTGAATGCTTGGGTTAGCATACGGTGGGACGTGCAGCATGCAATTTTGCCCAATGTGCATGGGATTCCATCAGAACTAATCCTACAATGAGATCTGCTAGCAAAGACCCATGCAGGATGGGAGAAAGGCATCCACAGGCACCATTCTTATGGCAGGACCAGGTCTTCATTTAGCATTGTACCTCTGGCAGAAGCAAGTTTCCAACACAGGAAAGTGAACCAGCCAGCATGAATCTGGCCCATATGTGGGGACAGAAGTCAGGGAAATTCCTACCTGAGACCTATGAGCTATCTGCCTGTGACCTGAAGCATAACATTCCAGATAACACTGATTACAAAGGATAGTGGTATGCTCCGGGATGTTTGAAAAATTTGATCACGGCCTTTAAGTTTACTGAGAGCTCTCTCTAGCTCCCTAGGCAATATATTGCACCTTCAAAGTAGTCACATGGCTCCCATTCTGCAAGCCAGCAGTTTTCCAAGAATTAATTCCAGCATCTCCACCTTTTCAGCCTCCGACCCTACCCCAGCACCTGGTAAATTACTTTCCAGTCAACACAAACTTTTTGTTATGGGTGGTAAATGGCACAGCAAAGCTGCTGAAAGTTAGGACTTGCAAAACTAGCATTTGAATGCAGAGGGGGAAAGTAACTAAGTACTCACAAGACTCAAGTGAAAAAAAGATATCCTAGCACTGGAAAAGGTTCAGAAAAGGGCAACTAAAATGATTAGGGGCTTGGAACAGCTCCCATATGAGAAGCTAAAAAGATCGGGACTTTTCAGTTTAGAAAAGAGGAGACTGAGGGGGGACATGATAGAGGTATATAAAATTATGACAGGTGTGGAGAGGGTAAATAAGGAGAAGTTATTTATTTGTGCCCATAATACAAGAACTACAGGACACCAAATGAAATTAATAAGTGGCAGGTTTAAAACTAATAAAAGAAAGCTCTTCTTCACTCGGCACATAGTTAACCTGTGGAACTCCTTGCCAGAGAAGATTGTGAAGGCTAGGACTACAACAGAATTTAAGAAAGAGCTAGATAAATTCATGGAGGTTAGGTCCATAAAAGGCTATTAGCCAAGTGTAGGAACAGCGTCCCTGGACTCTGATTGTCAGAGGCTGGAGATGGATGGCAGGAGACAAATCGCTTGATCATTGTCTTCGGTCCACCCCGCTCTGGGGCACCTGGCCCTGGCCACTGTTAGCAGACAAGCTACTGGGCTGGATGGACCTTTGGTCTTTACCCAGTATGGCCATTCTTATGTTCTAAGTATGTTTTTCCAGTATTTGTACTTTACTCAAGTAATTTACACTTGTGACACTTCAACCCTTACTCAAGTCGGGTTTTAAGACAATATTGTCCTTTCTATTTCACTATCATGTCCTGAGGTACTTCGCTACTTGCTGCTTTCATCACCCCACTGACACTGGAACAAGCCAGCATTCTGACTGGCCAACGTCCAGCTACATGCACAAAGGATCCAACTGTCACGCAGTGACGGTTTTCTTAAAAAAGTTCCCTGCCAACAAAGACGACTCCTAAAAGCTTCATCAACACCTGTTCATTCACTACCAGTATCTCCACCCCCAGGGGTGGGGAGTCCCAAGCCTCGCGGGCTGGATCTGGAGTGCGGGAGAGAAGAAGCATGGAGCTGCATACTGCATTCACCCTGGGGGCAACATGGGTGCTGAAAACTGCTCATAGGAGGGTTTCCCCACTGCTCCTTTTGGGCAGAGTTTGGTCAATAGGACCAGTGGAGCACAGCACCTAGGAGTGGCAGGGGGCGCAGAGCTAGGTACGTGCCCCCCCACACTCCCCTCATGGCCAGCCCCTGCAGCCTCCTCCCTCTCTCATGCTCTCCAACTCCCCCACCCCAGCCCTCCCAGGCCCTGTCAGTTCCTGCACCCCAATACTGCCCAGCCCTCCCACTCCAAGTCCACTCCTGCTTTCTCCCTTGCTCCTACACCCAACCCTCTGGCAAGACACCCCACCCTCAGCCCACTCCTGCACCTCCCTCCCAGCCAGACTTTACTCCCAGCCTACTCCAGCACCTACCTCCCACCCAAACTAGTAATGCAGAAGCCGTTAAATGCTAAGTGTAACCCATTAACTGATTACATGACTGGGGAGTCAGCTGTTGTGTCCCTGCTAACTACGTGCTAGAGACTGGGGCTGTTCTGGTCTGGCTGGAGCATCCTGGCCTGTGGCAATGCTGAGAATAAAGGGCATTCCAGTGCAGCCAGAGCAACCCTCATCTGCAGCACCCCGGCCTGGAAGTGCCCCAGCCTGGCCAGAGCAGATGCCGTCCTCAGAGGGGCCCAGGTGTGCTGCAGGGAGGGGTACTCCAGCTGGACCAGAGGCATCCCCATCCTTGGTGGTCCCAGAAGCACTGTGGACAGGGGTGCTCCAGCCAGGCCAAAGCAGCCCCAGTCCTAATGCACCTCCTGTATTTAATTTGCTCACTCTTTAGCTTTATGAATGAAGGCTGTGACTATATTTAAATGCCAGATTAGATATATAAATGTGCAGTATGTGTGTATATGTAGTATATAATACACATACCCACACAAATATATGTGTGGGTGCATAACTGGTTGAACAATCATTCACAGAGAGTAGTTATTAATGGTTCACAGTCACCCTGGAAGGGCATAACAAGTGGGGTTACAAAGGGGTCAGTTTTGGGACCAGTTCTGTTTAGTATCTTCATCAATGATTTAGATATTGGCATAGAGAGTACACGTATCAATTTTGCAGATGATACCAAGCTAGAAGGGGTTTCAGCTGCTTTGGAGAATTGGGTCAGAATTCAAAAGGATCTGGACAAACTAGAGAAATGGCCTGAGGCAAATAGGATGAAGTTTAATAAGGACAAATGCAAAGTACTCTGCATAGGGAGGAACAATCAGTTTCACACACACAAAATGGGAAGAGTTCTGTAGAAAGGGATCTACGGGTCACAGCTGACCACAAGCTAAGTATGTGAGTTAACAGTATGAACGACATTAGAAAAAAAAGCGAACAGGATTCCGGGATGCCTTAACAGGAATTTGGAGAACAAGAAAATAGAAGTAATTCTTCTGCTCTACCCTGAACTGATAAGGCCTCAGTTTGGAGTAATGTGGCCAGTTCTGAGCAGCACATTTTAGGAAAGATGTGAGAAATTGGAGAAGGTCCAGAAAATAGCAATTAAAATCATTAAAAGTCTAGAAGATATGACCTATGAGAGAAGATTAAAAGAAATGAGTTTGTTTAGTTTGTAAAAAGAGGAGGCCAAAAGGGGACATGATAGCAGCTTTCAAGTACCTAAAAGGGTGTTCAAGGAGGAGGGGAAAAAATTATTCTCCTTAGCCTCTGATGATAGGACAAGAAGCAATGGGCTTAAATTGCAGCAAGAGGGATTTAGGTGGGACATGAGGAAAAAGGGAAACACACAGTCCTGGAGTGAAGGGGAGGAGAGCAGGATGATGGCTGGAGATGTTTTTTTTTCAGCCAAGAGGTACTTGGCACTGGGCAATATGTAATCAGTGTATAAAAAGAGGGGTCACAAAAGTACATCTTCCCCTACCCCTTCAGCCAGACAGTCCTACTGTTGACTGAGCTTGTCCTCTGCCACAGGTGTACATGCAGACGTGTTCCTACAGTGTCTAGGCCCTAGGCTCTGGGAAGAGTTCGTACTAGGCTTTGTCAGCAATACACTCATCTGAGGGCTTTTGGTCATCTAACCAAGTCTGGCATCTTTTGCAGAAATGGAAAAAATACCCAAAAAGTTATAGTAAAAGTTGCAGTAAAAGTGCAGCTGCTTTCATTTCTGGATACTTATGTACAATCAAGATGTGACATGCATGTTCACGCATGTGTGTGCTTTTACACATATAGCTTTCCAGAGGGACACCACTCTTTTTGGATACTTTTTCCACCTCTGATCTCTCAGGCAGTTTGATGTGCCTGGCTAGAGTCGCGACAACACAACACACACAAGCAGCCAGTAATGGGTGTCATAGTATCACAGCCCCCAGCAAGCACAGAAGGCTGTTGAGATGGTTCTGGTATGCAGCCATCTTCAGCTAATCCTGAAACCCACATGGCACCAGTAGTACAGAGCCATAGAGCAATGAGATACAGCCAGCGTGGTTAGTCTTGAGAGGGGCTGGGCACCAACAGCTCCTGCTGGTTTCCAAGGGAGATGCAGGAACTCAGGACTGCTCAGAATTGGCCCATTGTGAGAGAAGCGGAATATTCTGTCATAAGAATGGTAACCTAGATAAAAAGAGATAAAGACAAGCAGGGCAGGGAACCCTGAAGTAAGCTTTCCCAGGGGAGGGCTGCATGAGTCCCACTCCTTATAAATCAAAGTAAGAAGCCAGTCATGTCCCTAGATCAAACAGAGCCCAACAGGTGTCTCTGGATCTGAGGTGTAATTTGACTCATTCAATAGCTTTCAGAGCCAGACAGAGCCCCCACCTGACAAGGATGGGACTGGCCATGTTGCTGAAGCTGCCCAAATGAGCAGGCAGTGACAATGACCCGCCACTCAGCTGTGATGCTGTCATGGTTGGGTCAGTCACCAGGGGCTGCAGCATTTCACACCAGGACATTGTCCAGAGCACCTGGCTACTCCGTGGGTCTGTGGATGGGGCCCAGGGCAAAGAAATAGGTGCTTCTGAGATCTACCTGCTTCCACTGCTAAGGAGGTGATGGTGAGACACAGCAGATGTGGGAAGATTTCGTGTAAGGAAGAAGGAACGGCAGGGACAAGGCTGGTGGGTAAAAAGAGTTATCGATAAGGGACGGGGGTGGGAAACCGAGAACTAGGGAACTGAGGAATGGACCAAGAGGAGAGACAAGAGGGAGAAGAAAAAAAGAGAGGGCAAAGAGGCTACAAGGGAAAGGAGGAAAGACACAGAAGAATTGGATGGTGGTGAGAACCTCTGCTGATTTCTTTAGCATCAGGTGGAATCCTGATGGCCCTTGCCAAGACATACACAAAGCAGCCAGTTGTAACTACTCGGGCTTAATATATAGTGCTGATATTTGTACAATTCAAACAGGAAAGGGCACAAATGGCCACAGATAAGAGGTGATATCACCTTTCCAAAGAATACATTGCAATGACCTATTTCTGCTGCTTTGACCATTGCAGCTTATCCATCAGAAGCTCCTATTATATCAATTGAGCAGTAAGAACAGAAATTGAATGTACCTATCAAGAGGTAAGGGAGTCACTTTCTCATATCAGTGGAGCAGAAAGTAACCAACCTGACTGTACTTTTAGGTGGAGGAAGTGAATCTATCCTTTGCTGTCAACGGCTGCTAGCAAATTTTGCAAGAATAAAGGAATATACACAAACAAAGCTGTTGAAAGATTAGAGAATTATCCTATTGTTCTAGTCAAGGATAAGGAAATTAATTTATACCTACTGGATTTTAAACAATACAGCTGATTTACAGAGAGAAAAAAATAAACCAATACAGCAGTTTATCCCAGAGAAGGTAAGAATTTTACTCTGTTACAAAATTTATCCAATGACAAATACTTTAAATTTGTTGCCTGACAAAATACTCTGTCAAACAGATCTTTGCGGCAGGTCATATTTTGAGATGCAAGGATGACAGATGGCTGCAGTTTACAGGAGGGAATTGTCTGATCTAATTGATCCATCCTTTTCGGGATGCAAGAAAAAACAATACACATTCCTGTAATAGTCAGTGGTTCTGGTCACATTCTCAGGTGGAAGAAATGGTAACTGATGAAATCTGCCTCTCTCTAAAGAGCACAGAAGGTTGCTGTATTGAATGAAGCAACAAAAATGGGGAGCTACTTGTTCAGACATAAGGAAAGCAGCCATAATTCTAACCAGTGATCATGATCTCTCTTCACTTTTCCTTTCCAGATAATGCTGTGATTTGGACCTACAAGGAAGGTAGCAATGACATTATTTCAAAGAAAAAGTGAAACTAACCACAGCATGAAAAACTTCTTATATTTCCTGTTATTCCACCACTTGCAGTTTTGTAGGATCAATCATTGTTTATTTATTAAAACTTAAGAGGAAGTAAGTGGGACTGATCATTTCTATCAAGAGGTAAGGAATCCAGCTCCTCATAGCCTAGGGATATGAATAAACCGCTCCATTTCTATTTTCATGTAAGTCTGACCTTTGAAGGGAAGAAGGTAATAGGTTGCTGAATTTAAGAATAAATTCAGAGGAAAGAAGGATCTGGCCAGAGGGAGGAAAAACATCATCTTCTAGTTCAGAAAAAAGAAAAACAGCCAATTCTGTGCTACAGGTTTTACCCCATGTAGCTGGTCTTACCTGCAAGAGTCAATGTTGTGCGGTAGAACATCATGACAAGTATGTGAGCATTGAGATGTCTAATTATTTGGCTCTTAAGGAACAATCTGCATTGATGACTCTTCATAGCTGGTAAGAAGTAATAATAATAATAATAACAATAATAATAATAATAAATTCTGTCCAACACTGATGATCGCAGGTTTTCGCAATTCGAGATGTGAACAGAAAAGGTGGCCATTACTACCCAGGAGAAGAGAGGGAAAGTGGCTGTCTTGGCAAGAGTTAAGAAATACCAGACTCCAGAGAGCCAGATGCATATCAAGCAGTATGGATTTTACGTTCAGGTAGAAGAACTGCAGTTGACTATGTAAAAGGCGGACGCAAGGCTTAAAGTAGCATGAACTTGCCAGCTGTTCAATCCATTGAGGAAATAGCAGCAACTTGTAATTGGAACCAAGGAAACAAAGGTCAGTTACTTCAAATAGTTCTGCTTCTTTGAAGCAATTCAGCACAGCATCACAAATAGAGGTGAGCATTTAAGTTTCCTTGGTTGTCAGAAGACTCTGGTGCTAAGGCAACCGTTACAGACCAAATCAATGAATTAATCAGTCTGTCACTCATTGATTGTTGCAGCAGATTGCATATCTTCAGATGGAAGGAGACCAGAGGGCCAATATTTTTTCTAGAACAGATTAATGCAGTTTTAGTGAGCTGAACCAGGAGTATCAGTTGGTAAGAAAACAAAAACAAAACACCCACTTTTATGATAATGAAGTGGAAATGAATGGATCCTCTCTCACTTTCAGATGTAGGAAATGAAGCTGATGTGAACTTTGAGGGTGACAAAACTTCAGGCAGTTCTTAAAAGATCTCTCCCCACTGCCAAGTGGTAAGGAACTCCCTTCAGAACAATGGAGAAGGAATAAATGGAATGGTTGCCTTTGCAAGTGACAGAAATACAGTGGGTTTAACCTCACAGGGATTCACAGCTATAAACAGTCACATTATTAAGAACACAGGAAGACATGGCCAAATCTGCAGAGAGGAAAGAAGAGCTGCTTTCCATGCCCAGAATGAGAAGACAATCACACCAACCCCCAGGGTTATTAGCCCCCAGAAGTGTCCCATATGTATCACACAAAACTACACAGTTACCCCCCAAATATGGCCGCTTTCTTCTCCGTGGCTCTCCATCCTGGTGCGCAGGAAGAAGGTCACAAGAAGTGCAGAGATTTTTGATTAAATTTGAATTCATTAGCACTCAGGCATGCAAGTATAAAGGGCACCCACATTGAAAAAATTCTTTTACCCATTGCCATCACATCGCACCGCAGTGGTAGCCACCTCTTGCAATGTTGAGCACTCAGAGCAGTGGTCTACCTGGTAGTTCTCAGGCTGACAAGAGAGCTCCAGCATGGGCCTATCAGGAGATTCTTGATCTTCTTGCAGTTTGGGGAGACAAATCAATGCTGAGGAGACTTTGGGTGGCCAAGAGAAATGCGGAACTCTATGATCACATGTCACGTGAGATAACTGCCAGAGGTTACTCCTGGGACTCTACCCAATGCTTGGTGAAGGTGAAAGAACTCCAGAGGGCTTATCACAAAGTCTGGGAAGCCAACCAGAGGTCAGGGTCATCTCCATAGATCTGCTACCATTATGAACAGCTGCTTGTGCTCATTGGGGTTGACCCCACCATGGAGCCTGGTATTAATTATGACATTTGTGGAGGCCATGCTCTGGAGTCAGGGGGGATCCAAGAGGAGCTGGGGGCTCAGGAGGAAGAGGCCAATGGAGAGGAAGAAGGGGTCAACCAGCAGGGGTCTGAGGAAGTTATTCGTGACCACTTGGAGCTCTTCACCCTAGATCTGGAACCAGTCTCCATGATGCCGGTCCCCAAGCCCCAGGGACCAAGCTGTTCTGGTGAGGTTTTTTTCTGAATGCTAGAAGCTGGTTGCTGGTGGGTGTACGTAAAGGTATAAGTATGGGTATAGGTATAGGTTTTCTATGGATCTGCGCCCCTCAGAACAGCATGTTAATATTTCTGGGGCTGGAGAGTTTCTCCTTTTTGGAGATCTCTTTGAAGGCCTCCTCCAGGCACTTTTGTATTTTTTGCACAAGGTTTTTGGGCAGGCCTGACTTATTGTGGCTTCCACAGTAGCACACCTTGTCACACCAGGCAACCAGATAGTAATCTGGTGTCATGGTGCCACACAGCAATTTTGCAAATTTTCCAGGCTTGTGGTCACACAAGATGAGCAGCTGTTCTTTGTCAATATCTGTTAGTTTTAGGAGGGTGATGTCTTCTTTGGCAGCCTAAAGCAGCACGGGAATTTGGATAGGGTTTTTTCTCATGCTTCCTGCCCTTTTACATTTCCCTGGAGTGCATTGCCACACTACGTGGCAGGCAGGTGCTCCATTCCTCCCTCACACCCATGTGGGTTACAAGGTCTCCAGGCCTTCACTTCTCACATGTCCCTTTCCCCCCAACACTTCCTTTCACTTTACAGGGATCTCTCCCCACCCACCTGTCCATGAAGCTGGAATTGAAGCCCTCCCCATCATCACCTATCACCATGCGGCTGCTGGGCTCTGCGGGCCTTGCTCACTGTGGAGGATTGCTCCAGGAATGCCCAAAACAAGTTATTCCCCTGTCCCAGCACACAGGACAGCTTCCCCTGCTGCCATCCCCAGTGTGGGAGACAGGGCAAGGAAGTGTAAAAGGTGCAAGCAGGATCTGTTCCTGCAGCACATGGAGCCGTCTGAGTCAGAAATCAGTAAGATGACAAGGGACACAGATCAGTGGTGGCAAAGCACAGCTCAGTGGCATCAGAAAATGCAAGAGCAAGCGGCAAAGCTCATAACAGCAGTAAGCGACGAAATGGAGGTCCTGTGCTCCATGATGCAGTTGTGGAGGGACTCCCAATGCAGCCCTGCATGAGTCATATGATACACAAAGCAGAGAGGGAACCACATGGCGGGAGAGACGGCTGAAAACACAGGTGCCTGCCATTAAGCCAAAGTCCACAGAGGATTGGTAGCAGACGGAACTGGGCCGGAGTAGTGGGTGGAGGGCTGAAAGCACAGGAAACCCAAAGCCATCCACTATGGCCTGTACATCTCCCAGCGTCATGGTCTTCCTGTGGAGACACTGATGGATTGTATGGACCACCTGCATCATCAAAGACCCCCACTGTAGATCTGTCCACCCTGAACTGATTTGCCATTGACCAGTAATTGTTGGGCATTGCAGACTTCCACAGAGCAATTGCCACTTGCTTCTGAACCGCTAAACCTTGCCTCATTCTTGTGCTGTTACACCTTATTGCAGGGGCCAGCACACCACAAAGTTCCATAAAAGTGGACATGAACATGCAAAAGTTCTGCACCCACTGCTGGTCATCCCAGGACTCCAAAACAATGTGTGCCCACCAGCGTGTGCTGGCCTCGCAAGTCCAAACCTGTGACTTCACTGTCAGCAATGCATCCAGGGCAGCCAGCATTTGTGAGTTCTTGGACCGCATTTGAAAGATTTGCTCTTCAAAGCCATCATCAATCATCATCATCCTACTGAACCATCACTGCACTTTGTATTAGAAAGCAAAATTGTGTGACAGTCTGAGCAGTTGCCACAATGGTGTGCATAATGACATGAAACAATTGGGGATCCATGTTTGCAGTAGCGCTGTGGCATTGAAAATGCCAGAGAAAGTGGGTACCCACAGTGTATTGCTCCTGCAGTCAAACTTGGATAAGGCAATGGGAATGCAGAAACTCAACATGGAGAAACAGTGGCTCAAATTTCCAGAAGTTTTCTAGACACTTAAATTTGTATTCATAAGAACGAGGTTAAAAATTTGAATTTAGTAAATGTTGAACATATAGTGAAGATGCAGCCTGAGTGAAAGATTGTTTAAGCCTTCCCCAAGATGCTCACTGTAGCTCAGTGTATTGGCTCCTTGTCCTGCTGGCTAGAAGAACAGGAGTATTGGTCCTTTAAGAGCACCCCGACCAATACAAGTGGGTGGGTGGGGAACAACATATACAAAGATGGAGCAGGGAAGAACAGGAAGGAGCGGGACCAATTTGGGGGAGTGAAGGAGGTCACTGCCTTTCCTGCTGAGCAGACACGCTGGTGAGCGGGAGAGTATTTATATCTCATGCAGTTCTGGTAAAGCCCTCTTTTACCTGGGTCACATTAGCAGCACCTCTCCCTTCCCAGATCCCTGTCCCAAACCATGGAGCTGAAAAAGACTGTCCCCTCTCATGATCCGCTATGTGCATCTGACTGGTTGCCCTTTTCCCTGGGAAGGAATTTTTCCCTTCCCATTGCATTAGCTGAGGCTGGCTGGGTTTTTTCACCTCCCCCACTGCAGGTACCCAGTGGGGTGGGGGAGTGGGTTAGGCTGTAATGTCACAGCATAATTAAATTGGAGGGTGGCTATCCAATGCAAGTAAAAGTTTTGAAAGGGATATACTGATTGGAGAGAATAGATTGGGAAAGGATTTGAAAGAAAACATCCCTTTTAAGGAGCTTTGGAAGAGGGTTTTGGAGCTCCAGTGTCTGGTACTGCAGGAAGCCAACACTCCACCTTCACCTTCCAAGGAGGGGCGGTGGTGGGTTCCCAACAATGACATGGCTGGCATCAAAAGGACTAGGAGAGGAAGATAGCCTGCACTGTGCAATTGCTGGGAAATCCCTGTTATTTAAAATGAAAAAAGTTGCAGCCTAATTGCACCACACCCAGTGACACCTTCGTGTCTTTCTGCTGGCATGGTCAGACACTTGTCTTCCACATTTTGAGAGATATTCCACAATAGTGGGGGTTTTACTGCTTCACTCCGCCAGTCAGAGGACCTGCTTGGTTCCTTCTTACCACATGGTTTTCAGTGCTTGCACAGGGCTTAAGGAGTTACCAAGAGATCTCCTCAGTGGTAGGTCTCGTTTCAACTGGCTGTGTATAACAAACAAGAGCTTCATTCACACTGCCTCTCCCAGACACTCTGCCTCAGAAGCCCAGTCCCCACAGGCACAGTGCCCAATGCCACCTCATTAACACAGCTCCATATGTAAAACTTCCACGTTGATGCCTGACCTATAGTTCTGAGAACTCCTCAGTGCGAGATTTTCTAGCAAGCAGAGAAACACCTACAACTGTAGCAGAATACTCCCAGAACAGCTCCCAAGTAGGTTCCACAGAACCCCCCACAGCTACTGGATGCTGACCAATTGTAGTAGGAACCAACTGAGCTGGGCAGAGTCCCAGCTCCTGTGTATCAGAAGAGGAGTATTTTTGATTTTGCCACAGAGAATCCTGCTTGATTTTCACAGCTGTGGCACTCAAACAGCCATAAATGTATTTTTCCCTTTTTTCCCACCACATTTCTGAATTGAGCCCGGAGCCCTAATTTTGATTAATTCTTTTCAAAGTGAAGAAACTTTCAACCCATCTCAATACAAAATAAATATTTTGCAACACATTTTCTGGAGAACATAATTCTGTCCATCAGGTAAAATAATGACAGAAACAAAGAATGTCTCTGTTCATCCAGATTCAGTGGCAGGACTAAAGAAGCCACTTTCAGAAGATCATTTTAAGCAAGATGCACAGACTGGTTTAACAAAGCAAACCTGCAGGTAATAGAAATACTTTTACAGGGTTAAATAATACTCCCATTTACAACCTGATATTTAACTCCCCCTTCACCAGTTTTCATCAGTAGTAGTAGTACAAACAAGCAAAGCATCTTCTCCTACAGCCTCTATTTAAGTCCCAATAGGTATTAAACATGATTTCCACTCCCACCAATTTACGGTCCTCAGAGTTACCCATCACCCCTACATAAATCTCTCTCTTCCATGTGCTAAAATGAAAAAACAAACATAAAAGAATGCCAGCAGAGTGAAACAGTACATAGATCCTTAGGCATTAGATGTTGAATAGAACTCCGAACAAGTGAAAAACATTGTAGAGTGGCTATTTGAGATAAATGTAGGCAGAGATTTTAGAAGTTGATACTCTTGGTGTCACAAGTTATCAGATGATAGCGCTCAAATAACCAGAGCTGCTATATTGCCTTCATACAGGACTGCTGTGTTCTGCAGTTACTGGAGCTAATTTGTACCACCAGTGTTCCTTCATTTGGTGTGGCAAACATAGCACCATGGGAAGTTCTGTCAACAGCTTGCTGAGGTTGAAATGAGCATAAATAGGACGGTTCCAGCAGACTCAATACCAATTAAAATGCATTGATAGACAGACATGTTAAAAATATTTTCCTAGTTCCCTGAAAGGTCATATTTGGAAATGCTGTTTTGTCTTCAGCACAATTTGATTCCCTCCAGGATATTTTGCTCTCTTTAAGGTTGCTTTCAGCCACTTTCTGGTCCGTATTGTCTCTGAAATCCATCCTTTGATATGTGGTACAACAAGCCAATTACTGGTACTTGTTCAATAACACCAGTGGTCAAAAGTGTTGCATCTTGAGTACCTTTAGCCAAGCTGTGATGGGGTTCCAGGATCCCCAAGCTCTGCACCCCATTTGCAGGCAGGAGTGACTCTCACTCAGCAGGAGAACAGCGGGTTTATCACCCAACGGGGACAAAGTGTTGTACAGAGGTGTCAGTACAGCAGGCAGAGACTGTCAGTCCAATCCATTTTGGGGGAGAGAAGGCCCGAAGGGGGCCCCCAACCTGGGGCCTTGCCCCCTCCTTTGTCTCTCTCTGTCTCCCCAACTAACTGCTTTCAAACTCCCCATTCCAATTCAAAACCCTGCACCCCAAACATGTCGTTAGCCCTCTTCACTACAGGGGCACACCACTGACTCATATCCAGGCTTCTCATTCTCTGTAATCCTCAAGCTCCACCTCCCCCTTTACCTGCAGTATTGAGGTGTCAACTGGTCACCTAGGTTACCATCAGCAGGAATCTCACACCCTCCATAAGCCACATACACTCATACCCACACATCTTGCCTCTACATCACACAAGCCCTGTCTAAACTGGAGACCCAAACAAAGTTACTTCGCTGACCTTTTACTTGGCTGTCCCATGACCATCCCATCTTAACATCATAAACACTGAGCACCGCTGCAGCTTACCTTTCAAACCCTTCTCCATAACTCCATCATCCTGCTACATCTCACCCAGTCTAGGAAGCTCAGGCCAGAGGCACACTAACGCAGAAGATTGACCCACTCAGGGTTGATCTTCTGGGGTTGTGTTTCACACATGTGCAAAACAGCACTTTCCAGTGTCAAAGTTGACCCCAGAATTCCTCATGAGTGGCAAGGATTAGGAAGGTTGATCGGAGAAATGCTCCTGTTGACCTTCCTCTGTGTAGACAGCCATTGATGTCGACCACTGATAAGTTGATTTTAGCTATGTAATTGGCTTAGTTAGAGTTGTGTATTGGCAATCAACTTCTGTGTCTAGTACAGACACAGCCGCAGGAGGATATCACCCCTGTAACCTCTTTCCCAAATAAAACAAGCCACCCTAAAATTCTCCACCATCTCAAATCTGACTTTTGCTCTTTAGTTCCACGATTAAAACCTCATACCTATTTTGATCATCTGTCAAAATCCTCCAAACAAATATTGCTTCCCTCAGCTCATTCAAAGTTACGCAACTACCTTCCTCTTCCACTACCATGACTGCAGCATTTTCCTAATTCAAATCTCCATTGGATTCCTTTCAACTTCCATGTCAGGTTTAGACTTCTCATCCTCCTCTTAAAGCGAGCTAGAGAAGTTCCCCTCCTTTCCTCCCCGAGGCAAGGAAGGGAGTGAAATTGGTTGGCCTTTCACCTCATAAAAATGTGTTCTCTATGCAGGTTTTCATCCTTCCTTTTTCCCTTTTCATTTCCACAGTGAACCTAATCTGAACCCAGTTCTTTCCCAGAAGAATATGACATTTATTTGTATGCCTGTGGTGCCTGCAGTGTGCTAGTAGGTCCTGGTCATGGGGTGACTTCCACTCCCAGTGGATGACACTTCCAGACAGTATTCTATATAACTCTGGGGGTGGAGTTCCCATAGAATGAGATCCCAATGATGTAGTCTATTTTCTTTCCAATCCCACAGCTCTTATGTCTGCAAGAGAGAAGGGGCTGGGGGGGGGGGGCAAGGGGTCTCCTGGCTCTCAGATCAAGGGGTAAAATTTAAAGAGATAAGCTCCTCTCACTCAGTATTTCTGCACACTGCTTCAGCATCACTCCATGAAAAGGATAGGGTCACAGCTAAGGGTGACCTCTCACACTCAGGGAGAGAAGAGAGGAATCCACCTCTGATTTTCAACAATGAAAAGGGAAAGCTGAGCAATGTTCAATGTGTAAAGTGAGGGTGAAATAATGACACTGAAGCAGGAAGAATTTGGGAGGGGAAATCATCAGCCTAGAGGTGTGTCAGAAGGAGAGAGTGTGAACTATCAATCAATGACATCTGGGCTACTGAGCCTCAGCCTTTGAGATGATGGGTGAAAATGAAATGGACATAAAAAACTGAACAGATGGCTAACCTCTGACTCAACCCAGATTAACATTTCTTACAACTGAAGCATTTAAAATTGGCTACAGTAAGCGGTGTCTTTATCACTACTGTTGGGCTCAGAGTCTAACTGAATGCTAAATGAGCCAAGAAAAAAATGCTATTTTTGCCAGTATTGGCTTTACTTAGCAAATCCCAGGGCAGACCTGTTTTTTTCCTCACACATAAAAAAACACCCTCGTCCAGCTATCAAGGAAACATGAGATTTTTTTTCCCTGGGCAGACTTGGGTTTTGGGGTGATAAAGAAATGCTCAAACTATCCACAAGTTATGCAGGAGTAGCTCAGACATAAAGTAGGACCACTACCACCCTTTCTTTGGATACCTTGTGATGTGTGGTCACATTAATGTGACTTTTTTTTTCATCTTTTGTCATATGAATTGCAAAGGTCATCTAAGCAAAGTTAACTGCACCACTGCTCCCTCCTCAGTCTTCTCCAGGGCACCTCTTTAGGGCCTGGTCTACAATAGGCAGGTCAGTTAACTGTAGGTAAGCAAATTCTAGCTACAGCAATGGGGTAAGATAGAATCAAATCACCAGCAATCCATTTACCTGGTCGTCTTCACGGAGGGAGTTCAATGGGAGAAACTCTCCTGTCGATCTCCCTTTCTCCTCATAGTATCAAGGCTTGCAGGGGATTGACTGCTGATACCGGGTAGTTTGATTTCACACTTCTCTACCATACATGTGAAATTAAACTTTAGAAGATAGACCTTGACTGATTCGATCTCCTGTGTAGTCTAAGTCTTGGGCCTCTAATTATCTGTAGGCTGGAATCGACCTTCTCTCTCTGGACCAGAATTTTAGGGTTGCAGTCTTGTGCTTACCTCAATAGGTCTGACTTTAGTTCAGCACCTACTGGTCTGTTCTCTCTCAGGAGGCTCTCAGTGCATTTGCCAGAGATCAGCCAGCTTTTACAAAGCACAGTGCATTTATTTAGAACAAAAGCACTACTGAGAAAATCTATTAGAAAACAATAAACAGCCTACACACATGCTAACCTTGCATTTTTCACATGGAGTCTCTGGTAGGTGTTCAAAATTTTCCAGCAGGGATTTTCCTGCTTGGTTAAACACTCATGTCAGTTTGGGGGTCATGTGAGGGACCCTGGCTCAGTTCAAGCTCACCCTTTTTTGCCCATTTCTGAAACAAATAAAACTAATCAATACCTCTTTCCTCAGAGGAAAGCCTTAAAGGCTGGGTATCTACCAGGATTGCAGATCCATATGCAGGAACTTCAGTTGGGGGGAGGTCCTTTTTTCATAAATTTGGACTGAAATTTTTTTAAATAAAAAAGGAGTTTAAAAATAGCCATGGAAAGAGTATGAAGTTAATGAAAATTTGACTGGCAACAGCGATTGGTAAAATGATTTTTATCACATACTAAAAATGTATACAATAATAAAAGTTTTATAGATATTGCATTCGGGGATCTTGTTGTAATATCATAAGTGAAAAACAATATTTCCTTATCCCTCTCCATTTTCTGCTGCTACTGGCCAAGGACATGTTGGGAAATGTAGTCCTTTCCTTGCTCCAGGGCCATCTCTGTACAGAATCATAAAATCCTATGGGTGGAAGGGACCTTAGGAGGTCATCTAGTCCAGCTCTCTGCCTACAGCAGGATCAACCCTAACTAAACCATCTCAGACAGGACTTTGTCAAGCTGGGAATTCAACCACCTCTCTAGGTAAAGCATTCCAGTGCTTCACAACACTACGTGTGAAATAGTTTTTCCTAATATCCAACTTACACCTCCTGCCTGTAACTTTAGACCACTGCTCCTGCCATCCGTCACTACTGAGAACAGTCTCTCTCCATCCTCCTTAGAGCTCCCCTTCAGGAAGCTGAAGGCTGCTGTTAAATCACCCTCACTCTTCTCTTCTGCAAACTAAATAACTCCAAACCCCTCAGTCTCTCCTCATAGGTCATGTGCTCCAGTTCCCTAATAATTTTCGTTGCCCTCCACTGGACTCGCTCCAATGCATACACATCCTTTCTATACTAGGGGGCCCAGAACTGGATGCAATACGCCAGATGTGGCCTCACCAGTGCTAAATAGAGGGGAATAATAACTTCTCTAGATCTGCTGGAAATGCTTCTCCTAATGCACCCCAGGCATGTCATTAGCCTTCTTGGCTACAGGGGCACACTGTTGACTCATATCCAGCTTTTCATTCACTGTAATCCTCAAGTCCTTTTCTGCTACACTGCAACTTAGTCAGTCAGCCCCCAGCCTATAACAATGCTTGGGATTCTTCCATCCCAACTGCAGGACTCTGCACTTCTCCTTGTTGAATCTCATCAGATTTCTTTTGGCCAAATCCTCCAATTTATCTAGGTCACTGTAGACCCTATCCCTACCCTCCAGCATATCTACCTCTCCCACTAGCTTAGTGTCATCTGCAAATTTGCTGAGGGTGCAATCCATCCCCTCATCCAGATCATTAATAAACATGTTGAACAATAGTTGCCCTAGAACTGATCCTTGGGGCATTCCACTTGAAACCGACCACCAGCCAGATATTGAGTCTTTGAGCACTACCCATTGGGCATGACCATCTAGCCAGCTTCCTATCCATCTTAAAGGCATGACTTGCCCTTGGTGAATCCATGCTGACTGCTCTCGAATGCTTTCCCTTCTTCCAAGTGCTTCAAAATGGATTCCTTGAGGATTTTTCCAGGGACTGAGGTAAGGCTGACTAGTCCATAATTCCCTGGATTGTCCTTCTTTCCTTTTTTAAAGATGGGCACTGCATTTGCCTTTTTCCAATCGTCCAGGACCTCTCCTGATCTCCACGAGTTTTCAAAGATAATAGCCAAAGGTTTTGCAATAACATCTGCCAATTCCTTTAGTACCCATTAAATTCAGACCCAGGAATTTGTGTGCATCTAGCTTTTCTAAATAGCTCTTAACCCGTTCTTTCCCCACCAAGGGCTGCCCACCTCGTTCCCATACTTCATTGTATGTGGACATTCCACCAGTTTTGTTGACAAAACTCACCAGTGTAACCGTAGCCCCAGATTTCAATGAAGTTATTGCTGTGAAGGTTTCTGAAGTCCTGGGTGTATTATGGGTCACTTGTACAGATAGGTTTTTGATTAAGAATTTTTTAACAGTTTTGATCTTAAAAGAGAAGTTCTGTCATAATTCTGTTTCACTAAAAGTTTTCATTTCAATGCAGGACAAAATCAAATGCTGAAACCTCAAAAGAGATCACAAAACAGAACTAGTCCAGCATCTGATGAAGTGAGTCTGTGCTCACGAAAGCTCATGCTCAAAACTTTTCTGTTAGTCTATAAGGTGCCACAGGGCCCTTCGTTACTGTTACAGATCCAGACTAATACGGCTACCCCCCTATACTTGAAAACAGAACTACTGCTCTCTGGCCAGCAGTACGGGCAATCTCAATGCCCCATCCATACGTAAACATAGTGGAGAGTACATGGAATGTCATCACACTACACTGCTTCTGCATTGCCTTTGATGCAGTCTACCAAAGCTGAATTCAGTAAACTTGACCATACCCATGATAAGTGGTCATCAGGCTAACTAAAATCATACTGGATTATGGATGCTGCCGGATGAGAGAGTGCCAGACTAGAGAGGTTCAACCTGTATTTTTAAAAGTGTTTTTAAAGCTTAGAGGGATATTTCTGCATGGGTTCAATAAGCTGTATCTAACTTTTGAAGAGCTCTTAAATATCTACAGCTTGACAAAAAAATTATGCATCTTTCACTTTACACTGGTAACTGCACTAGTATTAATTAAGACATGACTAATATAAACCAGTTTGAGTAAAGAATTACACTCAAAATCTTTATTAGTTATAGGCATGTACTTGGAACTATGGAAAGAATTCATGTTTTCTCCTGGTCTGTGCACATAATATGAAATCTTGTATGTCAGGTACATGCAAAATGAATGTATTTCTTTCTCTCCTTCACAGGACTTCTTTTCATTGTGAATAAAATTCATTTTTTATTACTTTGAGCACCAGAACTCACACAATACTTGCACAGTTCAGAAAAAAACTCAGATTTTTGAAGCTGCTAATAAAGGGTTAGTTTTCAGAATGGAAAAGGAAATATTATAGCTAAGAGGAAAATTGAAACATATATGAACTAGGAAGTTAAGCAGAGACTATTATATTTTCAAAGCCATTTTCTGGACAGTTAACTAGAAGTTAGTGTGCTAAAGAGTGTCTAGAAATCCAAATATCAGAGAATGAAACTGGTTAAATACAGAGATGTGAGCATGAAGGAACAAGTGAAAAAGTAACTGCCCACTTTCAGGGCTCAAAGTAACTAACACCAATATTATGGTGGACACTTATTCTCTTTCTGGAAATACCAGCAACTAGCTCAACCCCTTCCCTGCAACTACTAAGATACAGTTGATGTTAACAAACAAACATCCATCAAAATCCCTCTATAAAAGAAAAAAGAACTGTCCACCACAGTAGTCTATTTGCAATTTCAGAGTAACCACAATCTGGAGGTTGGATGCTTTGCTTTGAAGGTTTCTGCTTCGCAGGAGCCTACGCTAGAGTATTTACTGGCAGGGAACTGAGACAAAATGTGAGCTGCTTTTCTCCAGGCAGTTAGTGACCTGGTTCCTTAATATAGCTTCATTTTTTATTTTCAGAAACTAACAAAGCAGCATAGTCAGAAACTTTGTTTCATTTGCTCTTCAACAAACTGACCTCTCTTTGTTTTGTATTCTTGTGTTGCCTTGATGTAAATTTGCAGGGAGACACTAAATTAAGTTCAAATACAACAATGTTATGTTGATCCCAATTAAATTGTTACTTACATAAAATTAGAATTACAGTTTGAACAGCTCTCATTCAGCACTCTCTGGACCAGACCAGTGCCAAATGAGAGAATTTGCCGAACAACAGAAAGTCAGTATTATCTAGCACATTATCAACTATTCCACTGCTTACTGGGCTCTAAGAAGTCATTTAGGGGTAAATTACAGTTAAATAACAGCCCAGAACACTGAAAGCCAGGACTGGTGGCTGTAAACAAATTTTATGGGATCAAAGGAAACTTGGACATACCCATGCTAAGTGGTCATCCAGCTAACTAAAATTATGCCAATTTTGGATGTTGCCAGAGAAGAGAGTGCCAGACTAGAGAGGTTCTACCTGTAGATTAATTCTGCTCTTCTATGTAACTGTCCCATATTCATAGCTAAAGTCATGATCTCTGAGACAAAATCTGTAACACTGCATCTTAACAGCTGTATAGAAAATCAGCAGCTATCACACATTAATGTGTATGATAGCGAGGTTAGTCTTATGTTCAAAACTTCTGTGTGTACAATTTATGGATATACTTAAAAAAGTGTTTTTTTGAACTACAAGATTTAAGCAATGCATCACCTGAAGATTTCAGATTTCTTCTGAGTGGTGGACAGTTTGGTTAAACCAAATTGTCTTCATTTGTTGGTTGATGCACGTCTCTTCCCCAGTAGAAAGAAACTGCATGTCACTTTACAGATGAAATGAGCTTATGCAATCTGAAGCACTTGATTCCATACCTGCAACCTACTCTTCCTTGAGTTTAGACCAGATTTGCTCACTCAAGTTATAAATATATTTTGTACCACAGCCTACTGGAGCCACGTTTGGTTGAAATTGTCAGGGTTTCCACAAGGAAGGCAAGTTGCTCAATTCAGTTAAGGAACTATGGGATGATCACCGATAAAAGAAACCAAAAACAAAAAGCAAAACCCAACCCAGTTATCATCCAGTGTCTGACCTGCTATTTTAATTTAAGATTGTGAAAACTGTGGTGAGAACTTGTCCCAAGCAGTCTGGTTTCTTCAGTTCTCTGGTAATAGGCTGATATTGTTTACCAGGTGTTCTTGATACCACTGACTTGCATATGAACTTTTGCCAAAAGAAACAAAAGACCACCCTTCAGTGGCTTTGTTTTTAATCTGTTGGGGTATACCTACACGTGACACTTCTTCTGGAAGCGGCACAGTGATGAGCTATCCAGAAGATGCTAATAAGGCACGGATGCAAATTTTCTGTACCTCATTAGCATATCGGCACATGGTTCGGAGTCCAGAAGAAGCTCTTCCAGATTCCAAAGTACACGTGCAGACACGCGGCCCACAGGGATCTTCCAGAAGGAAACCCTCCTTCCGGAAGCCCCTCCCAGAAGATCCCCATGGGCCATGCATCTGTATGGGTACTTTGGAGTCAGGAAGAGCCTTGGGGTATGTCTATATTACACAGTTATTCCTGAATAGCTTATTCCAGAGTTATCATTCCAAAATAAGCTATTCCAGAATAATGCATGTGTACTATAGGGAAGCCCCAAAATAAGCAAAACTTATCCCAAAATAGTTTGTCCACACACAATAGAGTCTACTTTGGATTAGAATATTTCTCGGGGCTCTGATCTAAAATAGGCTATGTCTACACATCTGTGTTATTTCAGAATAAGCTATTCTGGACTAAATGTAATTATCTGAATAGCAATTTATCAGTATCCCAGAGTTGTCTGTTAAACCCATGGTTGGTCCCTAGTTTAGTGAGGAAAAGCACCTTATAGAATCACCTAGTTATTTAAAGAAATTCCAGCATACATAACAACTCAAAGGGTTTTACAAACATCTGGGAAGAGGATCCTTTTCATGAACAAGAAGCTAAGAGTCTCATGTAATATAAATTCTAATATTTCTAAAAAAAATGAGAATTTTCTGCCTTCATCAGCATACAACAGATTAATCACACTTCTAAAGTTATGGAGAACTTCTCCAAATCTAACCACATCTTAGGGGGGAAGAGAGCATCAAAAGTCTGATGTGCATAAAGTGCTAATTCAGAAAGAATGAAAAACAGACTCACCTGATAGCAACATAGGGTCCTTGTCAATAGATTTGCGGACTTGGTCTGACTCTCCAGTTAAAGAACTTTCATCAATTTTAAGGTCATTTCCTTGAATGAAAATCCCATCAGCAGGCAGGAGATCACCTATTAGTTAAGATCAAGATAAAAGAAAAACAGAGGGGCTTAGTTAGGTGTGCGTGGTGGAGGGTTGGGGGCGGGGGTTCTATAATGTGGTTAGTCTTACAACTCAGTAACATTTACAATAATCATTTAACTAAGCCAGTAGCTCTCAACCTTTCCAGACTACTATACTCCTTTCAGGAGTCTGATTTGTTTTGTGTACCCCCAAGATTCCCCTCACTTAAAAATTATTTGCTTACTAAATCAGACATGAAAATACAAGTGTCACAACACACTAGTGCTGAATAACATCTGACTTTCTCACTGCTACTGAAGACAGAGAAAATAAATCAGCTGGCATATAAACGATACACTTACCTTTCAGTGTGTACTATATACATAAACAGTCGTGGTCTGTATGAAGTTTTAGTTTGCACTGACTTTGCTAGTGTTTCTCATATAGCCTGTTGCAAATCGAGACAAATCTCTAGATGGGTTGATATACCCTCTGGAAGAACTCTGCAGACCCCTGAGAGGTACATGTACCCCTGGTTGAGAATCACTGAACTAAACAAGTGATGGAAGGCCACACATTACAACAGTTCATGAAGTCCCTCTATTCCTGGTTCTTCCAAAACCTGGAGCTGGAGTATTTGTGGAGGGGAGGGCCAAGATTTTAGCTTGGTACTATCTCAACAAGAAGAAAGTCCAAACATGGCATTTGATGCATGTTCAAATACTGCTGAAGACAAGTTTCACTATTTAGAACGTGAAGTTTCCCACCCCAGAGCCTCCACAGCCGCTAGAAGATCAATGGAAGTTCCCCTCACTGAGCACTGACAGGGCTTATGAGATTTCTCACTAAGTAGCTGTGGTTGACACAGCTGCCAAGTGTTGTGTGACACCCAAGCACCAGACAGACCTGTCTTGAATTCCCACAAGCCAGATGAATTATCTCTTTTCTGGAATGCAGAAATGGTCCTGCAGCTGCTCCTCCTACATGGGGAGCCTCTTTTGCAGTCAGCTAAACAACCACTCACAGCGTCCCCCGCTGACTGGTCCCTATCCTGTATCCAAGTGAGGAGCCAGCAGTTGGCTAGATCTGTATTAGATCTCAGGAGAAATTTTCAGACAAAACGTGGTGTCACTGAAGTCTGTGGACTGTGTGAAATCAGAAAGACTTCCTCTGGAAAACAAACTTCACAAAAGCATGGGCAGAACTGTGTGTGCTGAGAGCTCAGCCCCTTCCCACACTGGCTCCTTGTCAGGCAACCTGGTGAACTGCAGAGGAGCCCAGTTGTCCAGGTTCTGCAGCTCTATGGCAGCCCCTAAGGCAGACTGCACCACAATTCCATTCTCCTCTGCAGGGAATCTCCAAATCGGGGTGTTGCCAGCAGAGAGAAACTGAATCCAGCAATAGTGAAATCCTCTAACCAGAAGCAACATTAGCAAAAGCATCAGGAGACAGCACAGGCGGACAGTAAAGGGCCTCCTACTAGCCTTCGGCTCTCTTGCCTTGCCCTGAGAAAAGCTCTACTACCCAGATACCCACACCAACTCCACAATACACTCTTCCACCTGCGGCAGACACCCTAGCACTGTCCAGGCATTCCTCAGCTTCCATCTGCCCCGGACAACACCCACTGGTCCCCGAAGGTGTGAGGGGAACTGGTGGACACTGCCCAGAGGAACTCCGCCTGGATGCATGAACAGATAGAGGAATAAAAGCAGGCCCCACGATCACATTCTCCCCCTGCAGCCAACTTCCTCCTCCTGGTCTTGTAAATGACCATGTTGGCCATAGTCAGGAGGATGCTAATGAGGTGGTCCTGCAACTTTGTGGGAACATTGACAGGGTGTGCAAGGATCAGTAGGTACAGGGAGAAGTGCAGTCAGAACCTCAACAGGAGGTTCTGGAGGAGCTGGAAGAGAGGCTGTAGACTGGTGCATTCAAGACAGATGTGTCCCAGGGTCTCCCTCACGCCACAAAAGGAACAGGGATAGAGTTGAATGATACCAGTACATGCCTGTGCTCACCACACCATGGAGGATCCTCCAGATGGTGTCCCTGGTGGGCTGTGGGACCGAGGTGGAATGCAGACAGGTCCACCAGGGCTTCCACCCTCTGCCACTGGCAAAAGGTCCCAACAGTCGGTGTCCAGGCAGGACACGGGGTCATTGTTGGTAGGCAGGTTTAGCAATCCATACCCAGAAGCTTGTGGAATTGGTGTGGTAGTTTGGGGTCTACTCCAAAATGTTTTGTCTCTATTTCTGGAGTCAGACACCAGGGTTATGTCTACATTATAGTGATCTGTCGACAGACATTTCTGTCAGAAGATATCTTCCGACAAAACTTCTGCTGACCGATCACGGCCAGACTGTCAAGCAGACTGAAAGAGCGATCCGCTCTGTTGACAAAGAGCACAGCCAGACTGCCTGGCTGTTCTCTCAACAGAACAGCCAACCAGAAGTACAGCAGACAGGGCTGTCTCGTGTCCCAAAAGACCTGTCTGTCAACGGAAAGCCCCCACCCCACCAACATCGACAGAAGGTTCTGCCGCACAGGGGAGTGACAGAATACTGTTGACAGAAGTGCCGTGTTCTCTCAATTTACTGTCGACAGAAATTCTTGGGAATGTGGATGCTTGGAGGTTTTTGTGGCCAAAACACCAGTTTCACCAACGAAACTTTCTAGTGTAAACATAGCTCAGGAGCACAAGTATTCAGGGCAGCTGCTTTTCTGAGGGCTGTACATCCTGAACGACCTGGGAGAAGCTGAGCTCAGGAGCAGACAGCAAGCTTGTGTCCTTCACTCTGAAGCATTTTGCAGTAGTTTGGTAATATTGTTAATCCTCTACCAGGGAAGATGGGGTGTATGGGGAAGATGGGCAGTGTTAAGTGGGAAAACTGGGAGGGAAAAATAGCTTCTGTTTTAACTGAATGCTTTGAAGGTTATTTTAATTTTAGCCGAATGAATCTAGTTAACTTGCTCAACTCATACGATGATTCATCAACTTTTCTTTAAATGTGGAAAGTGTCATTTGTATTTTGTTACTCAGTTTTTGTATTTTCTTTAAATCTATATACTTGAGTGATTGGTTAA
Source organism: Carettochelys insculpta (assembly GCF_033958435.1). Taxonomy (NCBI): domain Eukaryota; kingdom Metazoa; phylum Chordata; order Testudines; family Carettochelyidae; genus Carettochelys; species Carettochelys insculpta. The sequence goes on along the minus strand of NC_134147.1, from coordinate 8,919,765 downwards.
TCAGTTAGCTGGCTGGCTAGTAGCAATGCACAGCAGAGGGAGAGTCTGCACTGGATTCCAAATGAAGATTCCCACAAGCAAGTGGAGGGAAGATGTTTTAGACTCAGCAAAGTGTGCAGATTTGGTGATCAATGGCACTAACTGAAAGTTAGCTGAACTAAACCTTAGCTTTTGGGAACTCTTAGTTTCTTTTTACTGAGTTCTGTGTGAACTGAAATGTTCAAATTTTACTTTTGTTTTTCTATTTATGTTTGTTGTAACTGTGAAGATATTATCTGTGGGTTATAAAATAGCTGTCCTCTTGTAGGACTGAGCCATTATTTATTTCTTCATCATAAGATTTTCTAGTTATTTAATTTAAATTCATTTCTTCAGTTCCTTTTGGGACTTGACTGTGATGTGGCTGACCCTGTGCAATCCTGGCTGAAAATCCTTAGAGACTGAACTCTGAGTCTCCAGCTACCTTTCAGTGCGACTTGGGGTGTTTGTTCTTTTTCTTTCTTTTTTCTTTTTTTTTTTTTTAAGGTGCTGGAGAAAGTGAATGAATGTGAAGTCCTACCAAAGTTTTCACAGGTGCTCAGCATTTCTGAAAGTCGAGAGTTTTACTTTGATGCCTAACTTGAGCCATTGAAGTGGAAAAACTGTGACCATGCCTCATTTCAGTCCTGCTGTCTTGCTTCTCTTTTCTCATAGGTTCCACTCCAACAAAATTTCGGAAGCACCACCAGAATTAGGCCACAAAACAGCATGCCCCCAGGTCAGCTCTTGCTCCTTTTTTTCTTGTACCCTAACAGCATTCTCCTTTACCTCTGGCAATTTCAACAATGAATAGTTTCTGCTTTTTACATCATTTCTAGAACAGTCAGTCCCAAAATTAACTTTTTGCCAGAGCTGATAAGGACCCAGTAAGCAGTTGTGAAAACGTGCTTGCAGAAACTTACCGTATTTCACCTGTGCAATGTCACCAACTACTATCTCTGCCACTGGGATTTGAATAACTTGTGCACCTCGGACCACAGTAAATTTCTGTTCCTGCTCAATACGACTTTGAAGCCCACGAAATTGCTTCTCCTTGCTCCAGTCATTAAAGGCTGTGACGAGTACAACACAAATAACAGAGAGTAGAATAGCAGCACCTTCAATCCATCCAGCTTCTGACTCATTTTCATCTTCAGTTCCTCCTGACACAGTAGCACAACCTAGAACAAAGACAAAGGCAGCCATAAAAATAAGGGCTGTTTAGCCAAAGCAATTTATATTGATGTTTATTAGGATTCCAACAAAGAATTTAAAAACAACTTAAGATCCAAAGGAAATATTATCCCCTTAAAATAATATCTGAACTACTGGAAGTGGACGAGGAAGAACAGCCAAACTCTGAGTGTATAGTAACAGAGAGGAAGCCGTGCTAGTCTATACACTATCAAAACAAAAAGCACTCAAGTAGCACTTTAATTACTATTTTGCTAGTCTTTAAAGTGCTACTTGACTGCTTTTTGTTCTGAGTGTATAGAAGCAGAAACACAAGGAGAAAAAATGGCAGGGAAACAGGAGGAATTTTGATCAGAATCTTAAGCTCTTTCAATGTTTCTTCATGAACATGTACATCTTCGGTAAACAAAAATTGAATAGATGTGAAAATTTGATCATTTCTGGTTTTCTTTTTGTTTTTTTGTTGCTGCTTTTCTTCAAGCTATGGAGAGGATTTATTCAGAGTATCCACAGGGAATACATCTGACAGCAATAAGGGGACCTGGAAGCAATGAGATGAAATTAAGAAAATTTTATGACAGACTCTGAAAAAGTGAAATCAATATAAAATTTGCACTCTGCACTTGCTTACCTTTTTCTTTCTAAACCATATCCCAGTTATGAAACTAAGAAACCTAGGGGATATGTACTATACTTAAACACTTAGCTTCACCAGGATTTGTTATAAATTAAGTAATGGTAATTTGTTTAAAACATTAAAAATGTGGACACTACTGCATCAAACTTGCATTCTTAAATACATTTATATCATGGCACTGAAACACTGAAATGTTAAAAGTAGTTGCAAAAGACAAGGTTAGAAACAATATATACATTTGGCTTGATAAATTAACTTGAAAGTCCAAGTTCAGAGTTCTTTGTTCATTCAGCGTTAGTAATGGCAGTAACAGGACTGTGCCTTCCAAGATAACTTCATGAAACAATATTTAATACATCTTTGCACTCTTATGTGGACTAATTCACCTGAAAGTAAGACTGTCCCAACTGGCCTCTATGAGAAAAATTAGTTCTATGAATATTTTAATATAGCAGTCAAAATATAATTAGGTTAATTAAAAAAGTTAGATACAAAAAAACTAAATTGTAACACTAAAATGATCTCTCCAGATTAAAAGATATTGTAATTATAACTTCCTTAGAAAAAAACGTTATTTCAACAGAAGAGTGAGCATATCATAAATATTTATAATAAAACAGTTTGCACTCATTTTTGCACATTTTTGTTCTCAGGAAATCCCAAACTACTTTATAATTTTTTGCTAATTAATCCTCCCAAAGCAATGTGAAACTGATTTGAATAATTTTCCCAGACTGTATTCAGGAAAAGGGGCTAATTTCTCTCACACACAATCCTGCTTCTTAAGGGTCAAGTCAAACACGAAAGGGTTCAAAATTCAGGCAGTGTAGTGAAGAAAAGAGATGTACAGATTTGAAAATTATTGGCTCCTAATAAAACTGGAGTAAAGGAGAGGCAACTCATTTCATCTGCAGGAGACCTTGGCAAAGGAGCCTCCTCAAGCCAGTGGTAGAGGAGGGGCAGAAAGTCCTATTTCCCCTCACCAAAACTATTAAATGTATTAGCTGCCTTAAAATGAGCTAGACCTAGAACCAGTTTGTCTGTGCTCCAGTGGCCACGTGTTTGAGTAATTACGGACAATACCTCTCCCAATAGGGACAAATGGATTTATAAAATGTGCACCCCACACAATCTTGTGGTGAATTTACAATTTTAGTAATTTAAATACTAAATAGCTACGTCTACACGGGGATGCTACATCAAAATAGCTTATGTAGCGAAATCGAAATAAGCTATTTTGATGAATAGCGTCTACACATCCTCCAGGGCTGGTGCCGTCAACGTTCAACGTTGACATTGGGCAGCACCACATCGAAGTAGGCACTGCAGGGGAGCGTCTACACATCAAAGCAGCCCACATCAAAATAAGGGTGCCAGGAACAGCTGCAGACAGGGTCACAGGGCGGACTAGCACTTCCGGGGCAACAGCTAGCCGCTCCCTTAAAGGGCCCCTCCCAGACACACTCAGGCTACGTCTACACGTGCACCCAACTTCGAAATAGCTTATTTCGATGTTGCGACATCGAAATAGGCTATTTCGATGAATAACGTCTACACGTCCTCCAGGGCTGGCAACGTCGATGTTCAACTTCGACGTTGCTCAGCCCAACATCGAAATAGGCACAGCGAGGGAACGTCTACACGGCAAAGTAGCACACATCGAAATAAGGGAGACAGGCACAGCTGCAGACAGGGTCACGGGGCGGACTCAACAGCAAGTCGCTCCCTTAAAGGGCCCCTCCCAGACACACTTTCATTAAACAGTGCAAGATACACAGAGCCAACAACTAGTTGCAGACCCTGTATATGCAGCACGGACCCCCAGCTGCAGCAGCAGCAGCCAGAAGCCCTGGGCTAAGGGCTGCTGCCCACGGTGACCACAGAGCCCCGCAAGGGCTGGAGAGAGAGTATCTCTCAACCCCCCAGCTGATGGCCGCCATGGAGGACCCCGCTATTTCGATGTTGCGGGACGCGGATCGTCTACACGTCCCTACTTCGATGTTGAACGTCGAAGTACGGCGCTATTCCCATCCCCTCATGGGGTTAGCGACTTCGACGTCTCGCCGCCTAACGTCGATTTCAACTTCGAAATAGCGCCCAACACGTGTAGACGTGACGGGCGCTATTTCGAAGTTACTGCCGCTACTTCGAAGTAGCGTGCACGTGTAGACGCAGCCTCAGCCTGCACAGCACGTGGTCTGCAGAGCCACAGGCACGCACACCTCGTCGAAGCAGTATGGACCCCCAGCAGCAGCAGCAGCAGCAGCAGCAGCAGCAGCAGAAGCAGCCAGAGGTCCACACACCCGCCCCTGCAGGAGCAGTGCTCGCCCTGCTCGATGCCATGCAGGAGGCAGCTGACCACCTTTTATTCGCGGAAGAGGAGCTGTCCCCAGGGGAGGAGGAAGCAGCCCCAGACCTTGCTGCCCTCCGACCCCCCGCCCCCGCCGCTGGCTATGGAACTACCCCACGAGCACCAACTGGTGGGAGCGGCTGGTTCTCGGCAAGTGGGACAATGACCACTAGCTCCAGAATTTCCGTATGAGCCGGCAGACATTCCTGGAGCTCTGCCATTGGCTCACCACTGCCTTACAGCACCAGGACACCTCCATGCGACATGCCCTCATGGTCAAGAAACGGGTTGGCATCGCTGTCTGGAAGCTGGCCACTCCAGACAGCTACCAATCCGTAGGGCAGCAGTTTGGTGTGGGCAAGGCCACCGTCAGGGCTGTCCTCATGGAGGTAAGAGGACCCGGGGGGAGGGAGCCCTGGGAGGGGGGAGCCCTGGGGGAGCCCTGGGATGGGGGAGCCCTGGGAGTGGGGAGCCCTGGGGGAGACCTGGGAGAGCCCTGGGAGGGGGGAGCCCTGGGATGGAGGGCCAGACACACCCTGCACACCCCTCACTGGTGCTCTCTCATGTCCTTCCCCTGCAGGTCGTCCGCGCAATCAACACCCTGCTCCTCCACAGGCTCGTGTGGCTTGGGGACCCAGATGATGCCATCATGGGGTTTGCCAGCCTGGGCTTCCCAAATTGCTTTGGGGCTCTGGATGGGACCCATATCCCCATCCGTGCCCCGGAGCACAGTGGAGGACGCTTCCTCAACAGGAAGGGCTACCATTCGGTGGTCCTCCAGGCCTTGGTGGACAGCCGGGGCCGCTTCCTGGACATTTATGTTGGCTGTCCTGGCAGCACCCATGACGCCCAGGTATTCAGAAATTCAGGCCTGTACCGCAAGCTGGAAGTGGGGACCTACCTCCCCCAGCGGGAGATCCCTGTGGGGGACACCACCATGCCCCTCTGCGTCGTCACAGACGCGGCATACCCCTTCCGGCCCTGGCTCATGCACCCTTACACGGGGCCATCTCACAGCCAGCCAGTAGCGGTTCAACACACTGTTGAACCATGCGCGCCAGGTGGTCGAGCGCACTTTTGGCTGCCTCAAAGGGCGCTGGAGGTGTCTCCTCACCCCCCCTGGATGCAGGCCCCACCAACATCCCCCAGGTTGTGGACGCATGCAGCGCACTCCACAACCTGGTCGAGAGCAAGGGGGAGGCATTCTTCCAGGGTTGGGCTGTGGAGGCTGGCAGGGCCGACATGCAACCACCCGCTGCCCCCAGTCACCAGGTGGCCCCCAAGGGGATCCGGGTCCGGGAGGCCCTGCGGGCCCATTTCAACCAGGCCACGGGGTGAACTCCGGCAGGCCACCCACTGCACCCCTCCATCCTCCACAACACTCCCTGCCCCCATGCCCACACCACAGAGCACCCAAGAGCACACACACCCGCTTTTCCTGCAAATAAATGGACCTGTTTTTTGAAACAAAAACAGTGAAATCTCTTATTAATACAATATATATATATAGAACAAAAGGGGGGGACTATTTACTTGGGGGCGCAGGTACTATAACACAACAGGGGTCCAACACAAACTATATACAAATAATGGGGGATATGTACAAAGGGGGAGGGGGGGCTACGTCCTCGGTCCCGCACCCCTACTGTCTGGTGCCCGGGGTTGGAGGGCGCAACCCTCGCCTCGGCTGGAGCCCTGGCTGAGGCTGGGTGGGGGCCAGGCGAACCGGCAGATATGGCCGGTGGGTGTCTGCAGGCCCCAGGTCCCCTTCGGCGGCAGGCCCCAGGGTGGCGGACGGTGGTGGAACAGTGGTCAGAGTGGCGGTCGGAGTGGTGGGTGGAGCGGCGGGCAGAGCGGTGGGTAGCACGGCATGGGGGGCCAGGTATTCCGCTACGTGCTTGAATGTGCGCATGAAGGCCCCCATGCCTACTGGCGCCAGACCAGCGCTCGCTCCTGCAGCTCCAGCCGCCGCTCCTCCATCCGCAGGCGCCGCTCCGACACCTCCAGCTGACGCCGGAGGGTCGTGAGCAGCTAGGGGTCCGTGGCCGTCCTTTGGTGGTGACAGCACCGTCGGCCCCATCCTGGGGCTGGTCAGTGCTCCGCCGAGGGGCTGGCCTGCTGCGATGGCCTCGGTGGGCTCTCCGGGACCACGGACACCTCGCCGGCGCTCTCTGGGCCCTCCGATGGTGCAGCTGTGGAACACAGGGGGGAAGAAGAGTGGAGACAGCCATTAGTGTGGGCCCCAACTCGTGGCCCTTGTCCCCCCACCCCTCTGCTGCTGGTTCCCCATCCCTGTCCCTGGGAGATGCTGCTGCTGCTGATGGGTGTCCCACCCCCGCCCGGTGGACCCTAGGTTCCGCTCCCCCCATCCCCAGGGATGGGGCATGGTGCTGTCCTGCTGGGGGGCAGGGGCTGATGCACTCTTCTGAGGGACATGCCACTGCTGTCCTTGGGGCCATGGTCATCTGGGCATGTGGAGGGCCCTGGTCATGTCTGTTGTCCCCGCCCCTTAACCCCGGGGGTGTGCACCAGGGGGGTACATACCTGACGGTCCGCTCCCATGGTCGGGGGACACCCTCTGGGTGGACACCCTGCTGGAGCTCCAGGATGGGATGGCGATCCGCAGCCCCCCGTTGCTGGAGGAGGATTCCCCCTCCTCCTCCTCCGGCATCACGGGGTGGCCTCCTGGGGGGGCCCCTGGGGTGCAGGGCTTGCCTTCGGGGTGGACTCCTTCTCTGGGGCCTGCTGGGGCTCGTTGGCCAAGGTGTCAACAGTGGCCGGAGGGGAGGAGGTGTACCGGGGGCCCAGGATGGCCCTGAGCTCCCTGTAAAAGGGGCAAGTGGCGGGGGCGGCCCCAGATTGGCTGGCCGCATCCCAGGCCTGAGCGTAACCCTGCTGCAGCTCCTTAACCTTACTCCTGACGTGGTCAGGAGTGTGGGCAGGGTGACCCTGGGCAGCCAGGCCCTCGGCCAGCCGAGCGAATGCACCCACGTTCCGCCTCTTGCTCCCCATTACCTGGAGCACCTCCTCCTCTCCCCAGAGCCCCATAAGGTCCCGGATCTTGGCCTCTGTCCAGGAGGGGCCCCGCTGCCTCTTCCCAGGCTGGCTGGCTGGCTGGGAGCCCTGGCTCCTCTTGGGGGGGTGCCCTGGGGGCGCTTGGGGGGCTGGCAGGCGGCCATTGCAGCGGTGGGGGGTTTCTGTGGCTGCAGAGGGGCGTGCAGGCTGGCCGCGTGGCTGGGCTGCCGCCTGCATGCACTCTCAGCTTCCTGCACAGGAACACAGGGAGTGGGAAGCTTTAAGGGGCCGCTGTACGCGGCAACCATAGAGCTCAGGGGCTGGAGAGAGCATCTCTCAACCCCTCAGCTGATGGCCACCATGGCGGACCCTGCTCTTTCGATGTTGCGGGATGTGGATCGGCTACACGTGCCCTACTTCGACGTTCAACATCAAAGTAGGGCACTATTCCCAACTCCTGATGGGGATAGCGACTTTGACGTCTCGCTGCCTTACGTCGATTTCAACTTCGAAATAGCGCTCGCCACATATAGACGTGGCGGGCGCTATTTCGAAGTTGGCGCGGCTACTTTGAAGTAGCTGGCACGTGTAGACGCAGCTAATGTCAGGTCATCATATGGCTAAAATTACCATAGAAACCCTGACTTTTTTAAACCAACTAAGGAACTGTGCCTACATAAAAATGGTAACAGTTGACAAAAGTTAGTGGGCGACCCACCCAACCACCAAAAAAAAAAAAATGAAGTTTATGACAGATGAACACAGAAGAAGTCTGACTAAATAGAAACCTTACAAATACATCCTAAAGGTCAAATTCTGAACCTGTCTGATGAACAGTAAAGCAAATCATAAAACTGAGAGCCTTCTTTTGAGAATGCCCAAAACTCATGTTAGCAAATGCATTAGGTTCCCATTCTCGATACTGAGCTAGTATTTGAGAGCTGCTTTTTTGAAACAGCCAGGAGAAGTCAGATGAAAATTCATCCCTTGAACTAGATATAGAACCATATTGGTGACATAGTGAACAAAACAGAACACAAATGAAATCTGCCCCACATGTAGAATATTACTATGTAAATGGACTACTAGACTTTGCTTTAGCTGATATTAAAACATTTACAGAGCTACAATGTTTTAGCTGGCTCTTACAATCTATCCATTTCATCTTTAGCTTGTAGGAAAAGAATTTTCTCCCATCTCAATGTCATTTCATCATGGCCATGCAGAAGATGAAAGTCATCCATTATCCAGGTTTGCTGAGGACACGATGAATTGTTAAGTATCATGAACATTTGTTCATATTACATTACCTCAATATCTCCCAAACTGGTCTCACATACAGATTGAAAAAGAGGTGTGTGAGAGTAAATCACTGAAGAAACAGTACAAAGGAAACCTTGTGAGGACACTTAACCAAAATTACCCCTTGGGATCTATCTCAGATGGCTCGAAAGAACTAAAATGTATCATAATCAAACAACCCATGCCCATCAGTAAAGGAAGACCACAGATCAATGAGGTTAGAGCACTGTTTCTGTATCATGCCTCACAGGGAAACAAAAGAAAAGGAACAAGGTGAGAGAATGAGAGTTCTCCAAGATGACAACAGAACTCTTTTACCTGTTTTTGATCTGAATGAGGTCATGATCTGACTAACTAAGATAACTGCCAGATGTAACACCTTCCAAAATCATTCATCCTAACTCAAATTCAGATCCAAAGAAAGCCCACCCACCTGTTCTTCATGAGAAATCACAGAGAATCAAATGGCTGTGAAAGTGGCCATGGGCTTCCAAGTTAATACACAGGTTGAAACTCTCTGGTCTGGCACTCTTTGGACCTGACTGGTCTTGAACCATGGAATGTGCTGGACCAGTTGAGGTCAATATTGCTCCACCTTCTCCCAGTCACTCCTTCCAGGGGTGCTGGGAGTCCCCTCTGCTGTCCAAGGCTCCTCTCCACTGACTAGCTGGGAAGACTCTCCCCTGCTGTCTCTGTGGTGTTAAGGCTCTGCTCCCAGGCAAAGTCTCTTCCCTGATCCCACAACACTATTGGCCTCAGCCCACTGCTTTTCCCAGTGAGTGCTCCACCTAGGGACCACAAACTGGGTCACCGATGATGACAGACAAGGGGTGCTGCCAGACTGGGAAAGTCCAGATTAGAGAGGTTCAACCTGCCTTAGAATCATAGAGATTCTATACATTGCAAAGGGAACAGGCAATTCCACATACATCCATTGGAATTTTATTTTTACTCTTATTGTTTCTATAGCAGGCCAACTCTACCTTGAATAATTCAGGACTGTGAGCAACAAGCACTTATAATTTACCTCCATGCATTTCCTGCTGGACTGAGCGCTCTCTTTGTGTAATACCTATAGTCATCAGTTGTCAACATGAACATGGCTACAGAAGTAAAGGGCTTGAAGCTCAGTTACATGTATGCTATATTCTTCGTCCTATGTAGGACCTTTGTATTCTTTTCTTTCAAGAGCATAATACAATAAATCAGTTCTCAAACTTCATTGCACCACGGTGCCCTTCTGCCAACAAAAATATACTACATGATCCAGGAAAAGGAGGGGGGACTGAATTCTGAGTCTATGCCAAGCCCTGCCCCTTATGCTAGGGGGCCCAAGGACTTCAGCTGCAGGAAGGGAGCCTATAATGTGAGTCCCTTCACCCAGGGCTGAAGCCGTTTGTCTTCAGCTTTGGGCTCAGGCTTCAACTCCAGGTGGTGGAGATTGTGTTTCAGCTGTGGGCCAAAGGAAGTCTAACGTCAGCCCTGGCAATTTCAGGGACTCCCTTTTAGATGCCCACCCACAGTTTGGGAACCACTACAATAAATGATCGTTAGATGAATAAAATAGCCTCTCGCTACAACAGAATGCTTTGTTGCTACTATTATTCCAAATGACTAACAGATGTAATCATTGCTTTTGATATAAGTTGGTGAAGCAGAGTGACAGTTACTTGGTGTATTGTATCCTATTATTAACTGACTATGTACTGACTGGCTTAAAGAACATTATTGAGATTTACTTTAGCCAAACATTTTATCTATAAAAGTAGGTTAGAGAAACTTCAGCTTCCTGGCAAACACACAAAGATCCAAAGATGCAGATATTTAAGCACTGGAGTTTACTTTTGTAGAGTAACATAGTAACGCAAAATATGAACCATACCAAACCTACTATTAGATCGGATTGCAAAAATTAATAAATAAATTAAAATTAGGAAGCTACTTAAATGGAAATTGAAAGAAATGGTCATAAGAGTGAAATGCCTCCAAGTCGCATCAAGCCTTATAAAAACAACAACAGAGGCACAAACTAGAAGTATAGACCAAATAAAAAAAATTGTAAGAGTGCCAAACATATCCCAATGGTTACAAAAATAAAGTAAAAGATACAAAAATACATCCATCATAAATTAGAAGTCAAATCCTATTCAGCAAAAATCTAAAGGAATCTCCTGGGAAGTCAAATAAAAGTGCAAGCCGAAAAAAAAAATGAAGAGAACTAGCAACAGACACAAAAACACACAGCAAAAACATTATATGTGTATCAGAAGCAGTCAGCCTACCAAATGTAATCGAAGAGCTTAAAGAGTGCTCAAGGAAGTTAAGACCATTGTGGAGAAGTTAAATGAATCCTTTGCATCCATCTTTGCTGGTTAGCCCTCAGTTGGAGTATTCTGTCCAGTTCTGGTCACTGCAGTCCAAGAAAGATGTAGAGAAATTGGAAAAGGTCCAGAAAAGAGCAACAAGAATGATCAAAGGTCTAGAGAACATTACCTATGAAGAAAGACTGAAAGAATTGGGCTTGTTTAGCTTGGAAAAAAGAAGATTAAGGGAGTACATGATAGCAGTTTTCAGGTAACTAAAAGGGTATCATGCGGAGGAGGGAGAAAACTTGTTTTTCTTGGCCTCTGAGGATAGAACAAGATGCAATGGGCTTAAACTGCAGCAAGGGAGGTTTAGGTTGGACATTAGGAAAAAGTTCCTAACTGTCAGGGTGGTCAAACACTGGAATAAATTGCCAAGGGAGGTTGTGCAATCTCCATCTCTGGAGATATTTAAGAACAAGTTAGATAAACTCTATCTAATATAGAGTTCACAATTCTAAGGAAGGGTAGAAGGGAAAACTGCAAAACAGAGATAATGGATTTCAGGAGGGAAAATTTTGGTAAACTCAGAGAGCTGGTAGGTAAGGTCCCATGGGAAGCAAAACTGAGGGGAAAAACAGCTGAGGAGAGTTGGCAGTTTTTCAAAGGGACATTATTAAGGGCCCAAAAGCAAGACATCCCACTGCGTAGGAAAAATAGAAAATGTGGCAAAAGACCACCTCAGATTAACCAGGAGATCTTGCATGGTCTCAAAATAAAAAAGGAATCATATAAAAAAATGGAAACAAGGACAAATTACAAAGGATGAATATAGGCAAAAAACACAAGAATGCAGGAGCAAGATTAGAAAGGATAAGACACAAAATGAGCTCAAAATAGCTACAGGCATAAAGAGAAACAAGAAGGCTTTTTATAAGTACATTAGAAACAAGAGGAAGACCAGGGACAGGGTGGGGCCATTTGTTCAGTGAGGAGGGAGAAACAGTAACAGGGAACTTGGAAATGGCAGAGATGCTTAATGACTCCTTTGTTTCGGTCTTCACTGAGAAATCTGATGAAGGAATGCCCAACATACTGAATGCTAATGGGAAAGGGGTAGGGTTAGAAGTTGAAATTTAAAAAAAGAACAGGTTAAAAATCACTTAGAAAAATGAGATGCCTGCAAGTCACCAGGGCGTGATGAAATGCATCCTAGAATACTCAAGCACCTGATAGAGGAGGTATCTGAGCCTTTATCTATCATCTTTGGAAAATCATGGGAGATAGGAGAGATTCCAGAAGACTGGAAAAGGGCAAAGATAGTGCCTGTCTATAAAAAGGAGAATGAGAATAACCCAGGGAACTACAGGTCAGTCAGCTTAACTTCTGTGCCAGGAAAGATAAAGGAGCAGGTAATTAAAGAAATCATCTGCAAGCACTTGAAAGGTGGTAAGGTAATAGGGAACAGCCAGCAGGGATTTGTAAAGAACAAATCATGTCAAACCAGTCTGATAGCTGTCTTTGATAAGATAACAAGCCTTGTGGATAGGGGAGATGCGATATACCTAGACTTTAGTAAAGCATTTGATATGGTCTCGCATGATATTCTTATAAAAAACTAGGCAAATACAATTTAGATGAAGCTACTATAAGGTGGGTGCATAACTGGCTGGATAACCATACCCAGAGAGTAGTTCTTAATGGTTCTCAATCCTGCTGGAAAAGTATAACAAGTGGGATTCTGCAGGGGTCTGTTTTAGGACTGGTTCTGTTCAATATCTTCATCAATGTTTTAGATATTGGCAAAGAAAGTACGCTTATTGTTTGCCAATGATACCAAGCTGGGAGGGGTTGCAACTGCTTTGGAGGATAGGGTCATAATTCAAAATGACCTGGATAAATTGGAGAAATGGTCTGAGGTAAACAGGATGAAGTTTAATAAGGGAAATGTGCAAAGTGCTCCATTTGGGAAGGAACAATCAATTTCACATATACAGAATGGGGACAGACTGTCTAGGAATGACTACAGCAGAAAGGGATCTAGGGGTTATGGTGGACCACAAGCTAAATATGAGTCAACAGTGCAATGCTGTTGCAGAAAAAGCAAACATGATTCTGGGATGCATTAACAGGTGTGTTGTGAGCAAGACACGAGAAGACATTCTTCTGCTCTACTCTGCGCTGGTTCGGCCTCAGTTGGAGTATTGTGTCCAGTTCTGGGCACCGCAGTTCAAGAAAGATGTGGAGAAATTAGAGAGGGTCCAGAAAAGAGCAACAAGAATGATTAAAGGTCTAGAGAATGTGATCTATGAAGAAAGGCTGAAAGAACTGGGCTTGTTTGGTTTAGAAAAGGGAAGATTGAGTGGCGGCATGATAACGGTTTTCAGGCATCTAAAAGAGTGTCATAAGGAGGCAGGAGAAAACTTGTTCTTTTTGGCCTCTGAGGATAGAACAAGAGGCAATGGACTTAAACTGCAGCAAGGGAGGGTTAGGTTGGACATTGGGAAAAAGTTCCTAACTGTCAGGGTGGTCAAACAGTGGAATGAATTGCCAAGGGAGGTTGTGGAATATCCATTGCTGGAGATACTTAAGAACGTGTTGGATAGATGTCTAGCAGGGATGGTTTAGACAATACTTGGTCCTGCCATTAGGACAGGGGGCTGGACTTGATGGCCTCTCGAGGTCCCTTCCAGTCCTAGCATTCTATGATTCTATGATTCACTGCAGAGACTATGAAGGAGACTCCCACAACTGAACCATTGCTTTTAGTTAACAAATCTGAGGGAAGCTTTTGGAATAAACCAATATATTAAACAGTAATAAGTCATCAGCATGAAATGGTATTCACTCAAGAATTCTGAAGGAAACCAGATTTAAAATTGCAGAACTCCTAACTGTGATATGTAACCTGTCATTAAAATCAACTTCTATACCAGAGGACTGGAAAAATAGTGAATGTGAGACTGATACTTAAAAAAAAAAATCTCCAGAGATGATCTTTGAAATTACATGCCACTCAACATAAATTCAATGTAAAGAAATTGTTTGAAAAGACATTAGAGAACAGAATTATGAGGCACATAGAAGAACATGGTATTTTGGAGAAAAATCAATGTTTTTTGTAAAAGAAAATCACCAGTCTATTACAGGCTGAACCTCTCACATCTGGCCCCCTCTGGACCAGAGCGATGACAGACAAGAGAATTTGCAAGACCACAGAGGTCAATAATGTCTAGCACCAACACTTTCACTGCCTACTGGGCTCTTAGAAGACATTTAGGGGTAAATTACAGCTAAATAACAGCACAGAACACTGTATCGGAGAGGTAGCCTTATTAGTCTGTATCTTCGAGAACAACAAGAAGTCTTGTGGCACCTTATCGACTAACAGATATTTTGGAGCATAAGCTTTCAAGGGCAAAGACCCACTTCATGTCTCTCGTGCATCTGATGAAGCGGGTCTTTGCCCACAAAAGCTTATGCTCCAAAATATCTGTTAGTCTATAAGGTGCCACAGGACAGTACAGAACACTGAAAGCCAGGACTGGTTAGAGACAAACTTTATGGGACTGCTGGAAACTTGGCCCCACCCATGAAAAGTGGCCATCTGGCTAACTAAAACCATGCCAGATTATGGATGTAGCCAGATGAGAGAGTTCAGGATGAGAGAGGTTCAACCTGAAGACTTCTTTGAGGGGGTCAGCAAATATGTGGACAAGGGTGATTCAGTAGTTATGGTACTTGAATGTAGTCTCTGATGAGGTCCATGTAGTTTTGGAAAGTTTAAGTATAATACATTGTTCCTGCAAAAATTGCATTCCTTCACTCAACAAACTGGGCTGTAGCTAACTGTCTATAAGAATTCTGCCCTCAGTCTCACCATTTTTGCTGCTAAATCCTTCAACACTCTCATTGAATAATAGAAGCAATATTACACTCCGATGAGGTGAGTACCACCTCCTCCTTTTTTTTTTTTTAATTTGGCTGACAAGATGATCGCAATGGTTTCTTCTGGCCTTGGAATCTATGAATTATTACACCACTCCAAAAAGACTCACTCTTAACAACTAGAAATTCAGGCAGAGACGTGACATTGGATGGAAAGAGGCAAGCCAATCAGAGTTTTTAGCATAGAGATTGAAGTGAAAGCCCCATAAATGGATGAAGTCACCCTGACATAGAGCAAAGAAAGAAAAGAAGTGAGATCTGTTGAGCCATCCCAAAGGTTGGAGAGAGGGGGGGACCTGACAGGAATACTAAAGGATGCAAAAGAAGAACCATTAGACTCTGTCCAAAAAAGGCAGAGGAGGCCGAGTTTTAAAGCTGGATGATTCTTAACTAACAGGGGGTCAAGCGTAATGAGGAGGGAGTAAAGGCCTGAGATTATCCAAAAAAGGTCATTAAAAATGATGAGTGAAGTTTCAGTGGAAAGAAGAAAATACAATTGAAAGTTGTGAAGATGGAGGAGGGAGGGAATGGAGAAGGACTCAAATCAGTGACCATAAATAGTACGTTCTAAGACTTCAGGAGAATAAGGCTTGGTCTACTGTACGCAGGTAAGTCGATTGCAGATACATAATTCTAACTTATGACAATTACATAGCTAGAATTGACTTATCTGCAATTGACTTACCTGGCTTTCTTCACTGAGGAAGGTCAATGAGAGAGTTCATGAACCCCTGAAAGGTCAATTTGTGCGTCTCTACAAAGTGCACAAAATAGAACCCAAGAAGATCAACCCTGAGCAGGTCGATTTTCCAGGCAAGTAGACATGGCCTAAGAGAAAAAAGGAGTATGGTGAAAGGGTTCTAGCCAAACAGGTAAATACAAGTGAGCAATAGAAAAGGTCAGATCACACTTGTACTGTGGTGGGAAGGAGAAGAGGAGAGAGAGATGTTATAGAGCAACGTGACAGGGTTACAGGAGGAGATGAAAGAGCTTGAAGAGGGCAAAGACAACAATCCTCAGTTACATGAACAGGATTAAAATCTAGATGGCTTTTACTGAGCCTCTCTTTGAAATTGTAAGAGCCTACAAAGAGAAAGGGCAAAAAATAGTAACACAGCAATACATGAGTTGCTACAGCATTTAATTCTAGGTATAATGGGGAATGGCATCAGAGTTGCAGATACCACTTTACATGCAGATGTTTCCAGGGATATTAATCAAAACACAAGAAACACAGAATATGACTTATTAGCAGCATTCTGACTAAACAGAATGTTTTAAAAGTTTTCCGTGAGATATCAAGAGGCTTTTTTAAAAGCTGTTTTGATTAGGATAACAATTATAATTAGGACTCATCTAAATTCAAGCTGAGGCATGGTAATTTTCAAATCAGAGAAAGCTTTATATTAGGGAATTTGAGAACATCTGTATTCCTAACTGAGCCCCCATCTACAGCATATACCTCTAAGTAATTGTGCCACCTACACATGCCTATTTTTACATTTCAGAACACCTTGCAGAGCTTAAGCTCCCAGGAAAATCTCATAACACCTCCAGAAGTAATTTTGGATCAATCAAACTGTCTGTGTCATCAAAGAGATCAGAGTTCCCATATTTTAAAACATGTATTAAATCATTTGCTCTCAAAAGTTCTGTTTCTTTAGCTGGGCCTCAAACATGAAACTTGAAAACTCCACCCAAAATGAATGAAAGCACAAACTCAGGATCCACAAGTTATTGTTTTACTTATCAATAGGGCTAGACTAACACATACACCTAGGGGTGTGGTTGACCAGCCCATGTAGTGGCATCTAGACCACTTATACAGAGAAACAATGAGACTCCTCTAAAGCTTTTGCTGGAAGGCAGCAGCCTTTTAGCTCAAACTGTAGAGGCTTGCGCACTAAGCGCTAGAGATCCCACGTTGGAGTCAGCCTGTGGACAGTTACACTAGCATCTGATAGTAGCATTCTAAGCAACAGTCTCTCCTTGCAGGATGAGAAGCCATCCAGTTTTCTACTAGAACATGCAGTCAAAAGGAAAGCCTGGAGGCTCCGGTCAGCACTGATCAACAGGCTGTTGCTTGTCCAATTGGTGGTGCAGCGCAGCAGGACTAGAAGGCTCCCTGAGAAGCAGCCAGCATGTCTTGCCACCTCCAGTTCTCCTATGTATAAGGGACAGTCAGGGGACTCTGAATACTACCCCTACTTCAAGCACTCTCCTCACTGCTCCCATTGACTGGGACCTCGCCTCCCCTCCACCCAAGCACTGCCAACTCCCCCCACCCCCATACACCTCAGTCCCAACCAGGAGCACCCCTCCACACTCAAAAGCCCCCAGCTCACACCCCCAACTGGAGCCCTCAGTCCCTTCTGCACCTCTGCCCCCAGAACAAGCCAGGTGAAAATGAATCAGTGAGTGAGGGTGAGCAGAGTGAATGATAGATGGAGGGCAGATGGAGTGAACGGAGGGTGGGGCCTCAGAAAATGGGCTGGACATGGGTGGGGCCTAATGGGAGGGGCGGGGCAAGGGTGTTTTGTTTTGTGCATGTAGAAAGTTGGCAACCCTACCTCCCTGTGTGACTTAGACTTGTATGTATGAGTAGAAAAGAACATTTACCAATGAATTATGACACCAATAGGAAGAAACCTGTTCTTGACCAGGCTCTCTAAAGTGGCAAGAAATATTGTACTCTATTCAAAAAAGAAATGTCAGTGTATTTAAGAGTATATTTCCCATGAGGTGACTCAAAAGGAATAGCGCCCCTGTGCTACAGAGCAAGTCCTCCAGAAAGGGTAGAGATACCACACTTCCTGCACCCTGCAGATCCAGGCTTTGGTTTCATAGGACAACACCTGCTGGGGACAGAAACAAAGGAGCCAAGGTTAGGGCAGTTGCTGTCTGCTGCTAGACAGACCATTAGAAAGTTGGATACCTCACTTCTGAACATAGCATTTACCTTGACATCCATATACGCACCATGACGAAACCATCTCATGCAAAATGTAGAAGCATTCCACACTAGAAGAGCGATGCAAAGATAATATTTTAATGACTGCTACGGAGTATGTGCAAATGAACATAACACTCCCATCAGTAATGAAACTCATGGAAAATGTGGGCTCTGCCTGGAAAAGTTTCAAACAGCAAACTGACCTGTTTGAAAGTCACTGTGGCAAATAAACTGGAAGATGAGCAAAAGATTCCTCTGCTCTTAACAGTGAAAGCTATATACAAGTCCTACATATATATACTGCATTCTATACAGATGGCATGGGAGGGGGAGGGTGAAGGGGGAGGGAGAGAGAGAGGAAGAAGCTTTTCAGAAAGAAAATGTTTTAGGATCATTGTATCACTAGAAAAAAATTGTTACCACTGAGAAATATACGTTTAGGGTGAGAACACAGATTGAAGGGGAAACAACAGAAGAATATTTCACAGATTTAAAACTAAAAAATCCATCCTACATATACAGAATATTATATGACTCTTATTCAAGAAGAATTTTCCCTAGAGAGTGATAATAAGAAGTTTGTGAACAATTACTAAGGAAGAAGGATCTGTCACAAGAACGGACAATACTTATATGCAAAGCAGCAGAACAAACAGAAAAAACAAATAAAAAAAGCATGCAGAAAGACAGAGCACATGACTGAGTGCCATAGCTAAAGAAGCAAGGGACATGTCCACCGAAATTCAGTTGGCCAAAGACAGAACCATGGAGCACAGGAAAACCTGCCAGCAGCGTGGTAAACAGCATGAGTTCAGGAAACTCTTGGAAGTGAGGCAAATCGATCAAAACTGCAACAAACAAACCTTTTAATGGTAAAATGTGCAGAAAAGGCCAAAAAGGGTGTGGTATTCAGTGCACAAAGAGATTTTTCAAGGGAAGCATGCTTGAGCACGTGAAGACTAGCTAATAATCACATGCACATAGGGCACACTAGCCATGTCTACACGTGCACGCTACTTCGAAGTGGCGGCACTAACTTCGAAATAGCGCCCGTCACGGCTACACGTGTTGGGCGCTATTTCGATGTTAACATCGACATTAGCCGGCAAGACGTCGAAGCCGCTAACCCCATGAGGGGATAGGAATAGCGCCCTACTTCGATGTTCAACGTCGAAGTAGGGACCGTGTAGTCGTTGCACGTCCCGCAACATCGAAATTGCGGGGTCCTCCATGGCGGCCATCAGCTGAGGGGTTGAGAGACGCTCTCTCCAGCCCCTGAGCTCAATGGTGGCCGTGTGGAGTGGCCCCTTAAAGGTCCCCTCCCCCTCCCTTTCCTGTGCAGGAAGCTGAGAGAACATGCAGGCAGCAGTCCAGACACGCGGCCAGCCTACACGTCTCTGAGCCACCACTGCCCACTGCCACCACACCCCAGCGATGGCTGCCTGGCAGCCGCCCCAGCACCCCCAGGGGACCCCCCGCCAGGGGAGCCAGGGCAGCCAGGGCTTGCGGGCTGGCAGGGTTACGCCCGGGCCCGGGATGCGCCCAGCCGATCTGGGGCTGCCCCCGTCACTTGCCCCTTTTACAGGGAGCTCAGGGACATCCTGGGCCCCCGGCACACCTCCTCCCCTCCAGCCACTCTTGATACCTCGGCTGAGGAGCCCCAGCAGGCCCGGGAGCCAGAGTCCGCCCCAGAGGTAAGCCCTGCACCCCGGGAGCCCCCCCTGGAGCCCACCCCCGGGGCACCAGAGCAGGAGGAGGAGCAGGAGGAGGGGGACTCCTCCTCCACCAACACCGGGCTCCAGATCCTCCTCCTGCCATCCCGGAGCAGCAGCCGGGCATCCACCCCCCGGCTGTCCCCCGAGCGTGGGAGTGGACCTACAGGTATGTACCCCCCCAGTGTACACCCCCAGGGTTGAGGGGCGGGGGTAATAGATATGTGGCCAGGGCCCTCCACATGCCCAGATGGCCATGGCCGCAAGGACAGCAGTGCCATGTCCCTCATAGGAGTGCATCAGCCCCTGCCCCGCCCCCCCAGCACGACAGTGCCATGCCCCATCCCCGGGGCTGGGGGGAGCGGAACCTCTATGGTCCCCCGGGAGGAGGGCATGGGACACCCCGCAGCAGCAGCAGCAGCAGCATGCGATGGAGTGCGGGGGGGTGCAAATGCGAGTCTCAGGCTAGATATGGGCAACAAGCTGAATAGCTCCCAGGGGCAAAGGATGAACCTGGGGCTACAAGTGGCAGGTCACACCTCTGCCCTGAACAAAGAGGAGGGAGGAGCTGAGCTGGCTTTGAATCAGGGGAGGGGCCGCAGGTAGAGGCTAGAGGAAGGGAGAGCTGGAAGGCAGCCAGCCTGAGGAGGGGGAAAGCTACACCCCAGAGGGGCACCCCTTGGGGTCTTCTCCCCAGGACGGGTTGGAAAGACTGTCTCTGACTGCTGTGCTGTCACTCCTGGGAGAAACTGGGCATCTGTGGCCTAAGAAACCTCTCCTGTCAGACCCTGCTGAGTGAAGTGAGAGTCACTCCCACCGGAGGACGGGGTGCAGTGCAGGGGGACCCGTGAACCCCATCACAGCAGCATCTCCCGGGGACGGGGATGGGGAACCTGCAGCACAGGGGTGAGGGGACAAGGGCCACAGCTCAGGGCCCACACTAATGCCTGTCTCCACTCTTCTTCCCCCCCTCCTGTGTTCCGCAGCTGCACCATCGGAAGGAACGGAGAGCGCCGGCGAGGCTTCAGTGGTCCCGGAATCCCCTTCGGGGCCATCACTCCAGGCCAGCCCCTCGGCAGAGGACCGACCGGCCCCATGGCAGGCAAGATGGCGGACCCAGCACCACCACCCGACGGCGACGGACTCCCAGCTGCTGGCCCTCCACCGCCGGCAGCTGGAGGTCACGGAGCAGCGCCTGCGGGTGGAGCAACGCCGCCACCATCTCCAGTAGCGGGCGCTGGCCTGGCGCCAAGAGGCATGGGGGGGCCTACATGGAGACCTTCAACTGGCTAGTGGACTACCTGGCCGCCCATGCCGCGCCAGCCGCCACTGCGCCCGCCCTGAGTGCTCCACCCGCTGCGCCACCTGCTGCTCCGCTCGTCACCGCGCCGTCTGCCGTCGCCCCACCACCCGCCACCGAGGGCCGGACCACCGAGGGACACCTGGGGCCAACTGAGACTTGCCGGATATATCTGCCGGTCCGCCCAGCCCCCAGCCAGCCCCGGACAGGGCTGTGGCCGAGGTGGGGCTCCCGGCCGCCCACCCCCAGTGCCGGACTATAGGGGCGTGGGGCCCAGGACGTGGCCCCCCCCTTGTATATAGTTTTGGGACTTATTCATTTGTGGCCCTCGTTTGCCCCGTCCCCCCCATGTAAATAGTTCTCCCCTTCCTTGCAATCCCTGGGTTTTTTTTGTAAATATATGCATACTTTTTTATTTTTCACTTATAATAGTTAGAAGTTCTTGTATATAGTTTGGTATTAGTTAAAAGAACAGTTAAAAGAAAACCAGTTTGATCTTACAAACAAGTGCGTGCTTTTATTTGTCCAGTAAAAGTGTGGGGGGGGGTGCTGTTGGGCGCTCCATGGTGTGGGCGTAGGGGCAGAGAGTGTTGTGGAGGAAGGGGGGGGCGCAGTGGGGGGCCTGGCAGAGTTCACCCCGCGGCCTCATTGAAGTGGGCCCGCAGGGCCTCCCGGACCTGGGTCCCTTCGGGGTCCACCTGCTGACTGGGGGCAGCGGGTGGCTGCACGTCGGCCCTGCCAGCCTCCACAGCCCAGCCCTGAAAAAAGGCCTCCCCCTTGCTCTCCACCAGATTGTGTAGGGCGCAGCAGGCACCCACAGTCTGGGGGATGTTGTTGGGGCCTGCATCCAAGCGGGTCAGGAGACATCTCCAGCGCCCCTTGAGGCGGCCAGATGAGCGCTCCACCACCTGACGCGCGTGGTTCAGGCGCTGGTTGAAGCGCTCCTGGCTGGCAGAGAGATGGCCCGTGTACGGGTGCATGAGCCAGGGCCGGAGGGGGTATGCTGCATCTGCGATGACGCAGAGGGGCATGGTGGTGTCCCCCACAGGGATCTCCCGCTGGGGGATGTAGGTCCCCGCCTCCAGCCAGCGGCACAGGCCCGAGTTCCGGAGAACCCGGGCGTCGTGGGTGCTGCCAGGCCAGCCCACATAAACGTCCTGGAAACGGCCCCGGCTGTCCACCAAGACCTGGAGAACCACTGAGTGGTAGCCCTTGCGGTTGATGTAGCGTCCTCCACTGTGTTGCGGGGCGCGGATAGGGATGTGAGTCCCATCCAGAGCCCCAAAGCAATTGGGGAAGCCCAGCGTGGCAAAGCCCGCGATGGTGGCATCTGGGTCCCCCAGCCTCACGAGCCTGTGGAGGAGCATGGCGTTGATGGCGCGCACAACCTGTAGGGGAAGCACATGGGAGAGCACCAATGAGGGGTGAGCAGGGGGTGCATGGTCCCCTGCCCTCCCAGAGCTGCCTCCCCCCCCAGTGGGTCCTCTTACCTCCATGAGGACAGCCCCGACGGTGGCCTTGCCGACGCCAAACTGCTGTCCCACGGATCGGTAGCTGTCTGGAGTGGCCAGCTTCCAGACAGCAATGCCGACCCATTTCTCCACTGGGAGGGCACGCCGCATGGCGGTGTCCTGGTGCCTGAGTGCGGGGGTGAGCCACTGGCACAGCTCCATAAATGTCTGCCGTCTCATCCTAAAGTTCCTGAGCCAGCGGTCGTCCCCCCACTCCTCAAGCACCAGCCGCTCCCACCAGTGGGTGCTGGTGGGGTAGCTCCACAGACGGCGGCGTGCGAGGCGGCGGGGGTCGGGGTGCTGCACGGTTGGGGGTTGAGTCCTGCTCCCCTGCGGGCCACTCCTCCTCTGGTGTGGCAAGGAGGTGCTCAGCTGCCTCCCGCAAGGCATGGATCAGGGCGAGCCCTGCTCCTGCAGGGAGGGCTGGGTGGACCTCTAGCTGCTGCTGCTGCTGCTGCTGCTGCTGGGGGTCCATGACTGTGTCGCCCGAGGTCTGTGTGCCTATGGCTCTGCAGACTGCGTGCTGTGCAGGCTGAGTGTGTCTGGGAGGGGCCCGTTAAGGGAGCGGCTAGCTGTTGCCCCGGAAGCGCTAGTCCGCCCTGTGACCCTGTCTGCAGCTGTGCCTGGCATCCCTATTTCGATGTGTGCTACTTTGGCGTGTAGACGTTCCCTCGCGGCACCTATTTCGATGTGGTGCTGCGCAACGTTGATGTTCAACATCGACATTGCCAGCCCTGAAGGACGTGTAGATGTTATTCATCGAAATAGCCTATTTTGATGTTGCCACATCGAAATAGGCTACTTCGATGTAGGGTTCACGTGTAGACGTAGCTACTGTGTGCCATACAAGGTGGACTCTGGGGAGCAACAAAATACAATAACATGTAAGGAGCATGTAAAAGTTGAAGAGCCGAAAGCATGTGAAAGATTAAAATGGAGGAACAGTTCCAGTTTTGAAGAGTGCACACTGACACTTACATACAGGGTGGGCCAAAAAAGATAGAAAGGCGCTGGTGTTGGTAGACAGAGGCAAGCAACCATACTTAGACCTACACATGGTTGATCACTTGGTCTCATTAGAAGGTGTATACAAAGCAAGGTTAGGAGAAGACACAGAAGCTGTGGTACACAGTACATGAAAAGTTCTACCAGCCTTAGGAAAGAGCCTAGAACATTACAGCAAATGGTATCATCCAGCGATTAGACAAAACTAATAAACTGGTTTGCTTTTAGTAACTGTGGAGGAAGGTGAGGGGAAGAAGAGGGAATTTGGATGTGTATGAACACTAAAGAGAGGAAAGAAAACATAAAAAGAGAACACTTCCACACGCCCATGAGAAATTAAAAATTGTCCAAGATGGCAGAGGTCAAATTCTTCCGCAAAATTGATGCACCAGCTGGATTTTAGCAGATACCTCTTAGGGTATGTCTTCATGCACCTAGTGGGGACATGTGAAATCAAACTACTTGGGATCAACAGTCGACCCCAGTACTCCACTACTTGTGACGAGTAAGGGAAGTTTCTCCCATCGACCTCCCTCAGTGTGGATGGTCTGGTAAGTTGATTGTAGATAAGTCAATTCCAGCTACACAATTGGCGTAGCAAGAACTGCATGTCTAAATAGATGTTAAGGTCTAGCACAGACTTTGCCTAAGACACCAAAACTACTCTTTCAACACACTGTGTGGCAGACATTGCTGCTTAAGTCTGCCTTTTCAGAATATGTTTGGCTCCAGCAGTATTTCACTGTTACCAACAAGGGTCTTATTTAATAATCAAAGAAAACTCAAGGCAGCCAGCTCAACCATTTTTATGTTAAATGTTGTGAGTAATGCATAACTGAAAAACATACGCCTACCAATTTTCCCAAGAACCTTCTTTTCAGTCTAACAGTTCACACTGTTCTCTCATTTGGTTTTAAGATTATCTTACAGCTTGGTACAAGTATAGGGCCGCATATCATTTCACCTTCACTTACTTCCTGTTTCTAAGACAAAAATCATTTTTATTCATAACATGTGTTGTGCACCATCTTAACATACTAAGTCCTGCTTACCTAGGTGTCTGTTCCTCTTTGTTAGGACAATACTAAAATACTCACTCCTTAGTTAATGATTCTTGAGCCAGTATCTAGTAGCAGGGCAGCAGTTTCCTCTTACCACCAAAGCAGCCAGTGGAAGTTTGGCTCAAACATGCTAGAGGCCTTTTAAAGATCAGACTTATATATCAACTCCACCATGCAGTTATCCAGATGTGAGAGGGCCTAACAGGTGTGAAAGCATGCACCGCAGACACCATAATTTGGGCAACACTGCCATTCAACTTCCAGGACCAGCTGAGGGGAGTATGGAGAGCTGCGCACTGAGGAAATTGTGAGTGAGAATAACCTTCAGATGAACAAAGCCAAATGTCAATTTCAAACGACTGAAACAACATATTTGGGAGAGACATGGACCTCCAAGGGAGTCTTGCATGATGAATCAAAGATTCAAGCAATACCAAACATGTCACAACCTGAGATAAATGGGGAATTCAAAGGCTGCTAGTCATGTTAAATTACAACAGTAAATTCATACTTAACGATTCGGTTTGCGCAATTCACCTAACACATCTCGATCACAAGAGCACTGGGTGGACATGGACATCAGACTATGAAAGAGTTCAAACATTTATACCTCAGTCTGATTCAAACTCCAGGGATGGATTTTTTTTCGACCCACTGAAAGACATAATATCAGTGGTGAAGTTGGCGTGGGACATTTGGGTGGTCCTTGACACTGGGTGGACAGGCAATAAGGGGTGTCGAAAGGGGGACAGATGGGATCAGGGGATCTGCCTCCACCCACTCTCTTCAGTTGAGCTGCCCTTGCAGGGGTGACAGAAATGCTGGCCAGGGCCCTGTGCACACTCACTTCTGGGAGAAGATACCTCTCTTCAGTGTGCAGGGTGTCTGGCACCTGTCCTCATCACACTATCCCATGATAGCTCCAGCTCCCCAAGGTGGCAATCCTGTGTTTATTGATGATCACCACTGCTGGGTGGGATGGACACCCTACTCCTGCTGCAGGATTCATGCATGCGTGACGTGCCTGTCAGGTGCTCTGTTGCTGTGCCACTGCTGTCCCTCCCCCTCCGGTCTAGCTGGGGATCTCTGCTTCTGACACTTAGTGTCCTCCAGGTCTGGGTGGGTTAGTGCTGGTGCTGGAGAAGAGCTGGGTCATGGAGGGTAAGTCTGGATCCCTATGGTCCACCCAAACCTGCCCATCACTACGCCCCTGCATTATACTCTTTCCCCACACAAGATTCTTCATTATGAGTAATGGAATTGTACTAATGCAAAGTTATGGGGCCAATGGGTTGCCAGTTTGATATACATCTAGGTTATTACAGCTACAGAGACGATGATCCCACAGATTGAAAAAGAGACACATTGTCTGGCCTATGAATTACAAGATTTCATGACTTTCTCTAAGGTCATATCTTCACAGCAGAAACTAATCACACACCACTCACTTTCCTGCTGGCTGGTGGGTGCTGGACCACCCCCATGCCCCAATCCCTACTCCCACTCTGCCCCTTTTCCCCAAGACCCCACCCTTGCCCTGACTCTTCCCACCCCTGCTTCGCCCTCTCTCACGTGTGTGCCCCATCCCCACTGTTCCCTCACCACCCTAGATCATCCTGAACGCCACAACTCAGCTGTTCATGGAGTTCCAGAAGCACTGCGAGGGCTGGGGAGGAGTTGGTCAGCAGGGCCACTGGTGGAAAAGGCATGGCTGCTCAGCACCTACTAATTTTATCCCCGCACATGGGAATGACTAAGACAAACAGGAGTGTTCAGGCAAGCTGCATGCTGACCACAGATAAATAGTGGCATCAAAGACACGGTATGGAACATGTCAGATGTACATATATTCTCATCAGAAAGAATCAATAAAATTGTATGAAAACTCAGCAATCCATGGGACAGAATTGGAGGTGATATGTTAAGCATGGGAAGGCAGGAGCTGATCATAAAATGACTACAATGTCAAGTTCTCAGAATTAAGTTCACCTGAAGATACTACAACTCCAGCAGTCGTAAGGCACATTAATTATGTATTAGCATGTAAAGGATTTCCAAGAGTAGTAATAACTGCCAAAGGAGCATAGCTCAAGAATTGAGAATTACTGGATTTTGCTAAAACACATTGCTTTCATCATGAGATACACCTAGTCCTGGTTATCCAAAACAATGGATTACCTGAGTGTGAAATACATGTACAAAAGAAAATAACTTGATCAAAAAAACAGGTGTGCTGTAGACCTGCCCACTGCTGCAAGAGAAGATCTACTGCTAAACCGTAGTGCTAAACCACTACAATGTGGGAAATCACCTGCAGAAGTCCTCTACAACAGATGATACACTGGTACTCAATTATGAGATTAGGTGAAAAAAGCAAAGGATGACAAAGGGAAGATTTGCAGAGATGTCGCAGAAATTACTAGAGGTGAAAACCTCTTCACATATTCCATGACAATTCATTCAAATAAGAAAAACATTTTCTATTTATCTGCTTTGAAGTAACAACCACATTGAAATTCATTATTTTGAACTTGAGCCACAAAGTTGCTTAAGTAACCATTTGAGTACTAGAAATTTGCTAACACATAAATTTAAAGATTTATTATACTTGAATATCCACCAAATGTGATGTTTGACTGCTTACATCAACGTAGCATTTCAGATTCTCAGTTCAGACTGTTTTGGTTAATTATATAAGGTACTCAAATGAAGCAAAAGAAAAAGCTCTGAAATGTAATATAACTAAAGAACAGAGTCATTTTCAAAGTTCAAGTGTTAGATAATCAGGCCAGAAAATAAATTTGAAAAGAATTCCAAACAACAAATATGATATTTAATCATCTGATCACAAACAATTTGTAAACAGAGGAAAAGTTAAAATTCACCTAGTACATATATTGGGACTAATTCACTCAGCTGTAGAAGTCATCATAACATTTTCAGTAAGATGCACAGACTGCTGCTTTCAGGAAACCTACTTTTCTAAATAGAAACTGCTGAAATGCTGGGTTTCTGCCACCAATAAAGTAATTGAGAGAAGAATTAGCCCCTCCCTATTTTATTATCATTTTTAGGAGACAATGGATAAACTTATGTTCTTTATTTTTTCAGTGATTGAGTTCACTCCATTTTCCTGTGGTGTGGTGGGGATGGTTAGGCCACACTCTCAGAAAACCATCATCCAGCATAGTCCATCAAGCTCTCACATGGAACCCGCAAGGAAAATGCAAAAGAAGTAGACCTTGGACAATGTGGAGGAGATCTACTGAGATTGAAGGGCAACAACTGGAGTGCTCCTGGAGCTAGCGAGAAGTTTTGTCCCGAGACAGAGTAAAGGTGAGAAGACTTGTAGATGACCTATGTTCCACTCAGAGAACAAGGGGAAAGAAGTAGTAGTCACCGACAATGACACAATCAGAACTCAGGTGCTCTATGGGCACGTCTATACTATGGGGAAGATCAACCCTGCCACAGTTAATCTTCCAGATTTAGCATGCCTAGTGGGGACTCACCAACTCGAATTTACAGGGCGCCTCTGTCAACTGCAGATCTCCGGCCCCCCACCATTAGAAGTAAAGGAAGTCGATGGGAGTGCAGGCTCCCATCGATCTCCTTTAGAGGAGATGTTGTGGAAGCCCAAAATAAGGTACATCGAGTTTAGCTATGTAATTTACATAGCTGAAATTGCGTACCTGAATTCCACATTCCCCCATAGTTGTAGCTATGCCCTATGTCTGGTTGAGCCAGCAGCCTGAGGGCTACTCTAAGCTAAAGCTGTAAGCTAACCTGAATTCTGCTCAGGGGGTAGTCGTGTTAGTCTGTAACTTCAAAAACAACATGCAGTCCTGTGGCATCTTAGAGACTTACAAATTTATTACATCATGATCTTTCATGGGTAAAACTCTTTTTCATTCTATAAGGTAGGTAACTGATGATGATGTAACTTAGGTAGACTTGCAGCAAGTGTCTACTCTGTGCTGTGTTGATGGGAGACACTCTCCCATCAACTTACCTTCCGGTGCCGAGGGAGGTGGAGTACAGCTGTTAAAGGGGAGCTTGTCATCACTGGAACTGCTGTACTGACATCACTGCATTAATGACAGCAATGCCAATTTAGTGGTAAGTATAGACAAGACCTGAACTATGTACGCTTACTGACTGAATCTGATAGATGGGGTATAGACTCTTTGATGTAAGAATAAGTGTGTTTTATATATTATATTATATTATATTATATTACATTTACACACACACAGACACACACAGAGGCTGGGTCTACACTGCATTCTCCTTTCGTAGGAGGAACGCAAATCAGGGAGATCAAGACATGAAAATGAAGTGCTGATTTACAAATCTTGTGTTCATTTGCATAATTTTGTGTGACCGCATTTCTGGAACAGACTTTTCTGAAAACAAAAACCGCAGTGTAGACAGGGTTCCTTTGGGAAAAAAGCATTTTCGAAAGAAACCTGTACACCACATTTCTTTCAGGAATAAGGGTTCTTTTGAAAACAAGGCTTTTTTCCTGAGGACCCCATCTACACTGCTGTTTTTGTTTCTGGAAAAGTCTCTTCTGGAAACGAGATAGATTCTCTGGAAACACGATCACACAAAATTATGCTAATGAAGCATGGGATTTGTAAATCAGCACTTTAGTTGCATTTTCAATCTCTCTCACTTGCATTCCTCTTTGGAGAGAGGAATGGAGTGTAGACACCGCAACACTGGTCTGAAGGAATTAGTATTTAGGAAAACCTTGTGTTTAACAAAACTTTTCTGTTTGGTGGACAGAACGCTGTTTTCAAACTAAGGTCATCATCAAGGAAAGCTTATTAGTGGATTTTGTGCTTGTGTTAACAAAAAACTAGTCCCACTATTGAGGGGAACTTTCCTGCCCCCTTAAAAATAGCCAGCAGAATTATCTGTGTCCTATTTCTTTTATCCACAGGCCTCCCAGACCCCGCGGATGATTACATACAGTTAAAAGCAAATACAATTTATTAAATTACAATCCATTTTTAAAAAAGAGAATAAGAAAAAATGGAAAAAGTAAATGGAAGACATTATTCCACTCTATGGCATGGAGACCTCCCACGGTCTCTGGACTATCAGGGCAGGTCACAGTCTGTTCCTCGTAAGTCCCAGGCCTTCTTCTCAGAGCCTGGTTGTGCTGCAGGAATGCTGCAAGCCAGACACTAGCTCTGGATGGCAGGACCCTTCTCCGCAGCATCAGCCCTTCCCCACTCTGGCCTGCAAGGCCTCTTGGCTGGTGGAATCCTCCAGTACTGGGCCTCTCCCCTGCTGCTCACCACACTCAGCTCCAGCCTGCTCCAACCCCAGCTGCGCCCTCTGCTGTGCTGCTTCCAGCTCCTGAGCTGTTTCTCTGGCCCCTCTGGGTCTGTGGATGCAGCCCCTCTCCCAGCACGGGTCTGCTACCTGTGCCATGTCTCAGGCTCTTTCCTCTGGGTCACGTCTCAGGTTCTGCTCTGTGCTGTGTCTGAGGATTTCTGGTTGCAACTCTCCCTGCAAGCATGGCTGGCTCTGCTTCTGGGCTGTGTCCCTGGCTCACTCTGGCCAAAATGGCTCTCCTCCCAGCTCAGCTCAGTCACATGTTATCTCCTTAGCTCAGCCCCACTTAGTCTGAGCCAGGAAATTTAGCTGACACACCATATGGGACTCTCCCCAGACTCCTGACTCCCTCATTGGCCTGCTCGTCCCAGCAATCAGGCTAACCTGGAGGACTGGCCTCTTTCCATTGTTCCCAGGGGGCTGCCAGTCTCCAGCTCCTGATTTCTCAAAGACCTTTCCCTTTCCTTTTAATACTGGGAACCAACCAACCAAAAACTCCCACTGAGTTTTAGTATGAGCCCAACAGTCCATTAATGCTCGTTAACATATGGAGATCAAGTGCAATTACTGCAACATCTCACAGCAGTGTTTGCAGGGTCAGGCCCTAAAATAGTTCTGCTTAAAGAATTAAGATTTGTGGAACACTTGCTCATAAGAAATAAATTATTATAAATTATAGTTGGGTCTTAACTTGTAACTCTTACTTCATGTTCCCATCCAAGAGCCAGAGAACTTACAGGAGCTGGCAGGAGTTTTTCACAGTGAGCTGAAACTGACAAGCAATCCAACTTGCTGGCCCATGATCTGAAGGTAAAGGTATCAGAGGAGTTTCTTATTTGTTTTGGCAATAAGGGAATTTCGAAGTCTGGCGTTCATTTCGAAGCGCCTGCATCTACATGGCCAGTTTGCATTCCAAAAGGAGGGCTTTCAAAACGTGACTGGCCACCTTTATGCTAATGAAGGGCTGAATATTCATATCAATGCCTCATGAACCAATTCTAATCTGTATCATTTACATGCCCCTTCCGAAAGGGAGGGCAACGTGTAGACATGGCCCTAAAGTATTTACTAGACCCTTTTAAAAGTTAGGTCCAACATCTTGTGATATCTCATCAATATTATTGACATCTTCTAGTGACCATTTTCCCTGGCTATATCTTATGCTTTTGAAAGAATATAGCAAAAATGTATTTTAATTAGTCAAGCAGAATGGGAATCAAGTCACTCCTTTTTGGAAAACTACTGAGCTCTCTGTTCTTTTCAAGCTGTTTCTCATCTGAATTCTGTTTCAACAATACCACTTCAAGTTGTCTACTATCCGTCACTCGGCAGTAATACTCCCTTGACTATCTAAAATACGGTTCTGGGTGGGTTTGGGAGACAACTTATTTTTCTGCTTTTGTTTCTTGTTTACTTCTTGCAGGAGAAGCAAATCATATAAGAAATTTCCAGATTGTGGAAAATTGCAATATAAAAATCAATTTACAAGAAAGCAGAATATTGGATGAGCAAAGCCTGACAGATGCTATTATGGTAAAAAGATGATGACTCACTACATAGAGACATTATGCCCATGGGGTGGGGGAAGCTAAGGTAAGATTCAAAGTTGTCTAATCTGGCAACTTTAGAAAATGACTGCATTGTACACAATATTCCTGAAGCCTTGTATTATCACGAAATAGAGCACTGATGAACATTCAGAAAAATACAGCAAAAAAGAGGGTAACATACCATAAATCTACTATACTGTAGATTAGCATAAAACTTATTTTTAAATAAAAGCAATTAATTTCACTTCTGTTCGCAATAAATCATATGCTTGCTATGCATCCCAGTCAAAGTTTGCAGTATAAATATTTTCACACATTATTCATTCTGCAATTATAAACAGCCATAAACAGATCTACATAATTACCTACTGTACAAGTTACATGTACAAATACAAATGTTGAGTTAGTCAAAATACCACAGTGAAATAATCAGACTCGGTAATCACTGAATTGTCTAAGGGTGGGTCTACACAGCCAAGTTATCTGGAAATAACAGCCATTATTATGAAATACCTTTGCTAGCATCTACACAACACAACCCCTATAGGGGCTGTGCAGACAGGGAATAGAGCCTATTCTGAAATATGCCATTGTGCGTTCAATGGCTCTATTTCAAAATAAGCTGTATATTGTATTGACACTAAGCGCTATTTTGAAATGCATTTTGTGTGTAGCAGAGTCATTTCGAAATAGGCTAATCCGGAATAGCTTTTCCAGAATAGCTTATTTTGGAATAATGCTGCTGTGGAGACATACACTAAGTTAGTTGAACAAGAAATGAAAAATAACCACCTTGGCAGCAAAGCTCATGCTCAGATTTGATGAGGTACTGACCTGTGCAAATGGGGAGTACAGGCGAGCCTGGTCTACCTTAGAAAGTGTTTTCTAGGATAGCTGTGCCACACAAAACAGAGACCTAACTGTGGGCCTACCACAATCCAGATGACTGTGTGTGTTTCAGGCTTTCTCATGAGCAACCTCAAAATGTCCCAGCTTTGTTCCAGTGTAAAATGAAAACAAACGCAAAAAACCCCCTAAACAAGCTCTCAGACTATAGTCTCTCACGTTAAATAAGGAATCATGAGATATAAAGGAACATTTAAAAAATAGCAAACAAAGGCAATGAATAAGTGGTAGGGAACATAAGGTCTATAATGGAATTGGTAGTGTTCAACATATTCATAAATGATCTGGAAAAGAGGGAGAAGAGTGAGATGGCAAAATTTGCAGAGGATAATAAATTGCACAGCAGAATTCAGCCCAAAGCTGACTGAAAAGAGTTACAAAGGAACATAAGAAAAGCTGGGTGACTAGGCAACAAAATGGCAGATAAAATCCAGGGCTGACAAATGCAAAGTAATGCACATTGGAACACACAATCCTATCTACATTTGCAAACTGCTGGTGTCTAAATAGCTGCTTACCACTTAAGAAAGTACTCTTGGAGTCAGCAAAGACAGTCTTTGAAAACTTCTAGATGCTAGTACTGGGCTCAGTCATTGCCCTGTTCTGATCAGATAGCACTGGCCACTGTCAGAAGATTGGACAGTGGGCTAGACAGACGACTAGTCTGGCCATTCCTATGTTTGTATATTAAAAACGTCACATTTTTCATGAAACTGAATTCTTGTTTTCCGTCCGCCCCTGAAGTTTACATTTAGGCATTTGCCCACATAGCTACATCAGTTATAGGTCTGATCTTCTTCACATTCCTAACCAACATGGCTACACCAGCAAATTTCTGGACCATAAAACAGCTGTACACAATGATGTTATAGGCATCATATTAAATCGTTTACACCATCAGAAAATATGAGACCCATAAGGGTATGAATCACATGACTGGTATGCTAATATAAATGGATAACCATTGCCTAGGAAATTAAAAATGGAAACAGAGGTGGTGTTACGTATATAATATCCACCAGAGTTGGAAATGGTCATCATGATGCCAGTGCAAACAAAACATACACAAATTAAGAAATCTAAGGATAGTTTAAAGCCATTGCCTGGATTAAAGTTACCAATCTTAGACACTTGCAGCATTTCCCAAATAGACAAATTCAACTCAGTATTTTCTGTGTTCTATATACAGCTCTACACTTGCTATAAAGAATACCAAGAGCATACTATAATTGCTGATGTAAGGTTATTTAGGTTTATTAGGGCAATTGGCAATTTTTTAAGGGTACACACAATAAATGCATACTAAAGGGGAAGGTCTGGATAAACCACTGCTCAGCAAAATGAGATGGGTGGTCACAACAAGTCTTGGTGTTCTTAGGTACCTAAACTAGCTAAACTTATGTTGGGCAAATATACAGTATACATAAGCCCTTGTGTATATGTGGCTTGGTTTTGGTGGGGTTTTTTGGGGGGGAGGAGGTTGGTTTTTTTGTAATTTCATGATAGATAACTGAAACAAAAATACAAAATAAACTAAGAGAAGAGCATTTAATATTTGATAGATAATTAACATAAATCTGAATATTTTCTTTTTAAGATTAAAAAACAAACAAACAAACAATGCAACTTGTTATAAAACCACTTCAATTCTTCTGTGCTTCATTCCAGACAGGACCAGAAACCAAAATGCTATGTTTGAGAGAGAGAGTAAAATGCAAAGATCTGTAGAATGCCCATTGAATTACATGAGTATTGTGACTACTCAGAACACTGACATGTTATTTCCAAAATGGAAGATGCCCGCAATTACTGGACACTTAGTAAGAAAGTCAGTTGTTAGTCACAATGAAATTCTTAACCCAAGTAAGTCTACATCTCTGAACCAATCTACAAAGTCTGTGGATGTTTCCCTGTTAGATATGATACCCCCCATGTGAAAAACACAGTTAGAAACCTAGTGGCCACTAACCCCAAATAAACTGAATTTAACATATGAAAAAGGGATAACATCAACAACAACTAAACAAATGGCAGCTCAGAAAGACAACTATTCCAAAACTTAAGACCTGAATTCACAGTCCTTCCTTCGTCTTTTTACAATAAGATTTTAGCCAAGGAAAATAGCACTATGAGCTCATAATGGTAAAAATCACATTAAGAAACGTGTTAAAGGCTATTTTTAAAGTGTACTTTACATACAAGAAAAGAGTAGCAAATGCAAGACAATATTCTTCTGAGGATCAGGAATCCCTTTTAGTGTAAGAGACAGACAGATCTTTCATTCATTATTCTCAAATGAAATGTTTTTAGTTCACCATGTTAAGACCAGATTCTGGTTCAGAAAATACAAGTTGAGCCTCTCTAGCCCAGCACTCTCAGGCTGGGTCTACACAAACCTGTAGTGCCGGCAACTTCATGGAAATGATCAGGCTCACAATTGCAAATGGCTGCTCATTAGTACAACCACATGGCTAATTAGCACAGCTGCATGATATCTCCCTGCCAGCAGAGGCTGGCACCAGCAGTAAACAAGCTGTGTAGACATACCTCCGCAAGCAAAAGCCACCTCTGTCACCAGGCCCTTATTCCTGACAAGGGGCTGGCATAAGGGACTGGTGACAGAGGGAGGTTTTGCCGGCAGAGGCATGTCCACATGGCTTGTTTACTGCCAGCAGCGAGATCTTGCGTGGCTATGCTAATTTGTCATGTGATTATGCTAATTAGCAGACATTTGCAATTGCGAGACTGCTCATTTCTATGATGCTACCAGCATTATAGGTCCATGTAGACCCAGCCTCAGGGTCTTAGAAGACATTCAGGAGAAGATGAAAGCAAGGACTGGTGGCTGTAAATAAACTGTATGTGACCATGGGAATTCTGGCCTTACCCATGATAAGTGGACATCTGGCTAACTAAAATCATGCCAGACCACAGATGTTCCCAGACCAGAGAGTGCCAGACTAGAGAGGTTCAACCCATATTATTATCCTACTAACCATAATCAGTAAACCTGACTTCAGCAATGAGAGATGCAATTTTCTGACCAAGGGAATCTTATTATTTTATGCTACATAATGCACCAGGGTATGCTTTCAGGTGGTATTGAACAAAAGAGGCCTTGACAATCTTGTGCAGATGTTTAATTAAAATGTTGCATTTATCGGAATGCCCACTTGTCATTTAACAAACCACAGAAGTTTGCAGAGTCACTGATTAAAATCATCATTGTATTCTCCTTCAAGAGGGGCATTTTAAGCACTGAACCATGGGGCCCTTCCAACAAAGGAGATAGTTCAAAGCACAATATGAATAACATATTTAATTCTAGACAGAATAGGTAACCTTTCGCACCTCCTAAAAACATTGGCAGTAAATGCTTCAAAACCAATATGAGAGGATTACGTTCTCTCCTAGTTTCAGTGAAAACCAAAAGGCACAGATGTTCATGTAAATCATGACACAGAAGCTCCTTGAAAAAGGGTCCCTTGTTCTTTGCAAACAATTCTCTCCTCAGACCTGACAAATACACAGCACCAAAATGCATCTTACAGGCTATTTATCCACAAAGAGTAACATATGGGATATCTACAGAAAACTTGTGACTTGTTAAGATTCATAATTACTGTAAGATATATGTGCAGGTAGTATCTTGGGAATCGTGTATTTACACTGAAAGCAGAAATAAGTTACCAGTAATGCGACTCTCCTCAGTAATTAGTAATGTAACTTGGTGAGGAGGCACAGAGGCAGGAAAAGGTTATCATCCTGTCTCATTTAATGCAAGACTCAATTGTTCAGCCTGGTTCGGTAAGATTATCAGAGGAGGAGGAAAACTACTATGTATTTACTCACTGAGTAAACCTGCTGTGGAGTGGAGGAGGTTCATGATCATTTGGATCCTGGTTTTTATAAAACCCACCAGATCAACAAACAAAACTTTTGGGAGGAAACCTACTTTATTAGGAAGGGAAGGTTTTATGACTTTGGTTTTTGCATTGTAGTGATGTTTAGAGCACTATCCCTATCAGTGCTGGAATTAGGTGAGCTGATGCACCTTCTTGCTTGAAATGGTTTCAATTATATATATATAAAGCTAGGAGGGGTTGCAACTGCTTTGGAGGATAGGGTCAACATTCAAAATGATCTGGACAAATTAGAGAAATGGTTTGAAGTAAACAGGATGAAGTTTACTAAAGACAAACGCAAAGTGCTCCACTTAGGAAGGAACAATCAGTTTCACACATACAGAATGGGAAGTGACTGTCTTGGAAGGAGCATGGCAGAAAGGGATCTAGGTGTTATAATGGAACACAAGTTAAATACGAGTCAACAGTGTGATGCTGTTGCAAAAAAAACAAACATGATTCTGGATGCATTAACAGGTGTGTTGTGAACAAGAGAAGTCATTCTTCCGCTCCACTCTGCGCTGGTTCGGCCTCAGTTGGAGTATTGTGTCCAGTTCTGGGCACCGCACTCCAAGAAAGATGTGGAGAAATTGAAAAGGATCGAGAAAAGAGCAACAAGAATGAGCAAAGGTCTAGAGAACATGACCTATGAAGAAAGGCTGAAAGAACTGGGCTTGTTTAGTTTGGAAAAAAGAAGATTAAGCGGGGACATGATAGCGGTTTTCAGGTATCTAAAAGGGTGTCATAAGGAGGAGGTAGAAAACTTGTTCTTCTTGGCCTCTGAGGATAGAACCAGAGACAATGGGCTTAAACTGCAGCAAGGGAGGTTTAGGTTGGACATTAGGAAAAAGTCCCAAACTGTCAGGGTGGTCAAACACTGGAATAAATTGCCAAGGGAGGTCATGGAATCTCCATCTCTGGAGATATTTAAGAACAGGTCAGATAAATATCTATCAGGGATGGTCTAGACAGTACTTGGTTCTGCCGTGAGAGCAGGGGGCTGGACTCGATGACCTCTCAAAGTCCCTTCCAGTCCTACCAATCTACGATTCTATGATGTTCACAGTTTGGTTCAGAATAGGGTGATCATATTTCCCTATGCCGAATATGGGACACCTGGTAAAATTATTTGTATCGAAACAAGTTCAGTGGAAATCAATCAGAACTATGCAGATCTTTTTATTTGCAATTTATCTTTAAGGATTTAGGGTTCACATGGGGAAAGATCATACACACACTCCGTACACATCTCTCACACAAAGGAGGTGACCAACTAATCTGACCCTCCCTGCCCAGCAATCTCCCCCACGCATCAGGGTCAGACCCATGTCCCCTAGGGCCTGGCACCTTCTCTTACTGGGGGAGGGGCATTCAGGGTCACATGCCAGCCCCAGATTTCTGCCAGGGTTCACACCAGAATGTGGCCAGCAGCAGCCTTCCAGCACTCTGTGAGAGAGAAGGCACTGGAGCTGCATCCAGCTGCTGTGGAAGCGGGATAAGGGATGACCTGGCCCATGTCTTTGCAGAGCTCATCTGTTCTCCCTCACACCCTTCCCTATGGCTGGATGCAGTCTGTCCTGTCCTGTTTACACAGTGTCAAAAGGCAGCTAATACCTGCAGGCTGCTGCTGGCCACCAACATAATCCAGGGCCCAAGGAACCTGACTGCAGGGGCTTCAGTGAATGAGTCAGAGAGGTGGCCTCAGAAGGGCAGGTGCCTAGGGATGGATCAGCCCTGCACTCCCTGGGGACAGGGCACAGGGAGGTGAAGAGGGTGCTAAGCCACTTTCCAGGGGACTCCTTTCGAGCCTGCAGGTCTGGGGTGTCAAAAGGCTGGAAATCACATCCCTCTCACCACTCTAGAGCTTAGCTGCGAGGAAGAAAGGCTACCCCAGGCTTTGGCACATGTAAAGCTTAGCGCCTCCTGGTCAGTGCCCTGAGCCAGAGGGTACTGGGTTTTTCCAGGGCACCAGCTCAGCTCAGAGGCAGTGGAGGAATGATGGCGCCTGCCAGCCAAGCTGTTGGTGAGCTGAGCACACCAATGAGGGGCTGGTTCTCTGCCCAGCTCTGGGAGCAGGATATGCCCAGCTAGAGAGTCAATGGAGGAGCAGCAGGGCTGAGGAGAAGTGAAAGGGAAAAGCAGTGAGAGGACAGTGAAAGGGGAGCATATTTACAGTTGCTGGGTGGGAAGTAGAGGTGACACCTCATGGGCAGCTGCCAGGCACCTGCCTGCACTCGCCAGACACTGCAGCTTGCAGTGCACAGCCAGTGCAGGACAAATGGGTGGGTGGGGCTCTGCTGGCCAAGAGCCAGCACATAGCAAAGGCTGCTCCCATCACGCAGCCAAAGAGCAGCTGGACTTACACTGCATCTTTGCCCCACTACCAGCATTGCCACAGTGACCCCCATTGTCGGCCACTGGACTCCCCCACTCAGTACTGGTAGGCAGATGGCTGGCAAGCAGTGATCCAGCCAGCAGCAGGACCCACCAGTACTGATTTTAGGTGAGGGGGAGACAGAAACTACAGGACAATTTGCCTGTTTTTCTTTAAAAAAAAAAAGTCAGGAGACCTACAGCAGGGATTAAATACAGGACTGTCCATTTAGATCTAGACTACATGTACTGGAGCCAGTTCCTTCCCCCACCCATGAGCAGATGGGAATAAGGGGACTTTGAAGTAGGCGGGGTCCTTTCGAAAAGGAGCCCCGTCGGGACGAGCCGCACAGCGGCGAGCCACGTCAATTTCGAAGTGCCGCAGCCGCCCGCATGCTAATGAGGGGCTGAATATGTATTTCAGCGTTTCATTAGTAAACTTCGAAATGGCCATTTGCATGGCCATTTCGAAGTTTTGGCTAGTGTAGACATGGCCATGGGAAGTTAATATTGTCTAGCAGCATTACCAATCCTTCCCACTACTTACTGGGCTCTTAGAAGAGACTTAGCGGTAAATCACAGCTAAATAACAGCACAGAACACTGACAGCCAGGACTAGTGGCTGTAGAAAATTTCATGGGACCGCAGTAAACTTGGTCATGCCCATGGTAAGTGGATATTCAGATAGTTAAAATCATGCCAGACCAAGGATGTTGCTGGAACAGAGTGCACCAAACTAGAGAGGTTCAGACTGCACCAATATAGTTCATAGAGGATTTGTATGCTGTGGAATCGGACCTGAAGTTGGCATCACAGCTGAGGCTGGGGTGAGGGTTGCCCCAAAAGCATGATACAAGTATATGCATACAGTTTAGGGGATTTTTGGAACAACATTAATATTGGACTTATAAAGAGTGTAAGGTTATACTCATGCAGTCAATAGTTTTAAATAGAAGTAGGCATGAAACAGACAGAGATTTGAAGTTTAATTTCTTCCAGATACCAATACACATTTGATTCTTTCACATTCTGAGCACTTATTACAGAATCATAGAAATGGGATTTCAAGAGATCATTTAGTTTATGTCCCCATATGAGGCTGGAATAAGTATAACTAGAACATCCCTGGCAGGTGTTTGTCTAACCTCTTCTTAGACACCTTACAGCAACAGTGATGCATACCAATGATCCTTGTTTAACTGCAGTGCTCCGTTACCCTTTCCCCCCCCTTATTCTTACATTAATAACTCCAGAAATGGGTTGTAACAGATGGAGAACGTGAAATATTTTATATCAGTCTCCCTTTGTTTCTCTAATCCTACAACATGAGCTTCATCCTACAAGGTTCTGAGTATTCTGACCTCAATCCAGCAACCTCCTGAACATGTGCTTAATTTTGAGCATGTGAGTCGCCTCTGTGACTTAAAGTAATTTAAAGTTGCCTTGTGTTTTGATGGCTATACAATTCTTTCAGCACAATTAAATTCTACACCCTGTGGGAAAACCCTGTGTGTTCATTACCTGGGTGAAGAGAAGGTAAATTCTACGACTGTGGTTTCAGTCTTAATTCACTTACACCCTTTGTGCATTGATTCCAACTACGCAAACTGAAATTCCTCGAGGGATGCTCAGCATTCCAAGCTGGTTTATTTATTTGATGTTACTTAATTACAAGTTAAAGAAATAGCTCATTAATTAATGTTTCCTCTTTTTTCCACCCTTCAGCAACTTTTATGAAGTCGTTATCCATTGGGACCTAATTTAACTTGTTCAAGGATGATACATATGATGTCTTTATTGACAAAGGGGTCCTCGTTGGCAACAAGACCTCTGAGGTGCTAAGGTAATAAAAATAAAGAATAATAATGTGTTCATGCTGGCAGATGCTGCAAACATTCTCAGACAGTATTTAGTTCTAATGAGCTTTCTTTCGAGTACCTGCCTACACGGTATTGTTCCAGGAGACCTACTCTGAGCATTAATTTCACATTTGATGTTTTCACGTGGCCTAAATCACACACATTTGTTTCTTCAGGATAGACCATGTGTTAGCTCACATGAGAATCTGATTCCAGCAAGAATGTATACAATTTAAAAGAAGTTGATTTCATCTGAAAAATGAAAGCTCAGATAAACCAACAGGGAGAACCTCCTGAGAGTTTACCTCTTGGAAACACAATATAAGTTTGTACTCCTAGCAGTAACTATAAGAAAAGGATCAATAAGAATTTGGTACTGCAGAAGTGGGAGACACCAAAAGCCTGCAACCTACAAGTTCTACAGAAAATACATGACAAATAGAAGAGTAGGTGTTAGATTAATCTGTCTGTTGACAATGGCTTTGGGGTAAAGAGGAGGTTACCAAAGCTGGGAAAATTATATCATCTATAGCCATATTGTCCCTGGGTGCACAGTGCAGGGGGGTTCTGTTACCCTTCTCTCCCACACTTCTTCCTCAAGGGCTACAGATTATCGTACCTGCTGTACTTGGGGGGCATGAATGGGAGCATTTAGCTCCCTCCCTAAAGCCATGGGCATGACTCTTCCCTGGGGTAGGGAGGAAGACCCGAGCATACAGGTCTGTGCCCTTCCAAACATAAAGCAGAGAGTGTAACCTGCACACTTCTCCTGCATTCTGAAGAGTCGGGGAAATGAGCTGCCTGAGCTTTCTCTAGGGCAGACCGCTGTTAGCATATGCTGAATGCTGGCTCTTTCTTGCTGATTCTCTATGGCAAGTTCAGCTTTTTAACTCCATCCTGAGTACGAGGGAAGTCAAAGTGACAGTACAGGGGAAGAGAACTGGGGACTAGCACAGGATGCTACGATCAGATGAGATTGGCATGACTGCTTGTTTGAGTCACCAGTCTAGCTAAAACCCCCAGAAGAGGATCTCTGTTTGGACCAAATGTAGAGATGAGATCTGTTCAGAGTAGTCTGGAAACTTCATTTCCCTGCACACTCAA
This sequence comes from Carettochelys insculpta, assembly GCF_033958435.1. NCBI lineage: Eukaryota > Metazoa > Chordata > Testudines > Carettochelyidae > Carettochelys > Carettochelys insculpta. The sequence goes on along the minus strand of NC_134147.1, from coordinate 8,878,410 downwards.
AATGCAGCACTGTGCTAAAAGCCTCAAATCTCACCCTGGATTTTTATCAGATGATGTGATTTTGCTTACTTTCCCCTTAATTCTTCTGTTCCCCTCTACCTACCACTGCTTAAATCTCTGCAATGTGCTCTAGCAGCAGAGAACCCAGGGCAAAGACCCTTCCCATAAGCAAGTATCAGAGGGGTAGACAAATTAGTCTGTATCTTCAAAAAACAAGAACTCATGGGGCACCTTATAGAGTAACAGGTATTTTTGAGCATAAGCTTTCATGCGCAAAGACCCATTTCGCCAGATGCATCTGGTGAAGCAGGTATTTGCCCATAAAAGCTTACTCTCCAAAATATTTGTTAGTCAATAAGATGCCACAGGATTACTTCTTGTTCCCATAAGCAAGCTGCCCCACAATGGACACAATAAAACCACTAACTTCTGAATTAAGGAAACCTGAATGAAAAGACATGCTCCTAATAACAGCCCGAGCAACAGACAGTTTGAGCTGCCAGCAGGGTTCCCATGGCTGGGGTTTCCAAGAGGCTGGTACTCAGTACTGGCAAGTACCACCACAAAAAACACTGCATTTATCTAGGTGAATTTGAGAGAATTCTTCAGAGACACAAACAATTTAAAACTTTCTGCAAATACCACAGAAGGATATTGAAGAAGTATAGGGCCTGTAGGAAAACTATGGGATTGTGGCATAGCCTCTCTCATTTCTTTTTGAAATGGGCTTAATAGCAAGAAGCCTAAAATATGTTAGAATTATAGAAGGTCAATTCGTGACTGATTAAATGGTCACATCTTCACCTCCTGTAAACTGGCATAGGTTCACTCACTAGCTGAGGCTCTGCCCTATAGATCTATGCTGAATGATAAGATGTATTTGGTATGTAAACTGGTTATACATTCCTTCTTTGTCACTGAAGAAACAAAGTTCTGAGATGAATAAATGCATATAATAAAGATGAGCTCAAATAGCCATGACATGGATTTAAAAATAAATTTTTAAAGAAGCTTCATAAGAAAGTTATGACTTTTCTTTAAATATTTTAATACATATCTTTGTGTTCAGCAATCTTTTATGGCTCTGTAAAAAAAAATGCTAGAGTATGTATGCTTAGACAAATGTTAGGTTTCAGATATAACACAACAGTCCTAGGAGTTGGAAGAAAACAAAAATAGTGACCTTGAAAACCTCATGTTAGTGCCATAGGAAAATTAACAAATATTTAACTCACCATGAGTAACAAAAATTTACACAGGCACCTACTACAAAATGTTTTTACCTTCATTCCCTTGTCCTGGTGGCTGATAAAATGAGAGCCCCAGAGATATGATGGCTGCAATTTCCAAAATTATGAGAGTCACATCCTGTAGTGCTTCCCAAACTAGCTGTATGAAAGTTTTTGGCTTCTTCGGAGGTATAAAGTTTTTCCCAAAAATAAGCTTTCTTTTTTCGAGGTCTGCAGCAGTGCCAGGTAATCCTGTGAACAAATTAAAAACAAATGATTGAAGTGACATGGAAACAAAAAGTGCCCAAACACATTAGTGTTCTAATCAATTGCATTTTCAAAGTAGATGTGCCAGCTTTATCACCTATGGCATATTAGATGGGATGGCAGATTTGCCAATTTAAAACGTGTTGTTTAGCCAGATCATTCTTTTGTCCCAGTATTTTGAACAGAGGTTTACAGAAACGTCGAAGGTTTTTTATTTAAATGAAACTCTTTGTTGTTAGTTATTAATTATATACTGTTATATGATATAGCTCAAGAGAAATTCAATTGCCATCCACCTAATTAGCAGAGCACCCATGGCTGAGTTTTGTGTTTCTGTTGGTGGTGTATTTGCAAATGTCCTGGTGCACATAAACATTTATTCTGCAAGTGAATGGAAAAGATTAGAGAGAAACATTGAGGCTATGTATACGCTAGCATTCCTCTTTCAAAAGAGGCATGCAAATAAGTGGAATCAACAATGCAAATGAGGTGCAGATTTACATATCTGGCACCTCATTTACATATTTATTTTTCAAAAGAAGAAAAGCAGTGTAGACGCAGCTCTTTTAAAAGCAAGCCCCATCTTCAAAAGAACCACATCTACACTGCTTTTCTTCTTTCGAAAGAAGCTCTTTTGAAAGAATATGCCAAAGAGTTCCCAGATATTTAAATCTCCACCTCATTTGCATTTTTGATTTCTTTCGTTTGCATGCCTCTTTCGAAAGAGGAATGCAAGTATAGACACAGCCTGATAGTGTCCCAAATAAGTATCTTGACTATAAAGAGATCTAAATAGATGCAATCATTTGGGAAAGTGAACAATCACTTTTCTGAAAAAGTAGACTTCAGAGAGTGCCATCAGAAGGCCCAAGGCCCAATTTAAAACACACTTCTAATGGTTTCATGCAAACCTATTTGTGGTGATATGTTTCTTCAGGCCTGCTGACAGCAGAAGGCAAAGTAGGCAATTGGCCTGGGGCCTGGTGACTCAGAAAGGTCCAGAGATCCTCCTGGCTACTGCTACTGCAGCAGTGGCCAGGACCGAGGCCCTTTAAATTGTCTCCTGAGTCCCACAGAACATGTTTTAGGTGGTGCTGAGGGCTGCCTGGGTTGCCCCTACCCCCTGCCCCACCTTGCCGAAGGACCCAGGGAGTCTGTTCATCCCACTGTGTTTCTGGCTTGGATTTGAAGCACTGTGATTCAGCTGATCACCTTGATATTGGAGTATATTCTTCCTAGGTTGCCCAAAAAGAAGATTTACAAATTCCCTCCTTATATGTGACCTTTTACCTTGACTTTAAGTGTGTACGTGTTAATTCATGCCAAGGATACCTGCCATACTCCTTTGTGTTAACAAACAAGCAGGCCTATAAACACATTGTAAGAACCTGGAATTTATAAATTAATGGCCTTCAGAACAAAGGTGGTCCAGAGACTAAAAGAGTGACTCCTGAGAAGAAAGCCATGTCTCAGAGGCACCAGTGGGTGGGATCTCAGAAGCAGAAAGGCTGACAGCAAAGCAGCACTTTTTACTGGGCTCAACTTTAGCTTCAAATTTATACCATATTAAATTTCTCTGATAGCGGGCTGGGACCTAAAATTATCTTTGATTTAACAGAATTTTTTCTCATGTTTCCTTTTAAATTACTCTAGCTTTCTTAAACATGTACACTCTTAGGGAAATTTACTATGCTTCATTCACAGAGACAAAGAAAACAAACTATCTGGAGAGAGTATTTGGTAAAGAGGAATTAGAAGACTTTGGTCAAATGCATCGGGAAAATATTTCAATGAGCTAGTACTGCAACACGGTGAGTAAGGTAAAATGAACATGCATAATAACACCAGAAAATCTGAAAGGTTTAACTAGAATGCTAACCTGTATTACACTCTATGAACACTAGGTGACACTTCGTAAAATGCAATAGATCCTCAGAGTTTGAATACCCAGAGTTACTGACTGGTCAACCACACAGCTCATTTGGAACCGGAAGTATGCAATCAAGCAGGAGAGACAAAAATATAGCAAATGTGGCACATTACCTGGTTAAAGGTAAACTACAGGAAAAAAAAAAGAAATGTTTAAAAATGTTTTTACACAGTAAGGAAACAGCTCCTGCGCTTGTTTTTATTTCAGTAAAGATGCTTAAAAGCAGCATTTTTCTTGTGCATAGTAAAGGTTCAAAGCTGTACTAAGTTAATGTTCAGTTGTAAACTTTTGAAACAACAATGTTTTGTTCAGAGTTACAAACAACCTCCATTCCCAAGGTGTTCCTAACTCTGCAGTTTTACTGTGCCTTATTTAAGCTTACCTCAGCTACCACAGACAGCATGTTAAAGGTTCTAATGGAAGTCACATTGCTAGTGCGTCTCTCTAACAAAGAGACCCTGCAGCCAGTCTGTATCAGGTAAAAGAGCCTGACCGGCTATTAGCAGCTCTACGGCTTATAGTGCAGAAGGTGTACACAGAATCATAGGGTTGGAGAGACCGCAGAGGATCATCAAGTCCAACCCCTTGCTTAAAGCAGGAAGAATCCCAACTAAATCATAGCAGCCAGGGTTTTGTCAAACTGGGATTAATGACCTCCAGGGGAGGAGACTCTGCTAGCCCACCCCCCACAGGTAACCCATTCCAGAGCTTCACTGTTCTCCTAGTGAAATAGTTTTTTTCTAATATCCAGCCTAGACATCCCCCATCCTAACTTGAGACCATTGTTCCTTGTTCAATCATCTGTCACCAATGAGAATAGCATATGTCCATCCTCTTTGGGAACCCCCCTTCAGGTAGTCGAAGGCAGCTATCAAATCCTCCCTCCCTCTTCTCTTCTGTATACTAAACAAGCCCAAATCCCACAGCCTCGCCTCATAGGCCATGCGCTCCAGCCTCCAGTCATGTTTGTTGCCCTCTTCTGGACTCTCTCCAGAGTGTTCACATCCTTTCTGTAACGGAGTGGGCCCAGAATTGGCTGCAACACACCAAATGTGACCTCACCAGTGCTAAACAAATGGGAATAATCATTTCCCTAAATCAACTGGCAATGCTCCTACTAATGGGCCCCAAGATGCCATTAGCCTTCTTGGCTACAGTGCCACTTTGTTGACTCATATCCAGCTTTTCATCCACTGTAATCCTCAAGTCCTTTTCTGCAACGCTGCTGCTTAGCCAATTGGTTCCCAGTCTTAGCGGTGCTTGCGATTCCTCTGGCCTAAATGCAGGACTCTGCACTTGTCCTTGTTGAAACTCATCAGATTTCTTTCGGCCCAATCCTCCAATTTGTCTAGGTCTCTCTGGACCCTATTCCTACCCTACAATGTGTCTATCTCTCCCCCTAGTTAGGTGCTATCCACAAATTTGCTCAGGATGCAATCCATCCCCATCAAGCAGATATAGAGCCATTGAGCAATACTCTTTGAGCCTGACAATCTAGACAGCTTTCTATTCACCTTACAGTCCATTTATCCAATGCTTACTTCCTTAACTTGCTGGCAAGGATAATGTGGTAGACTGTACCAGAAGCTTTGCAGAAGTCAAGGTATATCACATGCACTGCCTCCCCCATATCCATAGAGCCATCAGATTGGTCAGTCCTGACTTGTCCTTGGTGAATCCATGCTGACTATTCTTGATCACTTTCCTTTCCTCCAAGTGCTTCAAAATGGATTCCTTGAGGATCCCCTCCATGATTTCTCTGGGATGGAGATGAGACTGATCAGTCTGTATGTCCTCAGATGCCCCTTCTCTTTTTTAAGATGGGCATTACATTTACCTTTTTGCAATCACCTGGGAACTCCCCAGATCACCACAAATTCAAAGATATTGGCCAGTGGCTCTGACATCAGATCAGCTAACTCCCTCTGCACCCTCGCATGTATTTGATCCACCCCATGGATTAATGTATGACCAGCTTTTCTAAATAGTTCTTAACCTGTTCTTTCTCCAGAGAGGGCTGCCCACCTCCATCCCATACTGTGTTGCCTAGTGCAGCTCTTTGGGGACTGACCTTCTCTGTGAAGACAGAGGCCAAAAAAAAAAAAAGCGTACATCAGCTTTTTCCACATCATCTGTTACTATGTCACTAGGTTACCTCCAGCAAGGGACCACATAACAAAGAATTCTGCAAAAGAAACCAAATAATGTACATGATAGTTTTAATACATCTCATGTTTGTAGTGTATAAAAGAATCTTTAATATTATGTTCGCTACTGGGAAAAATATGATATTTTCTTAACATGTTTTGAGTTCCATTGATTTTATAAAGCATGTAGTATACAAACTACTTCTTGCATTAAAAAGAGTGTTTGTATCAATAAGTTATTCAAACGCTTTATTATTGATGAAAGTGTTTCAAAAAGAAGATTCTTTGTACACATTCACAAACCACGCTATCATGGTTAGAAAATGTGACAAATTATCACAATACGATTCTCTGGCATGAGAATATTTTCAAAGGCTTGCCTCCTCTACTGAGTTGTTTTTATTTGATTCGAAATGATGAGGACAATATTGCCTGGAAAAAACAAATTGTTGGCTATACTTTTGTGCAGTATATTAAATGCATTTCTACCATCAATATGCAAGCCCACTAAAATAACACATTCCTCCATATCTATTGCTTTTTGGATGGGTGGGGAGAAGGAAACAGAAGACCCAATAATTAATTGTTTTGCTTGTTCCTCAAGCATATGGCAGAGTTACAGCACACTGGAAAAAAGTGCATCAGTTAAATAACCTTGAATGTCTCTTGGAAAAATTTGTTTGTGATACCAACCATCTCCACAGCAACCAGCAGAAGTATCACAAACAGAGGATGATTTCTACATTGGTATAAGCAGCAAACACAAATCAGTGCTAAAAATAAAAAAATAAGAGGAGAAAGCAAAAATTACGTAGAAGACCAGCTCTCAGGAACCAGAGCATGTTTTTCACAGCTGTTTAAGATGAAGGATATAGAAAAATACAGAATCCTCAATGAGCTACTGTAGGTGTTTTGAATTAAGGCCCATTGCTACTTTCAACTTTGTTCCTAATTAGTAGCTCATGAAATTTCCATTAAAATGGAACAAAGACAGAAAAATGGCAAAAATCACACATTTTTACAGTAATAGCTTAGGAAACATTTTGAACACAAGGCATTGTTCAGGAAAGACACTGAAAGCCTAACAAGGCTGGTGGCTGCGTACTATGGTAATGGGTGTGTTATGAAAGCCATAGCTTAACTATCCTAACAGTTAGGAAGCTTTTCCTAGTGCCCAAACTAAACTGCCCTTGCTGCAATTTAAGCATGCTGTTTCTTATCCTATCCTGTCTCTTTTCTCCTTCCTCTTTGTAACAGCATTTTACGTACTAGAAAACTCTTATGTCCCCAGTAAGTCTACTCCAGATTAACAAACCACTTTTTCAATCTTCCCTCATAGATCACAATTTCAACTTTCCTTTTGCAAGTTTTGTTTCTCTTTTAAAGACTTTCTCCAATTTGTTCACATCTTTCCTGAAATGCCCAGAAATGGACACAATAGTCCAGCTGAGGAGAGTGCAGAGAACAGCAAAAGAATGCCTTCTTGTGTTTTCCTTACAACACTCTGATAATACATACCACAAACATGGGTTTTTATGCAATAATGTTATTTTGCTGACTCACATTTAGCTTGCTTTCCACTGCCAGATGACTCCCAGGTCCTTTAACGCAGCAATGCTTCCCAAGCAGTCATTTCCCATTTTGTACAGATGAAAGATTGTTCCTTTGCATTTGAATTTACTGAATGTTGTCGATTTATTTCAGAACATTCCTCCAGTTTGTCCAGATCATTTTGAAATTTACTCCTATCCTCAGAAGCACTTGCAACCCCCTCCCTGCTGGATAATGCCAGTAAACTCTATGTCATTATTGAAATTCATGATATAGAGTTATATTCAAGTTATAGAACAGAACCAGACCCAGAACTGATCCCTGCAGATCCACATTCAGTATGTCTTTCCAGCTTGATTATGAACCACTGAAACTCCTCTCTGGGAACAGTTTTCCACCCAGTTATGCATACCTTCCAGTAGCACCATTTAGATTGGATTTCCCTTGTTTTTTATGAGAAGGTCATGTGAGACAATATCAAAAGCCAAAAATATACCACATCTACTGCTTTCCCCCCATCTACAAAGTTTTTTATCCTGTCAAAGGTGGTTTGATGTGATTTGTTCTTGGCAAATGTACACTGACTGTTACTTATCATCTTATTATTGTTTAGGTCTCTGCAAACGCTTTGTGTAATTATTCACTCCTTTATCTTTCCAGGTACTCAAGTTAAGCTGACTGGTCTGTAATTGCTCAAGTCATCCTTATTCCCTTTTTAATAGATGAACACTGTATTTGCCCTTTTCCAGTCCCCTGAAATCTCTCCCATCTTCCATGACTTTTCAAAGATAACAGCTAATGGCTCAGATATATCCTTAGTTAGCTCTTCTAGTGTATATTTCATGAGGTCCCAATGACTTAAAGATATCTAACTTTTCCAAGGCATTTTTAACTTGCTCTTTCCCTATTTTAGACTCTACTCCTACCTCATTTTCACTGTCATTCAGTAAGTTAATGTCCAGTTACTACAAAACTTTTGATGAAAAGTGAAAGAAAATGTAAGTTAGCACTTCTGCATATTTTCTGTTATTGTCTCCCCTTACCTTCTGCCCCTTGCTCATGAGCCCACCCTGTCCTTGGTTTTGTTCTTGCTTTCAATGTATTTGTAGAGTATTTACTTGTTATCCTTTATGTCTCTAGCTAGTTTAACCTAATTTTGTGCCTTGTTTTCTTAACTTTTCCCCTATATGTGTGTGGTGTTTGTTTACATTAATCCTTTGTAATTTGACCTAATTTCCATTTTTTGTAGGGACTCTTTTTTGAGTTTCAGATCTCCTGGTTAAGCCAGATGGTGTCTGGCCATACTTCCTATCTTTCTGACACATTGGGATAGTTGTTTTGTTCCCTAAATAATGCTTCTTTGTTTGTTTTTTCTTTCTTTCTTTTTTTTTTTTTTTTTTTTTAAAAACTGCAAGCTTTCCTGAACTCTTCTCCTTCTTACACTCACTTCCCCTGGGCTCTCACCTGTCAGCTCCTCAAGTTTGAAATTCATCTTCTTTATTGTGCTGCTTTCCCTCCGGCAATATTTTAGAATCATGAACTCCATTATTTCATGATCACAATAACCCAAGCTGCCTTTTACGTTCAAATTCTCAACCAGTTCCTGCCTATTTATCAAAAATCAAATCTAGAACTCCCTCTCACTTAATGACTTTCTTCACCTTCACAAACAAAGCTGCCAGTACATTTCAAGAATGAGTTACATAATCTGTGCCCTGTTGTGATATTTTTCCCTACAGATCTCTAGGTAGTTGAGGCCCACATCAGCACCAAGTCCAATGTGATAGTTGATTTTGTTAGTTGTTCTTAAAAGAATTTATAAAAGTATCCCATTAAACAGACATCTGCAGATACTCAGTGAGTACAAATGTCCTGACTTATATAACAATTTATGCCGGGTGAAGATTTGTTCACATAACAGGCAACTCAAAAAGCAGGAATTTTAGGATAAAGAAGGGGATTCTTCTGATAGGTACATCTCCATTTTATTCTTCTTACTTCATTTTCCAAATAACTCTCTTTCAAGACTTAAATTTACCAACAGCACAAACTTCTAAAAATGTCCATACTTAGGAAATTCAGAAATTAAAAAACCAAAATCCTATAAAGATTTCTTCTTTGGCCTTATTTCACCAGACCTCCATTAGTGTCATATTCAGTTTGAGTTATTTTTCTCCCCTACTATCTCAAGCCATAAATCACATAATTTGCATATGTTTATTAAATTCAACAAGGACATAGGACAGAACAATCCCATGCACAGGTACAGGCTGCAGACCAACTGGCTAAGCAGCAGTTGTTCAGAATAGGACCTGGGGATTACAGCAGATGTGAAGGGGGTGTTAGTCAACAGGGTGTCCTTATTTCCAAGATGGCTAATAGCATTCTGCCAACAGACTGAGAGATGTATGCTGTGGAATCATTGCAGGTACAAGCAACATCATCACAGGACCTAATCACATCAGCCACACCACCAAGGCTCATCCACCTGTACCTCAACAAATGTCATAGATGCCATCATGTGCCAGTAATGCCCCTTTGCCACGTATGTTGGCCAAATTGGACAGTCTGTGCAAAAGGTTAAATGGACACAAATCAGGCATAATACACACACACCCCTCCTAGAACTGGAAGGGACCTTGGGAGGTCATCTAGTCCAGTCCCCTGCCTTCTTATGGGCAAAGCACCATCCCTGGCATCTATTTGCCCCAATCCCTAAATGGCCTCTTCAAAGATTGAGCTCACCACTCCCAGTTTAGCAGGCTAATGCTCAAACCACTGAGCTATCCCTCCCCCCTATAAGTAGCATACAAATACCAATAGGAGAAACTTTAACCTCCTTGGATACTCAGTAACAGTAGCCATCCTTTTACAAACAAACAAACAAAAAAAGCTTCAAAACCAGACTACAAAGAAAAACAGCAGAGCTGCAATTCATTAGCAAATTTAACACAATCAGATAGTACTGAATAAGGACATATAATGGCTCTCTCACTACAAACGCAATGTTGCTTCTCTAGGTATTCACATCTCCCAGCCAACTGCTGAGAGTAAACCACTGCCAACCTGCCTGAATTGGCCTCATTAACACGGGTGCTACACTTGATAACTAACTCCCTTCTTTTGATATGCTGCCTCTGAGATTTCCACTCCATGCATCTGATAAAGTAGTTTTTACCCATGGCTACATCTACACTACAGTGACGTGTTGACAGAAGTTCCTGTCAAAAGAGATCTTTCAGAAAAACTTCTGTTAACAGAGTGTGTGCACACACAAAAGCAGATCAAAAGAACAATCCGTTCTGTTGACAGCCAGACTGCCCAGCTGCTCTCTCAGCAGAATGGCCAACCAGAAGCTCAGGTAACAGGACTGCCCGGTGAACTGGAAGCTCTCTCTGTCAGCAGAGGTTCCCCCAGAATATCTAGATGGCTTTTTTATCGACAGGAACTGTTGACAGAGGCATTAGTCCTCATTGCGGAGAGGCAGAACTCTGTCGGTAGAAGTGCCAAGTTGATGCTGACAAAACACATTTTGTGTGTAGACGTTTCATGAATTTTGTCGATAAAACCCCAGTTTTTGTCGCCAAAACTCTCCAGAGTAGATATGGCCCATGAAAGATTCCCCCCAAATAAACATGTCAGTCTTTCACGTGCCACCGGACTCCTCATTGTTTTTGTGGGATTTAAGTCGTTCTTGCCCCTCCTCTTTTGTGTAAATGTTAAAATACATCTTCGAACAATCCATCTCTCAGTGCCGCCTGACAGGGAGCTTCAGTTCACTTACAGATGTTAGTTTTCTCTTATGCTTGCTCAAAAAGGCTTTTTGGAAAATAAGATTTCTGGCATACTGGGAACTGACAGTTTCATTTTAATCTCAGTGAGATAAGTAAAATTTTTAGATTCATTATTCAATCAGCTTCAACAAAGGAATCGTTTAAAGCACATTTGTGTTAACAAGCATTGTGTTTCCATGAGAATTAAGCACATTATTAAAAAATGGAAATTGGAAAAGTGACTGACTACAGTAAGGGTCTCAGAATGTGCAAATAAAGATTTTTCAAAGCGTAAAAAGAGCAAAGATTATGTAACTTGGGTTTTATGTTTCTCGACCGGGGTGGGCAAAATAAGACCCATGGATCCACCAAGCAGTTCTGTCCCACCTGCGCAGCTGATTAGTCGCATGTGTCCAGCTGTCTTTCCTTACACTTTGCTCCGTACTGCAGTCGAGCTGCTCCCAGGACCCTCCTGCTAGCTGTGCAGAATGTGAGGAGGAAAAGGAGTGCTGACGTCAGGGTTTTCCCTGCCCCTGGGTCCCATCTCTGCGGAGTAGGTTTAAGGAAAGGGACTCTCACAATGGAGCTGCTCCAGTCTGAACTATGGTGAGGAACTGAGATGAATGCCTGTCCTAAAAGGTGGGGCACTATTTCTAAGACATGTCCAGCAGCCAGTTCTCTCTCGCAGTCCCCCACACACTTCTTCCCCCGCCCCCACCATATACTCTGCCTCTACAGAGTGGCAGAAGGAGGAGAAAGAGTGGGATAGCTTTCCCTGTCTTAAAGAGACAGTGCATGGCATCTCTCAGAATTTTACCCAGCAGATGCCAGTCTACACACTCTGTGACACACTCACATACCTAGCCTGTGCCACACACCCTTTCCCAGTTTCTCTCTCTCTCTCACCCCCTGCTCTAACCCTTCCTCACAACACCCCACCCAAAGTAGAGGTCTGGAGCCAGCCCTTGACAACTTAATAAAATTTGTAGAGTGGTTCCCTGTAAAAACTATTGCTCACCCCCTTCTAGACTATGAATATAATTAACGAAAATGTTAGAAACATAGTTATGTAATAATAATTTGCATATTTACAGTGATTTTCCATCAGTATCTCCTAGCATCCTTTCAATGCTTTTTTCTTCTTTTTCTTCTTAGACTGAGCCATCGATCAATGGATCTTATCTTCTATGACACTGTTGCTGAGTGACTAAACCAATCCTTGACTGGCATAGCCAATTATATGTCACACAAAAAGCCACCACCGGCAAACTTTGTATGTTGTTTTTGGATCCTATGCTTTTCCTGTAGTGCCTGGATACACTGATTCTCAAATCAATTAGGAGCCTGTTATGGTAGTTTGCCGCCAGGGCAATCTGTCCTGAACTAGAGTTTCCAGATCATTGGGGGATATGCCGCATGACTTCACATTCGCCTTTACGGTGCCTTCATAGCACTTATACTGACCACCAATAGGCTGCTTTCCATGAGCAAGCTGGCCACAGAAGACCATCTTTGGTATCCATGCATCATCCATCCTCACAATAGGCTTGTTTGAAGCAGCCGCCTTCTTCGGCCTGACAGAAGAGCAAAATGTTTTTCCAAAGGCCTGACTGATAAAGCCATCATGAAGAAAGAGCTAGTGAAGAGAACAAGCAGCAAGTACAACACACCATTTAGTCTTCGGAGCTAGGTAAGTATTTTCACTTTGAGAGACTGCAGCCTCCTAATATAAAGTAGAGGCTGCACGTTGTCACAGGAAATCTAAGGATTTAAAATGCTGACTGTTTCATCCAGAACAAGAATTTGCAGCAACATTTTGTTACAAGTGACGGATGATGGGTTAGTGAAGGTATCTGCCTCTTGGTAAACTTTTTGCTTAATTAAGCTGTCTCAGAACACAGAACTTCAGGCTTAGATGTAACACGACCTGCTGAACCATTTCAGAATGCAGAACATAGAAAAACAGCACATTCCCCACAGAGGGTACAGACCAGTATATTGAAAGGCATTGTAAGAACTCTAGACTGGATGGTTTTAACATTAGAAATTATTTTTCTCTTAATACTCTTGCTGTTTATCACAACAACCATTGATCTCTTAGTCATTACAGGTGTTGGTAGGATTCAGAAGTCTATCATTTGAAAGACACACAGGAGGTTTCCTCAGTTACCCATCTCCAATAAAAAACACATCTGTTGGATGGGATTTTAAAAGAGGGCTGATCATGTGCTTCTCAGAACAATAAAGGATGGAAGGAGCTTTTCTTGTGGGTGGTCTTGCTGAATTCTTCATGTCCTTCAATGCTACTGGGGAGTTGGTACCAATATTACCTAACTTCTAAATCATTTCATTCCTCATGAGATCTCAAAGGACTTTACATAAGAGGACAGTATCACTATCCTCATTTTATCAGGGTGAAACCGAAACACTGTGGAGAAGCAACTTACCCACAATCACTCTGCAGTCCTGTGGCCAGACCAGGATCTCCTGAGTCACAAACCACAAGTAGGCTATGCTGTCATGTTAGAATACCTAAGTCCTTGCATAGGCATATCTTTGTTACTATTTACATCAAAACTAATATGGAACTAGTAATGCTGCATGTTTCCCAACAAAAAGAGCAAGACTTTGTGTTATCTCCTATATACCAACCAAAATAACAACCCTCCTATTTAGTCTATTTCCATGATATGTTTATTTTCCCTCCTTTCTTTTTAGAGAACTTCTACTAAGTAGGAGAATTTTTCAGAGGTGCTACCTCTAAGTGTTGCTACTTTGGCAACACATTTTAATTTTGTTGCTATTTCCATCTTTCATCAGCATTCCTCTGAATAACACCACAGCAATTGTATCCACAATGTACTAAAAAAGCTTTGCAAGAGGCAGATAACTCACCTCGGTACATTTTCAGCTGTTGTGTATTCGGGAAATTGCTTGACACATATAAACACATGACCAAATTTAAAAGATACCACTACGAGCCATTTACAAGGGTGATGACAGTATATTAGCAACTCGATCAGTGGCAAACTGGCATCATGTAGAACAAAATTGCTAAACCAGTTGTGAGATAATCAAGAAGTGAATTAAAAGTTGGGTTTCTATTAGGTTGCCTCCTCCTGGCTAAGGGCAGCAAAATAGAGTTTTGTAGATCCCACAGACACCCAAGCTTATAAGCTAAGGTACAGTTCACTCACTTCTGCTAGTGTACCTGCAGCTCCCACCAATCAGAGCAGTTCCTCCATAGAGAGCTTGTCTCTGGGGCAGCAGGGAGGCACTGCAAGGGGTGGTGGAACAAGCTTCACAGCCTCTAAAAGCAGTAGCTGACTTTGTCCAAAAGTGAAGTGTTGTGCAGAAATAGGGAACTAGGAAGAAAAAAGCCAGCAGAAGCATTGGCCCTACAGCCCATAAAGCAGCCCAGCTCTCAGCCAACGTTCGGGAACACCATCCTAACCACCACCATCATTTGGCTATGTCCACAAAGCCCCCATAGTGGCAGCATATAGGTTCATAGATTCATAGAATCACAGGCTTGGAAGTGACCTCAGAAGTCCATCAAGTCCAACCACATGCTGAAAGAAGGACCAATCACAAATAAATAATCCCAGCCAGGGCTTTGTCAAGCTGGACTCAAAGACCTCTAGAGAAGGAGATTCCACCACCTCTCTAGGTAACCCATTCCAGCGTTTCACCACTCTCCTAGTGAAACAGTTTTTCCTACAATCCAGGCTAGATCTTTCTCACTGCAGCTTGAGACCATTGTTCCTTGTTCTGTCTCTTGTCAACACTGAGAAAAGCCTCTCACTATCCTCTTTGGAACTCCACTTCAGGTAGTTGAAGGCTGCAATCAAATCATCCCTCCCTCTTCTCTTCTGTATACTAAATAAGCCGAAATCCCTCAACTTCTCCTCATAAGTCACGTGCTCCAGCCCCTTCATTACTTTTGTCATCCTCTGCTGGACTCTTTCCAGTGTGTCCACATTCTTTCTGCAAAGGGGGGCCCAGAATTGGATGCAATACTCTAGATGTGGCCTTATCAGTGGGAAGAGAAACTATCACTTCCTTAGACCTGCTGGCAGTGCTCCTACTAGTACATCCCAGTATGCCATTAACATACGGGGGCACACTGTTGATTCATATCCATCTTCTTGTCCACTGTAACTCTCATTTCCTTTTCTGCATAAGAGCTACTTAGTCAGTCGGTTCCCAACCTGTAGCTGTTCTTGGGGTTCATCCATCCTTAGTGTAAGACTCCGTACTTGGTCTTGTTGTATCCCATCAGATTTCTTTTGGCTCAGTATTTCAATTTGTCTCTCTGGACCCTATCCCTACCCTCCTGGACTCCTTTTCCTCTACCAATTCGTCCTATTTGGAGCAGCAAGTCAACCTGAGCATGGCTCCTGGTTGGTTCCTTCAGCACCTGCCCCAGGAGGTTGTCCCCAACATTCTCCAAGAACTTCTGTATTGCTGTATTGGTCTCCCAGAAGATGTGAGGGTGACTGAAGTCCCTTATAAGAATCATGGCCTTGATCTGGAAGCTTCTGTTCGTTTTCTGAAGAAAGCCTCATCTACCTTGTCTATCTGACCCGGTGATCTACAGCAGATCCCTACCATGACATAACCCTTGTTGCTCTCACTTCTAAACTTAACCCAGAGACTCTCAACAGGATTTTATACTGGTGTTCTGACCAATCATATTGCTGTCTTACATACAGTGCAACTCTACCACATTTTCTCCCCGCCTATCTTTCCTAACAGTTTATACCCTTCCATGACAGTGCTCAAATTATGTGAGACATCCCACCAAGTCTCTCTTCTTCCAGTCATACCACAGTTCCTTGACTGTACCAGGACTTCCAATTCTTCCTGCTTGTTTCACAAGCTTCTTGCATTTGTGTACAGACACTTAAGATAACTAACTGATTGCCCCAGTTTTAACGGTATGGATTGGAGTCCACCTCCTCATGTTTCTTCCAGTATCCCGCTTCCTCTCTTACCTCAGGGCTTAGGTCACTGTCCCCAGATGAAGCTTGTTTAATGCCCTCCTCACCAGGTTTGCAAGCCTGCCAGAAAAAATGCTCTCATGATTAGGTAGGTGCCAACTTTTCCTATCAATGATTCTGCCAAGAACATCACCCCATAGTCGAAGAGTCCAAAGCCTTCTCTCTGACATTACCTGTGCAACCACTCATTCACTTCCAAAATTTGACAATCCCTATCTGAGCCTTCTCCTTCAAGAGGCAAGAGGTACAAGAACACAACCTGCACCCTAATCTCCTTGATCCTTCTTCCCAGTGTCACATAATCTGCACTGACCTGCTCAAGGTCATTCTTGGCAGTATCCTTATTGCCCGGGTGGAGAAGTAGGAAGGGAGAGCACTCCGAGGGCCTGATCAGTCTCCAAAGACTCTCAGTTCTATCAATGTTGCATCCATGCTGCAATATGTAGTGACGTGCTCTAGTGAAAGCTTCTGGCAGATGGGAGGGGACACCAGGGAAAGGTGTTATAAGATGGTTTTCAGTCATATAGGGATCCCAAACAAAACAAGCAAGACTGGGAACTATTGACCAACAATAAAATCTACTATCACAGAAGGGTTGCCTCAACATAAGAACATAAGAACATAAGAATGGCCATACTGGGTCAGACCAAAGGTCCATCAAGCCCAGCATCCCATCTGCCGACGGTGGCCAATGCCAGGTGCCCCAGAGAGAACAGAAGACAAGTGATTTATCTCCTGCCATCCATCTCCTGCCCTTGTTATGAAGGCTAGGGCACCATACTTTATCCCTGGCTAATAGCAATTTATGGACCTGACCTGCAAAAATTTATCAAGCTCTTTTTTAAACCCTAATAGAGTCCTGGCCTTCACAGCCTCCTCGGGCAAGGAGTTCCACAGGTTGACTGTGCGCTGTGTGAAGAAAAATTTCCTTTTATTAGTTTTGAACCTACTACCCATCAATTTCATTTGGTGTCCCCTAGTTCTTGTATTATGGGAAAAGGTAAATAATTTTTCTATATTCACTTTCTCCACACCATTCATGATTTTATATACCTCTATCATATCGCCCCTCAATCGCCTCTTTTCCAAACTGAAAAGTCCCAGTCTCTCTAGCCTCTCCCCATATGGGACCCTTTCCAAGCCCCTAATCATCTTAGTCGCCCTTTTCTGAACCTTTTCTAATGCCAATATATCTTTTTTGAGGTGAGGAGACCACATCTGCACGCAGTACTCGAGATGTGGGCATACCATAGTTTTATATAGGGGAAGTATGATATCTTTTGTCTTATTATCGATCCCTTTTTTAATAATTCCTAACATCCTATTTGCCTTACTAACTGCCGCTGCACACTGCGTGGATGTCTTCAGAGAACTATCCACTATAACTCCAAGATCCCTTTCCTGATCTGTCGTAGCTAAATTTGACCCCATCATGTAGTACGTGTAATTTGGGTTATTTTTTCCAACATGCATTACCTTACACTTACCCACATTAAATTTCATTTGCCATTTTGCTGCCCAATCACTCAGTTTGCTGAGATCTTTTTGTAGTTCTTCACAATCCCTTTTGCTTTTGACTGTCCTGAACAACTTGGTGTCATCTGCAAACTTTGCCACCTCACTGCTTACCTCATTTTCTAGATCATTGATGAACAAGTTGAACAGGATCGGTCCCAGGACTGAGCCCTGGGGAACACCACTAGTTACCCCCGTCCATTGTGAAAATTTACCATTTATTCCAACCCTTTGTTTTCTGTCTTTTAACCAATTCCCGATCCATGAAAGGACCTTTCCTCCTATCCCATGACCACCTAATTTACATAAAAGCCTTTGGTGTGGGACCGTGTCAAAGGCTTTCTGGAAATCTAGGTATATTATGTCCACTGGGTGCCCCTTGTCCGCATGTTTATTAACCCCTTCAAAGAATTCTAATAGATTAGACAGACACGACTTCCCTCTGCAGAAACCATGCTGACTTTTGCCCAACAATTCGTGCTCTTCTATGTGCCTTGCAATTTTACTCTTTACTAGTGTTTCTACTAATTTACCTGGTACTGATGTTAAACTTATCGGTCTATAATTGCCAGGATCTCCTCTAGAGCCTTTTTTAAATATTGGTGTTATATTGGCCGTCTTCCAGTCATTTGGTACCAAAGTGGATTTAAAGGATAGGTTACAAACCACTGTTAATAACTCCGCAATTTCACATTTGAGTTCTTTCAGAACCCTTGGGTGAATGCCATCTGGTCCTGGAGACTTGTTACTATTCAGCTTATCAATTAATTCCAAAACCTCCTCTAATGTCACTTCAATCTGAGTGAGTTCCTCAGATTTGTCGCCTAAAAAGGCTGGCTCAGATTTAGGAACCTCTGTAACATCTTCAGCCGTGAAGACTGAAGCAAAGAAATAATTTAATCGCTCCGCAATGGCACTGTCTTCCTTGATCGCTCCTTTTATATCTTTATCATCCAAGGGCCCCACTGCTTTTTTAGCAGGCTTCCTGCTTCTAATGTATTTAAAAAACATTTTACTATTGTTTTTTGAATTTTTGGCTAGCTGTTCCTCAAACTCTTTTTTGGCTTTTCTTACTACATTATGACAGTTAATTTGGGAGTGTTTATGTTCCTTTCTATTTTCCTCATTAGGATTTGACTTCCATTTTTTAAAAGTTGCCCTTTTCTCTCTCACTGCCTTTTTAACATGGCTGTTAAGCCATGGTGGTTCTTTGTTAGGTCTCTTACTGTGTTTTTTTATTTGGGGTATACATTTAAGTTGGGCCTCTAGTATAGTGTCTTTAAACAGTTTCCATGCAGCTTCCAGGGATTTTAGTTTAATTACTCTACCTTTTAGTTTCTGTTTAACTAGCTTCCTCATTTTAGTGTAATTCCCCTTTTTGAAATTAAATGCCAGAGTGTTTGACCGCTGCGGTGTTCTTCCCAACACAGGAATATTAAAAGTTATTATATTGTGGTCACTATTTCCAAGCGGTCCAGTAACAGTTACCTCTTGGACCAGATCCTGCGTTCCAGTCAAGACTAGATCGAGAATCGACTCTCCCCTTGTGGGTTCCTGTACTAGCTGCTCCAAGAAGCAGTCATTTAAGGCATCAAGAAATTTAATCTCTGAATCCCGTCCTGAGGTGACATGCACCCAATCAATATGGGGATAATTGAAATCTCCTATTATTACTGTGTTTTTTATTTTGATAGCCTCTCTAATCTCCCTTAACATTTCAGCATCACTATCACTGTCCTGGTTAGGTGGTCGGTAATATATTCCTAATGCCATATTCATATTAGAGGAATGAATTGTTATCCATAATGATTCTATGGAACATTTTGATTCCTTTAGGATTTTTACTTCATTTGATTCTATATTATCCTTCACATATAGTACCACTCCTCCACCCGCACGACCTGTTCTGTCTTTCCGATATAATTTATATCCCGGTATGATAGTGTCCCACTGATTGTCCTCATTCCACCATGTTTCTGAGATGCCTATTATGTCAACTTCCTCCTTTGATATGAGGTACTCCAGTTCACCCATCTTATTAGACAGACTCCTAGCATTAGTGTAAAAGCATGTTAGAAAACTACCACTATTTATATGTCCGCCTTTCACAGACGTGGTGGATTTTTTTATGCACGATTGTTTCACATCTGATCTTGCCCATATATTATTTCCCACGTTCCCTATCTGACTAACTTCTAGGGAATCCCTGTCTATGGAGCCTCGTGTAAGAGAAGTCTCCGTCCGATCCAGGTGCTCCCCCGCACCAATCGGCTTTCCCCCACCTCTTAGTTTAAAAACTGCTCTATGTCCTTTTTAATGTTTAATGCCAGCAGTCTGGATCCACCTTGATTTAGGTGGAGCCCATCCTTCCTGTATAGGCTCCCCCTACCCCAAAAGTGTCCCCAGTTCCTAATAAATCTAAACCCCTCTTCCCTACACCATCGTCTCATCCACGCATTGAGACTCTGAAGTTCTGCCTGTCTATCTGGCCCTGCGCGTGGAACTGGAAGCATTTCAGAGAATGCCACCAAAGATGTTCTGGATTTCAGTCTCTTTCCTAGTAACCTAAATTTGGCCTCCAGAACATCTCTTCTACCCTTCCCTATGTCATTGGTACCAACATGTACCACGACGACTGGCTCCTCCCCAGCACTGCCCATAAGTCTGTCTAGATGCCTCGAGAGATCCGCAACCTTCGCACCAGGCAGGCAAGTCACCATACGGTTCTCCCGGTCATCACAAACCCAACTATCTATATTTCTAATGATCGAATCCCCCACTACTAAAACCTGCTTCTTCCTAACAGCTGGCGCTCCCTCCCCCGGAGAAGTATCCTCAGCACGAGAGGATACAACATCACCCTCTGGAAGGAGGGTCCCAACTACGGGATGGTTTCCCTCTGCTCCCCTTGACTGCTCTCCTTCCCTGAGCCTTTCATCCTCCGTAACAGCCTCAGGACTGTCAGATTGGAGGTGGGACAGCCCTACTATGTCCCGGAAAGTCTCATCCACAAACACCTCTGCCTTCCTTAGCTCCTCCAGTTCAGCCACCCTGGCCTCCAAAGCACGCACTCGGTCTCTGAGGGCCAGGAGCTCCTTGCATCGAGCGCACACATACGCCACCCGCCCACAGGGTAGGTAGTCATACATACTGCACTCGACACAATAAACAGGATAGCCCCCACTCTGCTGCTGGGCTTCTGCCTCCATTTCCTACTCTAGTTATATATGAGGGTTAATTAAATGTTTCAGATAGAGGTTGTTATAAAGGATTTAGTTTAAGGGCAACCCAACTAAACCCAACTAAACCCAACTAAAAGAAAAGAAAGAAGCAGGCTTGGCACGAAAATCCAGCACCCCTCTTAATTACCTTAACATTTTGGAAAGGTAAAATTACTATCATGGTGTGACTAAGATGCCAGCTTGGAGTACTTGCTCCACAGTCCTAATCCACCTGCCTAAAATGGTGAGCTGTGTGAAAGCCCAAAGTCAGTGGGAGCTGCAATGACACAGTCAGTGCAGCAAACAATTATTTGTATTGGGGTTAGGGTCAGTGCCATTATGCTAATCACACTACAGATGAATACAAGATCCCTATCGCAAAGGGCTTACAGTCTCAGGAGCTGGTCCCCAGTTGCACCATCTTTTTTGAACCGCAATACTGGGTTTTACGTGAAGAGAAACAGACAGCAGGCCCAGGAGTCCAGTATCTTCATCAGCACCTAATTTCCTGGTAGTGGATTCTTCTTAGTCCAATGGAGCTGCTTAGGAGTACTGGCTCCAGACTGAGGCACCAACAGCCTGTTTCTGTTGGGGTGAAGGCCCTCAGAGATGGTGGACACAGAAATGGATCTAATTTTCTTCCTCTCAGCAACTTTCAGTTTTGTGCAAGTATGACACTGCTCAGGGTTAGCACTAAGAGTTGATATCACATCCTAATGGGAAAATAGCTTTTTAAAGTCCTGATTGTTTTTTTACATGACTAATACATTTAAAATGACTGAGCTATTACTGAACCTTTTGTGGAATGCAGCTCTCTTTATCCTTATGCCACAATACAGTTTAACTTCATAAGAACCAGCATCCCAAAGGACATGTCCCATTTCAGCACATTAAGCAGTGAAAAAAGGAGTGTGGCCTCAGATATTAAGTTCATATTGTCAATTTATTCTGAACATCCCAACACAAGTAACTCATTTCAAATAAAAAAACAAAAAGCAGTCAAGTAGCACTTTAAAGACTAGCAAAATGGTTTATTAGGTGAGCTTTCATGGGACAGACCACTTCTTCAGACCATAGCCAGACCAGAACAGACTCAATATTTAAGGCACAGAGAACCAAAACCAGTAAGCAAGGAGGACAAATCAGAAAAAGATAATCAAGGTGAGCAAATCAGAGAGTAGAGGGGTGGGGGGGAAGGTCAAGAATTAGATTGAGCCAAGTATGCAGACAAGCCCCTATAGTGACTCAGAAAGTTCCCATCACGATTTAAACCATGTGTTAATGTGCCGAATTTGAATATAAAAGCCAGCTCAGATGTGTCTCTTTCCAAAACAGTGCGATAATGCCTTTTCTGTAACACACATACCTTTAGGTCATTGACAGAATGCCCCATTCCATTAAAATGTTAACTAACTGGTTTGTGGATCTGGAGTGTTTTGATGTCTGTTTTGTGCCCATTGACCCTTTGTCTAAGGGAGTTAGAAGTCTGTCCAATATACAAAGCACCTGGGCATTGTTGGCATATGATGGCATATATGATGTTAGTAGAGGAGCACGAGAAAGTGCCCGTGATTCTGTGAGTAACCTGGTTAGGTCCAAACATCTGAGCTCGCTTTTATATTCAAATTCGGCACATTAACACATGGTTTAAATCATGATGGGAACTTTCTGAGTCACTATAGGGGTTTGTCTGCATACTTGGCTCAATCTAATTCTTGATCTTCCCCCCCACCCCTCCACTCTCTGATTTGCTCACCTTGATTATCTTTTTCTGATTTGTCCTCCTTGCTTACTGTTTTTGGTTCTCTGTGCCTTAAATATTGAGTCTGTTCTGGTCTGGCTATGGTCTGAAGAAGTGGGTCTCTCCCACGAAAGCTCACCTAATAAACCATTTTGCTAGTCTTTAAAGTGCTACTTGACTGCTTTTTGTTTTGATAGCGTATAGACTAGCACGGCTTCCTCTTTGTTTCCCTTTCAAATAAAATAATCATTAGTGGTAGTGTCTCAAACTCTTCATCCTGATTACCTTTCTAGAGCAAAGCAAACCATTAATTCAGCATGGACATTAAGCACCTTTAGAAAGAATCAATAATCACGGCACCCCATAGTAGCTGTGTACTACACTGTGTACTATCACTGCAACCTGCTTTCAACCTAAATATAGCAGCTGAAAGACTGTGTCACAATGAATCAAGGGTGACATACGTTTTTTCTGCTCATTATATTCTCATTTCTCCTCTGATTCCTAATTTTAACAATAGTTCAAGCCTTATGGGGCCTACACCAAAGCTTGCTAAGGATTGATTTCCGTATGTTTTGGATCACTAATTAGCAAAAATTAATTCACTACATGAATACATCTTTTTCAGATGTGATGTGTCAGAACAGAAACCTTCTTTAAGCAATGGCAGCAAATCCCTAAAAACCAAAACATCTTCTGGTTATTTAAACTTTTAAAATAACACCTCCGTATATTAATCATTAGTTACATTTGGGGGGGAAGCTTTTTAGGCTTTTGCAAAACACCAGCTGTCAAATTAAAACTTACTGAATCAATTTAAAGGTTTAATAATTTTCACAGCACAGTAAAAGTTGCCTATTTTCATATTTTTCACCCCAGTTATTTGATTATACTTAGTAATAGTTAATCACTTATGAACATAGTTTTAGGATGTACTGCAAAAATGCATAAAAACAGAGTCCAGGATCTACAGCAGTTGTCTCCAAACTACGTGGCATGGCCCCTCAGGGAGGTGGAGAGGAATGTCCAGGGGTGCCTGTTGAACCTCAGCCACCCCCTGGAGGCATGGTGGGAGTGCCACCCAACTCTGTTCTGCCCCTGGTTCTGCTCTGGCCCTGGCCACAGTCCATTCACCTGGACACTGAAAATCCACTTATCAGCAATAACTGCCCTTGGCCCTCTACCACAGGAGGGTGGGAAGTGCAACACATTACATTAAACCCTGAAGGAACACTCAGGCATGGCTCTGTTGAGAGAGATGCCTGTGGCTCCCTTTCCTCTCCCTTGCCTAACTCACCCCTATCCCC
Organism: Carettochelys insculpta; assembly: GCF_033958435.1. Classification (NCBI taxonomy): domain Eukaryota; kingdom Metazoa; phylum Chordata; order Testudines; family Carettochelyidae; genus Carettochelys; species Carettochelys insculpta. Next base: position 8,854,726 of record NC_134147.1, on the reverse strand, counting down.
AGCTCTTCTTCTGTCCCGGTCACACATCCTACCACACACACACACATCCGCCCCTGCACAGGGACAGGGCACAATTAAAAGTTTGGGGACCACTGGTCTACAACAAGCTAAGCATTTCTAATGTGGCATGAAAGGTCTAACAATAATATTAAGAATGGCTATAGAACATCCAGAAAGGACTTCAAACTCTTTATCACATTGGCTTTAGGCAGTTTTATTGGTATCCACAAAAACTGCCTCTGGGCTACATACCTACTTCACCTTCTTTGATAGGGTAACAATCTTTGTGGTTAAGGGGGAAGTAGCAGATATGTTACATCCTTGAATTCAGTCAGGCTTTTGATACCATCTCTCATGTTCCTCTCATGAACAAACTAGGGAAATACAACCTAGATGGAGCCTCTATAAGGTGGGTGTATAGCCAGTTGGAAAACCGTTCCTTTGGGAGATAGAAGCAGAAACCGCCTGGGATTTTCTTTTTTATTAGCTTTAACATTTTGTAGCATAACTAGCTACCAGTGACCATAATGATTCGGGGGAAGTTCCATGAACTAAATTATACAAGAGGACAGACTAGAAGATCATAATGTTCCATTTTGACCTTGGACTCTATGGCTGTGCCTATGCTAGAGAGTTTTGTTGACAGAAGGGGCTCACAGGGAGTGTCTAAACACTTAAAGCATTCTATCAACAAAGTCTTGACAAAACTCCGCATTTGTCTCAACAGTGCTGTCTCTTGAAAATTTGAGGCATAACACTTCTGTCGACAGAAGTGTAGTGTAGATGCTTCTGTCGAAAGAGAGAGCTTCTGGTTGCCAGGCAGCCCTGTTTGCAGACCTGCCATTCCACTTTCTGTCATCTCAGGGCAGTGCAGTCTAGCAGCGCTCTGTCAAAAGAGCAAGTTGTGTTTAGATTTTCCCTGTCAACGTAACTTCTGTTGATGGATGCTTCTAGTATAGATGTAGCCTATAAGTATACGAACAAACACATGAGCTACGTCTACAATTAGAGAAATCTTCGAAATAGGCATGCTAATGGCCATTTTGAAGAATACTAATGAGGCGCTGAAATGCATATTCAGCATCTCATTAGCATGCTGCTGGCCGCGGCACTTTGAAATTGCTGCTTTTAGCTTCCATGCGGCTCACCCAGATGGGGGTCCTTTTTGAAAGGACCCCGCCAACTTTGAAATCAGCAGAGAGGAATAAGGGGATTTCAAAGTTGGTGGGGTCCTTTCAAAAAGGACCCCTGTCTGGATGAGCTGAGCAGAAGCGAAAAGCAGCAATTTTGAAGTGCCACAGATGGCAGCATGCTAATGAGGTGCTGAATATGCATTTCAGCACCTCATTAGTATTCTTCAAAATGGCTATCAGCATGGCTATTTCGAAGATTTCTCTAAGTGTAGACACAGCCCTGTTGTTATATTTCCAGGCATCTGGGCTATCAAAGATGAGAATGAAAAAGTGCTCATGAACAGGGAGAAGATTGTGCAGTGATGCACGAGATATTGCACCGATCTATAGAAAGCACAGTTGGACCCGAATGTCTCAGAGAGACTGATTGAAGAACTAAAGAGATATCTCCACTGAGCATCAAAAGCAAGACTGACATTTCAAAGAAGGAAATAGAAAAAGCAGTGAAATCACTAAAGAACAACAAGAGCCCTGGAAATGATAAGATCATGGGAGAGATGATCAAATACGGCAGAGAAAGCGTGATTCAGGAAATACATCAACTATGTAATATAGCATGGAAAGAAGGGAAGGCACCTAAGGTATGGATAAGATCTGTGCTAATGACAATACACAAGAAAGGAAGTACATTGGAGTGCGAGAACTACAGAACAATTGCCCTAACAAGTCATCTAGGCAAGGTGCTGATGATGATACTGAAGGAGAGACTAAGAGCACAGATAGAAGAACATATAGCAGATGAGCAAGTGGGGTTCAGAAAAGATAGAAGTACCATATAGCAGATATTGGCATTAAGATTGATAGCAGAGAAACTTTGACAAAAGAACAAAAATGTATACAGTTGCTTTGTCGATTTTCAAAAGGCATTTGACTGTATAGATCAGAAAGTGACTTGAGCGATGTTGGAGTCATACGGAGTGGATAGCAGACTGATACAGTTGCTGAAGGATATCAATGACAATGTAGAGGCAGCAGTGAGAACACGCAGGCAGTTGGGAAGTTGTTTTAAAGCAAGTAGAGGTACAAGACAAGGAGATCCAATATTGCCAAGTATCTTCATTGCACATTTGGAGTGCGCAATGGACAAGATCAAGGAAGAGGTAGAAAGGATATCCGTGCATTGGAAAAGAATTAACTTGAAGTTCATGGATGATATAGTTATTGAAGAAGATGAGGAGAAGCTAGCAAAAACTGTGCAGGTGCTAAACGAGAAAGGGAAGCAGTATGGACTGATTATCAACATCGATAAAATAAAAACAATGGTATTTGGAGATAAGAAAATAGGAAGGAAGATCAGTGTAGATGGTATTAAACTAGAAAATGTAGAGCAGGTCACATATCTGGGGAGCAACAAAACATATGAGCTAGACTGTAAGAAGGAAATAGCCACGAGAATAGTGAAAGCAAGAGCGAGTTTGAAGGCGATGGATAAGATCTGGAAAAGCAAAGCAATTAGCTTAGGAATGAAGCTGAGTGTCTCAAAAACGTATGTATTCAGCAGTATGTTGTACGGATGGGAGACATGGGTGATAATGAAAGATTTGAAAAGAAGAACATTGGCAGTTGAAAGGAGTTGTTATATAAAAATTCTGAAAATAGGATGGATGCACAAGGTCACCAACGATGAATTATATAGGAAGATACAGCCGAAAGAGAACCTGCTGCAGAAGGTTATAAAATGGAAGCTACAACTTTTTTGGGCATATCTGCAGAATGAACGATGAACAAAAAATCAAGACCCTGGCATTTGCCATAATGGACAGTTTGAATAGGAGAGGCAGACCCACAGAGAATGGATAAATGATATAGTAGATTGGTGTGGAGCTAGTCTACAGAAACTAAGCCACTCCACGCAGGACAGGGAAAGATGGAAGGAAATAGTGAGAGAGGCATCAGACACCAATGGACGCTGAGCCCATGGGCATTGATGATGATGATGATGATGATGATGATGATCCAGGCTATGACATTCTTCTAGCTATAGCTTAATATTTGCTAAAGGTGTACATATGTGTGTAATGACTTTAGAAAACTAACTGACCATAATTTTATTAGTGTAATTTTCACATCAATATCAGGGGTCTTTCCCCCACAATGTATATCTGAGTTATATCCCTCTGTCTTATCTAATTTTATGCAAGGTGGACAGTTGCAGCTGAAGCTGATCTCTAGGTAACAGGAGGACAGCACACTTTACAACAAGACTGAACACTGTCAAGCACAATGTACATTGGAGGATGGAAGAGAAGAACAAGTACAAGAAATAGTAACAGAAAAGAAGCCTGAAGAAGAAGGAAGAAAACGGAACTTTAAAACCAATGAAAATAGCAAAAATTCAAGTGTTCAAAGGTTCTTTTCTACTACTTTGTGATACAGGGCTGATAGATTTTAATAACTAATATTTATTACAGAGTGAAGCACATTCCATGTGTGATTAGTTGGAACTATTTAAACTTACCCTTTGGTGTATGTTTGCCAGCACAATGAATGACCCAAATTTGGCTTGCACAGGCAGTTTTTTCTATGCACTGACCTTCATATTGACAGACACTATCCCCTCAAAGACACAGAAATTCAGAATTAATTCTCCTCCAGTCTGGAAAGTGACAAACTGATAAATGGAATGAAGGCATTTGCCCTCATTCACAGGTAACAGAGTTCCGTCAGAGAGCATTAGCTATTCTCTAACCAAGCCCGAATGTAAAAACCAGGCCAAAGACAGAAGACGCCAGTCTAACACGTTAGAGAAAACTAACTCATATTTGATAGCAAAGGACATGTTCTTTGATGTCGTGTTAAGGTTGTGCAAAGAAAAAGCCATGCCATTATGAAAGCAGGCAGCACACTCACACAGCCTAGGTCAGATGCTATCAGCATTAATCTTTTCAACTTTTGGGGTCACAGGCTTTATTTTTAATTAAGTTTAGTACATATGAAAGAACAGGCAGCTAAACCTTTTATTTATGCAACAGCCCTGTAATTCAAGTGAACTTTGCATTGACGTGCTAGCCTTGACCTATAAGGATTGCTTGGTAGCAGAGAAAGGTTATTATAACTTCATTCAGTCCTCAATGTCTGAATGATGCTTCCATGAAGGATACCAATTATGTTTACTCTCCTCACCTTTTCACTGGCATATGAAGAGCAACCACCATCTGATTTGCCAGTAAATGGCAAATGGCATATTGACTCAGACTGGCTTGGAATAGTGACTTAATATGATAGGCTCTGTATCCCACTATCAATCCTCAACACATCCAAACTGCTCATTTGCTTCACCCTTGTAATATAAATAGTGTTATATAAATATAATTTGTTAATTTGTCAATAAGCTTGTTTTTCTAGTCCTTTATTTTCTTTTAAAGTATACTCAGGCTCAGCTAAATAAATATTTAAGATCTAGACTGGGACCAAGTGCACACGGCAGATTGCTAGCACAAACCTAAAATTCTTCTTGTTAATCCATATTAAAGCCCTATGCTTGGATATAATGTACTTTAACTTCTCTATACTACATTAGCAAATTGAAGATTGTAGGTTACTGACCCAGGCCCTTAAGCACTGCATGTTACTGATTCAGTCCACCTCAAGAGTTTCTAAATCATGGATCTATAATAAAATTTGAATAAAATTGCATATAAAAATATAAAATGTTGGGGGCAGGGGTGTACTCCTTATCTCAGCAGTTCTCAAACTGTAGGTTAGGTAAAGGGGATGGTGGCCTCATTTTAATGAGGTCACCAGGCCTGGCTTTGACCAGATAGGACCTGAGCCGGAAATCTGAGGCTTTCAGCCTTGGATGGCGAGGTTCAAGTTTACAGGCTTTGGCCCGCCCTGCCTGGAGAAGCAGGGCTCAAGCTCAGGTCCTCCATTCTGGGATCACAGAGCAATTTTTGTCATCAGGAGGAGGTCGTGGTGCAATGACATTTGAGAACCTCTGCTCCACCTAAACACATAGCACCCAGCAAAAACCCCGCATTGCTGTTCTTCGTATCAGACTAATACCTTGTTAAATTTACATTAAAACAATTAAAACAATTCTATTTATAGGAGTGCAAAAGAGAGCATAAGTGTTTATACTATTGGTTCAGCTTTCTGTAATATCAACAGCCAAAATAATAATATGAAAAACGTACTTATAATTACTGGTGGCTAGACACCTTCCAAAACAGAGTTCAGTCCAGAGTGTTTTTTATGGTCAAGTATGAAAGCCTATAGACTGTTCAGGAGTTTTATGTAAACAAAAAATTCATAGCTTGTGATCTGTCCATGACTTACCCCTAGGATGACTATATCGCCTCATCCTAAATACGGGACAAGGAGATATAGGAGGGGGGGCAGCTCCCCGGCTGTGGCTGCCAAAGACTGCTGCCCCCTGCTTTGCAGGGGAGAGCTGGGAAAGAGGACGCAGAAGCACCAATGCTCCTCCCAGTTTCCCTGAGCTTTGGGGAGCTGGGAAGGAGCTCCGGTGAGCTACCTGTGCCTTGACAGCCAGGAACCAGGTGGGAGACACGGGGGTGGGCTCCCAGCTTCCCCACACCTCGGGGAGCTGAGAAGGAGTAGGCAGCCACCCCTCTCATGCCCCAACATATCTCTCCTGCTGAAGAGCCCCCCCATTGGCTCCCTCTGGTGTGGCCAGAGAGCACCTGAGTATATGCTCTCCGTGTGTTTTCCAGCCAGCAGCTGCATCTTTGTGCCAGCAAGGGTTTGAATGTTGGGCTATTAGCCCCTTTGTTAAGTAAGTCTGGACACCTTTCAGAAACGGGACGGATGGGCACCCTACTTACCCCATATACCCTGGAATAATTTTGAGGGTGTGGAGGAGGGGTCCAGGGGTACTGTGGATGCTTTTGGAAGGACGTCCAGTGGTGCCCTGGATACTTTAGAGGGTGCAGGGGTGGTGCACGACCTGGGACCCTCACTGGTGCTGCAGGGAGAAGAAGGCTCTGTGCACAGCTCCTGGAAGCAGTGGGCATGTCCCTTTGGTCCCTGGGCACAGGTGTGACCAGGAAAGTGATGCATGCAGCTCTGGCTGTGAGCAATGATTGGCAGTTTCCATTGGCTGGGAACCGCAGCCAATGGGATCTGTGGGGTGGCTCCTGCCGGCAAAGGCAGCCAGCATGTGGAGCCATCTGGCCATGCCTCTGCCTAGGGGTTGCAGGGATACAGCCACCCCCAGAAAGCCCTCCCCACCCCCACCCTGAGGTGATTGCCACCCAGAGCCTTCTACCTCTCCTGGACCCCAAACCCTGCCTCAGACACACCAGACACACCAACTGCAGAAAAGTCAGAGGTCCCAGAAAGTGATGGACTGACCTTATTTGTAACAAATATTCTGACAAAAAATTAAGAAGAGCAAAATGATCAGTGACATCATACCTAGAGCTGACAAGAGAATGGCATTTTTGGTTCATGCTAACCTCTGAGGTTTTGAAATTTGGTTTCATTCCACATTGGAATGAAAAACAAAATCCTCTGAACATTTTTGTGAGAAAGTAATTGTGTACGGGCGGGGGGCAGGGAAGGAGAACGTGTGGGCCAGTCACACACTATTGCTTGGTGGTTAGACTGCTGGACTTGCTCCACAGTGGCAGATGTAGGTAGAAGTCCCCACTTTACCTGCTTTCAGATCAGAGGTTCTCCAATCACTCCAGATCAGGCAGAGCAGAAAATTAGTCATGCATCTTTTACTTTCCCAACCACCAGCCTATAGTTTCTCTGTGACCCTCTCTCCAGACTGGAGGGAAAAAAACAAACAAACAAAAAAAAAAACCTTTCCCAATCTCAGTTGCAAGGAAATACATGCTTTTCCCCTAAATATTTCTGTTTGGATGACACAACATATTTTGCCATAATTTCATTTTGCTGAAAAGTTCCACCCAGTTCTAATTATAGCCCAACAAATACAATGGCCACACAAAAGCTCTGTTATTTATTTCATGTGTTAATGACTTGTATATCAGAGGGGTAGCCGTGTTAGTCTGGATCTGTAGCAGCAATGGAGGGTCCTGTGGCACCTTATAGACTAACAGAAAAGTTTAGAGCATGAGTTTTCGTGAGTTAACGCTCTTCTTCAGATGCAGCATATATATATATGTATATAACACTTGTATATAACTTGTATATAACACTTAGTAAAAACATCTACTACCACCTCAGAATAAGAACATAAGAATAAGAAGAATATAAGAATATATAATAAGAATAAGAATATAAGAACGTAAGAATATAAGAACATAAGAAGAGAAACTAAAAACACTAACCAGCAAAGGAGAGACAGGAGAGAGAAACCAGCCACAAACTGGCCATTCTAATGCTAAACTCTGCCAAATTTAAAGAACCAGTCCCCAAAGGATATATTAGGAGACAGCTGGCACTGAAGAGGTACATACCAGTAGGGAACAGATAACCAGAAGGAGAATTTCTGCAGGAAACAGATCAAATGGAAACTTTTCGGAAAGTTATAGAATGGCTGAGCATCATCAAAACTACACCTCGATGTAACACTGCACCTCATATTCTTCACAGTGATATCTGTCTGTTACTTTATATGCTGTTATATGTGACATGATTACAGCATAATTTTGATGCACTTTGTACAAGATGGGTCATGTAAAATGTCATTAGAGAAGTTATGATTTGTTGAATATGACTATCCTATTTGTATGCATATATCATTTTTATATCTGAAGTTATGAACATTGACTATTTATCTGTATTTCAATCATGCTTTCTCTGGGTAAAGCTCATAAGTAGCTTTTCTGGTGCAGCAGTGAAGAAGCCAGACAGCAAAGGCAATAGACCTTGGAAGAATTTAACCTTCCTGTGACTGTTCCAGACAGCCTATAAGTAATGGCTGCTATGACTCAGCGAAGTATGCAGTTAAGAGACGTGGACACACCGGAGAGAGTCCAGCGGAAGGTGATAAAAATGATTAGGGGCTGGAGCGCATGACTTATGAGGAGAGGTTGAGGGATTTGGGCTTATTTAGTCTACAGAAGAGAAAAGTGAGGTGGGATTTAATAGCAGCCTTCAACTACCAGAAGGAAGGGGTGGTTCCAAAGAGGATGGAGAGAGGCTGTTCTCAGTGGTGACAGATGATAGAATGAGGTGCAATGGTCTCAAGTTGTGGTGGGGGAGGTCTAGGTTGGATATTAGAAAAATCTGTTTTACCCAGAGCATGGTGAAACTCTGGAATGGGTTACCTAGGGAGGTGGTAGAATCTCTTCCCCTAGAGGTATTTAAGTCCTGGCTTAACAAAGCCCTGGCTAGGATGATTTAGATGGGACTGGTCCTGCTTTCAGCAGAAGGTTGTACTCAATGACTCTGTGAGGTCACTTCCAACCCTCTGATTCTATCATTCTGTGCAAAGGCACGTAACCATGCCACATGACCCTGAACTCTGTATGTGGATGTCAGTGTTTATCCACAAACTGAATATGGGATAAAAGGTTCCTGATATATGCTAAAACTATACAAGGTAGAGTAACAGTGCTCTGTATAATATCAGAGGAGTGGACTGCAAAATTTAAATAAAATATTTTACCAAAGATTAAACAAAACTGGCTTTAGTTGATTTTAAAAGATTTCAGTTCAGCACTGAAGCCACAAGAGACTAAAGTTGAGCTACTCAAGGCTAAAGACTGCCAAACCGGTCCTTAAGCTGTCCTGAATCTCAAATACATCAGAGTATGGTTGTTTACTCCCTTGGCTTGTCCTTGAGATGGCTCTCTATACCTGTGACTCACTCCGCTACAGCATTCATTTTACTGCCAGAAAACTGAGCTGAGCGACATAGAATTAATCATACAAGGAATTCTGTGCATGCTGCAGACAGCTTCAAGAATCTGAGGGAACAGCTGCGGAAAGGGAAACTGAGCAACAGAGTTCTGGTTCAGGTGGCTTTAGAAATATAAGCATCAATTTCATTTCCCTGATGAAAAACTAGGCTCTTGAGTCACATTCACGTTTACGGGTAAGAAAGAATGAGCTCAAGCTTTGCTTTTACAAGCAGTCAGCCTAAAGTGAGAATGTAGGTAACTGGAAAGATTTGAATCAACTGGCGACCACCCTTGATCATGTGTCTGTCAAGAGCAACAGATTGAGAGCAGAGGGTGCCAGATAATAAAATATGCTGGTTAGTAGATCTGGAGCCAGCAAGCACCACTACTCTATCCTACACCCCCGGTCAGGCAGTGGGCATTGGCTCCACAGCAGCGGGAAACTGGCCCCGTAGCAGCCAGCCAGCCGCATGGCAGCCGGCCATGACCAGGACAGCAGCCCCATGGAAGCAAACCCCCATCCCAGCCCCCAGGGCAGCCAGCCCCAGCTGGGATTCTAGCCCATGGGCGGTGGCCCCAGCTGGGTATGCCAGTTAACTAAATGTGCCGGTTATCCGAATGCCAGATAACCAGGCTTTTGCTGTAATTGTTTGGATATTTATGCACACTGACTCCTTTGTAGCCAATGGGCCAAGAAGTTTACAGTAGAAGACCAAAGGCTTTTGATGGTTTGGCAGTCCACAAGGACATGATTTCAGAATAATATTATGTCCAGAGCTTCTAATTTGAACACTGGTATCAGATATGCTGACCCAGATTTGTAGTACCATAAAGAGTAATAATTTAAGGTACTACAGAACTGCTTGATTTTTTTGTGAAGCTACCGACTAACACGGCTATCCCTCAGAAACTATAAGCCAGATCTGTGGGAGAAAAAGTTCATGGAAAGATGACATAGGATGCTTGCTGACATATGTTTGATTTCACATAAACCTAACACATTTGTAGCGGGATCTGCTTCCCAGTAAGCATGTGTAAAGCTCTCATTTATACCCAATGCATTTCTGTTTAAAAACAACCCAGGATCTGATAGCTCAGTGGTTAGCACATTAGCCTTGTAAACCCAGCATTGTGAGCTCAGCCCTTGAGGGGGATTTTCAAGGGCCTGGGGCAGGCTAGTCTGAGGGAAGGACAGCTCAGTGGTTAGAGCACTGGCCTTATAAACTAACGGTTGTGAACCCTAATCCTTGAGGGGGCCATTTAGAGGTCTAGGGCAAATAGATTTAGAAAAAAAAACTGTCAGAGATAGTGATAGGTCCTGCTGTGAGTGCACAGGACTAGACTCAATGACCTCTCAAGGCCCCTTCCAGTCCTATTCAATATGTATATTTCTGCATATTTGGGGTGACTGAAAAAGATGTATTAATATATGCCGAGTGTCCAAGTACCATAAGCGCATGGAACTAGTAATAAAATAGCTAACTTATCTGAGGTATAGAATGTAGGCATGGTTATTTTAATTACTTCTTCAGCTCATCTCTAGAGAAACTGAAAAGACAACCAGGGAGAATGCAAGATGCATCTACAAGTTAGCAAACCGTTTTGTATATCTAAACTAATTTTGAATGGCCACAGCAATACAATCGACATAGGAAAATATTTCCATTTTCAAAATCCAGACTTATTTTCATAAAAAAAAACAATGAGGCTTTCTGTAGTGCCTTATTCACAAACAGATTTGTTTGGGCATAAGTTTGATCCACAAAAGGCTTTAAGGCTCCATAGGACTCCTCATTTTTCCAGATGCAGTCTAACATGGCTACCTCCCTGAAACCTACATGTGTGGTTTTTTGTAAAGAGGTTTTCAATATTGTGGGCTGACAAATTTATTTAACCAAAAAATTACTGGGACTCTCCAGACTAGCTGCTTAACATTGACATTAATCCACATTATGGATTGTACTTAATAAGGAATGAAAACAAACCGTACTGGGTGGTTCGTAAGAATTAGAAAGATCCATCATCTAAATGAGTTGACCAAAAGGACATGACATGAAAGTTCTTTAGTGTAAATGACACACTCTTCATAGAAATACTCACTCTTCAAATGTTAAGGAGCATTTTTGTAATGAATACACATACAACAAACATTCCAACTTTCACACACAATTGGCCTGGGCAAAAGCTCATTTTCAAAGACCATATAGAACAAAGCTAGGAAGAACATTAAAAATATAATACAGCTAATAAAACTGGAGCCAGAGTTCAGCAGCTGGAATCACTAATATATAACTACTTACAATCTTCTAGTAGATAAAACAATATCATCCAGTTCATGTTAGCACTTTGAAGTAAGTCTGTGAACAAGTTCCACTAAGTATGTGGTGTGTGAAAATGAGAACTGTTACAACAGCCAAGCATTTGTCATTGTGTCATTTGGTGTTCATGCCAATGAAGAGGATTTAGAAAAGAAAGGGATATTTTCATGCAATCTTAAATCCAGATGATATTGACATGTATTTGGCTTAATGGCTATATATATGCATTGATCCCTTGAGGGACAAGACAAGCCAATTCTGCAGCTGGTCCCCTGTTGGAAGTCCCAGTGAAATCAAACTATGGAAGTATGTTACACAAGGTACAACTGCCAGATTGGTTCCCAGGTGCACCTGAAACAGATAAACCAAAGAAACAAATATAACCATAAAAATGTGGATTACTGAGACAAAATAGGTGGAATGGGAGCTGAGAAGGAGGGTGAGAAAAAGAAAGGTGACAGACATGAAAGACAGGAAGGAAGGAGGAGAAGAAATTCACTACAAAGCATTTGAGTAATAAGCCATAGCACAAAGAAAACAGCAACCAAGTTCAGAATCTATTTGAGCAGTGTCCTCTCCATACTGTTGTATGGTTGTAAAACACACACATTATGTTGCTCAGATGTGGCAAAGTGGAATGACTTCATCTGTAATGCAGATGTTTATGATTGGTCTGTCCTACTGACTACCACGGCCATTGCCCACAGATAACACCTAATGCTTTTTGGACATGTAACTAGATTGTCACAGGATGTTCCAGGATAAAATTCCACCAACCAAGGGATGGAGGCAGCCAAGAGGCATGCCCCCTATCACACAGGTTCAGCAAGTCTATTCTAATGTTGGGCTCTGGGCCCATCAAGACCTTCTGGTTGTGCAGGAATTGACCAAATTGTGAACTGCTATGGGCAACTGTATGGCTGGGTATAGAAGACGAAGATAAAGAACAGAAATGAGTAGCCATCTATCCTTATATTCTACCACTATTCTTTAAAGAAATGTAGGCTAAAGGAGAGCCATTTGCTATCCACTTTGAGTTATAATCATTAGGGGCCATGTGCCTCGCACATACTGCCCTGTAGAGCTACTCCACCCAGGAGCTAGTCTATCCTCCATAGGTTCAAAGGTGGAGAGAGATGTATTTTGTCTGGTTCTTTGCACGCCCATCACAATGAGACACTGCTGGCACCTTTACCCAGTGTAATTTCCAGTGTCGAAATAGAAAATAATGACAAACGCCCACCAGCAGAAAAAAGAAATAAATCCCTAGAGTAACATTTCAGTAATCCCCACCCCTCCCTGCTTACAGCATATGCGAAAGGTTATCAAAGCCAGCCCTGAACAGACTAAATGGCACATTCCAGAGCTGAGACGCCTTCATGAAAAGACCTTTGTGAGCTGAAAAGGGCAATGCTCCAATTCAAGAGCTTCCAGTGATAACAACGTTAGCAGAATAATGCTGGGATGCATGGCACTTACCCCTCAAAGATAGCTAGTCGTTCCTTTCTAAACTATTTCACTTTCTATGACTCTTTGGAAGCATTCCACTGTGGTAGAATTCTAATGTTTAGACTCAGCTCAAAGGCTAATAGGTAAATCTTTAATGAGTTCAAAGGCTTTTATTTTTGCACACCTCAGAGCATCTGAGGGCAAAACTTTATACACGACAAACACGTATCTAAATTGTGTATAATAGAAAATGATTCATTGTTAAAATTTGAAAAAGAAAATAGAAACTTATCTGCTAGAACTGCTTCCCTTACATCCAAATCCTGACTTCTACAGCATTTTCACATAATGCCATCTTTTTGCTCTTTACTAAAATCATGTTCTTAAACAACTTGAGAAGAACCACAAGAGTAACTCCAAACAGTCCTCACTCTCTGAGCCATCCATTGACAGAACATGTGATCATGCACACTTCCCAAAGGCACTGCACCAACATAAATGTTCGGACAGCATATTTCAGGAAGTACAGCAATGTGGCTTATGTGATGTTACTTGATTGGCAACAGACTCTGTAGAATTTGTCCAGCACTAATCTTGGGGCACGGCCAGCCACCACTTATTTCTGTCATTTCATTCCAATTAGTGGCAGACACCCTGTTAAAAAAACACGATACTCCCAACTTGTTCACAATATTTAATAGCTCTTAAAACTGTCATATGAACTAAGTCCATGGCAAGCCACCGGGGAGACCATACATCTTATAATGACAATGGGAAGCTCATGCCCCACTTCCTCATACTCAGTCAGCCCTTGCCCCTCAATCAGGCTTTCTACCCCTTCATTGACTCCACAGGATCAGTTCTATCAGGGACCAACAGAACCCAGAGGGCTGTGGACGGAACATGGAAGGAGGCTTTGGGTGCTGGAGACCACTGAAAATTGTCTCTGTGACTTTGGCTTCCAAATTCACCAAGGCTACGTCTACACGTGCACGCTACATCGAAATAGCTTATTTCGATGTAGCGACGTCTACACGTCCTCCAGGGCTGGCAACGTCGACGTTCAACTTCGACGTTGCGCAGCACCACATCGAAATAGGCACTGCGAGGGAATCTCTACACGCCAAAGTAGCGCACATCGAAATAAGGGTGCCAGGAACAGCTGCAGACAGGGTGACAGGGCGGACTCAACAGCAAGCCGCTCCCTTAAAGGGCCCCTCCCAGACACAGTTGCACTAAACAACACAAGATCCACAGAGCCGACAACTGGTTGCAGACCCTGTGCATGCAGCATGGATCCCCAGCTGCTGCAGCAGCAGCCAGAAGCCCTGGGCTAAGGGCTGCTGCACACGGTGACCATAGAGCCCCGCAGGGGCTGGAGAGAGAGCGTCTCTCAACCCCTCAGCTGATGGTCGCCATGGCAGACCCCGCTATTTCGATGTTGCGGGATGCGGATTGTCTACACGTGCCCTACTTCGACGTTCAACTTTGAAGTAGGGCGCTATTCCCATCCCCTCATGGGGTTAGCGACTTCAATGTCTCGCCGCCTAATGTCGATTTCAACTTCGAAATAGCGCCCAACACGTGTAGCCGTGATGGGTGCTATTTCGAAGTTGGCGCCGCTACTTCAAAGTAGCGTGCATGTGTAGACACAGCCCAAGTTTGCTGCCTGAAGTGACTATTGCAGCACTGCACAGATCCTGGGATGTCAGAGGCAGAGCATGCTAAGTGAATGGGCACTGTTATTGCCCTCATACATGTCTGCCATGGGCCTGTTTGGAGATCTTTCAGAGGAGCAGTAAGCTCCTCCACAGGTTTATGGAAAAAGACAAAAGCAAGTACCACAATGTGTTAACTTGCTGTGTATTTGTCAGAGCCTGGATATCTTTGTGTTGTATTGAGTTACAGACTGATTGTTGCCATTGGTAAGTAAAGACAAAGCTGGGGAAAGATTATTTAAGGAATGGAAGGCAATAATCAGTCTTTTGTCTTCAGAGGGTTTTTGAAATTGCTTTTCCACTTTAAGAGGTTACACATGAAGAAAACTAAAAATAAACAACTCTAAAGAACTCCAAAAAGCTGTAGACCCAGGCCACAGAAAAAAGATCAGCTCTGTCTTGAAAGATTTTACCTGGAATAAGGACAGGGGTGAGGAATATACTTTGAAACAAATTCTCTTAGGTTACATCCACATGAGAGGCTTTTCCTGGCAAAACTGGGCTTTGTCAACAATTTGTCATCAAAACCTGACCTATCCATCAACAGTACTATATTTCTCCCTGTTCAGATATAATGCTTCTCTCAGCAGTGTTCTGTCAACAAAACAGCCATGTAGATGCTACATAAGAACAGCCATATTGGGTCAGACCAAAGGTCCATCCAGCGTAGTAGCCTGTCTGCTGACAGTGGCCAGTGCCAGGTGACCCAGATGGGGTGGACCAAAGACAATGATCAAGCAATTTGTCTCCTGCCATCCATCTCCAGCCTCTGAGAATCAGAGGCCAGAGACACCATTCCTACCCTTGGCTAATAGCCTTTTATGGACCTAACCTCCATGAATTTATCTAGCTCTTTCTTAAATTCTGTTATAGTCCTAGCCTTCACAGTCTCCTCTGGCTAGGAGTTCCACAGGTTAACTATGGGCTGAATGAAGAAGAACTTTCCTTTATTAGTTTTAAACCTGCTACCCATTAATTTCATTTGGTGCCCTCTAGTTCTCGTATTATGGGCACAAGTAAATACGGGGCCCTTTTGTTTACAGAGAGGGCTTCCATTTCACTGAGCAGTGCTGTTCACAGAGCTTCTGGTCAGCCGTTCTGCCAAGACAGGGCCTGCTACTCTCTGCAGATGGAATGGATTGCTCTTTTGATCTGCTTTTATGTGTAGACGCAATCTGTCAACAGAAGTTTTGCCAGGAAATCCCTTCAGGCAGTCACTTCTGCGGACAGATGCTTCTCATGCAGACGTAGCATTAGGATTAGCTGGCTTGTTTTGTTTATTTTGGCTTAGTAATGTGCTTTGATCTGTTTTCACTTGCAATCACTTAAATGCTAATTTTTATGCTTACTAAATCATTTTGTTAATTAACAAGCCCAGTGTAAATAACTGTAACCGGGCTGGGGGCAGGGCTAGAGGGGGGGAAAAGACCCTGTAGCTGATACAGTTGGTATTGTTCTGCTGAGGGGATATTACTCCAAACTCTTGGCCTTGGCAGAGGGTGGCTGGGGAGAGTTTCTGGCTCAGTAGGACAGGATGGTGTGGAGACTCCAAGGGCAGGTAGATAGGCTAGTGGCATGAATAGCACACCAGATAACAGCCCAAAGGGGCTTTCTGTGGTCAAACCCATCACAACTCTCCATTAGCATTTTTCTGTATAGGACCTGACACACACATACACAGTTCTAGCTCTGTCCAGTGAAGAGTAGGGGAATGGAACAGGAGGAAGTGAATTGGCTGCATCTCATCTAGCAAGCCTTCAGATTCAACATGTTGACAATGCAAGAATACTGTGGTAGTTAGTGAACCCACCAGTGCTTAAGTGCTCACCAGAGAGCTTCTTTATTCTGCTGCAGTAAACCCTCGAAAATGTGCGATTTCGAGTTGTGCTTAATTTGCATTAACACGAGTTAAATGCAACTCAAAATCCTGCTCTCCCCAGCCCTGGCTCAACCCCCCACGTCCCCTCACCACCTGTACATAGCTCCAGCTCATACCCCACCCCCACACCTGGCTCTGGCTCCGGTTCACCACATCCCTGCCCCCATTCAACGCCCCTCTCCCCCGTAGCCTGGTTTACCACCCAAGCACAGCTCCAGCTCACTACCCTTGTGCATGGCTCTCACTTGACCCCCCACACTTCAACCACCCCCCCATGTGGCTCCAGCTCAACTCCACCCCCACCCTGCAACCCTAACCCATCCCAGGCTTAACACCCCTGTCTCCTTCCCACAGCCCCAACCCATTGCCAGGCTTAATCCTCCCCAGCTGCCCCCCCAAAAACCTCCAGGACTTATCTTCCACAGGGAGCTTCAGGTGTTCCTGCTGCTTCCCCAGATGCAGAACGTGTGTTCTGCTGGGGAAAAAAGCTGCTCCCCGACTTATGTGAAATTCAAATTTTGCAAGGGTGCATGGGAATGTAACCGTTGTGTAAATCACGGCACTGCTGTACTGGGTTACAGCTGGCCATGCATAAATACAGTGTCTTCTCAGGACCTTGCCAGACTTCACATGGGAAGTTCACCCTTTGAAGGCACATCATCCCTTCCAAGCCAAAACTATACACAATGACAAATTATAAACCTAAAAACTAAAGTTACTTACCTTATCCAATCAGCCTTTGAGGTGCCCTGCACTGTCACTTCAACCTGCAGATTTCCCTGGACAAAATCAATGAGATAAACAACCAGAACAAGTGGATGAACTCTCCCTTGACAGCAGTAGTGCCCCATTACTGCTATGAAGGAGTGGGACACCCCCTTACTCTTCCTGTTTCATGTCCTGAAGCTCCATTGTTTCAACTTCCTTTCGCTTTTGCCTGTTTGAGGCCCTCTTGGGCAAAACAGGAGACTAAGTGTCTCGTATCGTCCCTCCTTCTGAGATTCAGAGATGGTATCACTGACTCCTATAGTGTGTGTGCATCTCAGGTGACAACCTCAGATGACCACTGGACAACTTGTAGTGACACCACTGCAGTTTGCAACCATTGTTTCCTATCATGGACAGAGCACATGATTTTCTTGGGACCCTAAATGATACTGAATGTTTTGACTGATCTTGCCCACTATACACTTGCAGATGCGTAGGGACTCTGACATTGGTTTCTAACAACGCGAGCATTCTTGTCAGTTTTCTGTTGCCTACCCACGATTCACTGATGACGTTATATAATTCAACTGTGCAAAACATGGATCATGGTCAGACTCAACAGCCTTTCACTACAAGCTTTGTTATTTTGACAGCTTTCTATCAATCAGAGATAATAGGGCCACTGTGACCCATTGTCAGATGTTACTATGTCAGGTATACCATATCTAGAAAAAATAGATCTGTAGTGTCTTCCAATAAGGCTGTCTCAGGAAAATGAGAGTAATAGCATAGGATGAGAGTAAAATTTTTTGTGCAAAAGGCATAAACAAATCTGGCCTACTTTGCTTCAGGATCTAGTTCTTCCCATGCCACCAACACAAACTCTCTTGCTTGGTTTGGCCTGTATATCAGTCCTAATCAACAACCTTTTTAACAGTTACGTTAACATTGCTTTTCATTTGAGGCCGGTATAAAACATCTCTGGCCTTTATCTTATATTTCTCAATCCCCAAAGGGCTTTCAAAGTATTTTTGTTCCATAATACCCTAGAAATTACCATGCTGGTGCCTTTTAACAGAATCCCATCTATTTCTGAGAGCTTCCTCTTAAATTGATAATAGGGCTGGGAACTCTAACCTCCTGTGCTAATGGCCTCCATTACTTTCTACAGAGTCTAATCCTAAACAATAGCTCTGGTAATCACAATCCCCATTTAATCTGATATTGCACTGATTTATTTCAGATAGCGATGTGCTTACCACCCATTTTGTGCATGCTGTGCACATGTAACCCACACACCTAGGTGTGGTTCACTGTACCATGTAGTCAGTGGCACCTTGCTCACTTGCAGAGAGAAAGAATGAGTGTGCTCTACAGCCTTACCTGAGAGCGAGCTAACTTTTAGGTCAAACTGTAGGGGCTCATGCACTAAGCTTCAGAGGGCCTGGGTTCAGTCTGCCTACAGAGGGTTACACACACTCTGTGGTGTTCACCAAGTGATGTAATTCAATCCTAGAATGTTCCCCCTTGGCTGGGCATTGACTTGGCTAATGGTAGTTGCCACCGTGAACACAGTTTCATGTACTATTTTTTCTGGACTTCAACTTTGAGCTCCGCATGACTTTGTACCTCAGGTCTCTTTTCTTGTGGTATCATTTCAGAGCACTGTCCATTCTCCCTAACCTTCATTCTGGACTGACTGACTTCCTTTGCTCCTCAAATTTGAATGGTTTTCCCCAAGGATTAGCTCTGGGTCTCACAGTATTCCATGGGTTTTGGTTCCATATCATGATCTGCTTTCTTATTAAGGACTCAGTCCCACAAAATTTCAGAATTGGCTTTTCACCCTTAGATAGGTTAAACAGAAAATCACAGAAGACTTCAGGGCGATTCTAAGATGTTTCTTTTCTGCACACAGTACAGTATACCTCAAATTTTTAATACAGTTCAGTTAGCCCCCTATGCCTGAATAAAATGAGAACAATTAAAAGCAAAGTGCTCCAGAGTCAGCTATTGCCAGAAACAAGGTTACATGCTCACTCTTTTTTCTGGACACCCATTATTTGTAGATCACTGTTTAAACCTTTTCTAATTGTTTTCCACATTTTCCGACAATTTACACTCTGGTGGTAGATTTTATTGCTCCATTTTTCCACTCAGGGTATCATCTAATTCCTTTTTACTCCTGATACAACCTAGTATTCAGGGTATGGCTATCCTATGCAGAAAAAAGACCTGGCCAGGGCCTACCTTCTGTGGCTTGATTTCAGGTGCCTGATAGGGATGCACAAAATTGAACAATCTGAGGTCGGCAGTAGACCCCCGGGAAAGGTAAGGAAGGTCAGTGGGAGAAACTCTGTGAGGACAGCCAGATAAGTCGATTGCAGATAAGTTGATTCTAGCTAAGCAATTGCTATAGCTAGCATTGCATATCTAAAATTAACTTACCTGCCTAGTATAGACCAGGCCTAAGTAATCACTCAGGGATAAAGATGCTTGAAAGAAATCTACTTAATTCTGTGTCTGGCTCTGACTAGCTATGCACAAAAAGACTGTCACAATGCCCCACCCAGCCTTGGTCTGGGCAGCTCAGATCCTAAAGTAACAGTCTGCACTACCACAGATGAATGTATGGACTCCACTTTTTATATGTTGTAAGCTGTGCCACATCACACCCTGGGTTGCATCACGAAACCTCAGCTGTTACTAGTGTAACAGTAGTAAGGTTAGTTTAAAATTGAATTGAACCCAGAAAACAAGTAGGCCTTGTGTTTTCCAGAGGCCCTTAGTATCATAGTATGCACTCACAATATACACAAAGAGATAACTTAAAAAAGTGTCAGTATTTATTGACTGTCAAACTGTACAACTTTTAAATCATTTGTAGGATTCAAGATATATGTTTCATTATCTGTTGTAGTGAGTTTCTGACTGTCTCACTTTCAAATATTAATTTTCATTGGGAAAATCTCTTATATAACATTTAATATTTGAAATAAAATGTTGAGGAGGCCTGGATCTTTATTATTTAGTTTCTGACATGTACTTGCCCTTTAAAAATTCAGCATGAGTGAAGCTCTAAAGGACTTCTCTATAAATAAGTTATCTGCTCTGAAGCTGTAACAAATTCAGAAAGCATTCCAATAGCTCTCAGCTGATCATGGAAGCACCTTACTATTAAAATCCAATAATGTGTGACTGAATAATAGTTGGTGGACCAAATCATTCTACGATGTTGGAGGTTTCTTTAAAAATTAGTCTCAGTATGAGTCCATTTAACAAAAACTGCATGACTATTTCCCCAAGTATCCTGATTCCTAGAAATTAAAGGCTGAGTAAAAGTACACAATCAGCTTTGGGCCACATACCTGTTCTCCGATAAGTGGAAAACGTTCCAAAATAATGAAAGAAACCTCAAAAGACCAGGCATTAATTACCCTGTGTGTACATAAGATGTTATTCAGTTAATCTCTTTGAATACAAGTCAGGCAAATGTGCATGGAATTAATGGGCCACATTTTTTGCTGGAATAATTCACTTGAATGGAATCATGACGGGTGAATTTTTCTCATTAAGTACAACTTGACTGTGTAGGTCTGTTTTCACCAGAGAAAAAACAGTGCACATGTAATCCTATAGATGACTTCCCTCATCATATTGCTTTAAGTTGTGTGCCCTGTGACTATACTTGAAAAACAAACCACATTTGAAATTCACAATTATCTATGACCTCTTTAAATGGAGTACTGACTTCTAGAGAGGAGAATATAAAGAACAGGATTTAGGCATTAAAATGGCTTGTTCTAGACTCTACAGGTTGAAATTTTCTAGTGCAGCACCTTCAGGACCTGACTGGTGCCAAATTTGCTGGACCACATGAGGTCAATATTGTCTGGCACATTACCAACATGTACACTGATTACTGGGCTCTTAGAAGACCTATAGGAGTAAATTAGAGCTAAATAACTGCACAGAACACTGAAAGCCAGGACTGGTGGCTGGAAACAAATTATGGGACCACAGGAAACTTGGCCACACTCATGATAAGTGGATATCTGGGTAAATAAAATCATGGTAGCCCCCAGATGTTGCCAGTGCTGGATTACAGAGATTCAATCTGTACCAAAAGTCTTTTTCTGTAGTACTCAATAATAAGGTAAAGCAGTTTAGATACTATCAAATGTCAAGTAAGAATATAAAATATAGCATATCGCCTTCTCTATGATGCAGTAGTTTCCAGTCTTTAGTGGAAGTTGTCAACCTGACAGTTATTTAAATAAAGTCATAGTTTGCTTTTAACTGAATACTAGCGATGTCAAGATAAAAATTAGGAGTAAGGCTGCAATGCCAGATCTTTTTGGAACAGCAATGGGCCAAAGAAATTAAAACTGAAATTCAATTTGAAGTCTGTCACAATCTTTTCTGGCTTGTAGGTGTGGTGTAGCATGGCATTACTAAAACATGGTGTTCAATAGTAAGTGCTAGACTACTAACAACCTGTTTCCGGGAAAAGAAGAATGTCCAGAAGAGGAGGAATGTCCCAAAAACCCATGGGAGATAGTCATCAAAAAAATTAGCACATCCGTTACTGAGCAAAACGGTCAAAAAGTCAAATAGCAACTTAGGTATTTCGCAACAACTTGTACTCTGTTCAAAGTAGGTCTATAAATATAACCGCCCCAGAACCTCTGTTCAGTTTTTCTTAGTATCAATGGATAGACCCACATTAGCTACGTCTACACGTGAAGCCTACATCTAAGCAGCTTATTTCGATGTAGCGACATCGGCCTATTTAGATGAATAACGTCTACACATCCTCCAGGGCTGCCAACGTCGACGTTCAACATCGATGTTGCGCAGCACCACATCAAAATAGGCGCTGCGAGGGAATGTCTACAAGCCAAAGTAGCACACATCGAAATAAGGGTGCAAGGCACAGCTGCAGACAGGGTCACAGGGCGGACTCAACAGCAAGCCACTCCCTTAAAGGGCCCCTCCCAGACACAGTTGCACTAAACAACACAAGATCCACAGAGCAGACAACTGGTTGCAGACCCTGTGCATGCAGCATGGATCCCCAGCTGCCACAGCAGCAGCCAGAAGCCCTGGGCTAAGGGCTGCTGCACACGATGACCATAGAGCCCCGCAGAGGCTGGAGAGAGCGCGTCTCTCAACCCCTCAGCTGATGGCCACCATGGAGGACCCCGCCATTTCGATGTTGCAGGACGCGGATCGTCTACACGTGCCCTACTTCGACGTTCAACTTCGAAGTAGGGCGCTATTCCCATCTCCTCATGGGGTTAGCGGCTTCGACATCTCGCCGCCTAACGTCGACATTAACATCGAAATAGCGCCCAACACGTGTAGCCGTGACGGGCGCTATTTCGAAGTTAGTGCCGCTACTTCGAAGTAGCGTGCACGTGTAGACACAGCTATTGTGTGATAATTATCAGAAGAGTAGCAATTTCACTCCATTTAGTAGATCTACAAAAGCGTCATGTCCTGCATGGTGTAGAGACACTTGCTTTTTAATATGGTAACCTCCTATTAACCAGATTGATTGATTTATTATACTGCCCTTTAAAATGATTTAAAGTTTAAATAGGTTTACAAATTGTTGCCATGTAAATATCAAAAACAAACAAAAACAACCAGAATGCATTTTGTTTTATTTAGAAAATAATATAATATTAGTATTATATTAGCAGTTGCATAATTAACAGCAATATAATAAATTAATCTGGTTAATAGGAGGTTACCATATTAAAAAGCAAGTGTCTCTACACCATGCAGGACATGATGCTCTTGTAGATCTACTAAATGGAGTGAAATTGCTACCTCTTCTGATAATTATCACACGATAGCCGTGTCTACATGTGCACGCTACTTCAAAGTAGCGGCACTAACTTCGAAATAGCGCCCGTCACGGCTACACGTGTTGGGCGCTATTTCAATGTCAACATCGACGTTAGGCGGCGAGACGTCGAAGTCGCTAACCCCATGAGGAGATGGGAATAGCGCCCTACTTCGAAGTTGAACATCGAAATATGGCACGCGTAGCCGATCCGCGTCCTGCAACATCGAAATAGCGGGGTCCGCCATGGCGGCCATCAGCTGAGAGGTTGAGAGACACTCTCTCTCCAGCCCCTGCGGGGCTCTATGGTCATCGTGTGCAGCAGCCCTTAGCCCAGGGCTTCTGGCTGCTGCTGCGGCAGCTGGGGATCCATGCTGCATGCACAGGGTCTGCAACCAGTTGTCGGCTCTGTGGATCTTGTGTTGTTTAGTGCAACTGTGTCTGGGAGGGGCCCTTTAAGGGAGTGGCTTGCTGTTGAGTCCGCCCTGTGACCCTGTCTGCAGCTGTGCCTGGCACCCTTATTTCGATGTGTGCTACTTTGGCGTGTAGACGTTCCCTCGCAGCGCCTATTTCGATGTGGTGCTGCGCAACGTCGGTGTTGAACGTCGACGTTGCCAGCCCTGGAGGACGTGTAGACGTTATTCATCGAAATAGCCTATTTTGATATCGCTACATCGAAATAAGCTACTTCGATGCAGGCTTCACGTGTAGACGTAGCCAATGTGCGTCTATCCATTAATACTAAGAAAAACTGAACAGAGGTTCTGGGGCAGTTATATTTATAGACCTACTTTGAACAGAGTACACGTTGTTGCGAAATACCTAAGTTGCTATTTGACTTTTTGACCGTTTTGCTCAGTAACGGATGTGCTAATTTTTCTGATGACTATCTCCCATGGGTTTCTGGGACATTCCTCCTCTTCTGGACATTCTTCTTTTTCCGGAAACAGGTTGTTAGTAGTCTAGCACTTACTTCAAATGAGTCATTACTTCTTCATTTCTTTGTGTGTAACTATTTCCAAGAGGATTACCAAAAGGTCATTCACTTTTAAATATAGAAGTCAAACAATGCCTGTGATGGCAGACCCAATGGGTTTGGAACATGAAGAAGTATCTCTTCAGAAGCCTGTAGCCCTAGAAGCAGCTTTAATATGATTTATTTACTCAAAAGGCCACAGCAGTGGATTTAAAACAACTAAGAGACCTATACATGTACTGTTTCACCTGCAGTTAGTGGTTCCTCTCAAGCCACTTGGTAAACATGATTCAGACTTGGTTACCTGTTCTTTTAGGGAGCAAATTACAGCTGGCTTGCTGTGGATGGTGACTCTCAACCTGTATCAGCCTGAAGCAGCTGATAACTTGTCCTATGCCTCTATAAGGCAGATCTTTTAACACATCAGTTTTGTTTGATCGCCAGGTTCTCAGCTGTGTTACCAGGGGTGGGGCTGAGAAGTTGCCTCTTCAAGCAGTTAGCCTCTGCTGGGATGCTCTTTAGGTAGGCCACTATTTTATCTTTCCCACTTGGTTTCCTTAACAACCCCCTCTGATCTAACTCCACAGCAAGTAAGCCATCAAAACCAAATACACCAGGGCATGCACAATATGCATACAAAATAATAAAGATGTTTCCCAGTTGTTTTCAATTCTTCACTGTACTAATAGGGGTACATAGCTGCCATTTGCAAAAGCCAAGATGGGGATTAAGAACATCCTGCTGTCATGTCCACTATAATGGTGTGGGTAACACCGGTACATAATGATTTACGAGATCTACTCAATATATCTAAGCCTCTTCTAAGCTTTAATTTCTGTCTTGGTATTGTGAACCCAGATGTTTTCAAAAACAATCACTCTATTCCACAGCATTGTGCTTCACATAATTTTTATACACTTCTTATCAAAGATGAAACTTTTTGCACGTTGTCTTTTTTTTATGGTGCCCCCATGTTCCCAGGAGCAATTGCACACAGAAGTATATTTTCAGGCAGAGCATCAGAAGAGCACTTAATTGGTTATGGGGTATATAGCTAAGGGCTGCCAGCTACAAACTGGAACAGGCTCTAGATAATCCTCAAAATATTTGAAGCCAGATCCTCAGCTGGCATAAATTGGTGTAACTCCTTTGAAGTGAATAAATGTATAACCAACTAAAGATATGGCCCTTTAGCTCTTTCCCACAGGAAATTTTAGAAGGGTCACTATTTCAATAACCCAGTCCTGGAAAGTTGTTGTTTTATTGAATAAGGCGGGTTCTGGGGATCACATCTAAGAGTGTCAATTCAGGGCAAATTACTTAGAGACAGAGCTACTTACAGCCCATGACTGGGGGTTTTCCACTGTAAGGCACATCAAACCAGACCAAAAGAGAATTTCTGTTTCACCACACTGGCTAAAAAGAAATCATACAAGCAATGCCCTTAGACACTCCCGTTCTTCTGTGCCACCACCAGTACCACTCCTCATACTGGCGAGAAGTCATGAAAACAAATCTCAGCAAATAGATTCTTCCGATCCCAAAGGACCAGCCACTTTCCTAGGTCAATTTATAACTCTGATCTTAACTAAAAAGGACTCTGTAACCAAGTCTTTAGAATCTAAATGCCAAAGGTTTATTCATAAAAAGAAAGAAAGGGATGAGAGTTAAAACTGACAAAGGAATCAAATACCTACACCCACTGTAAGGTTCTTGGCGCAGGTTTGTAGCTGAGCTAGCATTGGAAACGCAAGCACAGGAACAAGGAGCTATCCCCTGAAATTAACAGGCAACAGACTGAAAACAACCAAAAGGAAGTACATTGGCACAGAGCACACAGTCAAACTATAGATCTCATTGCCAGAGCATATGGAGATAAATTCATGGGGGATAGGTCGATCAATGTCTGCTAGCCTAGGTAGTCAGGGATGAACCCCCATGGTCTGGGTATTCCTAGTTCTCCAACTGCCAGCAGCTGGGATTGTAAGATGGGATGGTTTGTTCATAATTGTCCTGTTCGGTTCATTCCTCTGAAGCATCTGACCCCAAATGCTGTCAGAGATGGCATACGGAGATGGCCCGGTAGTCTCACTGACCCACAAGGAACATTCTTTCCTTACAATAAAGGGTAAATGAGGGACCATCACAACACATTGCACATCAGGAAAAGAAGGAAACTCTCTCTGCTGTAATTTTGTTAAGGGGATACATCACTGAGAGTAGGAACTGTGACAAAGTCCCGAGCAGTTCCTCTTGGGGTCCTGTACCTCATGGCAATTATAGAGGCACCTCAAAGGCTTGCCATGTCCCTAACTCTTCCTCCTACTTCCCAGAGGTCCAGGTCACAGCTTACGAGCCATTCTCCTCATTGGCACAGTCAATAGTGGGGGGGGGGCCCTCTGGTATGTCTGGTCTCCACCTGTCCCTTTGCAGCTGCCCCTTCCCCGGGGTGTGTGAGGAGGTCTGGGGGGAACTGACCCTGGGACACTATATAGCCACTGCCAGAGGGGCAGTCTCCCTTGGCCCTTGGTACAGCAGCTTTCTCTCTGTGCCACTTCCCTAGTACTGGTTCCAGGCAGCTGCAGCAAGCCTCTCCTCCCAGGAATTCTCCTTTGTTCTCCTTCCTGGTCTAGCCCCTTTGTCCTTCCTTTGCCTCACCTGAAGGGAAGCTTTTTAAAGGGCTCATGAGACCCTAAATGGTTGCAGGAGCTTAATTCAGAGCAGGTGTTTTAGATTAGCCTGCTGCTGCAGGATGATTCCTGCTGAGCCTCAGTCATTGGGGAACACATAAAGGCACAGACCCAACTGCCAGCATAACTGCCCTTCACCAGGTTAGACCACAGCCAGCAGGCTGGACTATCACGGAACAAAGGAGTTCATTCCTTTGTCTTATGGAACAATCCCACAACAGCACACCAAGTTTGTCACCTTTGTAACTAGTATTTGTTTAACAGCTGCAAGAATGTGCAGTTTTAACATCTGTCTCTTGAGTAGGCTTATTCGTAAGGCCATTTTTGGCAAATGCAGCCTGAGAGAATGGCTTTAAATACCTCTATGAGAAATAGCAAGTTAAATTGCATTAAGGAAACATCCAAAATTACTGGCTTTAAAACCGAAACTGCACTGCAAAGTAGTATGGTGATCACTAAGTAAATTGCTCTAAAAGCAATAAGGCTGTTTTCTTAGTAATACCAAGAGGATCCTTCCCATTGTTCTGCCAGGATTCACAGTAGTCACTGATATGTTTAACGCTTTCTGGAATTTGTCACTGCAGTACAGCTGTTGTCTCAGCCAGAGGAAAGTGTCAGCCTCCTGGAGAGTCTTAATTAAATAAAAGGCAATTTTGCAGGGTGGGGGAAGTATCATTAAGGAGTCAGCCTTACTATTTGTATGTCCTTTGAATAAACAGTTTTGTTGTATAGATGTAATTGGTAAACATAACCAAAGGCGGAAAAAACAATAGCAAAATTATGGCTCTGCTAAGGCATTGCCAAAACTCAGTCAGACATTCTTCTGCTGTTTGTCAGTGAGTATTTCTGAAAAGCTATGCCCCAAGATGTTGAGAATGTGAAACTAAGGGTTTGTCTAACTACCAAGTTCTGTCACCAAGAACTGCCTTTTGGTGACAAAACAGTGAGACTGTTCACACTTCAATGTGACTTTTGTAAGAAGAAACACCCATTTTTCCACCCTTAGGACTTTTTTCTCTCTCCCTCCCCCGCCCCCCGCGCTTTATCGTCAACAAAGAGCCAGTGCAAACAACTGGGCTATGGTTACACTAGTGAGTTTTGCCAACAAAACCCCAGTTTTTCTAACAAAGCTGGTGGAATGTCCACACACAGAATGTGTTTTCTCCACAGTTTGTCCACAAAACACAGCACTTTTGCCAGTAGCATTCTGCCTCTCACACATGAGGCATAATGCTGCTGTCAACAGATTCTATCAATGAAGATGTTGTGTAGACACTTGGGGGAGTCTTCTCTCACCAGACAGGGCATGCAGAAAAACGGGCAGCCCTGTCTGCTGTGCTTCTGGGTGCCTATCGACTGCACTGGCAGCAAAGCAGAGTGCTCTTCTGATTGCTTTTTTGTGTGGCTGCACTCTGCCAACAAGTTTTGTAGGGAAATCTCTTCCGACAGTGACTTCTGTCGACAGACTGCTGTAGTGTAACCATAGCCCTGCTGTTTGTTTTGGCCTCCTCCAGTTTCCCACAATGCCTGCCCTGGTGGCTCTCCTGAGTATTCTGGTCTCAGCTGCCCTGCAGGCATGTGTTCCTCTCCTCTCAAAGCTCTGGGAAGTATCTGACAGCTGAATGAGCTGCTTCCTTTGGGGAACAAACAAATCATGGAAAAGTTCCTCAGCCCAAGCAGATGCCTGCTGCAGTGGGAGGGAGACAGACTGCTGCTTTGACATTCCTGTGCAGGGAGAGCTCACAGAGCTATTCATAATGCCACTCCCAGAAGCTGAGGATGATGTGGGAGAACTCAGAGGGACTCCCAAGATGAGCAGAGATCAGCCCCACCTTCCCACAACACTGCACTGTGGGATGCATAGGCAGGGGCTTAGGCTTGATGACCTCCTGAGGCCCCTTCCAGCACTACGATTCTACAATTCTATGATACATACCCTTACTCTGTCCCCCCAGTGTGGACATGCTCTGTTGACTGAGGGAGCAAGTGTGAACACCCTCTGGCGATTTTTCTTTTGTTGACTTTTTGGCTGTTGATATAAGTTTTGTCAATAAAACTTGGTCGTGTAGACAGACTCCAGAATTAAACATGTGAGTGGCCTGATAACTGCAGGCACTGGGCACCTGTAGCTGAAACTGTTTAAAAGAATTGTTTCAAGTGTCATGCCAAAAATGTCATTTTGGGGTCAAAGTAGCTTCCATGCATTCAGATCCCTAATAAAACTACATACAGGTTTACGTAAGAACCCTTCATCCTATCTCCTGCAAAATTCTCAACCTGCTAACACAAAGCTCTGAAAATCTTAATATGAAAGCCAAAGTCACTAGTATTTGATGTTGTGGCAGAAAAGAAAAAAAATACATAAATACAGAAGAAATTGAAGTTTCAGCAAAAATTTCTAAATTTCAATTTTGAATTTTAAAAATGTCCACAACGTCCTAAGTCATTACCAAAAGCCAAGAGGAACAAACCTCATCTGAAGTTATAATTCACATAACCATGTATTTGCATCTTATAGGAGGAAATATAAAGACCCATTGTCAGTGGCAGAACATCCATTTTAAAACTTAAACCTCTTCATGGATCAGTAATTTGAGTGACAACTTTTGATACGGTACCATAGCTACTCAATCTGAAAACTGTGGAGATAGAGGATGCTCAACTAAATAAGATACTCTCATTTTAGGCATCAAACCAAAACAGTTTTATTACAGTAAGTGGTTCTAATTCAGTTTTCCAAGTTTTGTCTTTGCACATTGAATCTCTGGAGCACATGCTGAGGGATGTTGTGTCATGAAAAGTTCTGGATATAGAGAGCTGTGTGATCAGCAAGAAAATTTGCTCACTGATTGGAATAAACCCAGGCAGAACGCATTGATTTGGGGATGAAATTGTTGAAAGACGGGATACCCTGCATGTTTGTTTCAGGACTGGTGCATAGGTAAATAAAACATGTTGGCTGTATCTACACTTGTATTCCTCTTTTTAAAGAGGCATGCAAATGAGGAAACTGAAAATGCAAATGAGGTGCAGTTTTACATATCTGGCACCTCATCTGCATACTCTTCTTTCAAAAGAAGAAAAGCAGTGTAGATGTGGCTCTTTCAAATGTAAACCCCATCTTCAAAAGAACCCTTCTTCCCCCAAAAAATGGGAAGAAGGTTCTTTTGAAGATGGGGTTTAATTTCTAATGAGCCACATTTACACTGCGTTTATTTCAAAAAAAGTTCTTTTGAAAGAATAGGAAAACAAGGTGCCAGATATGCAAATCTGCACCTCATTTGCATTTTAAATTTCCTCATTTGCATGCCTCTTTCGAAAGAGGAATGCAAGTGTAGATACAACCATTATGTGTAGAATATACCCAGACTTTGTATCATCAGCTTCTCTTCTGCTGGAAATCAAGGCTTTGGACACCAGCTACTGCTTGGATGAGGGGAAATGCCATTTAGGCCTGATCCTATAGTTTGCTCTGATAGTCAGACTGCTTCACACAGCACAGAGCCCTTTATATAAAGGTCAGCACGTCTGTAAGCCACTGCGGAGTCAAGCTATAGCTAACCAAACCTGAGCAATCCCACAAGATGAAAAGGCCAAAAGCCTGCATTACAAAAAGTTATCTCTACCTTCTGATTTGAGAACCCTCTTGTGAATTGCATCATCAGATCAGAAAGAAAACTAGATACTCCCTGATGTATATTAGCATGTGAAAAAATGTTTATATATGCTAATCAGAAACTGTGACTGTGGAGACAGCAAGGAAAACCAGAACGTTTCTAACTTTTTTCCACAATGTACAGAACAAAGTAACCTTAAATCAAGCAGCTATAAAGCTAAATCATAACATAATTGCTCATTTCTGGTCTATTTTCTCTTGCATATTTATAAATCCTTTAAACATTTAATGTTTAAGTCTTGAAGTATCCCTTTCCTCCAACTTTTACTGTAGCTTTTATCTCCCTTCTTCTCTACTCTGTTTTGAACATGCTGTAGTTCTCCTCTGTCTAACCAAAATAATTATTCTACTGTCATCTTTTTCTTCTGTTGCAAAGTATCCACTCTCCAGCCTTACTTTTTTCCAACAAACATTTTGCTTTTTCCCTTTCACTTTCCTACAGGATATCGTTTTCCCCTTACCCAATTGTTTTCCCATTTGGTCCACCTTCTCTCCAGCTCACTACTGTAATATTTCTCTCATTCATCATCATTACAGTTACAGTTGTGGGAGAAAAAGCCACACTGCTTGTGCTGGCCAGTAGCTGGTTGCTGCTAGGCAGAAGCAACCAAGAGTCCGTGATTGGATTACAAGAAATTGCAGTAATGGTCACTCTCATAAGTAAAGCAAAAGTAGCCAGAGCAAAATACAATCTGAAGAAATGCTTCATATTCAAAACACTGGGAATCTCTCTCCTAGAGCTTGCCAATACCAAAGTGCTTCTAGTTTATAAATACCCCTTGACTGCAAAAAATGACAATGTACAGGCACATTCTCTTCAATAACTGGTACATGCCTGCAAGTCAATTATCGTAGGCTTGAATGGCATTAATTAGAAGTCGTTAAAAACAAATGACATCTCAAAGACTTCACAAAATAAGCACTGCTGTCTACTGCTAGACATATTCTGCTTATTCAAGTACACATAGTACTTCAGATGATTTCAGTGTATAATGGCACTTTTCATACAGCAAATAAAGTCAATTGTCAAACATAAGTGACAAATGTATGAAGCACTGCAAAGAAGTTGCATAAATGTTGCTAAGGCTTTGATGGGTGTCAGACGCATAGAATGCTCTCCCAAGACTGAAGACACAAAGATGGCCTCCTGGTTTGACATGACTTTCAAAGCAATGGTAAAAGCCCTTCACTGACAACTTTCCAAAAGCAAGTGATGAACAGGAATTATATAAAACTCCTAGAAGTTCCAGCTTTTTACAGTGTTCATATGCACAAAACTGTGCTTGCAACAAAACTGGACTATCCCACCAAAACTGGAGCAAAATTAAGACTAGGATATCTGAGCTTTCCACTAAAGGCAGGACTCAAGTTAAAGTAACTTGACTTGTTTGCCTTTTGTTTTGACAGCTTGTATGTGCAAAGTACAAGCTTGTAAAATACAAAGAAGAAATTCATAACTTTCAAATAAGCAGGAGACTGGGTATCCTATCTTAACTGTTCCTGCTTTGAGTGGGTCAACAAACCAACCGTAAACAAGTGACAGGGAGGTCCAGTGGGTATAGTGTACTCAGATTTTCAGAAAGCCTTTGACATGGTCCCTTTGACAATGCTCTTAAGCAAAGTAAGTGTCCTGGGATAAAAGAGAAGGTCCTCTCAGGGACTGGAAACTGATTAAAATATAACAAACAAAGAGTATGAATAAATGGTCAGTTTTCAAAATGGAGAGAGGCGAATAGTAGCGTGCTCCATGGGTCTGTACTGGGACCGGTCCTATTCAGTGTATTCATAAATGACCTGGAGAAAATGTCAAAATCTGAAGATGATAAAAACTACTTTGGAGAACCAAGTACCAAAGACACTGCAAAGAGCTGGAAAAGGCAATGAAATGCCATGTGAAATTCAAAGATGACAAATGCAAAGTAATGCATGATAGAAACCATAATCCCAATTATACGTATAAAATGATGGCATCTAAATTAGGTGCTTCCCCTCAAGAAAGATCTAGGAAACATTGTGGATAGTTCTCCAAAAATATCCACTTGATATGCAGAAGCAGTCAAAAAGCCAACAGAATATTGGGAATCATTAAGAAAGGGACAAAGAATAAGACAGAAAATACATTGCTTCTATATAAAGCAGAGCAGGCGGAACCTTTTCTGGGTCAGGGCCACTGACCCACAGAAAAATCAGTTGGGGTCCACATGCAA
The DNA here is from genome assembly GCF_033958435.1 of Carettochelys insculpta. Taxonomy (NCBI): domain Eukaryota; kingdom Metazoa; phylum Chordata; order Testudines; family Carettochelyidae; genus Carettochelys; species Carettochelys insculpta. The sequence goes on along the minus strand of NC_134147.1, from coordinate 8,822,277 downwards.
TTGAGAAGGGGGGGGGGAAAGCAAAAAGAAAAAGCCACCTCACAGATGTGGCTCCCAACTAAGAAGCACAAATTAAAGACATTCACCTTACTCCCCACAAACTCCACCCGGAGCCTAGAGGGGGGACTCTGGGGCTAGTAGATTTTGTGTGGCCCCCTAGGGTCATAATGAGGGGTTCTGTGCACAGTAAGGGCATTGAGGGGACTGGGTAGGAAGCAGGTTGCAGGAGTGGGGTGGGGGTGCTGGTTCTGGAAGGGAGGGAAGGTACAGGAGGAAGGGAGCAAGAGCACATTGGGGATAGGAGTGTGGGATCTGGATGGGAGGAGGTGCAGGAGCAGGGGATAGTCTCGGGGTCTGGAGGAGATGGGGCAGGGGATGGGGGTGCAGGCTTCTACCAAGCACAATGTGCATGGGGAGGGGAACGCACCATGCTGCACTGCAGGGAAGGACCTGCCACTGGCACATCCCCCCACTCCCACCTCTCCCATTCACTGTGATTCGGTCAAGGAGAGCAATGTGGGACAGTGCCTCCAAGGAGCACTTCCCTGTAGTCCAAAGAGCTACTTCCTCCTGCTAAGCAAAGCCCATTGGCTGGGTCCAGCCACAGCTTGCCTGGATGGAGCCCAGGAGGCTTGGTGTTCAGCCCCACAGCAGCATGAGCCGGTGAGTGCTGACACTCCAGCCTTAGCACTTCCCACGGAGTTGGAGCCCCAGCACTGCCTTGCACCCCTGTGGAGGTTGGGGACCTAAGCTCTGAGCCTCACAGGCCAGACCCAAGTAAGCTATGCGCAACATCTGGTTCACAGGCCATAGGTTCCCACCCCAGTATAAAACCTCAGTTCACTCTCATCTTGATTACTATCTCAGAAAGATACATCTGTGCACTGTGATTTCACACATATGGTAAAATGCCTTTTAATTCTAACTTCAGCTTCAGGGCCTCTTCTCTACTCAAACTCCTAAATGAAAATCTGCCTTTATTGCAGCTCCAATTTTCTAACGACCAGCGAACAGAGCTGTCTAGCAAGACTACTTGCACAATGAAAGGATTGACCTTTTCCAATGAAGGTTTCTTTGCTGAATAGTGTCTTGAATAAATTATTTCCCCTGAGAACACTAAAGGAGACAGTCTGCCAAACTACTATAAAGGTTTTATAAGTGGGAGCCGATATCCTACCAGTGCCCATTGCATTAGGTGCAGAAGGTCACTGGATTCCTCTTTGTGTCTCTTGGAGGAACTTCCCCATAGATTTGCTTAAGCGGTTGAACCTTCAGGATCCATCTACACCAACATTTCAATCTACAAACCACAGCCATTTGGGCTGTGATGGACAAGAGGGAAGGGAGACTCAAAGTAACATTCCCTTTCCCCTCTCTGCCTCTTGCTTCTGGGTGCACCTCCTTGGTATTGGTTGCTGGGGCTGTTAACAAATGTTGGGCTTTGTCTCCCTCTCCCAGCACACAATAGTGGACGAGCAAGTAGCTCATGGGTTCCCACATTCCCTGTGGCAGTGAGTCTCAGGCTTTGAGCTTCAGCCCTAGGCTACGTCTACACGTGCATGCTACATCGAAATAGTCTATTTCGATGAATAACGTCTACACGTCCCCCAGGGCTGGCAACGTTGATGTTCAACTTCAACGTTGGGTAGCGCCACATTGAAATAGGCGCTGTGAGGGAACGTCTACACACCAAAGTAGCACACATCGAAATAAGGGTGCCAGGCACAGCTGCAGACAGGGTCACAGGGCGGATTCAACAGCAAGCCGCTCCCTTAAAGGGCCCCTCCCAGACACAGTTGCACTAAACAACACAAGATCCACAGAGCCGACAACTGGTTGCAGACCCTGTGCATGGAGCATGGATCCCCAGCTGCGGCAGCAGCAGCCAGAAGCCCTGGGCTAAGGGCTGCTGCACACGGTGACCATAGAGCCCCACAGGGGCTGGAGAGAGAGCGTCTCTCAACCCCTCAGCTGATGGCTGCCATGGCAGACCCGGCAATTTCGATGTTGCGGGACGCGGATCGTCTACACGTGCCCTACTTCGACGTTCAACTTCGAAGTAGGGCGCTATTCCCATCCCCTCATGGGTTAGCGACTTCGATGTCTCGCCACCTAACGTCGATTTCAACTTTGAAATAGCGCCCAACATGTGTAGCCATGACGGGTGCTATTTCGAAGTTGGCGCCACTACTTCGAATTAGCGTGCACGTGTAGACACGGCCCTAGAGTGGTGGGTGGTGTTCCCTGCATGCTCAGTGCTTGGGTGGCCTTCACAGGAGAGCTTCTGCCCAGCTGATTAGTAGAGTGTCCACAGCTGCCCAGAGTAGGCAGCATGTGTTTCTATTGATTCTATTGGTGCACATAACAAAATTTATTCTGCCCATGGGTGGAAAATATTAGAGGGAATACTCGTGATGGGGCAGCATGCTTTGGCTGCATGGTGGCAGGCTCCAAGCTCTGGCCCCAGGGCGCCAGGTGCCTTTCCTTTCCCGCCCTGCTCCCCAATGCACTGCTTAATTTGTTCCTAGGCTTGCCAAGGCCAAGTAGCTCTCCTGTGAAATATGGTACTTTATGTTTGTTAATATCACTTTCAGTAGCTAGCCATACATACACTGTGTGTGTGTGTGTGTGTGTGTGTGTGTGTGTGAGTGTGAGTGTGTGTGTGTATATGTGTGTATGAGAGTGAGAGAGAGAGAGAAGCCACCAGCAAGAGTTGACATCCTCATGTGAAGGCCACCAAACAAATTTGTCCTGAGACACTGTGGTACAAGACCCACAGCTGTCTCAGGTTTGTGCAGTTCACATTAAGGGGCTATACAAGTGCAGTGAGATCCTGTGAAAGGGAGGTCCTCACAGTCCACCACACCCAAACATCTTCTTTTAATTTTATGGCTCCACAGCCTGAGCTTTAAGGTCATGAATCATACGATGTTGGCTCTGAAACTCAGTGCTGTGGATTTTTATTCACAGTGCAGATATACCCAGGGATGCTTATCAAAGATAATAACCACAGAAGCTTTGAGGTTATTCCACTACTGGCTTTACAGGTATATGAACTTTACCAGTGCAGACAATAGGATTTGGGGTGCTGTATATGCATTGCAATGCAGCACCACTGCAAAGAGCTCCACCACCTGACATAATGTTACAATGCAATACGAGACAGAGACCAAGGTCTGGCCTTTTTCATGTTGACCTAAAGTGTCAAAGCAAGAAGGCTTTTGCTGAATGCCTGAAAACAGAAGCTGTTTTGCTATGCTATGTAAAACAACAGGGATTTCATAATGAGGAAAAACTTAAGTAAATGATGATGTTTACTGTACAGTCCAGGTACCCGTAGACAGAATGATGGTGTGGCCGAATTAAACCAAACCCACTGTCTCTGTCTTTCTTCCAACATGGTCAGACCATTCAAGCAGAACGTAGATAATTTACCTACAACTTTCCTGTTAATTTGGCCCCAGTTCAACATAGCACTGCAGAACGTAAATAATCCCATCTGTGTGGAGCAAGGCCTCCGAGCACATGCTCCCCTTTAAACATAAGCTGTGAATGTGCCTTTAAGATAAGCAGATACTCAAGTGCTTTTTCAGAACACAAAGTACGTGCTTCAGTGTGCTGAATAAAGATGGGATTATTCCCATGCCTAATCTGATGCTCACACTTATGTGCTTTGCCAAATGGGCCTTGGAGAAATGATAAATATTAACTCTGGAAACATTATCAACATGAAAGTATCCCCCATACTAATCCTGTGCAGTAATTGGCATATATTTTTGAAAACAAACATACTTGAAAGTACTTGCATTTACTGTAGTACATTGTAAGAGGAAAAGACTATCAAGTAAATAATCTTCCCAAAGAGAAGCTGTTCTGTGAATGAGTACAAACTCAAAGCCTTCTATTACCAATTCTGTCTTAGGGAGCCACGACGATGTCTCAAAACCGGAGACATTTCTATCCCACCTTGCATTTCACCTTAGAATGGCAATCCTTTAATCACCACTAATAAAGCATTTAGACAGTACAACATCCACATTTCACAGCATAAAAATATTTAAATGGTGTTCCATGAGAGTATTGGACTGTTTGACTACTCAATACATAGCCTTTTAATTGAGATGGCAAATTCTCCAGATAGTTCTAGCAGGGTTAACTTCCAACCCCTTCAAAAAGAAGGCCTGCAGTGAAAAAGGACAATGTTATGTAAGCTACCAGCAGCAGCAGCAGCACCACCACCACCATAGCGTCAGGAGAGCACTCGGCGCTCATGTTTTGTTGATGAACTCTTTGCTGTTAAAGGGCCTCATTTTTCAGAACTTGCTTTCATAAACATCAGTGTCTCCCTTTCAGAGTGCACAATTTATGAAAAGGGAAAACAACGTTAAGTTTGCCCAGTTAAAAAAAAAATCAGCTGAAGACAGAGACAAGGCCCTACAGCTACACAAGCTAAGCCTCACTGCCCAGCTGTTACAGATTCAGTAATAGAAAAGCTAGCAGTTTCACATATATTTTTAAGGCTCCATAGGTACTATTTATCTAGGCTATGGCCAAGTTAGTATTACTACAGGAACCCTTAATTTAGGAACCTTCTTGAGTATTGACGTTTTACCACAGTTAAACCAAAGTAACTCTGATATTATTTCATTAACGTTGTGATGGGGCATCTGCCCCACACTAGCCCTACAAGGGTTAAAACCAGTTTGGGAAGGCTGAGGAGCAGGCAGCCAGAAGTGGGGCTACATATAATTAGGGTCCAGGTAGGGCTGTATAAATAGAGGGCTCCTGTAGCCAAAAAAGAAGATCACTCCTGCTCCAGGGGTGGAGCAGGTAGGACCTGGCTGCTGGGAAGCTAGATAGGATCCCTTAGACAGAGCAGGGCTGGGGAATGGTAGGCAGAGTTGGTGGAGCTCTGGCCAGGCAAACTCTGAGTGTGAGGCCTTGCTCTCCAAATCTGAGGGTGCTAGGGTTGCAGGGAGCAAGCCAGAGCAGCTGAAGGCAGCAGGTCTACCCCTTTGTCAATGATGAGTGGCCACTCACTCCTGCTCCTAGTTGTAGTTAGGGCAGAGTAGGCAACAGACTAAGAAATATGAATAATTTGGTATTTCAATCATCATTCAGAAGTCAATTTATGATTTTTTTTAATTGTGCATGTTAACTTTCAATCTCGGGTGTTAGAGTGGATCACTAGAAAGCTTGAGGGAAAATATAAAAAAAACAACAACATTATACCGGGAATCATTATGAAAAGGATAGATAATAAAATAGGAAAATATCATATTGACTCTGTGTCAATCCATGGTATGCCCACATCTTGATGTCCTCACCAAATCTCAAGGACCTATTGAAATTGGAAAACGTTCAAAAGAGGAAAACAAAAAGTAAGTAAGGTTATGGAATGGCTTCAGTATGGGGAGAGAAACAAAATTAGGTCTTTTCCACTTGGAAAAGAGATGATTAAGGAGGATTGCAAAATCATGACTGGTGTGAAGAAAGTAAATGAGGAAGTGTTGTTTGTACCTTCTCATAAGAGAAGAACTAAGCACAGCCAAATCAATAGGCAAAAGGTTTAAAACAAACAAAAGGAAATTTTTTTTCAAGCAATACAGTCAAACCTGTGGAACTCCTTGCCAGAGGATGTTGTGAAGGCCAAGAGTTCAAAGCCTTTCATCTGAATTTCATAGCTCTGTTTATAACTTTTAATTCAAATTATGGTGAGAATGTGTGAGGCCTGAAAAGAAATTTTGAAAAATAAATGATCAGAAGATGACTCTTCCCTATCCTAAGAAACTGACAAAGCTCCAAAACATAAACATAAAAAAATCGCATTTTTTGCCATTGAAAACAGGCTCACTTCATTCAATCTGAAGTTCAGGCAAAGTGTTGAAAATGAACCCAAGCTAATAATTCATAAATTTATGTTGCTGTTGTAACGCCAACAGACCCGGGTTGCCGGCCCCAGGGATAGCACCTGCAAGCATAGGGTCTAAAGCCCTGCACTCTACCACATGAGCTAAAGGCTAGCTGGCTCTCAGCCAAGGCTGTAGAGCAGAGACTCCACTCACCCCAGATGAGGTCTCCGTGCCTCTGGGTACTACACTCTTATCAGATAATGTTATGAAAAAATAACTTTTACTCAAGTGTTTGAATCACAGCCAATGTAGTATTCAAACTACTTCAGGAGCTTAATGTATAATCAACAGTACAGTATTTCACTGGCATCCTCATATCCCATTATACAACTAAGCAAGAATTGGGTTGTACTCAGCAAAAAGAGAGCATTAAAACATCCCGAACTGCATTCTATTATGGGAACTGGTAACAACACTTACTAGAATGTGATATGTAGGAACTGTGCATTGCAGGTAACTATAGAATTAAAAACTAATGAGTAAAATACACTATGGAAAACCTGATGGGCAGTTTCACCTTGTTCAGGTAATTAGACCTCATGAGTTGTTTGTAAGAATGCTGACTCTGGGATGTGAGAAACTTAGATACCTTTTCTCTACCTGCTGTAACTGGGATAATAGAATTACGATGACAATTCACAAAAGAATTACACTGTAACAATTCCGATAACTATGAGAATTACAAACATTTATCTGCACTCCAGAGTATATCCTCCTCTCTCTTCACTGAGACATTTTACTCAAGTATTTATCAATAATCTTTTTAACTTAAATCTGTTAGTTCATATTTTTCCTAGCAAAAAATTTAAATCCCAAGTATCCTATTACTATGGAAATACCCTTTTGATTTTAATACCACCAGTTTCAATTATACCACCTCACCTGCTACACAATGCTGGTAAAAGTATTTGTTTTGATTTATATGCATCACAGACTACATCCTGAAAGCAAGGTTTTCTGGAGAACTAGTCTCAATTTTAATATAAAGGTCTCTACCTACAATGATTGTTGATGAATGTGATACTCCAAAACGTGGCAAGTAAGTGGGAACTGTAAGTCTTGTACACAATTGAAAGCACCTGATCAAAATAAGCGCTTTGCAGAAAGATGAAAAATTGCAGTTGAACACTGTGAAGAGGGGTACATGACCATTTTGCTTTTGAGGGTGATATTTGATTCATATGTCTAGGATAATACATGAAGAACCTCTCTAATCCGGCACCCTTGGGACCTAACCAGTGCCGGACAAGAAAATTTGCTGGACAACAGAGGTCATATTGTCTAGCAGCATTACCAACACTTCCACTGCTTACTGGGCTCATAGAAGACATTTAGAGGTAAATTACAGCTAAATAGCAGCACAGAACACTGAGAGTAGGTCTGGTGGCTGGAAACAAACTTTATGGACCCATAGGAAACATGGCCACACGCAGGATAAGTGGTCAGCCAGCTAACTAAAATCATGCTGGGTTATGGAGTTTGCCAAATGAAAGAGTTCCAGGTTAGAGAGATTCAGCCTGTAGTAACTTTCTTATTTTATTGCAAAAAATTAAAAAGTTCTAAACATGAGTTAAAAGTTGAGGGTTTTTGAGACTGAACCATCACAACAACTAAGCACAGGCTTTTCAAAGTGAGCAATGGAGATTTATGGAGCGTGTCAGTTTTTGATATCCAGTTTGATTCTTCAAAAGGGCATGACTTTGATTGTTCACTTTATTGCTAGAAATCATAGACAGTAAACTCTAAGACTCATTCGTTAATTAATGTATTACACAGTTCAAATTAAACTGCAATTTCAATTTAGCTCTCAAATATAGCACAGTTTTAGAATAACACTTAGCTCTTGTACAGCAGTTTTCATCAGCAGATTTCAAAACACTTTTACAAAAGAGATTCCCATTTTACAGATGAGGAAATTGAGACCTCATTGAAGAACACTGACTTGACTTGACCAAGGTCAGTCAGTAAGAGTCCCAAACATGTTTAATGCATCTAACAAAGTGTGGTTTTGCCCACAAAAGCTTATACTCCAAAAATCTATTTTAGTCTTTAAGATGCCACAGGACTCCTTGTTAGTTATGGTTGATGCAATTGTTGAATTACATTAACTGACTATAAGAAAACAGTGTAATAGTTCATTAAAATTACCAGCTGGGGAAAAGGAGCACCTTGGTTGACATTGCCTGCCAAGGCAAGAAACCTTGGCTCTCAAGCAGCTTCTGATTAATTCCTGTACACTAACCCACCAACTTGCATGACCCGTGTCCTGCTTCTGAGTGGTAGCAAGTTGGAATACAAAGAGCAGCCTGCACTCAGATAAGAATGTAAAGGACAATGCCATTCATAAGAGTAGTCTTACTGGGTCAGACTACCTTGGCTATTAGCAGTTGGTGGACCTCTTCTCCATGAACATACCTTTTTTTAAAAAAAGCTACTTAATACTTTTGGCCTTCAGAACAGCCCCTGGTAACAAGTTCCACAGGCTGAGTATACACTGTGTGAAGAGGTAGCTTAGGTTTGTTTTACACCAGCTGCTTATTAATTTCATTGGTGACCTTTTGTCCTTGTATTTATGGAAGTGTTTTTACCCCATCACACATTCACTTTCTCCACACCATTCATACACTGGTATATCTCTATAATATCTTCTGTTTCTTGACACCTTAAAAGACTGCTTCTTGGTGAAGCTGGTTCCAGCACCCCCAAGGGAAGGGGAAATTCTTGATTTGGTTCCAAGTGAAGCACAGGATCTGACCCAAGAGCTGACTGCAGCTGGACGACTTGGGAATAGTGTCCATAATATAATAACATCCCTACCACCATGGAAAAGTTCCCAGCAGCCCAGCACTATGGTATTTAATTTGAGAAAGGGGAACTACACCAAATGAGGAGGTTCGTTAAACAGAAATTCAAAGGTACACTGTCAAAAGTGAAAACCCTGCAAGCTGCATGGAAGCTTTTCAAAGACACCATATTAAAGGCTCAACTTAAATGTATGCCCCCAAATTAAAAAACACAGGACGAGAACGAAAAAAGTGCCACTGTGGCTTCACCATGGAGTAAAGGGAGCAGTCAGAGATGAAAAGGCATGGTTTGAAAAGCAGAAGTTTGAATACTAGTGAGGAAAATAGAAAGGAGCATAACCTCTGTCAAATGAAGTGTAAAAATATAATTAAGAAGGCCAAAACAGAATGTGAAGAGCAGCTAGCCAAAAAGTCAAAGTAATAGAACAATCATTTTTCTAACAACATCAGAGCAGGGAACCTGCTGATTGCCCACTGGTTCTATTGGTTGTTTAAGATACTAAAGGAGCATTTCAGGATAAGGTCATTGCAGAGAAACTAAATAAATTCTTTGTATTTTTTTGGACAGCTGAAGAAGTTGGGGAGATTCCCAAACCAGAGACATTCTTTTTAGGTGATAAATCTTGTGGAATTTTCCCAGGCTCAGGTGTCATTAGAAGTAGTTTTGGAACAAACTGGTAAAACTTAACAGCAACACGTCATCAGGAGAAGACAGCATTCATCCAAGAGTTCTGAAAAAAACTCAAATGTGAAATTGTGGAACTGACTTGCAACTTATCCTGTAAACCCTCTTCTGTACCTGATGACTGGAGGCCATAATGTGAAAACCAATATTGAAAAAGGGCTCAGGAGATGATCCTGGCAATTATAGACCAGTATGTCTAACATATTAGGCACATTAGATGAAACTAGAATAAAGAACAGAGTTGTCAGACACATGGATGAAAATATTTTGTGGGGGAAAGTCAGCATGGTTTCTGTAAAGAGAAGTCATGCACCAACTAATCTACTAGAATTCTCTGAGAGGATCAAGAATTATGAGGACAAGGAGAATCCAATACATGTAGTGAATTTGGATTTCTAGAAACCCTTTAACAAGACCCCTCACTAAAGACTCTTAAGTAAAGTAAGCCATCATGGAATAAAAGGGAACATCTTCCAATGGACTGATTATCTGGTTAAAAGAAAGGAAACAAAAGGGAGGAATAAATGGCCCATTTTCAAAATGGAAGAGGGTAACTAGTGGTGTCCCAGAGGCACCTGTTCTGGGATAAATCCTATTCAACATATTCAAATGACCTGGAGAAAAGGGGTGAACAATGAGGTGGAGAAACTTGCAAATGGCACTAAACTGTTTGAGATAGTAAATCCAAAGCAGACTGTGAATTGCTTCAAAACTAGGTGAGTGGACAACAAAATGGTAGATGAATTTTATTGTTGATAAATACAAAGTAATGCATATTGGAAAACATAATCCCAACTCTACATACACAATAATGGGGGCCTACTTTAGCTATTTTCACTCAAGAGAGAGATCTTGGAGTCATTGTGGATAGTTCTCTGAAAACATTCTCTCAATATGCAGCTGAAGTCAAAAAAGCAAATTGAATGTTAGGAATCACAGAAAACTGGAAGGGACCTCAAGAGGTGACCAAGGCCAGTTCCCTGCCCTCATGGCACGACCAAATGCCATCTACCAGACACCTACTCAACCTGCTCTTAAATACTTCCAATGATGGGGATTCCACAACCTCTCTAGGCAATTTATTCCACTATTTAACCACCCAACAGTCAGAATGATTTTCCTAATGTTTAACCTTAACCTCCCTTGGTCCAATTTAAGCTCACTGCTTCTTGTCCTGTCATCAGAGGTTAAGGAGAAAAATTCTTTTCCCTCCTTTTTATAACACCCTTTTAGGTACTTGGTTGCAGCTGTCAAGTCCCCTCTCAGTCTTTTCAACTAAACAAACGCAATTCTTGCAGTCTTCTCTCAGAGGTCATGTTTTCTAGACCTTTAATCATCTTTGTTGCTCTTCGCGGGACCTTCTCCAATTTGCCCACATCTTTCTTGAAATGTGGTGCCCAGAACTGTACACAATACCCCAACTGAGGCCTAATCAGCAGAGAGCAGAAAATTATCATGTTTGCTCTTTTTTTTTTTTACAGCAGTGTTGCACTTACATTTAGCAGGCACCCTGGAAGCCCCCTCCCCTTAGCAACACAGCCAGGAGAACAAAGTGACCGGGGGTTGCAATGCTGCACTTCCTCTGCTGCTGCTGGTGAGTGCCAGGTGCTGTACTGTCCTGCCAGTCCTGCCACCCTCCCCGCTGGCCACCTCCTTGCCCCTCCCAGCCATGGTGTTTGGGGAGCATGTGCCCTCCAGTGTCCCCGCTCCATGTTGCTCCGGAGCCCAGTATACAAATGGATGAAGACTTCAGTAATGAAATAAGTATATTGAGGTGGTGCTGGTGCATATGTAAGTGTGGGCATTATGAAATGTGAGAAGCACTATCTTTTCAGTGGTGAACAAAGAATTAAGTGCAGTTCCGGTTGCCCCACTGCTACACCCTGCACAAATATTCAGGGAAAAATCTAAAAATTGTCTTCTTCTTTAGCATAAAGACTGATTTAAATGATAGATTATATGCCACAGTGTGTAATTCTGCAGTTTCATATTTCAGTTCTTGCAGAATTTTGAGTGAATATAATCTATTTCTAATGACTTATTGCTGTTGAATATCACCAATTTATAACTTGATTTGTCACCTAAAAAGAATGGTTCAGGTATGGGAAAGTCCCTCAGAGCCTCTGCAGCGAAGACTAATGCAAATAATTAATTTAGCTTCTGTGCAACACCCTTATCTTTCTTCAATATGCCTTTAGCACCTCAAACCTCCAGAAGCCCCACTAACTATCAGGCTTCCTGCTTCTGAGTATTTATGTCTTTAGAGATGAGCACTGCAGCTTTCTCTGGTGCATGAGAGCTGAAATTGCCACTCAACACACTTTTTGCCATGAAGGGAAAATGGTTACAGTGTGTAGGCCAAGGCTACCTCCCCATCCTCTGCCCAAACTAGTTAATTATTAAAGACTTCCTTTTCTTCAGGCATCCCTTTCAAAGTCTCACATTGCACAGATCTGATAGGAGTCATCTCAGCCCCCTCTGGCACACTCATCTATAATTTATCTTTCAGAATTTCAGCTGACTGAAAATTTGAACTGACAATAAGAAAGATTTATCAAATTCTGGCATGAGAGTGGAAAGAGATGGCCTATGTTTCAGATGCACTATGCTTATTGGGCAGGCTGCTAAGAGTTCAACACTGTACAATTAAATATCAAAAATTCTCATATACTAATTTGCCTTTGTTATGCCTATTCAGAACTTCAGAAAACACTGCAATTCAGTTTATACTTGGAGTAGATCAGAAGTTACAATTATTCTTAGTTCATATATAGAAGAACAAATACAAATACAATTTCCAATACAATCTGGAGAAAATGGTCCAAACACAGATTTATGGGACTGATTTAAAAAAAGCATGTTAAAAGTGATCCCTTATCATCATGTTACTGGAAGCTGGCCATAGAAGAAACACTGGCTGTGGTGCGTGAAGCTACAACCTTCTTTCCACAACCCAGACAGCAATTATACTGAAGCCAATACATAATTTGGTTTTCCCCCCTTTATTACTTCACTTGTAATACACTCAATTACTGCTGGACAGTTCAGATGGTAAATGAATGCTTGCTCTCTTGTGATTTCACTGTTAATTGTTGTGAGGGGGGAAAGACAATATGAGACCCTATGGTAAGGGTCTGTGCACAAAAACCTGAGTGTGCAGACTCTGGGATGGCTGATGCTCTCACAGTGCCAGCCTGAAGCTATGAACAGCCAGAGCCAAAGAGTACTGTGGAGAGTGGGCAGGAATGTTCCCTGTAAGCTGAGCACTTGGGCAGCCATCCCAGGAGAGATTCAGGTGTTGTCCAGCTGTTCTTGTGATTCTTCAGACTCCTGTTCAGAGACTGTTGGCCCTGATATGCCCAGCCATGACTGCTACTAAAACTGCCTAAGCCTGGCCTTTACACATCCATTTCTCTGAGTGTCAATTACAGAGTATAGACTAAGTAGAACTAACTTATAATTTATGGTCATTAGAAATGTGACTATAATATAGTTTCAGACACTCATCATTAAGGTACAATGTAAAATATGAAAATTCTTATCAACCAAGCACTGATCACCAGTGCTCCTGGGATTTCTCCCTTCAGACTCCGTCTTATTCATTTACCTAGCAGTTGATTGCTTATGTTAAATGTAAACATACAGGCTGTGTCTACACTAGAGAGTTTTGTCCACAGAAGGAGCCTCCTGTTGACATAACTCAGGAAGAGTCTACAAACATATAATGTTCTGTCAACAGAGTCTCAACAGAACTCTGCATTTGTCCTGACAGTGTTATCCCTCAAAAATTTGAGGAATAATACACACTTCTGTGACATATAAGGCCTCTGGTTCACTGGGCAGCCCTGTTTGCAGAGCTTCTCATCAGCCCTTCTGTCAACAGAGGGCAGGGCAGTCTGGCTGCTCTCTGTTGACAGAGCACACTGCTCTGTCAAGCTTCTTTTGTGTGTAGATGCACTCTGTCGACAGAGGGTTTGTCAACATCTCTGTCAACAAACATTACTGTTGACAGATGCTTCTAGTGTAGATGTAGCCACACAATATACAAAAACAAGCAGTCCTGTAGCACCTTAAAGACTAACAATTTTATTTATTAGGTTGTGAGCTTCCATTGGTAACGTCCAGTTCATCAATAATCTGATCACTGCATATTACTGATGAAGTTTGACAGTCTGGAATAGTTTACTTGAAATAAAGCTGCTGTGTAAACATCGTATTTTGGATTAAAGCCCCTGGATGCACTGTGTGTAGGCACACTACTTCAGAATAATTTTTCCTTGTTTTGGAGCTTCCCTGTAGTGTAGACTTGTTATTCCAGGATAGTTTATTTTGGGATAATAACTGCAGAATAAGCTCTTCCGGAATAACTCTGTAATGTAGACATACCCTCAGATAGTGGACAATACTGATTCTTTTCTGGCACTGGATATTATAACTACTGAGCCAAGTCAGAACCTCTGGTTTGCAGGCAGAAGGCTTCCCTTCCCACACTTATCTTAACTCTTCGACTCTGGTTTGCCACCGATTTCCTCTCCGGAACTTCAGAAAGGGCACACTGGGGGCTGATTGGAGGTCAGCTTGTGCCATAAGGCATCTTCCCTGGACAATGATGAAATAGTGGAGTTGGGGATGCAGGTCCTTGTGAAATGTTCTTCCCCTGTCCTGTGGATCTTCCCCTGAAAGGAGGCCATTTGGTGCCTTGTGTTTGCCAGCTTGTTATGCTTACAACACATAGGAGTTGCAGATTCTAGTCTTAGTCAATTCATCTTCCCACAGAAGGGCTTGCAAGTGAGGCAGAGCCATCCCAATGATTCCCAGCTCTGACCTGTTATCATCAGTTAGAGGAGCAGCACTAGTCAGTGTTTCGAAAATGCACAGCTTGGAAGTTCAGCTGCCTGGATGGGTTTGACCCATTATACAAATCGAAGTTGGCTGTGAAATACAATCTCAGTTCTAGCAGAGTTAGTGAATTCCTCTTCATCATGAAATTGAAATGTCTGAATTGCACTGCAGTCAAAGAGACTTAAAAACACCTGCTTCAATGTTCTGCTGAATCATAGGGTCAAATTAAACATTCCTGTGATTGGACTTGCCACATCACAGGTCTCTTAAGAGTACACCTACTTGCCATATTACTCAAGGGGTCTAACGTCAAGTAAATATATCTAAATGCCAATCTGGATTAGACTATGCAATACAACTTCACTAAATGTGGTTAATTATGTAATCTTATAAAAGATTTTTTAAAAAATCATACACTGTTCAGGTGCACATGAAAAGCACAAAATTATAGCAAGCTTCAAGAAAAAAAACATGTTAAGTTGTGTGAAGTCCCTAAAAAATAGCATATTTTTATATTTCCTTTGGGGTCTAATTCTGAAAAGTAAAGAGTGCCTTCAAATCAAATCCTAATGACCCCATTGGGGCTAAAGGGACTTCCTTAGCAGTAATTAGTTCATCTCGGGGACAGACACACCGTCCTCTGGGTGAAAAAGAGAAAACTACAGCTGCACTGAGGTATTTCACCCATTGTAGGGATGCATAAAAAGACATTTCGCCTTAAGTCATGGCAATAGTGTTTCAATTTAGTAGCAGATGTCACACCTTATAACAGGGCTGCTATGGCTATTGCATTAAATGACTAAATGGATCTCAATAGTGGGCATACCCCCAATTCAGAGTCCCACAGCAGCTGTATATCTGTGCGATACATGATCTTTGGTTTTACCTAATGACCTTCAGAGATTGTGCTGGATAACAAAATGCATTACACAACTTCTTTTAGCAAAACATAAAGCCGTGCCTGCTTTTGAAACTAGATCTTCCTTTGTTTTCATGCCCTCATTTCCAAAGACCTTTCTCCTTATATCCTCACACTAACTTCATGACCAATAACTGCATTCCTGAACACCTCTAGTCCTTCACGAAGACTGGCTCATGTTTTCCATTCTGGGCAACATTCTGGTAACACAAAATGGGGTTCTTTACTGTGCCAGCTGTGAAACCAAACATTGTGAGCTATTACCAGGTTTTCAGGCAGCTGAAGACTGTAAAAGTCGTCTGGTTTTTTTTAGATGTTTACTGTTTATCTGACTTCAGAGAATTTCTCCTCTGCTCTGTGAACAATAATTTCTAAAATTGTTAGATTTTATTTCAAATACCTGAAAGCTAAATTTAAAAGCTAAATTTTCATTAGACCAAATAAAAAATTGAACTCATGTACATTTTACACTTCAGATGCAATTAATATAAACTAGTGTGTACATTCCAGTGTATGTGGAACACAAACAGACCATAAAATTATTTTCTCATAATGGCAGTCTTATGATTAAAATCACAATTACACATATAAGTAGTGTGACCATCCATCCTGTTTTGGGCGGGACAGCCACGTATTTTTGGTGTCAGGTAGGCGTCCTGATTTATCTGAACAAAGGAGCTAACTGCCCCATATTCGGCCCCCTGCTGGCTGACCTTTTCCCCTGACCAGCGCAGAGGTGCAGCTGATGACTGGAGAGCATGTGGAGAGCACATATTCACGTGTTCTCTGGCCATACCAGTGGGAGCCAGCAGGGAGCCCTGAAAAGTTAAAGGTAGGTTGGGGCACAAGGGGTGGCTGCTGCCCAGTTTCCGGCTCCCTGTGTCTTGCGGGAGCTGGGAGCCACTCCAGTGCAGCTGCCACCTCATTCCTGGCTCCCCAAACTGCAGGGAAGCCAGGAGCCCGCCTGCTCTGCTGCTGCCCAGTTCCTGGCTCCCTGTGGCTCAGGGAAGCCGGGAGCGCAGTGGCGTGGCTGCCACCCAGCTCCCAGCTCCCCGTGCCTCCAGAAAGCCAGGAGCACACTGGTGCAGCTGCCACTCGGCTCCCCACACCTCCAAGAAGGTGGGAGCACACTGGCACTGGTGTGACTGCTGCCCTGTCCCCAGCACCCCAAGGCACAAGGCACCCCAGGAGGTCCCCCAGGGTAACCAGGGAGCTGTTCTCCCTCCCCTCCTTGTCCCATACTTGGGATAGGGAGGTATGGTCAGCCTACCTGGAAGAGTTCTTCCATACTGAGATCATGGAAAACTTAGCAAAAGCCATTTCTATACACACTAGTGAGACTCAGACCTTTGGATGGAGCATAACAAAGTTCCAAAAATTTCACCCAGAAACTTTGTTGGCCTAGTAAAGTTTTATACTTTTAAAAGGTGAATAGTGAATTCAGATGCCTCTGTTCTTACATTTGAAATAAAGGTGTTCAGACATAAAATAATGTCAGGGTGGCAGGTATGACTTCAAAAAAGCCAGTTCCATTTTATGTAAAGGTCAAACTTATTCTGGCATGATGCTTCTACACACTCTACTCAAAAAAAAATAGAGTCCAACTCTGTGAACATTGTGTCGTAGCCCAGGGGTCAGCAGCACTCATCACAGGTGTCAAGAGTGGCTTGCAAGCTGATTTTGACCAGCACACGGGGTGGGAACTTAGCCCCATCCTCAGACCCCATGCAGCTGGGAGTTTGCTCAAAGCCATGCCCCCTGCAGATTAGCAAAAGACCAGCTAATGCCACCAACCACCTCCTACATGATAGATCTCTGCATCTTAATGTATTTATTAATGAAGCTGTTGTGGGTAGGACTATTGTTTATGGGCATACAGATGTACATTTCCCTAGTTATCTTGTGAATTTGTGATGTTTTTGACTGTACAGAGTATCACTGGCACTCCGGCTGTACATAGAGCTCAAGAAGTCAAATTTCAGCACTCTGCCTCAGAAAGGTTGCTGGCCCCTGTTGCAGCCCACAGGACTAACTGGCTTGCTTGCCTACAGAAATAGTTTCTTATAGATGGCTTATTTTCTTATAGTTTGATTATATGATGCGGCAGAGTCAGCCTCACTCCTGGACCCCAGGTCCTCTGTTTAGTCTGCTGGCCCCCACCATATGAACCCCGTTACCGTTGCTGGGGCAGGGGGCAGTCTGGGGGGGAATCCCATCTCCACCCACTCGTTCTGGGCTCTGGACCAGGGACCCTGGATGGCCGTTACCCTTGCCCCTGCAGCTCCTCTCCCTGGGCCACGTCCCCCAGATGATTCCCCTGGTACCGCCTTCCGCTAGCGGCAGCGATGGCAGCAAGTCCCCTCCTTTGTTTGACTCCTTCAGCTGACCAGTTCCTCAAAGTCTTTGGTGGAGCTTCAGCCCCCCCTGGATTGGGTTAGTCCAGCCCACCGGGTTGCTGAGGCTCCTCTCCTCTCCTCTCCTCTCCTCTTTTGTGGTCTCTGGTGTTCCTCTAAGTCTCCTTACTTCTCCTCACTCCCCTCCCCAACTCTCCTGAACCACCCTCCTCTTGCCCTGCATGGAGAAGGGTTTGTAAAGGTAGCCCTGAGTGGCATCAGCTGGCCCTAATTGATTTAGGGAAGCCAACTCCTCAGCTGCTCCCACTTCGATTGTCAGCTCTGTCTCCACTTTGCTTTTACTCCTGCCTCCCCTCTCCTGGCCCCACCCTGCCACAATGATTATTATAATAGCTTGCAATAAATTTACGTTAAAGTAATTTGGATGTAATGCCAGGGATCGAAAGGCCACACCTGGTATATTGAACTAAGGCAAAGCTAGCACACACGTCTGGGACCTTCCACTCAGATAATAAGTCAAAGTGCATATATTCAGGTGATTTCACCTAGATAAAGCAACCTTCAATTCAATGGCAGGTTCCAAGAATATCCACAAACTTCAAAGGTACACCACTCATTGGAAAACCTCAAAAGAAATAGTTAAGACCCGGCCAAATATCCAGGTAGGACAGACACAACAAACGTGGTACATAGCCACAAAAGGACCATGGTAATGAATTGGTATGCATGAGATCAATGATATACTGACCTATGGTTACAAGACACATCATCACTAGTAAGGTGAGGAAATACAAATCAAGAGAAAGGGAAACATCCCCTATGGAACATGCATCAAGCATAAAAAAATCAGTGTAACATATTATAAAAGTGGCCTCCCAGCCTGGGGACGGTCAGAGAAGGAGATGTCATGATGGCCACTGGTGATGATGGGAAAGGTGATGGTGATGAGGAAGACAATGGATAACACTTCGGGTTGTGTGTATATAGACATACAGATGTACATTTCCCTAGTTATCTTGTGAATTTGTGATGTTTTTGACTGCTAAATATATTAATGAACTATATTTGTAAATATGCAAGAGCTATTTTAGTGTGAATTTGCAAATGTGCATGTCAGAGTTTCCAACCATAGAATAATTTAAATACTGGGCCTGATCGTGGAAAAAGGACCTATCAACACTCAAAGTGAAATTCATAAGTAATACATATAACTGTACACAAGCTGAAGATCAGGCAACAACGTGGAAGAAGGAATATGAGTAGACACTCAGGTGACAAATTCTGATTGATTGCATAGCTGAAAAGAAATTACCAAGTTAATTAAAAGAGATGTCTGAGATAAACTATTTGCTATGTCAGGGATTAGTGTGTAATAAAGGTCTTTTTTTTTTTTTAATGACGACCACACCAGATTTAAAAATATGTCTAGATCATATCCTTTCATGAGGAATTCCACAGATACATATTTCATGGAACATGACATTGGTTTACTGCCACATGTACAAGTACTTATCTATGCTACTATCAATTTTAAATCAAACATTTAAAGGGACTCACGCTTTGTCTTATGAACCTGTACTGTTTGTTGTTGTCTGGCTCATCATAAAAGCTGTGCTGGTAGTTGTGAATGTACAGAATTTGCTGTGGTGATACAATTTTCTCCAAGCATCAAACTAAAAGAAGTTTCTTCTACAGACAGCCTAAATACATTGTACTGCAAGGTGAGCTATCAGCCTGAACCTCTGTGTAGCTGAGTCCCTTTTACCTTCTGTAAAATATCAGCTGAATAGAAAAGTAAACACAAATTATTTGCCAATGGCTAAAGTGGCTGCTGTCTTCTCCTGGTAAAATTTCCAGCTCAGAATGAACTGTATAGTAAGCCTGTAACCTTTGATAAACTGAAATAATGTATTAATTAATTTTGTCTGCCAGCTTACCTTACTTACATATATAGTACAGGCTTAATATTAAATATAACATCAGGCATTTGCCTTTTAAAAGTCTGAAACCTGTTCATTAATTAACTTTGCTTGTCAACTCACCTTAATTAAATAAAATATGAAGTATTTGCCTTTGGAGAAAATTAGCTGAGATCACTAGATACTGTTCATAACAATAGATTCAGAGATTTATGAATAACCTCCTGCATAATATGTCATAAAATTTCACAAAGGATTCATATAGCATAGACATTCCAGCACTTGTTATAATCTTCTGACTGTATCCTGATAACACATGTCCATATAGAATGTTCTTATTGCTGTTTCTGGATGTATATACACAAAATAATTTTTTTCAGTCTCTTCCTAGTGCTAGGGATAGGACTTATTAAGCTCACCTTACTATCTTAAACTCAATTTTTCTTTTGGCTGCAAATCTATCCTTGTAAACTTTTTGAGGTAATATACTGAAGGTCCAGGTTTTGGTCTTGTAATTGGATTGCTGAGTTTTTCTTCTCAGTGTAAACGTTACTGTAAAAAGAACAAAGCAAAAGGTGGTTTTATCATGGTCCCACACTCAATTTTGGTGTAACTTAATTCTCTTGTAGTTGACCTAATTCTCTTTCTACAAATTGCCATTCCAGATTTTTATTGCACTTAGCTCTTTAAAAAAAGGAGATATGTATCTAGACAGGACATCATCATGTTTCCTAATGTAGCTTCCATAACTTAGTTGACTAGTATCTGTGAATAGATATGCACAGATGCTCCATAGATGGATCTTATGATAGTTCATGGATCCTTTGCCCCAAACCACTGGGTACACATCACCACACGGTACTTTTGGTGCACTTTTACTGTAATTCCAAACTGAAGTTACTTAACAGAGCTTGAGATAAAGATGGAAATAAAAGCAAGCCTAGGGGATTTGGAGACATAGAGGTTACAGGTAAAAGAAAAATACCAGACACAGTCAGTAGCCTGTACTAATTAAGAAAGTGCTTTCTTGTGTAGTAAGGTATTTCTCATCCAAAGGTTTGTTCTTACAGTGCTAATTGAATCTAAAAAGTTGGGATCCATTTTTTATGAAACACCCACACATTGTTGACAAAGAATCTCACTCCGTAATGGACAATCATCTGGTCTATTTTTCTGGTCTTATACAGTCACAGGCTATCGTGAGTTCTCTGAGGCCCCGACCCTCCCTTCCCATAAGATCTCCTGGGGTTCATTTGTCTTTGCAATACAGTCTCCAGCCTGAATCTAGTTCAGACAGTACACGTAGACTGTCTCCATGGATATCTATTATTCTCAGTGCTGACTGAGATAGCTCTGAGGCTCTTCTCTTCTCAAGTGACCAGTTTTACTTGACCAGTTTTAAAATGCAATGTCCTGTGTTAACATAACTCTAAAATCATTTGCTGTACAAACATCTCACAATAACCCTAATAAGTAGCTACGTCTTAGCTTTCGGCAGAAACGCACCCCTTTTAGTGAAATATTAAGAAGGTGGTTGGACACGGGGGTAATATACCTATCTGCATCCTAGCCACTCAGATAGAATCATCCATAGACTTCAAAGTAGGTAAGTATTCAAAGTACTCAAATACCTTCAAAGGCAGGCAAGTATTAATCACAATTTTTCAGGCTGGGTGAGGCTAATACAAAGTCTGACCTCTTAACGAGTGGTGTGCAATAAGAATTCAAAGATCATCACACTTGTGGCTGTCATCCTTTCATATTCACCACTGTCCCTCCCCCCTGCTCTAAATAAATGCCTTCCCCCTTCCCCAGAGCCAGGCACCCCCAACTCCCCCATTCTAAATCAATGCCTGTGACTCACTGGAGCCACTGAGGCCACAGTCAGGGCTACTGGGACTGGACCACCATGTGCTTCTCCCACCAAGGGATGAGGTGCATGCACTGAGTGGGTGGACAGCACTACCCACATGCAGCTCTAGGAGGAGCCACATTTAAAGGCTCCAAGAGCCTCATGTGGGTCCAGAGCCAGAATCTCCACACCTTGGTGTCCTGTTCACCACATATGGTGAGCAGAGAATGTATTGGACACCGCAGCCATAACCCTATGCTTGAATCACACTCTTTTTTTTAATTAACAGAACTTCTTTAAAGAGAGGGAGAGAGAGAATTATTCCATTTGAAACCTCGTCCTATCCCCTTCTCTGAAGTCTTGAGTAGGAATCACTGACATAAATATCCATCAAATGTCCTGACTGAGATATTTTAGTTGGCTCTGTTCCTGGTTTGAGCAGGGGTTGGACTAAATGACCTCCTGATCCTCTATGATTCTGTAACATGGACAGTTAAATGACTTTGTGGGGTATTGGTGAGAAGAGAAAAGGCTTTAAACAGACAGCACACACCATGAATACAGGACACACTGCAAACGCTCTTCGACAAAGAATGAATGGACGCAAAACAGACATCAAAAAACTCCTAACACAAACCGGTCAGCAAGCACTTTAATGGAGTGGGCCATTCTGTTTATGACCTTAAAGTCTGTGTTTTACTGAAGAGGAACTTTAACAACCATTTACAGAGGGAAGGTTCAGAAGTGTCATTTATATTCAAATTTGACACATTAACATGTGGTTTGAACCAGGACAGCAATTACCTGGCCCATTATAAGGCCTCTTTACATACTTTGTTTTATCTAACTCTTAACTTCCTCACCCACCTCCTGACGGCCCTCTGTTCTGCTGATTTGCCAACCTTGATAACAATTTTTGGACCTCTGTGTTTTATATATTGAGTCTGTTCTCGTATGGCTATCATCTGAAGAAAGGGTTCTGTCCCTCGAAAGCTCATCACCTAATAAATTATTTTATTAGTCTTTAAAGTGTTACATGACTGCTTTTTTGTTTTGATAGCACTCAACAATGTGTATGTGTAGGATAGGGTCAAATCAGTAAGTCAATGATGGTAGATAAAAGACTAGGTGGACTTTGTATTGTACTTCAGAGGTGCATTAATCCATAATCTATCCATTATACTTAAAAATACCTGCTTAATTCTCTCACAACGCAGTGTGAAAACTTTTGCTGAAGGCTGATATTTCATTGTAAATACTAAAGTCCTTTGGGAAGCTAAGAAGGCAGACATTGGGAAAGAAACGCTAGCCTTTTAATAGTATCAACTGGAAATTGGCAGCTAACACAGATATGAGATTTAGTCTATATGAATGGACTAATTACATTGTTTTTAGTTTGTATTCAGTGTAAGCCTACTTACAGCGATGCTGGAGTATTTATCTTTAATCATCAAGATTTAGTCTGATCCCAGGATTTGGTATTAAATGAAATCATAATCAACCAACTGTGCAAATAATGTTAAATTGAGTGCCATCGGTCTGTATGGCAAAACAATTGCACCAAGAAAGACAGACTGAGAACTTCTGGGCAAAACTAAGACAAACAACTCAAACAAAAACATTCAGCTCAGTGTGAATTG
Source organism: Carettochelys insculpta (assembly GCF_033958435.1). Lineage (NCBI taxonomy): Eukaryota > Metazoa > Chordata > Testudines > Carettochelyidae > Carettochelys > Carettochelys insculpta. The sequence continues at coordinate 8,799,350 of NC_134147.1, read as the reverse complement.
ACCAAATAAAAACAAGTTTCAGAGTAATTATAGAAACCCAGAAATGTAGAGCTGGTAAGTATACATAGACTATCCATGCCTGGTGTTTGCCTAATCTGTTATTAAAAACCTTCTGTGTCAGGGATGCACAGACCTGTCTTTTTAATGGGGCCTTGGAATGAAAAGAGGTGGCAATTTGTTACAAAATGAACAGTGTTCCAAACCTAAGGCCAGCATATAGCCTCACAGAGGAGAAGAGATGTTAGGAAGACCTACAAGGAAAAAAGGATAGAGGCGGTGTAAGAGGGAAGGACAGACATGAAGGCACCTGCAATGGACAGGACACAGCTGATGGCAAGATGCATGAAGTTGATTCAAAAGATGAAGGAAGTCAATGATGAGATCTGAACAGGTAATTGTGGTTAGCACTACTTTGCATTGAGTGTAGGAAGGAGGCGAGATACAGGAAAATTAGGGAGTAAAAGCGTGTTGAATTTCTATATCTGGATTAGAAATACTTAAATGACCAAAATACTGAAAGTAGGAAATGTTTTCACAACCACATAAAGCACTCAAGAAAGGAAAAATAGTGTATTGCTCCTTTCAGTTTCACAGCTGTGACACAAGAATATATCAGTGAAAATCCCATTTCAAAGTTGTTGTACAAGAATACATGGCTTTGCCCCAAGCATGCATACACTGTAGAACGCAGGAAAGCTCTGCAATTTAAACCAAAACCAAAACAAACAACAAACAAAAACATGCCTTATCTATCTGATTCTTTGCATTGAGATTTTAACCCTATGTTGTGGGAGAATCACATTTAATGATTGGACCACTGGCCAACTCTTAACACTAAATATGAAATATATTTTATTAATAATAAGCTGGCCAATCCAAAAAAATTCATCACTGTTATGGCAAATCGTGTGGCCCTATGGAGTGTGATCAAAAATCCATAATGAATTACAGAAAGAGCACCATATATTTTTTATTCATAACACACATGAACAGTTTTCTCATGGCACCACATCATACCATAGCAACTCCACCTACACCCCAGATGCTGACTACTTTCCACAGCACTAACCTGTAGTGAAATGAACCAACCTCGCAAGAGAATACCTGTAACTTGCAGGAAGGTTGACTATAGCAAGGTGAAGTGGCCCCAGAGCAAAAAACCAATTGTTTTTCATTTCCTATAGCTATGTAATCTGGCGATAGATTTGCATGTGTAATGGGGTTCGGGGGGTCCCCGAGCTCTGCACCCCATCCACAGCCAGGAGTGACTCTCACTCAGCAGGTGGAACAGAAGGTTTATTAGGTGACAGGCAAAGCGTGGTACAGGTTTGTCAGTGCAGCAACCAGTAGTCAGTCCAATCCATATTGTGGGGAAAGGAGGCTCTGAGAGGGGACTCCCCCCAGGCCTGGGATCCTGCCTCCTTTGTCCCTCTCCCACCTCTAGACTAATTCTCCTTTAGTGCCTGGGCTTCTAATTCAAAACCGGCCAGGCTCCACCCTTCTCTTTGTCTAGCTGCCCCAGGAAGCAATGGTGTTACCTGATCGCTCAGTATCAGAGAGGTAGCCGTGTTAGTCTGTAGCTTCAAGAACAACAAGAAGTCTTGTGGCACCTTATAGACTAATAGATATTTTGGAGCATAAGCTATGTGGGCAAAGACCCACTTCATCAGATGCATGAGTGTGGGGGGGCGTTCAGAGGGGTATTTAAAGAGTGGGGTCCCAGTAAGAGGAAGGGCCAGAGCTGACAAGGTCTATTCAGCAAGGTGGAAATTGCCCAGTATCAACAGTACTTATCAAAAGAGGAAAAAACAAGTCAGATCAGATGGGGATGTGAGCCTTTGTCAGAGTCTAATGAGGAAATATTAGCACCCAAAGCAGAGAAACTGCCTTTGTAAGCTGCAAGCCACTCGCAGTCTCTGTTTCATGGTTAATGGAGTCAAATTTGCAAATAAATTGCAGCTCAGAGATTTCTCTCTCCATTTGATTTTTAAATTTTTGTTGTTTCAGGACTGTCACCCTTAAATCTGCCACTGAGCATCCAGGGAGACTGAAGTGTTCCCCCACAGGCTTCTGTACATTACCGTTCCTGATGTCTGATTTATGTCCTTTTATTCTTTTACGGAGACACTGTTCAGTTCGGCCAATGTAAATTGCAGCGGGGCACTGCTGGCACATGATAACATATATTATATTTGTAGATGTGCAGGTAAAGGAGCCCCTGATGGCATAGTTGGTGTTAGGTCCTGTGATGATGTCACTGGTGTAGATATGTGAGCAGAGTTGGCAGCGAGGACTGTTGCAGGGGCTGGTTCCAGGCCTAGAGTCACTGGTTTGTGATTTGTAGTGGCTGGTGAGGATTTGTTTAAGGTTGGCAGGCTGTCTGTAGGCAAGGACAGGCCTGCCTCCCAAGGTCTATGAGAGTGAAAGATCATTGTTCAGGATGGGTGGCAGATCACTGATGATGCACTGGAGAGGCCTTAGGTGGGGGCTGTATGTGATGGTCAGTGGTCTTCTCTTGTTTACCTTGCGATCACTCAGGTTACAAATGGCCAGGCCTGGTCGCCTTGGTTACAAATGGCCAGGCCTAGGTCACAGCCATCAGGGATTCCATACCCTATGTGAGCTACTCACACACACACGAACTTCCCATTTGTCAAAGCATGATACAACTTTTTGTGAGGGAGAATTTTAGTAGAAAATTATTCTTTTAAGAATATAACACTCTGAGCTTCAGAGAGGCATAGCACAGAACTTGCAGCCTGGGGGAACCATAGTGGCTTTAAAACAACTTTGTTTCCTCATAATCCTTGATTGTTCCAGGAACTGGAGAAGCCCCCTCAATGAAACTCACACCTTGGGAGAATAAGTTAAGTTGTGGCAGGCTCCACAACCTGCCCTAGGGGTTACAGGGCTCTCTGAAATATCTGCTGCAGCACCACTACAAGCAAGTCCTATGATGAGGCTTGTGAGGAAGTAGTCGGGACATAGCCGTAAGTCTTCTAGAGAGCAGCTTTTAGGGACCTTTTATGCTTGACCCAGCTTTCTTCCCTAGAGCTGGAGTGGAGATGAAGATTTCCTGAAGGGGGGCTCTAAAGAGGATGGAGAGAGGTTGTTGTCAGATGTGATGGATGGCAGAACAAGGATTAATGGTCTCAAGTTACAGTGTGGAAGGTGTAGGTTGGATATTAGGAAAAACTATTTCACCAAGAGGGTTGTGAAGCACTGGAATGTATTACCTAGTTCTGGCTTGACAAAGTCCTGCCTGGGATGATTTACATAGAGTTGATCCTGCTTTAGGCAGGGGGCTGGACTCAATGACCTCCTGAGGTCCCTTCGAGCCCTAGGATTCTATGATCTCACCCAGCAACTGTACATACAAATAACTGAGTACATACAATTATGGGATTGTCAGAGCCATGTCGGAAGAAAAATTGACCCTCTTGCAATTTCAACTACATGATTTCATGCTACACTCAATGGCATTTTTTAAGATTTGTATTTAAAATGAAAAATGGCTAATGATTTATGTAACCAAGTGATCCTTTGACAGTCAGACCCTGCAATCAGTTTGAAACAAAATAGAAAGAACTTAAAGACACAGACAGCGTCCTCAAACAAAATTTTTCAAAACAAAAGCTGACCCAAAAAAGAACAACTTAAAGTGAACTCTCCTTAGAGAAATTAAGTCTTCCCCTTCCAAAAGAACTGGCTTGGAGAAGCCAAAGTGACACATCTCCGTATCCATCTGAATATTTAGCCATGCATCGGAAAATGTTCTACTCACAGAAAAAGGCACTGTCTGAATGCCATATGTTCAAAATCATGACATGTCAGAGACTGATTGGATGGATGTCAGTTAAGTTGCTGGAGAAAAACATAACTGAATAGTGACTACACAACGACTCATCACATGGGAAACCTACGATTCAGAGCTAGTTCAGGCCATGTATCTTAAATCTCCCAGTCAGCAATTCTGTATACCAGCAGCACAGACAGCTGCCCTGGGCCAAGGGGCAAGGTGGGAGGAGGCCTGGTTCCCTACTCCTGGAAGGGGCAGGGCCAAGAATGGAAGGGGCGAGTCTAAGGGCATCAGCTGTGGGATCACATGCTCCCTCAGAGCCAGACAGGGATCAGTGGCACAGCACTCCGCAGTGTTTCAAAGGGACCTGGAGCTCTGGACAATAGGCAACTGCCCCCTTTGCCACCCACCATCATCAGGCCTGCTTTGTACTACCATTGTATGAGGCTGATTGGATAGAAGAGGCCTAATGGAAATTGCTGAGTTTATTCTCCAGCTATGGCTACCACAGATCACTCTTGCCCAGGACACTGAACCTAAGAAAGCCATGCTGGCATCATTCCTGCTAAACAGAGGACTGAAAGAAGAAAACAGCAGAACAAGAAACTGCAGGAAGGCTGAGACACACTGGTATGATTCTGCAGCAATGATTTTAAGCTGCTAGTTGCATCAACATTAGTTCTTCAGGAGAACTGGGACAGCAGAGAGCACTGGCAGCATCTCGTGGCAACGCCATGCCAGGCTTCGCTGTCACTGTGTTACACAGGATTAATATCAGGAATTTAAAATAACATCTATATTTGGGGATGAGGTAGAACCAGCAGTCTGATTTTGGCCTTAAGTGGCTTTGTGTGTTGCTACGGCTGAAACAGTTACCAGCTCTATGAAAGTTATTTTTAATTATTTCAGACACTTGCCGACATTTCACTACACAATTTTTTAAGGAACTGAAACTAAATCTTTCACTCCCCTAAGATGGCTGTTCAACATTCATCTTCTTTGAACATTAATTCCACCATACTCCTACCTTTTGTGCAGCATTAAATAGCAAACATGTAAGCATGCATGTGAGCTGAAGAATTACGTTCACACTTTATACTCCATTAAAAGGGAACTTTAAAAAAGGATAAGGCAATATGAGCTATTTGACTTCTGCCATCTGATATTATACAGGTAAAGAAGATCACTCCAGGTACACAAGGATAAATAAAAAAAGCGTGAATGGAACATTCAAAGGAACCCAGCTAATCTCCCTAGCAATATCTAAGTCCCTATAGTTATGCCATAAAAATTGGAATGTTACACAATGTTTAATGCAAGTTGAACCTCTCTGATCTGGAAATCTCTCATCCAGCAACATCCGTAATCCAGCATGATATTAGTTAGCCAGATGACCACTTATCCTGAGCCAAGTTTCCCACAGCCCCATAAAGTTTGTTTACAGCCACCAGTCTTAGCTCTCAGTGTTCTGTGCTAATGATTTAGCCGTAATTTACCTCTAATTGTCTTCTAAGAGCCCAATAAGCACTGGAAGTGTCAGTAATGCTGCTAGACAATACTGACCTCCTGTATCCAGCAATTTCTCTCATCCGGCACTGGTGAAGTCCCAGGACTAGAGAGGATCAACCAGCAGGTGTAATACATCACAGGCTTTCTGCCCTGGGACCCAATGAGTCTAATACTGGTCCTGCTTATCAGAGGCTGTGAAACCTGCTCATTCTCCTCAGGAACACCCAGACTCTAGCTGAGAAACACTCATAAAGCTCAGATACTTCTCAACTTTAAAGATTGTTAAAATGCATTAAGTGTTGCTGGTGTTTCCTTTTCCCAATAAACCCAATTTTATTTAAAAAGTCAGTCTTTCGTAAGCATCCTCCTTAAAGAATAAAATGTGTGTTTGAAGCCCATTGGGTATCTTAGTTTGAAGTCCATTAGCATTAAATTTTGCATTCCAGTTAATTTGTCATTTATCTAGGAAAACCCTTTTTGTTGATATAGTACACCAGATGATTCCTTAATCCGTTCTCAAATCAATCTGGTAACAGTAATGTAGCATTCAGATTAAACCCTACTTTGAAGTGCTTGGAAAAATTTAAACCATTCATTGTACTGATAAAATTAGACTCCACTAGTTCCTCGTCTTCAGGCCATTCTTCTGTGTGTTTGTAACTTCAACCTGAAAGTTATTTGCTCAGAAAGCCAGGGCTAGGCACACTGTTCCTTAGCCAGGTTCATGTGCATGATGAAATAAGAGAAAAGGTCAGCTGTGTCAGAATGTCCTTAAACCCAGTGAACACAACCCCTCAAACTCACTGGGTTAAGAAAACAATAGAACAAAGGACAAGCGCCTGGACACTCTACTTAAGTGTCGCCATGTAAGGTGTATACAAAAAGAGCAGGTCACACACAGTAAGCACTCCACAGAACGTGAATAATTTTCTAACCAGGTTATTCACAGAATCACGGGCACATTCTCATGCTCCTCTACTAACATCATATATGCCATCATATGCCAACAATGCCCAGATGCTTTCTATATTGGACAGACTTCTAACTCCCTTAGGCAAAGGGTTAACGGGCACAAAACAGACATCAAAACACTCCAGATCCACAAACCATTTAGTCAACATTTTAATGCAATGGGCCATTCTGTTAATGACTTAAGAGTATGTGTGTTACTGAAAAAAATTTTCACACCACTATTCAAAGGGAAACAGACGAGCTGTCTTTTATATTCAAATTTGGCACATTAACACATGGTTTGAACCAGGATGGGAATTTTCTGAGTCACTATAGGGGCTCGTCTGCATACTTGGCTTAAGCTAATTCTTGACCTTCCCCCCCCCCCCACACACCCCTCCAATCTCTGATTTGCTCATCTTGATCATTTTTTTCTGATGTGTCCTCCTTGATTACTGTTTTTGGTTCTCTGTGCCTTAAATATTGAGTCTGTTCTGGTATGGCTATGGTCTGAACAAGTGGGTCTGTCCCACGAAAGCTCACCTAATAAATTATTTTGCTAGTCTTCAAAGTGCTACTTGACTGCTTTTT